>NC_092715.1:192536450-193782430 GCF_047496885.1 Scyliorhinus torazame
ACGATGTGCCCCGGCCGCTGTGGACGTAGGCAGGGAAACCGAACAGTGTGAAGATGCTGTGCAGTGCCTTTTATCACAGTGGCCGAGGTCATGTCGAGGCAGGGGACTGCGAAGGGGAAGCGGGAGTACTCGGCAACGACAAAGTATATATTACGGTTGGAGGAGGGGAGGGGCCCTTTGAAGCCCATACTTAGGCGCTCAAAAGGCTGGGAGGCCTTTAACAGGCAGGCCTTGTCTGGCCGGTAGAAGTGCGGTTTGTACTCCGCGCAGACCTGGCAGTCCTTGGTCATGGCCTTGACCTCGGTGGAGAAGGGCAGATTGCGGGCCTTAATAATGTGGGTAAGCCGGGTGACAGAGGTCATTGTGGATAGCCCAAAGTCGATCATCTTGAGCGCTGGTGCATGTGCTGTGGGACAGGGCATCTGGGGGCTCATTGAGCTTCCCAGGACGATATTTGATATCGTAATTGTAGGTGGAGAGTTCGATCCTCCACCTCAGGATTTTGTCTTTTTTATTTTGCCCCATTGTGCGGTGTCAAACATGAAGGCGACTGACCGCTGGTTGGTGACGAGGGTGAACCTCCTACTGGCTAGGTCGTGCCTCCAGTGCCGCACGGCTTCCACTATGACTTGTGCTTCCTTCTCAACAGGAGTGTCTGATTTTAGAAGCGTGGAGGATTCTAGAGAAGAATGCTACTGGCCTGCCCGTCTGGTTGTGTGGCGGCCAGTGCGACGTCTGACTAATCGCTCTTTACCTGAAAGGGGACGGACTCGTCCACCGTGTGCATAGCGGCCTAGGTGATATCGGCCTTGATGTGGCTGAAGGCCGAGCGGGTCTCATCTGTCAGGGGAAAACTGGTGGTTTGAATAAGTGGGCGGGCTTTGTCCGCATAGTTGGGGACCCACTGGGCGTATTAGGAGAACAGCCCCAGGCACCATTTGAGGGCCTTGAGGCTGTGGGGAGGGGGGAGTTCCGTTAGGTGGTGCATACGGTTGGGGTCGGACCCTAGGACTCCGTTCTCCACGACGTAGCTGAGGATGGCCAGTCGTGTAGTGCGGAAAACGCACTTCTCTTTGTTGTACGTGAGGTTGAGGTATTGGGCGGCCTGGAGGAACCTCTGAAGGTTGGCGTCATGGTGCTCCTGATCATGGCCGCAGATGGTAACATTTTCCAAGTACGGGTATGGAGCCCGCAAACTGTACTGGTCCACCATTCGGTCCATTGTTCTCTGAAACGTTAAGTGATGCCGAAGGGGACCCTGAGGAAGTGGAAGAGTTGGCCGGCTGCTTCAAAGGCAGTGTAGTGGCGTTCTTCCGGGCAGATTGGGAGCTGGTGGTCGGCTGACTTCAGATCGACCATTGAGAAAACACGGTACTGTGCGATCTGGTTGACCATCTCTGCTATGTGGGGGAGGGGGTACGCATCCAGTTGCGTGAACCGGTTAATGGTCTGGCTGTAGTCTACAACCATCCGGTTCTTTTCCCTGGTCCAGATGACCACCACTTGGCGTGCTCCAGGGGCTGTTGCTGACCTCTGATCCCTTCACTCAACAGTCGCTGGACCTGCGACTTGATAAAAGCCATATCTTGGGAACTGTATCGCCTGCTCCTGGTGGCGATGGCTTACAGTCGGGAGTGAGGTTCGCAAAGAGCGAAGGTGGGGAGACCTTGAGCGTCGCGAGGCTGCATACCGTGAGGGAGGGGTAAAGGTCCGCCGAACTGAAGGGTCAGGCTTCGGTGACTGCATTGGAAGTCTAATCCAAGCAGTAGGGGGGCGCAGAGGTGAGGGAGGACGTACAGCTTAAAACAGGCGTACTCGGCGCCCTGCATCGTGAGGTTAGCGATACAGTACCCCCAGATCTGGACTGAATGGGATCCGGAGGCAAGGGAGATTGTTTGGGATGAGGGGTATATGGGAAGGGAGCAGCGCCTTACTGTGTCAGGGTGAACAAAGCTATCTGTGCTCCTGGAGTCAAAGACCGGGGGTCTCATGCCCGTTTTCCGGACGACCATCATTTGAGTTTTTCAGGTGTTTTCGCTGCGACTGGTCGAGGGTGACGGTGTCCAGCTGCGGGTAGTCAGCGTGGTTGGCAGTATCGGGGTCACAAAAGGGCGGCCCCCATGAGTCGCACGTGTCGGTCGGTGCCGGAGCCGACGGCCGAGGTGGCCCCCACAAGTCGCACGAGGCTGATGACTCGTCTGAAGGGGGCGTTCCGGGCAGGCACGCAGCCACGTTACGGTGTCTGCGGGCCTCTGAGTCCATGGGTCGGGCCTGGTGAGTTTTCGATTTCTGGGCTTGGTAGGTCGGCCCAGACAGACTCTGGCGAAGTGTCCCTTTTCCCCACAGTAGCTGCACGTCGCTGTGCGGGCTGGGCAACGCTGCCGGGGGTGTTGACCCTGGCCACAGAAGTAGCACTGCGGCTCCCTGGGCTGGACTGGCAGCCGCGCGGTACAGGCCTGCGACGTAGTCCACGAGGGGTTCGCCGGTCCGCGGGGAGGCTCTGGTAGGCAGTATTAATTAATGGATACTTAACATAAATGAGACCACTAATTGCAATGTCTCTTAACCCATTACTTAACAGTCTCCCCTTGGAGAAAAAATAATTCGGTGAAAACAAAATTTCAAGAAACTCAAAACACACATGATTTCCCCCTTTTTTTTTTGTTTGGACGAGAAAAAAAAAAAGTCACAGAAACAAGCGCCCTCCATTAACAATATCCAAAAGTTTCTGTGAACTCTCCCCTCTTTTCGTAAAACAGTGACAGTTGATAGCTCCTGTCGACCCATTTAATTTTTGTTATTTCCCCTCTGTCCAACATCTGCTTCAAACTTGCGATGTCTATCCGTAACCTCTTTTCATTGACACTTTTTGTAGAGTGCACATTTTCCCACAGGGATTTATTGTCAATGTGACAGTCAATAGGTATATTACCCAAATCCCCCAATCCCAAAATTTCTGTCAATATCATACTTATATAAAAGGCCATATCCACCGCCTCTACAAGGCTTAACGTCTCAGCAGCCAAAGTGCTTTTTACCACTCCTTATTTTCTTTGTTTCCCACGCAAGCGGGCCACATTTACCATTGTTCCCCAAAAGGAAAATTATAAAACCTCTTGCACTTGAAACGTCATCACATAAATTTGCATCGGATGCATCACTATAAACTATGAGTTTCAAGTGCTTACGGTCACCTAAAACCGGGAACCTCAAAGCACACACCTGCGTTTTTAGTTTGACCAACGCTTTATTTGCTCTCATTATGTCTTCCACTTTAGGATCATTCATTTTTGTACTCAACTCTAAGACATCAAAACTAATTCCGGTCTAGTCTGTCAACCTAACCAATTCAGTTGCCCAATTAAAAGTTGCAGTTGCTCTTTTTCCATCTTTGAAACCACTGCATCTTTTTGTGAAACCAGAGTACGACTAATTGCTAATGGGCTGATGCTTTCCAAATAGGATTGTTGACGTAAAGTTGCCCCTAACTTATATTGGACTGGAACCAGTCCAATATATTTAAATGCACCCGAAGCCTGAATTCCAACCATGAACTCTTTCCTCAACCCAGAGATTATAATAGCTTCGAAATCACTCATCCCACCCCACAAAAAATCATCAACATGCATCATAAAGATGCCGGAAAGATTTCCCTTATGGTGCCAGTAAAACATTGCCGGATCTGCTTTCAACTGGCAACAGCCTAACTTTAACAAAACTGACCTTACCGAAAAAATACCAGACTCTAGATGCATCATTTAATCCATATACAGATTTGTTCAACTTCCAGAGTACCCCTTCTTTGTTAGCTGCCTCTTTAGGAGGACAGAGAAAAATGTCTCTCAGAAGCTGATGCCCCTGCAAAAAGGCAGCTTTTATATCTACAGATTTGCATTCCCATGCCTTTGTGGCTAATAGAGCCAAGAAGATCTTTAAAATAACCTTTCCTGCCGTAGGTGAATCTATCCTTAAATCCTGATCTTCTAAGTTTTCTTCAAACCCCCTTGCCACAAGCCTGGCCTTTGCCTTATAAGTTCCATCTGGAAGAACCTTTTCCGTGCAAATCCATCTGTGGGATAGAGCACTTTGTCCCCCATCCGGTACTTCCGTGTACACCCCAAATTGACTCCAACTATGCAGTTCTTGCTGTTTGGCATCTTTGCTAACTTTTTCATCTAATTTATTGGAGGCCACCAAAATCTCACGTGCATCTGGGCTTCTACTCCTAGTAGCATTCATAGTCTTACCTATGTTCCGAGACCTTGAAACAAAACATCCCCTATCCCACCTTGTATCTCGTTCTGTACTGCTACTGCTTGATCTTTCCCTTCTGCTGTGGGATGTCCTTTCAATAGTTCTCTACCTTTTCCTGTGAACCTGTTCACTATTTGGTGTACTATCTGACCTGGCACTGCATATCTGCGCCTTCCATTTCTGAACTTCGTTTTCCCAATCCATTGTCTTGACTCCTTCCCCTGAATGCTGTAAATTCAACCAGTGTTTATACTTTTCACTGGCCTTCCCTGCTCTACTAATAACAGTTGCATCCTTCCATTGACTAGACCCTTCAGGCAAGTATGTCACTTTTGTACCAACTTTTGGGAGTTGTCCTTTCGGAAAAATGGCCTGTTCTAATTCATCAGAAATATTGTGTTCCTCTACAGAAACCCTGTCTATATCAGTTAACTGGTCCTCATAGTTCTGTATCACTTGCGTACCAGATGACCCTGGTTCCTCCTCATGTCTGTCTGCTCTGTCTAAACTTGAAAATTTGTAATCTGTACCCATTATCCTTGATGAATGTACAATTGTTTTGCCATCTATGCCAATGATCTTCCCTGGGCCTTTCCATTCATTAAAATTGTCTCTCTTATAATATACTATGTCTCCTTGCTGAAAAACAGTATTTGATGGCTGTACATTATGCCTTAAAGCTCTGTGAATTCTTTCAGCGACTTCTGCTTCCAAAAAAGCTTTTCTGTTGCATATAATGCACTTAAATGTTCAGCAAAGGCAGAGCTAATTGTAGTCCCTTCCCAAGCTGGAGGCTGGTCATCCAAATAGATGGAATTTTAGGATTTCTACCAAACGCTAATTGATGGGGACTATAGCCTCCAACCATCTGCAATGAATTCTTCGCCCATGCTAAGGCTGAATTTAACTTGCAATTTGGTCTATCTGCCAAAGTTTTCTGGAGCATATCCTCTATTACTGCATGGTTCTTTCACACACCATTACTAAATGGGCTTTCCGCAGCCGTATTAACTGTGATATTTACATTTTCTCACATATCCCTAAACTCATCATTAGCAAATTCTCCCCCATTGTCTGTGAGGAATTTTGCCGGTGGGCCCATTCCTGTACCTATCCATTTTTCCACGATCTGATCAAGTATTACTCTCTTTTCTTTACTTCGTACAATGGTTGATTGACTAAATCTGGACGCATCACTATAAACTGAGTTTCAAGTGCTAAGGTCGCCTAAAACCAGAAACTTCAAAACACACGCCTGCATTTTTATTTGGCTAACGCTTTATTTGCTCTTATGTCTTCCACTTTGGGATCACTCATTTTTGTACTCAACTCTAAGACATCAAAACTCAACATCCGGCCTGGTCTGTCTACCTAACCAGTTCAGTTGCCCAATTAAACTTCGCAGTTGCACTTTTTCTATCTTTGAAACCATTGCGTCTTTTTGTGAAACTCGGCCACGACTAATTGCTATTGGGCTGATGCTTTCCAAATAAGATTGCTGACGTAAAGTTGGCCCTAACTTAGTCTGTCCAATTTCCAGTCCAATATATTTAAATGCACCGGAAGCCTGACTTCCAACCCTGAATTTTTTTCCTCAAACCAGAGATTACAATAGCTTCAAAATCACTAGTCCCACCCCACAAAAAATCATCGACATGCATCATAAAAATGCCAGAAAGATTTCCTTTTATAGTGCCAGTAAAACATTGCAGGATCTGCTTTCAACTGGCAACAGCCAAACTTTAACAAAACTGACCTTACCGAAAAATACCAGACTCTAGATGCATCATTTAATCCATATACACATTTGTTCAACTTCCAGAGTACCCCTTCTGTGTTAGCTGCTTCTTCAGGAGGACAGAGAAAAATGTCTCTCTGGAGCTGATGCCCCTGGAAAAAGGCAGCTTTTATATCTATAGATTTGCATTCCCATGCCTTTGTGGTTAATAGAGCCAAGAAGATCTTTAAAATAACAGTGAATCTACCCTTAAATCCTGACCTAAGTTTTCTTCCAACCCCCTTGCCACAAGCCTGGCCTTTGCCTTATAAGTTCCATCCGGAAGAACCTTTTCCGTGCAAATCCATCTGTGGGATAGAGCTCATTGTCCCCTATCCGGTACTTCCGTGTGTACCCTAAATTCACTCCAACTAGGCAATTCTTGCTGTTTATCTTCTTTGATAACTTTTTCATCTAATTTATTTGAAGCCACCAAAATCTCCCGTGCATGTGGGCTTCTACTCCTATTAGTATTCATAGTCTTACTCATGTTCCGAGATCTTGATAAACTACGTCCCCTCTCCAGCCTGGTATCTAGTTCTGTACTGCTGCTGTTTGATCTTTCCCTTCTGCTGTGGGATGTCCTTTCAATAGTTCTCGACCTTTTCCTGCGGACCTGTTCACTATCCGATGTACTATCTGAACTGGCACTGCGTTTCTGTGCCCTCCATTTTTGAACTTCGTTTTCCCAATCCATTGTCTTGACTCCTTCCCCTGAATGCTGTGCATTCAACCAATGTTTATACTTTCCAGTGGCCTTCCCTGCTCTACTAATAACAGTTGCATCCTTCCATTTGACGAGACCCTTCAGGCAAGTATGTCACTTTTGTACCAACTTTTGGCAGTTGCCCTTTCGGGAAAAATAGCCTGTTTTAATTCACCAGAAGTGTTGTGTTCCTCCACAGAAACCCTGTCTATATCAGTTAATTGGTCCTCATAGTTCTGTAACACATGCGTACCAGATGACTCTGATCTCTGTAATCTGTACCCATTATCCTTGATGAATGTACCCTAACAGTTTGATTACCATGTTGCAAAATAATTGTGTTGCCATCTATGCCTATGATCTTCCCTGGGCCTTTCTATTCATTAGAATTGTCTCTCTTATAGTATACCATGCCTCCTTGCTGAAAAACGGCATCTGATGTCTTAAAGCTCTGCGAATTCTTTCAGAGACTTCTGCTTCCAAAAAAGCTTTTCTACTGTGCTGTAATGCATTTAAATGTTCAGCAAAATATGAGCTAATTGTAGTCCCCTCCCAAGCTGGAGGCTGGTCATCCAAAATTGACGGAATTTTAGGATTTCTACCAAACACTAATTGAGAAGGAATATAGCCCCTAACCATCTGCAATGAATTCTTTCCATGTACTGCCCATGCTAAAGCTGAATTTAGGCTGCAATTTGGTCGATCTTCCAAAATTTTCTAAAACATGTCATCGATGACAGCATGATTTATTTCGCAGACACCATTACTAAATGGGCTTTCTCCAGCCGTATTCATAACTCTGATATTCATGTTTTCACACGTATCCCTAAACTCATCATTAGCAAATTCTCCCCCATTGTCTGTAAGGAATTTTGCCGGTGGACCCATTCCTGTCCCTATCCATTTTTCCACGATTTGATCCAGAATTACTCTCTTTTCTTTACTTCGTACAATCGTTGATTGACTAAATCTGGTTCCTAAATCTACAAAATGCTAAATAAATATATTATTTGCTCTATCCCAGATCTTAAGGTCCATGGCCACAATGTTGTTCAAATCCCTGGCCAAAGGTAGGGTTACTATCGGTCGTGCTGGTGTCCTTCTGTACTTCCTACAAACTTCACAGCGGTCACTAACCTGTTCTATCAGTTTAGTATAGTTGTTATCCCTTACCCCTGCATCCTTTTAATAAATGTTTCAGCCTCCGAGGAGACGGATGTGCAAATTGCCTATGCAGTTTTAATACCACAAGCTTTTTATCAGCTAAAGTCCCATTTTCAACTGCCATTAACACATCCTTAACCACTCTACTTGAAAAAGTGTTTGTACAATAGTGTCCCGAATGTGTAAATTGTAAGTCCACAGTCTATCCATAAACTGTTGCCTTATCCTGTTCCATATCCAGTTTCATGTGTGCTTTCTTCATCGACGGATGCAAAGGTATCTCACTTGATACAACATCCGTGCTAATGAAATGATTCACTCCGGCAATATTGCAAGGGATCACCACTCTTTTCAGCGACTTCAGATTATTATCATCCCCAAACCTGAAACTTGTGGAACTTTCAAATTCCTTAACCTTGTTACGATTTTCAGCATTCAAAGAGTCCAGGTAACATTTTAACCAGTCAATTCCACACACAGTAGATGTGCAGCCACTGTCCAATACAGCACAGTTGAAGGATTCTGCAACCAACCCCCTCATTACTGGCGTAAAACTGCTTGTCAATAGGACACTGCCTTCTTTCTGGTCACTATCTTTTTCCTCTTCTGACTCTTCCGTGGTGTCGCTTCAAACACTTATCATAACGAGTTGGGACAGTTGAAAGCATAATGGTATTGAGAGTCACATTGATTTATCGTGCCCCATGCATTTCTGGGGTTCATCTTCCTATTCTACGTTCTAACTGGGTTTCTGTCTTTGTAATTTCCTTGTCTCAGTCTCCTTCTATAGTCTTCAGCCTTGTTCATAGCCATACGATTTCGCCATCCTGTTAGTAGTGTATCTTCCCTGTTCTGCCTTATTGTAGGCTGACTTATTTGGGTCATCAGAGCCATCGGAATCGAATGTTTCCCCAGAAACTTTTGTAAAGCTTTTGTCATCTGTTCGAATAAGGTATCCTCATCTGTAAACTGAACTCCTGTCAAAACCAGGAGCCTATCCATGTTGCTCACTCTCGGACAGTCAAGTAATTTAACGGCCAACACAGACTGTGGAAATTCCAGGTTATGTTTCTGCAGCCTTTTATATAGTCTGCCCAATTCCATTATATAGTCTTCCATGGAGATATCCTCCATTTTCCTGAACGTATCAAAATCCGACCATGCTTCCTACGCATTTAACAAGTCATATTTCTTATAAATCTTATCCAGATAATGTAAAAAAGTCTCCAGACCTTCTTCTGAGTCTAACTCTTCCAATTCCAGCTCAGAAAGCACTTTGTTTCGGATTTTACTGCTATATGGTAGAGAAAGAGCCAAAGCCATACCTTGTTTTCTCTTTCCCAAAGCAGTTACCTTAGTCCACATAACTACGGCACTTCTCCATTGGTCGTACGATTCCCTTTCAGAAAATAAGGGAGGATAGTCCTATCCAGCCATCTTTATCCTCGGTTCAGCCATATATCCCTCTTTCTTTTCTTTTCTCACTCCTTGGTTTGTTGTATCCTTCAACCCTTCACATTTACACAGCAAACATCCTCTGCTACCAATTGTTAGACGTTGCTGTGATAGGAAGAGTCTAAAGTTCTGTTCTTTTTTCACAAACACACATTTATTTCCTTCCAACAGCCTTTGTACAAAACTCTCACTATACATAACCTGACAGAGGCCACCTGAAGCCCCTTTACATATCAGTGTCAATTAATGGATACTTAATATAAATGAGACAACTAATTGCAATGTCTCTCAACCCATTACTTAACACCGGTCTGTGGTCCAGTTTTCCAGCAAGCGCTGCCTGATGTAATTCGATCGGACCCCAGCCATGTAGGTGTCCCAGATCTGTAGGTTCATGTGTTCCTCTGCCGTCACATCCCGTTAGCTGCAGTTCCTGGCGAGTAGGGTCATGTTTTCCAGGTACTCATCTCGCGATTTCCCCAGCGTGTTGACGGTGATTTGGTGAGGAGATGTCGGGCATACACCTCGTTTACAGGCTTCACGAAATGTGCCTTGAGGGTTGCGACCGCCGCCTCGTACGTGGCCGCTTTCTCGATCATCACGGAGATTTGATGGCTCACCCGAGCGTGGAGGAGTCGCAGCTTGAGGGTTTCAGTGGGAGGTGCTGTGGAGGAGTCGAGGTAGGCCTCGAAGCAGCGAAGCCAATGTTCGAAGATCTCCTTGGCTTCTGACGTGCGCGTGTCGAGTTTGAGCTTATCTAGCTTTAGAGCGGCTTCCATGTTGCTGTCGATGGATAATAAATTGTTATACCGTCAATTCACTGAGACCGAGTGAACATTAGGCTTTATTATCCATGAACTTGCATGCCAGAGTCAGCTGTACAAATGAGTGCCACCCACAGGTGGCCGGACTATATATTGCCCTGGTGAGGGTGGAGCCAGAGGCGGAGCCCACCGGGGTTCCAGTACAGTACCTGGAAGTCGCCCGTATCATCACTTCCGGGTCATGGGTCACATTATACAGACAGCTCATGCATTAGGTGTGCGCGTGTGTGCGTGCGTGTACGTGTGTACAAATGCAACTCTGTTTGTTCCTGTGTTATTGGGGTGTTGGGTACTCTAAATTAATTGTTTTTAAAAATGACTTTGGAAAGTATGTTTTCAACTCCAGCATTAATTTGCTCAATGCATATAACGGGATAGAGCTAATGGCCAAATCTCTCCTATGTTGAATGTTTATGGGGTGAATCTTCACATCCAAGAACCTTTTTTGAGGGCCATAGTACCCCTGTCCTCATCTCCTCCACCCCGTTCTTGTGTGAGCAACTTATTTAGGGGCTCTCGGTGATGTGGGTGCATCCCTGACTGATTTTGTAAATAAATGGTCATGAAGCCTTAGTACTTGTGCAGGAAGTCCATAGAATCCCTACAGTGCAGAAGGTCATTTTGTCCATAGTCTTCCGAAAGAGCACCCGCCCTAGGTCCACTCCCCAACCCTATCCCTGTAACCCCACCTAACCTGCACATCTTTGGACACCTAAGGTGGCAATTCAGCATGGTCAATCCATCTAACCTGCATGTATTTGGACTGTGGGAGGAAACCCGCACCCACACTGGGTGGATGTGAGAGTGTGCAAACCCCAAACAGTCACCCATTCAAGTCCGAGTTGAACCCAGGTCCCTGACAATGGCAGTGGTGGTAGCCACGCTGCCACCATGCCACTGTTCACTAAGTCTTGGCTAGATGAATTTGATAAGAGAAGCAAAGCAAGTCTAAGTTAGCAAGATTGTATTCTTGTATAACCAATTTTGGAATACTGCAGGAAGTTGGTAGAAATAAAATTTAAACTTGAGATTAATCAAATAATCTGCATTATCCTTGCTCTTGTTAAAAGAATCTCCATTGTGAAGTTACAACAGATTTTGGTCTTTAACTGGGTGGAATCATTTTGAAGATTCAAAATAATTCTGGTTCCCACCTCTTTGCCATTTCACCTGCCAATTAACCAAATGGCCTCCTACACCGTAAATTCTATAGAGGGCAGCACGGTATCGCAGTGGTTAGCACAGTTGTGTCTCAGCTCCAGGGTCCCAGGTTCGATTCCTGGATCCTCCCCTGTGTCTGCGTGGGTTTCCTCCGGGTGTTCTGGTTTCCTCCCATAGTCCAAAGATGTGGAGGTTAGGTGGATTGGCCATGCTAAATTGCCCTTGGGTGTCCAACAAAAAGGTAAGGTGGGGTTACGGGGATAGGGTGGAGGTGTGGGCTTAGTAGGGTGCTCTTTCGAAGGGCTGGTACAGACGCGATGGGCCGAATGGCCTCCTGCACTGTAAATGCTATGATTCTGCCTAAAATCACCAGGAAAAGGGGGCTGGAATGTGCACAACTTTTTTGGGGTGGGGGGGTGGGCATGGATTCAATTGAGCATCTTGAAACTTTGGCAAAGTCAGAAACTTTGACCTCTTGCACCTTGGATTGTAAATCTAAGTCGTCATCATCGCAGTGGGAGTTGAGGTTGCTGTTCATAAAATCCTGATCCATTATGTTGTCTCAAACTGTTGGACAGTAGGAGGAGTGATAGACCATTTAGCCCTTCTACCATATCCCAACTCCAATCCTGCTTGTATCTCCTGACCTTCAACTCCATTGCAGATCAAAAATCTGTCTACAATAATCCTGTCTCTGATGCTGGAGAATTCCAAAGGGTAATGACCTGAGAAGAAATTTCTCATCCAATTTAAATGGCAGATCCCCTTATTTTACAACTGCCCTTAGTTCAAGATGCCCTCGAGTGTGAAAGCATACTGTCAGCATCTACCCTGTCAAAGCCCCTCAATCTTTGTTTCAATAAGATCACCTCTCGCTCTTCTAAATTTCCAAGTGTAGGCATGACCTGCCCAACCTGGGCAGCACGGTAGCATAGTGGTTAGCACAGTTGGTTCACCGCTCCAGGGTCCCAGGTTCAATTCCCGGCTTGGGTCACTGCCTGTGTGGAGTCTGCACGTTCTCCCCGTGTCTGCGTGGGTTTCCTCCGGGTTCTCTGGTTTCCTTCCACAGTCCAAAGATGTGCAGATTAGGTGGATTGGCCATGATAAATTGCCCTCGGTGTCCAAAAAGGTTGGTGGGGCTACGGGGATAAAGGGGATAAGGTGGATGCATGTGGCTTAAGTAGGGTGCTCTTTCCAAGGGCCGGTGCAGACTTGATGGGCTGAATGGCCCCCTGCACTGTAAATTCTATGATTCTATGATAACCTTTCCTTATCAGCAACCCCTTCATCCCACGAATAGGTTTAGTGACCCTCCTCTAACTGTCTCCATTTATCCTTCCTATAATGAGACCAGAATAGTGCACAGTACTTAATTTCCTATCCACTGTGCACTGGTATCCATTGCAAACCCATTGACTCCCACAGCTACCTCGACTACAACTCTTCACACACCACATCGTATAAGGGCTCCATCCGATTCTCCCAGCTCCTTTGCCTTGGTCACATCTGTTCCAATGATGCCTCTTTCCAAAATCGTGCTGCTGACATGTTTTCATCTTTAACCCACTGTGGTTGACAGGCCTCACAACCTTGTTCACCCATCTCCTGTACCTCTGCTCTCACCCCTTCCCCTTCCTCCCAGAACCAGGATAGGGACCCCCTTGTCCTCGCTTTTCACCCCTCGCTTTTCACCCCTATTAGCCCCTGCATTCAAAGGATCATCCTACGAGGGCATCATGATCGGCACAGGCTTGGAGAGCCAAAGGGCCTGTTCCTGCGCTGTACTTTTCTGGTCTTTGTTCTTTGCCAGTTCCGCCAACTCTAGAGTGATGCCACCACCAAACACCTCTTCCCCACTATCTCTTTTCGGCATTCTGCAGGGACTGTTTCCTGCAGGATACCCTTTTCCCAGCACCTTTCCATGGCACATTACCATGCAATCATAGAAGGTGGAACACCTGCCCCTTCCTCCCTGCGCACCATCCAAGGGCCTAAACACACTTCAGGTAAGGCAATGCTTCATGTGCATCTGCTTCAATCTGGCCTATTGCATTTGCTGCTCCCACTGCGGGCTACTCTATCGGGGCCAAATGCAGACTGGTGATTGCTTTGCGGAACACTTTGGGTCCTTCCACGAGCAGGACCAAGACCTTCCTGTCGCTTGCCATTTCAATTCGTCCTGCTCTCATGTCCACATGTCTGTCCTAGGCTTGCTGCAATGTTCCAGTGATACCCAGAGCAAACTGGAGGAATAGCACCTCATCCGATTTAAGTCTTCCATTCGGACTTGCCATTGAAAGAAGTCGCAGGCTAAAGTCAACAGGTTTATTTGGAATCACTAGCTTTCGGAGGGTAGCTCCTTCATCAGGTGAGCCACTCACCTGACGAACGAGCTATGCTCCGAAAGCTAATGATTCCAAACAAACCTGTTTGACTTCAACCTGGTGTTGTAAGACTTCTTACTGTGCCCATCCCAGTCCAATGCCGGCATCTCCACGTCACAACTTAACATTGAGTTCAACAGCTTCCAACTGGAAACTCGTCTCTCTGCCACCTTCACCCCATTTTTATTTCTATCAATTCATTTTCATTTCATCTATCCATTCATTTTGTTCCCCCTGCCCATTTGGGCCATCTGTTCCCAGTTGCCCTTGGACTCTGCTTACCTTTTTGTTCTGCAATTAACACATTCCAATATGCCACTATGCGTGTCTGGGTTTCCTCCGGGTGCTTCGGTTTCCTCCCACAGTCCAAAGATGTGCAGGTTAGGTGGATTGGCCATGCTAAATTGCCCTTGGTGTCCATAAAAGGTTAGGTGGGGTTACGGGGGTAGGATGGAGTATGGGCTTAGGTGCTTATGGTGCTCTTTCCAAGGGCCGGTGCTGACTTGATGGGCCGAATGGCCGCCTTCACTGTAAATTCTATGATTTCTGCGATCCGCACTCTTGATCACTCCCTTTGTCTTTCTGTCCACAACAGGAGTTTCACAGGCTCTTAAGGTTGGCTCCCTCTCTCCACAGATGCTGTCAAACCTACTGAGATTCTCCAGTATTTTCTGTTCTTGTTTCAAATTCCTGTGTCCTCAGTAATTTGTTTTTAACTTTGTCCTGTACTGTTTTTGCAAAACTTCTAACTTTTATACTACTGTCCTTTGTAATAAAGGTAACGTTCCATTTGCCTTCTAATTATTTGCTGTACCTGCATGCTAACTTCTCTCTGCAGCGTATTCTGCATTTCTAGTCTTGCTGTCTGATTTTTTCTTTTGCCCACTTGCGTTTGTAAATGCACTGTTGAAATGTGATTACATCCAGTGTTTAGCATTATTTTATCCTCTTTTTCTCTTCTCCCTCTTGTGTCACACGAGTTGATGAAAATGTTTCATGGATGTCATCATCAATATTGCAATTTGTCCAGTGTACAGATGCTTTCTATCTAGCTTTAATGGAACCCTTAAAATGCCCCCCCCCCCACCCCCAGGCTTACTAACTTCTCTCTTTGATCCCCAAGTTGAGTTTGGTCTGGACTCGAGTTGATTACTGTGATGGGTTTGCATGTTGAGGTTCAGATGGGCAAATAGGTTTTCCTGTGTCCGTCAGTAAGGACATTGGTGCAGTGGAATTGAATTGATTTGAGGCTTGCAATGACTAATACTTGCTCTTGCTGTTTGTCGTGTATATATAAATGATAAATGATTTGGAGGATGTAACTGGTCTGATTAGTAAGTTTGAGGACAACAAAGGTTGGTGGAATTGCAGATAGCGATGAGGACTGTCAGAGGAAACAGCAGGCTATAGATCGGTTGGAGAATTGGGCGGAGAGATGGCAGATGGAGTTTAATCCAGACAAATGTGAGGTAATGCATTTTGGAAGGTCGAATACAGGTGGGAAATGTACAGTAAATGGTAGAACCCTTATGAGTATTGACAGGCAAAGGGATCTGGATGTACAAGCTCAGAGGTCACAAAGTGGCAACAAAGGTTGAGCAGGCAGTCGAGAAGGCATACTTGCCTTCATCGGCTAGGCCATTGAGTATAAAAATTGGCAAGTCATGCTGCAGCTGTATAGAACCTTAGCTCACATTTGGAATATAGTGTCCAATTCTGGTCGCCACACTACCAGCAGAAGGATGATGGGGGTGCAGAAGAGGGTTACCAGGATGTTGCCTGACATGGAGGGCATTGGCTATGAAGAGAGGTTGGATAAACTCTGTCTGTTCTCACTGGAATGACAGGTTGAGGAGGACCGGATAGAAGTCTACAAGATTGAGGGGCATGGACATTGAGGGGACATGGGCTTAAGGGTGTGATGTTTAAGGTGCGAGAGGCAAAGTTTAGAGCCGATTTGAGAGAAGGATTTTACAGAGAGTAGTGAGTGGGTGCCTGCAACTCGCTGCAGGAGAAGGTGGTGGAAGCAGGTATGATAGTGACGTTAAGGGGCGTCTTGACAAATACATTAACAGGATGGGAATAGAGGGGTACGCACCCCAGAAGTGTAGAAGGTCTGCGCGCGCAGGCTTGTAGGACCGAAGGGCCTGTTCCTGTGCTGTACTTTGCTTTGTTCTTTGTACACTGAACACCACTACCTGCCAGAAAGTAGGTTTAATACAAAGAACATGACTGCTAGACTTACAATGGCTATTCTGTAACTCCGCCGTCCTCCTTTAATTCAACTGTCCGCCTTTGGCAAACTTGCCACTCCTGTCTAGTATGAGCTAAATTTAGGAATACTTCTCAATCTTTCAACTTTGGCTAAATTTGAGTTTGCATCATGAAATATTACCCACTGCCATCACAAAAAAACCCTCTAATCTGCATAATAGCTCAAATCTGTTCTTTTGACATTGTCTTGTGAATTTGACTTGAATATAAGAATGTGTAAAGCACACGTGATGTGGGCTGTTTTTATAAAATGGAATGAAAAATGATTATGGATGGAAATTATTTCTCAAAATTGTTTGATATATTTCTCAATTGTTTGATACCCATTCCTTACCTATTTAAGGTTGCATAGAAATCCATTCTGACTAGGATATCCAAAAAAAAAGGTGGACTCTTAAAATCTGCTGTGGTCCACTCTAGTTTGTGGCAAAACTACATTTAATGTTGTATTGAATTTAGTATCAATTTTGGAATGTACACATAGCGCATAACTGAGTTTCTGAAAGTTGAGTTCAGTTCAAAAGAAGTTTTTGCTATAATGGTGGTACTTTCTTGAACTTCTCGTGCTTGTAACCTTGGATGTTGTGTGTGCGCATGAGTTGCATATGGCAGATGTCTTTTGAATTATGCTGAGCCTACAGTTCGATACTGGTCTGTGCTGCAGTCCTCTTAAGCATTTTTAGGTTGTCTATTGTCAGATCTTCTGATATTGGTCTGAAGTTCTTCCAATTAAAAATTTGCCGAGTGACATTGTTTTACTCAAACTCATAGGCAGATGAGCCATATGCTAAATTTCTGAATACATTCTCATGCATAAAGGGTGTTGTGAAGTACAGTAGGCACTTAGTTTTAGCAAGTCAAATTCATGTGTTGTCTTGCACCCTTGCTTTGAGAAGTTAGTGGTCTGTCTTGAACTCAGTGCTATGTTCTTGTGTTGATGGTACTTCCATAATGAATTTTGGCATCCTCAGCTAATTCTAAATGCTTAGAATGAGCACCTGAGTACTCTTTAGTTGTAAACCTTGATGCAAGGTCCAATTGTAACCTGAACTTCGTTTAAACTATTAAACCTAAAGTTGGAACTTTCTAGAGTAGATGGCGGTTAATGTTTTAATGTGAAAATGTAAAGGTGTAAAGGCATCAGCCAGTGGCAGTACAACAAACTAGTTCAATTTTAATTAGTTTGTTACCTTGAAGTTTAATCTTCCCCAGTAGTGCCTGTTATGAAGAAAACAAACTTCCTGCAGTAGCCAGATTATCCTTTCTAGAAGTTCACTGACTGAGGTTCTGGATTGAACTCTTGTGAAGCATTTTATAGTAGAATGTTCAGATTGTCTTTGTATGCGACATGCTGAAAGCCTTCCAGTTAAAGAGAAATCGTGTAAGGCCAAGCTTAAATTTAAAATTTTAGGAGCATATGTAAATAGATTTCTGATTTTAGACATTGCTGAAACCCACTTGTGCATCATTCACTCAAGTAGATTTGTCCTGGTGGAAGTACAGTATTGTTTTACAATTTTGTATGTAGCTTTTTTGAATGTATTGATTTAAAAATTGCAGAGCCTGGCTGTAATTTTATCAATATCCCTCCACATCAATAGCTGTTTCATTACACTAACTTATGCATGGGGAATTCTCATCTGTATGTAATTATTTTAGAACGAGATTAGATTGGAATTGCCTCAAATTGTCTTTACTGCATGGACATGCTTTGAATATACATAAGGCATTGTAAACTGATTTTTGCATTATCTTGTTAATCTAACATACGGTACTCTTTTGTGTCCATATTGCAGACGGCAACTCCAAACTAACATGGCAGTCAGACTGTGTGATGTGGCTACTCTGCTTAGAAGTGGTTCGTGGGCTGCAGAGCCTTGGACTGGGGTCTGTGGGACTTTTCTTTAAATTCAGTAGTGACTTAAGATATATTTAGCTTTTTATTGAGGCCATACCAAAAACCTATAATGCATCTTGTTGTCATAGGTACTGTAGTCTTGCAAAAATGTAATTGGTTCAGAAATATTTATGGTTCTTTTGGAACAGCACGAGACTTCATCTACAAAAATACTAGCTCTAAGTAAAGTGAAGCCAATGCAACTATTTTTGGTATGGTCTGATTTAGAGCTTGTATAATAATGGTGTTTGCTGAAAGTGGGGATTTGTTGTACTATGCTGTAGTAGTGGTGCACATGTTTAACTTAACCTCTAGATGAGTTGCAAATAGCATATGAGTGAAATTTTCATGTTGAGTTTAAAATAATTTGCCACGCCCCCATATTTATAACACTGAATCTGAATTGTTTTAAGGTTGTATGTGGTGACTCAAATACAAATTTACTTAAGTGAAATGTAGTGATTTTTAAAAAAAAAAATTCAGAGAAAATGGCCTGTTGGACAGAGAGATTGGAGAGTGCATAGGTTAATGCAGCTGTTCACTGGAACTCTGGCCTAATGCTATTTCTGCCACCTGAAATCCTAGATAGATCTTTAACCTGTCATTACAAATGTCTTAAATATTTGACTAATCGTGGCAGTGACTGTCTAGATTGTTGCCCCTTTCTTGCAAGTGCTGTGCACTTGTTTTTGCAAGCTTTTAAATTTTTTTTGCTTTCGTAATTCTTATGAATATTTAATGGCGAGCAGCGCATTTTATTTTTCCACTTGCTTGGGTAAAGGTAGTGACTTTATGCAGATTTTCTGTTTTGTGCAATATGGGAATACTAGTTCAACTGAATTTAATAATTAAACAAACTTCCATTTGCATCTACTTGCAATGTCTAAACTGAATAAACGGATGTATTTATGAAACTAAAATACTTCAATTGAAATTCTGAGTAACTTTGTTACCGAATTGAATATTTACACTGCTGCTATCTCCTAATCACAGCTATTGATCGTAAGCCTAAATTATTTTGAGACACCTAACTTCATTCTGAGTTCAATACAATATGTCAATTGCATTATTTTGCTTTGGTTTCAAAGGGTTGTAATAACATGCCTTGCTACAAGATGCTAATAGTCTTGTTCATCTACTGATGCATTTTTCTTGGTAACTTGCATATTCCTCTATTGTGTTCCAAATTCTATGCAATACATCTAGCATTATATGGGTGGCACAATAGCACAGTGATTAGCACTTGCTTCAGTGCTGGGACCCGGGTTTGATTCCCGGCTTGGGTCACTGTCTGCACGTTCTCCCCATGCCTGCGTGGGTTTCCTTTGGGTGCTCCGGTTCCTACCACAGTCAACGATGTGTGGGTTAGGTGGATTGGTCACGCTAAATTGCCCTGTAATGTCCAAGATTTTAGGTTGGGTTGTGGGGATAGGGTGGATGTGTGGGTTTGGGTCGGGTGCTCTTTAAGGGACAGGTGTAGACTCAATGGGATGAATGGCCTCCTTCTGCTCTGTAAATTCTGTGATCATTCACAGTGGAGTTTAATAGAATGGAGGTGAGGAGGATTGGATGGTGTCTATCTACATCGGAAATGCACACGACATCTTTCACTAACTAGTGGTCCAGGGAGACCAGCATTCATCAGAAAAGGCAAATAATTGTTTTTGCAGTTGAACAATTGCAAATGATTGCTGTCATTGTGCAGAACTTGCCCTTCTGCAAGTAAAGACAATTGATGCCCCCCCCCCCCCCCCCCCCCCCCCCCCCCCGGTGTCTTAAAATATTGAAACCTCCCACTTGTGGCAAAATTGCATTAATTTGGAGAGGAAGCGATCATGCTGATGATGCAGAGCTTCACCTTGGTGTGCATATCTTGAATTGAGTGTTCCACCCCAAACCGATTTCCTGTGAAAATTCCCTGATCTGCACCAAATGTAAATTTTTAAATATTAGTTTGTTTTCAAGTTACACTTTGGTTTGTGGTAGGATGGTACATTTAAGGATTGCAGTTACAAAGTTAAATTTTAACCGTTTTTAATTTGAGTGAGTTGTGGAAGGAGAAGGGGAAAAACAGACTTTACCAGACTAAATAAAGGAGAATGTTGTCCACTGTAGTGAGTTTCTGCCCATTGAGTAGTGTTAAAAGAACTATATGCATTTTGTCATTCAATAACTATAGTGGATGACTATTTCAACTAAAAGGTACCAAAATATTTTATGTACAAATATGTTGACTTATTAGACATTTTAAAAGCAAGGCATTTCTTTACATAATTTATAACCAGTCAGGTTTTTGATTCCGTTCTGAATGTAAATCACCAGCAGCCAATGCTATATTTTGTTTCTAGTTCGCTTGATGTGTGAAGTATTCAGGACTTACCTTGATTTTAAAATGGGTACGGCAAGCGATGATCAGGTCCTGTATGTCCCAGACAGTTTCAGTTACTAAGATGTTTTATTAACCCTTGTATATGGCAGGGTTTGTCATCCGTGTTATTTCTAGGCTACAGTAAAGCAACACGACAATGTTTCACCACCAGATGGCATTGGTCTAGTGGCTGTGGGTATATATGACTATTCATGCATAGTTCCAGCAATCCTGCAGTGTAGTTGAGGCATGAGTCACTTATACAAATAACAAACTTTTTTTTAAAAATGAGCATTTAAAAATCCTTGTCTTTAAAATGTGGGGGAAAAATCAAACCCTAAAAAAAACGAGAGCAAAATAAGAATGTAAAACTTAATTGACTTGGAAAGCTATTTATAGTTACAGAACATTGACGATTATGGCTATTTAAATAACCTTGACTTGGGTAACTCCTAAAGTAATAAGATCAAGTTTAAAATTAAAAAAAAAAAAAAAAAAAAAATACTGAATTTTAAAATCTGTGGAAGTCTATTTGCGATCTTGTGCGATGTCACACATTCACAGCGTTCTTTTGTGGAGATGTGACTTTTAATTTCAAATCTTGCATTATTGCTGTGCATTTCAAATCTTGCATTAAGATTTGCTTATTGCTTTCAGCATTTTGAGTTTAAAAATTGTAATTGAAATTCTGCACTGATTCATAATTATTGTTACTCTGGTTACAAACATATTCTTAAAGATAAGACTATTGATTGCGGAGACACTAGATGTACCCCATCTATGACATATGATGTAGCCGTTATCCAAGAGGCAATTTCTCTTATTCTCTTATCATGGGAATAGGAGTTGGGTCATTCAGAACCTCGAGCATAATTTATTTAGTTCGATGGTCAATTTGTACCTCGCTTCCATTTAGCTACCTATTACTAACAAAATCCAATGATCTGCCTTAAACTTCAATTGACCCAAGATTCCCATCTTTTGGGGGAAAGAGAGTCCCACAACCAAGTCTGATCCAAGTACTAAATTTAGTATTGCAAGAGCCTCGGTCCAGTTTTTAGAAAGAAAATATGCCTTGCTGTGGATTCCCCCACCAGAGGAATTGATTTGTCTCTTTCAGATGTTAAATACTTCGATTATATCACCCAGTGTTCTAAACTCCAGGTAATACAAACTACGTGCCCTCAATTAATAGTCCCCAAATCCGATTTAATCTGTACTGCTGGAGTTGCACCTCCAAGCCCAATAATCTTCCTGCGATGTGTGGGGAACTAAGAACTTCCAAATATGGCATGAACAAGGCTCCCAAGACTGAAGCACAACTTACTCCCTATTTATACCAGCCCCTTGATGAAGGCAAACACTGCATTAGCCTGCAGTACTTTTTGTCCCTGCCTACTGGCTTTTTTGTTTGTGTAACTGATTGCTTCTCATCATTTAAGAAAAGTCTCCTGCCTTTGAATCAAGACCTCTCTTTGCCCATTACCAAATTTGCGTGTGTCCATTCACTTAATTTGCTTGTGTCCCTTTGTAACTTCCTGCTTTCATCTGCATCTTGAATGTCCAACCCTCAACAGAGGAAAAACACAAGGCCCTAAATACAGATCCATGCAGAGCACCTCTTGTCATAATCTGTCAATTTGTATCTACCCTTCATCCTAACTGAACAAATTTGTGATGCAAGAAATGCGAATGCTTTTTATAATCTGATCAATTGGACAGTGTGCAGTGGTGGAATATAGTAATAGAAGCTGGATACAAATACTGGATTTGTGACGTGTTGAGAATGAAAGCAAATGCAAATTTTGGGTGATGGCATTCCATATATGTAAACTAAGTTGAAGCAAGAACAGGCTTAAATACTTGGGTTATCAAATTTAAGTTTGCCATTTCTGAAGATAATTGAACCAATATTGAATGAGTTGTTCAAATGAGTTCAAAAAGGTAACATTGACTTCTATCTTTTATATAGCAGGTAATTGCTGCCATGGAAACACAACTGTCCAATGGTCCAACCTGTAATAACACCACAAATGGCCCTTCAAACACGAACACTGGCACAAACAACTGTTCATCACCTGTTGACAGTAACACCATGCCAGAGGACAGCAAAACCAACTTAATAGTCAACTACTTGCCTCAAAACATGACACAAGAAGAGCTCAAAAGCCTGTTTGGCAGCATTGGTGAAATAGAATCCTGCAAACTAGTACGGGACAAAATAACAGGTATCTTGACACTTGTGTTCGGTTTGCTTCAGTGTTATAATTTTTTTTTTTAAATGGCTACATTTGCAGAACTTCCAGTGCAGACTTTTTGAAACAAACCCAGATATTTTGGTTGCTTATTTACCTGAAGCTCTTGACATTATTTGCCAATCATAGCATCTAAGTAATTCTATTTGAATATTGGCTCACTTGTGTATTTCTCATTTTTTATTTTGCTTCAGCCATCTAAGATTAAAGGAATTCCTTGAAAGTTTACAATAACAGATCTATTTATGGCTAATGTCACACAAAGATAAAATGGTTTGCAGTTATTATTAGAATCATGAACTGATAAGTATAGGAGGACGACACTTGGGAGAGCTATCAAAAATTCCTTTCACTGACCCTTTCTATAGCCCTGAATTGATTTTCATTTTGAATGCTTCCAAGTTCCTTTTAGCATCTTGCATCTGTTGTCTTGTCAGTTAAGTCCTCCCAACCTGTTTATTCATTCTTATCTATCTATCTAAACCCTTCATAATTATAAGCATCTCTATTGAATCTACCTTAACCATTCGGTTCTAAGGAGGATGACCCTGTCTCTATTCTCTGCCTGCAGCCCCAGTATCTCTCATATCCCTGGTACCATTCTTGTAAATCTCTGCATTCTTTCCAAGGCCTTCACATCCCTGCAGAGCATAGAATTGGAACACATTAAGTTATGTCCTTGTTTTTGTATTTGTAGGCCTTTTCATCATGCTAAGGGTCAGAATTGTTTTTAAACAGCTGTCTCAACTTGTCCTGCCACCTTCAAACATCTGTGTGAACACCATCTGGTTTATATTACCACTCTTCACTCATCTGACTGAAATACGTCATTTCACACTTCTGCGAAATGACATCTGCCACGTTTCTGACTTTGACCAGTCCTTCTGAAATCTTTTTAGTATCCTTGTTTTTGACTACGTTTCCAAGTTTCATCTGTATTGTTAGCCTTTACTACCTTTTTTGTTCGTCTCAAACCAGGATATACCCTTTATGCATCTTTCCCACATCTTGGGTTATTTTATACCATCCTTGTTTGATAATTTTATATATCATCTATATTTTGCATTTTCTAGTCTGAAACATTGTTTGCAGGGAATTACCTCTCTACATTAAGTACTACTGATGGGTACTTGTATTCCCTGACTTGACATCTACTACCTTTTCCTTCCCCTCTATCCTACTGGTGAAGTTTTATTATTGTCACCAATCCTGACAGTCAGTCCATGCCTGATTGTTACCTTTTTTTAACTTGATTGACGAGTTGTTTTCTGCATTTTCTGTTCTTGTAACTGAACGCAATTTTTTTGCTCTCTAACACAAGTGCAGGTGATTAAATCTGTTTTTCGCAATAAAAAAATAATTTCCGCAGGAAAATAATTTAAATATAATGTGAAAAGATCTGTGAACTCTTCTAGTCCAGGTGAAGCATGACTGCATCTCTGCTGATATAACTACTTACATTTGATCTGCTACAAATACTGATGTGGGTAGCATTCCTGGGATGTACAAATAGTAATTTGGCCCTTGTGTTTCAGCTGGGGGCCGTCCAAAACTAACCACTGTACTTTCTGCATAATTTCAAATAGCCTTGGGCTTTCTCACAATTCCGTTCTGAAGACTTTACATCCAGGAACCAGTATGACCGTGACCGTTCCGTATTCTCTCTTTCTTACTATTTCCTTCAGTCCAGTGTCTACTAAGTAGATGTCTGGCACTCTGCTTCACAAGTGGGTAGCTGGGATTTCTAAAGCGTTTGATAAAGTTACCTGACGTTACTGTTATTTCTAGAAAACTAAGCTTTTAAACATTATAGAAATTTCCTCTCATTACTAGAGCACTAGACATAATGTGGACCTGCCTGATCCTACAGGAGAAGCCCTGGGGTACAGAATACATTAAATAATATCTAACAAATTTAGGGCAGCACGGTAGCATTGTGGATAGCACAATTGCTTCACAGCTCCAGGGTCCCAGGTTCGATTCCGGCTTGGGTCACTGTCTGTGCGGAGTCTGCACATCCTCCCCGTGTGTGCGTGGGTTTCCTCCGGGTCCAAAGATGTGCAGGTTAGGTGGATTGACCATGATAAATTGCCCTTAGTGTTGGGTGGGGTTAGTGGGTTATGGGGATAGGGTGGATGTGTTGACCTTGGTTAGGGTAATCTTTCCAAGAACCGGTGCAGACTCGATGGGCCGAATGGCCTCCTTCTGCACTGTAAATTCTACGAAATGGGCTATTGTTCTTGACTGAAAGGGAATGTTGGACAAAGTGACAGTTTCTAGGACAACAATTGTTGAAGCAGGCTGCTGCCGAGATCTATTTTCCAGAAGTTGTCAAAAGTAAAATCAGAAGCTTCTGCCTCCGTCCGGATGTGAAGCAAGTACCTGATTGGACCTAGATGCTAATGCAGCTCCCACAGTGAGGATTCCTAGATATTGGCTTAATTTGGATTAGGTTATTTCTGAGTTTTAAATTATTTTTCACATGAATGCTAGTAATGTGGATCTTTGCTTTGCAAAGATGCCTCTGACGCATGTTCAAATCATTTGGTTGATTTGGGCAAATTTGAGATGGATAGATGTGTGCAAGATTGAGTGTTTTTTCCTGAAGCAATCTGAACTTTCTTGAATGTAAAGCAAACTGAAGTTGTTCTGGCAAAAGCCACAAATTCCATGAACTGAGTTTTGGGGTTTAGGTGGTTAGGTTCGCTGCAACAGTAATCTCTCTGGTGCCTAAAGCTAACTGTACCTCACATTAAATGTGCATAATTAGCATAACAAAACAAAATTAAATAAATCTTTTGCACAAGTAAAGTTTCTCAGGCTTGTTAATAATTTCTTGTATCAGCAGTTTAGTGGTGTAACAACTAAATGCCCTAGAGGAAAGTCCACTCCCAACACTAGGGACGATAATGGTTCGAAGATCACTAAATATGTAATGATGCTCTAAGTAATTTTTTTTTCTCATTTTGGATGTATCATGCTATTCATTGTGGAAGGAGAGGCTAGAATATATAAGGAATTGTGAAGTCTTAAGGTCCTAGGAAGTGATTGTGAAGGGATACTCTTGTGCATACTGTCAGCACCATAAACGAGGATACTCCGGTTTTCTTAGGAAATGTACAAAGTTACGAGTGACTCAGTTGAGACAGTATAAGTGAAATTAACGAAAACCAAAATGGCAGTTGGTTTAAATATTTCATTCTAGCTCTTGTTTAGACTGCTTGTGCTGCAGGCATGACTTCGGCCTAGTCATGGATTTTAATCAATTGACTGTATACCCAGAGCTGCATATGGGAAGATTTGAGCTTGTACTAAATCCTTAGTGTCCTAAAGTGCTAATAGTTGTCTACGTTTGGGCGCATGGGCAACATAGTGAGTCGGTTAAGTTGCATTTGTATAGCACCTACGGTCTGGCAGTTTTCTTTACAGCCCTTCACGACAAGTGCAGTTACTGAAGAAATTCAGCAGTTAAACTGCAGAGCTAAATGCCCACAAATAGCTAATGGAATTGTTCTCCATAGTAAATTAAGGGAGGACTGCTCACGCATCAAGAGAACTGTCATGCAACATCTTTGGCGATCAGCCCCTAATAAGTATGATTGTACACCTAAGAAAACTCGTGATACTGGTAATGGGTTCCTGTAGGGCTGATAGCCCGATCTTCGAGCCACATCTCCGACTGCACACTTGGTGAGGTGAGATCAGTCCTTGGCCTCTGGGTTGCTGATATTCCTTTCTTGGACTCTTTTTCTCGGCCACCTCTTGACAGTTCTCCTCAAAAGAATTGTGTCCCTTCATTCAGTAGGTTCCTCCAAGTAGCTCTCTTCTGAGCAAGGCTCGCCGAGCTGTTGACGCCGGTGTTACATTTATTAAGGTAAACCTTCAGTGTGTCTTTCAAGCACTTCCCTTGTCATCCTCTTGGGAACCTTCGTTGAGCTGGACAAAGATGATGCGCTCTCTGTCAGAACTTGACTTCCAAACACTTTGCTGGCCTAGCGGACTTTGTTTCGAATGGTCATGTCCTCTACATTGGTGCTCTTGGCTTCTTCAAGGACACTGATGTTAGTATGCCTGTCCTCCCAGCTGATGGCGACGAATTAGTCTCTCGACTGGTATTGGCGGTACACCTCCAAGGACTTGAGGGGGCTTCTGTATGTAGTCTGTTTCTGAGCCGCATAGAAGAGTTGGGAGGATGACTGTCTTGTATATCAGGATCTGGGTGTCAGCATTGATGTCGTGGTTGTCTAAGACTGCAGTCTTTGGGCGTTGGAAGGAGATCATAGAATCCTTACAGTGCAGAAGGAGGCCTTTTGACCCATCGAGTCTGCACTGGCCCTTGGAAAGAGCACCCTCCTTAAACTCACACCTCCACTCTATCCTTGTAGCCCCACCAACCTTTTGGACACTTAAGGGGCAATTTATCATGGCCAATCCACATAACCTGCACATTTTTGGACTGTGGGAGGAAACCGGAGCACCCGGAGGAAACCCATGCAGTCACTGGGAGAAAGTGAAAACTCCACAAGTCACCTGAAGCCAGAATTGAACCTAGGTCCTGAAGCTGTGAGGCAACAGTGCTAACCACTGTGCCACCCAGATGTCACAGATCGGACATCATGTTGGATCTTCATTAATGTCAGCCTTAGAGGAGAGGTGGCTCAGGTATGGGCAAAGTTTGGAAGGGTTTCTCCGTTGAACACCATGTCTTGCCCTGGGGTGGGTTGGTAAAGGATATAGTCTTGAGGTTGAGGCTGTGACCGATTCTTTGGCATGCTTCTGCAAAAGTGTCTGCAAAAAGCTTGGAGATTCTCTTGAGGGAGAGTGGGGTTGGCGATGTAATCTGCACACTGAAGAACTGCCAATGATGTTAGAGTTTTTTTGGATTTCAACCATTTGAGGTTGAAAAGGTTTCCGTCCATCCTGTAGACAATGTGCACTCCACTGGGAAGTTTGCTTTTGATCAGGTGAAGGATAGTGATGGCGATGGGATGGAGAAAAAGGGTGAAAGCAATGATGCATACAGTCTTGACCTCTGTTTCTGCTTTATTTCCATCGGTGAGGGCTGTCGCAGACATCTTGTCATGGAGGAGTCAGAAAATGTTGATTAATTTCTCTGGTCAGCTGGCCTTTGACAGGGTCTTCCATAGCACTTCCTGATTGACTAAATCAAAAGCCTTGGCTGGTCATGTAGAGTGGTCGATGTGGCTCCTGGCATTTCGAGTTGCTGAGCAGTGGAAATCATGTCCGCTGTTCCACAGTTTGGTCGGAAGCCACTCTGGCTCTCTGGGAGGATTTCTTCAGAGTGTGGGAGAAGGCAGCTAGCGAAGATTCGGGTTCTGATCCTCCTGGCAATGGGTAGTAGGGAGATTTGTCTCCTTTCTTGAAGATAGTAGTGATGACTGCATCTCTTGAAGTCGGCAAAAAAAATTCCTCGCTCTCTTCCAAATTTTCAGCAACAGCTGGTGAAGATGACGGGTGGTTTCCTCTTCCAAGTTTGCAAATCTCTGCTGGGATCCCATCCACGCATATGGCTCCTCCACTCTTTCTGCGCTTAATGGTGGCTTCAAGTTCATCCATGCTTGGGAGTCCAAGATCATCTTTGATGGGTAGTTGGTGGATTTCCTCAAGCATGTCCTCCTCTATGGTTGTATCACTGTTTAGGAGTTCTTCAAAGCATTCTCTCCGTTGAAGGGTGAAGCTTTTTCTGACTCTCGAGGGCTCTGTCCTTGCTCTGCACTACTTTAAGGTCTTTGGGTGCCTGTTTCCTCTACGTGGGCGCCTGGTGCGGGAAATCTTTTAATGTGGGTATGTCGTTGCACATCAGACACACTGTTTTACAGAAGCGGGGTCTAGTGCCACTGACCAGGGAATCTCTCTCTAGACTGGGGATCTCACTGCTGCAACCGCCATCGCAGTAGTTGATAGCATACGAGTATCTTCCTCCTGATCCGCTGTTGAAGACTTGTTTTGGATTGAGCTTTCGAGGACCTCCCCTCTGACCTTGCCAGGACTCCTGACTGCATTGCTCGCAATCAACTTTCCTTGTGATTGCCACCTGCTGTGGTGGAGAGTCTTGAACACTGTCTTACTCGTGTCACTTAAGCAGGAGATGGTGCCTTAGTTTAAAGGCACTTTGACAGTGGATTATGTAGTGTTCCTGAGGATTTCTTAAAAGCATTTATGTTGCATTGCATTATTGCCTCATTGTTCATTTTCTGCAGAACTCAAAACATTAGTTGTAGGAAATTTACAGGTGATTTTACTCCAGTTCTAGATCTAGCTGTGTCCTTCAAACCAACATGGAGCTATCATGCATCAAAGGTGAAATTTTAACCTTGCATTTCTCAATTCAAAAGTAGGTGTCAACTAATTTCCGCAATTACGAAAATCATGTTGCCGTTGAATGATTTGGGATCAGTATTGCAGCAGTTATCTCCAGACCTTGTGTCTCCTTTGGAAAGAAGACCTGGTGCTAATTTTCTGAATCTGTATGTTGTCACAAAATGTTGTCTTTCAGCTCTACAGCTTGTCTCCAGTCTTCTCTCCTAAACATTGAAGTTCCATAAACCCAGTATGAGGATTTAGTTTGACTTTGCGCTGATGTATATTCATTCTATTCTGGATACAACTATTTGAGATTTATTTGATGTGACTTGTACAGATTTTCTTTTGTAATTGGAAAACGGATCCTTTCTGAGTTCGATAACTGTGAGATGTCTCTTTTTTTAGTGCAATTGGAGCATCTTGCCAAACATATTTGCCAATCCCTTTCATGATCGAGGCTGGTCTTTGAGCTAACACATAGGCCTCCCTTTGATGTGCAATACTTCAAATTGCGGGCAGCACGGTAGCTCAGTGGTTTAGCCCTGCTGCCTCACGGTGCCGAGGTCCCAGGTTCTATCTCTGCTCTGGGTCACTGTCTGTGTGGCGTTTGCACATTCTGTATGTGTTTGCGTGGGTTTTGCCCCCACAACCCAAAGATGTGCAGGCTAGTTGGATTGGCCATGCTACATTGCCCCTTAATTGGAAAAAATGAATTGGTTACTCTAAATTTAATTTTTCTTTCAATACTTCAAATTGCATATTCACCCTTTTCAAGTAGTCTTCTCTACCTAAACTTATTCTGGGTGTACTTGTATCACGTGGACTGCAACGGTTCAAGAAAGCAGCTCACGACCAAGTGAAATTGGGGATGAACAATAAATGCTGGCTTAGCTGGAGATGTCCACATCCTATAAATGTAGTAGTGCTGATAAAACCTGATGGTCTGAAGTGCCACTTTTAAAATGTTGGATCTAATTTTGTGTTGGGTGGGATTCTTCTCTCGGATATGGAAATTGATAGCTGTATCCAGAAAGGTTATTAGTTTCAAATCTTGGCAGCTTTCAGCTACAACTTCTGGTGTGATATCTTGGGATCATATTTTATTTGAGTAGATTTGCTTTGCTTTATGTGCATGAATAAAGTATAATATTCAGTATGAACTGGTGCTGGCCTTGACAATCGACACTAATAACCAGATTCTTTTTAGCTAAACTAGTTCTGAGATCTGCCTTGGAAGATCAAATGGTTGGAGGTCCAGTAAAAGTTAATGTCAAAGCGATCCTTTGCTTCCGTCTCTCTGGAAACCTACATTTTGGCTTCGAGGCTTGCAGCCCATTCAATACAAGTATTTGTAAGCAGTTGCCTTCTTTAGAAAATGAGGCCACCGTAGCAAACTGCTACACAAGTAAAAAATGTATCTTCAATTATGCCATTTGCCTTTCTGTGTCTTTGGAATTAAAGCTAAGACAAATCCATCATCTAAACAGATGTATTGTTTCAATCTCCATTTCAACTTCAGTTAACAGCAAAAGAATAACTTCGATTTCATGTTTTAAACTCTGCTGCAAACTTCAACTAGAGACACCCTCCCTCTCACATTGGCTGTTCTAGCTCGTAATGTCAATCAGCCTTTTGTTCTGGCTACACAATTGCTTTGTCAGTGTGTTCAGTTTTATTTTTGTAGTGAAGTCTGTAATGTAATCTCAAAATGGCTTCCTGTGACCCCTCTTCCGCATAGCGTTGTGTGCAACACACACTACCTTGTATCTAGGTAGAAATGCTAATTCGCTATCCTTGATTCCAATTCCCTTCCATCTGATTGCAACATGTTACCTCTCTGGGACGTTTGGCAACTTGGTCTCTAGATTTGTAATCAGTAAACTGCTGTTGTCTCCAAGCATGAATACATCCACCTTGTCTTAGTAAAACAATTTAGCCCTTCCTTCAAGATCAATGACCACGAGATGAGAATGGTGAAACAATTGAGGCTTTATTGCACAAGATGTTGAGCCTCCTGCAGCTGGAACCAGAATGGGAACAGCGCAGGAGAGCATGCACTTTTATACGGTGTCTGCTGGGAGGAGCCAGCAGGCTGGGATTACTGTGGTACCTGTAATAGTGGCAGTACTGTAATACGCGTAGTGTGTTATCCGTGGTGTTTACCACAGATCTTTAAAAATCAAACCACCCAGGCTTGCTCCAGACTTGCCACCAGGCAGACTGCAGAACAGGTCCCATGATCCACAAGTTAAAGCTCTGCTAACCACCGATCAAAGCAATAATATTGAAAATGGTCACCACTTCAATCATAGACTCTTGTCTTCTCCCATCCAAGTTGAAATATTCCTCTTCACTTTTCCAAGCCCTGTTTCTATCTGCCCATCTTTCCCATAACCTGATAATCTCATACAAAAGCAAAATATTATTGATGCAAGTACTGCAAAATGCAGCAGGTCAGGCAGCATCTATGGAGAGAGTGAATTGATGCTTCGGATCAATTATCCTTTTCATTAGAACTGAAGAAAGAGAGGAATGTAAGAACTGGAGGGGGTCAGAAAGAACGAAGGAAGCTCTTTGATCCAAGTGAAGGACAGGGGAGATTAGTTATTGCACTATTAAATCTTGTTTAGAGAGAGTGGTAAGAGTGTAGTAACAGGATTGTTTCAACACTGGAGGTGATTTGGCCCTTGTGTCTGCACCAGTTCTCTAAATGAGCAATTCACTTTGTGCCATTCTCTTGCTGATCAATTTTCTTATGAATACTTGAATTGAGTCTGCCTTCACCACACACTTGGGCAGTGCATTCCAGACCATAACCACTTGCTACATGAAGTTTTTCCCTGTTGCTTTTACTCTGTGCACTCTTCACTATTGAGAACCGTTTCTCCCCATCGACCCCTTCAATGATTTTGAATATTTTAAATGAAATCTCCCTCTTGGCTACAGTCCCAACGTCTCTAATCTATCTTCATAACCTTTTCTTCTTTGTTTCAGTTATGTTAATGAGGCATGAATGGTTACATAAAAACCATCTGAATACAACATGAAGGGATAAGGAACCCAGACAAAACCAACCGAAACAAAAAAAACACATATAGCTCAAAATGAAGGCATTGATCTAATACTGTTCCGTTGTATCCAAAAGGCTGTAGTGCCAAAACGAGCTGCTTGCGTGAGCTTTATTGGAACACAAGCAGGCCATGAACTGAAAGGTCAGCAAAGAAACAAGGTGGAGAATTGAAATGACAAGAAATCGGGAGCTCAGGGCCATGCTTGTTGACTGAATGGAGTGTTCTGAAAAGTGATCACCGTCTATTTTTGGTCTCTGATGTGGAGGAGACCACATCGTGAACAGGGATGAAAGTGCAAGTTCATCTGGCAAGTGTTTGGGACCTGTGAGAAGGGAGGAAGTGAAAGGACAATTGTTGCATCTCCTGCCCCTGAATGGAAAAGTACCCGAGGGAGGATATGTTAGAACTGACTTGAGTGGACTGGGGTATCATGAAGGAAATGATTCCTTTATTCAGAATGCTGAAAGTGGAAACCTGTCATGGTTCTGGGAGTGAGGGAAGGGGTGAGAGCAATTGGAAATGAAATGGATTGGACACTGGAGGTTGAGAAGCCCTATCTGCAGTGCTGGTGTGGAATGTTGCATCTGCAGAACAGATGTCAAAGATGACAAAAATGGGAGAATGGAATGGAGTCCTTTCAGGAAGCAGGGTGTGAAGAAATGTAATCGGGCAGTTGTGGGTTTACAGTGAATGTTTACAGAAGCAAAGTTGGATAAGAGCAGTCCGATGGACCAGGTGAAGATTGGGAAGAGTGAAAATTGGAAACTCAAATAAATCTAATTATCTAGTTCATGGTGAGAGCAGGAGGCGGCACCAATCCAAAGTACTGGAAAGAAGTGGGGGGGGGGGGGGGGAAGAGAGATGAAGAGGGCACAATAGGAGTAACAAAATGCATGTTACATGTAAAAAGGCAGACATAACTGATCCATGCAGATACCCATAGTAAGACTTTTTACTTGGAGAAGCTGTCCAGAGAGAGAACCAGCTCTGCCAGGAATAGGAGGCTGGGAGTAGATGGAGGTTGATTGGACCTGAGGATGGAGGTGTAGAGGGGTTGGACGTGCATGGTGAAGTGGTGGTTATGGCCATGGCAACAGATGGCAACAGATTGAGACTGCCAATGTCATGTGGACAGATCAGTGAAAAGATCCAGAGAGGATAAGAGGCCAGATGGAGGAAGGTGTCCAGGTGAAGAGTGTTCATGAGTGAAGGGATCATGGCCAAAGGAGGGGGCATGGCTATGGAGGCGAGTTGACCTTCAGCATTGTGCTGAGATCAATTAATTAAAGGAAACAGAAGCTGAGGTCTTCTTCAAAGGTACACTGAATATACAGCAAGGGGTGAGACTTGGAAGATGGGAGAGAAGGGGAGGAAGAGTTGCATTCAGATGGTTTATATTTACACCTTATTGGATACAACGTTTTGTTCACTTTTGCTGGACCCATTTATTATATATTCTGTCTGTTGCATTATTTGTTATGCCCATCCTATCACCACTTCCCTTTTGTTTTTCCTGCTCCCTTGCATCTTCCCATTTTCTCACTGGTTTAACTCTTGGATTTTTCAATGTTTTATCCCCCCTTCAGTTCTGCTGAGGAGTCACTTGACCTGAAATATTGACATTTTTTCTCTCCACCGATGCTACCTGAGTTTTTTCCAGCATTTTGTTTTGTTTTTATCCCATAACACAATCCTGGTTGACCAGATATAGGTACTGTTTTTCCAATTTTGTTTGTTTTCTCCTGCTAGGCAGTATTCCAATGAAATAAATCAGAAATGCTGGAAATACTCTCCAGGTTTGGCACCATCTTTGGAGAACTAAACAGTGAATGACCTTTCCGAACTAGGTTATTTTTGTTTTCCAGCATTTGTAGTGGTTTGCTTTTGCATTAGCATCCTTGTGAATGCTGTACCCTTCATTATAAACATCCTGTTGTGGAGAACCTCTGGTTTGCCATGGGATTTTCTGGTCAAGGATCTCCTATCCATTTCCAAAATTATATTGGCTACACTTTTGATACTCAGTTATAAATATTGCTGTACTGCTCCAGTAATGTGTGAGGATAATGGTATGGTGCAGTACTCCAGAATTGAAAATATTTTCTTTTTGTCATTAATTCATGTCTGGCTACCAACATAATTATCAGTAGGCATCAAACTGTGGCATGTACCTGAAGTCCTACTGATCTTAGTTTTGTTGCAACATTTATCTTCAGTTCTTGCTTTGAATAACTGACTAGGCTATGTTCTTACCTACCTTCTCCTCTTTCACCCCGCACCCCAACTTTTTGTGTTCTCGCTTCCCTCTGAAAAAACACACCTTGGACAAGACTCTGCAGGTACAATTAAATAGATATGCACCATACACTTGAAAGTAGTGCTCCTAGCCTTGATTTTCCAATTTAACACCTGTGGGGAACATATTTCGGGTTGCCAATATCTGTACCTTTCTCCCCTTCAGAGGGTGACAAAAACATTGCTAGTTATTCCAAATAATTTGAGTTGCCAAATCTCAGTTGTGGTACAATTGGAATTTTGTACACAAATTCAGATTATTTTATACAATTTCAAGCACTGCACCTTGGGATAAGCTGATCTTGGAAGGGATGTCGTGCAAATTCACCACAATGTTACCAGGTTGGATTATGAAGATGGATTGCTTATACTAGGCTTGTATCCCCTGGACTATGGGCGGTTAAAGGGTGATTTTTCTTTTTGTGATTTTGTAAGTAGTTGTTGGGTACAAGGAAACCGTTACTGTTGATGGGGAGTTGATGAGCAGGATAACCTTAATCAGAGCCAGGCCATTCAGGATGGGAGTTGGGAAATATTTATTTGGCACGAGGTGGTAAAACTATAATACTCAACCAAAGAAAGCAGTAGATACTCGCCCAATTAATTTATAATCTGTGATTAATGGATTTGGAACGACTGGGGTATAAAATGATAGGGAGCCAATTACAATAGAATGGTTGAACAATCCTTAAGGGATGATGCTGAGCAATATTAACAGGAGTGGACTTTAATCACAAAAACATTTCTAGTCCCATGCCAACATGGTTGGCTTGCACTGCCCCCTGAAGTGGTTTAGTAAGCCACTCTGTTATATCAGAACTATGTATTGCTTGTCACTTTTTCAGAGCAACTAGGAATGGACAATAAATTGCAGCCTTGCCAACAGTACCTACATTAAGAAGTCATCAGGAGCGTTGTGCAGTAAAAGTGTTGAGCATATTTTGTATCTTGTGAGTCAAGTGGTGGAGCTCTTTTCCAGTATCTTTGTGAAAGCAAGGATTTGGAGCCTAATAAACCTGAATCACCAATTTTGCCAAAGGTTATTGTAGCACTCTATTTTACCTTTTATATAGTTCTGGAGTAGATTGCGTTTGTTTTTAATTACCCACAAAAATTGAGACGCATTCCAAGGAAGGGAGCCATTTTGGGCTTCCACTGATTTGGTGTTCAGTGAAAGTTTACAAATCTGAATAATGTTTGCGGCATTCTACTATTCTTCTGGAGCTCAAGTACAAAATTGAAATGACAGAATTGAGACTAATACTTGCACCCAAGTAAAATTAGATTCAAGAGTGATTCTATAATGAAATGCACCACTCCTAACTTTGTTTAGAATTATTATTTAGGAGCTATTGTGAATTATAGAAGATCCTTTACAAAAAATGTCAAAACCATACTAAATAAAATGTTTGGCCTTGGTCCAGGCTACTCTCAGAATAGGACGGAGAAAGGAGTAAATTCGATAGATGGTTAAGTTCAGTATTTAATTGGAGTTGTGCAGTCCTTTTAAAATTGGATGCAGTCAGTGCTGACTAGGCCAGCATTTATTGCCCAATTCTAGTTTCCCTGAAGGTGGTGGCAGTAATGAGTTGGCTTGGGCACTGAGTTTAGGGGCTGGTTTAGCACAGGTTTAAATCACTGGCTTTCAAAGCAGACCAAGGCAGGTCAGCAGCGCGGGTTCAATTCCCGTACCAGTCTCCCCGAACAGGTGCCGGAATGTGGCGACTAGGGGCTTTCCACAGTAACTTCATTTGAAGCCTGCTTGTGACGAGTGATTTTCATTTCTTTCATTTCATTTCATTTCACTACATTAGGGCAGGTCAGAAGTCCCATGTCAACCAGACTAGGTAAGGGATAGCAGGTTTCCTTTCATAAATGGACTTTGCTGCAATTCAGCTTTATGGCTACTTTCAATGATACCAGGTTGAGAATCCATTGTTAAACTTCCTGGATTTGTATGATTAATTATCAAATCAGTTTAATTTGGCCTAATGGTGTTGAATGGCTGTGTTGCATTAGCTTTGAGATGTGATTCTAATAATGTGCAGTGATTTTGACATGATATGGCGATGCCGGCGTTGGACTGGGGTGAGATCAGTAAGAAGTCTTACAACACCAGGTTAAAGTCCAACAGGTTTGTTTCGATGTCACTTACGGAACACTGCTCCTTCCTCAGGTGACTGAAGAGTTATGTTCCAGAAATATATATATAAAATATATAAGATTCAAAGATGCCAGACCATGCTTGGAATACTAGCATTAGCAGGTGATTAAATCTTTACAGATCCAGAGATGGGGTAATCCCAGGTTAAAGAGGTGTGAATTGTGTCAAGCCAGGACAGTTGGTAGGATTTCACAGGCCAGATGGTGGGGGATGAATGTAATGCAACATGAATCCCACGTCCCGGTTGAGGCCGCACTCGTGTGCAGAACTTGGCCATGAGTTTCTGCTCGGCGATTCTGCGTTGTCGCGTGTCCTGAAGGCCGCCTTGACTGCTGAAGTGTTCCTCGACTGGAAGGGAACATTCATGCCTGGTGATTGTTGCGCGATGTCCGTTCATTCGCTGTCGCAGCGTCTGCATGTTCTCGCCAATGTACCACGCTTCGGGACATCATTTCACGCGACAATCACCAGGCAGGAATGTTCCCTTCCAGTCGGGGAGCACTTCAGCAGTCAAGGGCATTCAGCCTCTGATCTCCAGCTAAGTGTTCTCCAAGGCGACCTTCAGGACGCGCGACAACGCATAATCGCCGAGCAGAAGCTTATAGCCAAGTTCCGCACACATGAGTGCGGCCTCAACCGGGACCTGGGATTCATGTCGCATTACATTCATCCCCCACCATCTGGCCTGCGAAATCCTACCAACTGTCCTGGCTTGACACAATTCACACCCCTTTAACCTGGGGTTACCCCATCTCTGGATCTGTAAAGATTTAATCACCTGCTAATGCTCGCATTCCAAGCATAAGGGCAGCATGGTAGCATTGTGGATAGCACAATTGCTTCACAGCTCCAGGGTCCCAGGTTCGATACCAGCTTGGGTCACTGTCTGTGCGGAGTCTGCACATCCTCCCCGTGTGTGCGTGGGTTTCCTCCGGGTCCAAAGATGTGCAGGTTAGGTGGATTGGCCATGATAAATTGCCCTTAGTATCCAAAATTGCCCTTAGTGTTGGGTGGGGTTAGTGGGTTATGGGGATAGGGTGGAGGAGTTGACCTTGGGTACGGTGCTCTTTCCAAGAGCCGGTGCAGACTCGATGGGCCGAATGGCCTCCTTCTGCACTGTAAATTCTATATATAATATATATATATATATATATATATATATATTTCTGGAACATACCTCTTCATTCACCTGAGGAAGGAGCAGCACTTCAACCTGGTGATTTTGACAATCCACTTTTTATGCTGTTAATGATACAAAAGTGACTGACTGCACAACTAACTTCTCTTACTTCGCTGCAGGTCAGAGCCTTGGCTATGGGTTTGTAAACTATGTGGACCCAAAGGATGCTGAAAAAGCTATCAACACATTAAATGGTCTCCGACTTCAAACCAAAACTATAAAGGTAAACATAAGATTTGGCTGTTATATTGTTTGCACACTGAATTTGATGTTGTTTTGATCTGATGCAGAATCTTTGGGTAGAATGTGAGGTCACTATATTCAGTGTTTCTGCCATGCATTGTTGGCTAAAGCAGGTAGGTGACTTTTCGTACCATATTCGGTTCTGAAGCCAAGCACCAGAAATAGAGGGGTTTCAAATTTATTTCTCCGCTGAAGCAGCTGACTGGCATTAGCCAACTAAAATTGGGATTAGGTACAGATCTGAGAAAGTACAGTTCAGTGCAACGTGACTCAAGATTCAAACCTGATTCCCACAGATAAGTAACTTGTGATTAGGTAGACTCGACTAGAAATGCAAATCATCTGTGCATTAAAGGAATGCCCAGTATGTTCTGTGGCTTTGACCGGCAACCGTGCAATGTTATTTGAACACTACGAATGTTCAACTGATATGTCCACTTGACTATAATTTCCACATGTTTGTATCATGCTGGACGTTACTGCATCTTTATTGTTTTAAAGGGGCTGCTTCTCTGCTCTTGGGCTGCAGTTCACCACAGCGTAGTTTACTCATTATCATTTGGTGTATGCGGTGAATGGATTATAGAACTAATCCGCAAAATCCAAGATGCAAGGTATGCAGACTTACTGACTGCTTGTCCAGGTTACATGACCGTGCAGTGTCTACTGATTTGTAGTAAATTTGGGGGATCAGTGACGTTTCGGGACATCTACCGGCGTGGCAAAGTTTGTTAGAAATAAATCTTACTGTTACTGATACAATTTTTAATTTGGACAGACTTCAACTTTCTAGAAGACTCTCGCTGTCTCTCGCTCTCGCTCTCTTTCTCGCTCTCTTGCTCTCGCTCTCTTGCTCTTGCTCTTGCTCTCGCTCTCTTGCTCTCGCTCTCTTGCTCTCTTGCTCTCTTGCTCTCTTGCTCTCTCGCTCTCTCGCTCTCTCGCTCTCTCGCTCTCTCGCTCTCTCGCTCTCTCGCTCTCTCGCTCTCTCGCTCTCTCGCTCTCTCGCTCTCTCGCTCTCTCGCTCTCTCGCTCTCTCGCTCTCTCGCTCTCTCGCTCTCTCGCTCTCTCAACCTCCCCTCATTCTGCTCGTCTGTGGTGCATTGGGAAATCTGACAGACGAACGACGAAATCAACTGCCTAATCAGTGTTATGTTTCCTGCAAATAGCCAGTCCACTTGTAAGAAGAAAAATTAACTGTTTGCGTTATGTATTTCAGTGCACATGACCATCCAAAACAAGTTTTGCCTCCACTGCTCCAAATATGAAGTTGAATCATTTTCTTACCTCTAGCCTCATTCTTTCAACACTTTTTTCTAGCAGGGTCTTGCTCTTGAAATGCCCTTAATTCATTTTCTACTACAAACTTGCTCATGCTGGCCTTTTTTTTTTACTGCGATCCTGCAGAACATCTTCATGCAGACTGATTTTAAAAACCAAGCTTCGTCACAACTGTCATTTAACATTCTTGCTCTTCAAACTATTCTGCACTAAATATGTAATTGTGGCCAACACATTGGCTGTGTGCTAATTTTAACATTGAAAAGTGCCCATGGCATTCAAGCAAGACATCTATTTTTTATTGTCCAGTTGGTTTTGAACGTGAAGCACAGTTTGTGAAACAGTGCCTGTGTAGAAGTTGAGCGTGGTCTTTGCGTTCTGCTGTCGAATTCTGTAGCATCTCCTATTCCCTTCAGTTTCTCGATAGCTTCAAATCTGGAAGCACATGGTGAATAAGATAATACTAGTTAAGCTCGAGAGGATGCTTCAGTGCCCCACAATTTCTGTTGTCTTGTTTAAGAAAACTAACACCTATTCTCGTACCTTGTGGTTGTGACTTAACTCCTTGTTCTGATACCATTGATTGCATTTGCAAATCCAAGATTGCTGCTGCATTGCAATAAAGTACTACAAACTGGAGTTACACTGCTGGGCAGTCTCCTCACTAACTAGGTGAAATGTGGTGATGGACCCACCTTGAATTCATTTTCAAGCTTTCAGATATTGAAAGCTGGTTGTAGTAATGGCTCCTGTCCCACTAATGCTGGCTCAGCTCGATCAGACTACAGGGTCCCAGTACTGCAGCAAGCACCACTTGGCATCAGTACAATCAGCTGATGGCTCATTGGTTTCCCTTCATAGAATAAATTGTCCTTTTTCAGAAAAGGAAATTGTCTTCCGAGGAAGTGAGGAGTGAATAGTATCAATTTGCAGTGAATTGTAGGGAATTTTGTATTGACTGTGCATCAGCATTATGCTGGTTTTGTCCCCTGAGGCACTTCAGTTACACACTTGAACGTGAAGGTAGTATATCCTTGTCTTTCAGTACCATACCAATGGCTTCTGTACTACAATAATGAGGTCCCTAAATTGCATGTAGAATTTGAATAGGGCAGCTATTAGTCCTTGCAGTTTTAAAATACCAGATGAAGTGTTTCATGTCATATCACACTTGGTTTGTAGCTTCCGGTGTGCCGAGTCTAAAAACTTGGCTGTAACGGGTGCTTTTAAGTTCATAACTGAAATATCCAGATCACTGAGTAAATTAAAAGTATAATAAGCAATGAATAGCCAACTCAAAGCCAAGTAGTCAAGTGCCCTATTCAAAATACCATTCACAACACAGCATGCACTATAATGAAGTAATCAAATTGTTCAATCTAATTAATTCCACTGCCATTCCTTTGAGGAGACAGCCAGTTAGCAGTAATTTGATATTTATTTTATTTTTGAAAGCTTTAGGAATCATGCCTGTCACCTCGTCTCTTCCCAGCACAACCCTACTCTGTAGGTTCTACCTGGGATTTATTTCATCTGCGTTGGGATTTCCATAAGTGTGTAAATGGTACAATGCAGTACTTACTGATAAATGCATTTGTTTTTGGAATACATTTATGAAAAATTCAGGAGAAAACTTGCAAATAACTGCATTACTGGCTTTTGGGGGTAACCATTACAAAAAACGAGACAGTAGGCTTTGTGGTTCCTCCCAAAAGGGAATGGAGAGGGCTGCATGGTGGTTAGCACAATTGCTTCACAGCTCCAAGGTCCCAAGTTCGATTCCCGCTTGGGTCACAGTCTGCGCAGAGTCTACACGTTCTCCCCGTGTGTGCGTGGATTTCCTCCAGATGCTCCGGTTTCCTCCCACAGTCCAAAGATGTGCAGTTAGGTGGATTGGCCATGCTAAATTGCCCTTGGTGTCCAAAATTGCCCTTCGTGTTGGGTGGGGTTACTGGGTTATGGGGATAGGGTGGAGGTGTGCGGTTGGGTAGGGTGCTCTTTCAGAGCCGGTGCAGACTTGATGGGCCGAATTGCTGCCTCCTGCATTGTAAATTCGATGATAATTTGAAAATGCAGTACTTCAATCCTGTTGTACTAAATAAAAACTTATTGTGCTCGCTAATGAAAATGAGGAGAAGATGGTGGGAGGAGGTGAGAAAGTCCCTGGTTAGTAATTTCCAGCAATGATGCCCTTAATGCAATGAAGTAAGGAGAAGAAGGAAGAAACTAATTGCGTACAAAGACGATGGCACGGTGGTTAGCATGGTTGCCTCACAGCGCCAGGCACCCAAGTTCAATGCCAGTCTCGGATGACTGTGTGGAGTTTGTACGTTTTCCCCCTGTCTGCGTGGGTTTCTTCAGGCTGCTTCGATTTCTTCACACAGTCCAAAGATGTGCAGATTAGGTGGATTGGATATGATCAATTGCCCCTTAGATTAGGTTATGAGGTTGTTGGGATAGGGTGGAGTGCCCGAGGGTTGCTGCAGACTCGATGGGCAAAATGTCATCCTGCACTTACTGTAGGGATTCTATAAAAGGTTTTTGAAAAAGGACAGGAAACAGTAACTGCATGTTCACAAGCAGCATTTCTATTAAACTAAAGGGGTGTATGTTTAAGCATAATTAAGTGATCAACACGGCAGTGTAATGCATTTGAGGGCTGCTTCCTTAAGTAAATGATGTAACATCAGCTGATAAGTTGTAGTTACCATCAGCAGATTTTTCTTCATTACAGCAATGAGGGAATTGCTGCATTAAGGTTGCAACCAGACTTGGGCCATTGTAAACATTGCCAAATCACTGTCTTTGGCTACCTGTAGGGAGGTGCATTTTAGAATTGGACTGCTCTCAATGTTTAAATTTCTTTAAAACAATAAAGTGATGGAGCTCCTGCCTTAAAAGTAGCTTCAGCAATTCTTGTGCATTTCTCCTGTATGTTGTTTACCTAATGCATTGCAGCAAGCAGGTTTACTCCTGGTTTTGTGACCCATGGTCATTTGGTCAGACAACTAAACCAGAATTAGCAATAAAGGGCTGAATAGCTGCCTCCTATTTTGTATAGGACAATAGGCATGTAGAATATTGGCCAAGGAACTGGATAACGACCTGTTAGACACAAGTCCAGTTGTAGGAATGGCAGAGATTGTGACATCAAGGTCACGTGTGGATTATGGAAGCATTAGTTTGTATTCATGGGGCAAATAGCTTTTTGTTCCAAGTGTTCTTTCCTAGAATTTCAAATTTGCAGGTGTCTTTGTTCTTGAAGCATTCCTTTAGTTGTCAAAACCCAGGCATAGCAGCAAATCACCCAACAGTTTTACCTGTTCATTCCATTTGAGTCTCCTTTGCGGTTAGCTTCAGCCCAACAGTGTTGATTACAGATCTGATGCAGTTGTTGTCTCATTTGCCATGTAAGTAACTTGGTATGAAACACAATCCAGTAAGAGTTGTGAACTGGATTCTACAAACTTTATCATTTTGCTCACTCCCTCCTATTTGTCACTGCACTAGTTTTATTTGAATCAGCCATCGCTATTGAATAAATAGGTTAATTGGAAAATGTTTGCTTTTTTTCAACTATTTTTGTATCAATAGCACCTTTTTTTCTGTGGCATAATCATCCCAAGAGGCATGCTGAAAAAGACACCACCAAAATAAAGACACCACCAAGAAAAAAAGATGGTGACCAAAATTTGGCCAGAGATGCAATTTAAGGGCGACATGGTGGAACAGTGTTTAGCGCTACTGCCTCTCGGCACCAGAGACCCGGGTTCAATTCCGGCTTTGGGTGACTGTCTGTGGAGTTTGCGTTTTCTCCCTGTGTCTGCGTGGGTTTCTTCCGGGTAGTCCGATTTCCGCCCACAGTCCAAAGATGTGCAGGTTGGGTGGATTGGCCATGCTAAATTGCCCCTTGTGTCTAGGGATGTATGTGTAGGTTAGGTTTTGGGGACAAGGCGGGGGCGTAAGCCTAAGTAGGGTGCTCGGAGGGTCAGTGCAGACTTGATGGGCCGAATGGCCTCCTCTTGCACTGCAGGAATTCTATCGTTCCAATAAGGTGGAGGAAATTTCAAGTTTGATTCTAGGCAGCTGAAGGTATTGTTACCATTGGGGTGAAAGGGGAAAATGTCAATCAGAACTTTGGACTGATTAGAGATGTGGGACAAGTGAGACCATGATTGAAGCACACAAATAAGTTTTGATATAAAAATAATGAATCCAGAGCAAATGTAGCTCAGTGAAAAGTGTAGATGTACTAGTGGATAGCATAGTTTTGCATAAGCTGATCTTAACTGAAGGAGGATTTGATCCTGATGAATCAAGATGACAGGCCTAAATGAGTGTTCTTGCGTCTCCCACTGATTTAAGTTATGGAACTGAAAGTAGACCGTTTTTGTGATGGAGAAAATATTGTGATGGAGAATTGTGCTGAGCTTGGGATGCTTGAGCTTGCAACAAGTCTGTTTAAGATGGAGCTGGTGTGGAGGGAAGGGGTGGATGCGGTTTGAGGTGGGAGGAATGGAGTTGGTGCTGAGGGAACAGTGTTTCAGCCAAAGGCTGAAAATGATGGCTTTGAACTTTTTACTGTTTAGATGGAGGAAATTGCAGCTCATCCAAGACCAGATGTCAGACGAGCAGTTTGGCACAAATTAAAGGTCAGATATTGCATTTAACTGATCCCTTACACAAAATAAAAAAAGTAACTAGATTATAGCTACCTGCTTTATCCAAGTTTGTTCTATTTTTAGATGCAACCTTTTTACATCTGATTTATAATTCCTTCTATGCTTGCTTCACATTTGGAGGTACAAAATATAATGTGCTAAGAATTAATATTTTCTCAAAGCTTAAAGGTTGAGTATAAGAAACTTGCCCAATGATCAAAGCATTGTGCCAGTGTATGGATTTTTAGTGAGGATCTAAATTTCAACTACATATCAAACCTGTCTGCAGCAGTACATGGTGCTACTATGGTTTTGCTTGTATATCTAAACTCTGGACTTTAATTTGGAACTTCCATTCTAGTTGAGTCGTCATTCTTTTAATATTTTGCCTAGTCATTTTATATGTCATCATTAGAAACAATATATCAACCAGCAAAACAACGGCAATATTTAATGTGCAAAATTTTAACCCAACCAATATTAGTTCTTGAGCTGCAGGCTTTGCCCAGTGTATGTACAGTGCCAAAAATTTAAAGGCCCGCACACTTGACTGCGTGCTACTAAAAAGGGTACAATGTTTCAGCAATCCAGAAATGTGGATTTCAAGATTCAAACTTTCTTATTATAACTACGTGGAAACGACCTGACAAATTTATAGTTTTTTTTTTTTTAAGTGGGGCGTTTATTTCAGTCCAAAATATTTGCTTCCCATTTATCGCCATGTTTGATTCTACATTTAATCAAATGTGGAATTGGCCATATGAATCTGCAATGTTTTATTCTATTTGCCACCACTCTGTTGTGGGCTCTGGCCTCTAGCAAGTGGATAATTTGTTTTTAAGCTTCTGAACTGATATTTTAATATGGAGACTGGTCAGTGGTACAAGCTGTTACCTTTTCAGTCTTATGAACAGAAGTGTACACCCCATATTGCATTCCATCATAATTATTGAACAATGGTTTTGTCAGCACTTATCAATAGGGGAAGAACCCTAGTGGGCATTTACTTGTCACAAGGTCTGCACCTATAGCACTAATCGAATGCACTGTAATTTAAGTTGCAGAAGGTGGACCACTAGATGGTGCATGTCAGGGGTCCACATGTCATTTTGTTTTCCCCCACCAGATTGTGGCCACTTCATCCTCATCCTTAAACCTGCCCCTCGGTTTTCTTCAAAACTCTTGCTCTGGGTGGTGTATTATTCCACCACTTTTGTTTCCATTTGATTTTAATCCATTATTCAACATGTTGGGTTTAATTTACTTATAGGCTTTGTGATCCTTCAGTATTGAGGCAGATTTTTTTTTTTCTTTTTTTAAAAATAAATAAATAAATAAATTTCAAATACCCAATTCATTTTTTCCAATTAAGGGGCAATTTAACGTGGCCAATTTGCCGACCCTGCACATCTTTTTGGGTTGTGGGGGCAAAGCCCACGCAAACATGGGGGAGTGTGCCAACTCCACACGGGACAGTGACTGTGCGTTTGTGGCTGTTAACAACACTTCTTACAACAGTGACTCTACTTCAAACATAGTTCATTCTCCTCCCCCCTTCCCTCTTGTGGGAGCTCTCAATTTGACTTTGGGACTGAACTATGACCATTACATTGCTACTTTCTCTCCCTGATAATTTTGATTCATATGCAAGGCCACCCAAATCCCTGTGAACACCGTATTCTGCTCTTTGCTTTTTATAAAAGTTGCTTTTCTATTACTACCAAAATTGATAATTTTGCTTTTCCTTACATTATAATTTGGGCAAGGTGGCATAGACTTCTTTGTAGCCTCATTATGTTTATCTTCTGCTTGCTTGCTTTTTTCTATCTAGTCTTGTACTGGCAGCAAACAGGGACACGTTACATAGTCCTTTCGTTAACACATTTATAAATAGCTGAGGCCCAAGCTCTATCTTTGCAGCATCTTTCTCCTTGTAACCTGAAAATCAGCTTTACTCCTGCTGTTTTCTGTCTATTATTCAAACCTTGTGTTGCCCCAAAGCGGTCCATCTTTCTCTTGTTGCACCTTATCTCGTGTTTTGAAAATCAAAATACAGTATACTGCACCCATCCCCTATCCATTCTGCAGGTTACACTCCATCTCAATAGACTTCAAAATGTTTTCCATTTCATGTTGATGCTTTCTAATCACTGACTTTCAAAGTATCACTATGACCCTAGAATTTTCCCTACAACAAATCTGGTCTATTGCTTTCTCTCTACCTAGAATCTCAAGAATTCTGGAAGATCAAAGCCAATGCATGTACTATCTCTACATTTATTTAAGCAGGACATCTGGTGTAGATGATTTAGTTAATTATCCAGTATTTTTCATTTTAGTTCCATCGTTCTCATTCGATCCTTTTATTTCCACCCCCCCGATAATTTCCAACATGGCTTTGCCTACTGTGAAGATTGATATAAATATTAGTTCAACGTGTCTGCCATTTCCTTCTTCCCTATTATAACTTCTCTCTGCTTCTTAAAGGACTTATTTATATTCGTTAATCCTTGATCTTTATGTACATGTGAAGCTCTTATCTGTTATTTCCTGCAGGTTTTATTCATGTACTTTTCTCTCCAATCGATTTCTTGATCATCGTTTGTTGATCTCAATTCCTCAAAGTAAATGCAAAGGGAGATTTCTGAAATGGTTGCCTTGTTTATCTACTATCACATTTTTTGATCTAATTTCCCATTAGGCAACTTGTTCCGCATGCCTATGTAATTAATTGGCTTTTGTTGAAATTCAAGACCAGTTTCTGAATTTCCTGTCACTCGAGCTCAATGCAATGAAATTCATCATTATTGTTCTTTCCCAGATAGCTCTTTCACTAATTATTACTGTAGATGTCAGCTTCTACATTGACCTTTTGGAGCCTCAAAATGGGGGTTGACTTCTACGCAGAATAGAAGAGTGAACTGCTGGTGTAGGTGATTACCATCTTTTTTTTGTCTGGTTGTCTTTTATTCTTGTGCATCTTCATAACATGGCCCATGTCATCTGCTTGATCCCTTGCACCCAGTTATAAGCTACCGATAATAAATCATCGATTTGTGGGATGAAAAATCGAAGCTGATGTGTCAGGACTGGAAAGGGAGGTGGGGGAATCGATGTTCGTGCAAAAAACCATGGTTTTTAAAGCTGAAATAATAGGGTCCACAATTGGTAATTATAACTACTAATTATACCTGTCACTTTACATAGTGTTAGATTTAAAGCAATTTGTTCCCCAGTTGGTTCTTTTGTTCTAGAAAATACAAAATGAGTTTTATGAACTTGACCTCTGCCAGTTTGGTTGGTCCAGTCTGTATATAAAGACTGGAACCCTACTCCATTGTAATCCTTGTTAATGACACCTCTAATTTGACAATTGTTGTGCCATCGTGAAGCCTATAAATTCTTCTCTCCAGTGTTTTCTGTCTTTCCTATTTCTTCAATGAAAATAATTCTGCATCCTGATTTCTCCAAGGGGCCAATATTGTCTTATCCTTTTATGTAGGCTACCTCTCCTTTCCCATTTTGTTCATATTTTTCCACAAGTCAAATACTCTGAAACGTTTGGGTCTAAATTTTGATGATTTTGCAATCGTGTCCCTCCAATAGCTACCAGATCAAACCCACTTTCTTTATTTTTGATAATCCATCTGCTTTGTTAGAAATGTTTTTGTGCATTCAGATATACAGATATATATATATATATATATATATATATATATATATATATATATATATATATATATATATATATATATATATATATATATAACTTAAGCCATTTTATTTGGATGTGACCTTCAATTACCTTTGTTAAAGCTTGTCTGAGACATGGCTTGATTTTGACCCATATTGCTACCTTGCTCTACAACCTTGACCTTTCTTTAGCTTTAACCAGACCTCCCCTCAAGTCCTGTCTACTGCCCAAATTATTTGATTTCACCTGCACATTGGTCACTGCCAGGTGAGGCCCATCCCAATGGAACAGTTCCCCTTGTCACTACTGCTGAAGCTAGGACCTCGTGAATTGAAACCTCTGCCTCGCATTCCAGTTTTTTAAACTATACATTTCTAATCCTGATACTACCTTTTTGAGATTTAGAAAACAAAATTGGACCCTAGATCTTTACACTTGCACAGCAGAACCTCATTCTTATTCCATCGGTTCCGTATGAATCATGACTACAGGATCATTCTGTTCCTGCTGCAAATTCTTCAACCATGAGGGAATGACACTGGCAAGGAGCGCTACCTTTGGGAGTTGCAGATGCAGAGATCTGTACCTACCTCTCATTCATTTATGCAATCCCTGATATTATCTACCACATGCCTGTTCACTCCTCCGATTTAAATGGCCTTACCATGGTGCCATTATCAATTTTCTCATCCTCTTTGTAGTCTTTTTGTTCTCAGATGTAGCAAGTACTTCGTACCTGTTGGACATGGGCAAATTACAACGGTTTGTCATGTGGTGATGTTTAACAATTGAGGAAAACAACTGCTGCCTGTAACTCTTAATGGATCGTAATTCATATACATGTTCAAAGCTTTGTTATAAAGGTTGAGATCAAAACGGTTTTAACCTCTCAAAACGGTATTCAGCCATGATGGTGGCTTTTGATGTGATTAATTTTAGCCACTTCAACGATTCTGCTCTAGGATAAAAGAAAGCTGCATCTGATGTCTCTTTTACTTGCTTGGCCTTGACTCGATCACATTCTCCTGTTCCCTGGCCACCACTTGTCAAATCTACACTGCTACCTAACTGAGAAGTATGAAGTACAACTGCACACTCCTGACGCCAGGCTTTCAAGTAGCTTCTCTCGATCCTTTACATATCAAGGATGGTGTCAGTGGTCACATGACTATAGCAAGCCTATGGCCACATTGCACAAAGGCACTTCTCCAAACATCCTCCTTGCATTTTTTTTTAAAGCAACCTGCACACGGTCCTATGCAATTGCAAGTCACGCATTGGTCTACAATGAAAATCATCACCCATGTACAGAACTGGTCATTCCTGTCTGATCCACTTTCATCTGCTCCCAATGGCATGTAGGTGGGTGGTTATTGGCTGTTCGTTTGGTGTCTGCTCATTCCTGGGATGATATCTCTCCAGGGAATTTTACTACCCTGGCAATTGCTACTGATCCATTACCTTTGGGGAATGGTTGACCTCTGGGACTGGTGATCATTCGGTTCCTTGTACGGTTGGTGAATTTGCCTCTTCCCCATCAGCTGTCTGCTTTGAAGGAGCAGTTGTATGTATATGCCTGTTGTTCGGATATATCTGGTTGTTCCTTTGCCCCTTCTGTGATCAAGGTGACAACTTTGTTACACAGGTCCCAAGTTGCCAAGTGGGTTGTGTTAAATGCTTGCTCTCTGGTTCTCAATTCTCACCTCTGGCAATGATTTGACAGATTTATCAAAGTGAAATAGGGTTTCTGTTATTTCACCGTCTGTGATTATTTCTGACTCCAGTGTCTTAGCTATTGGAAGAATCGTTTCAGTGCGGCATGATAGTTGCTGAACCTGGCTGCTTTCGATGCCCACTGGTGTGCTTCTCCACTCTGGGTTTCCTTGTACAGTTCCGTGTTTGATCTACTTTTTAAAATTATCTTTTAACAATTTTTACCACTGTATCAGCCTTTGCATTTGACTGGGGTTAGTGTGGTGATGTGTAGTGTTGAATTCTTCACCCCTGAACTGAGGGCAATTGTTACTCACAATATCAGGAATGCCATAGTGACTAAATGTGCTTGTAGGCATTCTACAACCTCACTGGCCATTGACGTTGGCCTGTTAACTCAGTGGTATGGGTAGTCTTCAACTGTGACGCAAAAGCTCCTTCTTTGAAAGCTATTTCCTTAGTCTGTTTGGGATTCCATGAGTGGCTCTTTAGCTTGGTGCTCACTTCAAGTGCTGCGCAGACTGATATGGTCCTTGATCTAATTACTAGTGTTTGGCCAGTAGCGTACTTCTCTTGCCTTTCCCAGACTTGCCTTCATAGAATCATAGAATTTACAGTGCAGAAGGAGGCCCTTTCGGCCCATCGAGTCTGCAGCGGCCCTTACAAAGAGCACCCTACTGAAGCCCATGTATCTACCCTATCCCCGTAACCCAGTAACTCCCACTTACCATTTTTTCGACACAAAGGGCAATTTAGCATAGCCAATCCACCTAACCCTCACATCTTTGGACTGTGGGAGGAAACCGGAGCACCTGGAGGAAACCCGCGCAGACGCGGGGAGAACGTGCAGACTCCGCACAGACAGTGACCCAGCCAGGAATCGAACCTGGGACACTGGAGCTGTAAAGCAACTGTGCTAACCACTATGCTGCCATTGATTGCTTGATAGGTTTCATGAATGTTCTTCTGCATCTTTCCTCGTCACCTTCAGGATGATGACTCTAGTATCTTTGTACAAGATGTCATTTTGGACAATGGCATCATCTTTGTGCCCAGTACACACTTTCATAGCTTAGATTTGTCCTTGATGCTTTCTAGCCATCCTTTGCATTTCATTTGTAGTTTACTTGATCTGAGCAAGACACTTGTCTGTCAGATTCAATGCCTGCACTCAGTTGTTGACTTGGTATATGTCCTGTTGCTTTTCATTGAATACAGAAGATTTCAGACTGTGTACCAATGCCAACTTCCTTCGGATGTGCCACTTCCTTCAAAGGGAGTGCTCTCAACGCATGTTGGCAATGTATATTAGCTTCCCCTGTTTTAACTTTAAATGATACCTTCTCCATAAACCAAGTAGCATCCTTTGCAGATGTTCAGGAGCAGATAGAAATAGTTTCAGAAAAATGCTTTTGAAGTGGCTTGTGGTCCAATTGTACCACCATTTTGTCTCCCAAACAATACTGATTGAAATGCTCACAAGCCAAGATTACAACCAGGCATGCATTCAACTCTGCATAGCGTGGTCAGTGTGAGTTAACACTCTGAATACAATGCAGCTGGTTATCCTTGCTGCATAAGGGTTGCTCCAGGTTCTGTCTCAGTGGCGTCTCACTTCAGGGTGATCATGGTACTGCAGCACTGGCGATGTCATCACTAAAAACCTTCCCCCCCCCCCCCCCCCCCCCCAAATCTTATCCACCTTTCGTTACCCCTGTGCTTCCCCCTTCCCCTCCCCCCACATCATGTGTCACAGTTTAGCCTCTGATCGTTTTTCTGCTGTTTGGCCCCTCACGCCTTTTTTGTTCTCTTTCCCCTTGGTTTCTGTGGCTATTGGCACCCCGTTCCCCTGGGTTTCTGTGGCTATGACTCATCTTTCATTCTCACTCCACAGTATAAATATTCCCCACATTCTCTGACTGTTAGCTTTGACAATGAGTCATTGGGCTCAAAACGTTTGCTCTTTTCTCTCCCTACTGATGCTGCCAGACCTGCTGAGATTTTCCAGCATTTTCTCTTTCGATGTCATCACTAGTTGTTTGCGTGTGAAAGCTGCTTGTTCTGTGCTGCAAAACTATGACAGAACATCTTTTGTAGTGAGCTTGTGTAGCATTTCGTACACCGACACAAGTATCCTGGGTAGTTCTTAAGTGCAACATATTGTTGCACTGCATTCCCATTTGCTGGTTGCTGCGTCTCTGTTACAGCTGCCGCATCAGATCAGGCCAAACTCTTGTCACTATCAGTGCATGACCTATGTACTCAGTCATTTTCAGTTGCAGTTTATATTTCTGCCTCTGGTTCATCTGGTGAGCTCTCTCCAGCGGTCTCATTAAATTCAGATTATGGTCTGCACTAGTTTCAATTGTTTCTCCAAATCCATGGACTAGCCGATCATCCATGATCAATTCCTCTTTTGGAAAATCATCGACCGTCTCATGTTGGTGTGTTTTTCCTGCAGCGGTAAAAATCCAAAAGGGTAGTCTGAAATCTACTGATTTCATCCAACTTCATTTGTCAGTGTCCATCCTTCTCATCTAGAGCAGTAAAGACCTTGTGTGTGGTAAAATGCCTCAATTGACATAGGGAAGTGACATCTCCTCTTCAAAGCCCTTTGAATCTGTGCTTTCAGCTTTCCTGCTTCACTGCTATTTTGCTGCTAATCCAGTCCATAGGAGTTGCCACCATCTTTTTTAAGTTCCTCGATCTTGTCTTTCAGTTAGGGTTGGAGCAGCTGGAACTACCTTAAGATGCTGAGTTAATTTTCTGCTCTTGCCTAATTCGAGATGATATTCACCAGCAAGACCTCCTACGACCCATGAAACCAACTTTGTAATTTTTTGGGCTTTGTTCAACAGTCACTTGCTTTGTTGTGCAAAATATAGCAAACCTTCTCTGGTTAATGGGAGGGTCGGGTAACAGTTGTTTCAGTTGGGTTGAGTGGATTTGTTTTACTGTTAACTATTTGGAACTGTAAATCTTCATTCTCTCCATTGCATTGGGCTCTTGGCCTTAGTTTGCCTCCTTGGAGTGAGCATTGCTCCATCACACAGCCTCAAACATCATCTTCTGTTTAATTTTGGGTCACCATGAGCAACTTCACGCAGGTCCGTGGAGCTTATGATGTTGTACATTGTCTATCTGACACTTGACCTCCTTCTGCAGCCATCATTCCAAGAGTCGCAAACCATAGCCAGCCGGCTCTTGGGAGTACAGTACTTTGTTGGGTTGTTCATCTGGCATTTCTCCAGCAACCATTAGAGGCTTGCTTTTCACTCTGGAGTGATTATGCTCCCAGGCAATGAGGTCCACTGGGGGGGGGGGGGGGGGTGGCATCCTGGTCCTGGTGCCACCTTCATGCTAGCCTGGCATCAGGTGGCATTTTGCCTGTACCGGAGGCTTGGGGTGCTCTGGTGGGGATAAGTTGAACAACTTGTAATAATGCCTTGGAAAAAGTGTTCCAATTATATTGTAAACTCTGCCCTAGGAAGAGATTAGGAAATTTGCTGTTGATGATAACCCTGAGGTATGGCAAATAGTGAGAATAATGCCAATTGATTATACAAGGACATGTGCGAGCAGAATGGACAGGCGAGTGCAGAATTTAATACAGGAGTATGAGATTGAGGGCTAGGAAGTGACCATATGGACATAAGGCATAGTTCTAAAGCGTACAGTGTCAGTGCCTGGGATGGTCACTTGTGCAAGGACCAGCCAAGAACTCTGGAGGGTGCTCATGTGTAGGAGTTTAGAAGGTGGATGGGGCAGGAGGGTGGACTGGGCACTGGACTTGGGCCCTGGAGGGCAGCTCATGTGGCATCACCTATACCGCAAAGTATATGGGTTCTTTGGTTTTGTGAAAAGCAGAGAAGTTGTGCTTAACCTTTTGGTCACTATGCTTGCTTCCAGTTCTGCTTGCCACACTTTAGCAAAACCATGAGGGTCCTGTAAAGGGTAAGATGCAGGAGGTGATTTTATTATAATGGTTCCAGCGGTTAAGTAATTATGCAACCAAGTTTGGTCGGAGAAGCCATGGATCTCCTTGGAGCGAAGGATATTGAGGGATATTTAATAGGTGTACAGCATTGGTAGGGTTGGACAAGGTCGATGAAGGAAAGCTGTTCCCATTCGCTGATGATACAAGGACTAGGGGGAGCACGTAAATATTTTGCATGAGATAGGTTGGATGTGAAGAACCTTTTTAAGCAGCGAGTGATAGTGACCTCTGGAGCTTGCTGCCAGCATAGATAGTAGTTCAAATGGAAATTGGATGGGTACTTGAAGGAAATAAACTAGAATGCTGTAGAGAACTGCATGGATCCAGTGGGTTGAATGGTCTCTGCTGTTACTACTCTTTTGAAGCAGAAGCTTAACTGATAAATTGTTAAACCAATGGTGGGAAATAAGGCCAAAATCAGAAGCGAAGATGGGTTCGGACAAGGCTGTGATGGGACTTGTGGGCGTGAACAGGAATTTCAAACTTTATAGTATTAAGGTAGCTTCTCTGACCTAATTCTGAAACTTTGTTCTGGGCAATACAGCTACTTTGTTTGAAAGAAGTTGTAAAATTCTTGCCATTGAAGATCTGGAAAGTCCAGCCCCTGTTCTCTATACCACATTAGTTCCATGCTGTCGGGAACTCGATCCAAAAAGAGAATTTTTCATTGTAGCATTTGTGTTGGAGCATTACTGGTCAAAGCCTGGACAGCAAACTGGTCCTTTGACTTTTGAGCCAGTTCTCCCATGCTGCTATGAAGAATTAATTGTTTTACTTCTGTAAAATCGGAAGGAAAAACAGCGAAAACACTTTTCAATTATCTTGTATCATCTGTTTTAATGGAGAAATGCTTATATTGCAGCTTTTTCATTTTTCATCATGCATTATTTTAAAAAAAAATAATCTTCAGAGCCATCTTGGGAAAGGTGCCATGAACGAAAACCGAGATTTGGTGATGTATTAAATCACGTACTTGTAACCTGGCCTTAAAACAGTTTGACATACTTCCAGATAAACCCATAGTTGTAAAAGATGAGATCCATTTCAAAAATGTCCTGATTGAAACCAATCTTGAGTTGAATGAAGTCGTGGAGCATTTGTTTGGGATGTGCTTTCTAAAACTGGATCTCGCCCGACCAATTCAATGGATGTGTTCAGTGTTTGTGTGAAAACTGTTAATAGAAAAGACAATTGTCTATGGTTTAGCAATTTGGGTGGAGAAGGGGTGGATGCGGCGAGAGGCGCTACAACTCATTTTAGGGTTTCTACAGAAGCCATCTTGGGTTCCTTTCTCCACGTTTTGGAGACTTATTTGTACAAGATTGCTTCCTGGGTGGCTCACACTCCGAAATTGCCCACTCGGTAACCTTGGTTTATACTTCTGTGTTTAATCTTTGCGTTACCTGAACCTACTTTTTCTCTGTTGCAGGCTGTTCCTACAAAGATTTCACTTTGTAATTCAAATGTTGTAAAGTCATTATATCTGTGACATGTTCTTGTTTAAACATTTTGGTTGAGAAGTCTAACTTAATCTTGGTTGGCCTGTTCTTCATTTGATTTCCAACTAAATTTAGGATTATTCTACAACAGAGGTGAGCCTTTTATCCAAAGAGGCGGTGTTTGCAAAAATGAACAGTTTTTGCAGATTTTATTGTTGCCAATCTGGTAAAGTGCTGGAAATCTGGAACTGTATTATCTCCTCCAGCTCACCTCAACCTGAATCCAATTGGTGGAGCTATCTTCAACTGAGACCTGGCATGCAGCTAATGCTGGTACCTGGCCAGTTAATCGTAATAAATTTGTATTGTGGTAGCATGTTCTCCGAATTGTTGACATTGCCCTAGTTCTGACAACCGTAGTCCACTAGCCTCTTGGGGGACCAGTCAGCCTGAAATTTATACTTCCACAGTTGTAATCGCGGACATTTTCAACCTGGTACCAAAGGCAGATCCTATGTCCTTTAACCATCAACAGTTCCAATTACTGCCCAGCATTTCAATGTGTGATATCATGTTAAATGAATTGGATACTGTAATCTTGTAGTACCGTACATGTTCTCTAATCTTCTGAAAAGTAGACTGATTTCTCTCTAGTGAGAAGGTCAGACACACATCATCGGACTAGTTTGTTTACAATCCATTCGTGTATCGACTGTAAGTGTTTTATTAATCGTGAATTTAATTAATTCAGTTACGTGCCTGTTTTTGCCTTGTAATAAATAAAAAGCTAATAAATAAAAACTTTCCGGCTAACAATTTCTCTGACCCCGACTAGTCGAAATTGAGGACATGTTGGATCATTCAATTACTCAATATTCCCAACTGTTTTTAGAGTGCTAAGGGCGGCCAACTCTTTGGTTTGATTTGCAAAATGTTTTGCTTTAAGACTCACCTGAGCAGAATAGGAGACATTCCCATGTCTGTCGAATGTGTGAATGGTAGCTCTAATAACAGTAATACACTCTGGTGGCAGTAGGCTTGCAGCTGTGGAAGTGCAAAGGAATTCAGGTTCACAGGAGAAAGGCAGGTTGATTGGTTTTATTTCTGAAGGGAAGCCTCCATGAAATTCCAGGTTTGTCACTAGGTGTAGATTGAAAAGCAGAAGCTGTGTTAAATTTACAGAAACTTGGTTAGACTGTTGCTGTACTGTGAACGCGTCTCCCATATTATAAAAATTATATGGAAGGCACTATTACGAGTGACCCTAGAACGGAATGGTTATACCAGCTAGGAGCGCTAAACCGGGTGGAGGCCCACTTTTTTTTCCTGAAAAGAGCAAGATTTGAAGGATTAACTGAAGATTATGGAAGGGTTTATAATAGGATAGATATTGAGATGATTCCTCTTGGTCAGGTGGGATTGGGTGGAGAAACCATATCGGGGCTATAAATATATGATCACTATAATAATGGGGTATACTGAGAACTTTTAATCATGATTTAAAATGTTGAACACATAAAATAGTAATTGAAGAGTAGCATCGATGCATTTAAGGCTAAGCTAGATAAATATGAGGAAGGAATGAAAATGTGGATATTTTATTGGGATTAGAAGAGTTGGAGGGGCCTATGTGGAGCTTAGAAAGTGTGGGCATTTGGGCTGATTGACCTCTTTCTGTGCTGTCAGCAAATATGGTGTGATATGAGAAGATATTGAAATGAAACAAATGAAATGAAAATCACTTATTGTCACAAGTAGGCTTCAAATGAAGTTACTGTGACAAGCCCCTAGTCGCCACATTCCGGCGCCTGTTCGGGGAGGCTGGTACGGGAATTGAACTGTGCTGCTGGCCTGCCTTGGTCTGCTTTTTAAAAACTGGTTAAAAGCCAGCGATTTAGCCCTGTGCTAAACCAGCCCCTATATTAACACGAGTACAGTGCAACATTAACATCCAAACTATAGCGACGGTATTAAGATTTTAGAAAATATTAAACGGATTCACGAGTATGCTTTCTGACATGACAGGTTGACAAAACTGCAGATGAGGGAAAGATGGAACTAGGTCTACAACACCCTTGTAATTGAGGGACCTAGAATGAAAGAATGCTAGGAATTTAAAACTGGTTGTAAGATAGTGCAGCTATGCAATTTGTTTTTGGTAATTAAGGGAAGAAGAAATTATTATGGCTAAATATTGAGATTGACTAGAGGGGGATGGGATATGGGAACAGGAAGGGAAAATGTCTGTTTTCTTGGGTGGAGGATAAATGCTGACTAGGCCGAACAGCCTAACTCTTGTGTTTGGATTTTATAAAAGAAAACCTGCGGGCTCAAGTCAATATAACCTGCTCTTCCATAACCAAATAGAGAAATTCTAAAATTTCTGATTTGAAAGTTCTTGTGTAAGTTGGGTCTCTTTCAATAGAAGACATATAGTCCAGTCTCTCCAATAGCTGTACCACGCAGAATGCTAATTCTCTGCGTGCTTCTGACTGCCTGCTGAAGTTGCAGAACAATTGTCGCAGAATCTTAGAATGTTTACTAGGAGTCGGTGTGTTGTGTCTTGGCCAACATTTACCCCTCAACCATTTTCACCTCGGCAAAACTAGTGTTATGTTGTCTTCAGGAATAAATCTCCAGGATTTTTCTTATTTCAATTTTTAATTTATATGGGGTCCTGTTCAGATCTAAACCAGCGTAGAGAGCAACACTTTTTAGTAGGAGGCCTGAGAATTTGTGGACCTGTTTATAAATGTGAATGTGTTCAAATTGGACCAAAAATTGGAAATTAGGCTTGTGTTCACAAAATATCACCTCACTGTTCTGTACTGTCATGTGATAAATACCTGACCCTTGGGTGTCATTGCTGAGTTCAGCTTGTCTAGTAGCAAGATGCGTGGACATCTTTGTTAAATGTTGTGGTGGCTGACCATGCTAACTCTGAGTGTCTTTTAATTGTTTTTATCTTCTTCGCTGCCACAAAAGAATGTCACTGCTGTTCACCCATTATTTTGTTTGGTTTCTCCCATTGTGGAATTAACAGTTGCATTTGGTTGAAAAATCCAAACATGTTGAAGACTGATTGGTATTTGTGACTGTTAAATAGATAGTGATCTGACATCTGTTCTGTACTTTGGACGACTGGTGGTGGAAAGCAGTCAAAATCTGCATTATTAGCCTTGCATAAAATTGGAGAGGCTGTCTGTGGGATGAACAGTTTTGGCAGCTCACAGAGCCAGATTGTGGCTAGATGAGTAAATTTCAGTGACATGTAACAGGAATGCATATTTTCACAACATATGCTAACACAGCATTGGTTTGGATATAAATGCCGAAGTTGCATTTGTTATACGGTGCATAAAACTGATCCAAAAATATAGACATTGTGTTATCTGCATGAGTTTAACTAGATATTTTGTTTATTTGAGGAAAGTGAATAATGGCCTCGGATAAAAAGAATTCTTGTTGCACCAGAAGAACATAGAACATAGAACAATACAGCGCAGTACAGGCCCTTCGGCCCACGATGTTGCACCGAAACAAAAGCCATCTAACCTACACTATGCCATTATCATCCACATGTTTATCTAATAAACTTTTAAATGTCCTCAATGTTGGCGAGTTCACTACTGTAGCAGGTAGGGCATTCCACGGCCTCACTACTCTTTGTGTAAAGAAAGAGAACCCAGTAGGGTTCTTGCTGTCTTGACCGTGAGCAGATATTCTTGACCGTGAACAGATATTCTATCATATCAGTAAAATGTTGATTTCAAAAGTTTTTTGCATTATTTGAAATATAATTTGAGTGGCAGTTGTTCGAAAACCAAGCTGGAAAGGTCTGGCAGCATCTGTGGAGATAGTGTTTCAGGCCAACAAACTTTTCAACGACAAAGCCTATTTCTCTCTATAGATGCTGCCAGTTCTGCTGATTATTTTTGGCATCTGCAGTTATTAAGTCTGGTTAAAATCTGAATAAACTGGGACAATGGAAGTTTTTATTGCCCCTGAATTGAACTAACCTGTCTCCTTCAAGGTCACAGTTGCTCGTGTTGTTTCTGGTAACAGTAATTCTTGTTTCCAGGATCTTTTCTATTTAATATCTTATTGTACCTTCACTTGTGCAAACTCTGACTCAAAATATTTTTTGTAAGCTTATCAACAAAATTGTTTTCTTCAGGTTTCTTATGCCCGTCCCAGTTCTGCTTCCATCAGAGATGCAAATTTGTATGTCAGCGGGCTCCCAAAAACTATGTCCCAAAAAGAATTGGAACAACTTTTCACCCAATATGGACGCATAATTACCTCAAGAATTCTTGTGGACCAGGTCACTGGTAAGTACGTGGTCACTGTTGTTTGTACATCTTTTTTAAGACTAGCAGCGGTGCAGTTCTTCAGTTCCTACAATCTTGCCTCCAGGACTTGTCAAAGGTTGAGGTATGTGGGCCAGAAAATGTAATTTTCTGCTGGAATTGTTCATAAATATGCATAGACAAAAATAGATTTAAGAGCTCACACTGACTGAGTCATTTCCCACCCTGAAGGTGCAGGTTTGAACTGTGCTTTCACAGCTGGTGAAGTAATAAATTTAAAGCGGTTATAATCTTTATTTCAAACCTACTGTGGAGGATAGAGTTCTAATCCTTTATTGTGTTGCTAATGTGTTTTTGAATATTAAGCAGGAATGTAAAGCAAGACTTAATGCTGAGAAATGGGACTTTTACTCTAAAGCAACAAATGTGTTTTCAAGGTAGCTTTCTTTATGCAGTAGTAGCTCATCTGGAGTGTGCTGATAGGCACTATGTGGAAGTCTCCAAAACTTGGATATGATTAGCAAACAAAATTTGACTGGAATGCAAATGGAGAGGAATGTTCTTCAAATTGTCACTATCTTTTATCTGCTTCAACCTTCAATTTAGGTGAAGGGTAGATTGAGCTATGGATTTTCTAGATTAAAATCTTCTTTTTTTTTAGCTTGCGCTGTTGCCCATGTGCTATTGATTTGAACATCATAACTCGTATTCACATTTATTTAATATTGAGACTGGCCTTGCTCATTAGCAATGATATTTTCTGTGTCCATTTTTGTGATTGGGCAGCCCGTCTTCAGCTGGGTTGTAATCTGATCTTCCTGTGTGGTTTCTGATCCTGAGACTGTCTAGTGGTAAATTTTGCCCATCCTTAGCCAAGCTTTTGTCGAGAGGCATGCTCAGTGAAAGTTTGCACTTGTTTTCCTGTAAATGTTGTTTTCTGTCCTAATAAACATTTTGTAAAATGCAAAATAATTAATGTAGTAAGTGCTCTGATTTTGTTTTGTAAGGTTTAAAAGTGCAAGAGAAGGCAATTCCACTGCCTCGAGCCTTCAATAACTCAATTTACCTGCCGTGGTTGTTTATCCCATCAACTGTGGCATAGCAAAAGAGCTAAATCTCTGCTTTTAAAATTAGTTGAGCTAGCATCTATTGCTTTTGGTAGGAAGTTCGGCCCACTCCCACTTTCTGCGGGATGTATTTCTCCACTTTCTTTCCGAAAATTTGTATTCTTTCTAATTGTCCTGGAGGCCATCACCAGCAGACACTATTCTTTTTGTTTCTTATTGATTCATCTTAAATTCCTCGATCAAACTCCTTGTGGTCTAGCAATGTTCTGATGACACTGTGCACTCCTTCCAAGGCCTTTATATCCTCTGTAGGTGTGGTGGGCAGAATTCTGAAAAGCACTGCGGATGAGGTCTAATCTGCCAGGGCTTTTGTATTGATGTAGAAAAAGGTCCTTCCCATGATTGTGGATATTCACATTTTTTTAAATCCCTGATCTGGCTGTTTTTCCATCCAACATGAATGACTTCTCACTTGGCCGTGTTTAAATCCATCTGCCATCATTTTCTTTAATCAAATCTATCAATGTTTCTTACTATCCACCACTTTTGCTACCAAAGTTTTATCAGCAAACTTGTATATGCTGACAGGAGTAATCATTGAAACCTATTTGCAATCTCTGGAGAAGGCCCACATTACTGGCAGTCTGCCCGTATGTAGCAAGAACTGGACAACATTCAGACTTGGGCTGATAAGGAGCAAGTGACCGTCATGACTATCAATATTCAGGGATACCATTGACTGAACTGGACCACTGTGGCTCAAGAGCAGGTTGGGGGCTAGGAAGCCTGCAGCAATCAACTCACCACCTGAATACCCCAAAGCCTGCCACCATCTAAAAGACACAAGTCAGGAGTGTAATGGAATACACTCCACTTGCTTGAATGAATGCAGTTCTATTGACACCATTCGGAGCAAAGGAGTCTGCTTGATTGGCACTCCATCCACCACTGATGCTTGGTGGCAGCAGTGTGTACCACCTACATTGAACAACTCACCAGGGCTCCTTTAATGACATTTTCCTAATCTGTGACCGAAACGCCTTACAAGGGCAGAAGATGCATGGGGATGTCACCACTTGGAAGTTCCCCTCCAGTTACATACCTTCCTGACTTAGAACTACATCGCTGAAACTAGATTGCCATTCCTTCACTATTGCTGGGTCAAAATCCTGGAACTCTTCCTAACAGCATTGTGGGTGTACCTACACCACATGGACTGCAGATGTTCAAGAAGGCAGCTCGCTTCATCTTCTCGAGGGCCATTGGAAATGGGCAACAAAATATGCTGGCCCAGCCAGTGATGCCCACATCCTGCAAAATAATTAAAAACCATTCTTGACTACCTAGGTTTGCAAAATTAAGCTTGCTACCCACAACAGACTTGTGTTATACTTAATTTTTTGAACTGCTTCCACTTTTTATCCATAATTTGATGAGCTACTGTCCTCTGCCTCTGTCACCATGGTGGCCTTGCCAAAATCTAGAATCTTAACTGCGAAGTTTGAACAGGATAAACATTAAATTTGGCTATAGTGTGATCATTATTGTCAGATAACTTGCAGATAACTTACAGATAATTTACCAAATCCGACTTGTACATAATTTAGTATGGCTTACTACCTTGGGTCTAGAATGTATTGCTCCAGAAAGCTTTCCTTGAATAGAGTTAAGAAAGTTTTGACTTGAGCAACTGTCTTCCGTTGTTAGCAGAAATTGGCAAAGGAGGCAGATCAGCTCACAATATTAGAGTAGTGTCCAGATTAGAAGTTTTAGTTGAGGGAATAAGTGATGTAACAGTGGTATGTAAATAATTCTAACATAAAATGAAGCTGCAAAGACTGAAAACCAGTGAAATTGGGAGGATGGTGCTCGGGGGCTCTGACATTTCTAGAATGTTGCTGAGTACACAACTTGAGGTGTTGCATCACTGAGCTTGGAAGGAAACTAGGGCTTTGAGAGGCAGAAAGTGGCAAGTTTCTTAAAATAAATGTGTCAACGAATGGTGGAAGCGAGCCCAGCCAGACACCATGGTTTTGATGAAGTGCTTCTTCACTCCGGTCTCTGATATTGCTCTTTAGGCAGGGTCACCACTAGCGTAAAGTTCAAACATTCCAAATTTCAAACATTCACACAAGTTTTGCAGAAATGACCAATAATGGGGAAAGCCAACTCTGTATTAAATGTGTCATCTGCATTCAGGAACAAAATGGGACAGCCACATGTCAGTAGAATGGGCGCTAGTTAGTTGGTAGGGATGTAAAATGACCAGGTTTATTTGGTGCAAGAGGAGAAAGGGAACTGTGGCCAGCCATAGCTTACAAGGGAAATAGAGATAGTATTAGATTCAAAGAAGAGGCATACAAATTAGCAAGAAAAAGCAATAGACCTGAGGATTGGAAACAGTTTAAAATTCAGCAAAGGCAGACCAAGGGATTTATTTAAGAAGGGGAAAATACAATTTGAAAGTAAATTAGCGGGGGACATGAGAACCGACTGTAAAAGATTTTATAGGTATGTAAAGAGAGAAAGATTGTAGTAGGCCCCTTGCAGTCAGAAATGGGGGAATTCACATTGGGGAACAAAGAAATGGCTGAGGAACTAAATGTGATGCTTCTGTCTTCACAAAGGAAGACATGAATAATGTACTGGTCTGAGAGCTTTAGTGAGGAGCTGAAGGAAATTGTATTAGAAGAAATGTTTTTTGGGAAATTAATGGGATTGAAGGTGGACAAATCCCCAGGGCCTGATGATCTTCATCGCAGAGTACTTGGAACGTGGCCCTAGAAATAGTAGATCCATTGGTAATTTTCCAAAATTATTTGGACTCTGGAATGGTTCCTATAGATTGGAGGGTAGCGAATGTAACCCCGTTATTCAAATAGGAAAGTAGAGAGAAAACGGGGAACAGGTCTAACATCTGTAGTAGGGAAGTTGCTGGAGCTCATTCTCAAGGATTTCATAGCACAGCATTTGGAAAGTAGTGGTGCAATCGGACAAAGTCAGCATGGATTTATGAAAGGAAAATCATGCTTGACAAATCTAGAATTCGTTGAAGATATAACTAGCACAGTTGACCAGGGAGAACCAGAGGATGTGATTTATTTAGACTTTCAGAAGGCTTCCAACAAGGCCTCTCATAGAAGATGAATATGTAAAAGTTAAAGCACATGGGACTATGGGTAGTATCTTGATGGATAGAAAGCTGGTTAGCAGCCAGGAAGCAAAAAGCTGGGTCTTTTTCTGATTGACAGGCAGTGACTTGTGGGATACTGCAGGGATCTGTGCTAGGAATCCCAACTGTTCACATTATATATTAATGATTTTGGAGGTGTTCACATTATATATTAATGATTTGGATGAGGGACTAAATGTATCATCTCAATTTGCACATGGTACAAAATTGGGTGGGAGGTGGGCTGTTGAGGATGCAGAGCTACTTCAGCGGAATTTGGACAGGCTGAGTGAGTGGGCACATGCATGGCAGATGCAGTATAATGTGGATAAATGTGAGGTTATCCGTTTTGATAGCAAAAATAGGAAGGCAGATTATTATTTGGGTGTAAATTGAGAGGTGGAAACTCAGCGAGACCTTGGTGGCCTTGTGCATCAGTCCCTGAAAGTAAGCGTGCAGCTACAGCAGGCAGTAAAGAAGGCAAATGGCATGTTGACCTTCCTTCATAGCCAGAGGATTTGAGTATAGGAATAGGGATGTTTTACTATAATTGTATAGGACATTGGTGAGGCCATGCCTGGAGTATTTGTGCAGTTTTGGTGTTCTCATCTCATCTAAGGAAGGATGATCTTGCTATGGAGAGACTGCAGAAAAGGTTTACCAGGCTGATTCCTGGGATGGCGGGGCTGGCAGATGAGATACTAAATCGGTTAGGATTATATTCATTAATGTTTAGAAGAGTGAGAGGGGATCTCATAGAAACATACTAAATTCTAACCAGATTAGACGGGATAGATTCAGAATGTTGTCGATGGTGTGGGAGTCCAGAACTAAGGATCATAGTTTGAGGGTAAGGGACCTTTAGGACTAAGGAGAAATTTCTTCACCCAGAGAAAGGTGAATCTGGAATTTGCATCCACCAAAAGTAGTTGAGGCCAAAACGTTGTGTAATTTTGAGAAGGAATTAATTATGTCTTGGGGCAATAAAAGGATCAAGATATATATTGGGGGGGGGGGGGGGGAAGGGGAGGCAGGATCAGGGTATTGAACTTGATGATCTGTCATGATCATAATGAATGGTGGAGAAGGGTTGAATGGACGCCTCCTACTTTTATTTTCTGTTTCTTTGAACAACTTGCACAATTCTCTATTTGTTTTGTGGGTTAGGCTGGTACAGCTGAACTTGTCAATTGCTAATTTGAGAAGGTGCACCACTACCCCAAATTGCTGGCGATCTTTGATGTTCCTGTGATAGTTTGGTAGAGAACTCTAGGCCTATCAAGCAACAATGAAGGAGCAGCCTGTAGGGTGGTGTATAAAGAGTTGGAAGAGAAAGATGGTGCATTGGTCCTGTAGATAGTATAGAGGCAGACAGTGTTTCAGGTGTCTAGCAACAGATAATCAAGGTGATGATCGCCATAGACAGTGGTCAAATTGTAACGAGTTGCAGTCCATTTTACCTGGTTATCCACCTATTTCTTGACACATCTATGGAGGTCTTTGCAATATAGATGTCACCTCGCTTTGAAAGTATGCAGTCTGATCCAATGGAAACCAGTTGTAGCAAATATAGGCAGGCTTCTTGGTGAAACCCACTGTGGTTACTGATGTACATGTTGCCATTTTCAACTATAACTACATCTCTAACTTGTAAAGGGTTAAAGCCCACAAAACTTTGGGGGGGGGAGGAGAAGGGGAGTGATAGAGACAATAAAGTGAATCTTTGATTCACAAGTCTGTAGGCTGCAGGGGTAGACAGTGCAAGTTGGATGATTTTCAGATTAAGATTCATTCATTTTTAATAAATAAATTTGGAGGACCCAGTTATTTGGTTTTCCCAAATTAAGGGCCAATTTTAGCGTGGCCAAGCCACCTAACCTGCACATCTTTTGAGTTGTGGGGGGTGAAACCCACGCAAACACTGAGAATGTGCAAACTCCACACAGTGACCCAGGGCCGGGATTCAATCCCAGGTCGTTAGCGCCGCAGTCCCAATTCTAACCGCTGCGCCGCGTGCCGCCCCAAGATTCATTCTTACATGTTTAGGAAGTTTTTGTCTGATGATGAACAAGTTGAGAAGTAATTTTGTTTTGCTTGTGTGAATTAATTTTCAGCAAGAGAATTGTCATGATTAAATTAAAAATGACTACAGTATGCAGATTTCTTTCTGGCAAAGCTATAGCCAAACATGACCATGATCTTTCAAGTGCATAATTGGGAAAGTATGGCCGTGACCAGTGAAATTGCCATGCTGAAGGGAGTACTAGCTGGCTATAATTTAAGCTTCACGTTGATTATCTTTCATTTCCTCAACTCCATAAAATAAGATTGCCAACACCGACTTGCATTATTTCGGCACATTGACTTCACGGGACTGTAACCAGCCAAATGATGACCATACAAGGGTCAAAGCTTTTTCAAAAGATGAAAAACTTTTTTTAAAAGACAAAGGAGAGGTTTAGAAACTAATTCCAGGGCTTTAGGCCCTAATTAGCTGAAGGAGGTGAGTGCACATTCAAGGATTTCAGAGATAGAGCAGGAGTGTGAGAACGGAGGGGTCAAGGATATTTTTTTTTCTGGAAGAAAAAGGACAGTAGGGAGAAAAAATGGGGGAGAGGAAGGGAACAGTAGGGAGAGAAAATAGATGACGTTCAAGGCTAAGGCATGGGGAAACTGTGGCAATTTGTCTTGGTGGCGAAGGGAGAGATATTGCAGAGATGGCTTAACTGACCATCTCTATCATATTCCTCTTGGAATATTTTGGTATTGGCCACAATATAGTTCTTTTGCTAAAATGTTTTGTAGAGATTCTTGGTCTATTTATTAATAGATGCTTGCCGAATGGTTTTGTCCATCCCGTCTCCCTCCACCATGGTTTTTGTGTTTGCTGTGAGTACATTAATCATTATTCACAGCAGTGTCTGCATGGTCACTATATGGAGTAATTTACACACTACTTCAATGTTGTTCTATGCTGAGCTTCACCATTTGATCTAGTTGCCCATCTCCTTGACTGTTTACTCCGGACAACTGAAGATTACATCATCTAAACGCATGGAAAACCGACTAATTATTTGTGCAGTTTCCATGTATGGACTATTTCCTGTGGAATTTGTTACCACAGGAAGTAGTTGAAGCCAAAACATTGTATGTTTTCAAGAATAGATAGAGCATTTAGGGAATCAAAGGATTATGGGGGGGAGCGGGATTAGGCTATTGAGTTGGATGATCGGCCATGATGGTGAATGGCGGAGCAGGCTGGAAGGGCTGAATGGGCCGCCTCTTGCTCCTATTTTCTATGTTTCTATTTCCCTTATACCAGGAGCTCCTTGAATTAAACTTGATGGTTTCGGCTCTCCTTCCTCCTTGAACAGAGGAGGCTCAGAACCCAAGAGTACCCAAATAAGAGACCGGTAATTTCTTCATCTCATTGACTACTATATTATGCTTTTTGGAGTCCACGTGGTTTTCCCATTTTAAGGGCACACATCACTTTAAATTGGCCCTTGTTTAAATGTGCAAATTTTGTTAAACCTCGAGGCTCTTTTGCATAGTAAATAGAGCATCTGTACTGTAAGACAACAATTTGGAGCTAGTTTAAATGCTTCTCATTGAATGATGCCTGAATGTGACTGTTTACCTTCAAGCTAGATATTGTTACAAGCCTCTGTTGGTGTGGTACTCGTATCACAAATTGTTTCACTGCATTAAAGGTGCTCCATAAATGCAATCCTGACATATTTTCTCATCTTTTTCATTGCATTCTCATCTCATTTTTCGTACCAGTCTAATATCCACTATCCATTTGTTTGGTATTCCTAAATTTGCAGAATGCCTAGTGAACATTGCGATAAGGAGGAAAATTTCCATATGCAATCTCTAGGTATTAGCACTTCATTTGGCATGCATGAAACACGACTGCAAGCTTTGAAGTCCTACTTTTGTTTATGCATTTGTACACATTTATCAATACTTTTTATGCTGAACTTCAATTGCATGGATTTAGTTAGTCAGTATACTTGAATACATTCTAGGTGGTTTTGATCTCTTGGATATTATACATCATGCTTCCCTGCCTTTGCTACTGCCAATGGGGGATCTGTCAAAGCACAAAACTGAATAAGAGATCTAAAGATGTGAGCCTGTCGGGCTGCATCATACTATTAAAATACATGAGGTTTGCATCTAGAGTGACAAAGATGATCAATGTAAAACTTTAATACTAGTGTACAAGACCAAAATATTGGTTTTGGTTGACATTTGCAATTTGGTCATGCATGTCTATGCTATGCTTGTGTATATGTGCTTTAAATAAAGGCAGAGATAGTTAATTGCAGCTTCAAACTGTATTACAGTTATACTGTCATTGAGTCTTTGGAGATACTTCAGATATTTAGGGCATTCTACATTATATGTTTTGGCAGATGCATATAAGTTGCGTGGCTCAACTCCCTATCTTCTAAATTGTAAATCTCGCCAGCCTTTCTTGGGGTATAGCTCTGCCTTTAGTGCTGTGCTTTTATTACTGTATAATTGATTTTGTCCCTATTATACAAGGAAGATGGTTGAAACTCTTATTTACTGTGGATCATTCTACCAATTAGTTTGGGACCTGGTTTAAAGCCAACTCCTCGAAGCATGATAAACTGTGCCAAATCAGTAATGTGCAGAGTCTGCATGTGTTTCTGAAGTCTTAGTTCCCTGAAGTACTAAACAACAATTCAGTTTATATTACTGTGGTGCTGAAATGCTGGACTGTCAATTGAATGCTGAGTTAATATAATGCAATTTTTCTGTGCAACATGATCACGTGTGAATGTTACCGATTTTGGCCATGAAATCAAGGTGACATTTCAGTATCCTTATCAGATTTGGATAAAATTAATTTGAAAAGATTTGACATTTGAAAAGATTTGCCTGGCACCACAATGTGGGTTTCAAAATAAAAATCTGTCGATGTAAGTTGTCTGACTAGGAGGGGCTAATTGATGTAAAGAAGCTTGCCTTTGTCCTGCAATAGTAATTTGAGTTGGTGGGAGTTTTATACCTCCAAGAAAAGTAAAGAAAAACATTAATTTGTTTGGCTAAAATGACCATTAATCACATTGCCGCAACATATTTACTGTTCTACTAAACTGACCACCCTTGATCTGTAAACATTACATTGTTGTAATACATTTTTAAAGTGGCAGTCTGCTCTGATATGTAGAACATTTAGCTGTTCGATTTAGAGCTGCAGAAATCGTATGTCTTGGGCCTGATTGAGTAAATTAACTCTTGGTTTGTGAAGTTAGGAATTTATAAATTCCAGCTGCTCTTTACTGCTATTTCCTGATCTCTAATTATATCTTTTCTAATTGTTTTGCTTTCAGTGCAATTTCAGCAGAAGACCTGGATGGTTAACAAATTGTCTGCCAATTCTAATTGTTCAGATCATTGAACTATAATTGAGGAAAAGGGTGATGAATTATACATGGTTTATTAATTGACTGCATTTTTTTAGGGGTGTCCAGGGGCGTTGGCTTCATTCGGTTTGACAAGAGAGTGGAAGCTGAGGAAGCAATCAAAGGTTTGAATGGGCAAAAGCCTCCAGGTGCCACAGAACCAATCACTGTTAAGTTTGCCAACAATCCAAGTCAGAAAACCAACCAGGCAATTCTATCTCAGCTGTACCAGTCCCCAAATCGACGATACCCAGGGCCCCTTCATCATCAGGCACAAAGGCTAAGGTATGTAAATTCTGCCATTAGGTACTGTTGCAATTTAAAACAGCTGTTTAACACCGATTAAGAGCAAATGCTTCATGGAGTTTGCCAAGAGGCTGAATTAAGTAAAACTGGCTGTTGACATTGATTTTTGACATGTTAGGCTGTGACCTGGATGTTAAAAGTTGTAAGATGTACCAAATATTGAAAGTGAACAATGGTCTTGATTCCCTGCTGATTTTATGTTGAAGCACAATAGCTTTGTGATGATTTATATAGCCATTTTGTTATAAAATTGGGCCATACTTGACTACTCCAGTAATTTGTTCTAATGCTATTGCCTCTGATTTCAGTGTCTTATTTCCTGAGTAGAGAATATAGTTTCAACTTGTTGTCTATCATTTTATTGTTTGGTCTTCACATACAAGTATCATCCAGGAAAAGACACTAGAGAAGAATGCAGTTTGATGCTATTTATTTGACACGTGTCTTTACCTACCCGACCCAGTACCTCAACAGCTTCTGTCTAATTCACAACAGGAAATGTTTTATTACTCAATTGATCGTACATTACAGTATTCTTCATTTTTGTAAAGTCTTTGTTGCTGTTGGGACACCACCCAACTTCAGTCCACTTTCTGAAAGTATTTTTGATTACAGCACAGACAACTTGATAGATGTAAATGTTGCTCTGATTGCTGTAGTTAAGTCTACTTCAGTCCTTTTTAGCCACCTCCCAAGATCTGGATGTAATAGATCCCCAACCATAGTTCCTACTGTTACAGCTAAGCAACACCATTGGCTGAGGTGTATGGTTGCTCAAACTAAATGTTAATAACAAGGTGTTGGCTCTAATTGCCAATCTAGGCTTTAATTTGTTTCTGATGGGGATGATGTGGTGTCATTGGCCCAATAAACAAAAGCTTCCTGGTTCCCCGGTATCACATTTAGGGGGTACCCCAGTGATGTGCTAGAGAATCCCTTGTGGAGGTTCCTACCTGAGGGGTTTATTGCCCAGAAGTGCTAACTTCCACTGGAAAAGTGTGCTGGGCTGCGAAACATCCGGCAAATTATTTTAAATTGCTAACTTCAGGTGGTTCTGCCAGTTTTACCCTGATAGTCTGAGAATTAGAGGGGAAAAAAATCATCTCCACTCCGAGTAACTATTTAATTTTTAAAAACTCAGTCTCGCACAGGACAACCCTGCACATACACCCGCCCCCCCCCCCCCCCCCCCCCCCCCCCCCCCCCCCCCCACCTCGCACAGGAGACGCCCCCCCCCCACACACACACACACACTCTGTGTGAACCACTTACATTTTTAATTATCCCTTTAAACATCACCTTTTATGACAGCTAGTGAGATAAAAAGGGGCATTTCTTGCCTCTCTGCACCCCACCGATGTGCTGCGCTGCTCTTGTCTCACCTAGCCTAAGTGATGACGGTTGGGCCAAACACGGGGCTTTGGAATCTGTGGTAATACCAGGTATTGCAGTACCTGAGAGGTGGATGCCCATTGGCTAGACCTAGGAGTCTACCATTGGCTAACACACATAGCTCCGCCCTGAGAGGCGGGGTATAAGAACCCATGCCATCCCAGCAGCCTTCACTTTCTGTATCGAAGCTGCTGGGTACAGTTCTAGCTGATTAAAGCAGATTAGTATGTCTCTCCTTGTCTCACGAGTAATTGATTGTGCATCAATTTAATCAGCTATTACTTCTGAAAGGCTGGACCTCCGCATCAAGCCGGAGTGCCTTCAGCTCCGTCCCCACGCAGACAACTCCGCTGGTATTTTTAAGCACTGGCTGGCGTGTTTTGAGATCTTCATCGACACAGCCGCCGACACCCCCACGGAAAGGCAGAAGATGCACCTTCTACGCTCCCGAGTCAGCCCTGCAATCTACCCTCTGATCGAGGAGGCGGAGAATTATGCTGCAGCTATCACGCTGCTAGAAGGACATTACATCCGTCCTCTGAACCAGGTCTACGCCCGTCACCTGTTGGCAACTAGAAGGCAGAGCCTTGATGAAACACTGGAGGACTTCTATCGGGCTCTACTAGTGCTGGACCAGAACTGCGGCTGCCCACCAGTCACTGGGAATGAGCACACGGAACTTTTAATTCGGGACGCTTTTGTGGCAGGTATGTCTTCTCCTGGCATCCACAGAAGGCTCCTTGAAATGGACACGCTGGGCCTCACTGAGGCACGGCCCCTGGCAGGGTCTATGGACGTTGCGTACAACAACGCACTGGCTTTTGCTTCCCGGGCGCACGGCACCCCCCCTGGGCAGCATGGCACCCCGTCGCGGCAGCCCCCCAGACTTTCCCTCTAACCCCGCAGGCCTGCGCCGCTAGACGGCCCATTTTCACCGCCGGCCAACGCTGCTTCTTCTGTGGCCAAGGGAATCATCCGCGCGCGCGCTGCCCGGCCCGCACCGTCACCTGCAAAGGGTGCGGCAAGAAAGGCCCACGCCGTGGCAGCGGTCGCCAGCAACTATCATCAGCCTTTGTTCCAAGGCCCACCGCCGCCCTCCTACCCACAGGCAACGTGTGACCCACGGGCCATTTTGCTCCCCCCCCCCCCAGCCACCACGCTGGGTGGATGGGCGCCGTCATTTTGTCCCTCGCCGACGCCATCTTCTGTATCCCCGGACTCCCCATGTGCGACCTGTGGCTGACGCCATCTTGGATGGGGCCTCAAACCCCCAGCGCTGCCGACTCCACGCTGCCTGACCGGAACTCCCCCTTGCTACAGCTGGCCTCCGTTACCCTGGACCGGCCTCAAGCCCCCAGCACCGCCGACTCCACACTGCCTGACCAGAACTCCTCCTTGCTGCAGCTGGCCTCCGTGACCCTGGACCAGAGTAGGCGTGGATGCTAGCGAAAGCCACCACAACGATCGCTATCATAGGCCACGTGACGTCGTGTCTGATGGACTCCAGGAGCACGGAAAGCTTCGTCCACCCCGGCACTGTAAGGCGCTGTTCCCTTGTCGCCCATCCCGTAAACCAACGGATCCCCCTGGCCTCCGGGTCACACGCAGTGGAGATAAAGGGGTTCTGCCTGGCGAACCTCACTGTCCAAGGCAGGGAATTCGGCAATTTCCGCCTGTACGTTCTGCCGCACCTCTGCGCAGCCACCCTCCTTGGGCTGGATTTCCAGTGCCATCTGAAAAGCCTGACTTTTAAATTCGGTGGCCCTATTTCCCCCCCCCCCCCCCCCCTACTGTCTGCGGCCTCGCGACCCTTAAGGTCGAACCGCCTTCCCTGTTGCGAACCTCGCCCCGGATTGCAAACCCGTCACCACCAGGAGCAGACCGTACAGTGCCCAGGACCGGACCTTCATCAGGTCCGAGGTCCAAAGGCTGCTGAAGGAAGGGGACATCGAAGCAAGCAACAGCCCCTGGAGGGCTCAAGTAGTGGTGGTAAAGACCGGGGAGAAACATAGGATGGTCATCGACTACAGCCAGACCATCAACAGGTTTACGCAGCTGGACGCGTACCCTCTTCCCCCGTATAGCCGACCTGGTAAACAGGATTGCGCAATACAAGGTCTTCGCCACGGTGGATCTCCAGTCTGCCTACCACCAGCTGCCCCTCCGTCATGGGGACCGCCAGTACACTGCCTTCGAAGCAGATGGGCGGCTCTATCACTTTTTAAGGGTTCCCATCGTGTCACGAATGGGGTCTCGGTCTTCCAGCGTGAGATGGACCGAATGCTTGACCGATACGGCTTATGCGCAACGTTCCCGTATCTTGATAAAGTTACCATCTGCGGCCATGACCAGCAGGACCATGACACCAACCTCCGAAAATTTCTCCAGACCGCGAACCTCCTTAATCTGACCTACAATAAGGAGAAATGCGTGTTTAGCACCGACCGTCTACCCATCCTAGGCTACCCATCCTAGGCTATGTAGTGCGAAATGGAGTCATAGGCCCCGACCCTGAATGCATGGAGTTCCCCCCCTTCCCTCACTGCCCCAAGGCCCTAAAGCGCTGCCTCGGCTTCTTTAGCTATTATGCACAATGGGTCCCTAATTACGCAGACAAGGCTCGACCCCTGATGCAGTCCCCAACCTTCCCACTGTCGACGGAGGCCCGCCAGGCCTTCTGCCGCATCAAAGTGGACATCGTAAATGCCACGATGCGCGCCATCGACGAGTCCCTCCCCTTCCAGGTCGAGAGCGATGCGTCTGACGTAGCTCTGCCGGCCACCCTCAACCAAGCGGGCAAGCCCGTGGCTTTCTTCTCCCGCTCTCTCCATGCTTCTGCAATTCGCCACTCCTCGGTCGAAAAGGAGGCCTAGGCCATAGTAGAAGCTGTGCGACACTGGAGGCATTACCTGGCCAGCAGGGGATTCACTCTCCTCGCGGACCAATGGTCGGTGGCGTTCATGTTCGACAATGCACAGCGGGGCAAGATTAAGGACAACAAGATCTTGCGGTGGAGGATAGAACACTCCACCTTCAATTACGAGATTGTGTACCGTCCGGGGAAGCTAAATGAGCCTCCTGATGCCCTGTCCCGCGGCACTTGTGCCACAGCACAAATGGACCGCCTCCGATCCCTCCACGAGGACCTATGCCACCTGGGGGTCACTTGCTTTTTCCATTTTATCAAGACCCGCAACCTGCCCTACTCCATCGAGGAGGTCAGGACCGTCACCAGGGTCTGCCAAATCTGCGCGGAGTGCAAACCGCCCTTCTACTGGCCAGAGAGGACACACCTGATAAAGGCCTCCCGTCCCTTTGAACGCCTCAGCATGGATTTCAAAGGCCCCCTCCCCTCCACCGACCGCAACACGTACTTCCTGAACGTGATTGACGAATACTCCCGGTTCCCATTCGCCATCCCCTGCCCAGACATGACCACAACCACCGTCATCAAGGCCCTCCAGGGTATCTTTACACTGTTCGGTTTCCCTGCCTACATCCATAGCGATAGGGGGTCCTCCTTCATGAGCGACTAACTGCGTCAATTCCTGCTCCGCAAAGGCATCGCCTCCAGCAGGACGACCAGTTAGAACCCCCGGGGAAACGGGCAGGTAGAGAGGGAGAACTGAACGGTCTGGAAGACCGTCCTGCTGGCCCTTCGGTCCAAGAATCTCCCAGTCTCCCGCTGGCAAGAAGTCCTCCCAGTGGCCCTTCACTCCATTCGGTCGCTGCTCTGTACTACCACAACCAGACACCTCACGAACGTCTCCTTGTCTTCCCCAGGAAGTCCTCCGGGACCTCGCTCCCAACCTGGCTAACGACACCCTGACCAGTCCTGATGAGGAAACATGTGAGGGCGCACAAGTCTGACCCACTGGTCGAGAGGGTCCACCTGCATGCCAACCCCCAGTACGCCTACGTAGCGTTCCCTGACGGCCGCCAAGACAGTCTCCCTTCGGGACCTGTGCCCGCCGGAGCCCCACACGCACCCGCACCATTGTTCCCACCCTCGCCCTCCCCGCAGCACCTGACCGGAGGGTCAGCACTGCCGTCGCCCCTACTCAGCGCCGAACAGGCACCGACGCCCCCTACAGGCGCCACTCCTCCCTGCCCACTTATCGCCCCAACAGCGCCGTATGGGTGACGAAGCTGCCAGGGAGGAAGACACCACGTTCCCGGAGCCACAACCGCCGGGGCCTACACCAGGATCACCGCCAAAGCCCAGACGCTCCAGAAGGACGACCAGGCCACCCGATTGTCTGATTGCTGCACCATAAACTTTCTCTGTTACCCTCAACATCACGGTACCTGCAATACCTGGTCCTACCATGCAAAAGGCGACAGTAACACTGGCCATCACCCCGCTGGGTCCTTTTTTAACAGGGGTGAATGTGGTAATACCAGGCATTGCAGTACCTGAGGTGGATGCCCATTGGCTAGACCTAGGAGTCTACCATTGGCTAACGCACATAGCTCCGCCCTGAGAGGCGAGGTACAAGAACCCATGCCGTCTCAGCAGCCTTCACTTTCTGTATCGAGGCTGCTGGGTACAGTTCGAGCTGATTAAAGCCGATTAGTATGACTCTCCTTGTCTCACGAGTAATTGCTTGTGATCCTAGCATGGGTAAGTCCTATGACGATGGCAGTCCGCCAGAGCTTGCCACTTTTGAGGATGTTACTGGCCACTGTACCTGGTTGTGATGCTGACTGTTAATTATACTGATACGAGTGGTTTAGTGCTTTGTTTCTGCCTTTGTCTAATCCTTTCTAGCTGACTACTGCAATCATTGCTACACTTTTTATCAAAACCCTCTTTTGCCTTAATTCTATTTCCTTTGGCCATCAAATTTAGTGCTTGTCAGCAAGAGTATCCTTATGGTCACCATACTTGCATCAGGTTGATAGTTTTATTTGACCTCTTCCGTCCAACAAAATTACACTTCATCCAAGCCTAATTGATTATGATGTAGCTGAGCCTGAACATTCAGACACTACTTCATTTCTTTACCTTTTAGTCATTGTGAGGAGTTTTTCAGTTAGAGCTTTGTTCCTTGGTTTAACCTGATATGAATGTTCAGCAATTGAGGAACTTGCTCCTTGAATAGTGTTGAGAATTTGTTATGTGCATGGCTGATTCTCTGCATTTTCCTTTTCTGACTTGATGTCTTCAAGCCTTGTTTTCGTATTTACTATGTGCAGTGAACTTGCAAAATAACTTGAGGCATGCTTGGGGAATATGATTCTAAATCTGACAGCTGATGGGAAGATTGTGACCAATGATTTTGGTATTTGTGTGAACTCTTGGATCAATACACTAATCTTAATTTTTAAATCCGTTTGCACTGATGTGTATGGCTGAATTATGCCAAAGGACAAATATGATCGTGATCCTGCACTCCCATGCAAATGCATATCAGAAAATTGGAGATTGCACATTTCATTATACTATATTTCCTGCTGATACTGCCACTTTGTGGGTTCAGCTCTAATGTAGTTTATAGTTGTTTGGGCTTGGAAGCTAATTTAACTCTGCTAGGTTGAGGAGGAATATGTCTGGAATTACCAAACTGAGGCTTAGACCATAAGACATAGGAGCAGAATTAGGCCACTCGGCCCATCGAGTCTGCTCCGCCATTCAATCATGGCTGATATTTTCTCATCCCCATTCTCCTGCCTTCTCCCCAGGTGCTTAGAAGGTGGTCAGTTGAGCCATTGCAGTCTTGAGCATGTGTGAGGTTTATCTCATCCCTTTGGTACGAATACTGTCGGTGTTGGTTCTGTTGCCCTTAGAATGTCACTCAGTCAATTTTCCTGCCTCATTGGCTGAGCTCAATCACATTGGCCGTGGTTAATACCAGCTGCTTTATAAAATATTATATGGACAAAAAAAGAAGGGAGTTTATTTTTTTGATTTTCCAATCTAATCTTTGAAGCTTGTTGCAAATTGCAACTAGCTTCAAAATCACCCTGAGCTAGATTTCTTTAATTAGAGACACCCACATACTGGCAGTTCCAGAATGGAGAGAAGTTTTTTTTTATGGAGCTCCAATCAATCATCTTTAGTGGTCACCAGTTTACAATTTCCAATTGAGAACTGAGCATCCAGTCTCAATATCAACCTAGAAGCAGTTGCTCTCTGGCTTTGCTTCAGTGCTGACCCAAGTCGGTGATCGTACACAAAGAGAAAGTGATGCCACGTGATGTATTGGCATTAACATAGAATGCCCATAAAGCATCCGATTTGATTTCGGAATTCAACTGGGCATAAGTCACTGTTGGCCAATAGATGCCAGTCAACATTTATTGGGAGCGCAATAATTTCAGAACACACTGGATTTAACTGAGGTGGTGGTCAAATGCTCCTGGTCTTTGCTGACTTGGGGGGGGGGGGGGGGGAAGAAAGAAAATGTATACACCTTTGCAACTCAGGATAACATTTATTTCCCCTGCTTTTGAGAATTGAATACTGAGAATTCTTCCATCTAGTAAATGTTTTAGGGCAGCATTCCAATTTTAATTGCTTTTCCTGTTAGCTGCCAGAATATGACGAGCATCAGTAGATGGAGCCTTCAGATTTTTTCCATCGCATTTCGCCAACTGCTTTAAGCATAATAGCTAGCAATTTGAAACCTGGAGATTGGGTATAATAAAACTAATAAAATTATATATTCAACCTCCCTAACCCGATCTTTCAGTATGAGGAATTAATTTCCATCTCTTTACTAATGTGGCGACCAATGTCGTCCTCAAATTGGAAATCTCCATTTCTAGATTTCCTTGTGGGAAAAATGTAATTCAGCAAATGAAACCCTTATTTCCATGACCGCTTTTGAGTTCTGACCCATAACCTGTGGAGGAGTTGTCCTAGATCATCATGTCAGTTGTGATAGCAAACTGGTATATTTAGGATAATAATGACTCGATTTGTCAGGACAACATTTTGGTTTCCAAGTCCTGCCCTTGTAAAGTTCAGATTTCTCATGGTCTTTTAACCCTCAGAAAAGTTGACAATTGCTTGGAGAAAGATGATGGCAATTAAACTGCTGGTGAATGTTATGCCATCTCACCAAGCTATTGTAATTATTGATGGCTATGGCTAGCATGCAGATGCAACAGGCAGAAGATCATTTTAGACTCTAACCGCTTACAATAAAACCTATATTTTTTATTTTTAAAAAAGGTGCTGAAGTTATAAGGCTTTATTAGACCACCTCTTTGAGTACTGTGCATGGTTTTGGTCAAATTGCCCAAGGAAAGATATACTTTGGATGAGATTGTCCGAAGAGGGGAGTTTGAGTAGAATGGGCCTATAATCTCTGGATTTTAGAAGAATACAAGTTGATTTTTCAAATGTAATCCTTTGAGGGTTTAACAGGGTTGGTGTGTTGAGAGGCTGTTCTCGTTCTCGTTCTCTCTCTCTCTCTCTCTCTCTCTCTCTCTCTCTCTCTCTCTCTCTCTCTCTCTCTCTCTCTCTCTCTCTCTCTCTCTCTCTCTCTCTCTCTCTTTTTCTCTCTTTCTCTCTTTCTCTCTTTCTCTCTCTCTCTCTCTCTCTCTCTCTCTCTCTCTCTCTCTCTCTCTCTCTCTCTCTCTCTCTCTCTCTCTCTCTCTCTCTCTCTCTCTTTCCCCCCCCCCCCCCCCCCCCCCCCCCCCCCCGCTAAAGTATATGCAGTCTCAGGATAAAGAGTAGGCTGTTTAGAACAGCGATCATTAATTTCTTCACTCCAGGTTATGGATCTTTGGGATTCTCTAGCCCAGAGGGTTGTGGATGCTCAGTTTGAGACGTGAAGACTAGGTCTTCAGCTGTGCCCCAGTGAAACCAGCATATCCATTGGAACAGTGTCACTGCAAGGCAGCATTGGTTGCTCATTCCGAGTGGTGGAGAGACAAATAGGATTTGAACTTTAAGGACATGGCTGCTTGTACAGTTTACCGAAGGAAAACTATTGAAGAAAGACTCCATCAAAGGGCATTGGGCAACTCCTTTTCTTGGAAGACCTGTTCTAATATAAGAGACCATTTGGCCCATTGAACCTGTACTAGCTCTTTAGAGCTATCTCATGAGTCCCACTCGCTTGCTCTCACCCTATGGTTTTTTTTTAGTATTGATCCAATTCCCTTTTTGAAAGTTACTATTCAGTCTGCTTTCACCACTCTTTTCAGGCAGTGCATTCCGGATCCCACCTTCCTGCTGAAATTAATTTCTTCCTTTCTTGCTTCTGGTTCCCCTGCCAAATTACCGTAAATCTCTGGCCTCTAGTTACTGATACTTTTCCCACCATAAACCTTTTTCCTTATTTGCTCTTGAACTGCTTTTGAGCACTTTTGAAAACTCCTGATCTCTTTCCAGAGAGCAATCTCAGCTTTAGTCTCACCATAACTTCTCGCCTGTTGCCATTTGAGTAAATCATCTGCCCTCTCCAAGGCAAAGGTGTCTTGAATTCAATACAACACTCAGCTGAGGTCTACCCAACATTATATTCTAAAGATTTGGCATAACCTCCTGCACCTGTACACTGCCTCTATCAATAATGCCAACGATCCCAAGCTTTAGCAGCTTTCTCATGATCTGCCACCTTTAAAGATTTGTGTACATATCCACCCTGCACCTGGTTCCTGAACCTCTACTTTAAAAAATATACAATTTTTGATTGCATTGCCCCTCATCAAAATATATTACTTCACTTGTGTTAAATTTTGTCTCCCATGTGTCTTGAGTATTTTCAGCAGTCTATTAGTAATCGGGTCAGTATTTACTGCATTTGCAATTTCATGTCACCTCCATAATTTATACTGTAGTCCAGTTCATTAATGAATTCAGACGCAGCGGTCCCAGTATTGACTTTTGGGGGAACACAGCTGTAAACTTGCATCCAATTTGGAAAAACAGCTGTTTGCCGATAGGCTTGCTTTCCACAACTTGGCTCATTCATAACCTGTTACCCCTTTTTAATCTCATCAATACTTTATATCAAATGCCTTTTTGAAAGTCCATAGAGCATCATCCTCACAAAACTCATCACCTCGCTCCCATTTCTTCTGCATTAAAATAAAATTCTTTGAACGCAAGTTTGCCATTGACATTGTGCTGATTTTTCAGTCTGATAGGCCATGTCTTTACAAGTACAAATTCCAACACCGATGTTGGGCCAACTGACCTGCAATTGCCATATTTATCCCTGCTTATTTGAATGTGGGTATAACATTTCCAATCCTTGAGGCCTAGGTGCAAAACATAGCAAAGGATGATTGCAGCATTGTGGTTCGAGCTCAAACTGCACTCTAGTTGCCTTCATGATAACAACAGCCAAGCTTTTTCTACCATCCGAGGAATGGCTAATCCTTTTGTCCAATCCAAGATCACCAATACCCTCTTTACTACTTGGACAGAATCCTCTTCTGTCGTGCTCCAGTATCATACTCGTGTCCTTTGCCTCCCCAAGATTTTATTTTTAGTCTCTATTGCTCCCGTTGCTTTGGCCTACTTTTTAAAAATTATTTGTATATTTATTAAAATAATTTTTGGTAGCTGCAAATATCTTGCATATTCTTTTCTCTTATTTCCTTTTCAGATTTCTACCCTTCCTTATTCACCTTGGCTCACAACTGTATTGCCAGCCATATTTGTCATTGCCATACCTCCCCAGGCCTGCCTTTAGTCATTCAGGAACCTCCCGTTCCGATGCCTGCCCTTATCCCCTCATGGCAATATCTACTCCATATCTGAACACATTCTCTTGTTCAATTACAGTTTTGCTTCCAAAACTTTTGATTCCAATCCACTTGGGTTCTTTTCATTTCACTGAAATTAGCCATACTCCAGTTTATGTTGTTATGATTTGTTCATAACGTCAGTTTACAATAGTTATGGTTAAGGTCACTTCCCAAAAGCTTCCCACAGAAATATGCTGCACTAATTCCCCAGAGCTAGATCTAGTGCTGCTTTTCCTGTGGGGCCTGGTAACACTAATCATAAATTTCTTGTACACGTTTCAGAATACCTCTCTCTTTGCCCTTAAACACTATCATGCTGTTGTATTTTTGGATAATTGAACTCTCCACTGAATATCCCTTTGCATCTACCTGCAAAAGCTGCTCCTCTTTTGAGTCATTCCTCTACTTCCAGTAGTGTAATACTTTCTCTAATGATTCTAACCATATAGTTTGTTGTTGACCCTCGTCTATGCAATTCTTTTCCAATGCCGCAATAGGTTTTGCCACCCTTTTTCCGATTTCCTGAAAACCGTCACAGGGAATATTAGATTGGCAATCCTCTTGTCTTGGAGCTGGGACTGTTATTGCTGCTATATCATCCCATTGATGACTTGTGTCTGCAGCTGACCAATCTTATTTGGTTTGGATTATGTGTTTCAACAATGTTAACCAGTTTGCATTGACCCAATTGATCCTATTTAGATTTGTCACTCCCCCACCCTCCTCCTGCTGTGCACACAAAATTACTCTCCCGCACAGCTGAGGCATTGATCCCAATTCTGTTGACGTGAAATCTGTTAATCCCGAGTTGGTCCCAGTGCCCCAGGAATCTGAAGCGCTCCCTTCAGTCTTTCAGTTACTAAACTGAACACTGCAAATTTAAAGGATTTGAGACTTTACCTGTCCTGGGTAGCTTGAATTTGGTTTTGTGTTTGTAATGTCTAAATTGTGCACATAGGGTGGTGCAGTGGGTTAGCTCTGCTGCCTCACGGCGCCAAGGTCCCAGGTTCGATCCCGGCTCTGGGTCATTGTCCGTGTGTAGTTTGCACATTCTCCCCGTGTTTGCGTGAGTTTCACCCCCACAACCCAAAAATGTGGAAGCTAGGTGGATTGGCCACACTAAATTGCCCCTTGGAAAAAATGAATTGAGTACTCTAAATTTAAAAAAAAAATAAAATTGTGCACATAACTGTATTGGATCTCCATAAACTCAAACATATGCTAGTATAAGGAAATTTAGCTAGGTGCTCTAGTCTTCTCGCAAAGGTGTTTGATCTGTTGTCGAAGTATAACTTCTAAGTTTGGGAATTGGAAGTTTTAAATGTAAAATAATGGTTTGGGATGTTTAGTAAACAAAAGTAATTGCAATTCAAGGTGTGGCATGTTCATTTAATGAGGTCTGAGTTAGAAATGAGCAAAAAACAAATGGGTTGCTGCTGTTTGTGAGTTTAAATTATTTATGTGGCTTCCCAGACCAAAGAGAAGGTTTGGGAATGGGAGATCCTTGAATGAATCTTTCAGGTGTGCTATACTGCACCACTAGGGATAGATTATATGGAGGAATTCTTTGGGTTTTGTGAGTATCTGAATGGTTTAATTCCAGTTGCAGCTGGGAGCAGCTTTGAGACGTACAGGAGAAATCTGCCAGGATCTGTAAGCGAGAAGCAACAGAGCAATAAAAGCTAGGGGGTGGACGTCTCCATTTTGTCGGCAGCCCGGGGGTTTCCCAACTATGTAGGGCTGCCCCACAATGGGAAACCCCATTGACCAGCAGGCGTAACTGAGAATCCCGCCGGTGGGTCAAGGCACAAATGTGGCGGGGCGGAAAATCCAGCCCAGGGTGTTTTCTGGAGTGAGAAAGCAGCTCATGCTTGAGCCAAGATGTCCATCATCATGAGTACTTTGGAGAATTGAGGGGTTAGACAAGATTAGAAAGGCTCCCAAAATCCCCTTACCTTGGAGAATAACCGGAACAGTGAGGAGTATAGCTGAAATTCTGAAAGCTGTGGCATGTCTCCGTTTGATCCCAGAAGAAGTGAAGGAGGGTCCTGTGAAGTATAGGGAACCTCTTGGGTGGAAATAAAAATCATCAGGGAGTGGCTGGCTGAGATTTGTGGGGGCCCCCCAAGTGGAAGGTTGAGATTTGCGGAGCCTCAGTCTGGCCAATAAATAGTGTTAAGCTAGTAGTATTTGCTTTGTTTCACTCTTTTGTATAATAATGGTTTTTGTTGAAAACGTGAAACCTTGTGAAGTAATTTCTTTAATGGTTTGTTTTGATCATAATCTTCAATTTAGGATTAGTGGATCATATTGTCATGAACCAGTAGATTTTGCAACGGGTTTCTCTGGATCTAAGAATGAATCGAGCAATCCAGCTCCTAAGTTTACACACAGCATGTATTTATAAATTTCTGGTTCCCTGCAAGCACCGAAAACAACTGTTTGCAAGAGATGCAAGTGAGAGTTGAAGGTTTTGCTCTAAACTGTGCTGGATGACTTGTATCACTAAGAAAGTTGTACACTTAATACTACGGATTCCAAATCCGTTTGGTGTAGATTGCCTTGTGGCAACCCACAGCAAGCGCACTTTCAAGCTGAGAACTTTGATTAATCTGTAGTTCCCAAAGTCCCTTGTTGCATTTGTTTTTACCACCCTAAATGTGACTGATCACAGTGAAGAAGTTTTTTTCCATTAAATAATGCATAAAATAGTTGTTATGACCACTGGTCGTGAAGCTATTCTTTCTTGTCTCTAGCAAAATTCATTTTGACCATATAATTCTTGGGTGCATTGAAGCTTTCTAGAATAGAGAAAAATATATTTGGGGCTCAAGTGTAAGTAACTTGTGTACATTTGGAGTTTCTTGAGAGAAACATTAAATTACAATCTGTTCAGAAAACAGCCTGGTTGAGCATTTGCAACTGGGTTTAATCCTGAATGGAGAGAATTTAGTGTAGATCTTGAGTACTTCATCAGAACCTAGTGGTTGACCAATCTCCCACTTGGTTTTAATAGCTAACCTAGGGAGAAAAGGGATCTTTTTATAATATTGCATGCAAATCCTGGAACCCAAATAAGTTGTAATTTAGTTGCTGAGGTCCTGACTTTGAGTTGGTGGACTTTACTGGAAGTGTTTTCGCAAAGCCTCCCCTATTATCAATTTCCAACGTATTGATTGAAAAATATGCTTCTAAAACTCTCAGCTTAGACAGATGGGATCCAACGTTTGGAAGACCGCATGGTCAACAACTCGCTTATGTCTCCAGATGTGGCATTGCTATCTAGATCATGTGGTATTGACAGATTTAATTTTGCCGTGCAGCATCGGCAATCTATTGACTGGTGCTTTGCTTGAATGTAATAGGTGAGCCATTTCAAGTTGGCAGTAAAATTGAATTATCAGTAATTTAAACAGTGTCCAAATCCCCCCCCAAAATGTGAAATTACTGGCCAACTCCCATTTGCTGATTTTAGATTAGCTCTGACCAAGCTACTCTACAGTACTGCAATCTTGGAGATTATCTATTCCATCTTGGCACATTGAATCTCATGTTGGTAAACTAACACCTGTGCTGGTAAACTTAAATTTAATATAGTCTCAAATCTCAACTATTTGAACAGACCATCATCAGTTTGCGAGCAGACCCATGCAAGTCTTAATATTTAGCTAAAAGTTTTTGCACTAGTGGTAAATCCTATTTTTTATATGGAGGCAGAACAAATATATACGGCCTAATCTACAATAAATGTTGTAGTTCCCATTCTTTCCCAAAATACATTACATTTCCCAAGTACAACCCATTGGCTTGGAGCTATAACTTGATTTCCACGCCTTGTCGCTCATTCCCTTTGAGTTTAAACTTAGAAGGAGGCTTTTTGTCTAACGGAATAAGAGATTACTGGGTATACAAGGGTGCTAATTTCTTAATATACCAGTTTCTCCTTTTTCCCTTTTTCTTCTCTCTTTTCTCCCTCTTTCTTCCCCCCCCCCCCAACCCCCTGCCTTCCCTGCACCCATCTGCTCCCAACCCCATTTCATTGAGCACTAAGGTGAGCCTTATTTGAAGATGGATGCTGAGTTGCTTTTGAAGGCTAGAACCTGTGATATCCTTGTTTTTTTAAATCTCGATCTGATTATGCACAGCAGCAAAATGCTTTGATTATCGGATTTATTTGTAAATATTTGAAGCTGAGATGCTACCTTCTGCAATGAGTTTGAAACGTTTTTGGGGGGTGTTATGGGAGGGAGGGGTGGCTTTGTTTTATGCACAACTGAATTGCAAAATGTGTTTCTTGCAGGTTGGACAATCTTCTAAATATGGCTTATGGCGTGAAGAGGTAATTAATTGTCTGGCAATACTTGTTTAATCTAGCCTAATTTTTTCCTGATTCACTTCTAGATTTAAAAAAAATTGTAGTCACCAAGTCTTGGGGAGGTGAATCACTTTTGGTTGAACAAGTTAAATTGCTCTCAGCTGACATCAGAATTTTTTTTTAAAAAACTTAACAGAACGGACATTGACTTGGATCAAATCAGTGATAATTCACCAGTTTGGAATAAAACTTGCTTAACAAATATTTTTCATATTCTGTGCAGATTTTCTAGCACCATACCTAAATATTATTGAACTTTTTCTAACACCAAATTTCCTATCTCCATTTGAATTTTTAATTGGATAAATTGTTGTTGAGTTAGTGTTTTCTTGAATGATATGAGAAATGTTTACTTGATGAGGACCGTGTTCTAACATCCTGATGGACCTTAATTTTTCTAAAGATGGACTTATCTGCCATAATAGCAATATATGAGACTCATTGACTGTCATCATAGAATTATGGAATTCCTAAAGTGCAGAAGGTGGTCATTTCAGCCCCTTGTGTCTGCACGGACCCTCTTCAAGAGCACCCTACATAAGCACAATCCCCTGCTCTATCCCTGTAACCTCACCTAACTGTTTGACACTAAGGGGCAATTTGGCATGGCAAATCAACCTAACCTGAACATCTTTGGGCTGGGTATAAAGATGCTCACAAAGTAATGTTTTTGATGAGTAAAAATATTTTGAATTCCAATATAAATTGATTGTATCTTTTTTTAATGTCAATTTGTCATCACTTATGAAGATCCATTGTAACTTTTTTGGCAGGTTTTCGCCAATGACCATTGATGGAATGACCAGTTTGGCAGGCATCAATATCCCTGGGCATGCTGGAACAGGCTGGTGTATCTTTGTTTACAATTTAGCACCTGATGCAGATGAGAGTATTCTTTGGCAAATGTTTGGACCATTTGGTGCAGTGACCAATGTGAAAGTTATCCGTGACTTTAACACAAATAAGTGTAAAGGCTTTGGATTTGTGACTATGACCAACTATGATGAAGCAGCCATGGCAATAGCCAGTTTAAACGGATACCGTCTAGGGGACAGAGTACTGCAGGTCTCCTTCAAAACCAACAAAACGCACAAAGCCTAATATGTAACATAACTGTTATATAGCTATTCAAAAAGACATGTTAAAGCAAAACTTTATATACTAGTGCAAAGACTTTGTAAGTCAGTGTTAAGACAGATGTATGACTATTTAGCATCCTAAGAATGAGAGGGTTTTATATTGCTGGTAACTTTGCATTAAATCTTCTTTCATAGCTTTTATGTTTTGAAAATAGACAAGAGGTGCAGGTTTTTTTTTTACCTGTCACAAAACATTCTAGTACCTCCTTTTGAAGGAGGTGGACCTTTTAAAAAGAAACTGTTTCAGCTGAAGGAAGAAAGACTCCTAGATTTTTACACAACTGCCTTGAAACAGTACATAAAGTGAATTTGTGAGGCTTTATTTCTTTTTCTTTTTTAGAAGAAAATATATTTTGGTCAAGTGTTTGATTTGCCTTTAAATTCATTGCATTTAAGTGATCAGTTTCAAAGAAATGTTGGTTTACATTTGTTTTCTTTATTTACATGTTAAGTAAAGTTTTATTTTGATAAAATTTTGGATTGGGAAAGGGTGGGCTGCAATTATACCTTATTGTAAGGTTCTTGGAAAAACTTTCTTTTCGTAACACAGTACCTTGCCAAAGAGAGAGAGCCTCTTTGCTGAAGTGGGTTTAAAAAAAAAGCATCTATTTTTATAAAAGAAATTTGGAGAAACTTTTTACAGGACCTGGAACAAATATTTTGACTTGGTTACTTTGAGAATCTCTTCATACGACATCTAGTGAGCTTTTGAAAAATTAAAACCAGGAGATTTCCAGTGGCTGGCATTTATTGGAAAGACTTGTGATGTAGAGATTACCTTGAAGACCTTTGTATTACCAAGATGTAGAACCAATGGGCACTGTGGGTTTCATTTGTATAATCAGTGGATCATCCTGGTTATTTGTGGCAAAATGGCTCACGTTTAATTGTGATTTCAAGAATTAAAAAGAGGCTTAACATTGAAACAGTGCATGCAAATATATCAATTATTGAAAATTGGGGGAAATATGTTCTTCCTGAAAGTATTCCCTTCTGTTAAAGCTCAAGGTGTTTAGTGATGTACACTCTCCTGCTGTATTGTCTGTGCTGGAATTGGGTGGAAAAATGATTGGATTTGCTTTGCAATACAGATTTCAAAGCAGTCGGAATAAATTTAGAAAATGCAAAAATATAATAGACTGCACCTGAGCATTGTGTAATGTAAATAAGTCCTTGTGTTATGGACCTTTTCTGCTTTTTGTTTTTTGACTACATGCCAAGTGCTGTTAAAAGAACCTGAATGCTTTGTATGTTTTTTGTTTCTTGTAGACTGCATTACACATTACTTGAAGTTTACTTGTTTTGTTGTCCTAATGACCAGAATTGCAGTGCATCAGATTTGTTTGTTGTTGGTCTGTAGATAGTCTTGTTGCAGCTCTTTAAAACTATAGTGACACTGCTTTTGTTATATATGCATTTGTGGTACAATGGGTAAAGCCACAGTTTGAACAAATATGCTTACATTTTCATACTAAAAAGGAAGATATCCTGTTGAAACGTTAAAGTAAATTTGCAATTAATGCTTAAATCACTATGGGGAGATATAGCAGTTCTTTATCATAACAGGAATAAATTTGAAAAACTCTATTTTCAGAGAAGCATCTAGCTTAACTTATTCTTCTAAGAACAAATTGGTTGTGGAATTGCAGTCCTCGACCAGGTGCACTGATAACTGTAGTTAAATGTCCTGCTTTGTGTAAACTGAAATGCTCATGTGCTCTTCCCCTTAGAACAAGCAATGTGCTATGCATAACAGTTGTACATTTATCTTTGCTATTGCTTTTGAATACTGTAGTTATAAATTCTCAGCCTAGTTGAAGTACATATACTGTGAAGCACGTAAAAGTGTGCACCCATGTTTTCATGCTAACCCACTTGCTGTCATCTAGTACTGATCTTTAGGCCTTGCACAGAAAGGGTTGCAAAAGGACCCATGTGCAGCTTTAAAAACAGACTTTCAGTTTGATGTTAAGGCCAACAGTTAACATGAATGTTCTAGCCTCTAGCCTATTTGTAGCCTAGTCAAATGCGGCAAAATTAGTGGGAAAGCATGTGAATTGGTCTTCACTTTACGATGGCTATCATAGCACTTAATAAAATGTAAGTCTGTATTTATTTGAAGTTGTAAAGTATGACTAAATTTACATTGGTTGAATAGAATGTATGTTCTTTTGAGTATTTAAGAGGCTGTACATGTTTCTTTCCTTATATTGTGTTTGGATCATTTGTACTTTTTCATGTTCAGTACATCAATAAACAAAAGTTGAAGGGAATTAAAACTTGTTTTAAGGTTCAGTACACCTAATTATTTGGGCTTTGAACCCAACTTTTATTTGCCAAGCATGTGGAATTGGGAAAAGGAGATGGAACTGAATATCTTGTAAATAGGTAATATCCCAATGAGAGAGAGTAGAGTTGCAGTTTAATTGCTATTCTTTCTTAACCTGACATGAATACAGAGGTGAGTCTTAACATATTGAAACCGTTCAAATTTAAAGCAATAAACTGAATTGTATAAAATTCTGTCTGGGTTATGACTGGGTGCTTGTGCTACTGTAAGTGCACATAGTGTACAGGCTTACCTGTTATGTACAGACTTAAAATAAATGGGTGAATACAATGTACTTAAAAAAACGACTTGTACCATATTCACATTCCCCAGTACCATATTCACATTCCCCAAGACCAAGTCTTCCTGTTGGCTCTTGCTTTAAGATCTCCACTCTAAAAATCCCAAATCCATTGCGCTTTTGTTGTCCAGTCCCTCCTTTGGAATCCCTTTTTCAATCTTTGGAGATAACCCCAACCTTTCTCCCACTGCTCATTCTTGATTTATTATATTGAAGGCACTAAAGTGTTCTTCTATGTTGAACAACTTCCCATTGTGTCATCTGCAGTGTACATTCATGACACAACTCCACTGAGAAGAAGGTTGTTCCCCTCCCCCAAACATTTTGCTGTATGCTTTAAAACCTATTTCTAGAATTAATTGTGTCCCTTTCTGACTTTCATATCCGATTTTAATTTCTGATTTGTTCAAAGACATGGTACAACTGCAGTTCAGGAGGTAAAGAGACAGTTCAATTGTGGCTATTCCCGCGTGCTTGATTCAAGATCACACCAATTTCATCCATCTATTTTGTACTGGCACGCTTCAAGTGCTTGCAGCATTGCACATTGAATTAATTGCTTTTGGAAAGGCCTGGAAGAATAAAATGCCATCTGTTTTTAAAATTGATTTGAAGATGTTTAGTGGAGGGTCTTGGTGAAAGTGAACAATATAACACTTGAGATGCAATCACGGATACTATTTCCACTTGGAGATTTGTCTGTCAGCTAATGTAAGTGGTATGAATTGTTATGTAACTATGATCTGCCCTGAACCTTAAACGCAATATTATTCACTCGCATGGAACAATTCTACTGCAATTGCCTTTAAACTTTGAAAGCTTTGTTGATTCATTGTGCCATTGACTTCATCCTATCTTCTGTGATTTGAATCCTAACACTTCTAATTCAAGCATTCCATTTTAACTACTCCCAAGCCAACACCCATCAGTTACCTTGCCAGTCTGTATTTGGTTGTCCCAAGACAAAGCAACCTCTAGACTGCTAAAGAAACCTGGTGTGTATCCAAAGGCTGGGGAATAGCTTTCTTTGCAAGTATTCCAAGGTTTAAGCAAAATCTTTAGCAGCTGCTTTCCTGATTCCAAGCGTCTTTTTTTCCACTTGTACAAGAAATAGAACTTCCAAGATTTTTGGCATTAATGCTACTGCACTGTGGCTGTTTAGTATAGAAATGCTACTCATTAGAGAAAATATTGCTGTAGCTGACTAGTTACCATCAGTCTTGCACCTACTACTGCTGCCTCCATTCATACAGTTATGAAAAAATAACTTGGCTGTGACTTAGTGGGAGGACCTCCGTATTGGGTTGTAGTTTCAAGACCTCTAGCGAGTTGAGTGAAAACTCTAGGCTGACCATTTAATGCAGTATTGAGGAAGGGCTATCCTCTTGATATGTCTGAGGCTCCATCTTGCCTCACATGGATGTAAACAATATCTTGCACTGCTGAAAGAAGAGCAGGAGTTGACCCTGGCAGTCCTAGCCAATAATTTATCCCTCCGTTAACATCACAAACTGGTCATTATCTCATTGTTTGAGACCTGGCTGTGTACAACTTAAGCTGTTACATTACCTGCGTGACTGATGTATTTCGGATGTTCCAAGGTCGTAGAATCTCCACGGTGCAGAAGGAGACCATTTGGCCCATCAAGTCTGCACCAACCCTCTGAAAGAACACTCCTGGGTGTATCTCCATAACCCCACCTAACATGCACATCTTTGGACTATATGAGGAAACCCACGCAGACACTGGGAGAATGTGCAAACTCCACACTCGAGGCTGGAATTGAACCTAGGTCCCTGTACTGAGGGAACAGTGCTAACACTTACAAAGTTCCGCCCATGATGGATGCTATCCAAGTCCAAGCATTCTAGTTCTTCCTTTGTTCAAATGTTGGGTTGGTATCTGAACATCTCAGTTGGAAAATTTGAGTGTGTTGTGCCTTTACACTCGAGGCTCAGCAGTAGGCTGACATTGGTGTCTATGTCCACTGACCTGGATGCCTGTTGGATGCAAATCAGATGGTCTTTTGTGGTGAGGAAGATGTCTCTGCTACAGAGAGTTGCTTTTTCTTTGGCTGTAACTTTTAAATATTTTAATGGTATTGACATTACTGGAAGTATTTCCTGCAAATTGGATCCTCCGACTGTTGCACTTGAGGCTTTAGATTCCCTACTTGGTACTTTGGACAAGAATTGATGAGTATACATCCAAGACGGAGCTGTGTGTTCACAGGTCTGGGAGATGATCACTTAATTGTGTGAAGTACAGGGAGAAGTGTCCGTGCAAGGTTCCTTTATGTCCTTTTTTTTTCTTGGGGCAAAATCTTCTTTGCATGTTGTTGAACTTGATATGACCAATTTTGTTTAAATATTCTGATTGGGATTAAATGGGTTTTGTACCCTTCTCCTTAAAATTCAGCTCTCGTCTTGCAGTGGTAACGCTTCTACCAATGGGGCACTGATTAGTAAACTAGCTTGGTTATGAAACTGAATTAATGGATATTGAGTTCCAATCCCATAGAGACAAGTTTAATAAAATGTAATTTGGAGAGCTGCCACTAGGGGACAAAGAACCTTGAGAGCTGGAGGAATGTCGTTGCATACCAATTGAGCAGAGAACCTACCACCCTGCTTGATCTGGCCTAATCGTAACACTTTGGTTCACCTTTTGATGCACTGAATACGGATCCAGAATGCACAATCATCAGTCAGTGGCTCTGTCCTCTTTGGATGTAGAGCAACTGTGATTGTTGTTCCCTATCTGTGCTTATTATTTAATGTAGTTAACTGCCAAGTTTAATTTAAATGGGCAAATGATTTAACAAATTGCAAGCTAGTTATATGGGAGAGGGCTTTATGCCTGTTTGTTTCACAGTTAATCTCCAAAGATAAATAGACCAGGGAGGCAAAGCAGAGGAACTGATGATTACTTATTCTCCGGGAACAATTGGATGTTTTGTGATTCGGGTCCAACACTATTGGGCAACCTGGAATTCACCATTGGGAGAAAAATTTTAGGAAAAAGGAAAATCTTCACAGAATCTGTTTAGTTTGACATGCCTTTTTCTGCTTGCCTACTCGAGAACCAAAACTTCCTGTCCGATATAAAATAAGCTACTTCATAGCCTATTGCTGCTGGGCTTGTTGGAATATGGACCATAAATTCCTTGGTACTTCCTGAAGTTTTGTACTCTACATTTTCAAACTTGATTTATTCGAAGTGCCTCAGAGGTCTGCGTTTGAAAGAGTTTTCAAGTGAAAATGGTTATTGCTGTATGACCAATTCTTGATCATTCTATCCGAGGACCCCTGTTGATGTATTTCTAGCACAAGTTAGTATTGTCCATGTATTGGTGCAGAATTGTTAGAGAAATTGAATAATTAAAAGTAAGCCAACATATGTCTGAAATATGCTGCAAATTGCTCAGCCTTACAGAAGGGTTGATCTAGATCGATGAGGAATTATAAATGGATGTTTTAATTATGGTAGAGAAAAATACAGGAGAATGCTAAAACCGGTTGAGCATTAATTTAATGGTGGATGTCTTTCAAGGATGCTATTTCTATTTTTGCTGGAGATGATTTAAAAAAATATCTTCATTCTAATCAAGTAAGCACTTCCATCAGGAAATATTTTTCACGTAGTGAGCTTCAAAGTTGTTTCAGAGTGCAGCTTATTTCTGACATGGGTCACTCCAGATCTTGGGATCCTTCATTCCTCTTGAATATGCTTTCATTTCTTCACTGACCAAGTGCAACTTGCTATGGGCATATTGTTTTGGAAATGGTTTTTGTATTTTTATCAGAAAAAAACATGCAAAAAACCAGCACGTATATTTACAAGCGAGCATCTTCATAACAACAACTTTGGCTGTGATTCTCTCCCCCCCCCCCCCCCCCACCCTCACCATAACCGACATACATATTTTACATTCCCCAACATGGCCGAGACACACACTTACAGGAGTTTATATACAATTTGATTGCAGGCCACGTGATCGGCTTCCACGTCCTATGGAAGCCTTCTTCCGATTAGTGGATGGCGAATTTTATTTTCTCCAGTCTGAGAAATTCTGTCAGGTTGGACAGCCAGTCTGCAGCCTAGGGTGGTGCTGCCGATGCCAGCTGAGCAGGATTGTCTGGCGGGCGATCACGGAGGCAAAGGCTAGGGTGTTGGCCCCTCCTCCCCATGTTAGGTGGGGTTATGGGGATAGGCCGGGGAGTGGTAGGGTTCTGTTTCAGAAGGTCGGTGCAGACTCAATGGACTGAATGGCAGCCTTCTGCACTGTAGCGATTCTATGAAGCGCTCTGGCTGATCTAATAACCCAAAGACTGTCACCATTTGGGAATAAAAGCAAATTACTGCGGAAGCTGGAATCTGAAATGAAAGAGAAAATGCTGGAAAACCTCAGCTGGACTGGCCGCATCTGTAGGGAGAGAAAAGAGCTAACGTTTAGAGTATGATGACTCTTTGTCAAAGCTAACAGACCTTTTGGGCATGGCTCCACCCTCGCTCCAACCCTGGACATGGCCGAGAAGAAGGATGTCCAATACCTGACAAACCTGGGGTCAGCCCAGAACATGTGGGTGTGATTGGCCAAGCCTCCCTGGCACCGTCACATTTGTCCTCCACCTCAAGGAAAGCCCACTCAAGGTTCTGGTTAGCTGTGCTCTGCACCACCTTTAGCTGCGTTAGGCTTAGCCCTGCGCACCATCATGAACACTCTTGAAGGAAAGTTCTGCTAAATTTTCTACCCAACCCTCTCGCTAAAACACAAATAAATATCTACCCATACTAGTTGTTTTCCACATTTTCAGATATGTATGTGAATGATTAATAAATGTCCATAATGGGATAAATAGGCTCCTTTTTAGAGTTGATCATTACTTGTTATGGTCCATCTCAAGAAGATTTCACACTATTCAAAATGGGATGCAGCTAGCCAGGGCCTAATAATACAATATAATGATGAACTGTGATAAAAGCTAAAGATTATTTGAAGGCCATGTAATTACCTGAGGGGTGAAAATCCAAAACAATTGGTGGTGGGTGGGGGTGTTTGGGGGGGGGGGGGGGGGGAGGAGAAATCCTGTTGGGTGTAGTTAGGTATGTCTTAAGGTATTTATAGTCTTGGGTAGTTCTGCAGTATTTGAAATTGGAGATCGAGATATAGTGAAGGTCCAAGCTAGGTGGCTGGGAATGGTCTGCATGCTTCAACATGGTGCTCCCTCGAACACTACACATTGTGGTTAAGTGTTTTTCACTGTGGATGGTACCGTACTCAGTCCCACGTCAACCCTTTGTGCCACATCCTCGTACTACACCACTATCTTTTATCCATCGTATTTGCAAGTAATCCCAGTTTCCCCCATTTATTTGCATCATTACTGCTACCCCATCTTCAACTTCTCATCCCCTCTTTTCTTTCTCTCCCCTCCCCATTCTGGGTTCAGGGAGTTTGCAAGCCTTCTAGCCCACTCGTATCTTGTTCTGTCTATTTGTATGTAAACATTGTTGAATTGGCATCTGGGTGTCTTAATGACTTGTGGGTATCATGGTGAGTTGGTCTGGTGGTGGAAACTGGATATGATGGCAAATTGGACAAAGTATTCTTGGAAATAGTGGGTTGTTATTGGACATGGACTCATGTGGGTGGGAACATCTTTCTGTGCTCAACTCGTCTGTGGTTGCTATGTGCAATTGCTTCACTCCAAATCCTCTGGAAAGGTAATGCACCACAATGAGTAATGATTTGTTGTTGAATAAGTTGATGCCCAGCCTGTCCCTTGGTCTGGTAAGGAACTGTGTGAGGATAAGCGGATCCCTTTAGTACTGTTGTGCAGCGCGCACATCTTGACAATTCATTATGCTCAATTGCCTTGGCAATGCCTAGCCACCAGATGGCAAATTGGGCCATGCCCTGCACTTGGTGCTGCCTATGATGTACTTTTTGGGGGATCTGTAGCTGAAGGGAAACTGAGATGACAAACCGCTGATTGAAGGCCAATAGCTTTTCAGTCATTATTGAATCAAGGTTTAATCATATCACCCCATGGGCTCCTTGTTGGCAGAAACGGTAGATGTGGGCACATGCCTCGTCTTGCATTTGTTCCTGGTGAATTAGTCAGAGTTTACTTGTGTCAGCCTCGTATTTGGGAGTATGCTTTAAACTCCTTGTCTAGATTGACATCTGCTTTGCCGGAAGGTCCACTGCTGTAGCTCTGGAAAGTGTCTGCGGTTTGGTTTTTGTCCTGAATGTGAACTGTCTTTCGTAGGCGAACCTCATGAAGCATAGGTGGAATCTATGGATTATGAGAAGCATTATTGTCAGCTCCTCCTCTTCTAGCAATGAGACCTGTGGCTTATGATCTGTTTCAGTTGTGACCTTTTGGCCAATGATATCTGAAGTTTTCCTAGGCGACTGCATGGGCTTCCTCTTCGATGACTGCATACCTCACGTGTCCGACAGTCCTCCGGTGTAGAATACCGATCGGCAACTTCATCTCGTTGCTCTTGAAATAGCATCCTCGGAGGCCCGCAGATGAAGCTTCTGCCACCATGGTGGTGGGCATGGATGGATCGTAATCTGCCAGCATGTCAGCTGAGAGCAGCATGTTCTGTTGAAAGTGTAAACCTGTTCTTGATGTGTCCCCCATAAACCATGCCTGGCCATTCGAAGGTCTGGAATAAACCATGCCTGGCCATTCGAAGGTCTGGAATAGAGGATGGAGTTGGGAGCCCTAATTATGTTTTATGTAGGTCAGTAGTGATGTCTTTATTGCTGTGTCCCAGAAACTGCATTGATGACTTGCAGAATTATTTTTATTCCGCATCAGTCTTGCAGGTGACCATAGAATTCCTACAATGCAAAAGGAAGCCATTTGGCCCTGCGCCGACACGCCGAAAGAGCACGCTACCCTGATCCACTCCACCGTATCCCTGTAACCCCACCCCAGTAACATGCACATCCCTGGACAAGAGGCGATTTTAGTATGGCCAATCCACCTAACCTGCACACTTTGGACTGGAGGAGGCAGCCGGAGCACCTGGAGGAAATCTGCGCAGAAACTAGGAAAACATGCAAACTCCACACAGTCACCCAAGGCTGGAATTGAACCCGTGTCCTTGGCGCTGTTGTGCCATTGTCAGATGACGGCAGCACTGTGGTACAGTGGTTAGCACTGCTGTCTCACAGCACCGAGGTCCCAGGTTCGATTCCGGCCCTGGGTCACTGTCCGTGTGGAGTTTGCACATGTGGAATTGGGTACTCTAAATTTATAAAAAGAAAACATTCCGATGACACGATTTCGGCCTTACAAAATGGCTGACATTGCACATTTGAATTATCATTGCACTGGAAATATTTTGAACAGCAGGTGATTGAAGCAGAATCTGCCAGAGGGGATAAAGAATGTGGTTGGCAACCTGGACCTTTTTGCTTGGGGTAAGTTGCCGAAAGGCACTGTTGGTGTCAAGTTGTGCAAATACTGCTTTTATTGTTTAGTTGGACTTTCATCCACTGAGGGCATCAGGGCGTACTTGTCTGCCTACGGCTTTATTGAGCTGTATCAAGTTGATGCAAATACTGATGGATCCATTTGGTTTTGGGACTGGCTCCATCCTGGAAGACCATGCAGTTGGTTTTATGTTTGTTATCTCGTCCAGCTGCTGCTGTGCTTCATGAGTGGGTGGGGAATCTGGCTGGCCCATGGGTTCAGCACTGTCCTTCACTGTGATCTTGTATGCATTTTTCAGTCACCCCAATCCTGGTAACTCCATTTTATACTTTGAACCAGGCCCTTGTTAGTTGGTCCATGTCATTTTTCTTTAAAGGGTTAAGATCAGAGGCTTTTTGTCTGGGCAGTGAACCGACCACTAACGTGGTCTCTGATTCTTTTCTCTTTGTACATGTGTTGTCTGCAGAGTAACTTTCAACAGGAGTTTGATGCCTCCTGCTCTGTACAGGTGCAGTGTGGGTGGCATCAACCATTGAGTCACCAGCTATCTTCTGTCAATAGGACAGCCTCCCATGTGAGATGTTTGCATTCCACAATTAAAATCCAGGATCTTGAACCTCGCTCAAGAAGTATAGTTGTCCTTGTGTACGGTTTCAACCTCCTGAACCCTTTATTATATTTTGAATTTGTACAGCTTCCTGAAGAGTCTTGAGCAGTTAGGCTGGGCTGAAATTGCCAGACATTGATTATGCCTGTTGGGGTGCTTTGCTCCACAGTGCTAGCATGGTCTCTGTGCTGGTCAATTAGTGTATTGCTCCCTTGGCTTGTAGTGTCCCTGTTTCTGTGCTGTTTCACTGGTTGGATAGTGGGATTTAACTTTGTACCATTGTTTGGTTTAACCGTGGGTTCATGCTGCAAACTGATTTAAATTGCATTACAATTAGGATAGCTTTCTTGAGGATTGGATCTTCCTTCACTTGAGACATAGATTGAGGCATAGAAGCATGCCTGACTGTATAGTCTGCATTCCTACATAGGAACATTTGAGCATAGACCTTAGGAACAGGAGTGGGCCATTCAGCCCTTTGTCGAGTCTGCACTGTAAGGTCATGACTGATCTGCTTGTCTCAACTCCATTTTCATAGGTTATGGGGGCAGATGACAATTGTCTAACTTGGCCTTGAATGTATTCAATAATCCAGCCTCCAATATGGGGAAGTGAATGCTTCCTGGGGAAGGGAATTTTACATACTAACTATGCATGCTTAGAATTTTGCTTCCCCTCAGTTGAGATCTATAATTTTAAGACCGTGACCCTGTTAACTTTTGGTTGGCTCTTAATTCGTAATTTGCTCTGTTTGTTTAACCTTTGCTTTAGAGTCGCCAGGTATCTTTATGATACCGCCACGAGGTTCAAGTTCAAGTAATGATCAATAACAACACCAATTAGTAAGATTCAAATCAAAACACATTTATTATACACAGTAAATCACTACTCATGCATAAACTCTACTTTCTAGACTATTCCTATCACTAAAAGGCCTATACTTGGCTTAGGACTGGCCCACCAGGTTAGGGGAACAAATGGCCTTTCATTCAGGTCCTGAGTCTGCATGATTCAAAAGCTGGTATGGACTGGTAGCTAGGAGTGCCTATCTCGTAGCGAGCATTGACTTGAGACTTACTTGGTTGGCGGCAGCGAGGCAGGTCACTGTCAAGGGTTGGTTTGAGCTGCTGAGTGACCCTGCCAAAGAAGGATGATTTGAACTTGGGGGGCTTTTCTTTATAGTCCCCAGGGGCTTCCCGCCCTTCGGGGTGGACCCCGTACCTGGTTCCAAATGAGTGGACTGCGTCCCGATCACTTGGATCGATTTCTCCAATACTGGAGTTGTTCCCTGATCACTGGGCAGTCCCTAAATGTCCGTTGGCCTTCCTTTGGCTTGGCTCCTGCTGGCGCCGAGGAGTCTGGCTTGGCTTTATTCACCTTAACTGTTGCCATTGTGCCTTGGAATCGCTCATTACTATGCAGATGGCTGCTGCATTACTATGCAGATGGTTGCTGGTTTCAGTGCTGTCTGGTTGTTTTGCAGGTTTCAATATACATGATTTCTGCATTTGCTCGTCTTTGCCTGTGTTGGCTGAATTTCCCTTCAGCCTTTGCGGTTCTCCATTTTAAGTCGGGAAGTGGCCAACCCAGGTGGCTACACACCCTCCTCGTGATCCGTAACGCGAAGCGTGAAAGATCACATAACTGCATTGTCTTCACTCCCTGACCCGGCAAGCACTCTTCTATGACCTCTACACTGACCATAACTATGCAAGAAAAATTTTAACTAACAATTTCTAAGTGGCGCTATGTCAAAACAGGGACATGCATTACAAATTTTTTTTTAAACGGTACCTCTAACTGTCCTCCATAAACTACACTCACTAAACATTGTCATATTAACTTCCTAAACGATACAAAATAATAGCAGCATTTACATTTTTCCTGGCTTGGCAGTCAAGCACGGGTGTACAATATTTCCATTCCTTTATTTACAGAAGAACGCAAACTAATGTCCTTTATTATAGATAGAGGGGTTCGGGGTCCTGGGGATAACTGAACATCGGGGATCTTATTCTGTATACCGGGGTGCGAGCGCGGTAGGCTCTCCTTCTCCATTTCCACATGCGGATAGTCTGCACGATGCTGCAGAGTATCGCCAACACTAACAGGGATTCAACTACGTAGGAAAGGGAGTACCATGTTATGAGTTTATCACACCATGATGGTGTGGTGTTGCCTGTTACTGGGCTCTGGGTGCTATGGGGAAGTGAATCATTGACGGCTGGGGGGGGTTGGCGTCAGGGGGTTCGCGTTCGCACGCAACCGGGTACACACTATGACGAAAAACACGTATGCCGTCTTCATTGTTGTTTTCTTCTCTTTTCTCTTCCTTTCCGTTTCGTCTCTTTTCCTGGCGCTTCTGTGGGATCAAGCATAGTTTCTGTTACTATCTTGGTTAATATCCGCGACGGGTAAGAATTGGATGGAATCCCCGGGTAGGACTGCGACCAATGCCGTGTGTGCTCTACCCGAGCGTAGCTGACCAGAGAGGGGGGGGGGGGGTCCTCAGGCAGGGCGGAGACCAATGCCGTGTCTCCACTGCCTGAGCAACCGACAAGAACCGGCAAAAATGTAGTCATCATGGGGGTTGCCGCATTGGTCCTACCTTCGAACCAGAAGAGCAGTTATGAACGGGGGTCTGGCAAGCTCTCATGGTTTCTGCCGATGAGCGTGCTGGCAAGTTCTCATAGGTTTCTGCAGACAAATAAGGCGTGGGGCCGTGGAAAAAATTTCCGATCTTACAAACAACATTTAGCACTAACAGTAACGAACAACATTAAACAACATGCTGCAGGTTCCATCAGAAAGGACACCGTTTCTCCCAAGCGGTTCCTTTTTAAAACATCATCTGAACACCTCAGTTATCAGTTGCGAACAGGGTCGCAAAGGGGTTCTCGCTTTGGGAGTCAGACTCAAAGTCATCATCTCCCGGATGCCATACTCTCGAATGTATAAGGGGTGATCGGGCTGCATGGTGCGATTTGGGGTCCATCTCGTTGTTCCAGACGAGCCTGTATGAGTTGTCGCGGTGACAAAAGGTGGTGTCTAATTCTGTGGGGACGGAATCGTAGGGCGGTGGTCTTTGGTGGGGTTTGTTGAGGAAAGTGATGAGGAAGGGATCACTCGAATTGTGGTCAGATTCACTGGGTGTGGGTCTTGTTGCATGGAGATAGTAGGGAGGCGTGCTGCTGTCTGTGGGCGTTCCGGGGCGGAGTCGAGGGCGAGTCTGTGGATGTTGGGGGAGGGTAGGGATACGTTGGCTGTGGGCGGGGTATGGTCTGCTGCGCCGAGCATGACGTGATGTGCGTGGTTGGACTGTGCGCCATATGCCTTAAGCTGGTTAATATGGAACCACGCAATCTTTCCGTTGGGGTACTTGATTTTGCAGACGGACGGGCTTACTTTGTCCGCAATGGAGTACGGACCCGAATACTTCGGTGACAGTGCTGTGGTTGTAAATTGAGAGCATGACCTGCTGTCCTACCTCACTCAGTCACATGCACTGTCTTGTCGAAACAGGCCTTGCTCTGTTTCTTCCTTGTGCCTAATCTTACTGCGGCTGTTGCTGAGCCGTTTTTACATTTTCAATTAATTGCTTGACTGCGTTCTCGTGTGAGGGCCGTCACTTCGGGGCTGGTCAAGTCCAATCCTAATAAAAATTCTGTGCCTTTCATGGGGCGTCCGGTCATGAGTGTGTGGAGTGTAACCTGTGGAAGTTGAGACAGTATCTCTCAAAAACATCAGCGCAAAAGGGAGGACTGAATCCCAAATGGTGTTGCTTTGGTGGACCATTTTTCTGAGGGTGGCTTTTAGGGTCCGATTCATGCGCTCCACGATACCACTTGACTGGGGGTGGTATGCGATGTGGAATTTTTGGGTAATGCCAAATATCGTGAGGACGTTCTTCATGACACGTCCCGTAAAATGGGAACCTTGTTTGGATTCAATGCTGCGGGAGAGTCCCCATCTCGTAAAGATGTGGTGGGTTAAGATCTTGGCTGTGGTCTTTGCCATGTTCGTTCTGGATGGGAATTCCTCTACCCTTTCGTAAAAGTGTCTATGACGACTAATACGTACTTGTAACCATTCCTGCAAGGGGGCAATGGTCCTATAAAATCAATCTGGAGGTTAGTCCAGGGGCCATTACCGGGGCGGGTGTGGCTCAGTTGAGTTTTCTTTGCGTATCTGCCCGGATTGTTCTGGGCACAGATTAAGGCAATTCTCAACGTAGTGCGTTACGTCGTCTTTTAAACTTGGCCACCAACAGGGCTGCCTGAGGTGGGCTGTAGTGGGATCAATTCCCTGATGCCCATGACTGTCATGGAACAAACAAATAAGTGGATTCCTGTCCTGTTCAGGAACCACATAAAGGTTGTCTTATAACACCACACCGTCGTGTGTGGTCAGTGCATTTTTAAACCTATCGTAAGGTGCCGTAAATTTTCCTTTCAAAATCTCCCTGAGATTGCTATCCTGCTTCTGGGCCTGCACTAAATCCTCTATTAGTCTGCGAGACCTGAACTGCATTCACTGTGCGCTTTCGGGGGGTGTCCAAAAATGTCCATGCCTGGAACCTGCTTTAGCCAGTGTGTCGGCTTTTACATTTCCGGGGGGAGGAACGATGGTGACTGCGGACTTTAACAATACCGAATGTCCTGTCCTGTGCTTTCTCTAAAATGTGGCGGAGCAATGGGGCTGAAGGGAGGGGTTTTCCATCTGCGGAAACAAATCCTCTTGCTTTCCACAGGGGTAGGAATTCTGTAAGGCTATTGCAGACATAGAGGCTGTCCGAGTATATGTCTGCTGGGCTGGGGAAGGAATCTGGGTGTTCCACTACATACGCGATGGCCGCGAGCTCTGCTGCCTGCGCGCTTAAGTGGTCTGGTAGCTTTAGCGATATTTCTTCTAGGGCGCATCCTCTACATATATGCCGCATCCTGTAATGCTCTTCCCTTCTAATACTGTGGAAGAACCATCCACATAAATCCTTAAAGGTTCGCACGTGTCTGAGTGCTGGGGGCTCTGGGGTGAACTACCTATCTTTCTGGGGGGTGTTTTCGCAATAAATGGGCCTGTGTTGCAGTGCGGTGAGATGATTTCACATTCGTGGGGGGTGCCTGGGTACTGAAGGTTATCGGCTAAGAAGGTGTGGGTCTTGGTCTTTTAACAGTGATGTCCTGTCCCTGCAAAAGGGTCCATCTGGCTGCTCTAATCTGACTAACTGTACCGTCCTTAAGTCGTCCGTCAAGTAAAAGTTGGGTGGGGGTGTGTTCCGTGAGGATTGTGATAGGGTTTAGTCCGGTTATGTAGGAAAAATACTGAATTACCCAGAAAACTGCGAGCAGGTGCCTTTCACCGGCCGAAAATCCCTGCTCCACAGGATCTAAAAGTCTGGAGGCGTAAGCCACGGGTCTTAATTGTTCGTGCTGTTCCTGGAGGAGCACGGCCGAAAGGGTACGGTCGGTGCTAGCTATCTCTATAACGTAGGGGGAAAGCGGGTCTGGAACCTGTAGTGCGGGGGCTGCAATGAGGGCTCTTTTCAAAGCTTCCACAGCATCCGTATGCTGCGGAAGCCATTCCCAAGGGGCTCCTTTCTTTAGGAGTTCCGAGAGGGGTGCTGCCTTGCTGGCGAAACCGTCAATGTGGTTTCGGCAGTAGCCAACCAGTCCTGAAAACAACCGGAGGGCTGAAGCATTCTAGGAAAGGGGCAATTTGGCAATCGTGTCAATTCTTTTGTGCTCGATCTCGCATTTACCGTGCGTGATAATCGTACCCAAATATATCACTCTTTTCCAAAATCTGGGCCTTTTTGGGGTTTACTTTACAGCCAATTTTCTGTAGGAGTTCCAGGAGTTCAGACAGAAGCTCGATGTGCTCTGCCTTGGTGTCTGTCTGCAGTAATAGGTTGTCCACATACTGGACCAGACATTCGGGGCGAGAAAATTTAAAACCATTTGCCAGCTGTCGGTGGAAAATGGAGGGGGAGTTGTGGAATCCTTGTGGAAGGCATGTCCACGTGTACTGTTTTAAAAGTGAAGGCAAATTTGTATCGGCACGCTTTTGCCAATGGAATGGACCAGAATCCATTACTGATGTCCAAAACCGTAAAGTATTGAGAGTTGAGTCCCTGTTTGAGCATGGTCTCGGGACTTGTGGCTACCATGGGGGCTGCTGCGGGGGTGACTTTGTTGAGTTCCCGGTAATCGATAGTCAGTCGCCATGATCCATCGGGCTTTCTCACTGGCCAAATCGGGGCATTATTAGTGGAGGCTACTGATCTGAGTACGCCCTGCTCTAATAAGCTGTTAACTTTTGCGATTTCTCCCTCTGCCTCTTGGGGAAATCCGTATTGCTTTTGGGGTCTAGGGTCAGGTCCTGTGATTTGAATGGAACCAGTCATCCGGCCACAGTCGTGTTTGTGGGTTGCGAATGCTGTCCTGTGCTTCTGCAGAACTGCTCTAACCTGCTTGTCTGCTAATCATGGTCGGGTCAAACCAGAATTCTCCGACTGCGCTAATCTTGGCGTATTCACCTATTGTGAGCATTGCGGGGGCTCTTGTGGATTTTGCCATTTTCCAAACACATTGGTTTACTGGATCAAAGGACAGGTTTTGGGAATTCATAAAATCGATTCCCAAAATGTGTTCTGCTGTGTGGGGCAGGTCGACTAAAACTATGGTGTGTGTCGTTATATTGCCAATCTGAATGGGTACAGGGGCTGTGATGTGTCCCTGCTGTGAGTGGCCTGTGAAGTGATGGTGATGGTGGCTGCAGTGGGCCACGTGTCTTTCTGGAATATGGTGGAGGAATTGATTGTGGTGCGGGACCCTCCTGTGTCCCAGAGAAATTCGATGAGCTGTTCCCGTATCTGCTGCAACTACTGGTCGGCCGGATCTATCCCAAAGGGTGACGAAGACCCAACTGGGAGAGCCCGAACACAGTCAGTCCGTTGCGTTCAGGTCCGTCTGGTCTGAACGGGTGCTCACACTATGTATGGGCTCTGTCCTATTCTTATTCAGAGTGCCTGTGGCTTTCGTGGGGCATTGCATTCTTGTGCAAAGTGTCCTAACTGTCCACAGTTGTAACACTCCTGTGGCTTTTGTGGGGGGCTGTTCCTGCCTTCGTTCACCCATGCGGGGTTCTGGTGCGTTTTCACCGCTTGGATGTCTGCTTCTGCCTGCTGTTCCTCTGGTTTCCTAACTGCGGGTTTGTTTTGTACAGACTGCTCCCAGGTGCGGGACAATCTTTTTAAAACCCATTTCTCATTGTGCGCTTCTTCTGAGGGGTCATAATTCGTACAGGCCTTTTGTCCTGCCTCTCTGGCATGGGAGATAAGGGTGCGGGTCCATTTGGCCATACCGCCTTGGGACAAATGGGCACATTCTAAATTACCGAAAACTGCTGTGAAATGAATCCACAGGCGTCCAGCCAACACTGTGGGGTGTTCCGTCTTTTTCTGCCTGCACTTATTCAGGCCTTCTACGGGGTCACCTCTGTTGTAGCCGATCGCATCTAGGATCGCTCCGTGCATTTCTGCAAGGGTGCCTCCTCCTACATTCTGTGGGTCGGGAAGGGCTGCTACAACCGAAGGGTCTAAACTCAAAACTGAGCTTCACGTGCTCGCGCTCATCCAGGCCGTACATAGTCCCTGCTGCTTTACTCTAGCAAAGAAGTGGTGGGGGTCTGAGGTGGGGAGGAACAGTGTAATTTTCTCACACGCGTCCCGTAATTGGGTCACTGTTAAGGGGGTCGTGTACAGGAATTCTGTGTCTCCTTCCGATGTGACTGTGCGGTGGGTGGTTACTGGGTTCATTGGTGCCTGAACTATCTGCTCTGTGGGGGGTTGGGGCGCTTTTCTCTTCTGGGGCTTCCCTTGCGCACATGTGCCCTGAACATATCTGTGCGCGGTCTCATTTAATTCTTCCCAATCCAGGCCGTCTTCTGCATCTAACTGGGATCCAAAGGTGCTCTGGAATCCATTCTGAACGGAAAGCAAAGACTACAGTTCTGCAATCTGCTTCCTGCACTTCGCATGATCCAGTGAGTTTTGTCTGTGCTCTGTGGTGGCACCATGGAGCGCTCTTAATGCTGCTTTCAGGTCGCTACACTGCCTTTGCAATGCCTCTACCTGTTTCTCTGTTTCCTCTCTTACCAGGACTGCACGTTGCGTGTCCTGATAGGCCTTTTCGTACTGTGTCTGGAAGCTGCTTAGGTGCGCCAGACAAGACTGGTGTGCCCACTTGGCATCATCCACCTCTCCGTCCTTTGCTGCTAACTTCCTCAATTCTAGGTTCTCTTTCTCTATCCCGTCCACATCGACCTTACTCATTCGATGTACTCCTTCTATCTCTTTACGGAGCGTCCGAACGACCTCCTCTGTGCCTCGCAATTGTGCTAAACAGGACACAATTGCCATCGGCTTGCGAGATTTTCCCAAGCTTTTCTTATGAATCACGGACAGGTTCTCCCACCAAGTATGTCCTGTACTCCCGAGTCCTGTTTCCTCATTGTCACAGAATTCGCTCCAAAGGGGCCATCCTTTCCCTTTGAGATATTTCCTGATTTCTTCTTCCCAAACGGGACACTGTCCTACTCTACTGCTGGTCGCTGCGACCACGAATTCTTCGGGGTTCATGAGGCGTTGCGTTGCCTGCATTGCCATCTTTCTTCTCTGAATACTTCTCTTAAAATTTGGAACGAGGGGTATTATGGCGGTGCTGTAATTACGGGTACGGCTTTCGCTATTTTCCGGAATACAAACTCCCGACAGTTTTGTTGCAACAAAAAATCTATCAGTATTACCTGATTGCCCTGTTAGTTACGCATGCATTTAACACACTTCCGAATTATGAGGATTGATCAGAACTGCTTGAACACTAGTGCTTTTTCTGTTCCCAATTGGATTTCTGATTCAAACTTTGGGTTCTCCCGGAGTGGTTAAGCCACTTCTAATTCGGGTCCCGTCAGGATGTCGCCAGTAATATGTTGCTAATTTTTGGTTGGCTCTTAATTCGTAATTTGCTCTGTTTGTTGAACCTTTGCTCTAGAGTCGCCAGGTATCTTTATGATACCGCCACGAGATTCAAGTTCAAGTAATGATCAATAACTCAACACACCAATTAGTAAGATTCAAATCAAAACACATTTATTATACACAGTAAATCGCTACTCATGCATAAACTCTACTTTCTAGACTATTCCTATCACTAAAAGACCTACACTTGGCTTCGGACTAGCCCACCAGGTCAGGGGAACAAATGGCCTTTCATTCCGGTCCTGAGTCTGCATGATTCAAAAGCTGGTATGGACTGGTAGCTAGGAGTGCCTATCTCGTAGCGAGCATTGACTTGAGACTTACTTGGTTGGCGGCAGCGAGGCAGGTCACTGTCAAGGGTTGGTTTGAGCTGCTGAGTGACCCTGCCAAAGAAGGATGATTTGAACTTGGGGGGCTTTTCTTTATAGTCCCCAGGGGCTTCCCGCCCTTCGGGGTGGACCCCGTACCTGGTTCCAAATGAGTGGACTGCATCCCGATCACTTGGATCGATTTCTCCAATACTGGAGTTGTTCCCTGATTACTGAGCGGTCCCTAAATGCCTGTTGGCCTTCCTTTGTCTTGGCTCCTGCTGGCGCCGAGGAGTCTGGCTTGGCTTTATTCACCTTAACTGTTGCCATTGTGCCTTGGAATCGCTCATTACTATGCAGATGGCTGCTGGTTTCCGTGCTGTCTGGTTGTTTTGCAGGTTTCAATATACATGATTTCTGCACTTGCTCGTCTTTGCCTGTTGGCTGAATTTCCCTTCAGCCTTTGCGGTTCTCCATTTTAAGTCTGGAAGTGGCCAACCCATGTGTCTACAACCCATAATTCTAGATTCCTACCATTGGAGACATTCTTCAAGTATTTACCCTATCAAATCCCCTCATGATCTTATGTTTCAATAACCTCACATTCTTCCAAATTCGAGTGGGTCGAGGCTCACCTGTCCAGCCTCTTAAACAAAATAAGCCCCTCCTCCCAGGATCCAGAGCCATTTTATCCCTGATTAGTGGAGATTTCAGGTTACCATAATTAAAGCCTTCAGCCATTCTGTCCAGGTTATTATACAAGAGTTGACGTGTTCTCCCTTGCTACGGGACACCTTTATTAAATTTAATCATCAAGGATTTTGTTTTGAGCTTTAAATAAGCATCAAATTATTTTAAGAAAAGTTGATCAAATTTTGCAGGTGATTCCTCATCAAGCTATTAGATCATTGTATATCGGTTCTACCAGTGAAAGCAGTGTTAACTTGTTCAGCTTCTGTCTTTTTATCCAGCCTTGAAGCAATCATGTATCTAAGGAATCTTTCGTAGAAAAATCATAGAATCCTAACATTGCAGAAGGAGGCCATTTAACCCATAAAGTCTGCACCGACCCTCTGAAGATTACCCTACCCAGGCCCACTCACCTGACCTATCCCCTGCAACCCCGTAACCCCATCCCTGGACATCTCGGGGCTCTTTAGCATAGCCAATCCACCTAACCTGAACATCTTTGGACTATTGGAGGAAACCCACGCAGACACTGGGAGAAAGTACAAACTCCAGACAGTAAGGCGGGAATTGAACCTGCTCTTGAGGCAGCAGTGCTAGCCACTGTGCCACAGTGCCGCCCAAAGTCCTACATTTTGTGATTCACCTGGGACTTTGATAAGTCTAAAGTGATCTGGAAGAGAGTTCATTTCTGATCCGTTGAGGTTCAGCTTTAGGGTCTTCTAAAGTCCATAATGGCGCTGTTGTATGCTTCTTCACAAAGGGTTTACCTACGCTTGCTGGTTTGGATAGGCTCCCACAGTAGTTGCATTCGTGATCTCAAACATTTCATTTTTTTTCAACCACGGCTGCCTAAGTCAGACGGATCAAGTCGTCCCCACAAATGTTCTCTGGTCTTGGAGGCATCTGCTGGATTTTTAAAGCGCTCTACTGGGTTGTGATCAATTTTTAATTTTTTTCTTCAGAGCGAAGCTCGTATCTACGTATTTAAGTGCCAATCTGGTTTCTCAGACTGCAATATTAATAATTTCTGACCATCACAGTATTTGACTTTTTTTCCTGAAATTTTCAAGGTTTTGGCTCACCCTGTTCGGTCTTCTGAATCTGGGCTTCCACAGCACTGTCGTCTGCTGCAGTGAGGAATTCTAAATTCTGGCTTCAGCTTCCATGTCTTCTTTGGGATGTTTTATCCAGTGATTTCCTTCTGTGCCTTTGCTTCTTGGGTCAGAATGTGGCTTTGACTTTTTTATTCCTTTTTGTTTTCCTTCAGGTGTCCCAAGATTTTAATTCTGCTAGCCTTGAGGTTTTGGACTTGGGCCATTCATTACCAACACACTATAACATGGGCATATGTTGGTCGGTCTCAAGGTAGTCTTGGTAGCTCGGCAGCAAGTATTTATTAACTACTAACAACTGTACACATGGGTAAAGATAGAAGCTAGGGGTGGCGTGGGGGCAGCATGGTGGCGCAGTGGTTAGCATTGCTGCCTACGACGCTGCAGACCCGTTTCGATCCCGGCCCCAGGTCACTGTCCGTGTGTAGTTTGCACATTCTCCCCGTGCCTGTGAGGGTTTCACCCCCACAACCCAAAAGATGTGCCGGTTAGGTGGATTGGCCAAGCTAATTTGCCCCTTAATTGGAAAAAAAAAAATTTGGTAATCTAAATTTTTTTTTTTTTAATACAAGCTAGGAGCTATCTCCATGCTTGCTTCTGCACACTGCTCTGTGCCAACACCACTGACCCCTAAAGTGCAGGTCATGTTATCTTGCATCACTGTGTGGGCGGTACTGTGGTCAGCCCTATGTTAACTCTTTGTGTTAGACCCTTGTACTACTACAATAAAAACAACATTAAAAATGCTGGACAATCTCGGCAGGTTTGACAGCATCTGTGGAGCGAGAAGGGAGCTCATAAATCAAAAATGCTGGAAAGACTCGGCAGATCTGGCAATTTTACATCTACCCCTTTTTTTAACATTTCTGTCTTGCCCTGTGGTGTTCTTGCCCTTTCTAAAAGTTGTCTGTACATGTCCCCACAGTTCCCCACTTTTCCCTGCTGTCCACCCAAGTCTGCACTTCTTTAAACTGGGGCACTGCTCTGTTGAGTCCTTTGGTAATTAATGGTTTAAATTGGATGTTAATCTTGTGCTCCTGTGCCTTCCAAGGCCCCTGCCACCCATCATAGGAGACAGCAACAACTACATTTCCCACAAGGACCACATCTAGATCATTAATGAAAATAGCAAACTGCAACAGTCCCAACACACTTCTCTCATTCCCCCCCCCAAATCCCTGTGGAGTGCTCTGGTGACTGGTCTCCAAATTATCATAGAATTTACAGTACAGAAGGAAGCCATTCGGCCCATTGAGTCTACACCGGCCGCTGAAAGAGCACCACGCCATCCCCGTAACCCAGCAACCCCACCTAACGTTTGGACACTGCGGGGCAATTTAGCGTGACCAATCCACCTAGCCTGTACATCTTTATAGTGTGGGAGGAAACGGGAGCACCCAGAGGAAATCCACATAGACACGGGGAGAACGTACTGACTCCGCATAGACAGTGACCCAAGTCGGGAATCGAACGCGGGTCCCTGGCCCTGTGAAGCAACCACTGCTACCAAGCCACCTCCAAGTTCGACTGGTGGGATGGATTCAAATCCATTTATAACTTTGTTATGCATGACAGAGACAAAGTCCAGGATTTTCTCAGTTATTCCCTTGAGATTTATAATTTTACAATTATGCCTTCGAGCTGATGCAATTTGTTTCTGACCCTTGAAAATGAAGGGTGACAGCACCATGCAAACTGTATGAACGATTTAATGTGCTTGACAGCCAAATGATCCCTCCATGCTTGACGTAGTGCATTGTGCGGTGAGGAACAAAAAAGTAAAATTGCAAGGGATGGGGAGAGGCAGATAGACGGGGGTTTATATCTTGATAGTTACACAACTCTAAAGCAACTGCTAGATGTCATGTATGTATAAAGCAAAATCTTCCCACTTCTTACATCGGTCAGAAGATACAGAAGTCTGAGAACACGCACGAACAGACTCAAAAACAGCTTCTTCCCCATTGTCACCAGACTCCTAAATGACCCTCTTATGGACTGATTTCATTAACACTACACCCTGTATGCTTCATCCGATGCCAGTGCCTTTGTAGTTACATTGTATATGTTGTGTTGCCCTATTATGTATTTTCTTTTATTCCATTTTCTTCTCATGTACTTAATGATCTGTTGAGCTGCTCGCTGAAAAATACTTTTCACTGTACCTCGGTACACGTGACAATAAACAAATCCAATCCAATCCAAATGGAAGAGTAGTACATGTGGTCCAGGAAAGACCTTGGTGTGGAGCACTGTCGCCTTTTTTCTGCAAGTATTAATATTTTTATATGTGCAGGAGTTTCATTGGAGTATGCAGTTCTAAATACAGCAAGAATGAAATTTCTGTTCAGTCTAAAATTGATTGGAGTATTGTAATGAGGGTAATGGCGTTGAATGTAAAGAGATGGTTAGATTCTCGTTGGAGATGGTCATTGCCTGGCAATTCTGCAGTGCAGATGTTACTTGCTACTTATCAGCCCAAGCCTGAATATTGTCCCGGTCTTTCTGCAAATAGACACTGATTGCTTCGATACGAGAGTCTCGAATGGTGCTGAGCATTATGCAGTAATTCGCAAACATTCCACTTCTGCCCTTCTAATGGAGGGGGAAGTCATTCATTGATGCATTGATGTCAAGAGCACTCTGTCACCCCAGCCTCTGGGTTTCAGCTTTTTTGTCCATGTTTGAACCAAGGCTGTAATAATGAGGTCAGGAGCTGAGTGGCCCCGGTGGAACTGAAACTGAACAACTTTGGCCACCTTAACGTCCTTGGCAGCCCTGATTGCTTGTTTCCATTAAGCTTGCTGCACTTCGAGCATCTGCTTCTTCTTGGCCATAATCTCAGCAAGAGGGACACTGGTAATAGTCCATTAGAACTTCACTGCACCAACGGGATTGCTTTTTCTGAATCTCTTTAAACTGTTCTTGGTTTGTGCTTGCACCTGGATAAGGCAGTCCAGCTGATCTTTTGAGGTTTCTCAGGAGAGGAAGGCTCACTCCTATTTTGAGTTCTAAAACTGGAAAAGTTTCCCGTGACAGTTCTGTGACCTGGATATGTTTTTGCATCCACTGAAACTGCACAGTTCAACCTTTCATCTCAACAAGTGCCACTTGATAGCACGGTCAACGACCCCTTCCATCACTTGACCAAGAACAGACTGATGGGATCGTAATTGGCCAGGTTAGTTGTGCCCTGCTTTTTGTGGGCAGAATGTATCTGGGCAATTGTCCACATTGTTGTGGAAGTGACAGATGTTCTAGCTGTACTGCAACACCTTGGCTAGGGGAGCAACTGGTTCTGGAACACAGGTCTTCAGTACTATTGCTGGAATGTTCTGGCTTATGACCTTTGCAATATTCCATGCCTTCGGTTTCTGAGTGAATCGAATTGGCTGAAGACTGGTATCTGAGATGCTGGGAGCCTCAGGAGACCAAGATGGATCATCCGCTTAGTAATTCTGGCTGAAAATGGTTCAAACTGCTTTCACTTTGTTGTTTGCACTGATGTGCTGGGGTGGTGATATTTGTGGAGCTGCTTCTTCCAAGTTAATTGTTAAATTTTCCACCATTCGCATCTTTACGTGGCAGCATTGCAAAGCCAGATCTGATTTGCCGGTTGTGGGATTACGTGGCTGTCTGTTGCATGCTGCTTTCTCTGGCACCCAAGCAGTCCTGTGAAACGAGTGTCACCAGCTTGACAACTCATTTTTAGGTATGCCTGGTACTGCTCCTGGTATGCCCTCCTGCACTTTTCATTGAACTAGGGTTGATTTTCTCTCCCCCCCCCCCCCCCCTACCAAGCTTGATGGTAATGGTAGAGTGGGGCGTATGCCAGACCATGAGGTTCCTGATTGTGCTTCTAATGAATTCTGATGATGGCCCAAAATACTATGTCCAGTTTAAATCTATTCAAAATCTATCCCATTTTGCACAGTGGTAGTGCCACATAATCTGATGAAGGATATCCACAATGTGAAGATGGGTCTTTGTCTCTACAAAGACTGCTACCAATACTGTCATGGGGAGGTGCATCTGTGGCAGGTGGATTAATGAGAAGAGGTCAAGTGTTTTTTTTTCTTTGTTTCTGTACCACCTGTCATGGGCCCAGTCTAGCAGCTGTCTTTAGGACTCCATCACCTTAGTAGTGGTGCTACCTAACAACTCTTGGTGGTTGAAGTTCTGCACCCAGAGTAAATTATATGCCCTTGCCACCCTCGGCTTCTTCCATTTGGTGTTTAACATGGAGTACTGATTCATCAGCTTAGATTAAAGAGGCGCAGGAGGTTTTTTTGCCCATGTTTGACCTGATGCCAAGGGACATCGTGGGGTCCAGAGCTGATATTGAGTACTTCCAGGGCAGTTCCCTCCCAACTGCATACCATTGTGCTGCCACCTCTGATTGGAAAGGACATGACCAGGAATGGTGGTGACTGGGGCATTACCACCTGTAAGGTATGATTGATGGGTATGATTATGCCAGGTTTTTGCTTGACTAATCTGTGGGACAGCTCTCCCAGTTTTGGCACAAGCCCCCCCCGATGTTAAAATGGATGACTTTACAAGATTGACAGGGCTGGGTTTGTTATTGCTGTGTCTGTGCCTAGGTTGATGCTGACTGGTGTGGCCAGTTTCAATCCTTTTTCACCTCCAATGCTGTAGCACTTCAGTACTACTGAGTGGCTTGCTAAACCATTTCAGAGGTTGGTTAGAGTCGATTACATTGCTGTGTTTGTGGAGTCACCTGTTGGCCTGAGTGGGTAAGAACTGATTTCCTTCCCTAAAGGACATTAGGATAATGGATGGGTTTTTACGATGATCGACAATGGTTTCATGATCACTATTACAGATACTAGCTTTTGTACTAATTTCATGTTTTTTTATTATTGTTTCAAATTCCACCAGCTGCCATGGTGAGATTAAAACTGGTGTCTCAGAGCATTAATCTGGGCCTCTGGATTGCTCGTCCAGTGACATCAAAATGCTACATACCTGGGTTACCTCGTGTTCCCACTCCCTTAATTCGCTTCTATATTACTTAAAATGTACTTATTTGGGTACCACCCAAAAAATGGCAGTCATCTGGAAGCTATTTTAATTCTCCTCCATTCTAGTGGCTTACTTTCCCATTTTCTCTTGTACACAAGCATATGAAATAGGAGTGAAAGTCGGCCATTCAGGCCCTTGAGCCTGCTCCACCATTCACTAAGATCACGGCTGATCTGTGTGGTTCGAATTCCCATCAATCCCCAATAGCCTTGGATTTTAAGCAAAGCAACCAATCTATCTCTGCCTGAAAAATAATCAATAATCCCACTTCCAACACCTAAGGCATCATTCCATAGTCTCACAACCTTCTGAAAATCTTTCTCCTTGTTTCTGTCCTGGATGGGCGACCTCCAATTTTAAAGTGCCCCTCTAGTTCTGGACTTGCCCGCAAGAGGAAACCGCCTTTCCACATCCACCTTGTTGAAACCATTCAGGATCTTGTATACTTCAATCAAGTCTCACCCCTCACTCTTCTAAATTCCAGTGGGAGCAAGCTGAGCCAGTCCAATCTATCTCATAAGATAACCCACTCATTCCAGGTATCGAAGTAAACCTCCTCTGAACAAATATCCTTATTGACATCCTTAAATAAGACCAAACTGTGCACACTATTCAAGATGTGGGCTCTCCAATGCTAGTATAACTGAAGCAAAACATCATTACTTTTATGTTAATTTCATCCGCCCCCTAGAAAAGACCCCGTATTAGCTGTTGGCTCGTGTGCAATCTCTCTCCTGGCAGTCCCATATGAGCTACTTGAATACTTCATCCTTCACATATCCCCATTTAAGAGGTCCTCCATGTCGACCAGGCTGGTTACTCGCTGTGGCCTTTACTGTTTACATTGAAAACTAGAAGACCAATGCTGTGTTCCTCAACATCGCAGCTGCCTATGACATCATTTGGCATACTGACGACCTCCTTGAAACCGTCACCTCCGCCCGCCCCCCCCCCCCCCCCCCCCCAACCGAACAAGCAAAGGGTGAGTTCAACTTGGACAGGCAGAAAATACATGGATAGGACAAACCAATGGACTCCCGTAGCCTCAGTATTTGGTTCAACCCTGTTAAATTGCGCACAAATGCCTAAACCTCCTCCTAAAAATTCATCCATGCTGATGCCAACTGCCTCAACTTGAACCTTGACTTTGACACCTTGGACTAGCCCCTAAATGAGGACTTCTCAAAACTTGAACAATACCGCAGCACATGGTGACTCAAGCCAAGCCCTGCAAAATCAGTATCAAGATAAGCCAATAAAGAGCACATCCAAATGAAGCCTGAAAGTTAAAGCAGCACCCAAATCCAACACACTTCGGAGTGAACCTGAAGAGGATGTTGACTTTCCGCAAACATCTTACAAACAACTGCAGCCAAGGTCAAGTCCAGAAAAAAATTGCTTGCCAATTAACAATGTGGAGTGCTGCTACCACCACCCTCAGTAACCTCAGCACTCGCACTCTCCTACTCAATAAGGTAAAGTCGCCATAGTCCCAGATAACCATAGGCTGGAAGAGCTGACTGGCAAGGAGCAAGATTGAGAAGGTGGGCATTCATGAATAACCTCAGCCAGTACGGGAATTGAACACCTGCTGGTCTTGTTCTGCAACATCATCCAGTGCCTAGCCCACTGAGCTAAACCTCCCTTTGATGCACTTTCCCATATTTAATAGCTTGCCCCCACAATTTAGTCTGAAACCTTTTTTTTCTTGCCTCATTATACAATTTGCAAGAACACTGGTCTCAACATCATTCAGCCATAGACCAGCCCAACAGTACAGCTCGCACTTGTGCAATGCCCCAAAAACCAGAACCTACTTTTCCCACACCAGTCTTTTGAGTCACGTATTCAACTCCGGATTAATACTGGCCCCACTTGCAAATTGGTACATGATACATAAAATGAGAGATTATAATCTGCTTTCTAATTTGATGCCTAGATCTTATGCTCTAAATGCAGAGCTTCTTAGTTCTGGTACATGCGGATCATTGGTACATGCGGATCACAAACAGTTGGATCCTCCCCCTTCCACCACAGGTTCCTCTCCAGCCCTGGCATTGGGCAGGCGACACAACCACCTTGACTTTCGCTCTTTGCTGCTGAGAACAATGTCAATCCCCCATACCACTGTGCCCATGGTCAGTTTGCTTTTCCACTCCGTGACCTCAACTCTCATCCAAACAAGCTGAGGGAACCTCAAAACCTTTTAGATAATTTTAGAGGCTGGCAATCCTGCCCTCTGGATCACCCTGTCTCACTCGCAGTCACATCCTCCTGTCCCTGACCACTAAACAAATCCAAAGAGCATATTCTGAGTGGTGTGACTGATGCATGTAACTTCCCCCTCCCTGACGTGTCGCAGAGTCCGCAGCTCCGCCTCCAGCTCAGTGACATTGAGCCATAGGTCCTCGTGACGCCACAAACACAGTGTAGATGTGTTTGCCCTGGATCACCATGGCATCCAGGAGTACCCGTATGGTCCTGCCATCCTTAATCTATTTTAATTATTACTTAATTATATTTCCTCATGTTGCTTTTTTAATAATTGTTAACTTTGCCACCTGTTTGTATACTATTTCAAATCTTAGGAATAGAATAGACCTTGATCTATCAGATAATCACCGGACAGCCAGCCCCTTTTCCCTGCAGTTGAGTTAGAACAAATTCCTATAGGTTGAGAAAGATAGCAAAAGGAAACAAACGCCTCCCTTCTCCATCCTCCCCCACTCACCATACTCTTAAATTTGCACTCTGTACCCTCAGCTTCAATAGTTTGCTCAGGTTGCACTTGACTAGGGATGCCTCAATCCCTTGATCTGGTTGCCATCTCATTACTGCCAAGCTAATCTGCATCCCTGAGAAGACTGAGGGCCTCCGTACACTTTTCCACTCGCAGGTTTCTGGTTTTCCCCCCCCCCCCATCCTAAATTGCGATTAGTCACAATCGTATTCCACACAGCAAACTAAGAAATTAGCATTTTCTCCATGTGAACTGCAGTGTTCGTCATTTACTTTGGCTGCCTTCTCTGTGAGCTACACCACAAAATCCAGGTTACAACTAATAAGTGCTTCAAGCTCCCAGATGGATTGAAATTGAGAGATCTCCCTCGATTCCACCCAGCTGTGTGATGACATGGCCCACTTGGAATGTCCTCAATGGACCTTTTTAGGTCAGGTATCCATCATTTAGAATTCTTAGTTTGATATGAAGAAATAAATTGATTTTACACTTCAGTGTTTAGCCAATTTGTTTTGAAACTAGTGTAGCTTGAACTCAAAACAAATAATCTCTGGACTAAAATAAAACCAAACTAATGCAGATACTAGAGAGCGGAAGTAAAAGCGAGATGTTGAAAATACTGAGTAGATCTGCAGCACGGTGGAGAAACCTGTTTCTCTCTCTCCTAGGATGCTGCCAGACCAGAGTTCTTCCAGCACGGTTTTGACTATCTGGGTTACCCTTACTGCAAGGTTTGCCAATGTTTGTCTGCCCAAAAAGCCTTACCAATCAATTGGTCATCTTTTTTAGGACTCTTGTCTTTCTTCTCTGACCTTTCAGTTAACGTCACCCAGCCTTTGGTGTAAACAAACTATTATTTGAGTTAATTTTGACTTGTTTGAATTCCATTCATTTTTTTCCAGTTCTCCAATTAAACATTAGTTCCTAAAACCACAAGCAATATTCCAAAACAGTTATGAACTGTTCCTCTGCAATATGTAGACTTTTTCTTTTACTGTGCGATGCACAAAGGATACTGCAGCACAGTCTTCTGATGCAGACCGATTGATGATCCTTCAGACTTGCAGTCATTACAATTGCAGCAATTTGTCGGCTCGAATTCGATAGTTTTTCTACACATTGTGAAAATTGGATCACTTGGATGAATAGTGAACTGCAGTTTCACCACTCCATCTACATCACTGACAAGATCCTGAAAATCAGTGGGCTGCTCATTCTGACACTAGTTTAGCTTAGTTGTCTTCCAGCCTAGGGAGGCTGAGAATGCCAGCACAGTTCTTGCTCTAGGAAGGCACACCAAGAAGATGATGTAAATATCCCATTGATGAGGAGTCCAAAAAATTCATTGGGTAGATCCCGACTGCAACAATGGGGTAGTACACTTGCCACGTCAGAATCGCAGGGTGGCTATGAGGAAATGCTGAGCTTGGGAGTTCCTTTACCCAGCGCACTGCTTCTGCTGTGAGGAACCAGGTAGTAATTTTTAGAAAGATGATTGATAATATGATATAGCACCGAAGACCATTCAGCCCCTTCTCTTCCTCTTCATTGAGATTATGGTTACAACGTATCCAAACTTTGCTCACCTGTCTTTTTTTCAAAGCACAAAGCTATCGATCTTTTATTGAGCTAGTATCTTCTGCTTTTCATGAGAAAGCGCACCACACTTCTTGCTACCCTTTGTATCAATAAATGTCTCCTAATTTTTTCCCCTTATGGTCTGCCTCTGAGTTTAACATTTATACCTGTGATGAACGGTTACTGCCTTATCATCATGTAAGGTGATGTCCCCTTTAAGACCGGGCTTGGAACCCTGGGGACTCTGGCTCCGCCCATCTGGGAGCCATACATAAAGGCCTGCCTCATGGTCTGTGTAACAGCAGCTCTCGTCTCTAGCTGTAGTATAGTTATTAGTCTAATAAAGCCTTCTTTACAGTTTAATCTCTAAGCGTCATTATTGAGGGTACCTCAATACCCTTACCTAGATTCCTTTAGCAACATTGTTTAATTTTCCTATGCCCAAGTAATTGTTTAGAAACTTAAAATCCTCAAGCAAATCACCCTTTCACTCGTGAATAGTTCATGTAAACGATCCTCTTAAACTAGAAGCTCTGGCAATGTTCTGGTGGATCTGTAGTGCGCTCTTTCCAATGGCAATATTTTCTTTTCTAAGATACAGTGCTCAATTGTACCACAATTGTGGTATAACCTGGGGCGGTGTATAGCTTTAACAATGTCCGTGATAGCTGGTACACTCGCCTGCTCTCTGGTTCTACCTCCATGTTCCACAAGTCGGGTACAGTTACATTTGTCTTGTGTGCTGAACAGAAATGAAGTGGCTGTACCTCAAATGATGAGAAATACATGCTGTTTTGTGCCTTATTTCCATAGTAAGCACCAGCTGGCAATACAATTTGTGCTAATTGGCAGCTTGCCAATAAGGTCATGAGACAGCCAGCAATTCTGAGGTAACCTTCACCTCATGAAAAGGAAAATGTCTTTATTAGATCGTGATGCCGATGTCTGGTGATGGAGCCCTCTTTAATGCTGTAGAGGTCATGGTGCAAGACCAGGAGGAAGTGCAGGGTCCTTGCTCTTGGTACTGTACACTCCTAACTAGCCAGGTGGCAGTGAGCAGAGATAGCAGGGCACATGAATGTTTGGAATCTAGGAAGAAGTTCAGTAACTTGACCAGAGCTGCTACAATCCGATATCCATTAACATTTGAAGAGAGATGCAAATACCCAACATTTAACCTATATAACTACACACTATTTCACATTAAGACAAAAACACATTTTATTGTATATAGAATAAATTAAACTTAAATCATATTTTCTTTGTTTAACAGTAGCATATGCCCACTAATAGTAATGTCTTGCTCTTTCCCACCTGCCCCAGCTGTGCGAGAATTCTCATATGTTACAATGGCCGGGATTCTCCCCTACCCGGCGGGGCGGGGGGTCCCGGCGGGATGGAGTGGCGGGAGCCACTCCAGCGTCGGGCCGCTCTTCTCCGCACCTTTAGGAGCCAAGCCTTCACCTTGAGGGGCTAGGCCCGCTCCGGAGTGGTTGGCGCACCGCCAACTGGCGGGAAAGGCCTTTGGCGCCACGCCAGCCGGGGCTGAAGGGACTGCGGCGGAGGTCCACGCATGCGTGGGAGCGTCAGCGCCTGCTGACCTCATCCCCGCGCATGCGCGGGGGTTGTCACTTCCGCATCGGCCATCGCGGAGGCTGTGGCCGAGCGGAAGGAAAAGAGTGCCCCCATGGCACAGCCCTGCCCACGGATCGGTGGGCCCCGATCGCGGGCCAGGCCACCGTGGGGGCACCCCCCGGGGCCAAATCGCCCTGCACCCCCCCACCCCCCCCCCCAGGAGCCCGCCTGCGCTGCCAGTCCTGCCGTTAAGGTGGGTGGTTTGATTCACGCCGGCGGGACTGACATGACTGCAGCGGGACTTCGGCCCATCTTGGGCCGGAGAATCACCCGGGGGGGGTGGCCCGTTTTCGGTGCCGGAGAATTCGACGGGGGCGGGATTCACGCCGCCCCCGGCGATTCTCCGACCCGGCAGGGGGTCGGAGAATCCCGCCCAAGATTTTTCTTCCTGTAGGGATCACCCAAACATATGGCACAGTCCTTGGGAAACTGCTTTAATTCTCCTCTGTTCCAGTCATTCTTCGATGTAAAACTTTCCATTTGCCAATACTTGACAGTGATTCACTCCTTTCTTATGATCTGCATAGCCGGCATCACTGTCACTCATGCTCCAGCAAAGCAAGCCATACCTCCTTGCTTTCCATTCTCTCCCTCCAATCACAGCCATATACTTGTTACGAAACCCAGACCATACCCAATCAATATTTGGCAATCAGATGAGACCCCAACAATTTTTTGATTAGTAAACTGTTGAGGAGTGGACGATTGATTCCACTGACAATTGGCAATCTTCTGTATTCAAAAAAACTATTATTAACCCCATTAATAGCCAAGGAAAAAACCTTTCAATTGACAGTTCAGATAAATTAAAGGAAGGTCTTTGAGCTTGCTTTCCCATCTATTTCTAAAGGTCCAATTAAGCAAAATCCACACAGATCAAATTCCATTTATTAATACAGCAAGAAGTCTTACATTCTAAGCAGTGTCTGGCATCTTCGAATTTGTCTATACATATGTTTTTGGAACATACCTCTTCATTCACCTGAGGAAGGAGCAGTGCTCCGAAAGCTAGTGTTTGAAACAAACCTGTTGGACTTTAACCTGCTGTTGTAAGAGTTCTTACTGTGCTCACCCCAGTCCAACGCCGGTATCTCCACATCATTTGTTAATAGTTAACACTCAGTGGCTTACGGGTTTAGTCGCAAAGACCATGGGAGAGAAGCTTTCAGAAGTCAGTCAAAGAAACACACAACCTTCCCTCGGAATCCAGAGCAGAACTCCAAAAATGAAACTTAAAAACATCCAGCCCCTCCCATGCGTGACATCACAGCCTGCCTAGCTGTTAATATGCTTGTGTGTTCTGCAGCAGTAGCCCTCCTGGGCCCTCTTCCCCATGCTGCTGCCTCCTTTTCTTTTGCCAATCTAACCTTGGTATCCCTTCAATCACATACTTAAAGTTCTCTTATTCTGTTGGCACAGTAAAGTGGTGGACTACAGGAGGGTCACAATTAAAGCTGGAGCTTGCACCACGAGGTAATATTTTGGCCTTGTGTGTGACAGATTGAGACTGAAAGAAACATCCAAATGGTGTTTGGTCATCTTTCCTTTTGATGCTGAACTCTTCCTCACTCGCTGGCTGACAAAATAGGTGATCCATAGAACTGCCATTCATTTTCTGCTTTCCAGTGCCGGAAAGGGCTCACTCTTGGCAAAATGTCCCCTGTCCAGATCCTTTTCATATCTTGATCAGCTTCAAAATTAAAAAGGAAAAAAAACTCTTGAATAGAAGAAAGTCCCTCACAAAGTGCAGCTCAGAAATTGTTACTTTGTGGACTGGTGACTGCGTTTCATGAGTTTGCGTTCAGTAAACTGCCATACACATAGGCAGGATGATACTGGATATACTGTCGGGGGGGCTCACTTTCTCTACTGGAGAGAGGGCACTTCCAGGGTCCAGCCTTGTAAAGGTAGGCTGATGCGCGTGTCAGTAATTATCTGAGTCATCAACTGGTCTGCCAGCAGTCTGCACCATGCTGGACAGTGCAGTGAATCATTATGCAGAGTATCAATCTAGTGAATTTCATAATCTTTATTATTGTTACAAGTAGACTTACATTAACACTGTAATGAAATTACTGTGAAAAGCCCCTAGTCGCCATACTCTGGCGCTTGTTCGGGTACATAGAGGGAGAATTCAGAATGTCCAATTCACCTAACAAGCACGTCTTTCGGGATTTGTGGGCGAAAACAGGGGCACCCGGAGGAAACCCATGCAGCCACGGGGAGAGCGTCAGACTCCGCACAGACAGTGATCCAAGCGGGAATCGAACCTGTGATCCTGGCGTTGTGAAGCAACATTGCTAACCACTGCTATGAGCTCCACAAATGAAGCAGTGAAATAAGCTGAGTCAGTGATGACAGCTCAGACCACTTCCAAGGAATTCCATATTGCTTGTCATTTAGGCTCTGGGTTTGACCGTGTCGACTATGTTTCTCTCATTTGTATCAATAATCCTGTCACAGCCGTCCTGAAGTCTGCTCCCTTGTAGATCTCAATACTGATATTCAGTCACGCGAATAGTGGAGGAGCCACTGGGCGAGGTACTTGCTGTTCTGTCAGGATGCCTGCACGTCTGCTATCCCCACAACTTCTCAATCCATCCCATAGCCAGAAGATCAGTTTGGGGAAAACTTCACCAGCAGTAGACATGCTGCCGTCGTCTGCAGTTGTGTCCTCTTGGGTAGCAACTGATTGTGAATGATGCCAAATACAGCTATCTCAAATCCATTCTGAGCTAATGGAAGCCAGTTGTACACTGGATACTTTCCCCATGTGGAGGGGAAACTGGCATCAGTGCCAAGTCATCCTCCTTTACAGGACCCACTCCAAACAGATGGCATACAGCGGGAACTCTGCTCCATTATCTCATCAGCCTCTATGGATACAGAGTCAAAATAGCAAAAACAAATGACGGTACAAAAGAAAACGATGAAGGAAGCACAATCGGCGCACACTGAAAAGAACTGAGGTTAAAATCCACATGGGATAGACCATGATGTGGTCTTTTAAAAATGAGAAGTTCAAAACAATTGACAAAATAAAACATTATTCTTCACCAAAATTAGCTGTGCTCATTTGCATACAGATTGCAAATCTAGATATTGTTGGAAGTCATTATAAAATAATTTGTTCAGTGACATTTGATTCATTTAAGCAGGCTATTTATCAGCTACTCAAATTGAGTTGGCTGCACTGTAACGAATGTGCTTTCACATCCATTAATACTACGGGAGACGAATTTGTACCACTATTCCGCAAGATATTCAAATTTTCATAGGCTTTATTCTTCGATTTAAGTACGTAGACTAGTCTGAATGTAGCTTGTATTTATAGAAGTATACATAATCAAATTGTCTGTTGAATCAGCTTTCCCCATTCCTCTCCACCCAAATAAATTGTTAATTGGATATTTGTACAGTTGTGTTCAAATTGTTTGAATCTATGAGCCAGAATTAATGCAATCCAAATAAATCTATAGACCCCCACTTTTAATATGGCAATATGAGTAAAACAAAATCATGTAGCTTGGGACATACTGCCTTAATTCTCGCATATTTTCATGCTATTTGCATTATAGAGTCCACAGTCAATATGACAGGATTCTATTTTTTTTTCTTTTATGAGTTACAAGCCCACAAGATTTTTTTTTTTAAAAATCTAGCAAGTGGACTTCATCCTTCTCCAAGAATAGCATCAAGCTGATTCAAATTTTCAAAGGATGCTTTATTTGTGCTGGTGGAACTTGGTTTGTTCCTTTCTACAGTATAGCTGTTGCCTCTTTATATTGATCGTGAACTGTTGTGAAACTCTAGTTCATGGTTTGTGTTTTAGATTATAGCTGCGATCTACCTTCTGAGTTGGACGCTGCCGGGAGAGGTCTCCTCCAGGATCCCCGACTGCCGCAACTCCTCGTGAGATCTAACCGGATCTCGCAAGACGTCGCCACCTGTGTCGTGCAAACAATGGGTGAATGCAGTGTCGCACAGTTAAGTGGATCTAAGAACCCACTTAACTGTGCTGACGCTGCATTTAATTTGCATCGTGAAGGAGATTCCAGCTGGTGCCCATTCCTACTGGTCCACACAAACCTGGACTCCCAGGCCATTGGAGGCCACTGGGTGGTCAGAGACAGGGCAGGTAGGTACCTTGGCACTGCCCAGGTAGCACTGCCAGGTGGCACTACCCAAGGGTAAAGGCCTGAGGGGGGCATGCCCATGAAAGAAGAAATGAGAGGGGTATGAAGGGTGGATAATGAAGGGGCCTCCAGGAGGTTGGGGGAGGGGCGGGGTGGCGGTAAAGGGTTGGGTTTCTGAAAGGAGGTACTTAAGACTGTATGGGAAGGCCTGAAAAGGGGAGGGCCCTCTCCAGCCACATAGTGAGGTGTCGTCACTTGGGGGGTATTGCCCATATGTGTGGGGGGGGGGGGGGCAGGGGGAGAAATGCCCATGTATGTGTGTGTGATCTTCCAGCTTATTTAGAGATCGGGGCACCCTTTCAAAATGGTGGCCCGATCTCTCAGGAGCTGGTCTGGCTCACCTGTTCAGCTCCCCAGTGATCAGACCGCTCCCCAGCGCCCCAAAAAATGAATGTGTGGTTAGACAGCGGTGGGGAATTTGCTGACGGAGCCTGGTAGAAACTCGCAGCCAAACCCGCCTGAAATGACTGTTAGAAATGTTTCTGTCAAATTGTATCATCTAACTTTTCATTTCCGAAACATAACTTTTGGGTTGGAGCCTGGTAATGGAAGGTAAGTGGACATCTGATTGTGAAACTGAAGATGCGTTCCAGCTTGCAGCAATCAAAATAAATCTACAGCTGTGCCTCTTGTTGCCCTAGATAAATTGTTGAATAATCCACTGTTGTACGAGGTCTTTAAAGAAAATTGGAGGATTACTTAGCCAGGAGCTAATTAAAGGATCTCCACCTAATTGATACTAAAGGAGAATTAAAGTAAATTCCAGAAGGTTGTGGCATACCTTTTGGGTTGGTCCTTGGTCCTGGGAAAAGTGAATAAACCTTCAAAGTTTTGTAACTTGAGGGAACTCTGAGATGTGTTTGGGTAAATGGGAGCAAAAACCTAGTTTATAGAATAAGTCTTTGTAAGCTGCTGCTCGCTTTGCTTAATTTCTCTTTAGTTTGTTTCTGTTAAATATGAAATTCAGATTTTTTAAAACCTTAACACTTCCTATCCGAATCACATGCCTTGATATGTTTCAACAGTTGAACACAATTTTGAAGTTCCGGCAACTTGTACTAATATGTGTACTCATCATCGAAAGTCCTCAGACCCTCAAAGTATATGTGGAGCAGGAAATGGAGAAATTGGTTAATCATTGATGACAAAATGAAAAAAGGAGGCATTTGAAGTGATTCAACGATCTTGACTGCACAGGTTATTCCAATCTATTTTAATCTAGTGTTGAGTGAAGCCATGGGATTTGTGCACCCGGATCTTCAACAGTATATGTTAAATGTGTATATATGCCTTAGGAAATCATCCTAATGTGCTTCATGGAGTATTTAGAGGAGAAAAAATATGCTCCACTTCATACCCTTTGACGTGAAGGCACAAAGATGGAACCCTATTGGGAGAAAATGACTGCAATGGAAGATGGTGAAGGTTTTGTTGGAGACTAGGACATCAAAATTGGAGTAAAAGAATTGGTGTGTTGTGGAAAATGGAGGGCCAAAGGTAGGCAATGGGATTTGAAAGTGCTTTCGCAGATGCTACAGGATGCACCAACAACTCTCCAAGGCTTCTTCAGAAACATCTCACAAACTTGTAATTTTCATCTCGAAGGACAAGGGCAGTAGGTGCATGGAAGAATCGTTTCCAAGTTACATACCATCTGACTTGGACGGATCCTTGTGCTGACCTTAACCGCGTATGCTACAACAATCCAGGAAGGTGGCTCACTGATATCTTCTCTAGGGCAACCCGAGGGCAGCCAAAGATGGGCAATAAATACTTGTGTCCACATCCTGAATGCATAAAAGGAGTGTGTGATTATAGGCACTTGTGGACCAGAGAGGAACCAACTTGAATTACATGTAAAGGGAGTGATGAAGCTGTGGTCAGGATGGGAAAATTGATGTGAGTTTGTGAGGGGCAAGAAAGCAAGTTGTGTACTCCGGGGAGGGGGAGCGCCACAGAATAAAGGGGATGTATTAGTAGGGCAGATGCAATTCAGAGGATCCCCTTGATTTTAGAAATTGGTTTCAGGTATGGTTACCATTGCTGGTGAAAATGAAGAATATTGAGAAATGCCTTGTGGTGAAGAGAGAGAAAATTGTTTTAAAGATCTACGGTATCATAAATTAGAGTTAGACTTGGAAGTGAAATATGGATTATTATGCATCAGATTGATTATCTAGCTGCAACTAATGGAACGCATGATTTGAAATGAGAACAAAGTACAATGGTTGTGATCGTCTTCAATCAATGACCATTGCTGTTTACACCGAACTATAGCATAAATATAATCAATCATAAACAGTGAATACTTTTGAAACATTTGCAGTAGTAACTATCCATCTATATAACCTGTGTAATTTGTGGTATGTGACCAGCATAAAAATCTGACTTATTTAAAAAGTATTTCATATGCAAATGTTGAAACAAACCAGATCTTTTCCCTCAAACTTTGTTCTGTTTCATAAAGGCAGCGTGCATGGGGAATGCAAGTATATTCTGAACTGGAGGCAACGGTCTCTTGTTTGACTGAATGCCGTTTTCCTCCACTGACACTGAACAAACTGTACATAAAGATAAGATTTGTTTTCCAAGTAACGTAGTCTAGTTCTGCCATTGAAGTAGAGATCACAGCAATGCTGCAGCCTACCACACGTCATATTGGCAATTTTGCAAAAAGAACCAAACATATTTTGGAAGTGTAAGAAAGGCTTTTGATCTACCATAAGTCTTGCAAATCAAATTGTGGTACTTGGCAGTGCAACCCGCATTACAGAATTCCCAAGCTGGAGCTGGATTTCTTGTTGCATGCTCTGTTAATTTTTCTTTGCTCGTTAAGCTGTGCAACCTTCCTTCCTTCACAACAGGCCATCCCATGTGTGAAGGCAAGGGGTGCAGATAGTTATGGCCATCAATGCCCGGAATCTAGCCGCAACAACCTGGATGCAGCTCTGCAAGAAATTTGATGACCTTGCAGGAAAGGTCAAGGTAAGTGAAAGCCCACCAAAGCACCACCAGCCTGATGCACAGTTCAATCACAATTACTCACCCGCAACCCACAGCAATCTCACGATTCATGTGCAACATTCAGAGCTTCGCCTCACAGCTACACCTCTCTGTGTCCATTCCTTCCCAGTTGGTCAGTCATTATTGCTGCATCATTGTGCTAGACTCAGTAACACACATCCCTCTCTCAGGCAAGGTAGCACATAAAAGGCAGCAACAGCTATTAAATGGGGAGAGAAGGATGGACATGCCTGCATACCTTCATACCAATTGAAGAGATGGTCCTCGTCATTAATGGAGTGGCCATTGATTAGGCAGTAGCCAAAGTCAGGGCTGAAACAAGACACTGGTATGGAAAATAGAAGCAGGAGGCCATTCAGCCCTGAGTCTGCTCTGCCATACATTATGATCATGGCTGATCATCCAACTCAATAGCCTGGCCCTGCCTCCCCCCATTTGATCCCTTTTGCCCCAAGTGCTATATCTAACTGCTTTTTGAAAACACTGCTTTCTATGGTAGCGAATTCCACAGGCTGAACAGTCTCTGGGTGAGAAAAGTTCTCTTCATCTCAGTATGCATGTCACAAAGATGTATGCAAAGCACAATGCATGCAGTCATGGCAAACCTGTGCTTGCTGATTCATCTGTTTGTCTCCGTTAATACAGAATGAGATCTAGTTCTCTCTCTGTATAGAGAACCTTAGCAATCTTGTGCAGCAGTGCATTGTGGATGTTGATTTATCTCGAGCAACAACCTGGAAGCAGTCAGACCCACAAACACTCAATTGCCATGTTTCTTTGACGGGCACAGGCAAAAAGCCACAAAAATGTCCTGCTCTGAGGTGACTCCAGCAGTTGGCATATTTGAATAATTGGATTGGATTTGTTTATTGTCACGTGTACCGAGGTACAGTGAAAAGTATTTTTCTGTGAGCAGCTCAACAGATCATTAAGTACATGAGAAGAAAAGGGAATAAAAGAAAATACATAATAGGGCAACACAACATATACAATGCAACTACATAAGCACTGGCATCGGATGAAGCATACAGGGTGTAGTGTTAATGAAGTCAGTCCATAAGAGGGTCATTTAGGAGTCTGGTGACAGTGGGGAAGAAGCTGTTTTTGAGTCTGTTCGTGCGTGTTCTCAGACTTCTGTATCTCCTGTCCGATGGAAGAAGTTGGAAGAGTGAGTAAGCCGGGTGGGAGGGATCTTTGATTATACTGCCCGCTTTCCCCAGGCAGCAGGAGGTGTAGATGGAGTCAATGGATGGGAGACAGGTTCGTGTGATGGACTGGGCGGTGTTCACGACTCTCTGAAGTTTCTTGCGGTCCTGGGCCGAGCAGTTGCCATACCAGGCTGTGATGCAGCCTGATAGGATGCTTTCTATGGTGCATCTGTAAAAGTTGGTAAGAGTCAATGTGGACATGCCGAATTTCCTTAGTTTCCTGAGGAAGTATAGGCGCTGTTATGCTTTCTTGGTGGTAGCGTCGACGTGGGTGGACCAGGACAGATTTTTGGAGATGTGCACCCCTAGGAATTTGAAACTGCTAACCATCTCCACCTCAGCCCCGTTGATGCTGACAGGGGTGTGTACAGTACTTTGCTTCCTGAAGTCAATTACCAGCTCTTTAGTTTTGCTGGCATTGAGGGATAGATTGTTGTTGCTACACCACTCCACTAGGTTCTCTATCTCCCTCCTGTATTCGGACTCATCATTATTCGAGATCCAGCCCACTATGGTCGTATCGTCAGCAAACTTGTAGCTGGAGTTGGAACCAAGTTATGCCACGCAGTCATGTGTGTACAGGGAGTAGAGTAGGGGGCTAAGTACGCAGCCTTGCGGGGCGCCGGTGTTGAGGACTATTGTGGAGGAGGTGTTGTTGTTCATTCTTATTGATTGTGGTCTGTTGGTCAGAAAATCGAGGATCCAGTTGCAGAGTGGGGAGCCAAGTCCTAGGTTTTGGAGCTTTGATATGAGCTTGGCTGGGATTATGGTGTTGAAGGCGGAGCTGTAGTCAATAAATAGGAGTCTAATGTAGGAGTCCTTGTTTTCGAGATGCTCTAGGGATGAGTGTAGGGCCAGGGAAATGGTGTCTGATGTGGATCGGTTGCAGCGGAATGCCAATTGCAGTGGATCAAGGCGTTCTGGGAGTATGGAGGTGATGCACTTCATGATCAACCTCTCGAAGCACTTCATTACGATTGAAGTCAGGGCCACTGGTCAGTAGTCATTGAGGCACATTGCCTGGTTCTTCTTTGGTACCGGTATGATGGTGGTCTTCTGGAAGCAGGTGGGGACCTCTGAGTGGAGTAGGGATAGGTTAAAGATGTCCGTGAATACCTCTGCCAGCTGGTCCGCGCAGGCTCCGAGTGCACGACCAGGGATCCCATCTGGGCCCGTCGCCTTCCGAGGGTTCACTTTCAGGAAGGCCAATCTGACTTCGGAAGCTGTGATGGTGGGTATGAGTGAATTATGGGCTGCTGGGGCACTCGCCAGCCGATTGTTGGTTACCTGCTCGAACCGAGCATAGAATGCATTGAGTACATCGGGGAGGGGTGCGCTGCTGCCAGAGATACTGTTCGGCTTCGCTTTGTAGCCCGTTATGTTGTTTAGTCCTTGCCACAACCGCCGAGAGTCTGTCTGTGACTCTAGCTTGGTTTGATATTCTCTCTTGGCATTCCGGATGGCTTCATCTCATCGATGAGGTACAGACAGAATCGTAGAATCCCGATAGTGCAGAAGGAGGCCATTCGGCCCATCTACTGCACTGACTCTCTGAAAGAGCACCCTACCGAACCGAGGCGCACACTCCCACCCTACCCCGTGCAGTGATATCATGGTGTTGTAATTCACCAACTGACCACTTGGAATCTCATTCGTATATCAGTGAATGTTCGAGTCAGGTGACTGCTCAGACTAGCTGGAGAAAACTGGAGAGAGGTTGCTTGTGCTTGATCTTACTGTTATTAATCTGTTTTGTATATAGTTTACCCACAGTTAATGTTGATAAATCGTTTATAGCTTTAGCTACAAGTGTACTTGTAATATAAATGAGGTTATTCGACAAGAGCATTACATGATACCAGGGTTGGATCGTATTAAACACTGAGGGGAAAAAAAGAAGCCTGCCACGAGGTCCACAGAGTAAGATTTTGCAGACTTCAAGAATGGAGTCATTGAAGCCACCAATGAGTCTGCGATTTTATGGTAAATGTGGAAGCAACTGTTGTGGGTTTTAAACAGCAATTTAATCTGTACCTTACTGAAGCAAATTTAGGAGATCAAAGCTTAGGAGATCAATTGGATTCGGGTAAGGTAGCGATGCCATGTTTAATACGTTTAAATTTGCAGGGAAAGATAGTAAAAAGTTTAACGAAGTAAATCAAAGATTTGATACACATTGCAGCCCCAGATATAATGAAATTTATGAACAATATGAGTTTAGATCATGTTTAAAAAGACAAGAGTCTATATATCATTTCATCACTGATTTATGGTTAAAAGCTAAAACCTGGAATTTTTCTGCGATGGAATCTTCCATGATTCGGGACCAGATTATGTTTGGTGTGAATGAAAATAAGCTGAGGCAAAGGATGCTGAGGGAATAGGAGCTGTCTTTGGAACAAACAGTTAAGATTTGTCAGGCTCACGAGCTAGCAGCACAGCATTCTAAAATGTTTCTACGTAATGGCAACGTCTTCTTGGAGGAAAACACTCTCGGTTGCTGCCCTTTTTCCAAAAAAGTAGGAAACTTCCGAAAAAAGGTGGAAAAGTTCCTGCAGCTCCTCGCACAGCAACAAACAGGTTAAAGATCAGGACAAAGTATTTGTGTAAAAGATGTAGTCAAAGGCACAAATTAAGGCAGTGTCCAGCGTTTTGTTCAAGATGCAAAGGAAAAAAATCACTTCGATCAGAATGGTTACTCTATGCTCAACCCCACAGCAGTCAGCACAGTGAAAGACACAGTCTCCAGTGATGAAACACCAATGTTTGTTGGAGTAATAACCGAGAAGAAGAATTGTTTGGAGACATCAAAAAATTCTCTAACACTTTTTTTTAAAAAAAAAAACCTGATACTCCCATTTAACATAAATACGGTTGATGAGGACAAATGGCTGCTACCACTTGAAGTGAACGGTGCAGTGGTCCAACTGAAGTTAGACACTGGGGCCAAAGCCAATTCAATCAGCATGACTGATTTTAAAAAATCTAAAAATTCAGCTGATTATAAGAAATCACAAAATATCTGAGATTATAATGGTTCATGCATTAAATGTTAGTGCCTGTGACCCTCGTGTGGTGGTGAAGAACACAGTTTATTCTGTTCCATTATGTATTATATCCAAGGGCTTGGATTCATTATTAGGTGAACAGTCCTGTGATGAATTAGGTCTAGTACAGTTGGTATATAACATCCACAACAGATTGGCTCAACACTCCAATGATTCTGCGAGATCAGAAAATTCAGCGATGTGTTCAAAGGTTTTGATACGCTACCATTCACCTAAAAGATACAACTCAGAGAGGATGCAAAACCTGAGATACAGTCACCAAGAAGAGTACTTGCACCCCTTTGGGATCACCTCAGAAAAGAGCTAGACAGCATGACAATTAAAAGTAATCAGAAAGATAGAAGAACCTACCGACTGGATAAACTCCATTGTTTGTGTAAAGAAAATGAATGGCAGTAGTTGCATACGCATGGATCGTAAAGATCTTAACGAGAATATCAAAAGAGAACATTACCAAGTACTAAAACGTGAGGAAATTGCATCCGAGATGGCTGGTGCACAATTCTTTACAAAACTTGATGTATCAAGGTTTCTGGCAACTAAAGCCAGAGGAACAAAGCTAAGCATTTTAACATGCCATTTGGACGATATTGCTTTCTGAGGATGACATTTGGCATAATTTCGGCATTAGAAATTTTTCTCCGTGTCATGGAACATATAATCAGGTGTACATGGATCATATCATCGTTTGAGGCTCAACCATAAGAGCGCAATACGAGATTGCTTAAAATTCTGAAGAGCGTCAGGAGAAATGGGCTGAAGCTCAACAAGCAAAAGTGGCAATTTGGAGTAACGGGTCACATTCCAAAGTGACAAGCTCTCATCGCATGGCATTGAACCTGACTAGGACAAATACAAGCAATTCTCAACATGCCAAAACCACAAGACAAGTAAGCTATCTCAAGAGTAATGGGTATGATCAATTTTATAGGCAAATTCATTTGAAACCGGTCAGCAAAAATAACACAGCTGCATGATCCCCTGCACAAGACAATGGGTTTCACTTGACTGAGCAACATGAGCAAGAGTGGAAGAAGCTCAAGACTTCATGAACCACCATGCCAGTTCTCACAATTTTGATCCATCTAAGCAGATTAAAGTGTCAACAGACACATCCAAAGATGTTCTAGGAGCAGTTCTTCTGCAACTTGAGCATGACTTTTGGAAACCAGTCGCGTATGCATCACGATCCAAGATGACAACAGAGCATAGGTATTTTCAAATGAAAAAATAATGCCTGGGTTTAGTTGTAGGCTTGGAGAAATTCCATGACTATGTCTATGGGCTTCCAACTTTCACGTTTGAGACAGATCATCGTCCTTTGGTTAACATCATCAAGAAACTCTCAACCAAATATCTCCATGCATTCAGAGGTTGATGATGAAGTTACAACGCTATGACTTCAATCTCATCTACACGCCAGGCAAATATTTGCTCTTGGATGCATTATCTAGAGCACCGATACAAAATTTTAGTAGTAAAATTGCTGAAAATGTAGATCTGCATGTCAATCTTATTTCCACACTACTACCAGTATCAGATATGGAACTACTTGAGATCCAAGAAGAGACCAGGAAGGATCAAACTCTTCAAGAGGTGATGAGGAACATCAACTCGCACTAACCCAAAGGTCAATGTATGGAGTTTTATAATGTAAGATCTGAACTCAGTATCATTAATGGAATGGTACTTCGTTTGACCACAATTATACCTCAATCTCTTCGCAAGGATATGCTTAAGAGGATATATGAAGGACATCTAGGGATTTAAAAATGTAAACCAAGAGCTTGTGACTCTGTTTAATGGCCAGGTATAAACCAGGATATTGACAGGATGGTCAGTTGTTGTGACAAATGCCAGACGGATTGTTGCAAGCAAACAGGAGAACTTGTGCAAATATCTGATTTACCTACGGCAATGGCAGAAAGTAGCTATTGATCTCTTTCACCTACGAGGGAAAGATTATTTAATTATCATAGACCATTTTTCCAACTATCCCGAAATGGCTCTGCTGCCAAGCATAACGGTAAGCAGTGTAATACTGCACACTGTCATGTCAGAGTACCTTTAAGACATGGATGTTTAAGCAATGTACCTTTAAGAAAACAGTGATGTCAGAGAGTGGATGGAGCTGGGCTTTAGGTCAGCTATTTTGCAGGTTTTTAGTTGCAGTTTAAAAGCAGCTGCAGAGAGCTGCACGTTTGAAAAGAGCTTGGGAGTGTCTGTTTTTGCAGGGAGCTGGATCTCTGCCATGAAAGACTATCTCTGGATCATTTGGGTGATTTAAACTCAATAGTAAAGCTTTAACCTGATGTGATTTTTGTTTAAAGGTGTTAAATCTCTTGGAAGTTTGAAGGAAATTTTAAGGAATTATTTACTGTTGCAATATTTTCTGAGTTATCTTTGAAGTAAGGGGTGTTAAGAGATCCAATGTTTATTTAAGATGTTAAATTGAGTTCATGGAATAAACAGTATTTTGTGTTTAAAAACCCACGTGTCCATAATTGTAATTCCACACCTAGGGAACAAGCCGTGTGCTAGGAAAAGCAACAAATACATTAAAGGGAGAGATTGGTTGAACTCCATGATACATTTTGGGGTTCTGAAAATGCCTCGCCCATAACAATTGGGGGCTCGAGGGGGATAAAAGTCTACCTATTGGATTGGCTTTTGTGAACTTAAAGATAGTGAAGGATTGTTGCTTTTCCGGTTTGGTATTTTAGTTTAAGTGGGTAGAGTGTTGTGAACAATGGCTCTTTCAGAGGCGCAGAAGTTTTTTGGGGTGGAGAATGTCACACGTAGTAATTTACGGACAGAAATAAAAAGCAGGCTGTTAGATCTGGCAAGAACATTGCAGTTAACATTACCGGTAATTATGGCGGTGGTTAAGCTTTTAAAGTTGCCTGAGATAGAGTTTGACTCATTGGTAATGGCAAAAGCTCAGTTGCAAATTAAACAAATGGAACTTAAGAAAGAATTAAAGCGGCTTGAATACGAGAGAGCGAGAGGAAAAAGAATTAAAGCAGCTTGAATACGAGAGAGAGCGCGAGGAAAAAGAAAAAGAGAGAGAAGAAAGGAAAAAAGAAAGAATAGCCCGAGCAGAATAAAAAGAAAAAGAAAGGGAGATACAGATCAGGGAAAAAGATAGAGAGGTAGTTTCATGGCCATGAAACATGACAATCAGTTAAAATTGGCAGACGTAAAGTGAAATGTACAGTTGGATGATTGTGATGAAGATAGTGAGAAAGAGCGTCCTAGTCGAAGGCTTGGTGGGAATCTATTTAAATATGTCCAAGCATTGCCAAGGTTTGACGAGAAGGAAGTGGAAGCCTTTTTCATTTCATTTGAGAAGGTAGCTAAACAAATGAAATGGCCACAGGACATGTGGGTGTTACTGATTCAAACAATGGTAGAGCTAGTGAAGTGTTTGTATCACTACCGGAGGAGGTATCTGGGACGTATGAGGAGGTGAAGAAATCCATCTTGGGTGCATATGAGCTAGTGCCTGAAGCTTACAGACAAAGGGTTAGAAATTTAAGGAAAGAATTTGGTTGAGTTTGAAAGGCTCAAACAGAGTAATTTTGATAGGTGGATAAGGGCTTTGAAAATAGACCAAATGTATGAAGCTCTCAGAGAAATTATACTTTTGGAGGAGTTTAAAAATTCAATTCCTGATGTAGTGAGAACTCATGTGGAAGAACAGAGGGTTAAAACTGTGAGATTAGCAGCGGAAATGGCAGATGATTATGAATTAGTTCATAAATCAAAGATTGGTTTCCGACATCAGTTTCAGCCTGTGAGGGATGGAAACTGGGGACATGAGAAATACTCAAATGGTAAAGGTGAAGGTGATCTGATGGGAGACAATAAAGAGAGTGTACCTCAGATTAAAAAAGAAATCCAGGAGAGTGGAAAAGAAATGAAAAGTTTCAGATGTTTTCACTGTAATTAACTAGGCCATGTAAAGTCAGTGTTGGTGGTTGAAGAAAAGCACTGCAGAGGCTGATGTGATAAAACAGGATAAGACAGTGGGATTTGTTAGTGGTATAGGAAAGCCCAAGGGAAACGATGGAGGTGCAAACGATTGTACAGCTTGTTCAAGAAGTAATTGTTAAGAAGGTGCCAAATGTCTTTACAGAATTTACTTGTGTGGGTAAAGTTTACTCGTATCAGGAGGAGCAGGTAAAGAAGTCACAATTTTAAGAGATACAGGGGCTAGTCAATCTTTAATGGTAAGAGATGAGGAATTGTGTAGTTTGGGAAGAATGTTGCCAGAAAAGGTGGTGATATGTGGAATTCAGGGTGAGAGGAGTAGTGTTCCATTATATAAGGTAAGGTTGGATAGTCCAGTGAAGAGTGGTGAAGTGGTAGTAGGAGTAATTGATAAACTCTCTTGTCCAGGAATACAGTTTATCTTGGGTAATGATATAGCTGGATCGCAGGTGGGAGTGATGCCTACTGTGGTTGATAAGCCATTGGAAAATCAGTCAACTGAAGTGTTGGAGGACGAATATCCTGGGATTTTTCCGGATTGTGCAGTAACAAGGTCACAAAGTCACAGTTTAAGATGAGAGGAGAAATCAAAGAGTGAAGATGAAGTTGACGTGCAATTATCAGAAATGATTTTTGATCAGATGGTTGAAAAAGAACAAGAACAGGTGGAGGATGAGGCGGATATTTTTCGTTCAGGAAAATTGGCGGAGTTACAACAGAAAGATGTGGAAATAAAACTGATATATCAGAAAGCATATACGGAAGAGGAATCTGAGAGTATACCAGAGTGTTATTACCGTAAAAATGATGTCTTGATGAGAAAATGGAGACCTGTACATATGCAGGCAGATGAAAAGTGGGCAGAAGTTCATCAAGTAGTATTGCCGGTAGGGTATAGAAAGGAGGTGTTGCGTGTTGCACATGAGGTACCAGTGGAAGGTCATTTGGGAATAAGGAAAACTCAAGCTAAAATCCAGAAACATTTTTATTGGCCTGGACTACATGAAGATGTAGTTAAATTTTGTCAATCATGTCACACATATCAAGTGATAGGGAAACCTCAAGCAGTGATAAAACCAGCGCCCTTAATACCCATTCCAGCATTTGAGGAACCTTTTTACAAGGGTCCTAATCGATTGTGTAGGACCGCTTCCTAAAACAAAAGGTGGGAATCAATATCTTTTGACTATAATGGATGTGTCTACTAGGTTTCCAGAGGCCATTCCAGGACGTAATATTACAGCTAAAAGGATTGTGGAGGAGTTACTTAAATTCTTTACTAGATATCGACTACCCACAGAAATTCAATCGGATCATGGAACGAATTTTACTTCAAAGTTATTCAAAGAAGTTATGGATAGCTTAGGAATAAAATAATTTAAATCAACTGCGTACCATACAGAATCACAGGGAACATTAGAAAGGTGGCATCAGACATTAAAGACCATGTTGAAGGCGTATTGTCAAGATTATCCAGAGGATTGGGATAAAGGAATCCCGTTCGTATTGTTTGCAATTAGGGATGCACCTAATGAGTCCACCAAATTTAGTCCTTTTGAACTAATTTTTGGTCATGAGGTAAGAGGACCACTTAAATTGATTAAGGAAAAATTGGTGGGTGAGAAATCTGAAATTACACTATTGGATTACTTGTCAAATTTTAGGAAATGATTAAATAGAGCTGGTGAATTGGCTAGACAACATTTGAAAGTTGCACAAAATGTGATGAAACGGGTAGCGGACAAGAAATCCAAAGTTCGTAGTTTTGCCAGTGGGGATAAAGTTTTAGTGTTGTTACCAGTGGTAGTGGAGCCTTTAAAAGCTAGGTTTTGTGGACCGTATCAGATTGAAAGGAAATTAAGTGAGGTGAATTATGTGGTAAAAACACCAGATAGAAGGAAGACTCACCGAGTGTGTCGTGTGAATATGCTTAAAAGAAACTTTGAAAGGGAAGGAGAGATAAAGGATGATTCAAACTCAGTGGCGAACGATATCCAGATGACTGTGACTTTGACATACCTCAAATTAAATTGGAAAATGCGGATGTTCTTAAACATTGGGATGAATTGTTAAGTTACCTTCCAGAGGAAAAACTAACTGATCTGAAAGAGTTATTGATATCACATGGGCAAGTTTGTAGAGATAAATTGGGAAGTACCAAAATGGCTACTCATGATGTAGATGTGGGAAATGCTGTTCCTATCAAACAACATCAAGTAGACGTAATCTTTTAAACTTGGCACAGGTTAACAAAGAGATTGAAAGTATGCTTAAAAATGACATAATTAAAGTGGGTTGCAGCCAATGTAGCTCACCCATAGTGATGGTACCTAAACCAGATGGTACCCAACGGTTGTGTGTGGACTATAGAAAGGTGAATGCAGTTACAAGAACGGACTCTTATCCTGTCCCACCATTGAAGGATTGCATTGAGAAATTGGGACAATCTGCTTTTATTTCCAACTTCCAGACATGGAAAGAACATTTAAACCATCATATGGAGATCTTTGATTGACGTCAGGAGACCGGTTTGGTGATGAACCTAGCCAAAAATGAATTTGGAGAAGCCCGAATCACTTTCCTTGCAGAGTTTCCGACATCCTCAAGACGAAGGGAAATAATGCGATTTCTTAGCATGAGTGGATTTGATCGAACAGTTGTTCGAAAGTTTTGTGGCATGATTACTCCACTGATGGAATTGCTGAAGAAACGTAAAAAATTTCAATGGACAGGGAACTTTCTACAGGCATTTGACTGCCTGAAAGCTGTGATCACCAATGTTCCTTTATTGGAGAATTGCAAGGGACTCTGTGGTGAGATTGAACTAAATTATCTGATTCTGCAGAGAATTGCCGGGGAGTAGAGGAATGGATGGATCGTGCAGACACTTTGTTCAAAGAGACTGTCAATCGAGAAGTTTTTGGTTGGAGGAAGAAGAACGAAGAAAAATGGACTATATTATTATACCTGTGTGAGGGTGTTGTTTTCTTTAAATGAAAATGTATATTTACTGTGTGCATTTCTTAGTGAATGGTGCAAAAGTGTAAAATGAAACCATCTTGAAGTTGATGGGTTTTTCTTTTTGGGGGGGAGGTGTCATGTGAGAGTACCTTAAGACATGGATGTTTAAGCAATGTACCTTTAAGAAAACAGTGATATCAGTGAGTGGGTGGAGCTGGGCTTAAGGTCAGCCATTTTGCAGGTTTTTAGTTGCAGTTTAAAAGCAGCTTATGTGTGTTTCCAGAGAGCTGCAAGTTTGAAAAGAGCTTGGGAGTGTCTTTGTTTGCAGGGAGCTGGATCTCTGCCATGAAAGACTCTGGATCATTTGGGTGATTTAAACTCATAATAGTAAAGCTTTAACCTGAATTGATTCTGTTTAAAGGTGTTAAGTCTCTTGGAAGTTTGAAGGAACATTTTGAGGAATTATTTACTGTTGCGATATTTTCTGAGTTATCTTTGAAGTAAGGAGTGTTAAGAGATCCAATGTTTATTTAAGATGTTAAGTTGAGTTCATGGAATAAACATTGTTTTGTGTTTAAAAACCCATGTGTCCATAATTGTAATTCCACACCTAGGGAATAAGCCGTGTGCTAGGAAAAGCAACAAATACATTAAAGGGAGAGGTTGGTTGAACTCCATGATACATTTTGGGGTTCTGAAAACACCTCGCCCATAACTACACCAAGTCAATTTTTGCTCGACATGGAATTCCGCAAGTCGTCATGAGTGACAGCAGTCCTTGTTTTAGCTGTAAAGAGCGGCAAAACCTCGCAGTCATGTATGATTTAGATCATGTCGAGTCCGTTGTACCCTCAAGGCAATGAAAAAGTCTATATTGTTAAGCAATTGTTGAAGAAAGCCATGGACAGCCAATCTGATCCATATCTCACACTATTGAGTTGCAGAGCGTCACCATTGTCACATGGTAGATCACCAGCAGAGTTACTCATGAATAGAAAGTTATGTACCACGCTTTCATATTTGGCAAAGAAGGAGGAGAATGCAGCGGCACTGCAGGAAATGCAAAACAGTAAAGCAAAACAAAAGCATTTCTATGATAGTGTCTGGACCTTTATCACCTCTGAGTAGTGACATTATGAGAGTAGAAGGTTCAGGCAATTGGTTGAGAAAAGCCATTGTACTTAAAGAAGTAGCACCTCATTCCTACAATGTACAGACCGAGAACGGGTTGGTTTTAAGAATAAATCATCGCACACCCTTGAAAACCAGGGAAGACTTTCACAACAACATGACGGATGACGAATCTACGTCCGAATCCACGCAAGCTGCAGTGTCAGATAGTTCAGTTCCTAAGCATAAGAATGTCATGGTGATCTATATATATTATATAATTAATGCTGTTAGACTCACGGGCTCATGATATCACGTGTGAATATGCTGATAATGTATTCATTTATTCCTGCAAAGGAAAGGGGATGTAGTGATATTGTGGTTGTGTTGTAATTCACCGACTGACTACTAGGAGTCTCATTAGTACATAAGTGAATGTTTAGAGTCTGGTGACCGCTCAGACTGGCTAAGGAAGCTGGAGAGAGGTTGCTTGTGCTTATCCTTACTGTTACTCTTCTGTTATTTTGTATATAATTTACCCACACTTAATGTTAATAAATCGTTTATAGCTTTAGCTACAAGTGTTCTTGTAATATAAATCAGGCCATCCGACAAGAACATTACACCCTGTAACCCATCAACCCCACTGAACCGTTTGGACATGAAGGGACAATTTAGCATGGACAAATCCACCTAACCTGTACAGCTTTGGACATCTCCAGAATTGGTTGTCATTGAAATTCCAGGAAAGAGATCCGCTGAGACCGCCTCCCGCTCCTCCACTTTTTTAGAATCAGAATCACTGCAGAGTAGAAGGGGGCCATTCGTCCCATCAAGTGGGGGGTGGGCCTAGGTAGAGTGCTCTATCGGCGAGTCGATGCATACTTGATAGGCCGAATGGTGCCTCTCGACATTGTATGGATTGAGGAGTTCCAGAGTGTGGGAAAAGCAAGGCAGCATTTGACCAGGTGTGGCATCAAAAATTGAAGTTAATGGTAATCGGGGGAAGTTTTCCATTGGTTGGAATCAGAGTCATACCAGCAGAAAAGATGGTTGTAGTTATTGGCAGCCAATAATTTCAGCTCCATGGTGTCACTGCAGGAGTTCCCCTGCTTAATTAATGGCATTCCCAGTCATGAGAATAGAATTGGGGATGCTGGCTAATGATTGCAGTGTTCAGTACCATTCTAAGTTCCTTGGGATACCAAAGCAGCCTATGCCCATGTGCAGCCAGACCTGGATTGATAGGTGCAAGTAGACATTTGTGCCACAAGTACCAGATAATCAGCTCCAACAAGTGCAGATCTAATTCAACAGCGTTTGGATCACTGAATCCCCCTTCTCAAGGGCAATCCGGGAAGAGGAACAAATGCTGGTCTTGTCAGTGACGCTCGAATCCCATGCATGAATATAGTGTTCAGCTGTGTTAGGTGTAAGTTGGAGTTCGAAAGTGGGAGCGCTGGCACCAAAGTAGCATGGAACACAACGATCTGCCATAATTCTGCCAGTTTGAGGTCATGCACAAATCAATTTACAAATATGGTGGCCTGTGCTCTTTCTGTCAGAAGTATGTGTGCACATGAGACACCTTGTTAAAGTATAAGAGGACTTCCTAGTACCCAAAAAGCATGAGTTCGAGAAAAAACTCACCCTCCATACATCAACAAAAATAAATGTTGGAGCATAGTCAACTGTTTTATCTATTTAATAGGTATTGCTCCTTACAACTCTGCTACTGCTTGTGTCTAAATTCTTACTAATGTGTCTTTGTAACTATTTTATTCATGTTACTCACTGAATGGTAGGCGATTGAGAGCTGAATAACAGATTTCTGCTAGAGCTGCTATAGACTCGGGTGTTTCAGTGAAGCTGCTGTGCCTGAGGATCGATCCTATGGTTTCCTTTCTCTTAGTCTGTCAAGTGGCGAGGTCTGAAGCGAAGCTCGTTTAAGAGAGGATGAGAGTATGCTCAATTTCAATCTGAGACGTGTCGATATCTGGCACCACTCTTTGCCGCTCATTGATATCAGTGCAAGCTGTGGTTTTAATGAAGTACTAGAAATCCTATGGAAGTGTATTAAGTCTCACCCTAAAACCAATGATAATTGCCACGCCAGAAGCCAGCAGCATCCTAACTACCTTTACTGGCACTCTTTGCTGTTGATGGCTCTTGAATTGTCTCGTCACTCCAGGACCATATACTTTTTGTTCGGAAAGGGGGAGGTTAGGGCAGCACGGTGGCGCAGTGGTTAGTGCTGCTGCCTCATGGCGTCGAAGTCCCAGGTTCGATTGTGGCTCTGGGTCACTGTCCGTGTGGAGTTTGCACATTCTCCCTGTGTTTGCGTGGGTTTCGCCCCCACAACCCAAAGATGTGCAGGGTAGGTGGATTGACCACGCTATATTGCCCCTTAATTGGAAAAAATTAATTGGGTACTCTAAATTTTTTTAGAAAGAAAGGGGGGGTTAATGATTCCGACAGGGTCTCCTCTTCCTCGTGGAAACCTCTGGGATGTTTTCATATTCAACAGGTACAGATTATGTCAAAATAGCCTATGCCCATTTAATTACTTTGCATGAGTGTAAATCTGTGCAACACCTTCGAGTGGCATTCTGCTTCACCCATACTACTGATTACTTTCCAATAAGCTAAAACATGTTTTCCTGATGTGAACTGGCATTTCAGAACTGAGTTTTTCTCCTCTGCTTATTTTCTTTGGCCAAGAATTTTCTTGGAATTGTTTCTGTTCTGCCGTAACTTTGCCAAAGTGTAGCAGAAACCCCATGTATGCGGGAAACCCCATTGTACACGAGCAGGCAGGATTTTCCATGTATTTCCAATAAAATGTGGGAGCAGCTGGAAGGACATGTTAGTTATTTTTTTGTCTGCTTGTATGCAGCCTTGGGACACAGCAATGAAAGGAATCTGAGTGACATTGTGGGCTGTTACCATTTACCAGAACCAGCCATATAAATACTGTGGCTACCGGAGATGAACCGAGGCTGGCAATTCTGCAGCATGTAACTTTCCACCTGATTCTCCAAAGCCTGTGTCCACCCGCTACAAGGCACAAATCTACTAGTCAAGATGGGCCGAAGGGCCTCTTTCGGTGCTGGGAAACTCGTTAAGACTATGACTGAGGAGCATGATGGAATACTTTCCACTTATCTGTATGAGTACAGCTCTACCATCACTCAAGAAGCTCATCACCATCTGGAAAAAATGGCCCCTTGATTGGCATCATATCTACCACTGTTGCACTGTGACAACAATGTGTACCACCCTTCAACAGTACCGCCCTAGCCCATGACCTCAACAATCTAGGAGAGCAAGGGCAGCAGATGCTTGAGAACACCACGGCCACCTTCAATTTACCCTCCAAATGACCCAACATCCTGACTTGGAAACCGATCACCATTCCTTCACTGTTGCTGGGTCATAATCCTGGATCTCCATCCCTAACATCAGGGTAGGTGTACCTACACCACATGGTTCAAACAGATGGTTCACCAACATATTTTCAAGGGCAATTGGGGATGGGCAACAAATGCTGGTTCTACAAGTAACGCTCACTTGCCATGAACTAATATGAAAACAAAATTACATTTCCTCACTGTTACGGATGCCTGGTCAGCTCTCGCCAGTGGCTCAGAGACTGGACCAGTTTTAAGACTGCGGCAAGCTAAATTATTTCCAGGAGTGAAAATATAAGAAAAAGAGTATGGTTATTTTATAAACAAACTTTTTTAAAACCGAAGAAAAGAAAACAATTGTTAAACTTATCCTCATGTAGTTTCTTAACCTTAACACACTAGTTCCCATTAAACAGCACTCCCATTAAACAGCACTTTAGCAGAATATGCAGCTCTCATTACAAACCAACAAAGGCAATATTTCTTCTGTTGAGGACATTCGTTCAGAACCCTTTTCCAAAGCCTACCTCGGTGGCAGGCCTCATGACCTCTCCTGGTTGATTTCTAAAGCTTTCTCTCCTACCTATTCAAAACTGGATTCTCACACTCACACACACACACACACACACACGGGCAGGTTTTATTTTTCTTCATCTGTTTAACCCTTAAATTGCCTGCTACATCTTGGATCTCATTTCTGGACTCTATCTCCCTCGTGTAACACTCACACAGGTGTCTACCTCCATTCCATGAGTTCAGCATTTGCAATTGTAACTTCCTTTTACGCACCATCTCTAACATAAGATGTGAACTGGAAACTGTGCCTTGAATCTTTATGTATTCATCAGAACACTTCCTACAACATGCGGCAGTTCATGTGATGGTTGAGGTTACACAGTTTGTAATATATCCCCCTAGCAGCAGTGTTTACCTTTTTTAAGCTTTTGCTTTAAGGTATTTTAACCTCTATTTTAACAGCATGGAATAATAACCAGCCATTTGACCCCTGAGGTCCACTCCTGCACAGATCAATCAATGCCATGAAGGCCTCTATCCAACCCATTTAATTTCCTGTGAGGAAATTCTGCAAAATATCTCTTTAATCCCTCAAACTGGCACTCGACAGCCCTTGTATAGATTTCCTGGAGGTGACAAGCCATGGTGCAAAATGCACAAGAAAGCAAAACGCTGAGGTATATTGAGTGCTGAGCACAATGTACCTGAGGCAGCGGCTAAAGACCATTGAAAAGATGATCTCTGGGGCACTGTCATGAAATTAAAGATTCAAGCACAGCAAACATTAAGACACCGAGAAACCTCTCCCAAAATGTGTGGCAGCCGTCATTTAAATTTATTAACCTTCAGAACCTCCCATTCATCACAAAATCACAGGGGGATCCCACGTGCACAGACATCTTCTCAGTCTCAATGCAACAACAAAAAGCTTAGTGTCCGATATTAAGTACCTCCTGATTCCTGTTGTGAATCTTGGCCCTTGGGTTCAGTTTTTTGAATGTGTGCAATTAAGGTTTTCAATTTAATTTTGCTGATTTTTGTCGTCTTCAATATTTACTGCTTTCTCAGGAAAAAGGAATTGGAGAAATAGACCATGAAAATCAAAAACTCCAGTATCAGGTTTTCACTGTAATAGAACCTGGTGCAGCAAGCATTTAAAAGAATGAGCCTGTATTTGAACAGTGCAGGAGAGTGTGGTTGTGAAGCCCTGGGGATTAAACATCCGTGGAATACATGGGCGCAGGAAGATTGGAGGGTCAGAAGGGTTAGAAACAATCAATTGAACTTTTCTTTGGTGTTAATGATAATCACCTTTTTCAAAAAAAAAAAAAATCACCGATGCTTATCAGTTTAACCAGAAATCCAGGAAACTTGAATTTGAGTCTTGAGGCCAATTTATCTTCGATTTGAAGCTGGGATCGTTGCTCCATCTGACAATCCTTGTTTTGTTTGGAAATCAGCAAACAATGACTGCACCTATTTTGACTTGAAAAGCATTGTGCTGACAGGTTGATCAAATTATTATCCCTACTTAGTAATAACAGGTGTAGGAGAATATTGCACTTTCAGGCAATAAATATTGAATGACTTCCAAAAATGAACAAATTATCAATCACCACAGCTGCAGAAAGTGAGAGACATTTGATCAAGTTAAAGTCCCACCAAACATTGATGTCCCTGGAAAATGGCTGACTGGTGTCTTTCTTGACATTTTTGTATTTACCTCTGCTTTCTAGCATTTGGGAGCTTTTCACTTTACCTCTGGAAAATGATTTTGTCTACAGAGGGCAAAACATATCTCGGGGCACAATCCTTTTATTTTCTGTGCAATACGATGCCTTCATATTAAGGAAGATGAGATTTGAGTGGCTTGCTGGACAGGCAACCACATTGCTGTAGGTCTGGAGCCTCATGTAGGTCAGACCAGGAAAGGATGGCAGATTTCCTTCCCTCAAGAACATTAATGAACCATATGGGTTTTTAAGACTAACTTCCATGTAAATTCTCCCAGCTGGCATGGTGGGATTTGAACCCATGCCCCCAGAGCATTGGCCTGAGCCCCAAGATGACTAGCCCAGTGACATTACCTCTGTACAACCATTTCCCCCACCCTCATAATTGATTTCTGTATTTTGAATAGCTGCTTCTGGATGCTCAGGACGGTATATTGGGGAGGGAATTAGGACATACACAGAGAACATCTGCCGAAAGTCTGTAGAGCAGGTAGGTTTTAACGTCAACCAGCATGTAATATTAATTTGATGCCAATGGTGCCATTTTGGTCCAACCAATGTTCCATGTGCCACTCTCCTTTAACTGTGTACAATGGAACATGTGTTCCATATCAGGAAGGACCCCTCCACCAGTACTATTTAAAGGAATCCACAGAAGGAGACGTTAACTACTTGCAGATTCGCTGCTGATTTGATTTTTTTTTCCGGTTGTTGTTTTGATTGCACAAGTATTTGGCATTTTCCATCATTGTTTCAAGTTGCAAAAATCTACAAGGAGTGGTGTAGTAGATGCTTGAAGAGTTTCTGCTGGCTTCAAAGCTTTTTCACAAAGAAGTTGCTCCCAGACAAGGGAGCGGTGATCTTATTGAAACATATGACATCCTGAAGGGATTTGATAAAGATGTTTCCCCTTGTGGGAGAGAATAGAACCAGGGGACACTGTTTAAGAAGAAGAGGTCTACCGTTGAAGGCGATTAGCAGAATTTATTTTCAGTCAAAGGATTGTTAAAATGTGGAATTCTCTTCCCAAGAATGTAATGCAGGCTGGGTCATTGAATTTGTTCAAGGCAGAATGGGACGGACTTTTGATAGAAAAGGGAGTTGAGGCTTATGTGAAGTAGATGGCAAAGTGGACTTGGACCGATCAACCGTGATCTTCTTTAATGGCAGAGCTGACTCGAAAGGCTGGCTGGCCTACGATGCTCATGTGTTCCAGTGACTTGGAGAATAAAAAGGTTGTGTGGAGCAGCAAAGGAAGGCACTCCAGAGGAGGCAAGATCTGTCCAGGTTGTTCAGAGAATAATTCTCCTAATTAAAACTGTGACAAATAATGAGAGAGATACTCATACACCAGTGAAGCCTTCTCACTGCACCTTTCTACCTGTTGCAGCCACAAATACAGTAGAGCATGGTAAGGGCTTCATTGGCAACGGTTGTAAAGGTGACTGTAGCAAATGAACTCTTCTACATCCTGGGTTCCCCTCAGGCTGGACCTGGAGAAATTTGAAACATCTTGCAGTTTGCTGACTACCATTGACTTAGGGAGGTCACTATAGCTCTCTACCCAATGAAATAAGAACTAGGAACAGGAGTAGGCCATCTGGCCCCTCGAGCCTGCTCTGCCATTTAATGAGATCATGGCTGATCTTTGTGGACTCAGCTCCACTCTCCGGCCCGTACACCATATCCCCGAATCCCTTTATTCTTTAGAAAGGTATCTATCTTTTTCTTAAAAACGTTTCAAGAAGGAGCCTCAACTGCTTCACTGGGCAAGGAATTCCAGAGATTCACAACCCCTTGGGTGAAGAAGTTCCTCCTACACTCCGTCCTAAATCTACTTCCCCTTATTTTGAGGCTATGCCCCCTAGTTCTGATTTCCCCGACCAGTGGAAACAGCCTGCCCGCATCTATCCTATCTATTCCCTTCATAATTTTATATGTTTCAATAAGATCCCCCCGCATCCTTCTAAACTCCAATGAGTACAGTCCCAGTCTACTCAACCTCTCGTCATAATCTAATCCCCTCAACTCTGGGATCAACCTAGTGAATCTCCTCTGCACTCCCTCCAGTGCCAATATGTCCTTTCTCCGGTAAGGAGACCAAAACTGAACACAATACTCCAGATGCGGCCTCACCAACACCCTATACAATTGCAGCATAACCTCCCTAGTCTTGAACTCCATCCCTCTAGCAATGAAAGACAAAACTCGATTAGCCTTCTTAATCACCTGTTGCACCTGCACACCAACTTTTTGTGACTCGTGCACTAGCACACCCCAGGTCCCTCTGCACAGCAGCATGTTTTAACATCTTACCATTTAAATAATAATTCATTCTGCTGTTATTCCTCCAAAAATGGATAGCCTCACACTTGGCAACATTGAATTCCATCTGCCAGACCCCAGCCCATTCACCTAACCTATCCAAATCCTTCTGCAGACTTCCGGTATCCCCTGCACTTTTTGCTTTACCACTCGTCTCAGTGTCGTCTGCAAACATTGACACATTGCACTTGGCCCCCAACTCCAAATCGTCTATGTAAATTGTGAACAACTGCGGGCCCAACACTGACCCTTGAGAGACCCCACTAGTTACAGGTTGCCAACCAGAGAAACTCCCATTTATCCCCACTCTCTGCTTTCTGTTAGTTAACCAATCCTCTACCCATGCTACCACTTTACCCTCAATGCCATGCATCTCTAGTTTATGCAGCAACATTTTGTGTGGCACCTTGTCAAAATCTTTCTGGAAATCCAGATATACCACATCCATTGGCTCCCCGTTATCTACTGCACTGGTAACGTCCTCAAAAAATTCTACCAAATTAGTCAGACACGACCTACACTTTGTGAACCCATGCTGCGTCTGCCCAATGGGACAATTTCCCTCCAGGTGCCCCGCTATTTCCTCCTTAATGATAGATTCCAGCATTTTCCCTACAACCGAAGTTAAGCTTACCGGCCTATAATTACCCGCTTTCTGCCGACCTTTTTTAAACAGTGGTGTCGCGTTTGCTACTTTCCAATCCTCTGGGACCACCTAGTGAATTTTGATAAATTATCACTAGCGCGTTTACAACTTCCCTAGCCATCTCTTTTAACACTCTGGGATGCATCCCATCAGGGCCAGGAGACTTGTCTACCTTTAGCCCCAATACTTGCCCAATACTGCCTCCTTAGTGATTACAATCATCTCAAGGTCCTCACCTATCATATCTTTATTTCCATCAGTCACTGGCATGTTATTTGTGTCCTCCACTGTGAAGACTGACCCAAAAAACCTGTCTACATCTAACTACATTAGTGAGCATACAAAGCTTAATGGGATTTTGAGTTTCCCCGTGGCGCAGAGTAGCATTGATAGCACGCACATTGCCTTGTGGGCCTGAAATCAATTCTGGCATGGTACTCGATCCAAAATGGATTGTGCGTGCTGCTTTGTCCCAGATGGTGTCACGTTTCTTGAGTATTATTGGAGTTGCATCCATCCAGGCAAATGGAGATTATTCCATCATACTCTTGACTTGTACCTTGTAGGTGGTGAACAGGCTTTGTGGAGTTAGGAGGTGAGTTATTTGCCACAAGATTCCTAGCCTCTGATCTGTCCTCGTAGCCACAATATTTATATGGCTAGTCTAGTTCAATTTTTGGTCAATGATAACTCCCGTGATGTTGATAGTGGGGGATTCAGCAATGGTAATGCTATTGAATGTCTAGGGGTGATGGTTCTGTGGTTGGAGATGGCCATTGACTGGCATTTGTGTGGCTCGAAAGTTACTTGTCAGCCCAAGCCTGTATATTGTCTGGCCTGCTTCACGGACTGCTTTAGTATCTGAGGAGTCGTGAATGCTACTGAACATTGGTCAGGCATCAACGAACATCCCCACTTCTGTCCTTATGATTGAAGGAATATTGATGTAGCAGCTGAAGATGGTTGGGGCTAGCACACCTCCCTCCAAGTCTTTATCCAGTGCATATCAAGCGGGAATCATATTTATTATTACTATCCTACATTTACATTGTCATTACTACATTTCACTATCCCCTTCTCCCCGCTTCAAGTCCTTCAATTTCAAAGGTTCTAGCGGCCTGGAGGCTTTACGACCCTTCCATATCTCGTTTGTACTACACTACTATCGGTGGAATGGAAGACTGTCACTGCTGAATCTGTATGTTTGGTGGTTGTTCTGACAACTGGGTATATTTTCTTCCAATCTTTGGGTTTGACTCCTTGGTTCTTTCGCCTATTCTATCAGTACGTGGGTTGTTGCGATGCATATGGAAGTTCACACTACAACAATGGAATCTTCATTCCCACTTGTTTCACAAATTTACCCAATTTTTAAGTACTACTTTCCCAGATATTATTCAAACCTCATGAGTCTTCTCATTCATTTCGGCAGCTACTCTGCTGAGTTGAGTTGATTTTGTTTCAGAATAATATTCTGACTACCTGAGCTGGATATTTGGTTCCATGTGGATTCTTTCCTCCATGGTTACTGATGGCTGATTGACTCTTTCGATTCACTCATTAGATCATCAATCTGTTTCGTAGAATTCCTAATATCTGCTTTCAAAGTCTGGATATGCTCTTCCATATTGGGTATCTCAACCTTCATGTAGTTCAGTTTGGATGGAAGTTCAAGAAAATTCTACTTTCAAGCCACTGATGCATTAGCCGTTCTTTTTCCTGGTGATTTCCCTCTGCTTGAAGAGCTTCTTTTCAGGTCAGACTGCTTTGCAGATTGTTTTTTTTTTTCTCCGTCTTCCAACGTTTTGGTTTTTCTCTGCATTTTCTGCAAACTCCTAGTTTTTTTTCACAAACTGACAGTATGTTGTAGGGTGTTGGTTATGGTTGAATAGGTCTTTGCTGTAATCTGCAGATTAACTGTAAGTCTTTATTGGCTCTTGGGAGAACTATTTCCAAATTCCCCATAAATGGTACAAACTCTGAGCTGTCTCCATGTTTGCTTATAAACAGCTGTGTCCAACACCAAACTGACCCTGGGTGCATCACTCTGTGGGCAATACTATATTTGTCCCAAATTAAGCCAATATGTGCTTGCCCTTTATATATTATGTGTGAAAGTGCCATACAATCTGTTTGGCTAATGTGGTTGTTATTGTTGAATAGCTGATCCAAGAGATGGAAGTGTGAGGTTTGCGGTACTGCTTAAGTGATGTGCTGGAGCACATGCAAGTCAGGTTTGAATCCTGATTTATCGAGATTGTTGATGTGGTGACTTGATCAATATCTGAGGCTAGTGGGAGGTTGTGACATTTCAAGATGCATTCACTCACTTCATGAGGTCATTAAACTTGTAGCACTGCATCTAGGTCCTCAGGACATGACTGCTGACATTGAGTTTCAAGGCTATCTGCCCGAATGTGTCTCAAGGGCTTTCTAGTCTCATTGGATACTGTATAGCTCTTCTATTTTCCACCTCCTCTTCCAAGGCTTCTAATGCAATGTCTGAAAATCTTAGCGTCACTCTCCCATGTTGTGCCATCCTTTAGTGTTTTCCAAGTCTGAATCAATTCCTGTCTGACTGTCAGCCACATTGTGTTTTCCCTTTAAGAAGTGTGTATCGTCTGAAATGCACAGCAGCAACTCATCAAGGCCATTCGAGAGTACCTTCCAAAACCCGTGACATCTACCACCTAAAGGAACAAGGGCAGCAGACACCAGGGAAAATCACCACAGCAAGTTCCTGCCACGCCACTCGCCATCCTAAATTGGAACTATATAATTTTTCCTTCACTGCTGCTGGGTGAAAAGTCTGGAATTCCCACACCCAATGCATTGTAGGTGTATCTATGCATGGAGTAGTGTGGTTTTGGAGCATGACTCACCGCCAACTTCTCAAACGTACTTTTGACATATGGTGGGGTATAATAATCTTGATGAGGATCAATGTTTTATGGATGTATGTGTTCCTCCTCTCAAATTTAGGAGCTGAAAATCATTGCTCTATTTTCCACTCCACTCACTGTTGCCAGATGTCAGAGCATCAGGGCAATGTGATTATTTCAGGACTGAGGTACAGATTCATGCTGAATGTTGTATACTGATGGCCAGGTCCAGTAATGTTTTTTTTCTTGAGAAACTCTGGTGAGGGCTCTGAAGACACCAAGGTTGGAAGGAAAGTACCGAATAAATCATGAAGTAGTCATTAGATTGTAGAATGTGGAAAGAAGAGAGAGATGGGGGATAAGGAATGCTGTAGCTTTGAAGTCCGAGGAAAGAACGAGTAGGGGACTGCAGTGAGTCTTGTCCTGAACACATTGAGAACTGCAGGCGGGATAAACAATAGGGGAAGGGTTGAAGGAGTAATGACTATACTTCTATCAATAAAACAAATGTTTGAATGCTGGATGTCAAATAATTTATTTGAATCTGGTAACCTTGCTGAAACCGTATGGAAGATGTGTACAGTTATACTTGTTTGCAGCATGGCCTTGTGGCATGGCTGCGATGGCTGATAGTATTCCTAATTCTCAAAGCTGTTTTAGTTTTATCCAACTACATCCAGCACGTCATTTGAACTCAGTAACAAAATGGATTCCTGGTAAATTATGGAATATGAGAAGTAATAGATATGATATCCTGGACAATTACAGAGAAGTATTTGGAGAGGGATGGGGGCAAGGCAGGTTGAATAATTTCTTTCTTAAAATCAAGTAAATTGAGTATAAGCCATGACGCAGCCGATTATTCTCGGTCTGCGAAAACCGTGGGTCATCATCTGTGTGTTCTGTTATGACCCTAGTAAGAGCTGACAAATAAGATTAGAGAAATCCTAATGGAGTGGCAAAAAAATGAGGCTGAGGCATCTCTTAAAGGAAAACTCCAGGTTATAAACTTAAATTGAACGGCTCCAGGTTATAAACTTAAATTGAACGCGCAGAGTCTCCTTCAGTCTCTTGCTCTAATTAATTTTTTTTTCATTGCATTCCCACAGTTAAAGTACATTTGAGTAAATGATTTCTGGCTCGCAAAACAGCCATTAATTGCTTTAGGGACATCAATAACTGACTTTCCTCCCCAAATGATGCTGTGCTGCTTGTTACTGCCGGCAAATATAAATAGGCAAAATAGAAATGTCAACACTGGAGGGACGTTTTAAATCGAAGAAACAGGTCTTTGTCACTGATTAAATAGACAGTAGTTTTCATTGTATTATTGGGTATACCGCATTCGGTTTAAGAGGGAAAAATGATTTAAGCCAGTAATTACACCCATATATTCAAGGGAATGTCAAGTAGCATATAATTATGATCTGTTGAGGACAAGCTGTTTAAGTTGAACCTGCGCTGACTACCATTATCGAGGAGTCCCTTTGGAGGATAACAGAAATCAGTGGATTACTGAGAGTTTTCAAATGGAGTCTCACACACATAGTACATCAGTATTGAGACAAGAGGATGAAAACTATATAGAATACAAATAACATAAATTAAATGTAATCTTTCAGAGACCACGAGGCCCATTCATGTTATAAATGAGGGGATTAGTATTAGAGGGGTGTGCCCTGAAGCAATATCTTATGAAAAGGCTTTGTGCTGGAACAATTATGACAGATAATCAACAAGTCAGATAATTGAACACTGATAATGGAGATTCTCCTGTAATTATATCAAAAGCAGTAAATGACTACTGTCAGGTGATGGAAATGTCTCCACTTAAAACTTGACTTCACTGTACAGGTAAAAGTAAGAAAAATAAACGCTTGTAGCAGTTGACTAGGAGAGAAATGCTCATGTATTAAATAGTAAACTGGCATTTCTTACAAATGTTTTTTTTCTGGTGTGTGACAGAGGGTCTGTACCCAATTCATTCTTCCGGATTGGAAATTCCCGAGCATCTCGTTACATAAAAATTAATTGACCAGATTATCTTATTCTGCATTCTTTTCCTTGATAAATGTTCTTGGTAAAATCCATTTGCAAGAGGGTGGAGGAAGGGATCAGCACCCTTTCCTATGATTTTTAGCATTGAACCCCAGTATGTAATGTCAAAATCCTATCGGGCTGGTAGTCATTCGAAGTTCTGGCTCCAATAATAATTAGACATCATCTCGCATATGACTTTTATAAAATGTATAATATAAAATTTAACCTGACGTCAAACTGGGTCCAGTAATGAAAATCCAGACAGTAGTTGCTAAGGTATTCTACAAAATATCCAGCACGAGTCTGTATCCACATAAACACAAATCAAATAGCAGTCAATCAAAACAATTGTGATAAATTATGATTCTGAATGGAAATGTATTATCAAGTGATTGGTTTCGCAAGGAAATAGCTTTGATCTTTCCTGTTGGTGCGTAACACAAAAGGGGCATCGTAAATTCACTTATATCTAATACATACAATTGCAGAAAAGCAGCACTGAAACCAATATCGACGGCCTCTTTGCACAGCTCTGTCCGATTTATGTTTAATTACATTGGTGGTTTCCATTAATTGGCAGAACTAACAGGTAATGTGGACTGACAGCCGCTCATAAGATTGCCTGAAACCTTAGACTCCGCTACCATCCGTTTTTTCAAATGTTAGCGAGCTATTGACAGTGGGAGAATTGCCCATCTTCAGTTGATGGCACTCTCAATTTAACAGTGCCTATGAATCATGTACTTTGCAAGCCTCTGTTCTGTTATTTTTTTGCAATTACTTTATCAGGGGCAGATATATATAAAAAAAAATCATTGCAGCTATGGCATTTTTGTTATTAACGTCTTCAGGGCATTTGTCCTTCAATTGGCTTCGACGCTAATGTTTTCAACAAAGCCCGGGCTGTTGAAAAATTCATTAATATATTTGGCTGGCAAACAATTCTAAATGCATACTGAATGTGTTATTCCCTTTGTGACTGGGAGCAATTAACCATACCAATCACATCATAGTCACAGCTGGTAGGTATTATAAGCTTCAATGCGGAAAATAAAAGGGCTCATCTCCATATGTAAGATCAGTCTGCATTAGGTCATCAATCTAATTTGAAAATTAAGTCAGTTTTCTATTTCTTTTACCAAACACCCACAACCTATTATTACTTTAAGCATCTCTTTAGAAACCGATGCACAATTATAACGCTAGTCTTTAGCTTAGTGGTAAAGGACCCACTAAGCTGAACCACTCTGGGGTAAATCCAAATCTGAATATGTTGATGTGCATTTGGAATGTTATTTTCAGATGTCCCAATCCAAAGTTTCCTCTGTTTCCCAGTGGGCACCAGATGCTTTTCAAGGTGCTTGCCACAAAATGAATAGTTATGTTTTTCAAAGCACATACTGCCTGAACAAGGCAAATGATGAGAGTGTTCCAAATGGGTAATTTAGATTTGGAAATTATTTTGAAACCTATCTCTCAGATTGGTTTGTATAGATAGATAAATGGATAGTTCACAATGATATTCTTAGGATCTATTTTCAATCTACAGTCAGCACATTTACACTGTATCATGTCACAATTTTTAAACCTGGAGTCTGGATGTCATCACATATCCACAACGATGGTTAATCTCGCAGAGTAAATGGGACAAAAAGGACATAAAACAATCCCCAAGGCTGCCTGTTATAAAATTGTACATCTAGATTGTATTTATTTTCATTTTCCATATCTGTTTGTCATACCTTTCTGTCATTCTACATCCAAACACCAATGTCGGTGTCACACTTCAAATTAAGAATAAAGAAACAAAAATGGTTCAACTAATGCAGGATTCAGACTGTCTGTAACCCCTGGGTGATCTTACCAATCATACTTTTTAAACAAAACAGCACTGATCTGGAATATGGATAACAATTTAAATTGTGGCCTTAAACTTTATGTTTACTTAACAGCAATTAGATTCAGTGTCTCTCAACAATATATTTTACATTATATGCTACAGCTGGTCCTTCGAAAAGGGTGCATCATTAAACAGCCAATAGTCTAGGCGATCCAGTTATTCTAGAATCAAAAGTCTATCTGTGTGCACTTGCATGTATATTCCACTTTCTTAGTCATACTCTGAAAGTTGAGAGTCGTGCTACTGGAGCTAAATATTTTGTCTAGGTGCCTCCATTGTCTGGGTGAAGCCTGGACATAAATTGGACTTGACGTTCTCCATGTTCTGAGCCAGTGTGTGCAAGCTCGCTGGTAGGCAGCTAGCTTAGTGCGGCTAGCATTTCCTGGTTTATGTCCATCAGTCTTCCTCAGTTGCCTGAACCCCTCCTCTAGCCTGATCCCTAAAGACCACATGGTGGTATTAGCTGTGCCTGTGGGGGGTCACATTTTCTTTCTAAAGAAGCAGAGGTATCTCTGCAAGTTTATCATACGAATTAAGATCAAGGAAGAAGGGTCGGCTTTTAATGAGAAAAGGGATCAAAGGAAGAATGATTCAGGGTACATTGTGAAGAAGACTTGCATGATGTCGTCTCCAGTGTAGCCATTCACCATGGCTTCTATTTTAAAAAGTAATTGTGTTAGGAAACCAAAGGTAGGTTTAAGGGATTTGAATTGGTAAACATTAGAAATATTGGGAGGGATTTACCGACCACCCCGCCGTGTGTTTTTCGACAGGGGAGGCGGCCCACCAGCATGGGACTTGTATTTCCCGCCAGCATGAAGAGCCAGTAAATCCCGCCAAAGTATAGTTTGAAGTGAGTTTAATGTTTGTGTTACTGGAAAGGTAAAGGCCTACAGCTGGATTCAGACTGGAAAAATGTGGTTGAATGTGTAGGGATTGGTTTCAATTCCAACTGAGATTCTATTGTGATAGAGCTATGACGTGAAGAATAAATATAGTTGCTCAAAAAAATGTATCCTTTGTTCTTTAGTTTTAGAAGAAAGCTAGAGCAGTTGGTAACAGGCAGCTAGAGAGGAAACCATCTCTCTTCTCTTTGCTAGAAGAAAAGCCATACAATGAATCTTGGTGATTGGGAAGAAAGTGCTAGAAGAAAAGCCATACAATGAATCTTGGTGATTGGGAAGAAAGTATTGTCTGGATATCATACGTTATCTATCAGGAGAAGAGTGCATGAAGTTAGAAAGAGAGAAAAGAGATGGAGATAATTAGAACATAGAATCCCTACCTTGCAGAAGGAGGCCATTCGGCCCATTGTGTCTGCATTAACCCTCCTAAAGGGCACTCGACCCAGGTCCACTTCCCCCACACACCCCACCCTGTAACCTAAACTGCACATTCCTGGATGCGAAAGGGGCAATTTCGCATGATCAGTCTGTCTAACCTTCACATTATTGGATTGTGGGAGGAAAGACTGTTTGTGTGGAGTTTGTATGTTCTCCCTGTGTCTGCATGGGTTTCCTCCGGGTGCTCCAGTTTCCTTCCACAGTCCAAAGATGTATGGGGTAGGTGGATTGGGCATGATAAATTGCCCCTATGTGTCCAGGGATGTGCAGGTTGCGTTATGCAGTTGCTGGGTGGGGCGGGTGGACATGGGTGGAGTGCTCATTTGAAGGGTCCGTGTGGACTCGATGGGCCGAATGGCGACCTCCTGCACTGTAGGGATTCTATGATTCCATTAAACTGGAGCAGCTGGTGGAAACCCACGCAGACACTGGTAGAATGTGCAAACTCCACACAACCACCCAAGGTCGGAATTGAACCCGGTTCCCTGGTGCTAACATGAGAAGCTGAGACTTGAATTTAAAAGAGAAAGAAAAGTGGGAAAGAATTAATTGGAAGCGAGGCAAAGGAAAGAGAGCACAGCAAAAACTTGACTTAGAATTGGAGAGGGCACCATTTGAAAGAGAGAGGCGTAATGAGGGTGACTGAATTGGAAAGGCTTGCGCTTAAAGCCTGCACATTAGAAGAGAGGCCCAGTGTTGCTGGTCCAGATCCAACATCTACCTTGTTTAGTACCTAAAATTTAGTGAGAAAGGAGAACAAATGTACTTTGTGCCATTTGAGAAAGTTGCTGCAAATAAAACTGGAATGGCATTAGGAAGAATGGATTCTGCTCTTGGAGTGTTTTTATAGGAAAGGCTTTGGAAGTATACTCCAGTCTTTCAGAAGAGCAATCAAGTGACTATGATGAGAGTAAAAATGGTTGTTCTCAATAAGTTAGTATCAGAAGCCTACAAATAAAAATTTGAAAAGTAAACAGTCACACATTTGTGGGATATGCGAGAGAGAAGGGAACGGAGTTTGATACTTGGTGTAGATTGATGAAGGTTGAAGAAGATTTTGAAATCCGGTTGAAGAAGATTTTGAAATTCTCCGAGAAACTGAAGAGATAGGGGGTTTGATAGTGAAAAGAAATCTAATGAGGAAGAGAGTCAGGATGAAAATACTGGCATTCCTTAGGTTAGTAAACACAAACGTCTGGAGGATAAGTTTGATTTGAGGGAACAGAGTTGTTATTTTCTGAATGTTGGAACTGGAAAAGCATATTTCTACTATTAATACAGTTGCCCAGTGACCTTCCAGAGTATACCATCCTATTGCATGAAGCTTGTGTTAACTTGATAGGTTAAGAACATGGAATTCCTACAGTGCAGAATGAGGCCCTTCGGCCCCTTGAGTCTGCACTGACCCTCTGAAAGAGCACCCTACCTTGGCCCACTCACGCTCCCTATCCCCTTAACCCCACCTAACCATATCTTGGAGCACTACGGGGTTATTTAGCTCAGTCAATCCACCTAACCTGCACATCTTGGATTATGGGAGGAAATCGGAGCACCTGGAGGAAACCCACGCAGATGAGGAGAGAAAGTGCAAACTCCACACAGACAGTCACCCAAGGCCAGAATTGAAGCCAGGTCCCTGGTGCTGTGAGGCAGCAGTGCTAACCAGTGTGCCACCCCAGATTCTCCTGTATTTACTGATTGAGTAAATCAGATGCCGGAAATAGTTTTCTGTCCAAAAGGGTTTTTGTCTAGTGAGGCGGGCATGCTGATTATTATTGTTAGAGATACAGGAGCAATGAAGCTCTCTTCTAAAATCTTGTTAACTATAAAGTATTGATCTGAGGTATTGTTGGAAACTGTTTACCCTTTCCTTTGCATAAGGTTAATTTAAAATATGACTATGTTAATAATCTTGTTACTATGGAGATCGTTCCTAATTTACCGATGGGAGGAGTGGATTTCTTCTTGGGAAACGATTTTCTGGGTATGATGTATTGGCGTCTCCATTGTTTTTGGAGAGCCGAAGCTGAAGTTCAACTGGGAAAGCTGAGTGACTTGCAAACACGATTACTTTTGTAAACCTATTGTTAAAATTGATGTTCTGACAAAAGACACGATGAAGAGTCAGAAGCTGTTTGATTAAAAGGGACATTGGCTAAGGGGGAAACGTTAATGTCAGTAGAGACAATGGGCTGGATTCTCCATCTCAGGGACTATGTTCCTCACGCCGTCGTGAAAACTGTGGCCTTTTACGCCAGAAAAACTGGCGTTTAAATGCCACACATTCACAGCCCTGCAGGGGACTAGCAGGAAGCCGTCATGGAGCTCGCAGCTCCAGCTGCAGATACGGCCCCCTGTACTTCCGGGTCAGAGGCCGCACATGCGCACAGCGGTGGTTCCAGCGGCTGCGCCGTGCTCCGTGGCGGACTCAGACTGTGGAGCTGGACCGCAGAAATAGTGCTCCTGATTGGCCGCGCTCCCGACCCGGACCACCCACACAATAAAGGCACAATCCCGAATGAGGCCTTCCGATCGGCCCGCCCCCGACCATGCCGGCCACGGACTGAGTCCGCAGCCACCTCGTGGGTTTCCCGAATGGTTGGGACCTGTTAGAAATATGCCGCCGGGACTTCGGCCAGTCGGGGGCGGAGAATAGCGGGGCGAGCCTCAAGCAATGGCCGCAGGTGGGGGGAAAGTGGCGGAGTACGCCTCTTTGAGGGCTGGAGAATCGAGGAACTGGCGCCTGTCCCAATTCCATGCGTGAAACTGGATTCTCCGCCCTGGCGCTGGATGCAATTTTGGCGTCGGGGTGCAGAGAATCCAGCCCATTTAAAAAATATATATTTTTATTGAGGCATTTTTATAAACAGTAAATACAAACTAAACCAAGAGCAAGAACAAACAAGAACACCATAATAAATAAATAAATAACTCGCTAACCAACACCACAACCCCCTGCCATTCCCGTCTCCCGTCCTGCCTTCTCTACTTTTTTTTGTTGTTGAAATCTTTTTATTGGTATTTTCAAGAATTATAAACAATAATGTACATTGCATGGTTGTGTTCATTCACTGTACCATACAAATTGGTTTGTCTTTTCCGTCCCTTGAGTTTTCCTATATACAGTCTGCTGCCATCCGGTTGGTTTGGGGGTGATGTTTCCCCCCCATCCCTCCCACACACCCTCTTTCTTTTCTTCCCCCATCAGCTTCGGCTGTGTTTCTCCTGTGTTTGGGGTTGGGGGCTTCCCCCCCTTCCTCCTGCGTTGTCTCTTTTATGTTTCTCCAGCCCTTTCTCTCTCCCACCCCCCCCCCCCCCCCCACCCCCCACACTCCCAACCCCCCCAATCCAGGTTGCACGTTCCTATGTTCATCCTTGTCTTTCTTTTCTTTTTCCTCTCTCTTTTCTTTATAACTTTCCCGTTTCCCTATCTATTCATTGTTGCTGGTGTCGAACAGGTTCTGGAACAGGCCGACGCACTGCCCCCATGCATTTAGGAAGCCTTCCTCTGACCCTCGAGTGGCATATTTAAACTTCTCCAGGTGGAGACAATATTCATGGCTAATGATGAGACAGAAGAAAGACATGCTTTGATGTAATATGGCAATGTTGAATCTAGCCTTAAGAGTTGCAGGACTGAATACATGTTTTTGAACATAAATCCGAACTTCAGAAAGAGGAAATGGCAACTTCTACGAGAATGGAATTGGACAAAGTTCAAGATCAGTGGAATACGGAGAAGCAGAAGGAGATTAGGAGAATTTGTGAACTGAATATAAAGGAAGTTCTCAAAGCAGCAAAAAAAGGGCTTTACTCAGCACAAAAACAATCCTGCATTCAAACAGTAGAGGTTAAATTCAATTGTTCTTCACACTAGGATGTTTGGTCTGCTGACACGTTTCTTAGAGATTTAGGGCGAGATCCACCGGCTACGCGGCGTGTCCATAGATGTCAGGAGATCCCTCTTCCTGGTTCTGCACGGCTCGACACGCCTCACGACATCTAACGTGATCTCGCAAGATGTCGCAATGTGATTCCTGCACAGAATGGGATCACATTCTGGCAAATCTGCGCATTAGAGCGAGACCGTCAGTCTCACTCTAATATGCAGTCCCGAGATCTAAACAAGGTATGGGATCTAAACCTCCGCCTTGGAGACCTCAGCTGAAATCAAATGGGGACCAGTGGAACGGCACTCTTGGTGGTCTCCCAGGAGATCGTAGGCCCCCAGGTTCTTGCCCTTTGGGCACCTCTGGCCACCTGGGTGCCAGCCTGGCACGACCAAGGTGCTCAAGAGGTACTGCCAGCTGACAGGGGCACTACCAAGGTGTCAAGCTGGCATTTTGCACGTCAAGAGATTGGGTCCATGGGTGCCCTGCGCATGTGTGGGGGAGCCGGGGTCCCCCTTATAAGTTGAGGCTTGGTGGGGCTCGGGGGTCGCGTCAGGGAGTTGAGCGATCAGGGCGCCATTTAAAAATGGGACTTTTGAAAGCGGGAATAAGTGCGGCCTCAGCCGCACGTTCCCAGTTGAGGCCTCCAATCCACCTTGATGAACAGAAGAACTAGGAACAGGAGTAGGCCATCTGGCCCCTCGAGCCTGCTCCTCCATTTAATGAGATCATGGCTGATCTTTGTGGACTCAGCTCCACTCTCCGGCCCATACACCATATCCCCGAATCCCTTTATTCTTTAGAAAGGCATCTATCTTTTTCTTAAAAACGTTTAAAGAAGGAGCCTCAACTGCTTCACTGGGCAAGGAATTCCAGGGATTCACAACCCTTTGGGTGAAGAAGTTCCTCCTACACTCCGTCCTAAATCTACCTCCCCTTATTTTGAGGCTATGCCCCCTAGTTCTGATTTCCCCGACCAGTGGAAACAACCTGCCCGCATCTATCCTATCTATTCCCTTCATAATTTTATATGTCTCAATAAGATCCCCCCGCATCCTTCTAAACTCCAATGAGTACAGTCCCGGTCTACTCAACCTCTCGTCATAATCTAATCCCTTCAACTCTGGGATCAACCTAGTGAATCTCCTCTGCACTCCCTCCAGTGCCAATATGTCCTTTCTCCGGTAAGGAGACCAAAACTGAACACAATACTCCAGATGCGGCCTCACCAACACCTTATACAATTGCAGCATAACCTCCCTAGTCTTGAACTCCATCCCTTTAGCAATGAAAGACAAAACTCGATTAGCCTTCTTAATCACCTGTTGCACCTGCACACCAACCTTTTGCGACTCGTGCACCAGCACACCCAGGTCCCTCTGCACAGCAGCATGTTTTAACATCTTACCGTTTAAATAATAATCCATTCTGCTGTTATTCCTCCCAAAATGGATAGCCTCACACTTGGCAACATTGAATTCCATCTGCCAGACCCTAGCCCATTCACCTAACCTATCCAAATCCTTCTGCAGACTTCCGGTATCCTCTGCCCTTTTTGCTTTACCACTCATCTCATTTACCAATGGCCGTTCAATAGCGTGGTGTTTCTCGGTGCTCCGATCTATGGGACTCTGTTCCCATTCGGGTAGAGAGTGACCTTAGATAGCACCTATAGACAGAAGAAAGTGATGATCAGAAGTCGAAATCTGAGAAGAATAGTCCAGAGCTGGTTTTACAAACATTCAAATTCAGAGCAGGAGTAAGACCCTTGACCCCTGTAGTCTACACTGCCATTCAAGAAGACCGTGAGTGATCTGAATTTAACCGCAACTTAACATTCCTGCCTATAACTTTCACCCACTTGCTTATCACAAATTTATCTACCTCTACCTTAAAATATATTTAAAGGCTCTGCCTCAACCATCTTTTGAGGAAGAGAATTTCAAAGTCTGTCAATTTCTCCCTGTCCTAAATGGGCAATCGCTTATTTTGAAACCACAAGTAGAGACTAGGTGTGATGGCCACTCCAGAGTTCTTGGAGACCATTGAGGCCCCATGGTGGTTAGAGGCAGGGCAGTGCACTGGCACTGCCTCTGCACCCAAACATCCTGGCAGTGCCAACATGGAGCAATGCCCAGGTGCCTTGTTGGCAGTGCCAACAGGGGCCTGGGGGGATGAGATGGGGTAAAATGAGTGGGGTGGGTTGAAGGGAGGTATGAAGGAGTGTCATGAAGGTGGGAAGGGACTGAAAGATACAACCAAAAAGTGGAAGGCCCTCAGTGAACCATGAGGGGGGGGGGGGGGGGGAATGGTGATTCCCAGATGCACACAAGGATGGATGGGCACAGGGCAGGGTCACCCTCACGCTGGGTAGTGGGCTTTTATTGATGGGCGGGGGGGGGGGGGTTGGCCCTCTAGTATCGAGGGTTAGAGGTGTTGCCCATGTCTGCGGGGCGATCACATTGTCCATGGCTGGGGGGTGTGGGTGATCCCCAAGCTCACTTTGAAATCAGGACATCCTTTCAAAATGACACCCTGATCTCTGTGGAGATGGCCTGGCCAGCGAGTTTAGTTCCCCACTGCAGAAAAAATGACCAGTGAGAAACTTCCCAAGCACCCCCCCCCCCAAAAAAAAAAAACAGTAATTCACCCAGGTGAATACAGATGTGGATCTCACCTGAAAAGTTGGCGGGAAACACTCTGCCAAACCCGCTCAAACTGACAGTGAGTCATTCATTTGGATCAATTGTTTTGGATTAATTGCGGCCAATATTACCTTGGCAACTCAAGTGAAGTCATTGTACTTATTTCAGGATTGCACAGATCCAGAAAGTTCAGCTCCAGGCATTAATCTTTTTAATCCCTTCCCACTGGCAAGCGAGGTGTTGCCTGCAGGGCTTTCTGCATCTTGGAGAAAGCAACACCTCCGACATCTGGACTAGAGCCTGCAACACAACATGAGTGAACCTAGATATCCACCCAGGACTTCTTGCAGCCATTTCTTTCAATCTCTGATATTTCTCTGTTGTTTGCAGGCAAAGTGCATCTTCCCTTGATAATGGTTGCCTTTATGTTGTATCAGTGACAACAGGTTTCCTGATCCTATCACTCACCCATGCAGGCATTCATCTAATAAATAGCACAGTTAGCATTGACTATACTTCTGAACAAGCTGGCAGCAACAATTACACACAAATCTTATCATAGAACCTTTCCCCCTGGATTACGACCATTTTCCAGATCCCAAACCTGCACAAGTCCGAGGTGAACCCTCCAGTGGGACCTTCTGGGAAGTGGCCTCTTAATTGACTGCCTCCATATCTGGTGGGTGGATTCCAGAGGCTGCAGACCCAATCCAAGGGCCTACAGCTGGAGATGACCAACAACCCCACAGGGAGACGTGGACACTGTTCAGTCAGGAAGAGTGCGAGGGCACCTCCAGATGCAAGGGTCCTTGGAATCGTCATTACAATTATAGAAATAATGACGCCGAAAGCTGTTAGTTCATCAGAAAGAGGGGAAAATTCCTCCAAAGGAGTTGTTTCTGCTGTGGTTGGGGCCTTTCATCAAAATGGCCTCTGGCTCCAATGATCCTCTCCTCAGCTTGCTGCTGGAAGGCAGCTTCCAGGGAGCTGTTGGGCTCTGCACTCTGATTGAGTCCACTTCATCATCGGTAATTTCCCAGCAGAATCCACCCTTACTAGTCCGTTGATTTGTTCATTATTGGCTACTCATTGCAGCCGGGGGTATCTACTGCCATTGTTCGGAGCTGCTGATTGGCTGTTGCGGGGAGAATTTGCATCAGTGCATTGCGGTCACCATATCTTGAAGGTGGTTACTGGAGGAGCTGTTGTCAAGTGACAGTTAAACCCAAAACACTTCTTCAGTGTTTCCCTCCCTACCTCCTCCTCTAACCAAAAAAAAGACAATCACTGTAAGGATCCCAGCCGAGTAAAGATCAAGAGGGAGACTCGAGGGCAGGTAGAAGTAGAAAGAAGTTGAACCGTGACATCACAGCCTGCATGTAAGTGATTGGCTGGTGACTGGTAAGTCGTTATTCTTTTCCCTGAGGTGTTATCAGTGGTTGCTGAGTGAGTGCTTGCTGAGAAGGGGAGTAAATTTTTTTTAAATCTTACTGTTGGGAGTTTCCAGCTGAATCCGGTCAGAGTGAGGACAGTGACTGCTGGTGAAAGGGCGCGAGCAGAGCGGCAGGGACTCAGTGAAAGAGCGCGAGGAGAGCGGCGGGAACACAGCTGCCGGAGAAGCAGCCTTCAGATTTTCGGCGGGAGCAGTGGCCAGGGGTCTGTCGGAAAGGTAAGTTTTCCTCTTTAAAAACTTACTTTGAAGAGTGACATCACAGAAAAACAGTGACCTGATTGGCTGGTAAGAAAAGTGCTCCAATTAGTAGTAATTGGGAGAAATTTAACTCTTCGTGTGTTGGTAAGTATTTTGATTGGTAAGTAAAATCTTTATTCCTTTCACTTATCCATTATTTTATATATTTGTAGTCCGTTAAGGTAAAGTGTAAAAATGCAGGAGATCCCAGACCCGTGTTATGCTCCTCGTGCTCAATGTGGGAGTTCAGGGACGCGGCCGATGCCCCTGACTCCTTCATGTGCGGGAAGTGTGTCCACCTGCAGCTCCTGTTAGACCACATGATGGCTCTGGAGCTGCGGATGGACTCACTTTGGAGCATCCGCGATGCTGAGGAGGTCATGGATAGCACGTTCAGTGAGTTGGTCACACCGCAGATTAGGATTGGTGAGGGAGACAGGGAATGGGTGACCAAAAGGCAGAGAAAGAGCAGGAAGGCAGTGCAGGTGTCCCTTGCGGTCACCTCCCTCCAAAACAGGTGTACCGTTTTGGATACTGTTGGGGGAGATGACTCACCAGGGGAAGGCAGTAGTAGCCAGGCTCATGGCACCGTGGCTGGCTCTACTGCACAGAAGGGCAGGAAAAAGACTGGCAGGGCTATAGTCATAGGGGATTCAATTGTAAGGATAGTAGACAGCCGTTTCTCTGGTCGAAAACGAGACTCCCGAATGGTATGTTGCCTCCCGGGTGCACGGGTCAGGGACGTCTCCGATCGGCTGAAGGACATACTGAAGGGGGAGGGTGAACAGCCAGTTGTCGTGGTGCATATAGGCACCGACGATATAGGTAAAAAACCGGGATGAGGTCCTACAATCAGAATTTAGGGAGTTAGGAGATAAGTTTAAAAAGTAGGACCTCAAAGGTAGTAATCTCAGGATTGCTACCAGTGCCACGAGACAGTCAGAGTAGAAATTCAAGAACAGTCAGAATGAATACGTGGCTTGAGAGATGGTGCAGGAGGGAGGGGTTCAGATTTTTGGGACATTGGAACCAGTTCTGGGGGCGGTGGGACCATTACAAATCGGATGGTCTGCACCTGGGCAGGACTGGAACCAATGTCCTAGAGGGTGCTAACACTGTTGGGGAGGGTTTAAACTAATGTGGCAGGGGGATGGGAAGCAGATTAGGAAGTTAGAGGTCAGTAAAGAGACAGCAACTAAAGCCAGTAAGGTACTAGATAATAAACTCAATGTGACTAAGGGGAAGAGTAGACAGGGAAGAGATGATGAATGCAAAGGGACAGGTGCGAGAAGTGTAGCAGGTAAGGCAAATGAATTTAGGGCTTGGATTAGTACCTGGGAATATGATGTTATGGTATTACTGAGACTTGGTTGATGGAAGGGCATGACTGGCAACTAAATATCCCAGTGTATAGATGCTTCAGGAGGGATAGAGAGGGAGGTAAAAGGGGTGGAGGAGTTGCATTATTGGTCAGAGATGACATCACAGCTGTGATTAAGGAGGGCACGATGGAGGATTCGAGCACTGAGGCAATATGGGTAGAGCTAAGAAATAGGAAGGGTGCAGTAACATTGTTAGGACTTTACTACAGGCCTCCCAAAAGCAAGCGTGAAGTAGAGGTACAAACATGTAGACAGATTATAGAAAAATGTAGGAGCAATAGGGTGGTCGTGATGGGAGATTTTAACTTCCCCAAAATTGAATGGGACTCATGTATTGTTGGAGGCGTAGATGGAGCAGAATTTGTAAGGAGCATCCAGGAGATTTGTTTAGAGCAGTATGTAAATAGTCCCACTCGGGAAGGGGCCATACTGGACCTGGTATTGGGGAACGATCCCGGCCAGGTGGTTGAAGTTTCAGTCGGTGATTACTTTGGGAATAGCAATCACAATTTCGTAAGTTTTAGAATACTCATGGACAAAGACGAGAGTGGTCCTAAAGGAAGAGTGCTAAATTGGGGAAAGGCCAAGTATAACAAAATTCGGCAGGAGCTAGGGAATGTGGATTGGGATCAGCTGTTTAAGGGTAAATCCACATTTGAAATGTGGGAGTTATTGAAGGAAAGGTTGATTAGAGTGCAGGACAGACATGTCCCTGTGAAAATCAGGGATAGAAATGGCAAGATTAGGGAACTATGGATGACGGTTGGAATTGTGAGACTAGCTGAAATGAAAAAGGAAGCATACATAAGATCCAGGCGACTTAAAACTGATGAAGCTTTGGAGGAATATCGGGAAAGTAGGACAAATCTCAAACGCGCAATAAAGAGGGCTAAAAGGCGTCATGAAATATCTTTGGCTAACAGGGTTAAGGAAAATAACAAAGCCTTTTATTTGTAAATAAGGAGCAAGAGGGTAACTAGAGAAAGAATTGGCCCACTCAAAGACAAAAGAGGGAATTTAGCCGTGAAGTCAGCGGAAATGGGTGAGATTCTTAATGAGTACTTTGTATCGGTATTCACCAAGGAGAGGGACATGACGGATGTTGAGGCTAGGGATAGATGTTTAAATACTCTAGGTCAAGTCGGCATAAGGAGGGGGGAAGCTTTGGGTATTCGAAAAGGCATTAAGGTGGACAAGTCCCTACGTCCGGATGGGATCTATCCCAGGTTATTGAGGGAAGCGAGGGACGAAATAGCTGGGGCCTTAACAGATATCTTTGCAGCATCTTTGCGCACGGGTGAGGTCCCAGAGGACTGGAGAATTGCTAATATTGTCCCTTTGTTTAAGAAGGGTAGCAAGGATAATCCAGGGAATTATAGACCTGTGAGCTTGACGTCAGTGGTGAGGTGTTGGGTGCTCTGAGGTACAGATGAACCAACACGGTTGCGATTGGTACAACGCAGTTTTATTCCAACCAACTATTTATACATCTGACTTGGTACTCAGCACATTGTGACCGCATGAGTGTCTTGCTAATGAGGTCCTGGCCCTGTGCTGTCTCCAGATGGACTGCCCAGGAAGTGTTGTGTTTCTTGTCTTATACTGTGTCTGCTCTTGTCTGTGATTGGCTGTCATGTTATGTGTGCTAATTGGTCCTTTGGTCTGTCTATCATTATGTATGTGTTATGATGTATGTTTGAATATCATGACATCCCCCCTTTTTTACAAGATTATGTGCCTACGTGGTTATAAATATAAATGTGTCCTGAGTGCAGTTAAAGGTGTGTGTGCGTAATATTTACATCATGTACATGGGGCTTAACTATATACAAGGGGCGATGTCAGGTGTGACATGTTAACGAGGTTGTACCATAACAAAAGAAGAACAACGTTGAAATTTGGAACGATCAAACGAGGCCTGGAACGATAAAACAGTGACATGTTACAAAACAGTAGTTGCTAACGTTTGACGTGTGAACAGTCTCATAAGTCCAGTCTAGTAGGTGGGCGACGAATTTGGGTTGACCACCTCAAGGGTGGGTCGAGAACCACCGGCTGAGGTGCGAGCCTGGCCACGGGCGGCGACAGAAGGGGCATGGTATATGGCAGCTCCACAAAGTCGCTATCAGGAACCAGTGGAGGACACTGCGTCTGTGTAGGGTCCCGTTGCGAGCGTGGAAGTAAGCGAAGGGCTCGGCGATTGCGCCTACGCACTGATCCATCCGGCATGCGTACCAGGAACGAGCGGGGAGCCATGCGTCGGAAAACTTCGGCAGGTGCTGACCAGTCACCGTCTGGTAGGTGGATGCGGACGTTGTCTCCAGGGGTCAGGGAGGGAAGATCAGTTGCCCGTATGTTGTACGATCTCTTCTGGCGATCGCGCTGCAGTTGCATCCTATGCAGTACCGGAGCATGGTCTATTGTTGGTGCCAGGATGGAAGGCACAGTGGTTCTGAGGGCGCGACCCATCAGCAGCTGTGCTGGTGAGAGACCAGTGGCTAGTGGGGCCGAGCGATAGGCCAGCAGGGCGAGGTAGAAGTCCGACCCGGCAGCAGCAGCCTTGCAGAGGAGCCGCTTGGCAATGTGAACGCCCTTCTCTGCCTTTCCATTGAACTGGGGATGCAGAGGGCTGGACGTCACGTGTGTGAAGCCATACGAAGCAGCAAAGGACGACCATTCATGGCTGGCAAAACAGGGCCCATTGTCCGACATGACAGTCGGGCCGACATGACAGGTAGGCCCTGATGACAGCAGACGACGTCAAATCGTGCAGGCATATGACTTCTGGGTAGTTTGAGAAGTAGTCAACTATGATGACATCGTCCATGCCGAGCGCGTGAAATAGGTCGACACCCACCTTCGCCCAGGGGGACGTCACCAGCTCATGGGGCAGAAGTGTCTCAGGAGGTTGTGCCGGCTGAAACCTTTGGCAGGTTGTACAGTTGAGCACCATGTTGGCAATATCGTCACTGATGCCCGGCCAGTATACCGCCCCTCGAGCCGTCCGTCTGCACTTCTCGACCCCCAAGTGGCCTTCGTGTAGTTGGTCGAGAACCAGCTGGCGCATGCTGTGCGGAATCACAATCCGGTCCAGCTTCAGAAGGACACCATCAATGATGGCTAGGTCGTCTCGTACATTGTAGAACTGCGGGCATTGCCCTTTGAGCCATTCTACCGTCATGTGGCGCATCACTCGCTGCAGAAGGGGGTCGGCCGCAGTCTCTCGGCGGATATGGGCCAGACTGGAGTCGTCAGCCGGCAGATTTGCCGCTGTAAAAGCCACCTGTGCCTCGATCTGACATACAAACCCCTCCGCATCTGGCGGCGTGCTCACTGCTCTGGATAGGGCATCCGCCACGATGAGGTCCTTCCCTGGAGTGTAGACCAGTTGGAAGTCGTACCTCCTGAGTTTTTAAGTAGGATGCGCTGGAGGCGAGGGGTCATCTCGTTCAGGTCCTTGTTTATTATGCTGACCAGGAGGCGGTGGTCAGTTTCGACCGTGAACCGTGGAAGACCATAGACTTAATCGTGGAACTTGTCTAAACCGGTTCGCAAGCCCAGGCATTCTTTTTCGATTTGCGTGTAGCGCTGCTCTGTGGGGGTCATGGCCCGTGATGCAAAGGCCACTGGGGCCCATGATGCCGTGTCATCCCTCTGCAGGAACACTGCTCCAATGCCGGATTGGCTGGCATCAGTTGAGATTTTGGTGGCACGAGACGTGTCAAAAAATGCCAACACTGGTGCCATAGTGAGTTTGCGTTTAAGCTCCTCCCATTCCAGCTGGTGTGTGTGTTGCCACTGGAACTCTGTGGATTTTCTGACGAGGTGGCGTACAGTCATCGTGTGGGAGGCAAGGTTGGGAATGAACTTCCCCAGGAAGTTGACCATGCCAAGGAAGCGTAGGACAGCCTTCTTGTCGGCCGGCTGCGGCATGGCTGTGATGGCGCTCACCTTGTCTGCATCCGGACGGACCCCTGACCGGGAGATATGGTCCCCCAGGAACTTCAACTCGGTCTGGCCAAAGGAGCACTTGGCTCGGTTGAGGCGCAGGCCGTTTTCCCGTATGCGGGCAAAAACGTGTTGGAGACAATGTATGTGCTCCTGCGGTGTGGTGGACCAGATGATGACATCGTCCACATATACGCGCACCCCTTCGATGCCTTCCATCATCTGCTCCATGATTCTATGGAAGACCTCGGATGCCGAGATGATGCCAAATGGCATCCGGTTGTAGCAGAACCTGCCGAATGGGGTGTTGAAGGTACATAGCTTTCGGCTGGACGGGTCCAGTTGGATCTGCCAAAATCCTTTAGAAGCATCCAGTTTCGTGAATATCTTCGCCTGGGCCACTTCACTGGTGATCTCCTCCCGTTTGGGTATGGGATAATGTTCCCTCATAATATTATTATTGAGGTCTTTGGGGTCTATACAAATGCGGAGCTCGCCAGAGGGCTTCTTGTCACACACCATGGAGCTGACCCATGGCGTGGGCTCCGTGACCCTGGATAGGACCCCTTGGTCGTGGAGATCCTGCAGCTGCTGCTTGAGGCGGTCTTTAAGTGGCGCAGGAACCCTGCGAGGTGCGTGAGCAACCGGGATGGCGTCCGGTTTGATGCGAATTCGGTAGTTGAATGGCAGTGTTCCCATGCCTTTGAATGCCTCCTGGTTGTGGGCGAGGAGCGATTGGAGCTGTGCGTAGAACTCTGCATCCGGGAAGTCAGACGTGCCGTCTGGAGAGAGAGAGAGAATTTGTTGCACAAGGTGGAGAGCCTTACATGCCTGTGCGCCCAGCAGGGAGTCCTTCGATGAGCCAACTATCTCGAACGAGAGTGTGGCCGTGTGTATTTTGTATGTCACCTGGAGCTGGCAGGATCCCATGTCCGGGATAACGTTCCCGTTGTAGTCGACCATCTTGCACCGGGATGGCTGGATTGGTGGCCTGACCTTCATGGCATAGAAGGCTGACCATGCTATGAGGTTGGCGGATGCGCCAGTGTCCAGGCGGAAAGTGATCGGCGATCGGTTGACCGTTAGGGTGGCACTCCATTCATCGCCCGGATTGATGGTGTTGACCTGGTTCGCATCAATGACCGCAACCCGGAAGGCGTCTTAGTCATCTGTGTCATCGGTTTGGATGTCGTGATGTGGAGGCTGAATGGTCCGCACGTTCCTGTGGGGTTGTCAGAGATGTGGAAGATCAACAGGTTGAGCCACTCGACAGTAGGCAGCGTAGTGGCCCATCTTGCCACAGCGTAGGCATTGTTGGGTTTTTGCAGGACATTGCCCTTTTAAATGTGCAGCTCCACAGTTGCCGCACGTCATGACGTCATTGCATTCGTTATGCCACTGCACATGTGCAGTTCGGTCTTGCGTCGGGCGCGCCTGCGCAGCACGTCCCTCCGTGTTGCCATAGGTTTTGGCGCGCACAAACGCGGGAGGCCTCAAAAAGCGCGCGAAACGGCCGCCCTCGTCCGGGCAGCGGGCCGGGAGAAACTCGATTGCCTGGATGCGTTCGGCCTCGTGGGCGGCCTGGCTTGGCGATTCGATCGCGTGGGACCCCCTCCGTGCCGATTCGGTCGCCTGAAATTGGGCGTAGCGGCTGGTCGCATTTTCATGCAGGACACAGGCTTCAACTGCAGATGCCAAGGTCAGGCCTTTAATTTTTAGAAGCTACTGGCGTAGGCCACTGGAGGCAACGCCAAAAACTATCTGGTCCCGGATCATGGACTCTGATGTGGTGACGTAACCGCAGGACTGCGCGAGTATGCGGAGGTGCATCAGGAAGGACTGAAAGAGCTCATCCTTACCTTGCAGGCGCTGCTGAAAGACATTCCTCTCAAAGGTTTCATTGACCTCAGCGTTGAAGTGCTTGTCGAGCTTGAGGAGGACCATGTCATACTTAGCTTTGTTCTCGCCTTCCGTGAACACCAAGGAGTTGTATACATCGATGGCGTGCTGACCTGCGGTAATGAGGAGTATGGCAATCTTTGTTTCGTCCGAGGCGCCCTGTTTTTCATTGGCTTGCATGAAGAGTTCGAAGCGCTGCTTGAAGAGCTTCCAATTTGCAACGGCTGCGGTTTGTTGCGGGTGTCTATGGCTCAGGATGGCAGATTTGCCGGTAGGTATCGATTCACTCCTGGTATCATGAGGTGTTGGGTGCTCTGAGGTACAGACGAACCAACACGGTTGCGATTGGTACAACGCAATTTTATTCCAACCAAGTATTTATACATCTGACTTGGTATTCAGCACGTTGTGACCGCATGAGTGTCTTGCTAATGAGGTCGTGGCCCTGTGCTGTCTCCAGATGGACTGCCCAGGAAGTGTCGTGTTTCTTGTCTTATACTGTGTCTGCTCTTGTCTGTGATTGGCTGTCGTGTTATGTGTGCTAATTGGTCCGTTGGTCTGTCTATCATTATGTATGTGTTATGATGTATGTTTGACTATCATGACAAGTGGTAGGCAAACTGTTGGAGAAGATACTGAGGGATAGGATCTATTCATATTTGGAAGACTTATCAGTGATGGGCAGCATGGTTTTGTGCAGGGAAGGTCATGTCTTACAAACCTAATAGAATTCTTTGAGGAAGTGACAAAGTTAATTGATGAGGGAAGGGCTGTAGATGTCATATAGATGGACTTCAGTAAGGCGTTTGATAAAGTTTCCCATGGCAGGTTGATGGAAACAGTGAAGTCGTATGGGGTTCAGGGTGTACTTGCTAGATGGATAAAGAACTGGCTGGGCAATAGGAGACAGAGAGTTGTGGTGGAAGGGAGTGTCTCAAGATGGAGAAAGGTGACCATTGGTGTTCCACAGGAATCCGTGCTCAGACCACTGTTGTTTGTGATATACATAAATGATCTGGACGAAGGTATTAGGTGGTCTGATTAGCTAGTTTGCAGATGATACTAAGATTGGTGGAGTTGCAGATAGCGAGGAGGACTGTCAGAGAATACAGCAAAATATAGATAGATTGGAGAGTTGGGCAGAGAAATGGCAGATGGAGTTCAATCCAGGCAAATGCGAGATGATGCATTTTGCAAGATCTAATTCAAGAGCGGACTATACGGTCAATGGAAGGGTCCTGGGGAAAATTGATGTACAGGGAGATCTGGGAGTTAAGGTCCATTGTACCCTGAAGGTGGCAATGCAGGTCGATAGTGGTCAAGAAGGCATACAGCATGCTTGCCTTCATCGGACGGGGTATTGAGTACAAGAGTCGGCAGGTCACGTTACAGTTGTATAGGTCTTTGGTTAGGCCACATTTGGAATACTGCGTGCATTTCTGGTCGCCACATTACCAGAAGGATGTGGATGCTTTCAAGAGGGTGCAGAGGATGTTCAGCATGATGTTGCCTGGTATGGAGGGTGCTAGCTATGAAGAAAGGTTGAGTAGATTAGGATTGTTTTTGTTGGAAAGACGGAGGTTGAGGGGGGACCTGATTGACGTCTACAAAATTGAGAGGTATGGACAGGGTGGATAGCAACAAGCTTTTTCCAAGAGTGGGGGTGTCAATTACAAGGGGTCACAATTTCAAGGTGAAAGGGGAAAAGTTTAAGGGAGATGTGAGTGGAAAGTTTTTTACGCAGAGGGTGGTGGGTGCCTGGAACGCTTTGCCAGAGGAGGTGGTAGAGGCGAACACGATAGCATCATTTAAGATGCATCTCGACAGATATATGAACGGGCGGAGAACAGAGGGAAGTAGATCCTTGGAAAATAGAAGATAGATTTAGATAATGGATCTGGATCGGCGCAGGCTGGGAGGGCCGAAGCCCTGTTCCTGTGCTGTAATTTTCTTTGTTCTTTGTTCACCCTTCAATGGCAAACTGACATTTACATGTTTGATTTTGCTCCCAGTTTCACCTTCAAACCCACCTTCATGAGTATTAAAGATTCCACCCACAGTGAGCCCCACAGTCCCTGCTCATCTCTTTTTCTACGTGATCAAATTTCACGCTCCTTATATTTGTGGGCCGGTTTAGCTCAGTTGGCTGGTCAGCTTGTTTGTGATGCAGAGCAAGGCCAACAGCATTTTTTCACTGGCTGGGGTTGTTCTTGAAGGCCCTGCCATCTCAACCTTGCCCTTTGTGATGATCCTCAGGTTAAATCACAAACAGTCAGCTCTCCCCCCTCAACGGGGAAGGCAGCCTATGGTCGTCTGGGACTGTGGCCACTTTACACCTTATATTCATTTGCTCTTTAAAAAATGAAAAGGGCAAATTTATTTTGAGATTTTAAAAAAATATCGTTGTTTGACTTCTTGCAACTGTACAGCTATTTCAATCAAACCACTCAGGCTTTCTGGAGTTTTGGTAAAAGTCTTGCATCTTGCCAAATGCTTTCACTTCTGCATCAATTGCAAACTGTGCAAGCTCTGAATCCCAGCGATCAACAAGAGCTAGTATGCATAGAAAAGATTGGGGTCCAACGCACATTATCTATCGCACCTTGGACATCACATTTGGCTGCTGCTTTGCACAAGCATGATGACACGAATGGCCCTATTGTGCTGTATTATTTTTTGATCCTATGAATTGTAAATCTATTCAGCACATTTTCACCTCATTGGCTTAAGATGTATATTCCTAAGTTCTAATTTGTCATTTTCCTATGAGGCTGGGAGCTATAAAGTAGCCATATTTTGGGGTGCAGGGGCCACACTTTTTGATCTACCCAAGCCAGTTCAGATCAAGGTGGATTGTGATGATATAATAGAAAGCAAGTTTGTACATAATGTTATGCATGACCTCTGACCACTAGGTGCCAGTGTACACACACCACGTGACCCTGTAGACTGGGAGTTGGGAGTAGATCGTGCTGGAGGATAGACGTATTTTGCAGTAGCTCTACAATAGTTAGTGTTAGTAGTTTATTATTTTCTTTATCCTAGTTATCTTATCACGCAGTTGTTCCATAATAATGATTTAAACTAAATGTTCTGTAGTTCATCATTAATTTCAGCCAGTCTACAGAATATGGCAGTGCATGACATACAAAATTTGCGTATTCACCTCATCTGAATGGTTGCTGAGCTAGCTGATCGACCCCAACACTGCATCCTACTCCTAAAGACTGCAGTTATGCTCAGCACGCAAGCAGGCCTTGGCAGCATTGATATTCTGTCACAACCAGCCTTCTCTTTTTAACATCATGCTGTCTCTTAAATGGGAATTGCAAAGAAAAATTGTTGCAATGTAAATTCTTGCAAGATGAACACTGGGGTAGATGGAAGGGACATAGTGAAGGATGTGGTGTTGAAGGCATTAAGAGAGCAGGTGGGTTGGATGTCCTCAAAGACCATCGTAAGGATGGAGTGGGAGCAGGTGGCTAAGAAGGCCAACATCTGGACCCGAGGATCTGGCAGCAGAACTCCAAGATGCCTACTGTATTTATTTTGGTATTCAACATCAATCAATGTACCTTCGCAAGACATCTGCTACCCACACATATTTACAACCTGACAATCCACTGTCACTGTTCTAGAAAATTTTAGAAGATTATGGCTAATGCATCCACATTCTCCAGTGGCACCTTTTCTTTGGAATTCTCGGATGTTTATAAAGGATGTAGGTGAGTGCATGCATTTTTAAATCACATGTCATAAACACCACACACCAGCCTGTCTCACTGCTGAAGGCATCTTACCCCATCACTCACCGAGCAACATTGCCTGGGAGCCAGGTGAACATCCAGTTCCTCACGTCACCCTCACACCCATGTCAACAATGCCAGTGTCACACCCAAGTCTCACTGCCTCCAACAGCCATTCAGCTGTAGCAGGCACATCACCAAAACACTTGCATTCTTCCCTCACATAGAGCAAGGTGACACAATACAAGGGAGCAGAGCATTGCTCTATGGAAGGAATTGTGCTCCTCATCATAGAGACAGCTATGAAGGGGCTTGTAGCATCGAACATTACTAAGAATATTGGGGATGATGACCTTGTATCTCTTTTCAACTCGCAGCCCAGCTTCATCCTGCTATTTAGCTTGATGAACAATCTGCAGATGGTGTGACCATTGATATCTTGCTTCCAACCCCGCCCTTCCCGACTTCCTTCATGTCAATCTTCCCCTTATGAGTTCCTGTTTTGGACATCAAAGAAATGCTGCCTACCCCAGGTGAAGAAAGGAGAACAACGACGCAGAGGAGGCCCAAACACGTAATTTGACACTCGCGGGTCACGCGATATTGATAGCTCACTTAACTTGGAGGTTAGTGTATAGTTGGGATTAGTACATGGTGAGTCATAAGTGACTGGCAGCCAGGCCAGAGGTGAAGAATGTTTTGTTTGTCAGTTCTCTGGAAGGCAAGGTGGCAAATGAGTACTGCTGCAGAGAACTCCAATAGGGACCTCGAAGAGGTGGCAAAAAAGGAGAATACAGATGCTGGTGCACGTCGAGATGCTGGAAACATTGACAGGCCTGCCAGAGGAGCATAAAGGAGTGTGGTTCCAACTTGGCAGAGGACATGGCACAGATATTTCCCTCTCCACTGCCTCTGCTCCATCTCCCGGTTATACGGCAGACACAGAGGCACTGCCACTGCTGTCCCATAAATGTTGTAGCTTTTGTGTGGACTGGTCACCTACTCTTCTAGTCCTTCCTGTGAGGTTGCAGCTCTTTGACAAAACCAGGAACTCGTCATAACACCTCCAAAAACACTCCAGTCCTTTCAGACATTTTTGTGGAACTTATTTAATTGCAATTACCTTCCATGTAATCAGGATGCCAGGCCCTTTAAATAAGGCTTCTGTCAGACCCATGTTGCATCAGGCTTGTTTTATTCTTGAGTAAACAACGCAAATGCTGCCCGCACATCTGTTGCCCAAATCTGTGATGCTGGCATTACATCAGCCAGTTGGGCCATGCAATGCCAGTATAGTGCCAAATTAACACCTTCCGGTGCCCACGGGAATTGATGCTCCATTATGATCCTTGGGAAACGGAGGTAGATGTCACACTGCTGAATTTTACAGATTAAACCTTTGAAAAGCGAGCTGATAGGCGACCAGTGAAGAGCTACCAATAACACATGAAACCAGCAAATCAAGCATGAGCAGTCAGCAAAATCAACCCATAAAGGAAAGACTAGGAACAAAAAACTAAATATTTCAGGCTGTAAACATATTACTGAGATATGGTTTGTCGTGTAAAGAAAAAAGAAGATACATCATTTATGAGCAATTGATTAAACTTATCTGTAAGCTCCCTCTGCGAATTTGAAAGATCCTGAAAAATATTTTAAATCACAGGCCAGTCTCTCTCTCAGAAGCCTGAGGTTTATGGCCTTAATGTTTCCTAGGCCTATTACGGAGTTCAAAAGGAGCTGGCTGTAACTCTCAGCGTACATCAATGTATGCACTCAAAGAAAAAAGAAATCAGGCTGCACTAAGATTGTCTCTTTTGTGTCTAAGGAACATAGCCACATTTTAGAGATGGTGGAAGGACATTTTTATTATTCACATCATGTTATCACTTTACAACAGGCAAGGCCTTGTTGTTTGCAAAGCTACCTCTCCCACAACCAGCACTAACAGAGATCTTCTGCCATTTTAATATTTTTAAGATACTCTCAAGTTTATTTCAATACAATGTTTCAAATCAATGTAAAAGCTGAAGTTCTGAACTCACTGAGGTAACTTTATTTTTGTAACTGCAATCATTGGTTTTCATAAGTGAATGGAATTCATTTATTATCTGCCCACAACAAATTATAGGACACAAATATTTTAAACTCTAGTGTGGTGAGGAAAACAACCATCCGATATTTTCACCCACTATTGATCCAATCTCAATATTGAGATCTGGCCCCACGCCTCTATGGCACAACAAAGGAGGCAGGTACCTGGGGCAGAATTCTCTGATAATGGGGCTATGTCCCCACGCCCTCGAGAAAATGGGTGCAAATTACTCTGGACTTTCCTGGAGAAAGTCCAGAGCGATTCTCCTACCTCGGGGGCTAACAGGGCCACGGAATAGTCCTTGCAGCTCCGGCTGCTAATACGGGGCCCTGCACTTCCAGCCGGGGATCCACGCATGCATGCGGCGGCGGCCCCGCGCAACATGACGCACAATATAGGCACGCCCCGACAATGTAGGCACCCCCCGCGATCGCGCGCGCCCACCGATTGGTGGCACCCGCTCGCAAGCCTGGCCGTCCTGCAGGACCCCCCCCCCCCGGTGATGGATCCCCCGCCCCCCACCAGGGCGGCCGAGGACTGAGCCCGCAGCCGCCACTCCGATCTCCCACCGGGTGGAACCATGAGTGATCCATGCTGGCGGGAACTCGGCCAGTTGTCGGCGGAGAATCGCCGTCGGGGCCTCTTTCAATGGCCCCTGATCACCGCCTGTGTGCGCGCGATTGGCGGCGATTCTCCGGTCCCCGCAGAATCACTGGAGCGGTGTTGGACCCGATCGTGGGTCTGACACCCATTCGTCGGCCCCGCGCAGAGCACGATTCCGAGGCGGAGACTCTGAGAATCCCACCCAGGATCTGTGGAGTATCCACGACTCAATAGTGCAGTACCATTCCGAGAGGAGTAGTCCAAATGTTAGACTGTGCTAAAGATAAATGAGCAACATTTTAAATTAATTTATTCATGAATGTGGTGTACCCCCTGTTCCAATGCAATTGGTTCTTCTGAGGCAAATTGATGGTTATTTTCTATAAGTCATATTAAAGACCCACAATGGTACCTAAATCTGCTTCAGGCAGAATTTGAGAGGAAACAAAAATGTCTCTGGAAACATTCCAAACCGCATGACAGGAATGGGCAGAAGTTACACCATGCATCTTGGACTGTCGGAGGAAAACATTTCTGACAGTTCTGAGCTCTATTCAAAATCTTGGTTTCTCTTTTCCACTCGCCTCAACCAAATTAATGCAAAAATTGTGCCCCACTGATGTTTCAGCTCATATTTCTTTGCAAGAAACACATTTAGTTTACTGTTTCTCATAATTCTCTTTCCAAATTCCCTCAATGGTGATATGTATGAACATGCCCTCCTTCCACAATAGAATAACATCCACTTCACAAAGACCGACCACAAGAGGTTTGCTAGTTCTAGAAAGCCTTGAGGCTGTAATAGCCATTTTGTGGTCAGACAATGGTTCAGAACTGTTTACGATATCATGCTATCTCAGGGAGATAACTGCCTTGCTATTTACATGGCACAAGGTAGCTTCTTTGTCCACATTATCCTCTTGAGTAACTTAGTCTATGTTCAGGAAGAGTTGAAACAGTGGTCTGAAAAGTGTTGCTGGCAAGAAACATAATGCCTGTGAGGTTCTAACATTGTCAAACAGCAACTTGGTCAATTGGGGTGGCCCTAACGTACTGAATTTTGCCCAAAATGCTTTGAAATTATTGCAAGTGAAAGTTGGAGCAGAATAGCGCAGTGCTCAAATAGTGCTTCACGATCACGGACATTGTTTTTGCTGCATAATAGTTTATTAGAGCACAGCATAGCACGTTATAAAGCTAATGTATTTCCGTGCGAATCTCCAGAGGATTGGCTTGGTTGCACAGTTCATTATGTAACCTGGAGTCTTTAGTTAAAGATAAGATGCTGCATACATCAATTGGGCTTTTTTTGCACACAATGGGTACTGCAGACTTGGTTAGAAATGAGTGTTTCCCAGTTTTAGAGTGCAGGGATAACAATTTTCAAAATGCCCTTGGCGGTTCCGAACGCAATTGGCAACGCATAAAATTGGAGCATCTACTTCATTCTCTTGATTGTAGCATGGCCCAAGCAGCTCCTGTATTTCACTGGTCTCTGTAGGGCTGCTGGCGGTCTCTGGAACCACAGGGGGCTGATTAGTATTGTGAACAAACTGCCTGCTTCGCTTTTTAAAGGTCCTGCCCCTATGAAAGGAAAGATTAGCTAATACAGTGATGGCTGAGGGATAATCACTTTGGAACAATCAGCACTAGGGTATCAGCACACCAGGATAAAGGCTTTTCACTTCAGTTATGCTGCCCTGGTACCACTGTTGAGGCCATGACAGATGCCATGTTGCCACCAAAAGGCAGAAAGCCTTCAAGGGGGAGCTTTGGAATGGCGATAGGTGGCAAGCGTGGTTACTTCTCAGACTCCGCCATGTCAGCAGTGAAGAAAATATTTAATGACCTCCACTTGGATGGTCAAGGTGACTGAATTCATCTGCAAATCACATCTCGGGTTCACCACTTCACCCACCTCCCTCGCACTGTTTAATGCATCCCCCCCCCCCCCCCCCCCCCCGCACTGTTCAATGCATCACACCCTCAACACTCACCCATCAACACTGAGGCATTCAGAACTCGCCCTAACATCCTTTACTGTACCTCACCCACATACCCTTTCCAATCATGCCAGCCATACACACATTACTCTGCAAACCTACAGCTATTCAGCTGTGGCAGGGACAACCCCTGACCACACTGACACGCAGTTACTGACATTCTACTCGCTCTCTTTCAGGAGAAGATGGCACACAGCAGGCAGGAGCGTCAGAAGACAAGAGGCCTGCATCCCCTCCAACACCCTCTAGAAGACGATCCAATCAATCCTCAGGACTGATACCAACCGGAGCTCCTTTATGTACCACTTTCACTCATTCCTCACCGTCTTCCCCTGGAAGGTGTTGTGAAATGGAAAGTGCAGATGGTGTGATTGTGGATCTCCTGCTTTCCCCCCCCGCTCCCCTTCCATCTTTTCCCCTTATGTTTTTGTGCTTTCAGATAGTCAAGAACTGATGGCTGCACACCCTCGAAAGAGCCATGAGGAAGAGGAGGAGCCACCTCACAAGAGCAAAGTGGAAGTATCATCATCTGACCTTGCACTTGCAGACACCAGGTCAGATATTGGCACTGTGTGAGCATTAGAGACTAGCACAGAATTGGGAATCAGCTCGTGGTAAGTACCCAGACAGGAGTGGGATGCAGCCAGAGGGACAGGACAGCTCATGTGTGAACTCATGAGAGGGTGAGGTCACAGACAATACTTCTGAGAGGACCATCTGGGACCATCGCCAATTCTTGTAAAAATTGATCTGGTTCACTAATGTCCTCCAGAGAAGGAAATCTGCCACCCTTACCTGATCTGGCCTACCTGTGACTCCAGACCCACAGCAATGTGGTTGACTCGTAAATGCTTTCTGAAATGGGCGAGCAACCTACTAAGTCTGAGGGCAATTAACAATCAAAATTAAGTGCTGGCCCGGCCAGTGAACCACATCCCATGTAAGAATTTTTAAAAAACCTTCCTAACCCACTCCACCCCCAACTAGCCCCTGGCCATCTGACTTCCCCAGCACCCAGCCCCCCTCTCAACCATCTGACCCCACTTCCTGACCCCCTCCTCGCGCACTCACCTTACACACTTAGCTTCTCCTTGGCTTCTCAAGGTGGCTGGCGTCTTTAAAAGTAGCTGCTTTACAGCATTTAATACCACAAAATGGTTCCTCTTATTACCCCCAACACGACAGGACAATTCTCACCAGGCCCCAGGTGGAAGATTAGGTGAGAAATGTGCAGCTCCCGACCTGGGTCAGAGAAAAGGAGCAGAGTGGCAATCCAACTGTGATAGTCACTGCACAAAAGCTCTGGGATTTGATCTCTCTTGGAATGCCAGAGGCACGCCGCAGATCAGTGGTGGGAAACCTGTGGCCCGGGGGCCACATGCGGCCCATCTGGGTTCTGTGTGCAGCCCGTGAAACATTTTGTTGACAGTTGCCCATGCGCAGGGTTGCCACGTTGTGCTGATATCTGTCCGCATAGCTTTTTTCCTATGAAGTGATGCACATATAAAGCAAGGGCAAGTGAAGTGAGGTGCACACTGATGGCACACAACATTGACTGAGAGCCGTGCGCTCCCTCTGCATCAAAGTGTAAATATTAATTTAATTTTTGCCATTTGCAATTGATAGCTCTATTAATGTTTAAATGATTGAGCATTTTCTATAACTTGTTATGAAATATTAAACGTGTATTAAATGTATTTACCTTTATTCATGGGTTCGTGGTTAGTGAACATGCCCGACTTCAAACTTGTGGTCCACTCAGATGAAGGTGGGCCACTCTTGCGGGCTACTCATTAGCCTAGGTTGCCCATCACTGCCGAAGATACTATTTCAGCACAATGGACAGCTCTCAGAGGGGCTCTCTGGAAACTAAAATGTGCCCATCTGCACAAACTCGTTTAGGATTTAGCATGTTCAAATGAATAACACTGTTTCCCCATGTTACAATAGTGCCAAACTTCAGAAGTCCGACATTGGCTGAGAAGTGCTTTGGAAAGTCCTGAAATTGTGAAAGGCGCTCTTCACACCAAAATCTGTTTATTTTTTTTTTCTTCTTTGGTATCGATATATAGAATGAACACAATGGAATAATCTTTTGTCTTCACCTCATTGTCGATAGCTTGGTAGAGCAGATCACCTGCCTCTTAGAAAATCCACCCGATTTCTGTTCTATTCAAATGGATGAAATGAAAATTGGGCAGATTCTACAGGGCATTCCACCAGATTACTGCCTGTGTAGTAAAGGTGTAAAACTACTCCAATAATTCCAGATCGTGCTAAACAACGGACTACGACGCATATAAATGCAGATCTTTCCAAAAAATCATATAAACCATGGGCTGGATTCTCCGGTCGCCGACGCCGCTTTCACGATGCTCCGCCCCCTCCAAAGCGGCGTATTCGTAGAGCACGCTGCGCGCCATATCGACGGCCTCAGGACATTGCTCCGCCACCAACCGGCTGGGTTCCCAGAATCGGAGAATCCAGCCCCATATATTTCATGCTGCAAGTCAAGAAATAAATCAAAAGTCAGACAATGACAGATAAATAAATAACAGGCCAGGAATTTCCTCACAGCTGCATCCATCTACTGCCAGATCTGCATTGAAAGTGCAGCAGATATCCCTCCACTTCCATGTTTTACATTGCTGGAGTAAAGGATAGAATTTGAAGGTGGTACAGTGGCACAATGATTAGCACTGCTGCCTCACAGCGCTGTCATGATATTCAAACACACACATCATGATAGACACACCAACAGACAAATCAGCACACACAACACGACAACCAATCATAGACAAGGACAGAGACAGTATAAGAGAAGAAATACGACACCTGGTGGCCAGTAGATCTGGAGACCAGGACAAGGACAGGACCTGATTAACATCACACACAGGGAGTCACCACGTGCAGAGTATCAAGACAGAACTGTAAATAACAAGTTGAAATAAAACAGCGTTGTACCAAATACAACCGTGTTGGTTCATCTGTACATCAGAACACCCAACACTACAAGCGCCAGGGACCCGGGATCAATTCTGACCTTGGGTGATTGTGTGGACTTGCACGTTCTACCCGTGTCAGCATGGGTTTCCTCCGGATGCTCTTGATTTCCTCACGTATTCCAAAGATGTGCAGGTTAGGTGGATTGGCCATGGTAAATTGCCCCTTCATGTCCAATGGTTAGGTGGGGTTACGGGATAAGGCGTGGGCCTAGGTAGGGTGCCTCTGAGCTAGAAGCGTCAGGTTCGAGTCCCAAAAGCCAGGGAAGATGCATTCAAAATCCGGTCAAACAAGTTGAAAATCCACATTCAAATCCTTCCAATACATGCCAGTGGCAGTCTGTAAGGGAGAGAGAGAGATCCCTGGTCAACAATGTAATGGAAACAATATTTAAACCTCTACCATCACTAGTCATAGCTCCAGACTACACCATGCATGGAAAAGTGCAGATTGACACAGCAACCCTGTTTTTGGTCCATGTGCCCATTTGCGCACCCCTGCAACTCAATGTTTCCCCACCCACTATGTTTCCCCTCCCCAACCCTCTCCATCCTACCCGAGGAACCTGCAAGTCATGCCACCACATACTCTGCAACATCAGTCGAGGAATATGTGCGAGAGCCACACAAAACAATTGGAAATATATATATCAGAGGGAACACAGAGGGTGGAAGAGCAGAAATGCGAATTAGACAAAAATAATTAAAACTTAATACCAATAGTTTTCTGGCAGGAAACAACCAGAGAGTTAAAGTCCCTACTGCTCACAGCAGGATGAGAGCTAGTTCATTTTATAAACTCCCATCTGCCAACTTCTCAACCATTCAGGCTGGGAGGCACAGAAAACTATGGTCCAGGTCTTCTGCTCTCAGGTTGCCATACCCAGTAAGTACCCTGAAGATGCACTGAGGGATCATTCAGACATTGCCATGAACTGACTACACAGAATTGCATGGGAAGTTTCAAATTGTTTGTGGATGACTGCACAATGTTCAGCACCATTCGTGACTCCTCAGATAATGAAGCAGTCCATGTCCAAATGCAGCAAGACCTGGACGATATCCAGGCTTGGGCTGACAAGTGGCAAGTTACATTTACGCCACACAAGTGCCAGGCAATGACCATCTCCTACAACAGAGGATCTAACCACCGCCCCTTGACATTCAATGGCCTTACCATTGTTGAACACCCCACAATCAACATCCTGGGGGTTACCATTGATCAGAAACTGAACTGGAGTAGCCATATTAATACTGTGGCTACCAGGGCAGGTCAAAGGCTAGGAATCCTACGGTGAATAACTCCCCACCTGACCCCCAAAGCCTGTCTACCATCTACAAAGTACAAGTCAGGGGTGTAATGGAATACCCTCCACTCGCCTGGATGAGTGTAGCTCCAACAACATTCAAGAAGCTCAACACCATCCAGGACAAAGCAGCCCGCTTGATTGCTGCCCCTTCCACAAACATTCAAACCCTCCACCACTGACAAACAGTGGCAGCCGTGTGTACCACCTACAAGATGCATTGCAGTAACTCACCAAGGTTCCTGAGACAGCACTTCCCAAACCCACGACCACTAACATCCAGAAGGACAAGGGCAGCAGATACCTTCAAACCCCACCACCTGGAGGTTCCCCTTCAAGTCATTCACCACCCTGACTTGGCAATATGTCGCTATTCCTTCACTGTTGTTCGTGCAACATCTTGGAACTCCATCCCTAACAGCTTAGTGGGTATACCTACACCTCAAGGACTGCAGCGACTCAAGAAGATAACTCACTCGGGATGGGCAATAAATGCGGGCCTAACCAGCAACGCCCACATCCCGTAACTGTATAAAAATAAATTTAAAGAATCCCACTGGTTAATCACGCTGCTTTTGGAACCCTCTGAAACTGTGGAGTTGAAGTCAGAGACACCTGATGGTTCCAACTCACTTAGCAGAATAGTTACAAAAGAAAGTTGCAAGGTTAAAACCAGTTCTAAATCCTGGGTCTCTACCATTGAGCCTTCCTCTCACCACTGGACCCACCATCTGAACCCTCAGATTGCTTCCACAACGACCCCCCACCCTGACTACCCCACCATTCTCTGACCACCCGACTGCCCGGCAACCTTCCCAACAAGCCGCCTGACAGTCCCTACCACAGTCCCTCTACATCCTCCCAACCACCTGACTAAACCCCCCAAAATATCTCCCACCCTCCGACTGCAACCCCCCACCTTATATTCCCCCCCCCCCCAACTGTCCAACAACCCACCAGCCTCCTGACTAACACACTCCCCTCATCTCACCTTTTATCTGTTAGGTTTCTCAAAGCCTGGGGAACCTGGCCAATTTGCGTTAACAAATAGAATCACTTCGAGCAGATTTGGTACCTGCCCTTCATCTCACCTCCATTAAAGGGCAGCACAGTGGTTAGCACTGGTGCCTCACAGCTCCGGGATCCCGGGTTCAATTCAGCCTAGGATCACTGTCTGCATAGAGTTTGCACGTTCTCCCCGTGCCTGCGTGGCTTTCCTCCGGGTTCTCTGGTTCCCTCCCACAGCCCAAAGGCATGCAGATTAGGTGGATTGGCCATGCTAAATTGCAGCTTTGTGTCCAAAAGGTTAGGTCGGGTTACTGGGATAGGGGGATAGGGTGGAGGTGTAGGTTTAAATAATAATAATAATCACCTTTTATTGTCGCAAGTATGAAATTATTGTGAAAGGGTGTTCTGTCCAAGGACTGGTGCAGCTGCGATGGGCCGAATGGCCTCCTACACTATAAATATTATGAAAAGGAAGTGAGTATGGACTGTTTCAATTCCTTTTTCAGGTTTTTGACTTTGTCACCTCCCACTTGATGCTTGTTTTATAAGTCTACAGCATCCCCTTGATGTCAAGAAAGTTTCCCCCAAATTAAATTAATACCCTATTAATATCCCCTGTGATTTAGCACAGTGGGCTAAAGAGCTGGCTTGTAATGCAGAACAAGGCCAGCAGCGCGGGTTCAATTCCCGTTCCGACCTCCCTGAACAGGCACCGGAATGTGGCGACGAGGGGCTTTTCATAGTAACTTCATTGAAGCCTACTTGTGACAATAAGCGATTATTATTATTTGTCAGCTATGCCCCATGATCAACCTAGACAACAATTCAATTCCAACATACCTGAGATCCCTCCCTTCGACCAGTCTTGCTCCCGGAATACCATCTCTTTCCCACTGCCCAAAATGCAGTTCATTTGTAAATTGGGTTGCCTGTCGGGCAGACAACCTGATGAAAGATTAATAAGGAAAGCCATACTTTCAGGTTTTCCATCTGTAACTCCTCCCTGCTCTCAAGGTGCAGCCCCCTAAATGTCAGTGTCTTCCTCGACCCAGAATAAAAGTTGGGGTCTGGCTCACCGCATGCCTATTTAAAAGCCATCGGGCCTTTCGTTGCTTGAGGCGGGACTTCCACCCCATCCAAAAGGAGGTCCCACCTTTGAGAGCTCTCAGCCAATCAAGGAGTTGGTGGCGCTCTTGATCTGGGAGAACCATCGGGAGCAGCACCACTGCTGGGTTACAGGTAGTCCTGGAGAAGAGGAGCCAGGACCCCAGAACATGGTGAGTCCAAAGTCTCCCCATGGGCAAAACTGGCTGGTTCCATGAGGGGGGCTGAGTTGTGTTGGGGCAGATGTGTTTAGGGTTGTGGGAGGGGAAAGATGGTCGGGGAAATATTGAGTTGGGGGAGCAGCAAATGGGCACATGGCACCCAAACAGGAAGTACCCATCCCCTCCCCTAACAATCTGGTCCAGCCACTAGTCTGGCAGCATTTACAGCGCAGCCTGGACACTTGGCATGGGCCGCACTCATAGGGTAGATACAGAAAGGAAATCCCATGGTGCCCAATTTTTCACCCACCCCATTTGCCATCCCACTGCCAGGGGGCTAAAATTCAGCCAATGATTTCAGCAACTTAAATTTCTAACATCCAAAAGACGAGGTCGAAGTTAACCCAATTTGCCTCCAAGAATTGGGTGGTAAAAATCGTAAGTGTGACTGACCTGTCCATATCCCTCCTAGATCTTGCTGTCTTTAATTTTAACAGCCTAAGTACCGGCATTAAACCAGCAGAGTCCTCCTTGAAATATCCTGTCATTGGACTCCAATTAAGTTTTAATTCTAACTTGAATGAGGATGCTGCTGCGGGCTGGAATGCTGTCCATAGGTCTCAATTATTTCCCACTCATTTGAAGCTGGGAACATTGCGGAAGTGACTTTGGACTTCAGTACCTGGGAAATCTGACAATGCTGATTGCCTGCTCGTTGCAGAATTGGATGTAAAATAGGATGTTCTGCTCCGCCATATTGACATCAAGGTGCTGTCAGTAAACATTACCCCCTCAGAGTCAAAGTAAAAAGGTATGTTTGAGATCACTCAAGAAGCCTGATTGGCTGAGCCTTTTCCTACTTCTAAAAACTTGTATAATGACATACAGCTCCTCCCTCACAAGAACTTCTCTTTAAACTAATAAAATTTTCCAAATTAGCTTTGCAGGGATATTGTCAAGCAAACTTGACACCGAATTACATAAGGAGATTGTATAGCAGATGACCAAAAGCTGGTCAAAGGAGTAAGTTTTAAGGATCATCTTAAAGGAAGAAAGAGAGATGGAGAGGTTTAACTAAAGAATTCCGGGGTTCCGGCATTGGCCACCAATACCAGAGCAATTAAAATCAGGAATGCTCAAGAGGCTGGAAATTGGAGGAGCGCAGTTTTAACACACTATAGGGAAACTTTAACCTCACCAGGTAACGGGTCTTACTTACAAAGTCCCTTCTATATAAATATGCAATTCCTGATATCATGAAATTATTTGTTCTACTTTACACAGTTACTTTATTATCAAAGATTGCATTTTAGCTGGTCACTAGTTCTGAGGCCAACGAGCTTTACAGGATTTGAGTTTGACAGACCTGTGCTATTTCTGAAATGGACACCCACAGCATCTTCTCACCCAGAGGGTTCACTCATTTTCAATGGGCATTGGTTTACCAAATATAATTGTGTTGCCGATATTCTCATACTAAATTGCGTGAGTCATGCGTTCAAAGTAATGTTTAGATTGTCAAGCATGCTGGCACTCTGCATTTCAAATGTGGGGGACATCATCAAGGCAACAATTGTAAGACTGAAGCAACTGCGCATATGCAGGGCTTGGACAAGTACATTTGGTCACATGCTGCAGTGGTGTCTTTAACGCAGTTGCTCATGTCCAATCCTGCAGTTGTTTCCGAGTTGCATTTAATACCCTGACCACTGCCACTGAACAAATGTTCAGCCAGGCTAACAATGCAAGAATTATACGTCTGATTGGCAGCAATGGTTTTGATTTCTGCCGACAGCATCTGTTTAGGTTTTAGTGTGGCAAAATATGCATCACTCAATGACACAACTGACTCCAATTTAACATACCAAAGTATTACATTGCATTGTACCACAAAGTAATTACCATGTATTTGTTTCTCAAGCAATGTTAATGGGTGCAGATGGGATAATCCTAGATATTGGCTACTGATGATGTTTTCACATCTGCTAGTCAATTGGAAGCCTGCCAAAAGCATTATTTTAGAATAAAAATTGTCTTTATTTTCCAATTTCAGTTTTCAATATTTTTCTGCGATTTTTAATTTGCAGAAAAATAAAAGTCCTGTAATAAAACCCTGCATTTTAAACAAAAGTCTTTGGGAGATTTCTATTGCTGCAATCATTATTACTCATGTTGCAGAGGTAAGCAGCAGCAGCGCACAGAACGAACGAGGCAGCAAGAATGAAAACTGCCCTTTTACCTCTGGGACCTGTGTTTGAATCCAGACAGACAGATGGCATAAAAGTTTCCTTTCTCTGCTGGCTGTTAATCATCTTAAATGAGTTTCAATCTGGTTCCCAGTGGGTTTGAGTCCAGTGCAGAGAACTGCCCTCTAATTTCAGAGAGTTGTCATGAGATTAGCAATTTCATTCAAAGAGGTTATTAGGATAATCTCTCTGGGAAGCATAAATCACTGTTTTGCAGTAAGAATCTTTCTGTTGCTCGGTGCTAAAGGCCCTTTGTCAAGGTAATGAATGAGGACTTTACATCAGGAGCAGGATTGTGAAATGTTAGTATTTTAATGCAAAATTTTGTATTTTAATGCCAAGTGGAAAAGTTATGCCATTTTCTCCCATAAACAGTCCACATAAATATTTATGGGCAAAAAATAGAGAATTTGATTTGTGAAAGAAAGCCCTGAACAAAAACATTTAAAAAAAAAACTTACATCAAATGCATTTCGTGTATAGTTTACTGAGTTGGTATCCTGGCTTAGAAGGTAACAAAACATGGGAGAGAGAGGGGGGGGGGCAATTTTAATCCTGCCCAGCTGGCAGAAACCATGCTGGTGGGGGCAATTGAAATGCCCCAAGTTACTTACCCACCTTGGAGATGCTAGGGTCTCGGCTTCTGTAATCTGCTGTCCTTGTCAGACTGCAAGAACACCCACCCAAAACCAGCAGAGAGTCCTCTTTACATATGCTGGGCCTGAGTGGGACAGCTGCATTGCCTGTCCACCCAGGACAATCGGTGTAGAAGGGGACACAAAAGGAAAATGTCTTGCCTTTTTGGTAAACGTGACTTGTCTAATGACCATCTTTTCATTAGGTCCAGAGATGAACTGTGTTGCTTGTATTTTATGGGAGGAGGGTAATATTTGATAGGACACATTCTCCATAAATGCGGTTGTTTGGCTCTTAAATGCATTGCTCCTTGGTCTCCTCTATCAATAATGGCATCTAAGTGTATGTCCATTCGGAATGGCCTTACCTGTTCTGATCCCAATGCGCCAGGTTCTGTGTTCATGGTTTGGGGGTGGAGGGGGATGGTGCACAGACAGTGGGGTGTCATGCTTGTAAAAATATCCCAGGTAAAGTCAAAACAAGCGTAGGTCTGTGAAGGCGGAGTGCCGAAGGAATCGCTGTAAAATGTCATTTCCAGCTGAAAAGATCACTATTGAATTTCTTCACATGTTTCAGACTTTCAAACATTTCATCTCACGCTCAACACTAACAGTGGCCTTGAGGTAAGAGATTATCGGGGCTGAGAAGGGAAGTGGTTGGAAAGTAAGATTGCAGGTTGTGATATTTTTGGGGGAGGGTGAATCATGGTTGGTAGCAGCTCGTGTTCTTTGAATGTTGGGCACTTCTGGTCCACCTGGCACCACATTGGGGGTGTATATTTGTATATTTTGTATTTGTTGGTCGTGGCCTGCAGCATTTTCCTTAAGGATCACGTAGACTTACTTTTCATGAACACAGGAGCCTAGCGTATTTAGATCAGCCTAACCTCGCGGTGGGTGCTTCAAATAAGTATTTGACTCTTTATTTACTTGTGAAAAGGGACTAATGCCTGTTTCACACAGGGCTACTGCATGCTAATATTTAGGCATTTACCCATATGACAAGTGGTGCACTTGCGGTTCTGGCAGAGGGGCGGGGGAGACCTGTTAACATCAGGATTGGCTTGAGAGGAGCCACAGATACAGAAAGCAGCTCATTTGTCTTTGATAGGCCCTGCTTGCTTCAGAGGGATGAGGACCTGATAGGGATTCCAGGTGCCTCGTCTCCTGCAGTCACATTGGCACCAGCTTGCATGTGCTCAGTGCCAATGCAATGACTTGCAGGTCTGCACGTATGCCCAGTTTTTCCTAAATGTGCTGCTGGTTCTGGCTGTTCAGGGCTGAGAAATGTTCCCTTGAATTCTCATGCCCCCAACACTAACCCCTCATGCAACTGATCTGCCCCTCAACTGAGTGGCCTGATCCAGGAGATCTTCCTCCCTCTTTGTTAGGACTGTCAGATTTGGCACTCCATCATTGGCCCTTGTTCTCTTGCATTCTGGGACTCCTTCTCCTGCAAAGTCAATGACACAATGATGAGTTGAGTTCCATATCTTGAGGAATCAACTCCTCAACGTGAATCGCACAAGCCCTGGTGCTTCTCTCGTCCGCATCATGTCACATATCCTGGGCCATGTAACCTTCCCCGTGACCATGTACTACCCCTCCCCCCCTCCCCCCACCCCAAGAGCCTGGCAGAATGCAAGTACTCCTTGAGTTGGCATGTGGGCACCAAGAAGCACTTATCCACTTCCTTGGCTATCTCCGCCCATGCTCAACATTTGCATACCCTTCCTCAGGCATGTGCCCACATCAATGATTAGGATCCTAACTCACCTTTGTATCATGGAAAAGGTCATTCATTCTTTTTCTACACTGTAGCAACATCCTACAAATGGCTCCCTGGCCACCTCCATCCAAGTTAAATTGATCAGGCAAGGATGTCTCCTCTTCCCACCCTGTGAGAGGAGAACCTTTTACTGTTTGGTCATAGCCTGGGGAAATGAACAGAGGGAGTCATCATCAAACTGTAGAATTGCCCATGAGCGTGCCCCTGTCAATGCTCTGTCAATGTAAGCAGTTGTATTTCCTTCACCCAAACTTATACAGGTGGATGAATACCTCGACACATAGCCACCAGTAGTGGCGAGCACGTCAGGACGATAGGAGCTGTCAAGGATGGCGGTAGTCCCTCTGCCTGTAGAAGACATTTATTCAGTACCCCTGCACTGCTCGGTGCCCGCTGGTGGCTTAGTGCACACTGACAGCGGCCCTTTAATGGCAGCTCCGCCCTGACCAGTGCCTACTCCTATCACTGACCGTCAATTGGTCACCCAGCAGACAACTGTGGCAGGAACACCAGACTATGCGGGAGAGGTCACGCTTCTATTTCCACCAATCCCAACTAGTTTAAAATTCCCTCCATAGTTTCACTCTCTCTAAACCACACATTCACCATCCATTGGAAAAGACAGCAAACCTAAGATAAAACTGCAAACTACAACTTTAACGACATATATGCAAGCATCAGCAGTTGTTTTAATGTGTATCCAGCTGCTATGGAAATTGCTCTGCAACAGAGCAGTTTCTATAGCAACAAGTACTGCTTCAAAGAAGCTGTTCCACACCAGATGCACGACATTTCCAGTGCAGCCATTTTTTTTCATATGTAACTCTTTTTCTCAGCAGCTTTTTTGGCCAATCCTGCCCTATTACATACGACAGGGTTTCGACTGCATTCTCAATGCCAGACTAACTCCTTTAATATTGATTTTGCTTTGATATTTTCTACAAGTGTGAATCTGAATAACACGACAATGAAAAAGCCACCTGCAAACAAGAAAATGAGACCACCTCTCCACATGCAAGTATATGCTCAAACAGCTGGCTCTTCCTGATTCTGGCTATTGCCTGGGATAAGTGCTGTATGTAGATCCGCGCACACAGCTACCACTGGGGACATTCATCTGAATGTGGCAAGCCAATCCCCAAGTATTGCAAGGATGACAGAAGTGGTAATTCATTTTTACTTTTTCTGCCTTCTTGATTCAGATGCTGGGCGAATGGCATCACAAATGTGTGCTAAATCAAGGAGAACTAACTAAACTGGCTGTTTACTTCAACCATCAACTCACAAAAAGGTGCAAGTGGATTGTGATCCTCATTTGCACTTCAGAAGCATTTGCGCATCGTTGCAGCTTTCGGTTCTTCATCTTGATGTCGCATTAACAGATGGGACAGCGAGACAACTTGGAAAAATGCGTTACGCCACACAACAAATGTGCTACTCAATTCATTCTTTTTTTAAAAAAAAAGCATTTTATTCAAACTTGTATCAAAGTAGATTACAGCAAATAAACACCCTGGAAACATTCTTCCCAACAATCAACTATACAGTTTGTACAGATTTTCCTCCTCCCCCCCCCCCCCACCCCCACTCCCCTGCGACGAACAGCTCCTCAAACACGGTCACAAACATCCCTCACCTTTTCTCAAGTTCCCCTGCTGAGCCCCTTAACTCATACTTTATCTTCTCGAACCACAGGAAGTCATACAGGTCACCCAACCATCCTGCTACCCCCGGTGACGATGCCGCCTGCCACTCCAGCAAAAATTTGTCGCCATGCTATCAGAGAGGCGAAGGCCAAGACATCGGCCTTCCTCCTCTCCATGAGCTCCGGCTTCCCTGAAACCCCAAATATCGCCACCAAAGGGTCCGGGTCCACTCCCTCCTCCACTATCCTGGCTAAGACCGCAAACACTCCCGCCCAGAATCTTCCCAATTTTTCACAACCCCAAAACATGTGCGCATGATTCGCTGGCCCCCGCCCACACCTCTCACACTCATCTGCTACCCCATGAAAGAACCTACTCATTCTCGCCCGAGTCATATGCACCCTGTGCACCACCTTAAATTGTATCAGGCTCATCCTTGCACAAGAGGAGGTCCCGTTTACCCTTCACAGTGCCTCACTCCAAACTCCCCAATTGATCTTCACCAACCGCTCGCCTCCTTGCTCCCCCAGCCACTTATATATATCCCCAATTCTTCCCTCCCCTTCCACATCCGGAAGCAGCAGTCGCTCCAGCAGGGTGTATCCCGGCAATCTAGAGAACCCCTTCCAAACCTTTTGTGCAAAGTCCCTACCCTGTAGATAACTGAACTTACTACCCATCGGCAGCTCTACCCTCTCCCTTAGCTCCTCCAGACTGGCGAACCCTTCCTCCAAATACAAATCCCTCACCTTGACCAGCCCCACTTCCCTCCATCTCCTGTATACACTATCCATCCTCCCCGGCTCAAACCCATGATTCTCGCACAGCGGTGTTAGCACCGACATCCCTTCCATCCTAAAATGCCACCTCAGCTGATTCCATATCTTCACTGTGGACTGCACCACCAGGCTCCCTGAATACCTACTCGGAGCCATTGGCAATGCTGCCGTCACCATAGCCCTCAAACTAGACCCCTTACAAGATTCCTCCTCCATCCTAACCCACTCTACCCCTCTCCCTCCCACCACCGCCGCACCTTGTCCACATTCGCCGCCCAATAATAATGAAGCAAGTTTGGCAACGCCAACCCCTCCTGCTGCCTCTGTAGCAGGGTCCTCCCCACCCTCAGCACCTTCCCTGCCCATACAAAGTCAGAGATGGTTGTGTCCACTTTCCAAAAAAACGCCTTTGGTATAAAGATCGAGAGAGCCTGAAAGATAAACAAGAACCTTGGCAGGATATTCATTTTCACCACTTGGACCTCCCCGCCAACTTTAAGTGCAGTGTATCCCACCTCTTAAGATCTTCCCTTGCCTCCTTCACCAGCTTCGCTGAATTCCACTTATGGATTCCCTCGCTACCTGAATCCCTAAGTACCTAAACCTATCCCTCGCTACCGTAAATTAACCCCCCCCCCGCCCAGCCCCCCCAATTATCCCGCTGTGCCGGCTCATTCACCAGGAATACCTCGCTTTTCCATACATTCAGCCTGTATCCCGAGAACCCTCCAAACCTCCCCAAACAGGCCCATAATCCTTCCCATACTCTCCAACGGATCCGAAACATACAGCAAGAGGTCATCGGCACAGAGCGACACCCGATGCTCCCTCTGTCCCCTCATTATCACCTGCAACTGTGCCGACCCCCTGAGAGCCATCGCCAATGGCTCTATGGCCTCACCCTCGCTCTTGGCGTCACATACAGCAACCGCACCCAAGCCACAAATCTCGGCCCAAACCCAAACCTTCCCAAAACTTTGAACAAGTACCGCCACTCCACCCGATGAAATGCTTTCTCCGCGTCCATGGACGACACCACCTCCAGTACTAGAGCTCTCAATGGATTCATCACCACATTCAACAGCCGTCTTATATTACTCGCGAGCTTCCCGCCCTTCACGAAGCCTGTTTGATCTTCTGCAACCACCCCCGGGACACAATCCTCCATCCGCCAACAATTTAGCCAATACTTTCACATCCGTGTTCAATAGTGATATGGGTCTATACGACCCACATTCCACCAGATCCTTCCCCTTTTTTGGGATTAGTGTGATTACTGCCTGCTTCATCGTCTCCGGCAACTCCCCCTTCTCCAGTGCTTCATTAAACGCCCCCAACAGATGTGGTGCCAGGTCTGCTGCAAATTCCTTATAAAATTCTGCCAGGTACCCATCCGGCCCAGGGGCCTTCCCCGACTTCATACCCCTGATACTATCCAGCACCTCTCTCAGCCCCAGGGGCTCCTCCCACGCCTGCCGCTTTGCTTCCTCCACCTGGGGAAATTCCAGCTCGTCCAGAAACCGCCCCATGTCCCCCTCCTCTCCTCCAGGGTCTGCCTCATAAAGTCCCTGGTAATACTCTCTAAATGCCTCATTTATCTTCCCTCACTCTGACACCACGTGCCCAGCCCCAGTCCGGATCTTCAATATTTCCCTGGACGCAGCCGCCTCCACAGCTGGTGCGCCAGCATGTGGCTCGCCTTCTCACCATACTCGTATTGCACCCTTCTTGCCCTTCGCAGTTGGTCTATCGCCCTCGCCATTGTCAGCCTGTCAAATTGCTCCTGCAACATTTTCCTCCTCGCCAATCCCTCCGCGGTTGGCACCCTCGAATATTCCCTGTCCACCTCCACTTTCTCGCTCACTAGACGGTCATGTTCTGTCAAATCCCAAGTTTCTTTACCCGTCAGTCTGGCCTCAATAAAAGTCGAGATGGATTTGCAGGTACAGCATTAGTTATTTTATTTAGCTAGCAAGCTTTCCTCAATTCTCAGTAGCACAAAGCACATCCTGCTTCGTACACTTCTGGAATCAAGTGAGGCTGTAGAACAAAGGAGTCTGTACTGATACATTCAAATGGCATCAAGTTTCACATACACGATTCCCATAGGTCATCCTATATCCCTCCTAACCTGTTGATATATTCTGATTGGCTCACTTCCAATCCCTTCCTCTGGCCCCTATTACCCAGCATCCTTTTCTCCTCCTTTGGTGGACACACCTCTTCCTTGCTTTGCCATGCGGTCTGAAATCCTTTGTCTGTGAACTCACCAGAATTAGACTGGCCTACCTCTACATTACATTAACTAATCTCTCTAAAGTAACTATTTTATATCACATTCGTCAGTTCCACCCTCCTTTCCTTATTCGCACGAACCGTAAATTAGATCATTTCTCCCCGGACCACTGCCTTCAGTGCTTTCCAAAAAATGCCCGCCGACACCTCCCCATTCTGATTGAACTCTACATAATCCCTAATCGCCAACTGCACCTTATCACAAAAACCTCCATCCGCCAACAACCCCGAGTCAAACCTCCACCCCAGCCTCTGCTCTCGTCCCGTACTGAACTGAATATCCAGCCAGTGGGGTGCATGGTCCGAGATAACTATCCCCGCATACTCTGCCCCCTCCACCCCAACCAAAATCTCCCATCTCACTACAAAGTAATCAATCCTTGAATACACCTTATAGATGTGTGAAAAGAAGGAATACTCCCTTCCCCCTGGGTTCTGGAAGCGCCATGGATCCACCATACCCATCCTCTCCATAAACCCCCCCCCCAGCTCCCTTGCCATTCGCATCCTACCCATCGACCTGGGGCTCGATCTATCCATGCTCTGCTCCAGGACACAGTTACAATCTCCTCCCATGATCAATTCGTACTTGGCAAAATCCAGGATTGCTGCCAGCAACCCCCTCATAAAACCCACATCATCCCAGTTTGGGGCGTACACATTTACCAACACTACCGGTGCCCCTTCCAATACCCCACTCACACCTTTTAATACCCCACTAACAATCACGTATCTCCCACTTGGATCCCTCACCTCCTTCGCACTCACGAATCCCATTTTTTTTGCTCATTAAAATCTCCACACCCCTCGATTTCGAATCAAACCCCAAATGAAAAACCTGCCCAACCCACCCCTTCCTTAACCTAACCTGGTCCTTCACACGGAGGTGCGTATCCTACAAAAAGAAACCCCCCGCTTTCAAGCTCCTGAGGTGCGTGAACACCCGCGACCTTTTAACCGGCCCATTCAGTCCCCGGACGTTCCACGTTACCAACCTTACCGGAGGCTTGCGCCTCCAATCTCCTCTAACGTCCGTCATCTTCCCCACTCAACTCCTGTCCCTTTAATTCCACTCTGTACCTAGCCCATCCCAGATGGCCCCTTTCTTCGCCCTTGACCATGTCATCTCTCACCCCCTGCCGCGTCGCAGAAACCCCCCCCCACTTTTCCCCTTTCCCTTCCCCCTCCACCGGCCACCCCTCTTGGCCTTCTCCCCCACCACCTCACTTCCGTTCACCAGCATAACCTGCTAGCGCGGCTGCCCCTGCCCAAAGGCACCTCCTAATGACCTCATCCTCCCTCTCCCCCCACCCACTCCGCAGCTCAAAGAAGAAGGCCTCCTGCTGGCCTTACCCTCCCCCACCCAAACAAGGACTTCTCCTGAACTCCAGGTCGCCTTCTCCAAAAGTAAACAAACAGATGTTAAACACAAACAGTCCCATTAAACAGGAGGGGGGATGGGAACATCCATCCCCACATAAACTTTTCACCCCTACAACTCCTTACAATTAAAATCCCCCAATCCCTAAACCCACTCCAAACATGCTCCTGGCCATTACATAGTGCCAGCACCCCGGCTCCCAAGCATTGTCCACTCCGTTCTTGCCCAGTTTATGCTCCTTAATGAAGTCTTCGGCCGCTTCTGGGGTCTCGGAATAATACTCCCGGCCTCTGAACGTCACCCATAATTTCACCGGGTAGAGCACCCCAAACCTGATCTGCCGCCGGTACAGCACCGCCTTGGCCTTGTTGAAACCTGCCCGCTGTTTTGCCAACTCTGCTCTGATGTCCTGATAAATCCAGACATTATTTCCTTCCCAGTCGCAGCTACGCTTCTCCCTGGCCCACCGCAGAATTTTCTCTTTCTCCACAAATTTATGGACCGCCCGCGGCGGCTCCCCAGCTCTAGGCTTTTGCCTCAGAGACCTATGCGCTCGGTCCACTTCAGGTGCCTTATCCAGCAGCCCTTCTGCCACCAGTCCCGCCAGCATCCTCGAGATGTACCTCGTGGCACTCACACCTTCCACTCCTTCAGGCAGGCCCACTATTCGCAGGTTCTGTCTTCTCAAGGTATTTTCCTGCTCTTCAACCGTTGCCCTCAACATCTTACAAAGGTCTCCTAGGAGCCCCACCTCCGCCTCCAGAGCCACCGCACGATCGCTGTGGTCCGAGATCACTCCTTCAATCTCCAAAATCTGTGACCCCTGCACCTCCCAACACCTCTCCATCCGCTCCAAAGTACTCTTCAGGGGTGCCACAGCTTCTGCAGTGACCTTTGCATGATCCTCACACATTTCTTTCCTCTGTTTATGGAATTCCTCCTTGATCAAAGTCATCAGTTCCTGTATCTGGGGCCTTACAGCTTGCCCCTCCCCCACCTGCATGCTAGAAGAGGCTCTTGCTGCAGCACAAGGCTGTTTCAATTTTCCAGCCAAACCTCGCACTGTTTTCTGCCGCGTCCGGTGATCAGGAGACATACCATTCCAGGGGTAAACTACTCCTCTAACATTCACCTACGCCTTTTCATCAAAATTCCACCTGGATCCGTGTGAAAAGAGTCCTTTTCTGTGACTTTAAGCAGGAACAGCCCTGCATGTGACCACTCACGCCATGGTCACAACCGGAAGTCTAGCTACTCAATTCATAGATCATACAAAAATCCCTTGGGTTTCCTATTTGATACACATAAGGGTAGCACGATTGGGGCAAGGGAGACCGAGGAAGAGACACAAAGAAATCAGTGAATTCACAGCCATGTTAAATAAACTGCAATTATCCATACATTTCATAATGTTTCATCAAACTTTATTAATGTTGTAATGAAATGATAGAAGTGTCATGTTTCTTGTCATGCTCCTTAATATATTTTAGTCTGGCTTGTGAACATCTCTTTATTTCCTCTTGAAGTAAATGTTAAATTAAAAACATGTTGCTATTTTAATCTCTCAATTTCGATTTCAGCTGTCATTCAGCATTATGAATTTCATCAACTTGGAATTACAAGGGGGAGTTACAATCAAGGCCATTGGTGGAAGAGTGGATCAAGTGGGCAGCATGGCGGCATAGTGGTTAGCACTGCTGCCTCACAGCACCAGGGACCCTGGTTCAATTCTGGGCTTGGGTGACAGTCTGTGTGACGTTTGCACGTTCTCCCCGTGTCTGCGTGGGTTTCCTCCAGGTGCTCCGGTTTCATCCCACAGTCCAAAGGTGTGCAGGTTAGGTGGATTGGCCATACTAAAATTGCCCCTTAGGGTCCAAAGTTGTGCAGGTTAGGTGGGAGTACAGGGATTGGGTGGGGGAGTGGGCCTAGGTGGGTTGCTCTTTCAGAGGGTCTGTGCAGACTCGATCAGCCGAAAGGCCTCCTTCTGCACTGTAGGGATTCTATAGTTTTATGGTAAGTGATAGAAAATTGGACAATATGGCTTAGATTCGTAGGTTTAGATTTTCACTTTGCGCAACAGTTTAAGTGGGAAATAGTGAGTCAGCAGCATTTTACATCCCTTCCCAATTGACCCCAATGGAAATAAAAATCAGTGGAGATTAAAACAAGCTGCTGACTGGCTAACCACAATATTTCCAGGAAAGGGGAGGCAGTGTGGCCATGTATTAGCAGGGATGATGTGGAGTACGGGCCGGAATCTGGAAATCCCAGCAGGAGGTCCTGTTGAATTTAACAAGCTAATCATTATATTTTTACTCCTTTTCCCATTAGAAGGCTGCGGCTAGGGCTTCTAGTCAATGGTGCCCGGCTGCTGAGAAAGACGCCGGGTTAATGGTGGCGAAGGGGGAGGGCGGGTTAATGGTGGCGAAGGGGCCGGGGTGGGGGGGGGGGGTTGTTGGTGATGGTGGTGTGGAAATTGGAAGTCTGGATGACAACGAGGAAGGAAGAAATACCCGGAACATTGTAGATTTCCTGAGGTCTGGAAAAAATTCAGACCCCCCCCCCCAGCATTAAATTTGAATCGCTGCTAAAATCTGAGGAATTAAATCTCAATATAATACTGTTTCCATTTGAACGACAGCAGATTTGGGGATACTTCAGTGACCCACTCAGGAGTCCCCGCGGCCGGGTTCATTTGTGGTCTCTACAGTCGTGGCCCTGACATGGTGGACCTCACGAAAGGCACCCTTGGCCCACCGTGAGGTGCACCACGCCAGAGCCATGACTGTAAAGACCAGCTGAGGCCCAAACTCCCCAACCCCCCGCACCACACATCGGCCCTGACCCCACCCCCTCCCCCACCCCAGAGCAGCCCCCAACCCCCGGATTACCTGGGTGCCCCTCCCCAAGTACAGGGGTGACCCAATCCTCCCCCCCTCGGGACCCCTGTGCCAGGGAGAGGGAGGTAAGTGCAGTGAAACCGCACACTTAAGTGACTGGAATGCACTTAGGGCACTTACATTTCTTTAATGCGACCAATGTTTACAAATATTGGGATTTCACTACTGAGGTATAAAAGGGTATGAATGGATGAAAGCTGCAAATGGTTTTTATGAGCTGTCAATCACAGCCACTACTTGAAAGCTCTAAAAGGCGTGTAGGTAGTGGATCTGTGGGAACCAGACGCAGGCACAGCTGCTCTCCTTTGAGGAATGGACACATGGAGCTGGAAGGTAAGTATTACAGCTGTGATGCTTCCCACTGCTCCTGTCTGGACTGCTCTCTAGCTTTCAGATGCGTCCCTTTTCTGAGGGAATGGCATCTGTGTGAGGAGGGGTCTCTGGAGGGGATTCCTTTAGGCAGGGGGACCCTGGGGGTCCTTCTACTACCAGGCTCCCTGGGAGGAGTCCCCCTATTCCAGGGGTTCCTGGAGGAGGGGGTGGGGTTTGGGTCACCCCTGTACTTGGGGGTAGGCAAGGCACATAGGCAATCTGGGGTTGGGGGCTGCTATGCGCTGCGGGCGGGGAGTGGTCGGGGCTGATTTGCAGTGGGAGGGGGGGGGGTGGGAGTCAGGGCCAATTTCCATTGCGGGCGGGGGCAGAGTTCACGACGTGCCGGTCGGGGGCCGTTGGCAGTGGCCACCCCGGCAATTCTCCGGGCCCTGATGGGCTGAGCGGCCGCCCGTTTTAGGCCAGTCCTGCCGGCGTGCAATGGTCATGGTCCATCACGGTGGGACCTGGCTGGTAGGCCGTCTACCGGAGTCCGGGGGGGGGGGGGGGGGGGGGGATCCGGCCCCGGGGTGGGCCCCCACGGCGGGGTGCCCGCGATCGGGGCCCACTGATCTGCGGGTGGGTCTGTGCCATGGGGGCACTCTTTCCCTCCATGCCGGCCTCTGTAGGGTTCTGCCATAGCCGGCGCGGAGAAGAAACCCCCTGCGCATGCGCAAAAACACACCGCCGGTTCTGCGCATGCGCCAACCTGCGCCGGACCTTTGGAGGATTCCGCAACTTCCGGGTGGCCCGACGCCAGAGTGGTTCACGCCGCTCTTGGCGCCGGCATCCGGCCAGCTGTGGGAGAATCCCACCCATGATGTGAGGTTAATTGGACATTCTGAATTCTCCCTCAGTGTAGCCAAACAGGTGCCGGAAAGTGATGACTAGGCTACTTTCACAGTAACTTCATTGCAGTGTTAATGTAGTAATGTAATAATAAAGATTATTAATATTATATGCCCTTATTCAGACATAGTGCAGAAGGAGGCCATTTAACCCATCGAGTCTGCACCGACCCACTTAAGCTAAGGGCAACTTAGTGTGGCCAATCCACCTAACCTTTCAATAATCCTATTGATACCTCTATGGGGGATTGGACACAATACATTGAACATTCCGGCTACGTTTTACAGCGAAATAGAGTAGGAGGGGAAGAGACAGGCTATCCTTCTAAGTGTGCCCAGTCTAAAATTTAATACGCAGCCTCACATCCCCAAGACCACCCGACTCCAAGGCATTCACTAAGATAGTTGAATTTGTGAGAACACACTACCACCTGAAACTTATCAGTCGTATTGCTGCAATTGAACCGAGCGAGTCCCTGGGGAAATTACCAAAGGTAAGACTGTTCGAAGAGCACTGTGACCTTGGAGCAACTCTCAATGATATGCTGCAGGACTGTGTAGTCTGCGAGGTAAATAATGAGGCAAAGCCATCCAAAGAAAGCTATGGGCAGAAGCAGATATAAATTTCAAGAAGGTGCTGGAGATAGCGTTAGCGATGAAGAGTGCTGAGAAGGGCGCACAGGAGCTTCAGAGCTCCTAAAATAACACGATCCACCAGTTAGGGCAGGAATTTGCAGTCAGAAGTGATGCCATAATTTTAAAACAGGAAGCAAATGCAGCTATAAATAGAGCGAGAAGATTTAAAAGAGCTAATCAATCACTTAGGATTGAAGTAGACTGGTACCAGTATGGGGGTAATTACTCCCCTGAAGCCTGTTGGTACAAAGAGACTATTTCTTCTACCACAGGAAAATTCACTTAAGGTATTGATGTAGAAGTAAGTCAAGTCTACCTTGTAACAGCGTCATACATCGCATGTGCATAAGATGGAGTCCAGTACTATGGATTTAAATGTCACTTAAGGTATTGATGTAGAAGTAAGTCAAGTCTACCTTGTAACAGCGTCATACATCGCATGTGCATAAGATGGAGTCCAGTACTATGGATTTAAATGTTTGCTCATTATTCAACGTGAAAGCATGCAAAAGCATCACTGTGATGCTTTTGGTAAATGGTAGGCCCTTAAAGATGGAAGTTGACATGGCAGCTTCTGCCACGGTGATAGGAGAACATTTTGATATTTACACGAAGGAGTCCAGCCATTGAGTTTGAGAGGTACCGCAGCAAAACTAACAACTTGCACAGGAGAAGCCATCAAGATAAAGGGCATTACCACAGCACCTGTCAGCTATCAGCAGTAATCAGCTCAACTCCCAATAATAGTAGTGTCAGGCCAAGTCTTTTAGGCCGTGATTGACTCAAGGGAATGGAGTTAAACTGGATGGAGATCCACAAGTACGGAAAGAGGGGCTGCTTGAATAAATGAAGTATGAGAATGTTTTTACTACAAGTTAGGTAAAATAGGGGGTTCCCAGGTGAAGATCGATGTAGATCCAGAGACAATCACTCCCTTTTTTTTAAGAGCAAGACCAGTAACATACACCTTGCAAGAAAGGTTGGACATGGAATTGAAGAGATTGGAAAAATTGGGTATTATCCAGCCAGTTCAATTCACGCACTGGGTAGCACCCATAGTCCATAGAAGCACGACAATGCAAAAGGAGGCCATTTGGCCCATCAAGTCTGCACCAACCCTCCGAAAGAGCACCCTACCTAGGCCCACTCCCCCACCCTATCCCCGTAACCCTGCGCATTGTTCATGGCCAATCCACTTAACCTGCATATCACTGGAGATGAAGGCAATTTAGCATCGCCAATCCACCTAGCCTGTACATCTTTGGATTATGGGAGAAAACCCACACAGACGTGGGGAGAATGTGCGAACTCCACGCAGACACGGGGCAAAGGTGCAAACTCCTCATAGACAGTCACCAAAGGCCAGAATTGAACCTGCGTCCCTAGCGCTGAGAGGCAGCACTGTTACCCACTGTGCCGCCGTGATAAAGCCTGACCAAACCGAGGAGACTACAAATTGACAGTTAAGCAGTCTGCCAAGTTAGGTAAGTATCCAATCCCCATGGGCGGCACTGTGGAGCAGTGGTTAGCACTGCTGCCTCACGGCGCTGAGGAACTTGGTTTGATCCCGGCCCCGAGTCACTGTCCATATGGAGTTTGCACATTCTACCCTTGCCTGCGTGGGTCTCATCCCCACAGCCTACAGATGTGCAGGGTAGGTGGATTGGCCATGCTAAATTCCCCCTTAATTGGGGAAAAAAATTGGGTTTAAAAAAGTATCCAATCCCCAAGATTGAAGACTGTATGCAAAGGTAACTGTAGGTCAGTCTTGTACAAAGCTAGATTAGAGCCCCACACATATTAGCGACTTGAGTTAGACGAGGCTTCCCAAGGTTATGTTACAATAAACATGCACAAAGGTTTATTTCCATATACATGCCTACCATTTGGTGTGTCGCCAGCATGTGCTGTTTTCCAGAGAACAATGGAAAGCCTATTGCAAGGTCTGCCTCGAGTCGTATGCTTCGATGATGTTTTGATAGCATGGTTCGTCAGAAGCTGAGCACCTAGCTAACTTAGAGGAGGTGCTAAAGAAATTTCAAGAGTCTGGAGTATGGAAAAATGTACTTTTCAAGCCATTAAGGTTACCTATCTGAGATTACATCTCATACCAGACAAGGTCAGAGCAATGGCGCTGCCCAAAAACACATCTGAACTCAAGTTATTAGGAATGGTGAATTAGATTGGCCATTTCTGACCACATTTGTTGACATTATTGGTCCCTTTTCATATGCTACTAGAAGCACCAGCATTGGATTTGGAAGACGCCCCAGAGAGATGCTTTTAACAGAGCAAAGCAATTGTTGAATTCTTCGAGTGACGTCGGTGTAGTATTGTCCCATAAGGTCAACGATGGACCTGAAAGACTTATGGGGTACGGCTCGAGAACCCTCTCAGAGGCCACGAAAAGCTACTCTCAGATTGAAAAATACTTATCAATAGTATCTGAGAAGTTCCACCAGTATATATATGAGACGCACTTTACCAATGTTACAGACCACTAACCATTTTTGGTTCTTTCTAAAGAAGATAAGTCTTCGGCCGGTCACTTTGGCAAGAATTCGACGTTGGGTGTTAATTCTGTCCATCTACGAATATACATTCAAGCACCGACCTGGAACACACATTGCGAATGTGGATGCGCTTAATCGCCTGATTTACCAGAGAGTGTTGCACCACCCCCAGTACCGCAGGAAATTGCAAAGCCTTTGAATTCCTTGAATACGTTGTCAGTTTTGGCACAGAGGGATCTGCTGTTATCCAAAGTGAGGCACAGGATACTAAGGGGGTGGGCCAGTGAGCCAGTTTCTGAAGAGATTAAACCATATTATATGCCAATGCTTGAATTAAGTTTTAAGATGTCATCATACTTTGGGGAGCCAGAGCAGTTGTCACTGTACCAGGAAGGACGTTGCTCCTAGCCAAATTGCATGGTTCCCATCCGAGTATATCAAAGCTGGAAATGTTCACTGGGAGTTAGGTATTGTGGTCTGACAGCGATGCCAACATTGAGAGTGAAGCACTGTAAACAGTGCCAAATACAACAACGGTTGCCTGCTACATCCCACTGCACCCTTGGGAATGGTCAGGCAGGCCATGGGTCCAAGTTTATGTTGATTACGTGGGCCATTTTTAGGCACTGTGTTTTTGCTCCTTGTTGTCCATTCAAATTGGATGGAAGTGTTTGAAACAAAGTTGATGACGTCACATGCCACAATTGAGAAATTGCATCAGTGTTTTTAGTCCCATAGGATACTTGAAGTCATTAGTGTCGGATAATGGAAGAGCCTTCGCGAGTGCTGAGTTACACCTCCTTAAATGGTATCAAACACATCAGGACTGCGCCTTACCACCCAGCTTCCAACGGTTGAACGAGCAGTCCAAACCTTCAAGGCAGACCTGAAGAAGCAGCCACCGAAGGCCGGAATCTCACAACTCTTTCTGAGCTACAGATCCACTCTACGCTCCACAATGGGAGTGCTGCCAGCAGGGTTGTTGATAGGCCGATATCTTAGGGCCAGGCTGGTGGTTCCGAATTTGGCAGGGGTGGGGCGGGGGTGGGTGGGGGGTGTGAGGGGGGGGGAGGGGGGGAGGGAGGGAGAGAGGGAGAGGCCAGTCAGAAGAAAAATCATGATTCGGGCAAATCAATAAAGACATTTGCAATGGAAGAAGTTGTATATGTCAGAAAGTTTGGAAGTGGCTCGAGGTGGATCCCAGGAGTTGTATCAAAACAACTTTTCATCTGGAAGCATGTAGACCATTCATGAGGACAAGAGTTATCCCAGTAGTCAACACTGCCACCTAAAACTATGTTGCCTGCAGGGGACGAGGTTGATTAGCCATACAGTGAAGTACCGAGCCAGCCTGTGACAGGCGAGTCTGTTGTCCCCATAGAAACGGATGAAGCTGAGAAGATGCCGGGTACAGTAGTCCCAGTGGAAACACTCCTGAGACTAGAAATCGGAAACCACCTGAAAGACTCAATTTATGATGGGCATGTTTTTAATGTTGGAATTATCTGGGGCTAAGGATCATAATTATTTTTGATGTAGACATTGAGGGATGTGGTGTTTGTCTCCTTCATGGCACGATCTGCCAAGAGGGTCATGTGATCTGAGTAATCAATCCGGGAGCAGGTTATAGTAGAATCATAGGATCCCTACAGTGCAGAAGGAGGCCACTCGGTCCATCGAGTCTGCACCAACCCTCCGAGAGAGCACCCCACCCAGGCTCAATCCCCCACCCAAACCCAGACACCCCACCTAACCTTTGGACACTAAGTGGCAATTTAGCATGGCCAATCCACCCTTTGGACTGTGGGAGGAAACCGGAGCACCCGGAGGAAACCCACACAGACACGGGGAGAATATGCGAACTCCACACAGACAGGGATGCAAGATCGGAATTGAATCTGGTTCCCTGGCGCTGTGAGGCAACATTGCTAACCAGTGTGCCACCTTGTCGCCCTTGAGGGATCAACCTAGCAAGCACGGGTTTCTGTATCAGTTCGACCCTGGAAGCTGACTTGCAGCCACGAGGCTGAAAGCCTCTGCATTGTAGTTATACATAAATAAAGATTGCAGTAGTTATTTACCAAACTGGTTAACAGGAAATATTACAGATAAAATTATTTTTTATTCTTCGTGCCAAAATGCACGATTTCACATTAAACTTCATTTGCCAGATCTTTGCCAACTCACTTAACTGATCTATATCTTTTTGTTTTCCCTATAAATCTAGAGTACCCAATCCATTTTTCCAATTAAGGGGCAATTTAGTGTGGCCAATCGACCTAGCCTGTACATCTTTGGGTTGTGGGGACGAAACCTACGCAAACACGGGGAGAATGTGCAAGCTCCACACGGACAGTGACCCAGAGCCACGATCGAACCTGGGACCTCATGGCCTTGAGGCAGCAATGCTAGCCACTGCGCCACCGTGCTGCCCCCGACCTATATCTTCTTGCACACTCATTATGTCCTCTTCACAACTTATACCCTATCTATCTTTCTTTCATCAACAGATTTGGCAACGGTACCTTCAATCCCTTCATCCAGTTTATTTATATCAATTTCATAAATTTAATGCCCCAGCACACCACTTGGTACATTTGCCAATCTGAAAAAGATTAATTTATGCCTATTCTCTGCTTCCTGTTAGCCACATAATCTTCTATCCATGCCATTGTTACCGCAATACTATGAGCTTTATTTTCTGCAATAATGTTTTATGTTTTACTATATCAACTACTTTCTGAAAATCAAAATACAGTGCATCCACCGGTTCCCCTTAATCCACAGCACATTACTTCCTCAAAGAACTTCGAAAGTTGGAGTTGATTTCTTTAGCATAAAACTATGTTGACTCTGCACTTATTCAAGTGCCCTGCAATAACTTCTTTAATAATAGTTTCTAACATCTTCCCTAAGATGGATGTTAAGCTAACTGGTGGATGATTTCCTGCTTTCTATTCCTTTTAGAATAATGCAGTTGCATTTCAATCTAATGGGGCCTTTCCCAAATCCAGGACACTTTGGAAAATTAAAACCAATGCACCATCTATCTCACTGGACATTTCTTTTAAAACCATAGGATGAAGTCCATTAGGACTTCACTGCCGAAAGTTGGTATTTCCGCCATATTGACAGGGCTGCACCAATCAAATGCTTTTGTTTTAAAAGTTTGAATTTTACCTGTCACTGGCAAAAGTTGTGTTTTTTTTAAATACATTAACTTATGGGAGATGGGCTTCGATGGAACATCCACTGTGTTGTTAGGAAAGGAGTTCCATGATTTTGACCCAGAGACAGTGAAAGAACGGCAACATAGTTCCAAGTCAGGATGGTACTTGGCTTGAAGGAGAACTTCCAGGTGGTGGTGTTCCCATGTATCTACTGCCATATTGCTTCTAGATGGTAGTGGTCATGGGTTTGGCTGCCTAAGGAGCCTTTGTGAGTTCCTGCAGCGCATCTTGTAGATGGTACACACTGTTGCTACTGTGCATCAGCAGTGGAGGGAGTGAATGTTTGGATGGGATGCCAAGCAAACGGATTGCTTTGTCCTGGATGATGTCAGCTTCCAGAATGTTGTTGGAGCTACACTCATCCAGGCAAGTGGAGAGTATTCCATCACACTCCTGACTTGTGCCTTGCAGATTGTGGACAGGCTTTGGAAAGTTAGGGAGCGGGATTCTCCGACCCCCCGCCAGGTCGGAGAATTGCCGGGGGGCGGCGTGAATCCCAACCCCGCCGGCCGCCGAATTCTCCGGCACCGGCGCTTCTCCGGCCCACGATGGGTCGAAGTCCCGCTGCTGTAATGCTGGTCCCGCCGGCGTGAATTAAACCACCTCCCTTACCGGCGGGACCAGGCGGCGCGAGCGGGCTCTGGGGTCCTGGGGGGGGCGCGGGACGATCTGGTCCCGGGGGTGCCCCCACGGTGGCCTGGCCCGCGATCAGGGCCCACCTGTGCCGTGGGGGCACTCTTTTCCCTCCGCGTCGGCCATGTAGGTCTCCGCGTAAGAGACCCCCCCGCCCCGCTGCACATGCGCGGGGATGACGTCAGCAGCCGTTGATGCTCCCGCGCATGAGCAGACTTCCGCCGGCCGGCGGAATCTCTTCGGCCCCGGCTGGCGTGGCGCCAAAGGCCTTCCACGCCAGCCGGTGGGACGGCAACCACTCCGGCGCGGGCCTAGCCCCGAAAGGTGAGGGCTTGGCACCTGAAGGTGCAGAGAAATCCGCACCTATGGGGCGGCCCGACACCGGAGTGGTTCACGCCACTCCATCCCGCCGGGAACTCCGCCCCGCCAGGTAGGGGAGAATCCCGCCCAGGATGTGAGTTACTCACCTCAGAATTTCTAGCCTGTTTTTTGTTTTTGATTGCTGTTAGCCTCTTCTCCTCATCTTGAAAAATGATTGGTAATATGAGGGGATTAATTTGTGAAGTTTCCAAGCAAGCTTTCTGCTAGTAATTAGGATGCTGGATAGCAAAGTATCTGCCAACATTTTATTATGCTACTTGTACTGTGGTCAAGTGACACGTTGTTGCTTTGTGGGTTTTTTGTTTAAGCTCTAACCAGCAATCACCACGGGAACTGATCCTGCAAGCTTTGGGGTCAGCAGGAGCCAGGCCTGTGCCATCCACTGGAGTGGCACTTGCCGACAATCTGTATCATAGAGGGACGGTACTACCCGAGGCAGTGAGAGTCACCTCCTGTCTCAACTGGCTTCTTTTGCTCACATGGGGATTTAAAGTATAATCAGTTATTGTTCTCATTGCCCACACTTATATCAAACAGGGCTGATGCATCAGACAGTAACGATCAGTGCTTTTGCTTCATTCTCAGCAAAAAGCAACGGCAGTATAATGTGGATGCCCAATTTCTCCCATGCTGTTCCAATTCCCAGAGTAAAGAGGTGACTGTTGGCAGGCATGGTGCCGCCTTGTGGTCCTCCCTGTGAGTCAACACCAGGGAGTTGTAGACATGGATGGCGTGTTGCCCTGCCGTGGAGAGGAGGAGGACGATTTTCCTGGTGTCCGAAGCGCGCTCCTTTTCGTTGGCTTCCAGGAAGAGCTGGAAGCGCTATTTGAACAGCTTCCAATTGACGCCGAGGTTTCCAGCGATTACCGGGTTCCAATCCTGGTACTATGATGTGTTGGGTGCTCTGCTACACAGATGAACCAACACGGTTGCGGATGGTACAACTCAGTTTTATTACTAACATATATTTACAGTGGTAAACTGATTACTGTGGTTCGATTATGACCCTTGAATCTGTGGACCTATTCCTAACACTATCTTGGAGTGGCGCTCAGCACATGGTGGATGTCTGAGTGGCTTGCTGTGAGCTCTGTGCCCTGAGCTGTCTCCTGCTGGAATGAGCGGGAAGTGTCGTGTTCCCTGTTTTATAGTGTGTATGCTCTTGCCTGTGATTGGCTGTGGTGTTGTGTGTGTATTGATTGGTCCGTTGATCTGTCCATCATTATGTATTTATGTTTGCACCATGATGTTTACCTGAATATCATGACATAGCCCACTAGTGTTATGAATGTTGAGGACATGTGCCAGGACTCAACCTTTCTTTCCTACTTCTCAATTAATTGTAACAGAGATTTTTGCAATTTATAAGGATGAAGGTATTAATTCAGTGTCTACACCTAACCGTTCACATACAGATTGCAAAGAACTCAGTCCAATACGCTTTCTTGAGTTTAAACCCAAAGGGAACAGAGTCCCCTAGCCCGGGCGCACGATTGGCCAGGTGTTTCTTGGTGCTCGGAGCACCTAGAAATGGCACGCTATAGGACAGCCATTCAGGTAAATCGGGGTCCTCAGCAGGGACCACACGACCGAGGCCGCACTTAGTCCCACTTTCTGCACTGAGGAGCTCCACTCGCCGGAACTCCTCAGTGCAGGGAGAAATCGAGACACCATTTCTGATCTCACAACCCCCTTGACGGGACCGCTGGGCCCCCCCCAAACCCCAACACACCTATAAGGGGATCCTTGGGGGCCCCCCCACATATTCCTGATCCGCACAGTGCACCAACGGGCCCGTAGTGTGGGAAAATGCCAGCCTGGCACCTTGACTGTGCCCCTGTCATCTGGCAGTGCCATCTGGACACCCTGGTAGTGCCAGGTCGGTGTCCAGGTGGCACCTCCAGGCTGGAAGTGCCCAGGTGGCACAAGCAGTGACAGCGTGCCACCCTTCCTAGAGCGCAAACACCTGGGGGCCTCTAATCTCCGGGGATACCCCCAATCGTGCCACTGTCTGGACCCCATTTGTGGAGACCATCACTGAATGGCGCTCACCCGAGATCTCCAAAGCGAGGGAGTTAGATCCCACGCCTTGGATAGATTGTGGGAGTGTACACTAGAGTTAGACTAGCTGCCTCTCACTTAATATGCAAATTTGCCAAAAAGTGATCCTGCCCACAAACGCTGGGATTCAGATTGCGACGTCTTGCGAAATCGCATTAGATCGTGCGAAGCGTGGCGAGCCAGTTAGATCCCAGAAGAAGGATCACTCGGCATCTATTGGTCACGTTGCGCCAAGACGCACTGTCTTTCCGGCTTAATGCAGCGGTGGAGCTCACCCAAAAGGGTTAGTTTTTGATTGTGCTATAAATCCACTCGGGTAAAAATATAAAGATATTTAAAAAGATAAACGCACATCCCAGCCTTCTCAACACCCACCCACGCAAGAATGCAAAATTACAAGTTAGACAGTAGAGCAGGTTAACTTTAGGCCCAATTAAGATTCAATGATAAAAGGCAACAAAAAATAGCATTCACTGTTTATGAGTCCTTCAATGTTGTTTGTGGCTGAGGCAGTTTTTTTTAAACAGTGGTACTGATCTTTCCCCTGGAAATGCTGCTTTGCATTTTTCAGTGTCCTTCAAACTTATCTGCCTGTTTCGCCTGGTATGATATAAACAGGCAGAGTTCCTTTCAATTGGAATTCACTATTTCTGTGATGTGTTCCAAAATGTAACAGAGATGGGACTCTGAATTTGTCAAGATGCCCCTTAAATGTCACTATCGTCCCTGCTTCCACCACCTCCTCCGGTAGCGAGTTCCAGGCACCCACTACCCTCTGCGTAAAAAACTTGCCTCGTACATCTACTCTAAACCTTGCCCCTCTCACCTTAAACCTATGCCCCCTAGTAATTGACCCCTCTACCCCGGGGAAAAGCCTCTGACTATCCACTCTGTCTATGCCCCTCATAATTTTGTAGACCTCTATCAGGTCGCCCCTCAACCTCCTTTGTTCCAGTGAGAACAAACCGAGTTTATTCAACCGCTCCTCATAGCTTATGCCCTCCATACCAGGCAACATTCTGGTAAATCTCTTCTGCACCCTCTCTAAAGCCTCCACATCCTTCTGGTAGTGTGGCGACCAGAATTGAACACTATACTCCAAGTGTGGCCTAACTAAGGTTCTATACAGCTGCAACATGACTTGCCAATTCTTATACTCAATGCCCCGGCCAATGAAGGCAAGCATGCCGTATGCCTTCTTGACTACCTTCTCCACCTGTGTTGCCCCTTCCAGTGACCTGTGGACCTGTACTCCTAGATCTCTTTGACTTTCAATACTCTTGAGGGTTCTACCTGTCCATTAAAATTAATGGTCAGATATTCTGCATGACCCACGTATCATTTCCACAGCGAGCAGAAGAGGCTCACCAACAGATTCTGCTCAGCAAGGTGACAAATTTCATGCCACAGTGTAAGAATGGCAGCTTTTTACAATCCCCCGTGGGTAAACTGTAAACCAAAATAAGCAAATTTACTGAATGACCCCCAAAAGAAGAAGTAACTAAAAAAAAAATGTAATCTTTTATGGCTTTAACTTTAACTCAAATCAGAATCAATGTAAATTAGAAATTAATCAATGGGTTAATGATTCCTAAAGTAAATGGGTAAGTTTCACATTAAATAGTCAACATGTCAAAGATACACCACCACAAGCATTTTCCATCACCATGAATGGCACTAGGTAACTACACTGTTCCATGCAGAGTAGGTTAGGAATCCTATCCAAGTGCAGCTTTTATTTCAGTGATTCATGGATATCTTTATCATCAGCAAGCCACCCTGCTACGATTCACTTCGGGTTATGACAATCCTGATAGTGTCGCTCTTCAGAGTTCCTTTTCAGCTGACCAACCAATCACACTTTGGTTCATGGTTTGGCTACTTCTAGCAAAACGCCATATTTTAGTGTCTCTGAGCTATATTAATACAGCTTTTTCTTTTTAGCCAGCTCACACAGTGGTGTATCTGCAACTGTCCTTTGTATATGGCCAAAAAGCTTCTGTCTTAACTCCTTTCTGTTGGTGCTACATTCAGGTCAATGGTCACCAGGTCACGTGAATCAATATATCCTATTATCCAAGAGGTATTATTTATCCCTTTACAATTGATGGACACTCATAAATTCCTTTTAAAACATTCTTAGAAACAATTACAGCTTCCACAGATGTTTTGGAGGTCATCGCTCTCAGGACGGTTGGCGGTGAACATCTGGCGTCTGCTTCTTTGCACTAGTTCTAACCTCTGTTGCTTTTGTCTTTGTACAAATGTCATCAGTGGTTGTTTTGACCGGTGTCGATGTTGTAACTAGGGGTTGAATCTGTGCTTAATTTGAAGGTGAGGTGTTGTCTTCCTAAACAGCGCCTGTCGGTGTCAGGGTTGTAGGAAGGTTCAGGTCAGGACTTTGTACAGTTGAATCCAAATCTTTAGCAGGTTCCATTTCCAGTAGCTCGGTTCTCCCCGCCAACAGCTGGTCCGAATGACTTCTTCAGATAACATCATCTTTAGTCTAAACTGTATATGAGACTGGTGCAGGCTGTGCAAGGATTGTGACAGGAACCGATTTTTCTCCTGTGGTGTAATTCCTGGCCAACACTCTTTGTTCTTAGTGGAAGGTACAATGTTTTGCTTTACTTCCCCACTGCTCTATCTGTCCTTGGTGTTTCTGTTGAACAATTTCTTTAATTTTCGGAGGTTTTAACAAGTCAAATGCTTAATGTAGTTGTCTCTCCACATTAACAATGAATGAGATATTTTAGTTGTTGGATAAATGGTATTCCTATACATAGTAGGAATTGATTAAGGCGTTGATCAGCGAATCAAGTTTCCCAGTTGCTGTCATGGTTTGAATGTAACACCCTGCTAGTTTTCTAGTAACAGGATGGTACGGAACAGACCTAATATGTTGAATACCTTTGTCTTTCAAGAAAGTTTTGAATTCTTGGGAGCCAAGTAGAGTTCGGTTATCGCTTACCAATTGTTAAGGGAACCTAAACCTTCTAAAGACTTCTCCTAGCCTCAATCATCTTTTCTGATGAAGTTGACTTCATCATGTGACTCCTGGCCACTTTGAATGAGCATCGACCATTAATAAGAACATATGTCCTTCAAAAGGTCCTGCGAATACAACTGGCACCCATTGCTCTCTTCCACAATTCCCAAGGATGCAGTGGTGTTAACGGTGGCAGGTTTCGTACCTTCACACATGAAGAACATGTTTTAGCGTCTATTCAACGTCTGCAACCTATCCAGACCATCAGAAATATCTCCTCACTATTTCTTTAATGCACACAATTCCGCAATGGACCTTGTGGGATTTGTTTAACTCTGAGGCCCCAAAAACGACATCCTGACTGTACTGACAGCTCCAATCTTCTAGTGGAGTACGGTTTCAAGACAGGCTTGCCTCGTAGTACCATATCCATTCCTTCGGAGAGTATCAGATCACTCCGAGTGTGCCTCCTCACTTAGACTGAAATGACAGCTGTACTATCTAACCATTCAAAGCAGCAGATACTTCCACTTGAGTAGTTTGATAAACTACTTGCTGATGAACTACTTGGTAGTTGCGATCGAGAAAGCCCATCTGCATTACAATGGAGACTTGATTGTCAATGTTTGATGGTATAATCATGTGCAGACAAAATTGATGCCCATTTCTATCTTCTACTTGCTGCACATTCACCCCTTGTCAAAAATGAACCCGGCGGGGTGATGCTTCGTATGGTGGTAAGGGTTTACAGGGCTGTTCCTGGGAGGATAGAACAGTTACATGGTAGTACAGTATTGGACAGTATCGTCCTGTTACAACTATTTACAGAGGGTATAGGAAAAACAAAATGTTCATTGGACAGTCCATCTTTGTTTTACATCGACGCCACGAGTCGGTCGGGCGGTCTGGTCGTCTGTGTCGATCGCCTCGGCCCCGGCGGTGGTGGTGGTGCTTGTACCAGTGTTGTCGCCTCCGGGAGCCGCATGGTTTCAGCTGTCGGTGCAAAGGGGAGGGGGACTGATCCTCCTGGGAAGGGGGCGGTCGCGGGGTGCGGCGGTGGCAGGAAGGGGGGGGGTTGGGTTGATGGTGTCGGGGGGGTGTGCGTGGTGCCGGCGGGCGCCAGATCCCGCAGGGAGACCGTGTCCTGTCGGCCGTCGGGGTACTCCACGTAGGCGTACTGGGGGTTGTAGAGGGTGCCATCTCTGCTACTCCACTACTGGGCCGATATCTGGGGTTTGAGTATCTGTGTGTGTCTCTCTCCAGCTGGCACTGAAACTTCAGAGGCCAGGAGATGCCGCACTGGGACACCTCCACTGAAGAGAGCACTGAATCAAGCCTGCCGTTTATCCCTAACCGGAAGCCTGAGGCTTATATCACACAGATCTCCAGACCCCTACCAATGCCCAGGTGATTCTCTCTCTTGCCGGTGGTGCAACACCCACCCGGTTCCTACTTCGCTGGAGTAGCTTTCCCAAGAGAGAGAATAGGACACTGCTGTTTATTACCTAACCAGCAGCCTGTCCTGAGTGAATCGCTCAAGATGACCCTAGATTCTTGAACCCGGAATTAAGGTGAGGAATATTTTAACAATGACTTGGTCAGAGATCGCTGGTGAGAGATTGAAGAATTTAAACGACTCCAATTATCAGCAAATCAAGGTTTATTGCAAAACCCAGGTCAAAATCATCAAACAGAAGAAATTATAATAAAATCTTAAACTCTAACACAAACTAAGTCTATTCAGAAAGTACTATAACGGACACAACGAAAAATTTTATTGTTACACAGTTTTAGCAATGACACAGAACACAAATCAAGTCCCCTTCCCCAGAGCCTCAACCACTATCAAAGTCAAGGGAGTTTCGCAAGCTGCTGCAGGGTACTTACGGTCACAGGCTGCAGAGGTCAAGTCAAAGGTGGAGAGGTCGAGCCAAGAGACCCTCAATCGAAACACAGCCCCTTTTATATTGTTTTACCTGGCTTTGTCCTGTGTTCGGCCAGCCCCTTTTGCATTGAATCCATAAGGTTTAAAGTTCCCGCTGGTCCTGCCCCCTTTGAGCCTGTCAGACCTGTCAAGATAGGAGTACCTCCCCTAGGTCCGCCTCCAGTCTGCTTTTTGAGATAACGAGGTTGAGCTCCCTTGTGAAGATTTTCAAAGTCTTCCATCTGCTCTGGAGATCGCTGCTATGTTGATGGGGTGTTGATTGGATACTGCTCTGGTGGAGGCAAAGTCATTTACATCTGCATGGGGCTATGACCATCCCATTGTCCTGCTTGCAGGCAGGCCCCTTACAGCATTACCATGCCCCTTTGTCTCTGTGTTTAATCTTATCTAGTTGTCTGGCTCCTTCTTCCTTGTAGCTCCTAGGGGGGGGGTTTGTAAATACCTATGCCCCTACTCAGCTCAGCGGACCAAGCCTGCTGGGAAAACTGGTTACGTTCTCTTGGCTGAAAAGTCAGTTTACAGTCTCTGAGTTTTATTCTTGGGCAGTCCAAAAAGGGCCGAATTGCCCGAAAACCTTACAGATGCCCCTTCGATACGTCCCTACCTGCTTGGACCGTATCGACACAGGTGAAGGGCAATCATTTCCTTTTGTGTGGACCGTAGGCCCCCCCCCAACAACATGCAAAACTGCAAGTCCCAAGACAGTTCCCTTAATCTAGGCTACCCCTGATTTCAATGAAAGGGAAAGACAAGACCATACTTAATTCAAACACACAGTAACATATACACATTTCACCGGAACCCCAAACGTAAGGGTCCCTGTACATATATCACAATCAAGTAACTGAAACCCGCGAATCCATACAACTATTTACATGTGACTCTGTTTATTACTCTACGGCTTCTCTTTTGTGGGCTGCACTCCGCGTCTTCCCAAGGACCCGTTGAAGGCTCTTCATTTTCCTCAGTCGTCGATACCTGCAGCTGAGGCAACATAAATATAAAACTACGAATACTTGTAATACCACTAACAATTGGGAGGCTATTCGGATCCAGGCTGGGATCACAATCCATGATCCCATGTTCCACCAGTCCGGGGCTTTGAGATCTGTTATTTCGTGATCAATGTTTTGGGTTTTTTGCTCTAAGGAGAAAAAGTGTCTTTGTGAAACTTCCACAGCTTGTAATAATACCTTTAGGTCTTCCTTGACCGGGGGAATATCGTACCCAAAACGGGCCACATATTCTTGTAAGTTAGTAGTGTTTTCCCGTACCGAGAGGTGAACTGAGGAGGGTCGTGGAATGGGCAGTATTCGTTGCTGTGCCACCTGGACCTCTGCCTTGGGTTTAAAACAGAAGCTGCTGTGCAGTATCGGACACCACTGCTGTGGCCCATGTTGATACTGCTGGGCTCCAGTGGTTACACAGTATGTCCCACTTCCTATATATGCCACCTGGGGCTGGACATGGCTCGCTGCCATCGCCTCCATGGTGCAGTTTATAGGTTCTGCCCCAACAGTCCTGAACCCGCACTGAGGTCGCGCCTCAGTGCCCAGGTGCTGAGGGCACAGGATCACCTGCGCTCCCCGGCTCCGACAGCCCGAGAGGTCAATGCCTGCCACAGCTCGCTCCCGCACTATGACATACGGCGGGACCTTTCCAAAACGAATGTGTACCCCCCCACGAATGACCCCCACATTCTCCACTCGGTACAGCGACACCGGCTGTGCTGAACTTCCCAAGATTGGGATTCTTACGATGACCCCCAAGATTGTGTGGTTTGATCTCCCACAATCGACCGGTACCGGGTACGCCTCTGAGGCTGCACGGAGCTGGCAAGGACTCAAAACCCTGTGGAATGGGTGCAGCGCTGCCAAGTGCCTGTTGCTAATCCACGAGGGGACCTGACCCTGTCTCAGGTCCTCCAGATTACTCCTCCCCTCTCCTAGCAACCAGGCACCATACAGCCCACACACTTCATTCTGGGCAGCCTGATCCGATGAATTTCGATCTTCTTTAATTAGCGCGTTAATGGCTTTTGCATGCTCTTCCAATTGCGCGATTATCTCCTTTAGATGGAGGGTCATTGCCACCTCCTCGTGCAAACCCGACCGAACTACTGTGTTCTCATCTCTCAACACTTTTCTCAGCTGGCCTTTTAGCTGATTGATTTGCAAGGCCAGCTCCACAGTATCCATACTGTTGACAATGGATGTCCCCGTATTGAAGGCAGTGAACCCATCATTGACTAGCCCTCTACGTTGCCGACTGGAGTCCCCATTAAATTCCCCTGCCCTATGGTACAAATCTTCCACTTCAATGTCCCCAAAATCCAAATTGTGGAATTTCTGGAACATGTCCTTCAGCAGCGCCTGATACAATAGTTCAGTCTTGCGAGGGCACCACTCTGGTAACTTCACCTCGGTTAGATTTAGCACCACCGAGGCAACTGCGTAATGTACCCCCTGATATAATAGTTTCTTTGTTGGGACGAGCAGCAAACCATTTTCGGGCCCCCGGGTGGTGATTGGACAGTTGTGAGGGTCGATTGGTTGGGCTGTGGGTAGGGGCCTCTTTACCTGAACCAGCAGTTCGGTAGCTCTCACGGTTTCTTCCCCTCCGGGGGTTACACATCCCTTCCCATTATGGTCCCAATTTATCCCATGCCCGGTGTCTTGCCACCACCTCACAAAGGTGATTGATGCCCCTTGTGGACATGCCTTGGCCGACCCCCACAAACATAGATAAATGCCCTGGTCGGAAGCCCACCACTTATCCCAGCAAACGGTGATCCTACCCGGTGACCCCGTGATGGTCCGGTAGGTGTTGTTGTCCATGCGTTCCCAGTCCGAGGACCGATCCCTCATGTCCAGGCTCAGCTTCCTGAGCCACCACCATCTCCCCAAAGGAACGTCCCCCTCACAGGTTAAACACACCCGCCTGCCCTCAGTCACCCTAACCCGGTCAGTCGCCACCTGTATCTCCTCGCAGAGTACAGAGGCCTCTCCATAGGTGAAGCTCTGGTGGCTAGAGTACCTGGTCGAGTTCGACCCAGGCCACCTCCCCAGGTGTGAGTAGCGGGCCTGCTCTGTGGCCACCTGGTTTCCCTGTCCGGTAGTGACCAGAGGGGCTCTGCCGCCAGAACACCCATAGACAAAGGACTCTTCTGTCTCGCCTCTGCGGAGTTCTCCCGGTCCCACCATCGCCAGGATCAGCAAACTCCACATCGTTGGGTGCCCCATCTGTAAAAAAAAAACAAAACACATCCTTGCCTCTACAGAACTACCTACCTTAAAGTGCATGGGTTCTATCCAGCGGCAGCAGCAGCTCCCGCTTTGAAGTTGTGAAATCAACATGAAATTGCCGCAGCCTGTCTGTGATTCTGTGTCCACAGCCCGGCTCCCCAGGGTCCTAGTGCCTGCTGCTATCCGGCGGCAGCAGCAGCTCCCGCTTTGAAGTTGCCGCAGCCTGTCTGTGATTCTGTGTCCACAGCCCGGCTGCACCAGGGTCCTAGTGCCTGCTGCTTCATCATTTTACCATTGCACTAGGCGCTTCTGTGATCCCACGATCCTAAATAATTCACACACCACTACACACTAATTAGAACTAGGAGGGGGAAAATGATATATACAATGCCACCCGTCTCCGGGTGGCCAAATTAAAACTGGGCCCCGCTAAACTGGGGCAGTTCACCTGTTTGGACCAACGGCTCGGGCCAGACCGTCCCCTCCCGGGGGTTCGGGCTGCCCCTTGCCTCTCCTTCCCCAACAGGGTTCGGGGATCCCTCAGCGTTCCCTTCTACTCGGGCCCCCTTACTGCGGGACCGGGTTCTAGGGAGGTGTGATGGGGACCATCTTAGAGGGGGCTTGGAGACCCGATTGCTCCTTCGTCCCCTGAATGGTTCCCAAGCCCAAGGTGATACCTCCACTTCCTCCGCCTCCTTAGCCTCTATGCTAAGGCAGGCCACCTGACCCACAGGTAAGGGCTTGGGAATCGTTACTGTCCCTGGGCTGGGTGCTTGCAGCACTGTCGGTTTCTTTGGGACTGCCCCTTCGGGACAGCACCTTGTCACCGGTTGTGTGACCGTGGAGTCAGGGACCTCCCCCACCGTCATTAATTCTACGGGGGGTTTCTCCACTACCACCCCCAGTCTTCCCCCCACCTTGCTCTTTCTTGCCCTTATGGGGTGGAACAATTTAAATTGACTGATGTGGCGTTCGCATGGGTCCCACCTTAAGGGATTTAAACTGCAAATAGCCGCTGAGGCAGCCTCCAGAATGGGACCCTGCACCTGGACCGGACCAGGGTCTGGGGCTAGAACTACCCCTGCGCTCCCTTTTTCCTGAGGCTGCTCCCTGGGTAGTCATACGGGTTCTTCCCTGGGTGCGGGAGCGGGCTGACCCTGGCCCGTTGCCATTGCCACCTGTCCTGAGCCTTGCAAAAGGGCTAAAATTTTACTTACCTCGATGGTTTCCGGGGCAGCTGCTCCTGCCGCCGGGGTCTGACTCTCTACTGCGGGAGCCCTCTCCTGCTTGCTAGGGTTTTTACATTCCCTCTTGAAATGCCCGGCCTTCCCACACCCGTAGCATACCGGTTTCTTGTCGGAGGTCCGGGTGCCCTCATGCTTCCACTCTCTCGTGGGGCTGCTGGCGCGATTTCATGCACCCTACCCTTAAGGGGCTTGTCCTCACCCCTCTCCCCATTACGATATGCGAGGGTAAGTTTCCTAAGGACCTCTTCCTCATTAAGGGCCGGGGTCTGCGGGTCGAACCAGTGTTCGGCTTTTGCCCTAACGTTAGGGAGACAGTTGGCAACTAGGGTCTTCAGCCAGTGGGCGGTTCTTTCCCCTAAATTCCGTCTATCCGCGGGAACCCCGCATGCCTCCATATAGACAGTCCACAGCCTGTCTGTGAACATGGTGGGAGATTCCCCTGGTTGCTGCTTGGTTTCCCCCACCCTCATGAAAGGGCTCCCCAGATTCAAGCCCATCGCCTCCAGAACAGCAGTCTGTGCTGCCGCCCATGTGTCAGGTCTTCCCCCATTCCCAGCGGTCACTGTCCTGCATAGCTGCGCATCTAGGGTCATCAGGAGCATCCTTATTTGCTCCCCCTCGTCGCAGTCATTAATGCTGGCTGCCTGTTCCACCTCCATAAAATGAAGCGACGGATCCCCTTTTGGAGTTAGCCTGGGAACGTGGGCCACCTTCCCCCTGAGCGCGGATGCCCCATGAGGAATGATAATGTCGCCCTCAACCGGTCCCCTATTCGCCAGCCCCGCCGGGGGACCATACCTTCTTTGTCTGACAGGGCACATCTGCCCTACCTGGGGTTCCTGCTCCTCCTCCCCACTGTCCAGCGCTCCTGCCCCGTTGGGTAGCCCCCCTGTCCCCGGGCTAGCTACCCATATAGGAGACGCCGCTATCTGGGGATACACCACTGACCCCCCTTGGACCTGCCCCTGACCGGGCGGTCCAAACCCTACCTGCTGACCCGGCCCCATCACCGGCATCCCAGGCAGCGGTCTGTCCCCATCCCATGGGGACCCACATACGAAACCAGGCGGACACGCCTCCAGCTGGGGGTACCCTGCCGACCCCCCTTGGACTTGCCCCTGAACGTGCAGTCCGATCCCCCCCTGCCGACCCGGACACAATCCCGGTGCCTCAGGAGGCGGTCTATTCCCCTTGGCCTGTGGGGAATCATCCGCTGCGAGGAGCACCTTGCCCCTTTGGAACCCCCCTGGACCTACCAGGTGTACCTGTCCCCTGACCTTGGACAAGGCCTCCTCCAACTCCGTTATTCGTGCCTGGCACGGCCCATGGGCACAGTCCCCTACTTCCTCGCGAGCCACTCGGTACGCTGCCTGGATGTCCCGGAACTTCCCCTCCAGCTTCCTACACTGCTCTGTACTCCGAGCATAGAGTTACAGTGCTAACCATTGTGCTACTTTGGCAAAGGGATCTAATTTCAGGTTTCTTTTCCAAATTATATCCAAAGGAGGTTCACTCCACTGCAGTCTACTCGTTCCTGCTTGAATAAAGATGTGGAGGCATTATGAGAGTGCAGAAAAGATTCACAGGAATTGCCCAGGGATGAGGGACTCCAGTTCCGCAAATAGATTGGAGCAGTTGGGAGTGGTTTCCTTGGAGGAACGAGGGTGAAGAGAGGTCATCAAAATTATGACTGGTTTAGACAGAGAAGATGGAGGGAGACTGTTCCCATCAAGGGAAGGATTGAGAGTAAGAGGGCAAATATAAAAGCAAATTACTGCGGATGCTGGAATCTGAAACAAAAACAGAAAATACTGGACATTCTCAGCAGGTCAGACAGCATCTGCGGAGCGAGAAGGGGGCTAACGCTTCGAGCTTTGACAAAGAGTCAACCAGACTCGAAACGTTAGCCCCCTTCTCTCTCTCCACAGATGCTGTCAGACCTGCTGAGAGCAAGAGGGCAGAGGTTTCATGTAATTGGCAAAAGAAGTGTTGGTGACATGAGGGGGAACCTTTTCAGGCAGTAAGTTGTTAGGATCTGGAATGCAAAGCCTGAGAGTGTGCTGGAGGTGGATTCAATCAAGAGGAAATTGCTTTCTGAAGGGAAAGAATGTGTGGGGTCACGGGGAGAAGACAACAGAGTGGCACTAGGTTGCTCCCATGGAGAGCTGGCGCAGACATGACTGACGGAATGGCCTCCTTCTGAATTATGATTGTGATTTAGCCTAATCTCTTGGTGTTGATGATACATTAACTCATTCCCAACCTGTATTTTATGAACCTGTCCGAGGATTTTCTACAGATAGCTTAAACTACAAATCACTAAATTTCACCCATTTCTTTTCTGATCCCTTCTCCCTTGTTGATGCCGCAACTTCAATGAAGAGAGAGCGGTGGAACATTTGTGCTTTCATTTTAACTGAGCCCGTCTCTACTCCTGCAGTATGTTTGAAAGTTCCTGAGCAAAACAGATTGTATAAGGATTGTTCAATAACATCAAATAAAAATTGCCCTTGTCACTTAAGGTCAGGGGCCATGGGGTAGTCATGTGAATGAAAAGTAAGATTTTAAAATAATTTGGAAAAATCCAAGGTTATCCACTTTGGTAGCAAAAACGAGAAGGCAGACTATTATCTGAATGGCCATAAATTAGGAGAGGGGAAAGTGTAACGAGACCTGGGTGTCCTCTTACACCAGTCACTGAAGATACGCATGCTGGTGCAGCAGGCAGTAAAGAAGGCAAATGGTATGTTTGATGCACTATCAATTACCACAAAGACGAGAGGAGTGGGATAATCGAGGCTTTATTGAGCAAAGATGTTGTGCCTCCTGTAGCTGGAACCAGAATGGCTGCAGCACCGGCGAGCACACACATTTATACGCCGCCTACTGGGCGGAGCCAGCAGGCAGCCTACAACAGCCCTCCACATTATCCACTACTCCAATCTTGGTGTCATCAGCAAATTTACTAACCCAACCTTCAACTCCATCATCCAAGTCATTGATAAAAATCACAAATAGCAGAGGATCCAGCACTGATCCCTGTGGTACACCGCTGGTAACTGGGCTCCAGGATGAAAATTTACCATCTACCACCATCCTCTGTCTTCTATGTGATAGCCAGTTACTGATCCAATCGGCCAAATTTCCCTCTATACCATGCCTCCTTACTTTCTGCATGAGCCAACCATGGAGCACCTTATCAAACACCTTACTAAAATCCATGTATATGACATCAACTGCTCTACCTTCATCTATGTACTTAGTTACCTCCTCAAAGAATATAATCAAACTTGTGAGGCAAGACTTACCCCTCACAAATCCGTGCTGACTATCCTGGATTAAGCTGTATCTTTCCAAATTATCAGAAATCCTATCCCTCAGGACCCTTTCCAATAATTTACCGATGACTGTAAGAGACTAACCGGCCTATAATTCCCAGGGTTATGCCTATTCCCTTTCTTGAACAAGGGGACAACATTCGCCTCTCTCCAGTCTTCTGGCACTATTCCTGTAGATAGTGAGGACATAAAGATCAAAGGCAAAGGCTCTGCAATCTCATCCCTCGCCTCCCAAAGAATGCTAGGATATATCCCATCAGGCCCAGGGGACTTATCTATCCTCAGGCTTCTCAAAATTTCTAATACATCTTCCTTCCGAATATCTACCTCCTCCAGCCTACCAGTCTGTATCGCACTATCCTCCTCAACAACATGGCTCCTCTCCTTTGTGAACACAGAAGAAAAGTATTCATTTAGGGCCTCTCCTATATCTTCAGACTCCATGCACACGTTCCCACTACTGTCCTTGACCGGCACTAACTTCACCTTGGTCATTCTTTTATTCCTCACATAAGTGTAAAAAGCCTTGGGGTTTTCTTTGATCCGGCCTGCCAAGGACTAGCTCTCCTAAGCCCTTCCTTGAGCTCCTTCCTAGCTATCTTGTATCCCACAAGTGCCCTAACTGAACCTTGTTTTCTCATCCTTCTTCCTCTTGACAAAACATTCAACCTCTTTTGTAAACCATGGTTCCGTCACTCGGCCATTTCCACCCTGCCTGACAGGGACATACATATCAAGGATACGCAGTGTTTGCTCCTTGAACAAGCTCCACATCTCAATTGTGCATATCCCTGACCGTTCCTGTTTCCATCTTATGCTCCCCAATTCTTGCCTAATCACATCGTAATTACCCTTCTCCAGTTATAAACCTTGCCCTGCCGTATGTTCCTATCCCTCTCCATTGTTATAGTGAAAGTCACCGAATTGTGGTCACTATCTCCAAAGTGCTCTCCCACAACCAAATGTAACACTTGGCCCGGTTCATTACCCAGTACCAAATCCAATGTGGCCCCGCTTCTTGTCAGTCTATCCACATATTGTGTGAGGAAACCCTCCTGCACACACTGGATAAAAACAGCCCCATCCAAACTATTCAAATTATAGTGGTTCCAATCAATATTTGGAAAGTTAAAGTCACCCATGACAACTACCCTGTGACTACCACACCTATCCAAAATCTGCATTGCAATCTTTTCCTCCACATCTCTGTTACTGTTTGGGGGCCTATAGAAAACTCCTAACAAAGTGACCGCTCCTTTCCTATTTCTAACTTCAGCCCACACTACCTTAGTAGACAGAACCTCCTCAAACTGCCTTTCTGCAGCCATTATACTATCCTTGATTAGCAATGCTGCTACTCCACCTCTTTTACCACCTTTTCTAATCTTACTGAAACATCTAAACCCCGGAACCACCAACAACCATTCCTGCCCCTGTTCTATCCACGTTTCCGTAATGGCCACAACATTGTAGTCTCACGCACCAATCCATGCTTAAAGCTCACTAACTTTATTCCTGATGCTCCTCGCATTGAAGTAGACACACTTCAAACCACCTTCATGCCTGCAGATCCACTCTTGTGACCTTGGTACCTTTCTCAGTACTGCACTACCCTCAACTTCCTGAACTCCAGCAACGCTATCTCCTGGACTACAAATAAGTTTCCCATCCCCCTGCCAAATTAGTTTAAACACCCCCGAAAAGCTGTAGCAAATTTCCCTCCCAGGAAATTGGTGCCCCTCTGGTTCAGGTGTAACCCGTCTGTTTGTACAGGTCCCAACTTCCCCAGAATGTGCTCCAATTATCCAAGTACCTGAAACCCTCTCTCCTACACCATCCCTGTAGCCACGTGTTTAACTGCACTCTCTCCCTGTTCCTCACCTCGCTAGCTTGTGGCACTGGCAGCAAACCAGAGATGACAACACGGTCTGTCCTGGCTCTCAGCTTCCACCCTAGCTCCCTGAATTCCTGTTTTACATCCCTGTCCCTTTTATATAGAACATACAGTGCAGAAGGAGGCCATTCGGCCCATCGAGTCTGCACCGACCCATTTAAGCCCTCACTTCCACCCATAACCCAATAACCCCTCCTAATCTTTTTTGGTCACTAAGGGCAATTTATCATGGCCAATCCACCTAACCTGCACATCTTTAGACTGTGGGAGGAAACCGGAGCACCCGGAGGAAGACACGCAGACACGGGGAGAACATGCAGACTCCACACAGTCAGTGACCCAGCAGGGAATCGAAACTGGGATCCTGGCGCTGCGAAGCCACAGTGCTAATCACTTGTGCTACCATGCTGCCCAACTTTTCCTACCTATGTCGTTGGTACCGATGTGCACCACGACTTGTGGCTGGTCCCCTTCCCCCTTAAGGATCCTGAAAACACTATCTTTAATCTTCAATTTAACTGTAATGTCTTTCATAGTACCCAGTTCTCTATCAAGCGCAACTGTGTGCTTCTTTGGAGTAAGTGTAAGGCTTAATTCTTCATTCGTCATCTGGTTGACCCCGGCCCAGTTCACTCGAATCTTTTCTAACCATGTTCGACCCATCCATGCTGGATAATTGCCCAAGAAAGATAAATCTGTTGTTTTCCCATTGAGTTGCACAGCTATGTCAATACGACCCTTCAATAGAGCCACGTCTAAGGTTTTCCTGATGGAGAATTTCTGGCACCCCACGAGACTGCTACCCCAGTGTCGACTTCCATCCTTACTGGATATCCATCCAGTAGTGCTGTGACCCCATACCTGTTTGTAGCACCATCAATGGCTAGCACATTCAGTGACAATTCAACTTCAGGCCGAGAGTGGCTTTGATTCTCTCAACCCTTTTGCACAGCACTTCTTTTATACTGTATACATTCTGTTTCGGTTTACCCTTGCTTCTTATTATTTTTGATTGTAGCTTGATTTTTCTTCCACCAGGCAAGCTCTATATGACCTTTTTCCCCACAACTTCTACATATTCCTTGCACCAGCATTCCACAGCTGAATAGGAACATAAGAACTAGGAGCAGGAGTAGGCCATCTGGCCCCTCGAGCCTGCTCCACCGTTCAATGAGATCATGGCTGATCTTTCGTGGACTCAGCTCCACTTTCCGGCCCGAACACCAAAACCCTTAATCTCTTTATTCTTCAAAAAACGATCTATCTTTATCTTAAAAACATTTAATGATGGAGCCTCTACTGCTTCACTGGGCAAGGAATTCCATAGATTCACAACCCTTTGGGTGAAGAAGTTCCTCCTTAACTCAGTCCTAAATCTACTTCCCCTTATTTTGAGGCTATGCACCCTAGTTCTGCTTTCACCCGCCAGTGGAAACAACCTGCCCGCATCTATCCTATCTATTCCCTTCATAATCTTATGTTTCTATAAGATCCCCCCTCATCCTTCTAAATTCCAACGAGTACAGTCCCAGTCTACTCAACCTCTCCTCGTAATCCAACCCCTTCAGCTCTGGGATTAACCTAGTGAATCTCCTCTGCACACCCTCCAGTGCCAGTACGTCCTTTCTCAAGTAAGGAGACCAAAACTGAACACAATACTCCAGGTGTGGCCTCACTAACACCTTATACAAATGCAGCATAACCTCCCTAGTCTTAAACTCCATCCCTCTAGCAATGAAGGACAAAATCTCATTTGCCTTAATCACCTGTTGCACCTGTAAACCAATTTTTTGCGACTCATGCACTAGCACACCCAGGTCTCTCTGCGCAGCAGCATGTTTTAATATTTTAGCATTTATATAATAATCCCTTTTGCTGTTATTCCTACCAAAATGGATGCCCCGGCTTCGCGCATCGGTGACATGTAGGAGTTTCAAAGCTCTTAGTTGTCGAATAGGCTGACATTTTGTGTATCCAAGTATTTAAACTCAGTTACTTAGTTTCTTTCACAACCAGTTCCATTGAAACAGTCATTTCCATGGCGTTTTTCAGAGTAGGGTTACTCCCGACAACCATTTCTGCATCGCCGCACTTCGCAGAGCAGAGACCAATTTGCCTCGAATTGTATCATTCAGCACATCATTGAAGTCACAGTACTCTGCAGGACTTTTTAAATAAAGCCATGAATTGTGCAATTGAGTCCCCTCTTCTTGATGTCTTTTGGCGAATCTGATGTGCTCTGCAATCACCAAAGGTTTTGGCGAACCGTGTGCTTGCAGGATCTCTATAATTTGTTCATATGTTTTAGTGCCTGGCTTCTCCAGTTGTAGTAAACTTCTGAAAACATTGAACACTTTCCCCCCATCATGCTCAGGAATGTGAGAACCCTAATATCTTTTGCTATTTTGTTTGTCTGCGTAAAATAATCAAAACAATCAGTATAGGAGCCCCATTGTTCCACATTTTCATCGAAGGGTTCGACGGCATGGAAAACTCCTGCCATTTTCTTCCAAATGGAGGTTCACCGTATGCACACTTGGCAATGTGTTTTCAGCAGCTACCTTGCTTTTCCTGTTTAAACAAGTCAACAACCCAAGTTTCAGCCTCTTTTTTTCAACACCCACAGCTCCATTATTGCTCTGCAGAGAATCACTACTCACGTCCAGCTCACCTATTATGTCTGGAGCACATGCAAGAGCTTTGCTTCTAAGTCTTTCCTGACTTTCATATAGCAAGTGCCGTTCGAAGTCCTCGTCGCCAATTTTCATGTTGTGTATTGTGGAGAACTAACGCTAGGAAACACAAGAGGGTCAAAAACTAACGGAGCTTTATTTACAAGATGTGTTCACTACAGGCTGCTTCTTCATTCTGGCAGTTTCCTGTGCTATCAACTTGTGATGCCACTTTCACTGAGGACATCCATTTATTAATACACAGTGCTTACAGCAGCTACTAAGTTTAAATATTAAAACTTAACAATTGCTTCTCAGTCAGAGGTTGTGCATTCAAACTTCACTTTGGAGACTTGGGGTGATAACCGATGCCAGGATAATTTCTGAGTCCTGACTTTGCATTATGCCTTTCAATTTGCAAATGTCAATGCTCTATTTGGGTTGTCGGCGAGCCCGATGCCCAATTAGCTGCATCCAGTGTTGCTAGAAAGCTAGAGCTGCCTGCAAAGCATGAATAATAAAAGATAGATGGCAGCCATGATGGAATTTGTTGCTGCCTTGCGGAAGAGAGGAGGCAGGAGTTTGGAGGTCCAGCATCCTCACTGAGCAGAGAAATAGTCAAACGGTCAACTAACTGGTACTGTATTTGATCTCACACAAAAACCCTGAGTGGCGAAAATGTTTCCTCAAAATAATTTCTTACATGCTCCCCTCATTGAACCCAACAGCTGTGCAAAAGCATGCACCAGAGAGTTTGGGTATAGCAATTTGCGAACTGAAAATTGCCCCCATGGGCAATTGTAAACACTGTCCTGAAACTCAAAATCTAGGTTGCACTCTAGTGTGGTACTAAGGCTGTGATGCACTGTTCCAGGCACCCACTTTTAGGATGAGATGGTGAATTTACATTTGTCTTCCCAGTTGAATTTAAAATAGCCCACAACATTATTAAACTCTGAGTTTGAGAGCTGGTGTGGTGCCTTGGTCTTTTCCAGTGCCATCAAAAACCAACTGCATTTCCTAAATTACTGTTTAAAAGCACATAATAGACTACAAACACTTTAGAATATCATCAGATCAGGAATGTCAGTATATAAATACAACCTCTTTCTCTTTTTTCATAATGATAGTCACAATTTGACCTCATGTATTTTAAGGAACCTCCCGTTAATCCCTGTTTGCCCCTTGTTTGTTTCTTTTTTTTTTGTTATTGCATTTATAATTTTTGTGCCCGGACAATTAAGATGTGCCTACACCTTTAAGATGGACTTCACCCTTAATTTTTTAAGAAAGGAATTCAGGAGGATGTGCTTGCATCGGTGATGACTCATCTTGATGGACTTGGCTGTTGGCCAATGAGTTGTTTACTATGCCAGGCTCTTAGCTGATAGTTTATGATGATTGGTGCTGACCATTCTGGAGTGTTCTGCCAGGGACAGGATGGCTTCATTTGTATTTTTAGTTTTGGTTTGTTCAAGAAACTGGAGGGCCACAGCCTGATGTCTCTCTTACCCGATGGACTCTGTCTAAATGTTCAATGTAAATACCTCTCTCTCTCTATAGTAAGATTTAACTGCAAGAAAGTTCACTCCCGCAACATCTGCAGACAGGACCAGTTGTTTAAAGAACCCTCTTTAAAATCTCTTGAGGGGAACTCTGTTTTTCCTAAGCTAACAAACATTCTGGTGGAGTTGGAAATTGGTAAGAATTACACAAGCCTGAGGCGGATCTTCTGAGTGAAGGCCAGGTTAATAAAAGTGAAAGTGACTCCCCAGAGGGTATCCCACAGTCTGGGGATTCAGACTGAATGTTGTAAATCACTTACAAATTTGGTGCCTGTAGGTCAATGCTATCCTGTTCCACTTATAATCTCTAACCCAACTCAGCGAAAATTGATGGGATAGATGTTGCTCCATTCTGATTGTTGTAAGGGGCCTAAATTCAATGATATTGGGTAATCTAAAGCATTTCTTAGGGAGCACCAGCCCACAGCATAAAACTGTCCTTAATTCAGCACAAATTGCGATTACATTTGTTGATTAGAAAGCCCACAAGGGTGTGTATTGTGAGAAGATCTGATAAATGCAGTAACGTCCTCCCTTAAAATTGAAGCTGAGACATATTACTCGGGGTAAATACATTTGGTGAGATTCTCCATTTCTTAAGTGTGAATGCAGAATGTGTGGACTTTCACAACAACAAAACTGGCGCCACACCTGGAACGGATCCGCTACTGTTGAGGGCTAACATCGGCAACACATGGAACACAAGCAATTCTAATGAGAAATGGTGCTGTATTCACCGGTTCCATGATTGACACTCACGAGGCTGACAAGCTGCAGCCGCATGTACACACTTCACTCCCCACACACACCATCCCAGCCACAAGATGGCAGCAAGGACAGCAGCTCCACACTTCACTGCCGCCAAGGAGGAGACCCTCATGGACGCGGTGGAGGAGAGGCAGTAACCCTGTACCCCGGCCCGGGAAGGAAGCTGCGAACTGCCGCGGTTCGCTGTGCAGGGCGCAGGTGGCAGAAGCAGTGAGTGCCGTGGGCAACACGTTCGGACCGGCCAGGAGTGCCGGAAAAAACTGCAAGACCTCTTCAGGGTAGCCAGGGTGAGTAGTCAGCACTGTGCCCCTGGCATCAACTGCTGTCGCACACACTCATATCCCTACCTCCCCCAACCCGGAGGGCGGCAGAACTCCTACCCAGCCCCTCATGCTGGTAACCATACCGGCCACCATTGCCTGGTGCCCTGGCCACTGAGGCCATCAGCTACCCACCTCCTCGGCTGCATGCGTTGGACTGTCTAACGCTGCCCCAGCCCCCCCTCCCCGGACATCCCCCCCTGAGATCACTGCGCACGACCGCCGGAAGTGGGAAAAGACAGGAGCGGGACGGTCGGACCTGCGGCCCAACACCATGGCCGAGCAGAAGGCACTGGACATGCTCGGTGGCCTGGAGGAACAGGAGGTCGCCAAGGTGGAGCTCGGCCACGGGCGAGGAAGTGGGACCCCATTTAGTTGTGGCTCCCCGACGTCTGCCCAAAGCCTAATCATGCATTTTATCTTCTGTCTTACAGGACCTGCTGGGGATGGGGTGGGTCCATTTGTCAGTGCCACAGCTGGAGCTCCCCCGAGCCGGGCACCAACTCTGAAAACATCCCGTACACTAGCCCTCCGCCCGAGACTCAGGAGACCCCAGAGCTGAGGTCAGAGGATGTGATTTTCCATCACAGCTACCACCATCCCAGAGACACTCACCTCGGTTTAGCATGTTAGTGAAGAAGCTCCTGGGACACTATCTGGTGTGCGCCACACAGTTGGCCCGGTACAGCAGGTGGAGGTGGAACACCTGAGGGGTGGACGGTCGGAAGGCAGGCCGACCTAAGGAACTGGCTGCCACCCAGACTGGTCTCGAGCTTCTGGAACAAACAGTCCCATCTATAGTGGAGATGCAGTCGCAGAGCCAGGGACAACATGAGGGGTTGCCAGCGAGCATCCAGTACCTGCAGGCGCAGTTGGAGGAACTCAACTGCGTGCAGGAGTAGGAGGTGGTGCCGCCAATGTGTGCCACCCAGGCCATCACAGCCTGGGTGGCGTCAACGGTGGAGCCATTGGGGGCGACTGTTTCAGCTGTGGATCAGCATGTCCAAGGCCTGGGGAATTCTGCACAGGTGCTGGTCGAGACCCAGGACAGGGTTGCTGCCTCACAGGCGACCATGTCCCAAGCCACCTGGAAATTACAGTGGCGTTCCTGAGCACGGCCCAGTCTCAGCAGACCATGGCTGGGAATGTTGATGGCATTGCCCAGAAGCTGGCCAACATGGCACAGATGTAATGGGATGTAGCCCAGTCCCAGAGGGAGATCGCACAATCACTGGCTGATGTGACACAACCCCAGAAGGTGATGGCACAGTCAATGGGTGATGTGGCGCAGTCCCAGATGGCGATGGTCCACTCCCAGCGCTCTATGGCCACGAGTGTGCAGACCCTGGTCAAGACCAGAGCGGACTTCCAGGACTGGCAGTGCCAGGTGGCGGAGAAGCCTCAGGGGATAGCTCTCCTCGACGCCCGCCTCACGGAGTAGCCCAGGGCGAACGGGCACCCCGAGGCAGGAGGTGGCTCCCATAGGGGGTGGTGTCGGAACACCGGAGCACCTCTGACCCGCCCCCCCCCCATCTCCTGTACCTGGCGCATCTGGTGGGCAGCGGGCCGAAAAGGGTGGTACTACGCCATCCGGGACACCTGAGAAGCAGCCGGGCCCATCCAGGCCTGGTCGCCCCAGAAGATGTCTGCCAACGGGGACACAGGTCGCAGGGCAGGAATCACAACAGGCCTCCTCCACTCCTGCTGCACCATCTGGGGCCCCACCTAGGCATAGCGTTAGGGCCCGTAAGGCCCGTAAGGTCCATAAGTTAGACACTAGATAAGTTGGCACGGGTGCAGGGCACAGTTTAGTTATAGGGGCTAGGGCACAAATCTGTATATATTTGTTCACAAACACCTGTTGCCACCATTACAACTTACCTTAGTGCTCTGTCTGATGTGTACGAGTGGTGGGCTGGTTGGGTCTGGCCGGGTGGGGGGGTGGGGGGGGCGGGGGAAGATGAGGGAATGGGCGGACGTTGGGGTGGGAGAAAGGGCAGACCCTGTGGCCTGGACTCCACCCCCACCTCAGGAATTCGATGGGACCGTGCGACGGAATGACCAGCTCGCATGCAGACGTCAGACGTTGTCAAACAACGGGGAGCATCGCAGAGCGCGTTGTCATTGTTGTCCATCCCATGGACCAGACCCGATGTTACTGCTAACCCAGGGCCCACACCCCTTAGTGTGACAGGTATGTATCACAGAGGGAATTGCAGGCGGGGGTTGGCCGGGAGGGGGTGTGTGGGGCTGGGATGCGGTGACCATGCTCCTGGCCATTCCCCTCCTCCAACCGTCCTCCCTCCAGTCGGTGAACCTGGAGGCGATCAGAGCGTCTGGTGCGTGTTGCCCTGGCGCAAAAGTCGTGCAGCCTCCCGTGCCTGCCCGGAACCCATGTCCCACCCACCTTCGCCCACTCCCGCATTCTCCTCATCGGACGAGGCCTGGTATTCCTCCTCCTCCAGCACAATCCCCCTCTGCTGCACGATGTTGTGGAGGATGCAGCCAGTCACCATGATGTGGGCGACCCTCTCAAATCGTACTGGAGGGCCCGTCCAGAACGGTCGAGGCACCTGAATAGTATCTTCAGGAGGCCGAAGCATCACTCGATCACGCTCCTGGTCGCTGTAGGGGATTTGTTGTAGCAGGTGTCCGCGTCGGCCTGTGGCCTTCGGATTTGCTTCAGCAGCCAGGATCGCAGTGGATAACCCCTGTCACCCAGGGACTAACCACCAGGCGGGGGGGGCGGGGTCTCTTGAACATGTCAGGAATTGTCGAGTGTGCCAGGATGAAGGCGTTGTGTACACTGGCCGGGTATCGAGTACAGACGTGAATGATGCACAGCCAATGGTCACATATCAGCTGCACGTTCATCGAGTGGAACCCGTTTCGGTTTGTGTAGAGCGGCCTGTCATCTGCAGGTGCTCGTAGAGGAACATGCATCCCATCGATCACCCCGTGGACCCGGGGAATCCCAGCGATGGCGACGAACTCCGCTGCCCTGGCATCGTGGTGGGCCTGGTCTACGTTGAAGTGGATGTATTGAGCTATCTGGGCAAATAAGGCCTCTGTGATGGCACAGATGCACCTGTGCACCGGGGTCTGTGAGACCCGTGAGGACAGGTTCCCCATTTGGCACCTGGAAGGATCCCGTGCGTAAAGGTTCAGGGCCATCGTCACATTGACGGCCAACCGGAGCGGGTGTCCTCCCCCATACCCCCGCCCTGCCAGGTATGCTATCATCTGGCAGATATGTTGCACAGTCTCTCTGCTCAGCTGGAGTCTTCAATGGCATGCCCAGTCTGGCAGGTCCTCAAATGATAGGCCGTGTCGGTACACACGAGGCTTCTTGTGCCGCCTCCTTGGAACCTCCTCCTCCTCGGCCTGTTGGCCGGTCGGCTCTCCAACCTGGACGGCTGCTGCCTGAACCTCTGTGGAACGCTCTGCTGCTGCACCCTCCACTGCTGCAGCTTCCTCCTCGAGCAGTGCCCCCTCGTACAGCCGCAGGGCATCCCCAGGGCTGCGGCGACTAGCATGAAGGTTACCATTGCTGGTTGAATTCCAATATCCATTGTCTGCAGAGGGTGATGTCATGATATTCAGGTAAACAACATAGCACATACATATTGATGGACAGATCAACAGACCAATCAACACACACAACACCACAGCCAATCACAGGCAAGAGCATACACAGTACAAAACAGGGAACACAAGACTTCCTGGGCATTCCAGCAGGAGACAGCTCAGGGCACAGAGCTCACAGCAAGCCACTCAGCCATCCACCATGTGCTGAGTGCCACTCCAAGATAGTATTAGGAATAGGTCCACAGATTCTAGGGTTATGATCGAACCTCAGTAACCAGTTTACCACTGTAAATAAATGTTAGCAATAAAACTGAGTTGCACCATTCGCAACCGTGTTGGTTCGTCTGTGTAGCAGAGTACCCAACACATCAGGTGAAAAGCCGAGATGTAAGCATGGTGCAAACCCCGTGCCCAACAAGGTCCACCGGCTACTTGGTGGCCCCAGTTGGTACTGCGGTCTCTGCCCCCACATGTTTCCACCCCCCATCCCTACATCCCTGGCCTGTCGGTAGCCAGCACCTTTGGGGCCTCTGGCACAAGCTGGCCATTCCATCACACGGTCCCATCGAATCCCTGAGGTGGGGGTGGAGTCAAGCCTACCCACAGGGTCTGCCCTTTCTCCCATCCCAACTTGCGCCTGATTCTGATGCCAGGCGTATGCACCGCAGCCCCCGTAGGAGCTACTGTGGGTGTTGCCCTTGGTTGACTCCCGGTGTGTGGCGGCCGGGTTGGGGCGGGAGGGGTGTGGGGGGGTGGGGGGGGGGAGGGGGGTGGAGGAAGGTGGGGTGTGGATGTGGGCCCATAAGGCCGGTGTCTCTGTGCAGAACTAGGGGCCAAGGTGGGTTGTCAGTGGGTGCGCAGTAAGATGGTCATGGTAATGGCGGTCCATACCTGGTCACCACCCCAGTCCCATGTGGGGGGGTCATACCGGCCACTCGGCCTGTTCCCTCCTTTTTCCCCCCCCTCCCACAGCCCTGGCAGGGCCCCCACCCCAACCAGCTCAGCCAGTTCCAATCCGGCAGCCCGCAGTTGCTCCTCTCCATGTCCTACCTCCTTTCTCTCTCCCTCAGCAGCCACAATTTCTGAAAGCACAAGTGAACCGCGCCATCGCGGAGGCTCCGGAGAATATCGGGTCGGGCCCGCTAATAATATGCAACGTCTATTCCTAAACGCATCGACGCCGCTGTCGAGGTGACGGAGAATGGCGATTTTGCGTTGGAACCTATTCTCCGCCCAATCGCGTTTCGTGATTTTGGCGTTGGCAAACCGAGAATCCCGCCCATTGAATTTTACCCTGCAACGAACAGACTTGCACCATACTGGTATGGGAAAACTTCATCCTGTTATTAGGGGCTGAAAATACTTTTATGAAAGTTCTATTTTTCAGACCTGTTACTGTATTAAGCTGCAAAATTAACCCAAAATATTTGAAAACTGATTTCGCAGCTGAGGTTTCAGCATTTTTGTTGCCAATTGGAACTGTAATAGTGCAGAAAGTTCGATTACACGTTAAGCTTGGTGAGCGGCTATGGTCGTTTGTTTTTATTAGCTTGAAAATGGGCATCGCGGTTTACAAGCAGGACCAATATTATAATCTGTAATCAGTAAGGAGGATCAATTTATCAAAATATGTAGTGACTCAATTGGATTTGAGTCCTGGCTGGAGATAGTGGTGCCCAAGCATGCTGCACGATGGCACTCCAGATGACAGAAGCATTGCAATGCATCAATGCTGATTAGGTGTCAGGCATTTACTCCGAGGGACGGAGCAAACTAGTGAAAGGAGAGACATTATCAAGCTGACCTTCCAAAAGCCTGGCTTTAGCAGATGCTACAGTCTGAGCATCTGCAATATGCACTATAAATTATTTAAAGAAAAGCTCCAAATTTTGAAAGCTCCTTTTGGGTGTGATAATTTTTTTGGCTTTCTTGGTCAGGATGTTTCTTGTGTGTATAAGCCATGGAGGAGCAGCAGTATTGAAAACGCTGGGCACACATGTATAGGACATGCTGCAAATCATAGGAGACTAGACAGCAAGATATGTGGCTCAGGTGTAGTTAAGGGCCAGGTGTAACGGTAGATTATTGACATGTGCAATGTACTCATTAGAGGCAGTGGAAGCAGCTCCTATGTTGAGATGGCAGACAAATGAGAAAGGCCTACTTTTAGCATAAGATAAAAGCAGAATACTGGTGATCTGAAATGAAAACAGAAATGGCTGGGAAAACTCAGCAGGTCTGGCTGCACGGGGAATGCAAAGGGGTTGGTTCAGAGCTTGCCCTTGCTGCAGCTTCTGCTCCATTGTATTGTTGCGCTGCACACATCAGAGGTAATACCACTGCTGGCCAGTGTTGTAGCCTGATTGTCAATAGGACATCTACTCCTCTGGCCATCCTGTGGATGCGGCATCACACTGGTCAAGCACAACTGGACAATGAAAGGGAAACCCTAATAACCATGTGGAGGCTGTATGAGAGATTTTTGCATTGCAAATCTTCGCTCTGGTGACGGCAGCACAACTGCAGGTCTGGTCCAGAGTTCTTTCACTACAATGAGATCCTAGCAAGGTGTAGAGCTAGCTACCTTTCACTCTGCACAAGAAAAATGGGGAGGGGTCATCTGGAGTCCATGGCCCCTGCTTTGAGTCTTCTGTTTGGGGGAAGGTGCACTCTTCTCAGCCTGAGCAGCCGAGGTTGATGGGACTGGGGACAACCGGACCCCTTGGAGTATCCTGCGTGGATTCGCTAGGGTTCTCATCCCGAAGCTCATCCTACAAAGGGCATGCAGGTGAATGACAGCCAAGTCACGAGTGCAAACGTATATCCTCCCAGGGAAAGGACTTGCCTGGCAAAGGCTCATGTGGTTCATCTTTCTATTGTGACAACGTTTCTCCATATGTTGTCGAGGGCAGTGGAAGCAAGTGGAATAGTGTGAGTGGGAGGCCTCTTGCTCATGGAAGTCTTCACCCTTGTCATAAGAGCGATGTCTCCAAGTGAAGCCATGTATTGGGGAGGAAGACACATCCTTGGTGGATGTGACCATTAAAACAGCTAGCAGAGGAATGACTCTAGGAGACCTCCAATCAGTGCAAGCTAGCATATATTTAGAGGTGAAAGATCTGTATTTTTATTCATTTACGGGATGTGGGGGTCGCTGGCTAGGCCAGCATTTATTGCCCAGTCCTAGTTGCCCTTCAGAAGGTGGTCGTGAGCTGCCTTCTTGAATCACTGCAGTCCTTGAGGTGTAGGTGCACACACTGTGCTGTTAGGGAGGGAGTTTCAGGATGTTGCCCCAGTGACAGTGAAGGAACGGCGATATATTTCCAAGTCAGGGCGGTGAGTGACTTGGAGGGGAACCTCCAGGTGTTGGGGTTCCCAGGTATCTGCTGCTCTCGTCCTTCCAGATGGTGGTCGTGGTTGTGGGTTTGGAAGGTGTTGTCTGAGGAACCTTGGTGAGTTATTGCAGTGCATCTTGTAGAGGGTACATATGGCTGCCACTGTTCATCGGCGGTTGAGGGTTTGCATGTTTGTGGAAGGGGGAGCAATCAAGTGGGCTGCTTTGTCCTGGATGGTGTCGAGCTTCGTGAATGTTGTTGGAGCTGCACTCATCCAGAAATGTGGAGAATATTCCATCACACTCCTGACTTGTGCCTTGTAGATGGTGGACAGGCTTTAGGGGGTCAGGCGGTGAGTTACTCGCCGTAGGATTCCTAGCCTTTGACCTGCTCTGGTAACCACAGCATTAATATGGCTAGTCCAGTTCAGTTTCTGATCAATGGTAACCCCCAGGATGTTGATTGTGGGAGATTCAGTGATGGTAATGCCGTTGAAAGTCAAGGGGAGGTGGTTAGATGCTCCCTTGTAGGAGATGGTCATTGCCTGGCACTTATGTGGCATGAATGTAACTTGCCACTTGTCAGCCCAAGCCTGGATATTGTCCAGGTCTTGCTGCATTTGGACATGGACTGTTCATTATCTGAGGAGTTGCAAATGGTGGTGAAGATTGTGCCGACATCCGCAAACATTCATATTTCTGACCTTATGGAAGGGTGGTCATTGATGAAGCAACTGAAGATGGGTGGGCCGAGGACACTACCCTGAGTAACTCCTGAAGTGATGTCCTGGAGCTGAGATGATTGACCTGCAACAATCACAGCCACCTTCCTTTGTGCCAGGTATGAACCAGCGGAGTTTCCCCCCCTGATTCCCATTGACTCAAGTTTAGCTGGGGCTCCTTGATGCCATATTTAGTCAAATGCTGCCTTGATGTCAAGGACAGCCACTCTCACCTCATCTCTGGCATTCAGCGTTTTTGTCCATGCTTGAACCAAGGCTGTAATGAGGTCAGGAGCTGAGTGACCCTGGCGGAACCCAAACTGAGCGTCCATGAGCAGGTTATTGTTGTGTAAGTGTCACTTGATAGCACTGTTGATGACTCCTTCCATCACTTTGCTGATGATGGAGAGTAGACTGTTAGGGCTGGGTTGCATTTGTCCTGTTTCTTGTGTACAGGACACACCTGGGCAATTTTCCACATTGTCGGGTAGATGCCAGTGTTGTAGCTGTACTGGAACAGCTTGGCTAGGGGTGTGGCATGTTCTTGAGCACAGGTCTTCAGTACTATTGCCAGGATATTATCAGAGCCCATAGCCTTTGCATTATCCAGTGTCTTCAGCTGTTTCTTAACATTGGATTGGATTGGATTGGATTTGTTTATTGTGACATGTCACAAGGTACAGTGAAAAGTATATTTCTGCAAGCAGCTCAACAGATCATTAAGTACATGAAAAGAAATGGTAATTAAAGAAAATACATAATAGGGCAACACAAGGTACATCAGGTGGAGTGAATCGTATTGGCTGAAGACTGACATCTGTGATGCTGGGGACCTCTGGAGAAGGCCAAGACAAATCATCCGCTCAGCACTTCTGGCTGAAGATTGTTGTGAATGTCTCAGTCTTGTCTTTTGCACAAATGTGCTGGGCTCCTCCATCATTGATGATGGGGATATTTGTGGAGCCTCCTCCTCCAGTGAGTTGTTTAATTGTCCACCATCATTCATGGCTGGATGTGGCAGGACTACAGAGCTTAGATCTGATGCATTCATTGTGGAATCTCTTAGCCCTGTCTCATACTTGCTGCTTATGCTGTTTGGCATTGTAGCTTCACCAGGTTGACACCTCATTTATTGAATTGCTCCTGGCATGCACTCCTGCACTCTTCATTGAACCAGGGTTGATCCCCTGGCTTGGGGGTAATGGTAGAGTGGGGGATATGCCAGGCTATGAGTTGCAGATTGTGGTTGAATATAATTCTGCTGCTTCTGATGGACCACAGCACCTCATGGATGCCCAGTCTTGAGTTGCTAGATCTGTTCGAAGTCTATCCCATTTAGCACGGTGGTAGTGCCACAAAGCATGACGGAGGGTATCCTCAATGTGAAGACGAGACTTTGTCTCCACAAGGACTGCACGGTGATCACTTCTACCGATACTGTCATGGACAGATGCATCTGCAGCAGGCAGATTGGTGAGGATGAGTTCAAGTCGGTTTATCCCAATGATTGTACACCTGTGCTGCCAGTGTTAATTCAATACTTTCTTATTTTCCCAACTCTACCGTTACATCTAGATGCATCGTCAAGATAGCCTACTGACTATTATGTCCTTTTGTCTGTGATGACTTTGCGGGTGTCCTTTGGAGGTTGGGATCCCAGCTTTGGGTCTCCTGCTCAGGGGCAGGTGGATGGAATCACAGGCAGATAGGACAGGGAATACCTGGACACCATTTGCATTTTTTAGGTGAAGAAGAAGTAGCTGGTGGTGTTCTAGTGGCGAAAGATGGAAATAAAATGACCTCAGTAGAGGCACACTGCAAGCCTCAATGTCCACATCTTCCTACATTTTCTGCCCACCCGATTTCAGGTGCGTTAGCGAGGGAGAATTTCTCCTCAAAAGGTGGCATTTAGTTTTTCCAAATGTATTTATCACTGTGCGATCTTGCAGAAGGAATGGAGCCTACATGAGCTATAAATGTAATAGAAGCTTCCATGTTCTTTTCTAATTACAAGTGTCTTTCCACTTCGGTCAGAATAACTTGTCTCCCTGTGTTTTCTAATATAAAAATGACTTGATCTTCTATCTTGTAGACTTGTAACTGCTCTTAGTTCTTTTGTTTATTTAGCAGGCACAAGTTTACTATTAATAAAAAAAATGCCTTGAAGTATAGATTTAGGATTTAGAATTTTGCAGGATTGAATTTTAATTAGGGAAACAGTTAACTGTCAGAATTCTAAATCAATGCAGTCAGACTGGGGATTTAGTTTAATTAATTAAATCACCAAACTCCCTCCAGGAAACATTTTTTTTTTTACAGATAATCAGATGTTATATTTTTACAATACCCAGTTTCCCATCTATAAGTGCTGGTCTCAACTCTCAAGTGAAGGCCTCTCTCTTCTCCAGATAACATCCCTGATTATTGAAGGTTGTTGAACCATGGCTAATGCTGTGCTTTTGCTATGGAGGGGACAGACCCCATGTCTACCTTAGTTGGAATGGGAATTAAACCCTGTGCTGTTGGTATCATTTTGAACCATACATTTGCTGCCTAGCCAATTGAATTAACAGGAACACCAACACCCATCCACATATCACCGGCTTTCATTAACACTGCAATGAAGTTACTGTGAAAATAGAAGGTGAGGAGATTAAATGACAAAGATGCCATGAAACATAAGATAAAGTGAGTAGTAATGATAGTATTAAAATCTAAATCTTTGTCCAGAGTAGGTGTTAATAGCAAAATAAAGATCAGCACTCTCTGAAAACGTAAACAAAATAGCAGAATGTGTTGATGGTAGAGAAAGGATCAGCAGTGTCTGAAAGCAAAAGCATGAGAACAAGGTGCAGACTGGGATTTGGAGGGGGGAGTGGGGGGTGAACAAAATTCAAAATGGAGGACAGAGTTCATGGTCTGAGGCTGTTGAACTCAGTGTTGAGTCCAGAAGGCTGTAATCGGATGATGAGGTGCTGTTCCAACAGTTTGTGTTGGGCTTTACTGGACCACTAAAGCAGGTTGACCACAAATGTGAACATGAGAATAAACTGGTGAACTGAAATGGTAAGTGAGCAGAGGTCAGAATCTTGCTTGCGGAGTGAGCAGAGGTGTTCCACAAAGCTGTTTATGTTTTGTCTCCCCAGTGTAGTGGAGGTTGCATTGTGAGCAGTGAATATAGTAGATTAAATTGAAAGAAGTGTAAGTAATTTTCTGCTCAACCTGGAAGGAATGTGTGGGAACTCCGGAAAGGCATTGCCAACTTGCCAACCAGTCAACACTCTCTTCTGATGTGGTATAAATTGTTATTCCTCTACTATTGGCATTCTTACAAATTATGTTCTGATGAGTGCAAGACAAAAACTTTGACAGCATGTCTCTCTTTCAGCAGTATTCAAATTTTGAAATGGCAAACGACAATTTGGTTGGTCAGGGTACCAGGAAGGACTTCCCACTATTTTAATATAGGACCATATGAAATCTTTAATGTCCATTGAAGAGGGACGGTAAGGTCTTGGTTTAACACTTTGACACGTTCTGCAATGGAGCACTTCCTCAGTATTGCACTGGAAAGTCAACCTGGATTTTGAGCTTAACCTCTGAAATGGGACTTTGAACTGATGAATTTCTAACTCAGAAGTGTTACCAAAGATACCTGCCAAACCAGTCATTTATTGATTTTCACATTAAACAATGGGGAGAAACAAGATTGAAAAAACTATGGGGGGAAAAATTGTTTGCTGAACCACAAATTACTTCTACTAGATTAATTCACAGCTCTCATGTTGGTTAAAAACAATACTCTGTAGCTCACAGACTGCTAATTGGCAACTGACAAAATATGTTTTAACTGCTATGCTCATATTAAAGTTAATCAAAAGGAATTGCATATTGAAACACTTGTACCAATGCCGAATTGCATTGATAACTCAATAAAATGTGATAGCTCTTTGGTTTTCCAAACACACTAATCCTTTCAGAGGTTCATTTGTACTTTAACTAATGTGGAAAAATAAAGTTTCATTTGTTCTGACTAGTCAGGGACATTTTTAAAAGGCACATCAATTGGCTGTGTTCTTTAACAAACAGAAACCATTAAGGCAGCATCAGAATGTCAAATCGAAGAAATATCCCAGTACTGTCATGCTATCGTTCTTAGATAATAAAATGTCGCTCCCAAAAAATTGCTGCTTGTTAATGTGTCTTGACTACATTTCCGCAGTGACATTTGGATAATTGTTTCATATTATACTTTCTGTTCTTTAGACTTGGCATCAACCATTTTACTCTTCATCTGTATTTTTTTTGTAATAATTACCATTTTTGCTTTTCTCATATATATTCAAGTCTTTTCCGTTTTCAAACAGAAATGCCTCCCCTTGACAGATTCCTTCATATTTCATTTACATAATGAGTCATACCATAGCATAAAGTAAAGTGCTGGGGGCTCCTTCGCCCACTGCTGACCGTCAATATTTGATGCTTGAGTAGTATGTATATTTTCTGAAGCTGTAGTACAGAGGGTTTCAGAAGGTTGATTTCCAAACTGCAACAACAATTAAAAATGCATTCCTCTTGCATGAATTCACACACTTCTTCCTTCCAGTCACCATTTCTTTGACAATTACATGCATTTATTACAGCAGTTGAATTTAATATCTGTCCCAATTCTAAATTAACTTGACTTCACTGTGATAGTTGGCTGGACATATAATTTATATATTTTTTTATTTTAGAGCAGTTCATTTCAACAGCAATTTGGCAGCTTAAAAAAATTATTTGTTTTTGACTTATAAAATGAATACTTTCTTTGAAACACAGCTTAATTGCAAAACTGTATTCATCAAGGGGATTAATCTTAATGCTGAATCTTAATGAGTACCTTGGCATGCTAATGCTCGGTATCTCATTATGGTTTTCCCACATTAATTGTGGGCAAGGAAAACACCAATCTGTTGAAGAAGAAAAAAAGATCGAAACTGCTAAAATAATAAACAGGTTTGTTGTTTCTCTCTAGGGTCTGTGCTTGTACGGGCTGGCTTGCTAGCTGAATGGTTTACTTTCAGTCAACCAGTCTGGAGTTCGAATAGCAAACTTAGCTGTCATTCAAACTTACCTTCCTGAGCTGGGTAGGTCTGAGCAGGTCTGAGACCTGCCACAGGATGGAGCACCATATGAGCTGATCCAACACAACAGGAAACACAACTGGTAGTATTGTGCCTGCCCTCGCTTGAGTTTTGCTTCCCATGCTGTCTCATCTTAAAATGGCACTTGTAACAGTGAGAAAGCATTCATCCCAAACTACTATACCTTCTCTAAAAAAAGTATGTTTATTCAAGTTTTATATAATAATGAACAACCAACACAAGAATGTAAAAATTACAAACAGCAACAAAAAATAATTGATTTACCTATAACGCCTTACAGCTGACAGTGTCTAGATCCTTAAAAAATGAATTAAATAGTTGCCATCTCGGGTAGAACCACTCCACTGAACTCCTGATCGTGAATTTACTTTTCTCAAAGTGTAGGAAGGACATTTAATTGCCCAACCAGCCTAAGTTACTGGGAAGATTGGGTGACCTCCGACCAAACAATAACCGCCTCCGGACTATCAGCAAGGGAATGGGAAATTCATATGAGAGAAATCGCAAACTTGAAAATAACAAAAAAAGGTAGCATTGGGTAACCGAAATTTGTCCGCAGCACTCTAAAACTGGCAAACCTCCCCTCCACGAATAGGTCACCAAAATGTCTGATTCCCTTCACTTTCCATGATTTTAATATTGGGTCCAATTCAAATGATGCTGTAACTATTTTTAAAAATAAATTTAGAGTAGCAAATTATTTTGTTCCAATTAAGGGGCAGTTTGGATTAGATTGGATTGAATTGGATTTTGTTTATTGTCCCGTGTACCGAGGTACAGTGAAAAGTATTTTTCCGCGAGCATCTCAACAGATCATTAAGCACATGAAAAGAAAAGGAAATAAAAGAAAATACATAATAGGGCAACACAAGGTACACAATGTAACTACACAGACACTGGCATCGGGTGAAGCATACAGGAGTGTAGTGTTAATGAGGTCAGTCCATAAGAGGGTCATTTAGGAGTCTGGTAACAGTGGGGAAGAAGCTGTTTTTGAGTCTGTTTGTGCACGTTCTCAAACTTCTGGTATCTCCTGCCCGATGGAAGACGTTGGAACAGCGAGTAAGCTGGGTAGGAGGGGTCTTTGATTATGCTGCCTGCTTTCCCCAGGCAGTGGGAGGTGTAGATGGAGTCAATGGATGGGAGGCAGGGTCATGTGATGGACTGGGCTGGGCTTCATGACTCTCTGAAGTTTCTTGCAGTCTTGGGCCGGGCAGTTGCCATACCAGGCTGTGATGCAGCCAGATAGGTTGCTTTCTATGGTGCATTTGTAAAAGAGTTAATGTGGACATGTCGAATTTCCTTAGTTTCCTGAGGAAGTATAGGCACTGTTGTACTTTCTTGGTGGTAGCGTCAACGTGGTTGGACCAGGACAGAGTTTTGGAGATGTGTATCCCTCGGAATTTGAAACTGCTAACCATCTTCACAATCGGCCCATTGATGCTGACAGGGGTGTGTACAGTACTTTGCTTCCTGAAGTCAATGACCAGCTCTTTAGTTTTGCTGGCATTGAGGGATAGATTGTTGTCGCTGCACCACTCCCCTAGATTCTCTATCTCCCTCCTGAATTCTGATTCAGCGTTATTCAAGATCCGGCCCACTATGGTCGTATCGTCAGCAAACTTGTAGATGGAGTTGGAACCAAATTTTGTCACGCAGTCATGTATGTACAGGGAGTATAGTAGGGGGTTAAGTACGCAGCCTTACGGGACCCCAGTATTGAGGACTATTGTGGAGGAGGTGTTGTTGTTTATTTGTACTGATTGTGGTCTGTGGGTCAAAGTCGAGGATCCAGTTGCAGAATGAGGAGCCAAGTCCGAGGTTTTGGAGCTTTGGTATGAGCTTGGCTGGGATTCTGGTGTTGAAGGCGGAGCTGTAGTCAATAAATAGGAGTCTGATGTAGGAGTCCTTGTTGTCGAGATGCTCTAGGGAGGAGTGCAGGGCCAGGGAGATGGCATCTGCTGTGGACCAGTTGCGGCGGTATGCGAATTGCAGTGGATCAAGGCGTTCTGGGAGTATGGAGGTGATGCGCTTCATGACCAACCTCGCAAAGCACTTCATTACGACTGAAGTCAGGGCCACGGACGGGAGTCATTGAGGCACGTTGCCTGGTTCTTCTTTGGTACTAGTATGATGGTGGTCTTCTTGAAGCAGCTGGGGACCTCGGAACGTAGTAGGGAGAGGTTAAAGATGTCCACGAACACATCTGCCAGCTGGTCTGCGCAGGCTCTGAGTGCACGACCAGGAAACCCGTCCGGACCCGTCGCCTTCCGAGGGTTTACTTTCAGGAAGGCCGATCTGACTTTGGAAGCTGTGATGGTGGGTATGGGTGTTTTATGAGCTGCTGGGGCACTCGGCAGCGGATCGTTGGTTTCCTGCTCGAACCGAGCATAGAATGCATTGAGTACATCGGGGAGGGGTGCGCTGCTGCTGGAGATACTGCAATGCTTCGCTTTGTGGCCCGTTAGATTGTTTAGGCCTTGCCACAACCGCCGAGAGTCTGTAACACTAGCCTGTGACTCCAGCTTGGTCTGATATTCTCTCTTGGCATCTTGGATGGCTTTGCGGAGGTCGTACCTGGATTTCTTGTATAGGTCAGGGTCGCCTGACTTGAACACCTCAGAACTGTCCTTCAGTAGGGAGTCAATCTCGCGACTGAGCCATGGTTTCCGGTTGGGAAACTTACGTACTGCTTTCTTTGGCACGCAGTCGTCCACACATTTGCTGATGAAGTCTGTGACGGTAGTGGCATACTCATTTAAGTTGGTCGCTGAGTTCTTAAATATGGACCAGTCCACTGTCACGAAGCAGTCATGTAGGAGCTCTTCTGTCTCCTCGGACCAGCACTGCACGACCTTCTTAGCTGGATTCTCCCGCTTGAGTTTCGGCTTATACGCCGGGAGAAGGAGCACCGTCTTATGGTCTGATTTCCCAAAGTGCGGTCGGGGGATGGAACGGTAGGCGACCTTTATTTTTGAGTGGCATGTTTGCATATCACCAAGAGCGTTGTCGCCCCTGGCGGGACAGGAGATGTGCTGGTGGAATTTTGGCAGTACACTTTTGAGGTTGGCCTTGTCAAAGTCCCTGGCCACAATGAACAAGGCATCCGGGTATTCTGTTTCGTAGTTGTTTATAACTGTGTACAGTTCGTCCAGCGCCTTCTTCACTTCTGCCTGGAGTGGGATGTAGACCGCTGTGATAATGGCTGAAGTGAACTCATGTGGAAGATAGTATGGGCGGCACTTTATGGTCAGGTATTCCAGATCCGGGGAGCAGTAGGTCGCCAGGGTCGCCACATCCAAGCACCAGGAGGTGTTGATGAGGAGGCAAACCCCACCACCCTTCGCTTTGCCTGATGACGCGGTGCGGTCCGCCTGATGAGTTGAGAAGCCTTCAGGTTGTATGGCACAGTCCGGTGAGGCGAGGGTGAGCCATGTCTCTGTGAAACAGTAAGAAGCCTTACAACACCAGGTTAAAGTCCAACAAGTTTGTTTCAAATCACTAGCTTTCGGAGCACAGCTCCTTCCTCAGGTGAATTCGGAGCACAGCTCCGAAAGCTAGTGATTCGAAACAAACCTGTTGGATTTTAACCTGGTGTTGTAAGACTTCTTACTGTGCTCATTCCAGTCCAACGCCGGCATCTCCACATCATGGCTACCATCGACTCTGTGAAACAGAGCACACAGCAGTCTCTTACTTCCCTCTGAGAGGGAAGTCTAGCGTTAAGTTCATCCAGCTTGTTTTCGATCGCTTGCACGTTTGCCAGAAGTATGCTGGGGAGAGAAGTCTTGAAACTGTGTTGCCTCAGTCTCACCTGTAGACCACCACGTTTCCCTCGCTTCCTCGGTCAGCAGCTGCGGCTGGATGGTCACAGGACCGATGGGAGAGGTCAGCCCTTGTGGAAGGTTGGTGATTGCGTCTGTCAGGGGCTGGGGCGCTGGCGGGGACGAGGGCGCTGGTTATGTTTCTGGGGTTGCATCTTGCATGGTCCTGGGTGCTGGTTGAGGTAGTGGGGTTGCTGAGGGGACATGTTTGCGCTCCGGACGGGTCCCGTAGTGCTGCGAGTACAGGAATACTTTGCAGCGCATTTGGGTCCTCGCGCGGTGTCTCCGCTGTTTCTGGGGTCCTGTGTCGGGGGCAGGGGCTTCCTGAGGCAGGCTGGGCTGGATCCCATGTTCTATTCCCTGCTTGAGTGCTCCTGGGGTTGTGGCTTGGAGTAGGCCCGGTCGGGTCTCCACGTGGATTTTTCTTTCTTCCATCTCCAGGTTGGTCGGGTTGCTGGGCGCGCCTCTCCGGGTCGGGTTGCTGGGCGGGCTCTCCAAGTGGAGTTGGGCCGGGTCTCATGGTCGGGGGTGGGTCAGGAGCTCCGGGGTCTGGACCGGGTGGTCTGGGGGCTGGCGTCGGTCTGTTGTGTTATGTAATTTGGAATAACACAAGCTGCCGCTTGATGCAGTTTTGAGTAGAAGATGCTCCAGACTTTGAAGTGAGTTCAATGTGTTTTATTTAACTATTAGCACAGTTCTCAATGAGTTCGATTCTCTGCTGATCTAAATGTAGTAACTCAGTCTAACTGAACCAGCCTTGCTCTAAGCCACGTGCTGAGGATACACCCTGTCTCACTCTGTAGATGTGGTCTGTGGAAAGAGGTGGGGTGTGAGTGCCTCATCCCTTTTATAGTGAGATACCACCCCTGAGTGTCCTGACTGCTCATTGGTCGTGTCCTATTCTATGTGTTCATTAGCTGCATGTTTGCATACCATGACATCTCCCTTTTTAAAAATGTTTTGTTGGCGTATGTGAATGTATTTACATGTGAATGAGTCTGTCTAACGTGACTGGCGGAGGAAAACAGAACAGAGCAAACAAAACAAACGTTCACAAGTCCAGTCTCTGAGGCTTGCGTCTGATCCTGGTTGACCGCCGGAGAGGTGGCGGAGGGGATGACGGCGCCTTGACTGGCGGGATGGAAGCCTGACTGGTGACCTCGTGGTGCGAGGTATCAGGAGGTGGCAATTCAACATATGGAAATGGAGAAAGTGGCTGCGGGCAGGCAACTTTGCGCAGTCCCCGTCGATTCCTTCGCACGATGGAGCCATCAGCCATACGTACAACATAAGAGCGGGGCGCGGCCTGTCGAACAACGACAGCCGGGGCAGACCACCCACCATCCAGTATCTTGATCCTGACAGTGTCTGCCGGGGATAGCACGGCCAGATCGGTGGCATGGGCATCATAGCCCTGCTTTGACGGTCTCTGATCTGCTGCATCTTCTGCGCACCGGAAAGTGATCCAGGTTGGGCAGGTGTATGGCTGGAAGCGTCACCCGCAGGTCCCTGTTCATCAGGAGTTGAGCCGGCGACATGACAATGGAGTCGCCCTGTACGCGAGCAATGCAATATGTATGTCGGAAGCAGAGTCCACGGCCTTGCAGATGAGCTGTTACACAATGTGCACCCCTTTCTCGACTTTTCCATTGGACTGCGGGTAGTGTGGACTGGAGGTGACATGCTGGAAATTGTATGACCTGGCAAACGTGGACCATTCTCGACTGCTAAAGCACGGGCCATTGTTGCTCATTACGGTGATTGGGATGCCATGCCTTGAGAACGTCTCCTTCCAGGCGTTCATGACGGTCTGAGAGGTGAGGTCCGGGAGCTTCAGCACCTCAGCGTAATTCGAGAAATAGTCGAATTTCAATACGTAGTCATGACTATTTGCATGAATGAGGTCGATGCCAACCTTGGACCATGGAGAGGTCACTATGTCATGCTGTTAGAGCGTCTCCTTGCTCTGCGCTGGCTGGAACCGCTGACAGGGAGCACAATTCAGGACCATGTTCGGGATGTCCTGGCTGATGCCGGGCCAGTGGACAGCTTGCCGGGCTCTGCGTCTGCACTTCTCGGCACCCAGGTGTCCCTCATAAATCTGGCGCAGCACCAAGCTCTGGAGACTGAGCGGAATGACAATCCTGTCCAGCTTGAGGAGGATACCATCAATCACTGTCTGGTCATCCTTCACATTGTAAAATTGTGGGCACTACCCTTTCTGCCAGCCATTGGTGCGTTTTGGATGGTGCGCTGCAAGAGGGGGTCTTTGGCTGTCTCATCACGGATGAGAACTACCTTCTCATCTGTCGCCGGGAGAGTGCTAGCACACAGCTGCACCTGCGATTCGATGTCAAGTGGGTCACTGGGCAAGGTGACGGAGTGGGACAATGCATCAGCAATGATGTGCTCCTTGCCAGGTGTGTACACCAAGTTGAAGTCACACCTCCTACGTTTAAGCAGGATTCTCTGCAACCGAGGCGTCATGTCATTCAGGTCCTTGTGGATGATGTGGACCAGAGGCCTATGATCCGTCTCGACAGTGAATGTCGGCAGGCTGTAGACATAATCATGAAATTTGAGGATGCCGGTGAGAAGACCCAAGCACTCCTTCTCAATCTGAGCATATCTGGTTTCAGTGGCCGTCATCACCCTTGATACGTAGGCTACTGGTGCCCAGGATGATGTGTCATCTCGTTGAAGCAACACCGCACCAATGCCACCTGACTCGCATCTGTGGATATCTTTGTCTCCCGGTCCGGGTCGAAGAATGCCAGGACTGGTGCAGTGGTGAGCTTGGCTTTCAGCTCCAGCCACTCTGTCTGGTGTGCCAACTTCCACTCAAAGGCAGTTGACTTTTTCACCAGGTTGCGTAGGGCTGTGGTGTGTGTGGCCTTGTTTGGAATGAACGTGCCCAGAAAATTGACCATACCCAAGAAGCGCAGCACCGCATTTTTGTCCTCCGGAACCTTTATCGCCTCGATGGCCTTGATTTTGTCTGTGTCCGGGCGCACACCATGCTGTGAGATCTGGTCGCCTAGGAACTTGAGCGGCGATGTGCCAAAACAACATTTGGACCTGTTTAACTTTAGGCCGTTGGCATGTACACGGCAGAATATCTTCTGGAGATGGGACACATGTTCTTCAGGGGTCGTGGACCATATGATGATGTCGTCGTCCACGTACACACGAACCCCTTCAATGCCTTCCATCATCTGGTCCATGATGCGATGGAATATCTCCAATGCTGAGATGATGCCAAATGGCATGCAATTGTAGCAGTATCTGCCAAAAGGTGTGTTGAAGGTGCAGAGCCTTCTGCTGAACACTTCCAGCTGGATTTGCCAAAATCCCTGTGATGCATCCAATTTGGTGAAGAAGCGCGCGTGTGCCATCTCACTTTTGAGTTCCTCCCGCTTCGGGATGGGGTAGTGTTCCCGCATGATATTCTTATTGAGATCCTTCGGATCAATGCAGATACGCAGGTCCCACGAAGGTTTCTTTACACACACCATCGAGCTGACCCAGTCAGTCGGTTCGGTAACCTTGGATATGATGCCTTTTTGCTGAAGATCCTTGAGCTGTGCCTTCAGGCGCTCTCTCAGTGGAGCAGGGACACATCGTGGTGCGTGGACCACTGGCTTGGCATCAAGTCGTAGCAGAATCTTGTATCGATACGGCAGCGTGCCCATCCCGTTGAACACATCTGGATACTGGGCGAGGATGTCGTTGTTGCCGGCCTGATGATCCACATGGGAGGATGTCATGGTGTAAACCCGTTGAATGAGGTTCAGCTGCTTGCAGGCACCTAGTAGGGATGCCCTGTCCGGCTTAATTATTTCAAAGCGTAATCGTGCTTGTGTGTGTCGGTTGGATACGTGCAGATGGCAGGATCCCAGTGCCGTGATGGCATTCCCGTTTTAATCCAGGAGCTTGCAAGCAGCTGGAAGGACCGTGGGGGGCTTCTTAATGCGTCTGAAGTCTGCCTGTGAGAGGAGGTTGGCAGAGGCACCTGTGTCCAGCTTGAACTGGATGGGGCAGTGGTTGACCTTCATCACTGCTCGCCATTCGTCCTCGGAATCCACAACTTGGATGGATTGGACTTGCGATGTGTCTGGTGTGGCATATTCACACTTTGTAATAATGCCCACACGGCAGGTGTTGTCCAGGCATTCATCATCTGGATTTGTTGCACTGCCGGGATCAGAATCCTGTAGATGTTGTTGCACACTCTGGATGCGCCGTCGTCGGAATTGGGCGTGCTGGCTCCTGAGTGGTGATGCAGATCTGCACAGGGCTGCATAGTGGCCTGGCTTCCTGCAGTTTAAACAATGTCTGCCTCTTGCGGGCAGTGTTTCTTTAAATGGGCGGTGCCACAGTTCGAACACGTCATGACGTTGGCGTCCTGATGCTCCGTGCGTCGTTGCACATGCGCAGTGCGGTTCTCAGACATCTGCACCTGCGCAGTGCAGGTTTCAGCCGCTTTGTTATCCCGATCGCATTGCGCATGCGTCGGGCCCCGGGAAGAGCGCGTGAGGGCAGCACGGTAGCTCAAGTGGATAGCACTGTGGCTACACAGCGCCAGGGTCCCAGGTTCGATTCCCGGCTTGGATCACTGTCTGTGCGGAGTCTGCACGTTCTCCCCGTGTCTGCGTGGGTTTCCTCTGGGTGCTCCGGTTTGCTCCCACAGTCCAAAGACGTGCAGGTTAGGTGGATTGGCCACGATAAATTGCCCTTAGTGACCAAAAAAATGTTAGGAGGGGTTATTGGGTTACGTAAGGATAGGGTGGAAGGGGGGGCTTAAGTAGGTCGGTGCATACTCGATGGGCCGAATGGCCTCCTTCTGCACTGTATGATCTATGTAAATGGCCGCTTTCGTCAATGTTGAGGCGCTGCATTCGGGAGATGGCCTGCACACTCTCCGCCTCATGGGAGGCTAGTCGATCATTTTCTGCCGTTTTGTATTGGGAATAGCGATTTTCAACGTGCTCATGCACTGTGCATGTTTCAATCGCGACTGGCAGGGTCATATGCTTGATCCTCAGTAACTGCTCTCTCAGAGGATCAGAGTGAACTCCAAAAACAATTTGGTCTCTCATCATGGAGTCAGTGATATCACCGAAGTTGCAGGATCACGCTAACAGTCTAAGGTTAGTTAAATATGAGTTGAAGGATTCGTCTTTACCTTGCAATCGCTGCTTGAATATGTAGCGCTCGAAGGTTTCATTGGTGTCCACCTCACAGTGGCTGTCAAACTTGTCCAGGATGGTTTGAAACTTTGTCTTGTCCTGGTCTTCGGCGAAGTGAAAGGAGTTGAATATTTCCAAGGTGTGATCTCCCGCTGTGGTGAGGAAAAGAGCTATCTTCCGTGTATCAGACGCAACATTGAGGTCTGATGCTTCGACGTAAAGCTGAAATTTCTGCTTGAATGTGCGCCAGTTGGCACGGAGATTGCTGAAGGTCCTGAGCTGGTGAGGAGCCTGAATCTTTTCCATTGTGCCGAAATACATTCGCTGGTCTTCACGGATCTTGCTGAGTTGAACTAACTAGATTGAACAGACCCCTGGTATCATGTTGTGTTGTGTAATTTGGAATAACACAAGCTGCCACTTGATGCAGTTTTGAGTAAAAGATGCTCCAGACTTTGAAGTGAGTTCAATGTGTTTTATTGACCTATTAGCACAGTTCTCAATGAGTTCGACTCTCTGCTAATCTAAATGTAGCAACTCAGTCTAACTGAACCAGCCTTGCTCTAAACCATGTGCTGAGGATACACCCTGTCTCACTCTGTAGATGTTGGTCTGTGGAAAGAGGTGGGGTGTGAGTGCCTCATCCCTTTTATAGTGAGATACTACCCCTGAGTGTCCTGACTGCTCATTGGTCATGTCCTATTCTTTGTGTTCATTAGCTGCATGTTTGCATATCATGGCAGGTTCTTAGGCTGAGTTGGGCGCTCCGAGGTCTGGGTCGGGTCCAAATCGAGGTTGGGGCCTCACTTCCGGTTTCGGCCCCATCCGCTTCCAGGTCATGGAGGTCAGGTTGGATCGGGTCAAAAGGTCTCCACGGACCTTGGAGGATGTTCAAGCCTGCAAGAAAAGATAAAAGTGAGAGGTTAGTAATTACATTTTAAATGATTAGAACAATGGTACAAGGCAGCAGTGCTAACCACTGCACACCGTGCTGCCTCTTGGTGTAGTAACTATGACCAGGGAAGTGGATGTCTTGAATGTATTTCGAGCCATGGTCCATGGGATGGAAGATAATGAGAACCCGCTCTGCGATGAGCTCTGGTGCTTGACAATGTCTGACTCCTGCCCACGGTAGCACTTATCATCCACCTGGGTGATCCCTGCATGCGAGCTGGCCATTCCATCACACGGTCCTAACAAATCCCTGGGGTGGCGGAGGTGGGGACGAGAATTCCGCCCTTAGTCTCAGGAACAAAGAATTCCGTGTAGTGGGAACCTGGACCTCTTCCAAAAAGCTGTTGAGACAAGGTCAATTGAAAATTTCAAAACTGGGATCTCATTTTTTTTTTTTATCAGGACGAAATATTCCGGATATAGAATCAAGGTGGGTAGTTGGAATTAAGTCACACATGAGACATAATCTCACAGAATGGCAAAACGAGCTTGAGTGGTTGACTGGCCAACTCACATTCCTAAGACAAATAGTGATATAGTGAACCTGGGGTGCAACTTGGTTCTGCTGAAATTCTGTCCACTGGCAAAATTTGAGACAGCCTTACACATAGTAAAAAAAAGATCAGTGCACTTTGCTGTGGTTTGGCAAATAATTGGCAAGGGCCTGTCTTCACACCGAGAACCAAAGAAGACTTTAATACTAACAATGTGAGTGGGATTCTCCGTTGGCCGATGCCGATATCGTAATCGGCGATCGGGCAGAGAATCCCTTCCGACGGCCAAATTGGGGGCGGCGATGGTTTGACGGCAGTTTGCGAGTTTGCGCCAACTCTGAAATGCCGTCATCGCGTTGCGAGCCGCTCACCGTTGAAACGGCGTTGGCGAGTCATTGGAAGGCCCTCCAGCGATGCTCCACCTCTGATGGGTCTAGTTCCCGACTGCGCGGTTGACGTGTAGTCTGAACAGTAGGGTACCCAGCATGGCGACTGCGGACTGTGTCCAGCGCCACCAAAATCAGCCGGGGAGGGGGGTCACATTTGGCGGGTCATGCCCACGCACGTCCGGGGCCATGTTGTACGACGTGACCGCTGCAGGTCATCGGCGTGCGCATGCGTGGCCACGGACAAGGCAATTTTCTGACCGTTTTTGGCGCCGGAGCCGAGAGTTTCACCCAGCGCTGCTGTTAGCCCCTCATCATTTGGCGTTGGCTAAGTGCCGGCTGAAACGGGGAATCCAGCCCTGTGTTCCTTGTATGAGTACTTGTAAGTCTCTCTGAAAAATGAAAAGTTTCACACCTTTCTGTTTTTCTATTCTTCCTTCCAAAGTGAAAAACATCAGACTTCTGCACATTATGCCCCATTGTGACCTTTCTGCCCACTCGCTTAATCTCTCTGTCTCTTTTCAGCCTTTTTGTGGCCTGCTCACACCTAACATTCCAAATAGCTTTGTATCATCAGCAAACTTCGATACATTACTCTTAGTCTCCAAGTCATTCATATAGATTATAAATGGCTGAGGTCCCAGTAACTTCCTGCAGGATTTTCAACTTAAGGCACTGGTGCGCCGCAAATGCACTGCGTGATGACCCGGAAGTACGGGCGTTCAGGCATACGTGCTGAAAGCACATGACGTTCAAACTCCCAGCCATTTTTTTGTCTGCTTGAAGCCCCGAGCAGCTGAATGAAAAATCCAGCTGCAGTGCTAACGTGGGCCACTTACCCGGATTTTTGGTGAGTTTTTACACATTTTTATTTACACTGAACGTTTTCAGTCCAGCAGAGGCAGGAGACATCGGGAGACACTTTTTTGGCAGGTTAAAGTTTTGTATTATTAGTGCTTAGCATTTATAAATATGTTTAAAATACAAATAAAATGAAAGGAAGGTATATATATTTTTTAACTTTGGTTTGTCATGAGGCTGTTAATTCCATTAATAAAGGTACTTTACTGTATAAAGTGAGTTTGAAGTCACAGAAGGTGAAAGAATTATTTTTTTTAAACGTTGGTTTATCTTGAGGGTGTTAATTCCATTTAAGGAACTATAATGGATAGAATGCGGTGATCACTCGCTAACGTGTACGATTGTCCAAGTAAGATACTCAGTGTTACTGACCACTGGTTCTGAAGGTCCTGGTGTGGCTGATGAGCCCGATCCTGGAGCCACATCTTTAAGTGCTCACTTGATAGGAGTTTCCAAAAGGTGGGATTGGTCTTTGGAAGCTAAGTTGCGGATATTCCTTTCTCAGGCCCCTTTTCCGGGCCTCCTTTTGCCATCGGGGGTTCTCGAAGAATTGTTACCCTTCAATCAGGAGGTTCTGCCAAGTTGGGCTCTTCTGAGCAAAGGTCCCCCCGGCATTGACTTCTATGTTCCATTGCTTAAGGTAAGCCTACAAGGTGTCTTTGAAGAGCTTCCTTTGTCCTCCTCTTGTTCGGGATCCCTCCTTGAGCTTGGTGAAGAAGGTTTGCTTTGGCAGTCGGGTATCTGACATCGTAAGTATTTGGGAAGCCCAGAGGAGTGCGTTTCAGAATATCATGGCCTCAATACTGGTACTATTGACTCTTTCAAGGACACTAATTATAGCATGCCTGAACCTCCCAGCTGATTCATAGCTAAAGTACATTTGGATTTTGCATGTATTCTAAGCTGAGTTGTCTCCCTGATGTAATGTACATCCTTAGAAGCCTCAGTGATTGCTTCAAATGCTTCAACAACATTTAATGGCTTAGTTGACATATGCAATCCTCCTGTAAGCTAATGCAATATCTGCCTGACAGGTATTGCAGCGAACCAATCAGCCACCCATAAGACTATTGCCAAAGGCCATCCTGAAAGGATGTCAGAGAAGATGTGTGCCAGGCCACTGCGCTTCAGCAGCTACTTCCTTTGGATGTTGAGTTTGTCAATTAACAATTATCTAAACCCTCCCCTTCCTCCCCTCCTTTTCCATCCCTCACCTTCCCCCTTAGCTCCCTCTCCTCCCCCCTTCCCTCCCTCGCTCCCATTTACAAATAGATGGGACAGTGTGTTCAAGTGAGAAAATATATTTTATTAAAAAGAAATTTGTAAAAGTTTTTCTTTTGTAAATTTAGAATACCTAATTATTTTTTCCAATTAAGAGGCAATTTATCGTGGCCAGTCTACCTAACCTGCATATCTTTGGATTGTCGGGGTGATACCCATGCAGATACAAGGAGAATGTGCAAACTCCACACAGACAGTGACCCGGGTCCTCAGCACCGTAGGCAGCAGTGCTAGCAACTGCGCCACTATGTCGCCCTGAAATTTGTAAAAGTTAATTAGTTTTAGGTCAATGTTCAGCTGATAAAGTTAAACATTAAGTTAAATGTTAACTGGGTTCAAAGTTTAGTATTTATCACATAATTTTTATTAATAAATGTTTTACATTAAACTTTACAAGCTTCTGCAAATGTCTTGCTGAAACATCAGCGTGCAACATTTAATTAAAATAATTATAAATTAATAAGACAATTGAAGTAAACAAGGTAGAAACATATTTAACATGGTGGCACACTACTTAGTACTACTGCCTCACAATGCCAGGGACCTGTGTTCAATTCAGACCTGGGGTGACTGTGTGGTGTTTGTACATTCTCGCTGTGTCTGCATGGGTTTCCTAGAACAATGGAATAGAACCATAGAATTCTGACAGTGCAGAAGGAGACCATTCAACCTATCAAGTCTGCACCTCTGAAAGCGTACCCGACCTGGACCCACTACCCAGCCCTATCTCCAAAACCTAACCTGTACATCCCTGGACACCAAAGGGCAATTTAGCATGGCCAATCCACCTAACCTGCACATCTTTGGACTGTGGAAACCCACGCAGACACGGGGAGAGTGTACAAAGTCCACACAGACAGTCACACAGGACCGGAATTGAGCCCAGGGCCCTGGCACTGTGAGGCAGCAGTGCTAACCACTGTGCCATCACGCCGCCGCCACCGCTTCTTCCGTGTGCTTCAGTTTCCTCCCACGGCCCAAAGACGCGCAGCTTAGGTGGATTTGCCTTGCTAAATTGCCCCTTATTGTCCAAAGGTTAGGTGGGGCTATGGGGATAGGGCAGGAGCATGGGCCTGGGTAGGGTGCTCTTTTGGAGTGTCATTGCAGGCTTGATGGGCCAAATGGCTTTCTTCTGCACTGTAGTGAATCTGTAAACACTAATCAAAAAAAAAAATCAGATGTTACAAGACAATAATAGCAAAAAACCTTGGGGCACGTTTAAAATCTTGTGACCATAATCTAAATGAAATCATACAAACATTTTTAAGCATGCCACATATAAAATTATATAATAATATAGCACAGATTTATATAGTTTCACAGTTTTAAAACAAATAACCAAACCTCTGTTCACTTATAAACAATCACCTTTAATCATGAAACAGTAAAATTAAAAATAACTTTAAAAGAATCAACATTAGTTGCTCTGGCGCATGCCCATCTCCAACACCCAAGCCATACACCAGCGGGCACCACCCATGTGGTGTTGGCCTTCGTGGCATGCATGGTCGGCACCACCTCCTGCTCCTGCAGGCGGCTAGACTTTTCCAGCTGCTCCTGCAAGTGATGGATGGTTGTTGACACCCCCTCATGTAATCCCTGGCTCTGCACCTGCATGTCCGACATTGATGGGGCCGCAATTCCCAGACGCCTGATACCCCTCTGGACTGCAGTTGGTCCCTGGGGTCAGGCTGTCCTCCGACCGTCCACCCCCTCGGGGGTATCTACCTCCACCTGGTGTACCGCAGTACTTCTGTGGTGTGCACCAGATAGTGCCCCAGGAGCCTCTTCATGCTCAACCAAGGTGAGTGTCTCTGGACTTGGGGAGGGTACACATGACAGCAATGGTGCAAAGTCGGTGTTGCCACAGGACATGTCCTCCGGGGTGTCGCGGGGTTGCAGCTGGGGGCTCGCATTGCCAGCAGGTTCCGTCTCGTCAGCAGGTGAGCCTTGGATTTGGGGCCGGAGGTGGGGGACGCCAGATGGCCCCGCCTCGTCACCGGGTCCTCCTGCAAGATAAAAGACAAGACACATGGTTGGGCTGTGGGTGGGGTGATGGGGGGTTGGGGTAGTGCCACATGTGCCGTAAGGACAGCGCAATCCATCGGGGGCTCACTTGATTCCCTGATGCCGATCTCCACCTCGGCGACTGCCCGCTCTCCGGGTCCACCGACCATGTCCAACGCACTTTGCTCTGTGGCACTATGGGTCCGTAGGTCCGGCGGGTCCCCTCCGGTCGTCTCTCGCTCCCGGCGGTTGTAGGCCATCTTTTCCTGGGGGTGGGGGGGGGCGCAGATGATGCACAGTGTGTGTTACTTAGACACAGGCAGCACAGGGGGTCCGCGGCTAGAGGTCTGTGTGTGCAGAGCACCTGGTTATGGCGGACAGTATGGATGTTGGCATGTGATGCAGGTGGGGAGTGTGTGGGCTGTTTGCAGGTGAGCTTCAATCGCCATCGAAGGAGCAGGGGGAGCTGTGTGTGGGTGGCATGGGCCTTGGTGCCTGGGGCACGGTGGTGGAGGTAGCTCAGCCTGGCTGGCCTGGGGTGTTGCTCAACCTCACCCAGCACTGCCTGCAGATCCTCTATAGTGTGGAGGCGGGTTGCGTTGTGGAGAGTTATGGGTGGGGGGGTTGTGGGATCGGGGTGGTGCCAGGGGCACAGAGGTAGTGACTCACCCGTGCCGCCCTGGGGAAGTTGTGCAGCTTCTTCCTGCACTGCTGTCCGGTCCTGGCAGTGGGGCCCATGCCACTCATGGCCTCTGCCACCTGCACAGAGGTCCGGTTTACGACCGCGGGTGGCAGCCTCCTTCCCACCCCAGGGAATAGGGGACGGGATTCACCGACCCAGCGCCGTGTCAGAGAATCGCCGGGGGGCGCGCAAATCACGCGACACCACTCCGACGCTGGTCTGCCGATTCTCCGGCGCCAGTCGGGGGCCGTTCAACGGGGCCCTCCTGGCAATTCTCCCCGCGCGATGGCTGAGTGCCCGCCGAGTCCCGCCGCCGTCATTCTCGTGTGGTTCTACCCAGCGGGACCTCGGCGTTCATGCTGCGGAGGGCGGCCTGGTGGGGGGGAGGGGGAATCCTACTCCAGGGCAGGGCTTCCACGGTGGCCCGGCCTGCGATCGGGGCCTACCGATCGGTGGGCGGGCTTATCCCGGTGGGGGTCTATGTTCCCCCGCGCTGGGCCGCTGTAGGTCTCGGTCATGTTGCGCCGAGGCCGGTGCGGAAACAGCAATCCACGCGCATGTGCAAACTCGCGCCGGCCGTGGCGCACATGCGCGGACCCACGGCACCTGTGCTGATGCTCGGATCGGCAGCTGGAGCTGCGTGATGCTCTCTAGTGCTGTGCTGGCCCCTTGTGCGGTGCAGGATCGCTGATCCTCGGGGCCAGATGACGCCATCGAAAAACGCTCCGGCGTTTACGACGGCGTCAACACTTAGCCGCAGGATCGGAGAATCCCGCCCAGGGTGTCCTGCCTCTCTTCCATGACATCCAACAATGTCTCAAGCTCCGGATCTGCGAATCTCGGGGCAGTTACTCTTGGTTGCAATGAGTGTGTGGGGAATGGGGTGCGTATCTGCGGCTACAGCCTGTCAGGCTCTCGGATGCTAATCCAGGCCCAAGGCAATTCAGATGCCGACTTTCATTGGAATTGCACTAGTTCCACATGGCACTGGTGTTTGCCCATTAACGTGACCTGAATCGCTCTGGAACTGCTTTCGTCAACGTAGAACTCTTTCGATTCTGTCTCGGCGTCAGCGCTTAGTCTTCAAACAGAGAATCTTGGCCTATCATTCTATGAATGTATATTCAGATCTCCTTTACAATAAGTTGCAACATTTCCCCTGATGGTTAATATTGGGCTAATTGATCTCTCGTTCTCTGTTTGGTCCCTCCTTCCTTACTTGAATAAGAGTTTTCGATATGCTGACTTTCAATCAGCTGGAACCTTGAGAAATGTGGAGAATCATAGAATCGTAGAATTTACAGTGCAGAAGGAGGCCATTTGGCCCATCGAGTCTGCACCAGGCCTTAGAAAGAGCACCTTACCCATGCCCACACCTCCACCCCATCCGTACACCTCCACCCTATCCCCGTAACCCAACCTAACTGTTTTTATTGGAAACTATGGGCAATTTAGCATGGCCAATTAACCTAACCGGGACGACTTTGGACTGTGGGAGGAAACCGGAGCACCCGGAGGAAACCCACGCAGACACGGGGAGAACGTGCAGACTCCGCACAGATATGTAACCAGTGTATAAAACTATCTCTGCATATACCTCTTTTACACCCTGAGGATGTCAGTATCAGCCCGGGGGATTTATTGGCCATTTTGGCTAAACATGCAATCCAATGTCCTCCGAAATGAGTTACAGAGAGGTTTCCTCCTGCTCTGATTATCAGGTTTTTAATACCCAGCCTCAGTGTGTCCTGATGTAAGATTTTCTCAATCTTTATCGGCCTTGGGCTCCTCACCTTGGTTTTCCATAATATTATCTCCAGTACTCATAGCGGAAATGTCATATTTTTGCATGTCATTTAGTCTATTACTGCGAGCTATGATGTTCCGATATTTGACTCTAGGTTACGAGTACACTTGAGGCTTGTTGAGCCAGAGGGCATTGGCTGATTAGGACGAATCAGCCTGTTTTCTACAAGTATTCTGGATATTCTGCTCGGGGTAAAGGAGGAGCTTAAATCCCAGGAATAAACCAATTCAAATTTTTACACGACTTCTATTTTTCTGTGCACAAATATAATCAAGTTGAAGTTATCTAACATTTTGGTTTGTTGTCCAATCAACAGAGTCTAAGACCCAGAATTTTGAAAAATCTGTCACCTCTGAAAAATTGAAAAAAAAGTCACAAAAAACAAAGCCAGAATTCTCCGTTTGGGAGACAACTGTTCTCCCACCGGAACTGAATCACACCTGATTTGCGCTCCTGCTGAGAGCGCAAATACGGAAGCGAGCCTCAATCCTTAGCCATGCAAATTTATGCATGGCGGGGATTGTGAGGGATTTCCTAGCAAATACCACTATCAGGCCACCATATTGAGCCGGCGGTCCGATAGCGAGGTCCAACGGCTGGGTCCCCCTCTCCCCCACAATGCAATTCAGCTCCCCGACCCCAACCCCTACACGAGACTTTCTGGGAAACCCCTCTGGCCACAGTAGAATTACAGCGACCCTCACTAGAGACCTCCCTCTGCAAGAGACACCTGCCTGGAAGTACCGCATTCCAGAGACCCCTGTCTAGAAGCCCCCCCCCCCCCAATAATACAGGCCCCTTCTGGAAGCTGGAGAGCAGTCCAGACAGAGAAAGTGAGAAAGATCACTGTTTTAAAACTCACTCGTGCAATACGGCTGCTGGCTTAGGCAGAAGAAGCAGAACCTGTCAATTCCTGAAAAGAGAAAATCAGTCAGCTGGGTTCAAACCCCCTCAGATCCCTGATCTGCAAGTCTATCCTAATATCACTATGAAATTGCTTTAACTAGGCTGTAATTGTCTGCATTGTTTCATTCATCTCCCTTCACTCTTGGGTGACTTTGAAGTACCCAGCTGGGAAGCTACCACAATGTTTAGAAACATCTAGCTATCATTGACAGCTCCTGGACAACATAAAAAAAAGTTAAGTGTTTTCTGCGTGACAAAGATGAAGTGAGAGCACTTAAAGCACTTAGCTGCCCAGCTAATCTAGTTGAAATTTTTGATGAATAGAGGCTTATCTATGGATAGTGTCTATATTATCTTCCAGAAGACAGTTGATAGATTACCACACAAGAGTACATTAGCAAAAGTGATAGTAAATGGAATGGGATGAAATCTTGCCACATTATAATTGGGTGGAGGATAAATAACAAAGAGTAGAGATCAAGGGAATGTTCTTTGAAAGATGAAGGGCTGGATTGTCCGCTATCAGGATTCTCCATTGCGCCAGCAGTCCAGGGATTTCCCGATGGCATGGGGCTTCCCACAATGGGAAACCCCATTAGCCGGATGGTGTGATGGAGAATTCCGCCTGAGATGTGACAGAGGTTTGTCTCCAGGGATCTGTAATGGGGCCTCAACCTTTCACCAGATATATTAATGAACCAGCTGAAGGAATAGGGATGGGTTAGCTCAGTTGGCTAGATGACTAGCATGTGATTCAGAATAATGCCAACAGCATAGGTTCAATTCCTGTTCCGGCTGAAGTAGACCTGAACTTGCCTCCTTGCCTTGCATATGAAATGGAAGACAATGGCAAATCACATGGATAGGAAGCTGCCAATAAAATAACCCAGGATGAAGCACCAACAGAAATTGAGCCAAAGGCCTACCTTTGGGCAAAGCACACATGATGACGGTGATGAGATGAAGGTAAAGGATTAAATATCCAAATTTCCAGATCATACAGAGTTAGAAGGCACTCTTTTTTGAAGTCTAACACAGGTGGCTGCTGGGAAGATTGGTGTGATTCCCACTGGGCAATGGGACAACTGAACATGTGCAATATTTTGCTATTAAGCCTATTTATTATGCATTAGCGAGGAGCTTGGTGAATCTCAAGGTGGAGCAGGCAGGATGTTGTCCATCCCACTATTATCTCATGCTGCCATATGTAAACTGCAGTCAGACAGCCATTCACTCAATGTAGGCCAAGATCTCTGTGTTCCCCAACTCATGGTGAGAGAGAAAGAAATTCAGTCACCAGAAGGGTTTAAAATTGATAAGGAGGAGATATTGGATAGCTTATCTGTGTTTAAGGCACTGGGACTGGATGAGATGCATCCAAGGATACTGAGGGAATTGAGAGTGGAAATTGTAGAGGCATTAGTCATAATTTTTCAGCCTTCCTTAGACCTGTAGCCTCTATACATATCTGTGCCAATTATTGGATCAATGAGACATCTAATTGGAATGTTTCTTAACCCATTCCTTAACAGTCTCCCCTTCCTTGGAGAAAAAAAATAATTTGGTGAAAACAAAATGTCAAGAAACTTGAAAAATACACGCAATTTCCCCTCCTCTTTTCTTTTGAAAGGAAAAAAAGCAGTCACGGAAACAGGTGCCCTTCATTAACAATATCCAGAATTGCAGACGTTATATCCTTGTTCAAAAAATGTGAATGGATAGGTCCAGCAACCATAGACCAGTTAATTTGTTTTTAATAAAATTTAGAGTGCCCAATTCATTTTTTCCAATTAAGGGGCAATTTTAGCGTGGCTAATCCACCTAGCCTGCACATCTTTGGGTTGTGGGCGAAACCCACGCAAACACGGGGAGAATGGGTAAACTCCACACGGACAGTAACCCAGAGCCGGGATCGAACCTGGGACCCCGGCGCCGTGAGGCAACAGCGCAAACCCACTGCGCCACCGTGCTGCCCTAGACCAGTTAATTTAACTTTGGTGGTAGGAACACTTCTGGAAAAAATATTTTGGGTCAAAATGTATAGTCACATTGTCAGATGCAGGTTAATTAGGGAATATCATGTTTAACTAAATTGCTGGAGCTTTTTGAAGAGGTGATAAAGAGGGTTGATGAGAGCAATGCTGGTGGTATGGTGCACATGGACTTCTGACCTCTGGTGGCATGAACAGAGGAGGGGCCACACTGTCTCTGGCCTGCCCCGAGATGCGTTTCTGAGTGGTAGAAGTAAGCAATCTGTAAGGTAGATTGACTGCCCACTCTGAGAAGCATAATAAAGGCCAAAACGACTGGCCAGTTTGCAGGGCCTCTGGCATTTTGCTGACAGTGGAGTGCCCCCCACTGTCATGTTGTGGGGGAGCTGCCAGCATCATAGTGGTGACCACTATGGCCATCAGGTAGGCACTCAGAGCCAGAGACTGCATGGCCCAAAGAAGGGACTCCAAAACATGACAGATTGCCCTGTGAGACCGATGAAAGGCTTTCTCTCTGATCCCTCAGCCATCCTGAATTTAATATCATGCATCATATTATTTACTATGTTTCGTCTTTCTACTTGCCTCTGTCAGCAGCATCCACAACTAACCTTGGTGCTGTTAAGCTTCAAAGCTGCTGCTCCTCTGATTCAGCGGCAGCATCAGGAGCCCACTTGCTGAACTTGGCTGGATGGTGAGCCCACAGTCAGGAATTAAGAGACTGCCTTCAGTAAAAATACCAAGCTGGTCCCGTTTGTTAGCCTCTGGCTGCTGTTGAATAAAGAGTCAAGAGATCTGCTCCTTTTCCCAAACATCTTCATTTCTCTTTGAACACACTCAGCACCAAACTCTATCATCACATCACATACTCCAAAGGCCACCTGTAGCCTCTATACATATCAGTGCCAATTATTGGATCAATGAGACATCTAATTGGAATGTTTCTTAACCCATTCCTTAACAGTCTCCCCTTCCTTGGAGAAAAAAAATAATTTGGTGAAAACAAAATGTCAAGAAACTTGAAAAATACACGCAATTTCCCCTCCTCTTTTCTTTTGAAAGGAAAAAAAGCAGTCACAGAAACAGGTGCCCTTCATTAACAATATCCAAAAGTTTCTGTGAACTAGTCCCTCTTTTCGTTAAACAGTCGGGGCAATTGATAGCTATTGGCGACTCATTTAATTTGTGCCATCTCCTCTCTGTCCAACATTTCCTTCAAACTTGTGATGTCTATCCTTAGCCTTTTCTCCAGAACAGATAAAATTATCCATCTACACTTTTTGTAGAGTGCACATTTTCCCACGGGGATTTATTGTCAATGTGACACTCAATGGGTATGTTATCCAAACCCCAAAATGTTTGTCAATATCTGAGATATATAAAAGGCCATATCCACCGCTTCTACAAGGCTTAAAGTCTCAGCAGTCAAAGTGTTTTTGACCACTCTCCTTATTTTCTTTGTTTCCCACACAAGAGGGCAACATTTACCGTTGTTCCCCAAAAGGACAATTATAAAACCTCCTGCGTTTGAAACCCCATCACATAAATTTGCATCGGATGCATCACTATAAACTATGAGTTTCAAGTGCCTAAGATCACCTAAAACCGGGAACCTCAAAACACACTCCTGCATTTTTAGTTTGACCAACGCTTTATTTGCTCTCATTATGTCTTCCACTTTAGGATCATTCATTTTTGTACTCAACTCTAAGACATCAAAACTAATTCCGGTCTAGTCTGTCAACCTAACCAATTCAGTTGCCCAATTAAATGTTGCAGTTACTCTTTTTCCATCTTTGAAACCACTGCATCTTTTTGTGAAACCCGAGTACGACTAATTGCTATTGGGCTGATGCTTTCCAAATAGGATTGTTGACGTAAGGTTGCCCCTAACGTATATTGGACTGGAACCAGTCCAATATATTTAAATGCACCCGAAGCCTGACTTCCAACCATGAATTCTTTCCTCAACCCAGAGATTATAATAGCTTCGAAACCACTCATCCCATCCCACAAAAAATCATCAACATGCATCATAAAGATGCCAGAAAGATTTCCCTTATGGTGCCAGTAAAACATTGCCGGATCTGCTTTCAACTGGCAACAGCCTAACTTTAACAAAACTGACCAAACCGAAAAATACCAGACTCTAGATGCATCATTTAATCCACATACAGATTTGTTCAACTTCCAGAGTACCCCTTCTTTGTCAGCTGCCTCTTTAGGAGGATGGAGAAAAATGTCTCTCAGAAGCTGATGCCCCTGCAAAAAGGCAGCTTTTATATCTATAGATTTGCATTCCCATGCCTTTTTGGCTAATAGAGCCAAGAAGATCTTTAAAATAACCTTTCCTGCCGTAGGTGAATCTATCCTTAAATCCTGATCTTCTAAGTTTTCTTCAAACCCCCTTGCCACAGCCTGGCCTTTGCCTTATAAGTTCCATCTGGAAGAACCTTTTCCGTGCAAATCCACCTGTGGGATAGAGCACTTTGTCCCCCATCCGGTACTTCCGTGTACACCCCAAATTCACTCCAACTATGCAGTTCTTGCTGTTTGGCATCTTTGATAACTTTTTCATCTAATTTATTGGAGGCCACCAAAATCTCACGTGCATGTGGGCTTCTACTCCTAGTAGCATTCATAGTCTTACCTATGTTCCGAGACCTTGAAACAAAACATCCCCTACCCCACCTGGTATCTCGTTCTGTACTGCTACTGCTTGATCTTTCCCTTCTGCTGTGGGATGTCCTTTCAATAGTTCTCGACCTTTTCCTGTGATCCTGTTCACTATTTGGTGTACTATCTGAACTGGCACTGCATTTCTGCGCCTTCCATTTTTGAACTTCATTTTCCCAATCCATTGTCTTGACTCCTTCCCCTGAATGCTGTACATTCAACCAATGTTTATACTTTCCAGTGGCCTTCCCTGCGCTACTAATAACAGTTGCATCCTTCCATTGACTAGACCCTTCAGGCAAGTATGTCACTTTTGTACCAACTTTTGGGAGTTGTCCTTTCGGAAAAATGGCCTGTTCTAATTCATCAGAAATATTGTGTTCCTCTACAGAAACCCTGTCTATATCAGTCACCTGGTCCTCATAGTTCTGTATCATGTGTGTACCAGATGACCCTGGCTCCTCACCATGTCTGTCTGCTCTGTCTAAACTTGAAAATTTGTAATCTGTACCCATTATCCATGATGAATGTACAATTGTTTTGCCATCTATGCCAATGGTCTTCCCTGGGCCTTTCCATTCATTAAAATTGTCTCTCTTATAATATACTATGCCTCCTTGCTGAAAAACAGTATTTGATGGCCGTACATTATGCCTTAAAGCTCTACGAATTCTTTCAGCGACTTATGCTTCCAAAAAAGCTTTTCTACTGCATGTAATACACTTAAATGTTCAGCAAAGGCAGAGCTAATTGTAGTCCCTTCCCAAGCTGGAGGCTGGTCATCCAAAATAGATGGAATTTTAGGATTTCTACCAAACGCTAATTGATAGGGACTATAGCCTCCAACCATCTGCAATGAATTCTTCGCCCATGCTAAGGCTGAATTTAACTTGCAATTTGGTCTATCTGCCAAAGTTTTCTGGAGCATATCCTCTATTACTGCATGGTTCTATCACACACCATTACTAAATGGGCTTTCCGCAGCCGTGTTCATAACTGTGATTTTTACATTTTCACACATATCCCTAAACTCATCATTAGCAAATTCTCCCCCGTTGTCTGTGAGGAATTTTGCCGGTGAGCCCATTCCTGTCCCTATCCATTTTTCCATGATCTGATCAAGGATTACTCTCTTTTCTTTACTTCGTACAATGGTTGATTGACTAAATCTGGTTGCTAAATCTACAAAATGCAAAATAAATATATTGTTAGCTTTATCCCAGATCTTAAGGTCCATGGCCACAATGTTGTTAAAATCCCTGGCCACAGGTCGGGTTACTACCGGTCGTGATGGTGTCCTTCTGTACTTCCTACAAATCTCACAGCGATCACTAACCTGTTCTATCAGTTCAGTATTGTCTTCCTCCCTTACCCCTGCATCCTTTAATAAATTTTTCAGCCTCCAAGGAGACGGATGCGCAAATTGCCTGTGCAGTTTTAATACAACAAGCTTTTTATCAGCTAAAGTCCCATTTCCAGCTGCCATTAACACATCCTTAACAACTGCACCTGAAATATTATTTGTCAGTAATGGAATACACAATAATGTCCTGACTATGTAAATTGTAAGTCCACCGTCTTTTCAAAAACTGTTGCCTTAATCTGTTCCATATCCAGTTTCATGTGTGCTTTCTTCATTGACGGTCTGCACAGAAGCAAAGGTATCTCACTTGATACAACATCCGTGCTAATGAAATGATTCACTCCGGCAATACTGCAAGGGATCACCACTCTTTTCAGCGACTTCAGAATATTATCATCCCAAACCTGAAACTTGTGGAACTTACAAATTCCTTAACCTTGTTACGATTTTCAGCATTCAAAGAGTCCAGGTAACATTTTAACCAGTCAATTCCACACACAGTAGATGTGCAGCCACTGTCCAATACAGCACAATTGAAGGATTCTGCAACCAACACCCTCATTACTGGAGTAAAACCGCTTGTTAATAAGGCAATGCCTTCTTTCTGGTCACTATCTTTTTCCTCTTCTGACTCTTCCGTGTCATGTGTAGCTTCAAACACTCTATTATAATGTGTTGGACAGTTGAAAGCATAACGGTATTGAGAGTGACACCGAAAACATCGATTTATCGTACCCTGGGGTTCTGGGGTAACATTTCTGGGGTTCATTTTCCTATTTCCATTCTCCATGTCCCTCCTCCAATTATTATAGGTTTTAAATGGGTTTCGTTCCTCACAATTTCTGGGACCCGAACTCCTTCCATATTCTTGGAATCTGTTCGTAGTATCTGAGCCGTAGTATCTCGCCATCCTGTCAGTAGTGTATCTTCCATAGTCTGTTTTATTGCTGACTGACCCATTTGTGACATAAGAGCCATAGGAATTGAATGGTTCCCCATGAACTTCTTTAAGGCCTCTATCATAGAACATACAGTGCAGAAAGAGGCCATTCGGCCCATCGAGTCTGCACCGAACGACTTAAGCCCTCACTTCCACCCTATCCCCGTAACCCAATAACCCCTCCTAACCTTTTTGGTCACTAATAGCAATTTATCGTGGCCAATCCACCTAACATGCACGTCTTTGTACTGTGGGAGCAAACCGGAGCACCGGGAGGAAACCCACGCAAACACGGGGAGAACGTGCAGACTCCGCACAGACAGTGACGCAGCGGGCAATCGAACCTGGGACCCTGGTGCTGTGAAGCCACAGTGCTAGCCACTTGTGCTACCGTGCTGCGATCATCTGATCGAATAAGGTATCTGATGTGTTGGGTGCTCTGGATCCGTGGAACACATACAGGCCACCAACACTTAAAACAGTACAACACGATTTTATTAAGTTAGAAACTGTTGACCATACTTTCACTGTGGGTTAACACGATGTTAGATTAAGCTAAAGACCTATGCCTGTCCTAACCAGTCTATGCACTCAGCACATGGTGAAGAACTGTGCTGTACGCTGTAAGCTCTGTCCTACTGAGAGGCTGCATCCTGAATGAGCGGGAACTCTGATGCCCTCTGTCTATATAATGAGTGTGCTCTAACTGGTGATTGGCTGCGGTGTTGTGTGTGTTGATTGGTCCCGCTGTGTGTCCATCAGTGTGTGTGTATCTGTACCATGATATACTGGTGTATATCATGACATCCCACCTTTGAAAAAAAATGTATGTGTTTGGCAATAAATAATGCGTGGTGAGAATGTTCCTAACTACGTGTGGGGTGCGAAGACATATTTACAGGACTATGTACATGAGGACTAATCTATTTACATGGGAAGGTGCCTGGTGCAGAGAAGCAGTATGAAACAAGAGTAACGAGATCAACACTATATACAAACCAAGGAAACGATCAGACAAAGCAACAAAACAATTCAGAGAGTCCATTAATTCGAATAGTTCATAAATTTAGTCTCTGAGGTGGGCGGCGAATTCTGGTTGACCGCCTCAAGGGTGGGTCGAGAGCCGTCGGTTCAGGAGCGGGCTGGACTGCGTCAAAGTCAGGGGGAGGCTGAGTGACAGGGAGCTCTGCATCGTCCGTGGCATGATCAGCAGGAGGGCGAGGCGACACTGGAGGATCACGTGGCGAGTGTGCAACGAGACGAAGGGCGCGTCCATTGCGGCGCAGAATAGAGCCATCCGGTAGACGAACCAGGAACGAGCGGGGGGCCACCTGCCGAAGGACAACAGCGGTTGCAGACCAGCCACCATGCGGAAGATGGACGCGGATGTTGTCACCTGGAACCAGAGCAGGGAGATCAGCTGCACGGGAGTCATGAGCTGCCTTGTGCTGTGCACAAGACAGCTGCATCCGGCGAAAGACCGGAACGTAGTCGAGGTCTGGGACATGGATGGACAGCACCATCGTCCTCAGGGTGCAAATCATGAGTAACTGGGCTGGCGACAGGCCAGTGGGGGGGGGGGGGGGGGGGGAGCAATAGGCAAGGTAGAAATCAGACCCAGCATCGGCAGCCTTGCATAGGAGCTGTTTGACGAAATGTACTCCCTTCTCTGCTTTGCCGTCAGATTGGGGGTACAGGGGACTGGACGTCACAAGGGCATAATTGTACCGCCTGGCAAAGTTGGACCATTCTTGGCTGGCGAAGCAGGGGCCATTGTCTGACATAACCGTGAGCGGGATGCCATGTCGAGCAAAGGTTTCTTTACATGCACGAATGACTGCAGACGAGGTGAGGTCCTGCAACCGTATCACCTCCGGGTAATTCGAAAAGTAGTCCACGATCAGGACATTGTTTCTGCCCAGCGCGTGGAACAGGTCGATGCTGACAAGTGGGACAGTTGAGCACTGTGTTGGCGATGTCCTCATTAATGCCGGGCCAGTACACTGCCTCTCGGGCTCGTCGGTGGCACTTTTCCACGCCAAGGTGGCCCTCGTGTAGTTGTTCCAGGACAAGCTGGCGCATGCTATGCGGGATGACAATGTGGTCCAGTTTTAGAAGAACCCAGTCTACTACTGCCAGATCATCTCTGACATTATAGAATTGAGGGCATTGGCGCTTGAGCCACCCATTCGTTAGGTGGCGCATGACACGCTGTAGCAAGGGGTCAGCCGCCGTCTCGCGGTGAATTTGGACGAGGCGTTCATCCGAGGCAGGTAGATTGGAGGCCGCGAATGCCACATGGGCGTCAACCTGGCAGACAAATCCCGCTGGGTCACATGGAGTGTTGACTGCCCTGGAGAGAGTGTCAGCAATGATGAGGTCTTTGCCTGGGGTGTATACCAGCTGGAAGTCGTATCGCTGGAGCTTGAGAAGAACACGCTGGAGGCGAGGCGTCATGTCGTTCAAGTCTTTCTGTATTATATTGACCAGCGGGCGATGGTCGGTCTCGACGGTGAATTGAGGAAGACCGTAGACATAATTGTGAAACTTAACCACACCGGTCAGAAGGCCCAGGCACTCCTTGTCTATCTGCACGTAGCGCTACTCCGTGGGGGTCATTGCATGTGATGCATATGCAACGGGGGCCCATGATGAGGCCTCATCACGTTGAAGGAGCACTGCCCCAATGCCGGATTGATTAAAGTTTTGGTCTCCTTTACTGGATCAAAGAAAGCCAAGACCAGGGCCATGGTGAGTTTGGTTTTGAGTTCTCTCCATTCGCGCTCGTGGGCAGGGAGCCATTGGAAGTCTGTCATCTTCCTGACCAGGGTCCGGAGAGCCTTGGTATGAGAGGCGAGGTTAGGGATGAATTTCCCTAAAAAATTGACCATGCCCAGAAATCGGAGGACCGCCTTCTTGTCCTCTGGTGTTTTCATAGCTGTGATGGCAGCTACCTTGTCCGCATCCGGCTGCACACCCAATTGGGAGATGTGGTCCCCGAGGGACTTAAGTTCTGTCTGACCAAAAGAGTATTTGGCCCTGTTGAGGTGGAGGCCATGCTCATGTATACGTCTGGAGGCGACTAACATGCTCCTGCAGGGTGGTGGACCAAATGATTATGTCATCGACATAGACGCGAACACCTTCAATACCTTCTATCATTTGTTCCATAATCCTATGGAACACTTCTGATGCAGAGATGATCCCAAACGGCATCCTGTTGTAACAATATCTTCCAAAGGGGGTGTTAAATGTGCAGAGTTTTCTGCTGGATTTATCGAGCTGGATTTGCCAGAATCCTTTTGAGGCGTTGAGTTTGGTAAAGAGCTTGGCGCGAGCCATCTCACATGTGAGCTCTTCGCCCATGGGAATTGGATAGTGCCTCTCTCATAATATTGCGATTTTGATCCTTGGGATCAATGCAAATTCTCAATTCGCCGGAAGGCTTTTTTTACACATACCATGGAACTGACCCAGTCGGTCGGTTCCGTGACTTTGGAAATCACTCCTTGGTTCTGGAGGTCCTGCAGCTGCTGCTTGAGGCGGTCCTTAAGGGGTGCTGGGACCCTGCGAGGTGCATGCACCACAGGTGTGGCATTCGGTTTTAATAAAATCTTGTAGGTGTACGGGAGCGTGCCCATGCCCTCGAAGACGTTGTGGTACTGGTTGATAATGGTGTCGAGCTGCGCCCTGAAGTCAGTGTCCTGAAAGGCAGACGCGTCAGCAGGAGAGAGAGTGTGAACTCTCCGAACTAGGTTCAACAGCTTGCATGCCTGCGTGCCGGTCAGGGAGGCTTTCGAGGAGCCCACTATTTCAAAGGGAAGGATGGCTTTGCGTGACCTGTGCGTCACTTCAAGTTGGCACGAGCCACTGGTAGCAATGGCATTGCCGTTATAATCTAATAGCTGGCAGGATGGCTAGTTTGACCCGAAGGCTTTGGAGATTGGCGGAGGCACCAGTGTCCAGGTGGAATTGTATTTGGGAACGGTTGACACACCACTCATCGCCCTGATCGATGCTGTACACCGATAGAGGCTGGATTCTTTGCTTCGGGGACACCCTGTTTTTGTAATGATACTGACTCGAAAAGGCGCCTTCGGGTCCTCGGTGTCAATATCGGGTAGCAGGTCCGAATCGGGCTCGGTGACCATGGGTTGAATGGCCCGGACATTCCTGCGAGGCTGGCTGGAGTAACGAGAGTTGGCAGGCTGAGCTGATCTGCATAAAGCAGCATAGTGGCCAAGTTTGCCACATCGCAGGCATCATCGGGATTCGGCAGGACATTGCCGCTTTAAGTGGGCGGAGCCACAGTTGCCGCACCAGTGCATTCACTGCACCACCGCGCATTCGCGGTGCAGTCCTACGTGGTGCGCGCCTGCGCAGTACGTTCGTCGACGTCGCCGTCCCCTCGTTCGGTGCGCACAAGCGCGGGAGTCCGTGAAAACTCACGAAATGGCCGCCCTCATCCAGGCTGAGGCCCTGGAGTTGCTTGGACCCATTCTGCCTCGTGGGGACCTTGCCGCGCCGTTTCAGCCACTTGGATGTGGGAATACCGACTAGTGGTGTGTTCATGTAGCACGCAGGTCTCGATGGCAATCGCTAGGGTGAGCTGCTTTACCTTGAGGAGCTGCTGGTGTAGGGGGTCCGACTGAACACCAAAAACGATCTGGTCGCGTATCATGGAGTCGGAGGTGGGCCCGTAATTACAGGACTGAGCAAGGATGCGGAGATGGGTGAGAAAGGACTGGAAAGGTCCATCCTTACCCTGCAAACGCTGTTGGAATACATAGCACTCAAAACTTTCATTCACCTTGATGTCGCAGTGACTGTCAAACTTAAGGAGGACCGTCTTGAATTTTGATTTATCTTCACCATCAGCATAGGTGAGAGAATTTAAAATGTGGATGGCATGTTCCCCGGCCGTGGATAGAAAGAGAGTGATCTTCCTAGTGTCGGAGGCAGCTTCCCGGTCTGTGGCTTCAAAGTCGAGCTGGAAGCGTTGTTTGAATATCTTCCAGTTGGCCCCTAGGTTACCGGTGATGCGGAGCGGCGGCGGCGGGCGGACGCTGTCCATTTTGCAGGATGGCTGTATGCTGCTGGAAGGCAGATCACTTGCAGCTAGGTCTAAGAAGTTCTAACATCCCTCAACTACTGGTACCATGATGTGTTGGGTGCTCTGGATCCGTGGAACACATACAGGCCACTAACACTTAAAATAGTGCAACACTATTTTATTAAGTTAGGAACTGTTGAACATACTTTCACTGTGGGTTAACACGATGTTAGATTAAACTAAAGACCTATGCCTATCCTAACCAGTCTATGCACTCAGCACATGGTGAAAAACTGTGCTATATGCTGTAAGCTCTGTCCTACTGAGAGGCTGCATCCCGAATGAGAGGGAACTCTGATGCCCTCTGTCTATATAGTGAGTGTGCTCTAACTGGTGATTGGCTGTGGTGTTGTGTGTGTGTTGATTGGTCTTGCTGTGTGTCCATCAGTGTGTGTGTCTGCACCATGGTATACTGGTGTATATTATGACAGTATCATTATCCGCAAACTTAACTCCTGTCAAAATCAGGAGCCTATCCATATTGGACACTCCAGCACAGTCCAGTAACTTAAATGCCAACACAGATTGTGGAAATTCCAGGCGGTGTTTGTGCAGTCTTCTGTATAGTCTGCTAAATTCCATTATATAGTCCTCAATAAAGATATCCTCTGTTTTCCGGAATCTGTTGAATTCTGACCAGGCTTCATACGCACTTAGCAAGACATCCTTTTGATAAATCTTATCCATAAAACGTAATAGAGTCTCCAGACCTTCTTCTGAGTCAAACTCTTCCAATTCCAGTTCAGGAAACACTTTGCTTCGGATTTTACTCTCATAAGATAGAGAAAGAGCCAATGCCATACCTAGTTTCCTCTTTCCCAATGCAGTTATCTTAGTCCACATAACTACTGCAATTCTCCATTGGTCGTATGATCCCCTTTCAGAAAAGAATGGTGGATAGTCATATCCGGCCATCTTTATCCTAGGTTCAGCCATATTTTCTTCTTTTTTTTTCTTCTCACTCACTCCTTGGTTGATGTTTTTTTTTCCTGGAAAAGTATCTTTCAACCCTTTACATTTACACAGCAAACATCCTCTGCTACCACTGCTGGCCTCTGGCTGCTGCTGAGTAAAGAGTCAAGAGATCTGCTCCTTTTCCCAAACACCTTTCTCTTTGAACACACTCAGCACCAAATTCTATCATCACATCACATGCTCCAAAGGCCACCTGTAGCCTCTATACATATCAGTGCCAATTACTGGATCAATGAGACATCTAATTGAAATGTTTCTTAACCCATTCCTTAACACCGTTACCAGCAAGTGTTGGCTTTTCAGCCTGGCATTGAGTCCTGAAACCTGCAATATCATCAGCCCTGGGTCTTCATATACACAAATCAATAGAAGCTAGTACACAAGAAATAATCAAGAAGGCTTAATGGGATGTTGCCCTTTTATCTTATAGAAATTGGCATTCATAAGTGGGAAAGTTGCATTGTTCTAAATTGTACAGTGCCAATGTCAGGCCATATCAGCTTTGGGCATGAAATGTCAGGCGAGATATTGTGAGCTTATAGGGGGTGTTACCTTCTTCACTTTGTGGTGAACCACAAGCTGTTTCTTATATCGACCAAATGACCACACAACCAATACGTTAGCTCAAAAACACAGTTTATTAATAGCACAAGACTTGTATCTCTATGTAATAACACACGCGGCTCCATACTAAACTACACCTAACGATTAAGATGACCTTTACTTAACTTTGAGTGACTGGAAACTGTATGAGATAAGGCCTTTAGCCGGGTCCACGTGGTCGGTTTGGAAGTTGTTGGGTTCATCTCAGCTGGGCTCGTCCTTCAGGAATGGTCGCGGGTCCTTGAACTTGGTTGTTCTCCTGGAGTTGGTCGCACACAGGCCGGTCCCAAAGTAGACTCTAGTGCGCGGGGCTTTTTATCCTATGTCTCTTTCACGCCCTTTTGGGCGGTCCTTATTCCGGGTCCAATGGATCAATAGGGTTTTCGATCACCCTCATCGATCTCAGCCAATTAGGGAGCGGATACCTCGATAGCTGGGTGGGAATCCATTGGGTCCCAGCTATCATTGTCGCAGGCACATAGGCCTTTCAAAATAAGGGGTGTGGTGCCGGTTAGTCTGCTACTGTTGTAACTCCTTGATTCAAACTCTATTGTCCTGGTGGAAATGGTGATCGACTCTTAATGGATACAAGTTTCAGCCAAGTCTGGTTTCTTTCTGCACTACACAGAGGCTGTCTGTACCTGTCTGTGTCCCAAATTGACCACAATTCCCATGGTCCTTTGCAGGTGACCATTTTACATGGGCTACAGGGGTTATAAAGAATTATGCCGTGTCTTCAATGGTTAAACATTAAGAACGGGTTTCATTAACTTGGCTTACACTCCCTTAAGTTTAGAAAATTGAGGTGTGATCACACAAAATGGCTCCATACATTACTGAGGCAGTTTGGTACTATTTGAGATACCGCATTTTAAATAACCGGTCTTCTCACGTGAGCATAAATGCTGCACTGTTCCTATTCAAAGAGGAGCAAGGCTTTTTCACTACTGTCTTGGGCAATATTATTTCCCAAGCATCTGGAAACATCATGCATAATGCAGCTTGGCTGGGAAGCCAGACTCTCTCAAAGGGATATACGTTATGGACACAGGTGCAGGGAAGGGAATACTTTGCTTGACTGACAGCTTTATGATGTTATAATAAGCTATTTTTATGTGATCTCTTTTGTCAATGGTTGAATGTTCATTTGCACAGGATAAAGAGATGTTAGGTGCTTATAGCATTTCTTGTTGACACTTTAAAGGTCTGATTGATACTTCCATAGAATTGTAGCACCAGCAGCTTTTTTTTACAGAAAGTTATGAATGAGTGTTTGTAGTAGTTTCACACTGCCATTTTTATTATCGGATTATTTGGTTCTGTACAGAGTACATACAGGGTGGATGGGCAATGAAGTTTCCATGAGTAAGCATGGAAGGTATGAGAAACCAAGGAGGTGTACGGGAGCATGGGCTGGCAGGGAGAGGATGTCGTGCCATGGAGGTTGGGTGGGGGTATGAAATGGCATGGAGGGGGCCTGGGTGAAACCTTTTGACTTTGCCTTTCAAAACGTTCCCGAATTCAAATTATGGTTCATGGCTCCTCTGAAGGGTTGTGAGCCGCAGGTCATAAAGAAGTTGGCTGGACTCCAACAAATTGTGAGGAGCCAACCAGGTTGGGAGTGCCAACCTCTTATAATGGAGCCAACCAGGTTGGGAGTGCAGAGTGTGGTCTCACTACCCACACCATAAAACATTGGGGGCATCGGGAATGGGAGCCGGATTCTTAAAATCAGCTCCTGCCAACCATTTTTAAATGGCTCCAAGTATTTATGACAACATGAGATTCTGTCCCATGGTTCCAGGAGGCAGTCACATCCCTTCAGTTAAGTAGAATTTAACGGATAGTCAGTGGTCAGGAACAGGAGGGTGAGACTGCAAGTTAGGCATACACTGGGATCCAGGATGTAGTGAAGGAGGAGCCTCAGTCTTTGTCTTTGACCAACAGGTAGTAGCTTCTTGCTAGCTTTGTGCATGAGAACAAGGACTGCAGAGTGGATGGTGTCATGGATTTGCCTAGCAACAGCAGTAACACAAATGTCACAAGATATAATAGGATGTGACCTACCCTGCAACAGGTAGAAATCTGCCTAGTGACAGCAGTAGCCAGTATTCAAAAGGCCAGATGAGATGTGTCTCTCCCCAGTAACGAGCTTATAAGGCATTTAGATATAATCAGATGTGAATAGTTATTAGTAGAAATAGCTTACCTAGATGATTGGGAGATCAATGAGGTATACACAGGCTAAGGTCAAGACTCAAGGAATTTGATAGAGGCAGACAGCCAAAGACAAAGAAGACAGAACCAAAGTGAAGCAAAGGTATATTTGACAGGACCCGTGGAAACACGAGGGGCCATTTGACACCTATTTGCCTCAGAAGCAAACAAGTTTCCAGCTAACAGCCCAGAGGCCAAGTTTAACATCAAAAAGCTATTAGATCTTAGAGCCAAAACAGAGCAGAAACCTTTGTAAAGGGAGTTCAAATATTTTTGCTGGACCAGACAGGGTGTTTTCCAGACCTGATTATCATCCCTGCATTGTGTGGTAACTATAAGTTGGTTTTATCTTCCAAATTTATTTAGTTTGGATGTTGTTTGGGGAACTGGGGAAGTTTTAAGGAGCTCAGAGATCATAGATATATTTTGGAACAAGGGGTACGTTCACCGAAACTGTGTGTGTGTTTAGCAATCCATATATTTAATTGTCTGAGAGTAGTATGGATGAGTATTTGTTTTTTTTCTCTAATACAATAAATAGCCTTTAATAATTGTTACACAATGACTGGGCTGTTTATTCTAACTGGGGTTTCACTTGACTCCTCACACCATTCCAAAAGCAAAACTATACACCCCACGAACTGGTGTTCCAAGTTGGGATACCACTGCAGATAATATCAGCATTGTTTGTGACAATGGGAAAATTGGCCATGACTCCATGGTGCAGGAATCAGTAAAGCGCAGGGAATGATAAGGAATGTGGTAATGATAGGGGCAGTATAATTGAGGAGATAGATGCTGTTTCTCTGCAGCCACAGCCGAGCAAGCCGAAAGTTGTGCTGTTTGCCCAGTGTAAGGGCTGAAGACAGTTCCTGAGCAATCTCTGGATTGGTATTACCTGGATTGCTATTACCTCAGCCATGTGCAAACAGACATTGAGTCAAGCAGACTAGAGAATTAACAGTTTGGCTCAAAGAATAGTGTTGGAAGGAGGGATTCTGATTCAGGACACTGGAGAAAATAGAACTGTTCCATTCATATAGCTACCACTTAAACTGGGCTGGGATTGTTCTCAACCTTGCTCCTCGCCTGAGGTGTGGTGATCCTCAGGTTAAATCACCACCAGTCAGCTCTCCCCCTCAAAAGGAGAAAGCAGCCTATGGTCATCTGGGACTATGGCAACTTCAGTTACCTGTTGAATCATATAACTATACTGTGGATAGGCTTTAATTAAAAGGGGGTAGAGGGTGGTGGTTGTCAAGTGAAAAAAGATTTTGGAATCTAAGGAAAGAAAATAGAGTCTGTGGAGCAGTGCAGCGATTTGGCTAAAGACAAGCAGAAACGGACAGGAAGCGACAGAAAGTTTTTCAGTGTTTAAAGTCTATGCAAATAATGGAGAAGAAAATTATCTTTATCTGAACACATGAGGCATTCAGAATATGACAAATGAACTGGAGGCACAAATGAAAATAAATGATTTTTGTATTATAAAAACAGATCTTAGCAGCTTTTACAAACATATAAAAGGGAAAAGAGAAGCTCATGTAAATGTTGGTCCCTTCGAGACGGAGGCTGGAATAATTATCATGCCCAGAGAGGTAAGTAACGCACCTCCTGACTCCCCAAAAGTTTGGCATCCATCTGTAAGGCACAAGTAGGGAGTGTGATGGATCACCTCAACAACACTTGTGAATATATAGTTCATAGTTTTGTTTTAGAAAATAACTTTCTGTTTCAGGAATTAAAAGGTTAAATGTAAGATAAATGGGAAACTAAGCTGTGTTTATCTTACAAGGTCACAGGTGGAAGTGAGTAAATTTGAACAATGGGTGACCCATCTCTGGACCTCTTAGCGGAACCAGGAAGTCTGGGGAGAGTGCAATTCCATCCATTAATGGTATAAATTATTCATCTGGGTCACAGAATCAAAGGGCAGAATTTTATCAATGGCATGTCATTCCTTATGGAATTGTGTACCACTTCTGCTAGCTTACTTTTTCCCATTTCTCACGTGATCATAATTGAAATTTGAAATATCAGTGGTGTGCCGGGGAACACATTTGATTCTGCAGTGGGGATGCTTTACAGTAGCAAAACCTGGGGCACGATTCAGCCACCACATTGCACCCAGCGCAGAGCCATTAGGCTCATTGAAATACCTGGATGCCACCTTTACCCAGCGTCTGGGAGCCTGGATAGGGCGCCTTTAGCACTGGTTTCCACAAATGTGGACCAGGTGTGATGGAACCTTAGGGGGTTTTGCAGGCCATTAGAAACTCCGGGTGAACAGAGACAGGATAGGGTAGTACCCTGCCACTCCCCTTGCCACTCGGGCACCTTGGCATTGCCAGCCTGGCACAGTGGCAGTGCCACATGACACCCCGGTGAGCTTGGGAAATCGACTAAAGTGTGGCCTTGGCAGGGAGAAACTCTCAGAGGTTCAAAAAACTGACAAATTGCTGCTGAATAGTGGGGTGAATCTTGGCGCCGCAGCCACTGAGTAACACCCCGCTAAATGCATCCAAAAATGGACCTCGAATTATTTCCGCTGAATCGTCAGCTGACGGTGCTGCACCTATGGGTGGGCTAGAAAATAGCCACCTGGTCAAATTGGGGGCTTTGCATCATTGCCACAACTTTCCTGCCCAACTCCATTTCCATTAATATAAGTCGTATTGAGAGCAGAAAGGAGAGTTCTTTCAAATTTAAATTTCACTTTTAAATGATTGACATTACATTTATTTTACTTTATTCAAGTATCTAGCATTGCTATTTGTTGGGACAAGCTTAGTTAGAGATCTAAATGCTCGTCTTGGGTTGTCGTACATTGAAGGGTGGAGTTCAGTTAGGAACAATTTCTTTACAGTGGAAGAAACAATGTTGTGTTTTTTTATTCATTCTTCATTGAATGTCCATGTGTTGCTCTGTTTACTTGCTATAAATATGGCAGTTAATTAGGTCGCCTTTCTTAATCCTAATTATGAGTATGCTTTCAGAGTCGCCAGGTATCTCTCAATACCGCCACAAGGCTCAACCCGAATACCGATCAAAGAGCCAATACACCAGTTAGTTACTTCAAAGTCAGTACTACTTTATTTACACACAGTAAGATTTACTCATGCACAATAACACTACAGGCTAAACTATATCTATCACTAACACCTATATTTAACTTCGGGTGCCCACTTAAGTCAGAAGAACAATGGCCATTGTTCGGATGTGAGGCTGTTGGGTTCGAAGAGGTAACAGGAGTACAGCTAAGGTCGCCCGTCTGGTAGCGAGCATTGAACTTGAACTGACTTGCTTCTGGTGGTGCTGGTGGAAGGGTCTCTCCGCTCGAGAGCCAAATCCAAGAGACTGAATCTTTTGTGGGGGTTCCTTCTTATACTTGGAGGGGCTTCGCGCGCTTTTAGGCGGGCCTTAACCTTGGTCCCAATTAATTGGGCCACTTCTTGATCATTGTCATTAATCTAAGCCAATAAGGGGGCGGGTGCCTTGATGGCTGGGCGTGTCCTAGGTGGCCATTGGCCTTGCTTTGTTTTGTCTTCTGGTTGGGATAGTGGCGCCGGACTGTCTGGGACAGTATCGGCTACCTGAGCACTCGTTCTTTGTTTCCCGGAGATGAGCCATCAATATGTAAATCGACCCAGAGTTTCGGTTCCGTCTGCTGACTGCCTTCCAAATATATAGTCAGGCTCTGTGCCTGCTTGTTGCTTTGTAGTGTCCATTTTTCTCTATAGGCTCTGCGAGTGTCCATTTTGTATACTGAAAGTGGCCATCCCAGATGGCTACACTTCCTCCTTGTGATCCTCAACGCGAAGCGTGAAGGATCATATTACTGAATCTTCTTTGTTCTCTGCCTAAGTCGAGCACCCGCAATCAAGGACATGTTCTATTCTACTCTGTCCCATGGATTGGAACCTTTACCTAAATTGCTTTATGTATACCACATTATTATAAAATTCTAAGGGGTGCTATAACGTTCAAGCATGCATTACATTTCTTTTTCATTTAAAACACGGGAACCTCTAAGTATACTTCTCTAAACTACCTTTAGTCAATCGAAATAATTTACAAACAGTATAAACTATATAATAGCAGCATTACATTTCTCTGTATCTTGGCGGTCAAGTACAGAATTTCACATCTTTCTTTTATTAGAATAAACAAAAAATTAGTCGATGCACTTTATTTACTTAGAGAGAGTGGGGGGTTTGCTGGAGTCCGAAAACAGGGGGTCTGGGTGTATATACCGGATTGTGGGAGGCTTTCCTTCGCCATTTCCGAAGTCTCAGTGTCTGGATGACACTGCAGAGTATTGCTATGACTAACAGGGCTTCTACGATGTATGAAAGGGAATACCATTTTATAAAGTTGTCACACCAGGTTGGTATGTCAGTGGCTGTCTCTGGGTGTGGTGTGTGGCAGGGATAGGAAACATTTACGGCCTGTGAGGTAGGGGTCAGGGGGGTCGCGTCCGCGCACAACTGTAGTGACCCCACGAAGATCCAAATGTAGATCATGGGGCGCGATTCTCCGACCCCCCACCGGGTCGGAGAATCGCCGGGGGCTGGCGTGAATCCTGCCCCCGCCGTGTCCAGAATTCTCCGCCACCAGATATTCGGCGGGGGCGGGAATCGCGCTGGTCGGCGGGAATCGCGCCGGTCGGCAGGCCCACCCCTGGCCATTCTCCGGCCCGCGATGGGCCGAAGTCCCGCCGCTGTCAACCTTGCCAGCCGGCATGGATTAGACCTCCTTTTCAACAGCGGGACAAGGCGGCGCGGGCAGGCTCCGGGGTGCCGGGGGGGGGGGGGGGGGGGGGCGCGGGGCGATCTGGCCCCGGGGGATGTCCCCACGGTGGCCTGGCCCGTGATCGGGGCCCACCGATCCACGGGTCGGCCTGTGCCGTGGGGGCACTCTTTTTCTTCCGCCTCCGCCATGGTCTTCACTATGGCGGAGGCAGAAGAGACCCCCTCCCCAGCGCATGCGCGGGGATGCCGTGAGCGTCCGCTGACGCTCCCGCGCATGTGTCGCCCGGTGAAGTCCTTTCGGCGCCGGCTGGCGTGGCACCAAAGGCCTTTCCCGACAGCCGGTGGAGCGCAAACCGCTCCGGCGCGGGCCTAGCCCCTCAAGGTGAGGGCTTGGCCCCTAAAGGTGCGGAGAATTCCGCACCTTTGGGGCGGCCCGACGCCAGACTGATCTGCACCGTTTTTGGCGCCAGGTAGCGGACATTGCGCCGTTTGCGGAGAATCCCGCCCATGATGTCTGTCTTCATGTTCTCTTTTTCATTCTTGGTCTTCCTCTGTTGTTCCGGATTTCCTGTGGACACAAGCATAATATCTGTTATTACCTTGTTTAAGATCTTGTACATCTGTCTGTCTGTCCTTTTATTATTAATTGCCCATTAGAATTGTCACCATATGTGACTCCCTCATTTAAAAAAAAACAAATATTTTTTTTTGGGGGGGGGGGGGGACAAGACATCCGAAAAAGAAAATACTGTCACAGCACGAGCAGTCTTGCAGTCTGTGTGCTCTATCCGGTGAGTGGACGGACAATTTCTCTGTCCAGCAGCAAAGTGTTCCATCCAAGTGTTTGAGGATGTAAATAGCATGTGGGATAGCGACCTAAGCATCTCCGGAAAACAAACAAAACTTGTGGCAAAGAGCATTCTTTAAACCACAGACTAAAAGAACAGTAAAAGAGTTTCGAACCAAAAGCTCCGAATGGGGTGCGTGTGGGCTGCGGCGGTGCAAGAATGGGTGGAATCCCCGGGTAGGACGATGACCAGTGCCGTAGGTGCACTGCCCGTGCGTAGCTGACCAGATGGTGGTCCTCAGGCAGGGCGGGGATCAGTGCCGTTACTCCACTGCCTGGGTGACCGGGCCAAAACGGAAAGAATTTGTGTTCATCGTGGATACTGCCTCTTATGATTGCCGTCGAATCAGAAGAGTAGTTATGAATGGGTGTCTGCCGACAAACTTATTCCTTTAACTGCCATTTGGCATTAAAAGAGTAGTTGTGACTGCCTCAAAATGTGGCGTGGGGCCATGAATAAACTTTATCAAAGTGTCGTACACAATACAAACATTCAACATTTAAAAATAGCAAACTAAAATAACAAAATCGGGCAGGCTCCATCAGAAAGAAGGACACCGTAAATCTTAATCGGTTCCTTTTTACCATCATCTGGACACCTCATTGCTCTATAGCGAAAAGAGTCGCAAAGGGGCTCGTCTGGTGGGAGTCAGACCCTGAGTCATCATCTTCTCCCGGTTGCCACACTTGTGACTGGAGTAGCTGTGCCAAGGCTGCTTGGGGCGAAGTGGGGTCCATCTCATCATTACGGATGAGTCTTTAGGAATTGTCACGGTGCCAATGTTTAGTGTCTAGGTTGGAGGCGGTATGGGGCAATCCATCGTCATCGGGTGGTGGGTCCGGTTCAGGGGCTTTTATGTAAGTGGTCTCAAAGGGGCGAACGTATCCTGTTCGGAGTGGCTGGGAGTGGGGCCAGGTGCAGAATTGAAATAGTGTGGCAGTTCCATGGGGTCTAATGTATCAGCGCTGTCGCTGTCGCTGTTGGTGCTGGTCGAATGAAGGGAGAGGCGGAGTTGTGCCTCTGGGGGTGGAGTCGAAGTGGTGTCCGAGGATGGGCTGGATTGGTTGGGGGGGGGGTAGGAATAGGTTGTCCATGGGCGGGGCGTGTTCGTCTGCTGCTGCAAGTGAGATGTGGTGTGAGTGGTTGCTCTGTATTCCATAAGCCTTAAGCTGGTTTAGGTGAAACCATCCTGACTTGCCATTGGGATAAGTGATCTCATAAACGGAGGGCCTGACTTTATCTGAAATGGAGTAGGGTTCTGCGAATTTGGGGGAAAGAAATGAACTGTGGTTGTACAGGGAGAGCATGACCTGCTGCCCTACTGAAAATTCTGTGGCGTGTACTGTCTTGTCGAAACATACCTTACTTTCTTTTGTGTACCAAGCCTAACAGCTGCGGCGAGCTGGGCTGCTTCAACATTATTGAGAATGTGCTATACCGCTTTCTCATGGGTGAGGGCGGTGACTGTGGGGCTGGCCAAATCAAGCCCTAACAAGTATTCTGTTCCCTTCATGGGTCGTCCGGTCATGAGGGTGTGGGGGGTGTATCCTGTCGAAGTGGATACCGTGTTCCTTATGAACATTAGTGCAAAGGGGAGAACTGTGTCCCATGTGGTATTGTGCTGTTGCACCATTTTCCTGAGGGTTGCCTTGAGGGTTCTATTCATTCTCTCTATGATTCCGCTTGATTGGGGGTGATAGGCGATATGGAACTTTTGTCGGATGCCGAAAAATGTGAGGACATTTTTCATGACGCATCCTGTGAAATGTGAGCCTTGGTCTGACTCTATACTACGGGGAAGGCCCCATCTCGTAAAGATGTGCTGCGTTAGAATCTTAGCTGTCATTTTAGCCGTGTTAGTTCTGGATGGAAAAGCTTCCACCCATTTCATGATGGTGTCGATTACTACCAACACATACTTAAAACCATTCTTGCAGGGGGGTAGGGGACAAATGTAATCAACCTGTAAATTAATCCAGGGGCCATTAACAGGGCAGGTGTGACTGAGCTGAACTTTCCTCGCATACCTGTCTGGATTGTTCTGGGTGCATATCAAACAATTTTCAATGTAATGCGTCACATTGGATTTTAAATCGGACCACCAACAGAGAGGTCTGAGGTGGGCAATGGTTGCATCTATCCCTTGGTGTCCATGGTTGTCATGGAATTGGCAGATAATTTGGTTTCTATCTTGGGTGAGGACCACATAAATACCATCTTTTCGAATTATGCCGTCGTGTGTCGTTAAAGTGTTTCTGCACTTATCGTAGGGGGCTGAGAAGTTACCTTTTAAAACTTCCCTGAGCATTTCGTCTTCCTTCTGGGCTTGAGCTAAATCCTGAATATTGGTCTGTGAGATCTGGACCGCGTGTACTGGGGTACCCTTGGGGGGATTCCAAAAGTGAGGGAGATGCTGAGACTGAGTTAGAGAGATGCTGAGAGTGAGTGAGAGCAGCTGAGAGTGAGTGAGAGATGCTGAGTGAGTGAGAGAGATGCTGAGAGTGAGTGACTCAGATGCTGAGAGTGAGTGGGAGAGATGCTGAGAGTGAGTGAGAGATGCTGAGAGTGAGTGGGAGAGATGCTGAGAGTGAGTGAGGGAGATGCTGAGAATGAGTGGGAGAGATGCTGAGAGTGAGGGAGGGAGAAGCTGAGAGTGAGTGGGAGAGATACTGACTCACTCACTCTCAGCATCTCTCCATCTCACTCTCAGCATCTCTCCCACTCACTCTCAGCATCTCTCCCACTCACTCTCAGTATCTCTCTCACTCACTCTCAGCATCTCTCCCTCACTCACTCTCAGTATCTCTCCCACTCACTCTCAGCTTCTCCCTCACTCACTCTCAGCATCTCTCCCACTCACTCCCAGCATCTCACTCCCTCACTCTCAGCTTCTCCCTCACTCACTCTCAGCATCTCTCCCACTCACTCTCAGTATCTCTCCCACTCACTCTCAGCTTCTCCCTCACTCACTCTCAGCATCTCCCTCACTCACTCTCAGCATCTCCCTCACTCACTCTCAGCATCGCACTCACTCTCAGCATTTCTCCCACTCACTCTCAACCTCTCTCCCACTCACTCTCAGCATCTCCCTCACTCACTCTCAGCATCTCCCTCACTCACTCTCAGCATCTCTCTCACTCACTCTCAGCATCGCACTCACTCTCAGCATTTCTCCCACTCACTCTCAACCTCTCTCCCACTCACTCTTAGCATCTCTCTCTCACTCTCAGCATCTCCCTCACTCACTCTCAGCATCTCTCCCACTCACTCTCAGCATCTCCCTCACTCACTCTCAGCATCTCTCTCACTCACTCTCAGCATCTCTCCCACTCACTCTCAGCATCTCACTCCCTCACTCTCAGCATCTCCCTCACTCACTCTCAGCATCTCTCCATCTCACTCTCAGCATCTCCCTCACTCACTCTCAGCATCTCCCTCACTCACTCTCAGCATCTCTCTCACTCACTCTCAGCATCTCTCTCACTCACTCTCAGCATCTCTCCCACTCACTCTCAGCATCTCACTCACTCTCAGCATCTCCCTCACTCACTCTAAGCATCTCTCCCACTCACTCTCAGCATCTCCCTCACTCACTCTCAGCATCTCCCTCACTCACTCTCAGCATCTCTCTCGCTCACTCTCAGCATCTCCCTCACTCACTCTCAGCATCTCCCTCACTGACTCTCAGCATCTCTCCCACTCATTCTCAGCATCTCCCTCACTCACTCTCAGCATCTCCCTCACTCACTCTCAGCATTTCTCCCACTCACTCTCAGCATCTCTCCTACTCACTCTCAGCATCTCCCTCACTCACAGTCAGCATCTCTCCCACTCACTCTCAGCATCTCCCTCACTCACTCTCAGCATGTCTCCCACTCACTCTCAGCATCTCCCTCACTCACTCTCAGCATCTCCCTCACTCACTCTCAGCATCTCCCTCACTCACTTTCAGCATCCCTCCCACTCACTCTCAGCATCTCACTCACTCTCAGCATCTCACTCACTCTCAGCATCTCTCTCACTCACTCTCAGCTGCTCTCACTCACTCTCAGCATCTCTCCCACTCACTCTCAGCATATCACTCACTCACTCTCAGCATCTCCCTCACTCACTCTCAGCATCTCTCCCACTCACTCTCAGCATCTCCCTCACTGACTCTCAGCATCTCCTTCACTCACTCTCAGCATCTGTCCCACTCACTCTCAGCATTTCTCCCACTCACCCCCAGCATCTCCCTCACTCACTCTCAGCATCTCCCTCACTCTCAGCATCTCTCCTACTCACTCTCAGCATCTCCCTCACTCACAGTCAGCATCTCTCCCACTCACTCCCAGCATCTCTCCCACTCACTCTCAGCATCTCCCTCACTCACAGTCAGCATCTCTCCCACTCACTCTCAGCATCTGAGTCACTCACTCTCAGCATCTCTCTCACTCACTCAGCATCTCTCACTCACTCTCAGCTGCTCTCACTCACTCTCAGCATCTCTCTAACTCAGTCTCAGCATCTCCCTCACTCACTCTCAGCATCTCTCCCACTCACTCTCAGCATTTCTCCCACTCACTCTCAGCATCTCTCCTACTCACTCTCAGCATCTCCCTCACTCACAGTCAGCATCTCTCCCACTCACTCTCAGCATCTCCCTCACTCACTCTCAGCATGTCTCCCACTCACTCTCAGCATCTCCCTCACTCACTCTCAGCATCTCCCTCACTCACTCTCAGCATCTCTCTCACTCACTCTCAGCATCTCTCCCACTCACTCTCAGCATCTCTCCCACTCACTCTCAGTATCTCTCTCACTCACTCTCAGCATCTCTCCCACTCACTCTCAGCTTCTCCCTCACTCACTCTCAGCATCTCTCCCACTCACTCCCAGCATCTCACTCCCTCACTCTCAGCTTCTCCCTCACTCACTCTCAGCATCTCTCCCACTCACTCTCAGCATCTCTCCCACTCACTCTCAGTATCTCTCCCACTCACTCTCAGCTTCTCCCTCACTCACTCTCAGCATCTCTCCCACTCACCCCCAGCATGTCTCTCGCTCACTCTCAGCATCTCCCTCACTCACTCTCAGCATCTCTCCCACTCACTCCCAGCATCTCTCCCACTCACTCTCAGCATCTCTCACTCACTCTCAGCATCTCTCCCACTCACTCTCAGCATCTGAGTCACTCACTCTCAGCATCTCTCTCACTCACTCAGCATCTCTCACTCACTCTCAGCTGCTCTCACTCACTCTCAGCATCTCTCTAACTCAGTCTCAGCATCTCCCTCACTCACTCTCAGCATCTCTCCCACTCACTCTCAGCATTTCTCCCACTCACTCTCAGCATCTCTCCTACTCACTCTCAGCATCTCCCTCACTCACAGTCAGCATCTCTCCCACTCACTCTCAGCATCTCCCTCCCTCACTCTCAGCATCTCCCTCACTCACTCTCAGCATCTCTCCATCACACTCTCAGCATCTCTCCCACTCACTCTCAGCATCACTCCCACTCACTCTCAGTATCTCTCTCACTCACTCTCAGCATCTCTCCCTCACTCACTCTCAGTATCTCTCCCACTCACTCTCAGCTTCTCCCTCACTCACTCTCAGCATCTCTCCCACTCACTCCCAGCATCTCTCCCACTCACTCTCAGCATCTCTCCCACTCACTCCCAGCATCTCACTCCCTCACTCTCAGCTTCACCCTCACTCACTCTCAGCATCTCTCCCACTCACTCTCAGCATCTCTCCCACTCACTCTCAGTATCTCTCCCACTCACTCTCAGCTTCTCCCTCACTCACAGTCAGCATCTCTCCCACTCACTCTCAGCATCTCTCCCACTCACTCCCAGCATCTCTCTCGCTCACTCTCAGCATCTCCCTCACTCACTCTCAGCATCTCTCCCACTCACTCTCAGCATCTCTCCCACTCACTCTCAGCATCTGAGTCACTCACTCTCAGCATCTCTCTCACTCACTCAGCATCTCTCACTCACTCTCAGCTGCTCTCATTCACTCTCAGCATCTCTCTAACTCAGTCTCAGCATCTCCCTCACTCACTCTCAGCATCTCTCCCACTCACTCTCAGCATCTCTCACTCACTCTCAGCATCTCTCACTCACTCTCAGCATCTCTCACTCACTCTCAGCATCTCTCGAACTCAGTCTCAGCATCTCCCTCACTCACTCTCAGCATCTCCCTCACTTTCAGCATCTCCCTCACTCACTCTCAGCGTCTCTCCCACTCACTCTCAGCATCTCTCTCACTCACTCTCAACCTCTCTCCCACTCACTCTCAGCATCTCACTCACTCTCAGCATTTCTCACACTCACTCTCAGCCTCTCTCCCACTCGCTCTCAGCATCTCACTCACTCTCAGCATCTCTCTCACTCACTCTCAGCCTCTCTCCCACTCACTCTCAGCATCTCACTCACTCTCAGCATCTCTCCCACTCACTCTCAGCATCTCTCTCACTCACAGTCAGCATCTCTCATTCACTCTCAGCATCTCCCTCACTCACTCTCAGCATGTCTCCCACTCACTCTCAGCATCTCTCTAACTCAGTCTCAGCATCTCCCTCACTCACTCTCAGCATCTCTCCCACTCACTCTCAGCATCTCACTCACTCTCAGCATCTCTCCCACTCACTCTCAGCATCTCACTCACTCTCAGCATCTCTCATTCACTCTCAGCATCTCTCCCACTCACTCTCAGCATCTCACTCACTCTCAGCATCTCTCATTCACTCTCAGCATCTCTCTCACTCACTTTCAGCATCTCCCTCACTCACTCTCAGCATTTCTCCCACTCACTCTCAGCATCTCTCCTACTCACTCTCAGCATCTCCCTCACTCACAGTCAGCATCTCTCCCACTCACTCTCAGCATCTCCCTCCCTCACTCTCAGCATCTCCCTCACTCACTCTCAGCATCTCTCCATCTCACTCTCAGCATCTCTCCCACTCACTCTCAGCATCTCTCCCACTCACTCTCAGTATCTCTCTCACTCACTCTCAGCATCTCTCCCTCACTCACTCTCAGTATCTCTCCCACTCACTCTCAGCTTCTCCCTCACTCACTCTCAGCATCTCTCCCACTCACTCCCAGCATCTCACTCCCTCACTCTCAGCTTCTCCCTCACTCACTCTCAGCATCTCTCCCACTCACTCTCAGTATCTCTCCCACTCACTCTCAGCTTCTCCCTCACTCACAGTCAGCATCTCTCCCACTCACTCTCAGCATCTCTCCCACTCACTCCCAGCATCTCTCTCGCTCACTCTCAGCATCTCCCTCACTCACTCTCAGCATCTCTCCCACTCACTCCCAGCATCTCTCCCACTCACTCTCAGCATCTCTCCCACTCACTCTCAGCATCTGAGTCACTCACTCTCAGCATCTCTCTCACTCACTCAGCATCTCTCACTCACTCTCAGCTGCTCTCACTCACTCTCAGCATCTCTCTAACTCAGTCTCAGCATCTCCCTCACTCACTCTCAGCATCTCTCCCACTCACTCTCAGCATCTCTCACTCACTCTCAGCATCTCTCACTCACTCTCAGCATCTCTCACTCACTCTCAGCATCTCTCGAACTCAGTCTCAGCATCTCCCTCACTCACTCTCAGCATCTCCCTCACTTTCAGCATCTCCCTCACTCACTCTCAGCGTCTCTCCCACTCACTCTCAGCATCTCTCTCACTCACTCTCAGCCTCTCTCCCACTCACTCTCAGCATCTCACTCACTCTCAGCATTTCTCACACTCACTCTCAGCCTCTCTCCCACTCGCTCTCAGCATCTCACTCACTCTCAGCATCTCTCTCACTCACTCTCAGCCTCTCTCCCACTCACTCTCAGCATCTCACTCACTCTCAGCATCTCTCCCACTCACTCTCAGCATCTCTCTCACTCACAGTCAGCATCTCTCACTCACTCTCAGCATCTCCCTCACTCACTCTCAGCATGTCTCCCACTCACTCTCAGCATCTCCCTCACTCACTCTCAGCATCTCCCTCACTCACTCTCAGCATCTCTCCCACTCACTCTCAGCATCTCACTCACTCTCAGCATCTCTCCCACTCACTCTCAGCATCTCACTCACTCTCAGCATCTCTCATTCACTCTCAGCATCTCCCCCACTCACGCTCAGCATCTCACTCACTCTCAGCATCTCTCATTCACTCTCAGCATCTCTCTCACTCACTTTCAGCATCTCCCTCACTCACTCTCAGCATCTCTCTCACTCACTCTCAGCTGCTCTCACTCACTCTCAGCATCTCTCCCACTCACTCTCAGCATATCACTCACTCACTCTTAGCATCTCCCTCACTCACTCTCAGCATCTCTCCCACTCACTCTCAGCATCTCCCTCACTGACTCTCAGCATCTCCTTCACTCACTCTCAGCATCTGTCCCACTCACTCTCAGCATTTCTCCCACTCACCCCCAGCATCTCCCTCACTCACTCTCAGCATCTCCCTCACTCTCAGCATCTCTCCTACTCACTCTCAGCATCTCCCTCACTCACAGTCAGCATCTCTCCCACTCACTCCCAGCATCTCTCCCACTCACTCTCAGCATCTCTCCCACTCACTCTCAGCATCTGAGTCACTCACTCTCAGCATCTCTCTCACTCACTCAGCATCTCTCACTCACTCTCAGCTGCTCTCACTCACTCTCAGCATCTCTCTAACTCAGTCTCAGCATCTCCCTCACTCACTCTCAGCATCTCTCCCACTCACGCTCAGCATTTCTCCCACTCACTCTCAGCATCTCTCCCACTCACTCTCAGCATCTCCCTCACTCACTCTCAGCATGTCTCCCACTCACTCTCAGCATCTCCCTCACTCACTCTCAGCATCTCCCTCACTCACTCTCAGCATCTCTCTCACTCACTCTCAGCATCGCTCCCACTCACTCTCAGCATCTCTCCCACTCACTCTCAGTATCTCTCTCACTCACTCTCAGCATCTCTCCCACTCACTCTCAGCTTCTCCCTCACTCACTCTCAGCATCTCTCCCACTCACTCCCAGCATCTCACTCCCTCACTCTCAGCTTCTCCCTCACTCACTCTCAGCATCTCTCCCACTCACTCTCAGTATCTCTCCCACTCACTCTCAGCTTCTCCCTCACACACTGGAACCTGCCTTTGCTAGGGCGTCTGCCTTAACGTTACCAGGGGGGGAAGAACGATGGTGGCTATGGACTTTAATGATACCGTATTTACGATCTTCCGCTGTCCTGAGAATATGCTGGAGTAATGGGGCTGAGGGTAGGGGTTTTCCATCCGCGGAAACAAAACCTTGAGATTCCCACAGGGGTAGGAATTCCGTTAAACTATTGCAGACATATAGGCTGTCGGAGTATATGTCGGCTGGGGTCGGGAACGAGGCGGGGTGCTCTACAATGTATGCTACGGCTGCTAATTCTGCTGCCTGCGAACCTAGATGTCCAGGCAATTTCAATGATATCTCCTCTAACGTGCATCCTCTACATAAATGCCACAACCAGTGATTTGTTTACCGTTTAAAACTGTGGAGGAGCCATCCGCATAAATCTTAAGAGGTGCGTCTGTGTCTGTATGCTGGGGTCTCTGGGGTGTAGTACATGGTTTCGGGGGAGCTTATTTGGGTACAAAGGGTCCTGTATTGTGCCTGGTGGTGATGATTTCACACTCATGTGGGATGCCTGCGTAATGTAAATTATCTGCGAGAAACGTGTGTGTCTTAGTCCTTTTACCCATAATGTCCCGTCCTTGTAAGAGTAGGGTCCATCGTGCTGCGCGGATTTGGCTGACTGTGCCGTCCTTTAGTCTACCGTTTAGTAGAAGTTGGGTTGGGGTGTGCTCTGTTAAAATGGTTACGGGGTTGAGTCCTGTTCTGTGCGCAAAGTACTGAACTGCCCAAAAAACTGCGAGCAAGTGCCTTTCGCAGGCAGAAAATCCTTGCTCTACTGGATCGAGAACTCGTGAGGCATATGCTACGGGGCCGAAACGATCGTGTCTTTCCTGAAGGAGCACGGCAGAAAGGGTTCTGTCATTGGTTGCAACCTCAATTGCGTATGGGGAGAGTGGATCTGGGACCTGTAATGCAGGAGCTGTGCTGAGGGCTCGTTTTAATGCATCCACAGCATCCGTGTGCTGTGGAAGCCATTCCCATGGGGCTTGCATTTTTAGGAGTTCGGAAAGAGGGGCTGCCTTGGTGGCAAAACCGTCCATGTGGTTCCTGCAGTAGCCAACCAGTCCTAGAAATGACCGGAGGGCTGTGACATTAAGGGGCAGGGGTAATTTGACAATTGAATGAATGCTTTTCTGCTCGATCTCACGTTTGCCATGGGTGATTACTGTGCCTAAATAAATGGCTTTTTCTTGTAGAATCTGGGCCTTTTTGGGGTTTACCTTACATCCGATTTCGTGAAGGAGTCCTAATAATTCGGTGAGAAGCGAAATGTGCTCTCCCTTAGTGTTTATCTGTAGACGTAAGTCGTCTACATACTGGACAAGGCAATGGGGTCGGGAAAATTTAGCTAATCCATTCGCCAGCTATCGGTGGAAAATGGAGGAGGAGTTGTGGAAGCCTTGTGGCAGGCACGTCCACGTGTATTGCTGTCCCTGGAAGGTGAAAGCAAATTTGTATTGGCACGCTTTATCCAATGGAATGGACCAAAAGCCGTTGCTGATGTCAAAAGCCGTAAAAATATTTGACAGGAGTACCTGTTTTAACATTGTCTTGGGACTCGTGGCCACAGTGGGCTACTAATGGGGTCACTTTGTTTAGTTCCCTATAATCGATGGTCAGTCGCCATTAGCCATCGGGTTTCCTGACGGGCCAAATAGGGGCATTCTTCGTTGAGGCTACTGAATGAAGTACGCCATGGTCAAGTAAGCTCTGGATGACCTTTGCAATTTCTCCCTCTGCTTGTTGGGGAACACCGTACTGTTTTTGGAGTTTGGGGTCGGGTCCTGTGATGTTTCCCAAGCTCGGGATAATCTCTTTAGTGCACATTTCTCATTGTGGGTGTCGTCTGACGGGTCATAATTGGCACAAGTTCTCTGTCCTGCTTCAGTCGCGTAGGATTCAAGTCCATTTGGCCATATTCTCTGGTTTCAAATGGGCGCGGGCTAACTCTCCAAATACTGCTGTGAAATGAGTCCAAAGGAGTCCAGCAAACGCTGTTGGGTGCTTGGTCTTTTTCTGCCTACATTTATTGAGGCCTTCTAAGGGATCTCTCTTATTGTAGCTGATCGCATCTAGGATCACTGCATGCATTTCTTGGAGTGTGCCTCCTCCTACATTTTGTGGGTCGGGAACGGCTGCCACAATTGAGGGGTCGAGGCTCAAAACTGTGAGCTTAACTTTCTCTTTTTCGTCCAGGCCGTACATGGTCGCCTGTTGTTTAACCTTTGCAAAATAATGGTGTGGATCCGATGTGGGTTGGAACGGTATTATTTTGTCGCACGCGTCCCTTAATTGAGTGACGGTTAATGGAGCGGTGTACAGAAAATCGGGGTCTCCGTTTGTGGTGGCCCTGCGTTGTGTGGTGACAGGGTTCATAGGATTGTGCTCTACCTGTGCAGTCGGGGGTGGGGGTGCTTTCCTTTTCTGAGTATTATCCTGAGTACATGTTCCATGTACATAGCGATGGGCAGTTTCATTTAACTCCTGCCAATCAGGGCCATTTTCCTGATCTAACTGGGGTCCAAATGTATTCTGGAAACCATTTTGTACAGCGAGCAGGGATTGCAGGTCTGCAATTTGCTTTTGGCATTTGGCATGGTCCACTGAACTCTGCCTTTGTTCTGTCGTGGAACTGTGGAGTGCTCGTAGGGCCGCTTTTAAATCCTGACATTGTTTCTTTAATTGCTCAACTTGAAGTTCTGTCTCTTCTCGTACCAACACCGCGCATTGCGTGTCTTGGTAGGCCTTATCATACTGTGACTGAAAGCTGCTTAGGTGAGCGAGACAAGGTTGGTGTGCCCGTTTGATATCAGCCATCTCCTTCTCCTTCGCCGCTAACTGCTCCCTAAGTTGCCTGTTAACTTTCTCACACTCGCTAACGTCTCCCTCACTATTCTTCTCTCTGTTCTGAATCTCTCTGCGAAACGTCTTCACGACCTCCTCTGTGCCTCGCAATTGTGCCAAGCAGGACACAATTGCCATCGGTTTACGAGCTTTCCCTAAGCTTTTCTTATGAATCTCGGTCAGGTTCTCCCACCAAGTATGTCCTATATTTCCGGGACCTGTTTCATCATTTGCACAAAGTTTGCTCCAAAGGGGCCATCCTTTCCCTTTTAGATATGCCTGAATTTCCTCTTCCCATATGGGACACTGCCCTGCTCTATTGGTCGCTGCGACCTCGAATTCCTGGGGGTTCATAAGGCGTTCCATTGCCTTCATTGCCATCTCTACTGTTATCTATGGGTTTCTACCGAATTTGGAACAGGGAGGAATAAAGTTGTGATGCAAACACGGGTACAGCTTCAGCTATTTTCCGGTCTACAAAACTCCCGACAGTTTTACGCAGCAAAATCTATCAAGTTTACCTTATATCCCTTGTTAGTACGCATGCAAATAACACACTTCCGAATCTTGGAGGTTTGATCAGTATTGGGCTCTTGTGGTTTTTACTTTTTCCAATTGGGTTTCTACTTCAAATTTGGGTTCTCTCGGAGTGACAAAGCCACTTCTAGGTCAAGTCCCGTCAGATGTCGGCAGTAATGTTGCTCTGTTTACTTGGTATAAATATGGCCGTTAATAAGGTCGCCTTTCTTAATCCTAATTATGAGTCTGCTTTCAGAGTCGCCAGGTATCTCTCGATAACGCCACAAGATTCAACCCGAAAACCGATCAAAGAGCCAATACACCAGTTAGTTAGTTCAAAGTCAATACTACTTTATTTACACACAGTATGATTTACTCATGCACAATAATACTACAAGCTAAACTATATCTATCACTAACACCTATATTTAACTTCGGGTGCCCACTTAGGTCAGAAGAACAATGGCCGTTGTTCGGATCTGAGGCTGTTGGGTTCGAAGAAGTAACAGGAGAACAGCTAAGGTCGTCTGTCTGGTAGCGAGCGTTGACTTTGAACTGACTTGCTTCTGGTGGTGCTGTTGGAAGGGTCTCTCCGCTCGAGAGCCAAATCCAAGAGACTGAACCTTTCGCAGCGGTTCCTTCTTATACTTGGAGGGGCTTTGCGCGCTTTTAGGCGGGCCTTAAACTTGGTCCTAATTAATTGGGTCGCTTCTTGATCATTGTCATCAATCTAAGCCAATAAGGGGGCGGGTGCCTTGATGGCTGGGCGTGTCCTAGGTGGCCATTGGCCTTGCTTTGTTTGTGTCTTCTGGTTGGGGTAGTGGCGCCGGACTGTCTGGGACAGTATTGGCTACCTGAGCACTGGTTCTTTGTTTCCCGGAGATGGGCCATCAATATGTAAATCGACCCAGAGTTTCAGTTCCATCTGCAGACTGCCTTCCAAATATACATTCAGGCTCTGTGCCTGCTTGTTGCTTTGTGTTGTCCATTTTTCCCTAGGCACTGCGAGTGTCCATTTTGTATACTGAAAGTGGCCATCCCAGATGGCTACACATGTTAGTGTCTAGTGTTGTACTAGCCACTCTGTGGGACATTGTTGAACTTGCAAATTCAGCTGGTCCTCCCTTCCAAGCATTGTTAAGGACATTGTCTGAGATCACTCTCAGTGAGGATAATTGAAATGTTGTGGTTGAACTCAAAGTCCTGTGAGGACTATAAAGCGAAGCCGAGCATAATCTCCGTCTGCAGCTCACCCCTCTCCAATGAACACAATGCATTCTATGCTAGGTTCGAGCAGGAAACCATCAAACCGCTGTCATCTGCCCTAGCAGCCCCGGACACACCAATATCCACTGTCACAGCTTCCAAAGTTAGATCAGCCTTCTTGAAAGTGAACCCTCGGAAGTCGATAGGTCCTGATGGGGTCCTTGGTCGTGCACTCAGATCCTGCATGGACCAGCTGGCAGATGTGTTCACAGACATCTTCAACCTCTCCCTACTCTGTTCTGAGGTTCCCACCTGCTTCAAGAAGGCCACCATCATACACGGTGCAAAAGAAGAACCAGGCAACGTGCCGCAATAACTATCGTCCGGTGGCCTTGACAGCGATCGTAATGAAGTGCTTCAAGATGTTGGTCATGAGGCACATCAACTCCATATATTCCCAGAATGCCTAGATCCACTGCAATTTGCATACCACCAGAGCCGGTCCACAGCAGGCGTCATCTCCCTGGCCCTAAACTCATCCCTGGAGTATCTTGACAACAAAGACTCGTACATCAGACTCCTATTTATTGACTACAGCTCTGCCTTCAACCCCATAATCCCAGCCAAGCTCATATCAAACCTCCAAAATCTAGGACTTGGCTCCTCACTCTGCAACTGGACCCTCGACTTTCTGACCCATTCGACCACAATCAGTAAGGATAAACAACAACATCTCCTCCACGATAGTCCTCAATACCGGGGCCCCACAAGGCTGCATACCTAGCCCCCTATTATATTCTCCATACACACATGACTGCGTGGAAAAGTTTGGCTCCAACTTTATCTACAAGTTTACTGATGACACGACCGTACTGGGTCGGATCTTGAACATCTCGTGATGAGATAGAATATAGGAGGGAGATAGAGAACCTAGTGGAGTGGTGTAATGACAACAATCTTTCCCTCAATGTCAGCAAAACTAAAGAGCTGGTCATTGACATCAGGAAGCAAAGTATCGTACACACCCTTGTCTGCATCAACGGGGCTGAGGTGATGATGGTTGACAGCTTCAAATTCCTTTGTGTGCACATCACCAACAATCTGTCCTGGTCCACCCACGTTGACGCTATGACTAACATTGCCTATGCTTTCTCAGGAACTAATGAAATTCAGCATGTCCACATTGATTCTTACCAACTTTTACAGATGCACCATAGAAAGCATCCTATCTGGCTGCATCACAGCCTGGTATGGCAACTGCTCAGCCCAAGATCATAAGAAACTACAGTCATGAACACAGCCCAGTCCATCACACGAAACTGCCTCCCATTCATTGACACTGTCTACACCTCCCGCTGCCTTGGGAAAGCGGGCAGCATAATTAAAGACCCCTCCCACCTGGCTTATTCACTCTTCCAACGTCTTCCATTGGGCAGGAGATACAAAAGTCTGAGAACATGCACTAACAGTTTCAGAAACAGCTTCTTCCCCGCTGTTACCAGACTCTTAAATGACCCTCTTATGGACTGATCTGATCTCTTCACACAACCTCTCTACTGAGTAGTAATACACTCTTGTGTGCTTCATCCAATGCCTGTGTCTATGTATTTACATTGTGTATTTTATGTGCTCGCATGTTGGAGTGACGACAGACAGAATGTGGATGGACTCCTCCATCCTAATGTGGTGATGGCCTCTGACAATCCTGCCTGTCTTTGGAGCTCTGACATTTCTCTGAGTACCGATTCCAGAGGCTCATCGTTGGACTCGGGCTCAGCGGGGACCGAGTCTTCAGCAGTTCTCTTAGTGTCGGTGACCTTGGCTATCACTGCCTCTGCTGCTGTGGACACATATCTCTACTGTACTCACCAGTGAGTAACCCCCAGCCTGCTCTAGAACTAGGCCTCACCCAGGTGTCTCTACACTGGAGGAGGGTGCAGGTGAACGGAGTGCCGGACCTTCCTTGGATGATTCCTCAGCCTCCACATCTGAGGTGTTCTGGCGGCTGGGGCTGCTGGGCTGCCTGGTGGATTTTCGTGGCCTTTTCTTGTTGGTGGTGGTAATAGAGAGAAGAGGTAATTAGTGATTGGCTAGAGAGTCACCTACATTAATTAGCACTCACAGTATTGACAGGAGGACAATGACTGCTGGATGGGCTTTGCTGGTTTGTTGGGAGACATTGATCTCACTTTCAGTGCAAGAATGATCCCTGTCCTCACCAGCTAGCTCCGGAGCCTGTCCCTCAAACTGGCTGACTGGCCTGTGCTCCCGCATTCCCCTCCCCCTGGTTTGGGATCTCTCCCTCTTGTGACTGATCTTGTCCTGCATAAAGACAGGTGGATAGATTGTGAGCATGATGGGTGGATGAGCAGATGATAAGCATGTATGGCAACTGCTGTGTCTGTACGGAGTGGTTGAAGACTTGACGTGTGCAGGATGTGACAAGAGATGATGACATCAAAGTTTGTTTGAGCGATTCAGCGGTCATGTCTTTTGTGCCGGTGGTGTGTGAGATCTCTGTTGATTTAACCTTCCAAATGCCTGGTGGCTGCATGGGAGTGCGAGTTGAGAGCGAGAAGAAGGTTGACTTAGACTGGCAGAGCGGATGAGATTAATTTGTCCTTTTCACTGGAGGGCAGTTCTCTTCTAACCTCCACAGGCTCTGGCCTCCCTGGCGACCAATCCCACCTGGTGAGAGTGGCTCCCACCATTGGGGTAGAAGTCCTCCTGCCAGTCCTAAATTATCTGGTGGAGTCTCTCCATGCACCTGCCGCTGAACTTGGGGGCAAGTGGTTTGCTTCTTTTTGGGGCCGTTGTTCCACTTACTGAAACAAGTCCTGGTCTGCTGATAGTTAATGTGTGCATGGGTGCCGTTTAAATATGGCGGCTGCAACTTGGACCCAATGAGGTAATGACAGGGTGGATGAATCCCAGCCTGCCTTGCTGTGAGGTTTGACGAGCTGGTCCTTGATGCATAAATAATGAGCTGAAAAGCAGACCATCTGGTGCGGCAACACCTCTTCCTGCCCCCACACCCCCCACTGACCAATGGGAGTTAAGCCACCTTTCCCTCACGCCAGCGCAATTAGTCTCTGGAGCAGTAAATTCCATCTATGTCACTGTTTCTTCATGGTAACAGGGTTTAAGTCCCGGAACTTTCTTCCTAATAGCATTCTGAGTGCACCTACACCACATGATGGGTCAGAGAGGCAGCTCAAGGACATTTAAGGTTGGACAGAAAATGTTATCTTCTCAGTGATGTACATATCCCATGAACGATATCCCATAATCATTTCCTTTCAATATTTCTGGCTCTGTTGCCCTTTAGGACAGATAGTCTCTTACCATTCCTCTTCAAAACAACAAAATATTGAATTGTGATGAGAGATGATTGGGCACTTATCCTCTGGAAGCTGATTTGATTCATTGTGTTCCTACTGAATGCCAATTGCCTTCTGTCAATTAAAGTGTAAATCTAATTGAACTCTCACAACATTTGTAATAATGCTGCAATTGGAAGCATGCATAGAAATCTATTCAATTGGACAGGATACTAATATTACCCATTTTCATTGATTGGAGACTTTGTGCATCATTGTATGAATGTAATACAAAACAAATTTGTGACATCATCCTGTCTTATGAATATACTTTGTTCAAAAAGTCAAATTTTCCTATAAAATCAGGACTCCAATTCCCAATGAACCTCAGGCCTCCCACATATGCACCAGCCAGGAACTGGCAGCACCTGCGTGGTTTGGATACTTCTCTTTCTTCAGGCACAGGACATATCCTGCGTCCGGGCGTGGAGGAGAAAGAACAATGGCGCAAACTTTAAAATGGCTTCTGATCTCGACCCCTCTGCACTCGGGCCCCCGAAATCAACTAAAAGTGGGTCATCAAGCCCCACTGCACCACATCATAAACGGGCAGGGCGCCCTGGGGCTTTATCTCGGCGTGGGCAGAATGCCAACCTGCCACCAGTGCTCCTGCCAGGCTGGATGTGCCAGACTGGTACCCAAGTGGCACTGCCAGGGTGCCAGGCTGGCAGTCCCAAGGTGCTTGGATGGTATAAGCAGTGCCAGGGTGCCACCCCGCCTGGAGACTAACCACCTGGATGCCTCCGATCATCTAGGATCACCCCCCCCCGCCCCCAGGTTCCATTCCGCCTGGTCCCCGTTTGTGGGGATCAATACTGAACAGCATCCACTGGGATCTCCTCAGTGAGGCCGATAGATGCCGGGTGGCAATTAGATCCAACGCGAGTATGGCTAACTGGGTTCTTAAACTCATTTAGCTGTGCAAGATTGGGGCAGGTCCAGATTGTGATGTCTCGCGAGATCTTATTAGATCTCGCAAGGTGTAATGGCCATCAGGATTCTCGGGTGATGTCTTTCCCGGGATCTACTGCACCCATGTAAACAGGAACAGGTCCCAGTTGAGTCCTGGAAAGGAGAAATGGTCAAGAAGTAAAGAAAGAGCTACAGGAATCAAACTTCAAGTGGAGTGGGCTTGAGAGAAGCCCTGAACAGTCAAAGAGAGCTTAAGAGAATCCCTGAAGGATTGAGGGCGCAGCTGAAGGTTGGTGAGTCCATGCTGTGTGCCACTGGGGCAAAGGTACCCCTTTGGAACAGTGGTGTTCTGCTTGGTAGGTTGAAGATCTGAAATTGTACTTGCCGGTTGAAGCTTGAGTGTACTCGGAATGGAATCTTGGAAGGCAAGGCTGAAACCCTGCGAGGTGTGCTGTCATTAAAGCTGTCCGCACTGGAGCACCGGAGCAACATTTGGACAGAATTCCAAGGCAAGATCTTCTGATCTGAAGATTGGAAACCCTCATGAGAGAGGCTGAGTTTCAGTGAGATTGGGTGATTCATATTGTGACTTACATGTGTGGTTAAGAAGTCCATGGAACGTGTTTTGGTTGCATCTGCAATTTATTGTGTAATGTGGTGTGTTCAACCCAGTTGCCTGCTAATTCATATGTACTTCATACTTACCCTGAATGTTAGAGTAGAAAATAGATATTGAAAATTGTTTCATCTTTCTGACCTTGCATAGTAAATTTAATTTTTCTTTGTTCAAAACTTATGGGGCTGGATTCTCCGATTTGAAGACGAAGTGCTGACGCTGGTGTGGGAACAGTGGCGTTTTACGCCTGAAAAAACAGCGCGAAAGCTGCACCAATCGTCTGTCTGGTGGGGGCTGGCAGGCACGCAGTGTAACCGGCTTTAGCTGCGGTAGGGCTGGAGAATTGCCGGGTCCGTCGTCACGCCTGCGCATGACGGCAGCCTGCAGCGGCCACGCCGCGCAACATGGCGCGGGCAGCACGCGGACACGGCCTGCCAAATAATGTCCCCCTTTGGCCAAGCTCACCACCCACGGAACACCCCCCACCAGTGCCTCCAGCCCCTGACAAAGCCCCCCCCTGCCCATGGAATGGCTCGCACTCGACTGTGGCGGCGCTGAACTCAGTCCGCACCCGCCACACCGGGTTCACGAAAAGAAATAGCATGAGTGACCCATGCCGTCGGGAACTCGGCCCATCGGGGGCGGAGCATCTGGGGGGCCTCAGGTTGGAAGTAGCGGAGCATCTCAAAAGCGGCGCCGCCCCCCGATTTCGGCGCAAATGGGGATTCTCTGGCCGATAGCCGAACAGCATTTCGTGGTTGGAGACTGGAGAATCCCTCTCATGGAATTTTGTGGCTTCCTTCACATGGATCTCAAACTTTATCTACTATAAACAAATCCTTACTGGTCCCTAACTGCATCTCACCAGCGACTTGGGACCTGGTCAGAATTGTAACAACTGTAGCATCCATAATGTACTTTGTGTTTTCAAAAGATAATCGCCAGATTCTCCATTCCTGAGACTAAGTGTTGATGCCAGTGCGGGACTCGGCGGAACTCGCCAGGAGTTCGGCCCATCACCCACGGAGAATCGGCGTGGGGGCCTATTTCAGCGGCCCCCAACCGGTGCTGCGGCGACCGCGCAGGCACGATTGCCGCCAATTCTCCCGTTGACGTGATGGGTTTAATGGTGTGCGCTGGGGGGAAATTGCAGTAGGAGCTGAAAAGTTAGTTTCCTGCCAGCATAAAACGATGAAAGGAACTAGTACTCCCGCCCCAACATGGTGGGTCTCCATTCCCACTCCCCCCACCCCCCAATCACATCAATCACACCGGTCCAGAACACGTCTGGACCAAGGTGGGGCGGTCATGTTGACACTTACCTGAAGAAGGTTTGGGATCAAGATCTGAAGAGAAGTTGGAGGCCCCCAACAACTGGACCCTGGAACACCGTATGCAGCAGTGGGTGAGTGGGGCATCCACCATGTGGATCTTCTCTGCGCAGCAGCGTCCAGGATGTGGGTGTTCTCGGGCAGCAACTTTGCCCAGGAGGTGGATCTTCAAGTAGCAGCTTCCACCCATCGTCATTCGATCTGAGATGCACAGTCACCAGCTCAGACACTGGCACAGCACATACCTTGGACAACAGTGGTGAGTCACTGGGATAATTGAGCTGCAGCCAGGCAACGGGTGAAGAAACTCATGTGTCAAGCTCTCTGGATAGTGAAGGAGGTGTAAACAAGCTCTTGGATGAGAACTCCAATTGGGCTGACATGAAGAAATGCTTGGTGTTTTGGCAGGCCTACCAGAAAGACTGCAGTCACTATTAAGGATCACGGTGGATTCAATTTGACACTGGACTTGGCTTAGAGCTTGAATCCAGTGGGAAGGTGGTGGTCAACTCCATGAGAACACTTGCACACCCTACCATGATGGCCGATGCTTTATCTTCCACTGTCTGAAGTCATGAGTTCTAAGCTCGTTGCCATACAGGCTCAGACTGCTGCTATCATGGCTGTGGATCTGCATCTGGTGGTGCAATAAGGCAGACTTTCGTCGGTTTCCATAGCTAGTTATTCCACGAACAGGTCGCTAGTCTGTCACCGGAGGCTTATAGCTTGAAGGGCTCCACATCAAGCATAGTTGACCAGGTGTCTTTCCCGCTCTTACCACCAGCCATTGGCGTGTTTGGCAGGATTTACAGGTTGACGGACTCAACTTGTTTGACCGCGTTCTTAACGCACCTTCCTTGGCCATCAAGTCCAGGGGTGGGAGTCAAAATCAGAGCTTCTGGCTCAGAGGCAGGGATGCTACCCATTGCACCACAGGACCTCCTACGGTTGTGGATACCAATGATTAAAGGGGCTTTCATGTTCTCGCAGCAGTCCAGCAATCTTTGCTCTAATAGATTAGTAGGATTTCTGGGGGAGTGCAGACAATGCTTCCTTTAATGTCCATGCGTGCTAGAGCGAGCAGCAACTCAGAAGGTTTTGCACAGGCCATTTGCAAGTTATTTAAGATAACATGCTGTACAAGAACTTTAAAAAGCACATGCTTTGAAATGAGCAGGCCACATAGATCTAAAGAGAAACAGAGAACATTGGTGGCAGTGTCTCTGTAGAGCATCAGCCCGTTGTCCTCTTTCTGATGCCAGTATTTGTATTCCCAATCCTGTCATTCCACCAGGGCCCTGTTGTTCATTGTTCATCAGCCAGCCAACCCTACAGAAGCTGTATTTTCAAAGCGCTGAGGTGCTGGAGGGTGTCCTGCACGCGTCAGCACTCTCTATCCAGTGGAAATAAACAGCCTTCCACCAACCATGCTATAATCTTCAGAGCAGTACTTTTTAGGAGCACTGGGTTAGGCAAAGGCAGGCACTAAGAGAATGCACGCAGGTGATGAGTAGCTGATGTGTTATTGGATAAAATTGGAATGAAATGGCTGTTCTATGGTGACTTTTATTTCAGGACAGTAGCCAAGAGGCAGCTGCGATGGTTTATCACAGAGTAATGGGAAGTAGTCAGGCTGGCAAACATTGGGAATCTGATGGATCATTCAGGGGAACCACAATCTGATGATGCGTACATGGAAAGCCCACCTGGAGGGTGGGTGTGCCATTTGCCTTCACTCCCCCTCTTCCTGCTCTTGAGATGGTCACTGAGTGTTGGCCACATGTGCTGGAATTGCAGAGGTGAGGCACCAGCCATGCATACAGTGGGTGCTGCTTATTGGTTTGATGTGGTGGCTAAAAGATTGCTGGAACAGATGACTGACGGAGGATGAATGAATCATGACTGCTTCCTGGATAGCGGGCATGCATCAACATGATATCCTAGGCATTGCCTCACACCAACCATCCATTGAGTGTGTGGCACTTCTTACACTTTTGGTACATCTCTCCATTGAGAAATGGTGCCAGCAAAGCCATGGGCCTGCAGTTGCTGACAATCTGCACTATGCGGAAGCCAGCTATCCTGGCAAAGCCGTATGCATTCTCCACCTGTTCCTAGGTGAAGAAACCCCCTTTTTATGCTGTATGGTGCCTCTCTGACCTTCCAGATCCAGAGATGTTTGCTAGGTCACCTGTTCTAGACTGGAAGCATCCACTGGCGAAAGGATTTACAGCACAGTCACCTTGCTGGCCACGGGCAGTGTCGTCATTGTCTTGCTCTGAAGTTGCAGGTCTGGTTTCATGAGGTTGAGACCAACTCACCAGTGAATTGAAGCCAATGAACACACTGCACATGGCTTAGGTACAGACAGAAGTATTCCCTGACGACGCAAGGTAGGTAAGGCCCCCTGCTTCTCCTCCTCCTCTTCCCTCTGTGAGCATCTTGTCTTCGTCGCTACCTCGGAGCCATCTCCCTATGATTCTGCAGCCCAAATGGAACTGTAACTATAGCTCCTATAGCCAGGAAAAGCGGTGTACTCAGAGTCCTTTCAGAAGCACAGAATACCTAGCTAACATCCAGCACCATTCCCCGTAGACTTTATCAGCATTTCTGAACTCCTACTTCCAGAAACTCAGCAAAAGCTAGTGGAACTTATCAAGTAACTAGCCTGAAAGTTGGATGATGATGTCTTTGACTAACATTGATTGTTTTGATGATTTTGAATTCCTGGTGCAGCTGAACACATGTTCATCTGTACCAGTTTAAGAGAATGCATTAACTAGGCTGATAAGGTCAAAGAATTGTAGGTTGTGTTAAATCAGCATTCACTGCTGATTTTTGTATCAACCTGCCTACTCTGCGGCTTCTGGCTGTGCTATCACATCAACAAATGGCTTTTGGCATGAACATGTGAGAAGTGGGCGAGAGTGACAGTGATACCACGGGTTAGACTGTGTGCTCCCCTACCAGTGAGTTTAAAGGCAGGGTGGGCATGAAATATCCAGCACGTGGCCTCCCTGCCACCTAGCCACCCGCCCCTAATCTGTGGGGAATTTTATGGTGGTTTCAGGAAACAGTCTGCCCGCCCATCACCTTGAGCTTATTGAGGCCCTTAAATGGCCAATTAATGGCTACTTATGATGTCGTACAGATGATATTTTACCAGTGACTGGTGAGGCCTACACCATGCCAGTTTGAGCTCCGTGAGATGGTGTCAGACTAGTGTGTGTGTGTGTGTGGGGGGGGTTGCAGGTTCCCTAGGTCAAATGGAGGCACCCCTTCTTTAAAAAGCACCCCCCAGCTTATTGAACCCTCAACCTCCTCACCAAGATCACTGAACCTGAACTTACCTTCATTGGTGGGACTTCCTGTGGTCTCAGTAGTTGTCAGCACTCTTGGTGACACTGGAGGGACTATGGAGCTGCAGCTCAATTCGATTGGCTGGCAGCTCTCTGAGACGGGTCTTCCTCTCAAGGAAGGGGTTGATATCTCACCTTAAAGTAATTAATGATGTCCAAACATTAAATTGATGTGGATCAGCAATTGGATTTTTAACTGGGGGTGGGCAGGGGAAACTGCTGAACCCTGTAAAATCTAGCCCCATTTTTCTACTAAACCAGCACCCATAGCACCACAACTATTGGTGTTTCAGTGCTGAACTTTGCAGCCTTATTCATTCTGGCTAAGCCTCCATTAAAATCAGTAGTGGGCAGGTTTGAGGCAGAAATAAAGCAAAATCCAGCTCACGCTGGAAATCTGAAATAAAAACAGAAAATGCTGAAAATACTCAACAGGTCAGCCAGCAACTGCAGAGAGAAACAGATTTAACAGCAAGTTTGATTCTGTTCCAGATTTTTTGATAAGTTAACCTCCGATCCTAGCCCCACCTGCGTTTAGGAGGCCAGATTCAGTCCTCTTCTTGTTTAAACACGGTACATGGTTGTCCCTCAGGGCAGTCAGTTTTCTCAGGGTGCTCTTAAAAACCAAGGATATCTTATGCTAGCAAAAGCATGGCTGGAGTTGCAGTCCTGCGGTGTTTGGTATCGATGCTTCATCACTCGTCAACATATGAGCAGATCTACACTCATTGCCAGTTCCTTTTATATACACAATGCTCACCCTTGAAGTGACCAAACAACTTCATTTTAGTCCCATTGAAAATTTGACATTTAGCTGTTTGGCAAAAGTCTTCTCAATAAACATTTCATACTCGTTTGCACAAGTTTTACATGAAACTCTGTGGCTAATGCTACCTCAACATCTTCATGTGCCAATGGAAGTAGGGGCATTTTTTTAAGAGCGCCAGTCCAGGCGAATAGCATTTATAAGTTGTAAAATATATTAGCTGAATAATAATAATAATAATCGCTTATTGTCACAAGTAGGCTTCAATGAAGTTACTGTAAAAGGCCCCTAGTCGCCACATTCCGCCGCCTGTTCGGGGAGGCTGGTACAGGAATCAATCTGGGATGATCCCAGCAGTTTTTCAAAGAACCACAATAATTAGCCAAAACACTAGTTGCAACCTTACGCTGAAAGTTAATAGTAATAATGCTAGAATTTTGCAAAGTATTGTTCACCCAGGGTGAGCGTTAGAACCCCAGCAATGGTTCATGTCAAAAGTCATTCCTATTGTTTTTACTTCTTTAAATTTTCCAGGATTTCCCCCTAGCTTTAACACTATTTGGTACATCATAATCATCATTCACGGTTTTATTTGAGATAACAATTTTAAACTTTTGGGTGCTCCACAGTTTTGCTTTCAGGTACTGCAAATTATTGGTGGCTCAATGATAGATTGGTCTGCCAGGTGCATAGTCAACTTGCTGACCGGTATTGAATCAATTGTTGGACCTGGATCAATACCAAAATTATTACTTGGCCAACAATAATAACGCCATCGGCCAGTCATTGTTGATCATGTTTGGGCTTTAGAAATGAAATGAAATGAAAATCACTTATTGTCACGAGTAGGCTTCAAATGAAGTTACGGTGAAAAGCGCCTAGTCGCCGCATTTCAACGCCTGTTCGGCAAGGCTGGTGCGGGAATTGAACCCGCGCTGCTGGCCTGCCATGGTCTGCTTTAAAAGCCAGCTATTTAGCCCTGTGCTAAACCAGAATGAACAAATTGGAAGAATTTATGCGGCTCATCCCATCTGTTCGTTGCTACTCTCTGATCAGACTGACGATAGTTTCTGCTTTCTGAAACTGACAGCAGAGTTAATGCTAATATAAATTTCAAACAAAATGAAAGGTGAAGCAGTTTGGCCCTATTTCTGAGAGGAATGTAGCTGCTTCTCTGCCTGGGGAATCAATATGTTGTCCACTGCAACATTTGGCAAGCCTCACACAATCATGGATAGTACAGTTACCAACTCAAGGAATGTACGCCAGTTCTTTCTCAAATACAGCCATGCTATTTTGCATGTTTTAATATATCATTTGAATATATAGCATTTCTCCTCATCATGCCTCTGGCTCTTTTTCCAATCATTTGAGTCTGTGTTCCCTGATTACTCACCCTGCTGCCACTGCAACCAGTTTCTCCTTTTCTACTCCCATCAAAACCCTTCATGATTTTAAACATTGCTATTAAATCTTCCCTGAACCTTTTCTGTTCAAACGAGAAGATCCCCAGCTTTTCAAGGTTTTTCAAGTAATTGAAACCTTACATTCCTGGTGTCCTTGCATCTCCTTTGTACCACCTCTAACATCATTCCTAAAGTTGGGTACAATATGCCTGCTGGGACCTAATCAGTAACGCACAAAGGTTTAGTGTAACTTCCTTGCTTTTGTACTTTATGTCTCGATTAATAAAGCCAAGGCTCACATATTTTTAAACAACCCTCTTCAAAGATTTGTAATGTACTTCCCCAAGCATCTCTCTTCCTGCACCACCTCTAAAGTTGCACCACTATCTTGTGGTAACGTTAATGGTTCGCAAAGAATGATGGGCTAGTTAGTCAATTTCAAAATGCACAAACATACAAATTCAGAGCTTGCACATAATAATAATCTTTATTATTGTCACAAGTAGGCTTACATTAACACTGCAATGAAGTTACTGTGAAAATCCCCTAGTCGCCACACTCCAGCGCCTGGGTGTGGGTACACTAAGGGAGAATTCAGAATGTCTAATTCACCTAATAGCACGTCTTTCGGGACTTGTGGGAGGAAACCGGAGCACTCGGAGGAAACCCACACAGACATGGGGTGAATGTGCAGACTCCATACAGACAGTGACCCAAGCCGGGAATTGAACATGGGGCCCTGGTGCTGTGAAGCAACAGTGCTAACAACTGTGCTACCATGCCGTCCGGAAAAGATAGGAAATAATCGTGGGAAAATAAGCAGTTAGTGTTTGGTGCAGTGGAAGGTAGAAGAATGTAGCTCTGATATGTTGTGGTTAATCTAAAGATATATTAAAATAAAGAAGAACAATCATGTTGTCACTTAGCCCCCTACTATACTATCTATACACACACGACTGTGTGGCAAAATTTGGTTCCAACTCCATCTACAAGTTTTCTGATCACACGACCATGGTAGGTTGGATCTCGAATAACGACGAGTCAGAATACAGGAGGGAGATAGAGAACCTAGTGGAGTGGTGCAATGACAACAATTTATCCCTCAATGCCAGCAAAACTAAAGAGTTGGTTATTGACTTCAGGAAGTCACTGTACACACCCCTGTCAGTATCAACGGGGCCGAGGTGGAGATGGTTAGCTGTTTCAAATTCCTAGCTGTGCACATCACCATAAGTCTGTCCTGGTCCACCCACGTCGAGGCTACCACCAAGAAAGCGCAACAGCGCCTATACTTCCTCAGGAAACTAAGGAAATTCGGCATGTCCACACTGACTCTTACCAACCTTTACATGGGTTGAATTGCCTTCTCCTGCCTCTATTTCCTATGTTTCTACGAAAGGAACTACTGGAAACCAGCATGAAAAAATATGTTTATGAGCAACACTCAGCTGATTCTGGAGCTGAGGGTTGCCGAGGCGTTCCTATTGTCTCCATTTGCTGGATCCCATTCCGCTCCTACCCAATCACTGCTCTCCCTCCCAATTGTCTTCCATAACCCCTATCACAATTACATCTCCTCACCCACAACCCTATTTCCAACACCTACTGGGGGCTGCTGCTGGTGATGGAGCGGTTTAATATGACTCAACGACAAACTGCTTCTCCATTTCCTGCAGTGAATGAAGCTCAAGGCCCTCGCCAGGTCTACAGGTTGGTGCAAACCAATTTCCAGGTCAGAACCTCGTGAACCCTTTCTTATTATTAAAATATCAACATCAAACACTTCTAGGCAATGGCATGGATTTCCTCATAAGGGAAAGAGCATTGCAGTGGAATAATGCTTCATGTGTTCAGAATCTAAACACTTCTGTTCCGTCAGCAAACACACAAATAAACAGCAACGGAAATGGATGACCAGTTAATCTATTTTTGGTGCTATTAATTAGAGGATAAATGCAGACCGGGATATTGGGAGAACCACCTGCTTTTCTATCAATGGAATTAAATCTTTTACATCCATCATTTCGAAAGGATGGAACTTTATTGGAAAATGTGACCACTGAAGATGCATTGCTAGTTGATAATTATTTCAGCCTAGGTTACATGCATACGGGACTCAAACAGCAGAGTGAAGCTTTGTTTATAATCCCTTAACTGCATTTGACTTTATCATTTGGGCTTTTTACTATGAACAACATGATTATTGTCCTGTGACAATTGGTAGTAATTACTACTATTCAGTGTGCATTTGTCACTGTGCATGAGATACAAACATTAATTCTGTCTGTCAACCTAATTTAGAACCATATATCAGACTATCATGTTCAGCACACCACCAGTGCAATTTGCCATGATTAATTACAGTGTTGAGTCATGGTTGTTTTTAGATCAACTTGATACTGATCAAAATATGTATAAATTTGACTAAGCAACATAAAGAGATGAGAAACTGCCCCAGTCTGACAGTGGCAAAGGTTCAAGCAATGGCAGTAACTGTGGTAAAGCAATAGACAACAAGATCAGAGACGGCAAGGCAAGGGAATGTACAAGGGAGGAAGAGGAGGGAGGAATACACCCTCACTCTTAACATATAAATCTGATTGACCAATAGGCTCAAACTGATGTATGCACTTGTTAGAAATTGTTGCTGGGTATTATCCATCTAGGTTAGGTTACACTGGATAGCACCCTGCAGTTCAGTCATCTAAAATAGCCTTAAAACATTCACGTGAATTACAAAGCCTAGCTACCTGAAATACTTAGCAGATGAATCCTGACAGATCTAGGCCATTGCTTCGAGAATGTTTTCGAAACTCATCTACTCAGTGTGAAACTCATTCCTGTTGTTTTGCTAGTCGCAATTCAATTGATTGTAGCCAACAACCTTTGTGTATACATGCCTTTAAGAAACCTTTCACAGATACACAATCAGTGCAATAGTGTATTAGTCCATGCAATTTAATTAGCCAATGGAACATATCTTACATGCATATATATATAAAATAGTCGTTTGGTAATACAGAACTTGAGTATTGTTAAAAAAAACGCTACTTGCAGTAGAAGTTTTCCATTTTCCATTCATCAGGACAGGCACACAATAATGTCAAGTGTAAAGGGACCAACAATTTATACTGCATGAGAAGAGAGTGATGATTAGTTAGTAAGTGGATGCTGATTAATAGAGGCGTTGCCATGGAGAATGCACCAAGGAATATTTAATGACCATGCTTTTGTTTAAATTCAAACCAGACCTGTCTGTTCGGATTTGTCACGGCATTGCCATGGGGAATGAACAAGGGAATGGCTGTCCAACAAACTTTTATTCAGTTGAGAAAGTGGACGTGCCCCTTCTGCCTGCAAAGGACAGGACCCTGTGTGTGAATGTATGTAGCTTATAGCATATGTAAGTAAGCCACACTGTGAGCCTGACAAATAATCTTAAATTGGTTGTCAGTGTAATTCTTAGCACAATCAGGATTGTTTACCAAGTGCTGTCCAAACACAGAATTACATTTAATGTTGGACACTTTGGGTGGGATTCTCCATAGCTCGATGCTGAAATCGTGTTCGGTGATTGGGCGGAGAATGGGCTCCGCGCCAAAATCAGGGCCAGCGCCAGTAGGACGCCGGTCCGCCATGCTCTACCCCATCTGAAATGACTTTATCGTGACATGCGCCACGCCCATTCACAATGCCATTGACACCTCATCGGCCAGCTCATCATGATGCTCCACCCCAAATGTGCCGAGTTCTCGTCGGCGCAGGACACGTGTGGTCGCAGTGTTCGTTAACCCAGCGTGCCGGCTGCGGTCTGTGTCCAGCGCCGCCACACTCGGTCAGAATCCGTGCTGTTGGCCAGCGAGGCTTCTGTGAGGTCTGGGGGAACTATTGGAGAGTGGGCAGGCGGTGGCCAATTGGTGGGCTGTGGGGTCACGGATGGCGGGTTGGGTCCGCGCACTGCTGGAGCCATGTTGTACGGCGCAACCGCTATATGTCGTCAGCCGTGCGCATGTGAGGCTCGGGCCCCGGCCATACTCCGGTCGTTTTCGGTGCGGGAAGTGGGAGTTTCAGTCGGCGCTGGTGCTAGCCCCTCACCGGTGTCGGAATTGGTGAGGGTTGCACGCCGATTTTTAGGTTTCGAGTTTTGAGTTTTGCGAGCATGGGTTGGCTGGGTAGTGCTTGTATTTCACCTGTTACGAAAAGCCAAAGGGACATTCTGTTGGATATGATCCACCAGTCACTGGGATGTACAGCCCACATAACTGGCATCACAGCAGGGGCTCAAATTCACATACCACAATGCTCATTTGGGTATCGGCAGAACGGCTTTCTGTCTTGACAGCAGCCTCCTGTTAGTGGAGGATACCACTAGTACCCAGCTTGTACAATTTTTGTTCCATTCATTACTGCTTTATTCTGTCTCATGCTTCTCCTTTCAAATATTTGAGAAAGATGACAGAATTGAAGGTTGGATTAAACATTGTTCACTATTAAAAGTAAATAACTTTATTGTAAACCTTTATTGTAAATTTTTGTGGTTAAGTACAGTTCTTTTCGATTACCGATGCCAATAATAATCAGCCTCAAGCCAAACAGAAATGAATGAATGATTGCTTCCTATTTTGTCAATTAGCATGAAGTGTTTTATAATGGCCATGTGCCTTCTTGGTAGAAACTGAAGGTAAAACCACTGACCAAGATTTCCGCTTTGCACCCTGTGATGGCTCGAGGGAGTGCTAGGGAGATTTCCAGTATAACTGAACAAGGGTTTATTGACAACAAGTGAAGATAAGCTACACGCAGGCACAGAGTTACTAAGCAGGCCTTCACTCTCCAGCTCTAAGGTCCACTATGTCCAGGACCCCACTCAAGGAGCCCCGTGTTTCTTCCCCATTGGTCGGGGTCTGCATGCTCCTGTGTGATAGGTCCCGAGCCAGTCACGTGCACCACGAAGGCTCACCCCTTGAAGGGGTCACGCTATCACATCCCACCCCCCTTAACTCCTTCAATAACAGATTTACAGAACAGGTTCTGTACGTTAACTATACACGATAAAAAGATTGAGAAACACAAGAGGAGAGAGTCCATAGCAGTTCATCAAAATGTCAATCTGTTGGGGGATTTTCTGGGTCTTGTGGACCACTTTAGTCCCTCAACTGGCTCCTCCAACTCTGAGGTAACAACTTTGTCATCCATGGAAGACTGTCTCTGAGATTAGACTGCTACATCAGGGATATTCCCTTCTCCAGGTCCCATGGACCGTCGACGGGCCATAGAACTCCTAGGTTCACACTGTTCTGACTCCACCGCTGCTTGCTGGCTCCAATTGTTCCAAGATTGTGGTTGTGGTCCCCCGGCTTCTTATGTACTCAACGTGCCTCTGCACTGTCCTGCCGTTCAAATGCACCACCTACGAGACTGGGCCTTACTTTGATACAATTCTGCATGGTTGCTAAAGTAGGCCTGAGGCAAAGTTCCTGACGAAGACCAAGTCGCCCACTTGAAATGACCTGTCTCCTTTGTGCGAAAGGTGTTGTTTGCTCTGGGAAGCCTGCCCTGACCAGTAGCTTCTCCGCCAAATTCATGAACAATAAGTCCAATTAATTAGGACGGCGGTGTGACACCCATGATGACATGTGGTGTGGTGGGGGTGGGGGGGGGGGGGGGTAACCATGTTAAAATATAGAAGATACTTGGACAATCTGAGGTGTAGTGGTCTGCTGGACAGCTTATTCTTGATTGTTTTGCATGACTAGACAGCTCTCTGCGCTAACCCATTTGAGGTGAGGTGATAGGGCGCTGTTCTAGTATGGCAAATGCCAAAGTGTCGAAACTCTTCTCCAGTGTATGCAGTGCTATTGTCAGACACGATTATTCGGGGAGGCCATGGGTAGCAAAATTCTGCCGCATTTGTGGTGGCCGAGGTTATCGTCCCCATGTCTTGGGCATCCAACCACTCTGAGGGGGCATCAACCATGATGAGGAACATTCTGCCCAAGAAAGGGTCTTCAAAGTCCTCATGTACCTTTTTCCACAGACAACCAGACCATTCCCATGGGTGGAGGTTGGCTATGGGTGGCAACGCCTGCCATCTCTGGCAGAAGTCGCACTGGTACACCATGTGTTCAATATCCATATCTATGCTGGACCACCAAATGTAGCTTCTAGTTAGTATTTTCATTTCCGTTTGGCTTGGATGGGCAATTCCTGCAACAACTGGTCTCTTGTTGGGGGTGGTACCACCACTCAGAACCCGAGAGTATGACTCTACCCCTGCAACTGAGTTTGTCTTTGCAAGTGAAGTAAAGCCTTAACTGGTCAGATTTATCAGGATTCCACCCGAATAAGATCATGCGCTTCACTTTGGACAGGATTGGGTCGTGTTGATTCCAATTCTTTATATGACCTGACGATATTGGCAAAGTATCAAGAAAGTTTAGTGGCAAGGTGATTTCTTGAGGCATCGGTGGTGGTACCAGGTTCTTTGGAAGTGGGAGCATATTCAGCATTTGAAAACTATGTGCCAAAAGATGTCATTGTAGGCTGCCAGCAACAAGGCCTACCGTTGTACACTGGCAGAGTCAATTGGTAGTTCCAGTTGTCTTCATGGAGGAGTCTCACAGAGGCTTGTGGTCCGTTATTATTATGCAGTGTCGGCCATAGACATACTGGTGAAATTTATTGACATTGGAGATCACGGCAAGGCCTTCTTCCGCAATCTGTGTGTTTTTCCGCTCGGCATCGGAAAGAGTTCTGGAGGCGAAGAAAATTGACCTCTCTGACCCATGTTCCATTTTATGGGACAGGACCGCCCTTATTCTATATGGCGATACATCACAAGTTAAGATGATTGGCTTACCTGGATCAAAGTGAACTAATAGATTCGATGACTAAGGCCTGCTTGACATGCTGGAAGGCCTGCTCCTGTGGTTCCTCTCAATGCCAACACTGATGTTTTCCTAAGAGCAAACGTAGTGGCACCAACGTCGTTGCTAGGTTGGGGATAAAATTACCATCCCCAGGAAGGACTTTAATTCTGTCATGTCTTTAGGTGCTAGGACTACTCTTTTGGCTCTCACATTGTCTTTGAGTGGCCTTTTGAGTCCACTTTGAAACCTAGGTAAGCGACTTCACTAGCTTTAAAATGCGCACTTCAGTTGAATTCCCGCATCTCTAAATCTTCTGAGCACCTCTTCTAGCTTGCCAGGTGTTCTTCATGTGATGTTCCTATTACTAGATCATCCAGGTTGACCACAACCTTTGGGATACCCTGCATCAGATTGTCCATTGTGCGTGAGAATATTGCACAGGCCGAGGAGATGCCAACGGGTAATCTGGTATATTGAAACAGGCCTTTATGCGTGTTAATTGTAGCAAAGAATTTGTGAATCTTCATCCAGTTCTAATTGCAATTAGGCGTGGCTGAGGTCGAGTTTGGTGTATGTGAGGCCCCCTGCCAACTTCGCAGAAATGTCTTCAATTTGTGGAATTGGGTATTTGTCTACTTGGGCTGCTTGATTTATCATAAGCTTGCAATCCCCGTTTAGTAACTTGAGGAAACCAGTGGTAGCAGAACAGAGATTTATTGAACTATATACAATATTCTGCTCAAGGCAGCAACTCGCTCCCACTCCAATTCTTGCTGGGAGAACTAACCACACCACGTCCTGCTTTAGGCTAGCTTTTATGTAAGGCTGTGATGAGCTCCAGCTGAATGGCCCCTGCCCCTTATCTAAGAAATGTATACTCCACGAGTCCTACGGGGAGATCAACAATGGTTTCCCTGTGGTCCTCGTGGGCGTTATAACACAACACATATTCCCAGAGCAGTCCTATTTTAACACAGGGACGATGGGGGCTGCCCATTCAGAAAACTGCACAGGTCGGATAATTCTCAACTCTTCTTGGCTTTTAAGTTCGGCTTCCATGTTTTGGTGTAAGGCGTAGGGGACTGGTCTCACCCTGAAAAACTTTGGTGTAGAATCAGGGTTGATATAAATCTTGGTCTTTGCTCCCTTTATTCAACCCAATTCATTCTGCAATACATCTTTATATTTACATAAGACTTCCTGGAAAACACTATCTGAAAGTTTGCAAACCTCCAACCAGTTCAACTTGATTTGGGGCAGCCAATCTTGAGACCTGACCAATTTCTCTCGACAATGATCAGAGGTAGCTGGGCATTCTGTTGCTGATATGTCACTGGCATCATGGTTGTCCCCAAATTTCTCATGTTTTCTCGCTACTCAGGCTCAAAGACTGAACTCCTTCTTGAAGATATTCGAATGTTGGCTGAAGTCCCGGTGTCAACCTCCATCTTTAGTGGCCTTCTATTTACTGTGAGGACTATCTCAATTGGGGCTGTTTTACTTACTTTCACAATGTCTAATCTGCACGTTTCAGGTTCTTCACCTAAATTCCTCTCCAATTTGTTCACTGGAGACATGACTTGTTTTTTCTTTGATTTGATGTGCACTGTCTGGCATGGCAACAAGCCAGGATATGTCCCTTCCTATTGCGTCGAAAGCAAATAAATTGTCTGCAGCAGCACACTTATTGGGGGTGGTCTTTTCCACATCAATAGCATTCATCTTGACCTCTGGACTGACGACCCATTTTCTCCCCTGACCACTGACTTTGATCCTGTTCCTGGGATCGTGACTGAACTTCCTCTGTGCCTGTTGACCTGGCTGCGTGCCTTTCAACCAGATCGCCCCATAGTTGGTTCACCTTGCCCTCTTGCACACTTTGAAGTTCTGATGCGCCCCTCTCACCGCACACATGTGCCTGAGCTATTTTGATCACCCTACCTATGATAATCTTTCTTTCAGCCAGTAGCTTCCTTTGCACACTTATGTTGTTAATGCCACATTCTAAATGGTCACACTGCATGTCACTGAGTGCTGTGCTGAATTCATGATGTTTGACCAATTGGGGCGGCACTGTGGCGAAGTGGTTAACACAGCTGCCTCATGGCGCTGAGGACCCAGGTCCTATTCCTGCCCCAGGTCACTGGAGTTTTCACATTCTCCCCATGTCTGCGTGGGTCTCACCCCCACAACCCAAAGATGTGCAGGGTAGGTGGATTGGCCATGCTAAATTGCCCTTTAATTGGAAAAAAATATTTGGGTACTCTAAATTTTTTTTTTTTAAATGACGCTTGGCTATTTGGTGGAGACTGGCCAAGAACAACAAACAAAGAACAAAGAAATGTACAGCACAGGAACAGGCCCTTCGGCCCTCCAAGCCCGTGCCGACCATACTGCCCGACTAAACTACAAGCTTCTACACTTCCTGGGTCCGTATCCTTCTATTCCCATCCTATTCATATATTTGTCAAGATGCCCCTTAAATGTCCCTATCGTCCCTGCTTCCACTACCTCCTCCGGTAGTGAGTTCCAGGCACCCACTACCCTCTGCGTGAAAAACTTGCCTCGTACATCTACTCTAAACTTTGCCCCTCTCACCTTAAACCTATGCCCCCTAGTAATTGACCCCTCTACCCTGGGGAAAAGCCTCTGACTATCCACTCTGTCTATGCCCCTCATAATTTTGTATACCTCTATCAGGTCGCCCCTCAACCTCCTTCATTCCAGTGAGAACAAACCGAGTTTATTCAATCGCTCCTCATAGCTTATGCCCTCCATACCAGGCAACATTCTGGTAAATCTCTTCTGCACCCTCTCTAAAGCCTCCACATCCTTCTGGTAGTGTGGCGACCAGAATTGAACACTATACTCCAAGTGTGGCCTAACTAAGGTTCTATACAGCTGCAACATGACTTGCCAATTCTTATACTCAATGCCCCGGCCAATGAAGGCAAGCATGCCGTATGCCTTCTTGACTACCTTCTCCACCTGTGTAGCCCCTTTCAGTGATCTGTGGACCTGTACTCCTAGATCTCTTTGACTTTCAATACTCTTGAGGGTTCTACCATTCACTGTATATTCCCTACCTGCATTAGCCCTTCCAAAATGCATCACCTCACATTTGTCCAGGTTAAACTCCATCTGCCATCTCTCCGCCCAAGTCTCCAGACAATCTAAATCCTGCTGTATCCTCAGACAGTCCTCATCGCTATCCGCAATTCCACCAACCTTTGTGTCGTCTGCAAACTTACTAATCAGACCAGTTACATTTTCCTCCAAATCATTTATATATACTACAAAGAGCAAAGGTCCCAGCACTGATCCCTGTGGAACACCACTGGTCACAGCCCTCCAATTAGAAAAGCATCCCTCCATTGCTACCCTCTGCCTTCTATGGCCTAGCCAGTTCTGTATCCACCTTGCCAGTTCACCCCTGATCCCGTGTGACTTCACCTTTTGTACTAGTCTACCATGAGGGACCTTGTCAAAGGCCTTACTGAAGGCCATATAGACAACATCTACTGCCCTACCTGCATCAATCATCTTAGTGACCTCCTCGAAAAACTCTATCAAGTTAGTGAGACACGACCTCCCCTTCACAAAACCGTGCTGCCTCTCACTAATACGTCCATTTGCTTCCAAATGGGAGTAGATCCTGTCTCGAAGAATTCTCTCCAGTAATTTCCCTACCACTGAAGTAAGGCTCACCGGCCTGTAGTTCCCGGGATTATCCCTGCCACCCTTCTTAAACAGAGGAACAACATTGGCTATTCTCCAGTCCTCCGGGACATCCCCTGAAGACAGCGAGGATCCAAAGATTTCTGTCAAGGCCTCAGCAATTTCCTCTCCAGCCTCCTTCAGTATTCTGGGGTAGATCCCATCCGGCCCTGGGGACTTATCTACCTTAATATTTTTTAAGACACCCAACACCTCGTCTTTTCGGATCACAATGTGACCCAGGCTATCTACACCCCCTTCTCCAGACTCAACATCTACCAATTCCTTCTCTTTGGTGAATACTGATGCAAAGTATTCATTTAGTACCTCGCCCATTTCCTCTGGCTCCACACATAGATTCCCTTGCCTATCCTTCAGTGGGCCAACCAAGAAGGTGCAAATCATTACTCCTGGGCCTCTGACAGCCAAATTAAACTTGTATCATTGTAGTATGATCGAGGTTCTGGGTTGAAATGCTCCCTGGCCAGCTTTACAAACTGGTCAAATGACTTTGTGTCTAGAGCCTTCGGGGATGTCAAATTTCTTATGAGGTTGTAGGTCGGTGGCCCATAATTCGTTAATAAAATAATCTTCTGTTTATCCTCCCCTGTTATTTTGTTTGATGTAAAAATGTATCGGAGCCACTCAATATACTGGTTGCAGTTTTCAGCCCTCTGGTCGAATGGGTCAAGCTTCCAATCATGGGCATTTTGCGCTCACTGTTTTATGATGCTTCTTGACTTCTCTCTTAGTCCTCGAGGCTTTCCCTCAAATTTTGAACTACTGAAGACCTGCAATCGATCCAGTTTACACTCGTCACCAATGTAGAAGCACTGGGGAGACTTCCAGTATAATGGATCAAGGGTTTCTTGGCAATAAGTGAAGTAAACTATACACAGGCATGGAGTCATTAAACAGGTCTTCACTCTCTGGCTCCAGGTTCACCTCGGCCTCGGACCCTGCTCCCAGGGCCCCACACTTTGTCCTCACTGTCACGATTTGCGCGCTCCCCTGCGATAATCCCCAGGTTGGTCATGTGGACCGTGAGGACTCGCCTCTTAAAGGGGCCACGCGGCCACAAACCCAATTGGCAATCTTGGCACAGATCTCATTCAAAGTTTTGATAGTTTCCACTCAGACTCTTGTCATGTGAGAGTATCTTTAAGAAATGGGTGTTTAAGAAATGTACCTTTAAGGAATGGGTGTTTATCAGTGATGTCAGAGTGTGGGTGGAGCTGGGCTGTCTGTCAGCTTTTTACTTTCATTTTAGGTTGTTTGCTGCAGGGTGTATTTTAGTTTTGTTTTCAGAGCTGGATAGCTGTACTCACAGCCAGAAGGTATATTAGTCTCTCTCTGTGTAATCTAAAGACTGTAAATCGATCCTTTGGTGATTTAAAACTAATAACTGCTCTCGATAGTGAATTTAAACCTGATCTTTGTGTTTTAAAGGTTTTTTAAAGTTTTATGGATGTTAAAAGGGCAGCTTAAGGATGACTTTGTGTTGTATTCTTTGGGGGTTGTATTTGAATTAATGGTTGCTAAGATGTTCACTTTATGTTTTAAAAAGGTTAACTTGAGTTCATAGAATAAACATTGTTTTGCTTTAAAAAATACTTTTCCATTTCTGCTGTACCACACCTGTAGAATGGGCCATGTGCTCCCCATACCACAATCTAGTAAAAGTTGTGGGTCAGGTGAACTCCATGATACACTTTGGGGTTCTCTAAACCCTGGCCCATAACACTCTTTTGAACATTGCATCTATCCACAAATCAATGCAATTGGATAGTGTGATTGAACTTATTTTTTAAATTTTGCATGAAATATATTTCTTGGTAGCATTAAGAGTGGTAATTGGCTGTGGCTTGACGGCTGAAAATTTGTTTATCACAAAAAATAAGAATAAAAATAAGATGAGCACCCCTAGTTTGAAATCCTAACTTGAAAGGCAAGTATATTATGGGAGCCAGCAGTGCTATTAAACCACCGTAAAAAGCTCAGGCTAATGCAATATTGTTTTGTTTAAGGGGATTCTCTGTGGAGTTAATTAGATTTCAGCTTGGTAATGCAATGTCATTGCTGGGTGGAGCTAAGGTATCAAGCATTTTGAGAAATCAGTTCAGTTCTGATCTGTATGGAGCTGTAGCTAGAAATCAAACAGTTTTGCGCTTTGAAGTTCAGTTAAAAGACGCTAAGTCTTTAAAGTAGTGCAGACTTGTCTGAGATCAAGGGGGTGCTGAAACAAGTTGAGAAATAGTCTCTGAAGACATACAACCGGAATTTCTGGGGTCGGGGTCATGGCTGGTATCTGAAATCCTGAAGCCCCCTGCTTGTGTTGTACCAAAAGTACTTATAGCACTGTCTTAGTCAGATGATTGTGGCATGCGAGAATGGTGCGGCTATGGGCGCGGAGCACATGACGTTGGGGGAAGGATGTGATGAGAATGAAGGAGGTGGGCCTAATGGGCCAACAGTGCCCAGCCTAGGGGGCAATGCATAAAAAAGTAATGGGATGGCTGTCCAGGGGTCTTAAGTGTAAAAGCCTGACAGCAATGAAATCTTGGAATTATGCAGCCTGAGTAAGAAGGATGCCGATTAGCTTTGCCTGTCCCTTCACGCAGAAAGCAATTGTGCCCCTACCATTCCTGAGACTCATGCTCATCAAAATAATTGGCCTTCACGGGTTAACATTTAATAATGTCAGCTGCCCACAGTCTCAAAGTCCAGGATAGCCTTCCGTGCCCGCCGGGCACCGCAGGGTCACGGGCGCTTTACTGACCCCCTAGTCACCTTTTGGTTAAAGTTTCCCTTGCTCTTTGTTTTTGTTTCGGGTAGTGCCCCCAAATTTGTTTAATTTAATTTAATTGGTTGAACCAGAAATAGTTTGATGTCCAGGACAGAGGTGAAAACTGAGGGTTCAAGCATAACGCTTGCGCACAAGGACTCACGAGTGATTGTGTCTGCACATGTGTAGAGAACAAGGGAGGAGACAACCAGGCGGGAGGCCAGGGATGACTCTGATGGGGTGGGGGGATTGACTGGGGCCTGACCTGGGCACCTGAGATGTGAGTGAGCTGCTGGATGAGGTGTAGGACTGGCTGCTTCCAGGACCGGGAGGACAATAGATGAGAGGAGATACTGAAGTTAAGCAGCTGCGACACCAACCTGACTGTCATTCCTCACAGCTTACCGAGAGGTATCGGTATGGAGCCAGTGGAGTTGGCAATCCTGCTAATTACAGCGCTGGAGGAGCACATACTCCAGCAGCAATGAGCAGTGGCACCCAGGGAACACCCAGCCCTTGTAGACTAGGGTCCACAGAGCAGAATGAAGGGCAGGTGACTGCAGCAGCCAAACAGTGCTCAATGTTGAAGAAGGAGACCGAGGATATACAGGAATCATGTGCACTTCTTCGAGCTAACGGACAACATGTGCAGCAAGAGACTAGGCCTCACCAAGGAGGCAAGGTGGGCCTGTACCACATTCTTTCCAACTTTGCATCACATGGAGGTGGAGGACACCCATTCCCTGTACCCATGACAGTCATAGCAGCCCTCAACTTGTATACAATGTGTTCCTTCCAGGGTTCCACTGGTAACCTGTGTGGCATTTTGCAGTCAACCACCCATGTGTGCACCCGAGCGGTCACGGATGCACTCTGCGAGGGAATCGGACTTCCATTGCCTGGACAGGTGGGGCCCTACAGTACAGTCTCTAGAGGGTCTCCCGCATTGTGGTGGCCTGCTGTGCCCTACATAGCCTAGTTCAGCAGCAGGGTGACAAACTCACTCATGAAGACCTGGAGGAGCGAAATGCCTCCTCAGATGAAGAGGAAGACCAGGAGGGAGTGGAGGAAGTGGCTGAGAAGGTGTTGGAGGAAGCAGGACAGCCAGGTGCCAGGGTTCGTATGGGTCGGAGGACCAGGGATGTGCTCTTCGCTTCCTGCTTTACACTATAGGATCAGAATGTTGTCTGACAGCCCAACAAGCCCCCCCCCCCCCCCCCCCCCACACCTACAAGATGGAGGGTTCAGATGAGGAGTGCCTGGCAGTTTGACGATGCGTTTGGAAGGTCGGGTCCTGCCAACCCATGGGTAAATTGTGGCCCACCTCTCCTCCACAGCACCCAGAAAACGGCTGAGGGCCCCTCAGTAAATCTAAAAACTGGTTTCCTTGCTGCCATCCTCCTGGCTTGAATCAGATCAAGTGCTGTGGATCCATTTAAATGCAGCCACCTTCACTGATGTGCTCAGGTGACCCCCGGGGCAGATAAATCAGACGCTTTGCACTTCAGGCACAGCGTTTTCATGTGGGGGGAATATAAATTTTCAAAGTGCTGCCAGGGCCAACAGAAATCACACCAATTTTGTCCCCAAAAATGGGGAGGAAATTTCCTCCCATCATCTTTGATGTGAGCGAAAGGCATTTTCAGATGCCTGTATAAATGACTGCAACAAGAAAGTGGCAAGTGTTAAAGTTTTTGGCAAGTTACTCAGAAGTCTTCTGAATAACTGTGTGAAATTATTGTTGGGTGCTACCTTGCTTGATTGATACAGAATGGATTTTATGAATGCTCACTATTCCATACTAGTTTCTTCATTGGTGGTGATGCCCTCAAATAGTGATGAGCTATTCCCAGCATTTATGGTAAGGCCGTGCTTGTTAACCTGGTTGCAGATGGTGTAAGCAATCTTCAATGTCTGGTATCACATCTGAATGGATTAAAACTAATGGTTGTTGTAAATTGCTGTGTGTTTAACTGGCGATGAACATAGTCAACTAAGCACAATCTGTTCTCCAATATGTTTTATAGGACGAATGTGAGTACTGGCTGTAAATTAGGTGATGAAATGAAATGTTACATAAATATTTATTAGGTTTGACATCTGCTCTGGACAAATAACGTATTTTAATTTGCATGGATAACTGACTAACATATTTCAACATATTTTTGGCTCAAAGAATTACCAGAATCATCCGCAGCAAACATTTATCTTTGGAGGTCCCAGAGTTGTGAAGCAAGGAACCTCAGTGGCCACATCTAAAGTCTAAGGGTGCATTCTAACGGCCAGGCCACGGCGGGCACAGATCCGAGCGGGACGGTCAGATAACAGGAGAATCCAGAATCGGGAAGCACGGCAGGCACTGATTGGCTTCTGATCTAACCAGCCTGATGCCGTTGGCGAGATCAGGACCCCACCTCGGCATGGCGAGAGACTGACAATCACCAATTAAGAACTGGGGTTGTAAAGTGAAACCATTACTTGCTGACTGACTGTGTACTCTATGGGGTGGACAGTTTTGTCAAAGCAGGTTTTACTCTGCTTCTTTCTAGCGCAATTGGATTCAAAGTTTCTGGGTTCTCTCGGAGTGACAAAGTCACTTCTGATCGAGACCCATCAGAGTCGCCAATAATGTTGCTCTATTTATTTATCTTGGTGAACCACAAGCCTTTCCCTTATATCGATCAAATGACCACACAACCAGTTAGTTAGTTCAAAAGATGGTTTATCTACAGACACAAGAGTTATCTCTTTTTTTTTCTTTAAAAAAAAATTGTTTTTTCCTTTTCTGAGTTACCAAGCCAGGGCTCAGAGTGTGGGTCAGGGGCGAACCCCTAATCCAGCTCCCCGCCTGCTCCAAAAAACTAATTCAAATTGAATCCAATTCATGGTCCCCAAAAGAGAGACATACCAGATCTGAACCAAAGGCTCAATCTACAGACACTTGATCTTAGCCAAAAGGCCGAGAAGCGATGACACAAGAGCTATCTCAACATGCAAACACAATATCTACTATGAGTTAAACTACACCTATCAGCTACAATAACCTATACTTAACTTCTGGGCGACCGGTACTGTGCAAATGGATAAAGGCCTTTAGCTGGATTTTAATTGGCTGGTTCGAAGAAAGTGGCTATGTCTCTGCTGGGTTCATCCATCAGGTAGCGATCGTTGGTCTTGAACTTAGCTGGCTGTTCCTGCTGCAATTGGGTGGCACAGGCTGGATCCAAGAGAGACAGAACACATGGCTGTGCTCTCTTTTATCCCTCTGGGATTTTGCGCTCTTTGGAGTGGTCCTTAACCTTGGACCCAATAGTTCGACAGGGCTCTGATGACTCTCTTCGATTTCGCCCAATAAAGGGGCGGGTGCCTTGGTAGCTGGGCGGGTCCTTAGCGGTCATTGAACTTGGCAGTTGTGCTTTCTGAGTAAGGGAAGTGGCACCGATCAGTCTGTGGCTGTACCGGTTGCTTGATTGGAGTCCTATTGTCCTGGGAAAATGGGCCATTGAAATGCAAATGAGCGGGGTTTCGATCAGGTCTGGTTACCTGTGTTTTGATACACATAGGCTCTGTATCTGTCTGAGTCTTGGGTTGGTCATAATTCCCATGGTCCTTTGCAGTTGGCCATCTTAGATGGCTACATTCCGTCCGTTTGATCCTGAACGCGAGGCGTGGTGGATCACACTATCGATCCCTGTTCATCCTTGGTGGACCGGTCACCCTTGGTCAAGCAAGGTTCTACTCTACTCTGTCTTATGGTTTTGGACATTTACCTAATATTTCATTAATACATTCATAAATTAATTCACGGTTACTATAATTTAGGTCACTGTAACATTTAACTTATCCGCACAGTTGATCTCTTGCTAACGCTGTCGAAGCTACTCTCAAGCTGCTGGCGAATATCAAAGAACTTATATACAGTACAAAATTTAAAACAGCAGCATCACATTTCTACTTAATCCGAATAAAATTAAAGAGGTACATGGTTTATTTTTTGAAGCGATTGTTACATGATTTCAATTTTGTTGAATTCCAAAGAAGGGTGCTCGGACTGTATAAATTGGGGAGTGGGAGGCTTTTGCTCGCCATTTACGGAGTCGGAGAGTCTGAATGACACTGCAGATTATTGCAATTACTAGAAGGGCCTCTACTATGTATGAAAGGGGGTTCCATTTGGCAATGTTTCCGGTAGGGGTTTCGATGTCTGTCTTTATGTGTGGTGTAGTGTCGGGGCTGGTGGTGGTCAGTTGTGTGGTAGTGTTCGGGGCTGGGGTGGGGTTTGTAACAACAGTCTGTTGCGCGCGCAGTTGCAGAAGTCCAGCGATGATCCAAACACATGTCAGCAGTCCTTGCTTCATCCAGTGTTGTCTGTTTTCCTTGTAATCCTGGGGGTGCAAGCATAGTAACTGTTATTATCTTTGATTAACATCTCGCTTTATTAGTCTTTCTCTCCTTACTCCAATTACCGTTATGATTGTCACCATGTGACTCCCTCATTTTCTTTTTTGAAATACCATTTTGGAGAGACAAGAAATGCTAATTTTTAATGAACAGAGACTCTTGCAGCTTGTGGTCGATACGGGGAGTGGGCGGACAATTTATTCGACCAGTCTTTTCTTTACTTGCAACCAGTGGTGGTTGAAGCTTATCTTAACCAGCTGAATTTCAGGGCGGCCAGTTTTATAGAGTTTCGTCCCAGGGCTCAGAGGTAGTTCGCGTGTAGCAGTGTGTCTAGCATCAGTGAGCAGCAACCAATTGTGTCATATGTGTAAATAGCATGTGGGGGATGACCAGGGGGTCATGGGAGGTAAAGGGAAGAAGGTGTGAGCGTACGGAACGTGGCAAAATACATTGTTTATACCACAACCAAAGAGAGGGTAGAGAAGGTGAAACTAAGGCCTGCCAAAGGCAATGCAGAGTGTAGAGAACCATTCCAGAGTGTATGAAGTGAAGGGAACATGAGGTGCATGTGGGCCGCTGCGGGAGAAGAATGGGTGGAATCCCCGGGTAGGGCGGGGGTTAGTGCCGTTACTCCACTACCCGAGCTTAACTGACCGGATGAATTTGGGGTCCTCAGGTAGGGCAGGGATCAGTGCCATTACTCCCTGCCAGAGAGACCTGGGTGGACGGTAAGAGTTTGTAGTCGTGTGGAAACTTGGCATAAAGACTGGGAGTACAGTGATCTGTTTCTCGACAAACTTGTGCCTTTAACTAACATTGGGTATCGTACCCTCGAATCAGAAGAGTAATTTTGTGTCAGGCGACATGAATTAAAATCATGTGGTAGAAGAAGAAGAAGGAAAAAGGCGGGCAGGCTCCATCAGAACTTTAGACACCTTAATACTTAGGCGGTGTCTCTTTCTCATCATCTGGACAACTCCGGGTTCTGTACCAAACAGTGTTGTAAAAGCGTTACCGAAACGAGACTCAGTATCTGAATCATCACCATTTCCCGGTTGCCAGATTCGTGTCTGCTGTTTCTGTGCGTTAGCCGCGTGGGCCGTCAGATGGTCCGAATCGTCATGCCTTACCAGTCTACAAGAGTTGTCGCGGTGACAAAGAGGGGCTTGTTTGTTGTGAGGCGTAGGGACGGTAGGAGTGGAGGGCAAGTTACTGTGGTCGGGCGGTGGCTGTGGCATTGGCTGGGGGAGAGCATATAGGGGATCAAAGATATCTAAGTCGTGGTTCCGGGAGCTGGGGTGACTGGTGGCAGAGATCGTGCCAGTGTTCAAGGACAGTAATCAAATTCGGGAGGCTCTCACTGTCGTCGGAGTCAAGTGCAAGGTCAAAGTCTGTACCTGTGGCCGGAGACAAGTTTGGGTCTGTGGGCGTAGACAAGGGATAAATGCCGGCATGGCTGGGGGAGGGTTGGCGTAGGGGTTGGACTAGGTTGTTGATGGGCATCTCCGATTGCCAGAGGAATGTGGTGGGAGTGGCTACATTGTGACCCATAGATTTTTGAGTTGGCTGATTTGGAACCAACCAGTTTTACCGTTGGGGTACGTTATCTTGTACATGGAGGGGCTCACTTTGTCTAAAATGGAGTAGGGTCCTGCAAATTTGGGGGAGAGGAAAGAACTGGGGTTGTAAAGTGAAACCATTACTTGCTGACGGTCTGTGTACTCTACAGGGTGGACAGTTTTGTCAAAGCAGGCTTTACTCTGCTTCCTTCTAGCACCTAATCGGACAGCTGCAGTGAGTTTTGCCGCTTTAATGTTATCTGTAACCTGTTGGACTGCTTTTTAGTGGGTGAGGGCGGTTACTGTAGGGCTTGCTGGATCGAGGCCTAATAAATATTCAATACCCTTCATGGTATTATTCTGTTGCACCATCTTCCTAATGGTCGCTTTTAAAGTTCGATTCATTCTCTCGACAATGCCACTGGATTGAGGGTGATATGGAATATCTGCCTGATTCCAAAAATTGTTTAAACATTTTACATGACGCTGCCGGTGAAGTGGGAATCTTAGTCTGACTCAATGCTGCGGGGGAGACCCCAGCGTGTGAATATCTGTTGGGTCAAAATCTTAGTGGTGGCCTTTGCTGTGTTTGTCCGTGAGAGAAATGCTTCTACCCATTTAGTAAAGGCGTCGATTACAACCAGCACATACTTGAAACCATTTCTGCAAGGGGGAAGGGGGCCAATGTAATCGATTTGCTAATTTGTCCAAGGGCCATTCACAGGTCTGGTGTGATGTAGTTGTCCTTTCTTTGATTAACATTCAGGATTGTTCTGAGGCAATTCTCAACATAATGTGTTACATCGGTTTTTAAATCGGGCCACCAACACAAAAGTCCTAAATGGGCAATTGTATTGTCTATCCCCTGATGCCCGTGTCCGCCATGAAATTGGTAAATGAGCTGGTTTCTGTCCTGGTGGGGACCACATAAATTCCGTTTTTTTAAACTATGCCGTCCTGTACAGTTCTTCCATTTATCATAGGGGGCTGGGAAGTTGCTGTCTAAAACCTGTTTGAGGGTGTTGTCTGCTTTTTGGGCTTGAGATAGATCCTCAATATTGGTCTGGGAAACCTGGACTGAGTGTATCGGTTTGCTTTTGGGTGGCTGCCAGAAGTGACCATGGCTTGATCCTGCTTTAGCTGAGGTGTCTGCCTTTACATTACCGGGTGGGGAGGAGCAATGATGGCTTCTTACTTTAATGGCACAGTATGTGCGATCTGAGGCTGTCTTGAGAATGTGCTTTAACAACGGGGCAGTGGGTAGGGGTTTTCCATCGGCTCAAACAAAACCTCGAGATTCCCACAGGGGCAGGAATTCTGCACACGTACAGGCTGTCCGAGTGTATGTCTGCGGGGGTTGGAAAAAAGTCGGGGTGCTGAAATACATAGGCTATGGCTGCGAGTTCTGCTGCTTGTGAACCTAGGTGACCGGGCAATTTTAAAGCGATCTCTTCTAGCGGGCGTCCCTACGCGTCTTCCACGTAAATTCCACAACCTGTAATTTTAACTCCATTTTCGATTGTGGAAGAACCGTCTACATAAATTTTTTAAGTATCCCCTGTGGTTTGGGAATCCTATGTCTTACTGCCTGCTCATGGGTGTAGTGACTTTGGGATAAAGGGTCCTAAATGGTGTTTGCTGTTTAGCACAGGGCTAAATCGCTGGCTTTGAAAGCAGACCAAGGCAGGCCAGCAGCATGGTTCAATTCCTGTAACAGCCTCCCCGAACAGGTGCTGGAATGTGGCGACTAGGGGCTTTTCACAGTAACTTCATTTGAAGCCTACTTGTGACAATAAGCGATTTTCATTTCATTTCATTTCATGATCTGACACTCATAAGAACATAAGAACTAGAAGCAGGAGTAGGCCATCTGGCCCCTTGAACCTTCTCCACCATTCAATGAGATCATGGCTGATCTTTTGTGGACTCAGCTCCACTTTCCGGCCCGAACACCATAACCCTTAATCCCTTTATTCTTCAAAAAACTATCTATCTTCATCTTTAAAACATTTAACGAAGGAGCCTCTACTGCTTCACTGGGCAAGGAATTCCATAGATTCACAACCCTTGGGGTGAAGAAGTTCCTCCTAAACTCAGTCCTAAATCTACTTCCCCTTATTTTGAGGCTATGCCCCCTAGTTCTGCTTTCACCTGCCAGTGGAAACAACCTTCCCGCATCTATCCTATCTATTCCCTTCATACTTTTATATGTTTCTATAAGATCCCCCCTCATCCTTCTAAATTCCAACGAGTGCAGTCCCAGTCTACTCAACCTCTCCTCGTAATCCAACTCCTTCAGCTCTGGGATTAACGTAGTGAATCTCCTCTGCACACCCTCCAGTGCCAGTACGTCCTTTCTCAAGTAAGGAGCCCAAAACTGAACACAATACTCCAGGTGTGGCCTCACTAACACCTTATACAATTGCAGCATAACCTCCCTAGTCTTAAACTCCATCCCTCTAGGAATGAAGGACAAAATTCCATTTGCCTTCTTAATCACCTGTTGCACCTGTAAACCGACCTTTTGCGACTCATGCACTAGCACACCCAGGTCTCTCTGCACAGCAGCATGTTTTAATATTTTATCATTTAAATAATAATCCCTTTTGCTGTTATTCCTACCAAAATGGATAACCTCACATTTGTCAATGTTGTATTCCATTTGCCAGACCCTAGCCCATTCACTTAGCCTATCCAAATCCCTCTGCAGACTTCCAGTATCCTCTGCACTTTTTGCTCTACCACTTATCTTAGTGTCGTTTGCAAACTTGGACACATTGCCCTTGGTCCCCACCTCCAAATCATCTATGTAAATTGTGAACAGTTGTGGGCCCAACACTGATCACTGAGGGACACCACTAGCTACTGATTGCCAACCAGAGAAACACCCATCAATCCCCACTCTTTGCTTTCTATTAATTAACCAATCCTCTATCCATGCTACTACTTTTCCCTTAATGCCATGCAGCTTCATCTTATACAGCAACCTTTTGTGTGGCACCTTGTCAAAGACTTTCTGGAAATCCAGATATACCACATCCATTGGCTCCCCGTTATCTACTGCAATGGTAATGTCCTCAAAAAATTCCACTAAATTAGTTAGGCACGACCTGCCCTTTATGAACCCATGTTGCGTCTGCCCCATGGGACAATTTCCATCCAGATGCCTCGCTATTTCTTCCTTGATGATAGATTCCAGCATCTTCCCTACTACCGAAGTTAAGCTCACTGGCCTATAATTACCCGCTTTCTGCCTACCTCCTTTTTTAAACACTGGTGTCACGTTTGCTAATTTCCAATCCGCCGGGACCACCCCAGAGTCTAGTGAATTTTGGTAAATTATCACTAGTGCATTTGCAATTTCCCTCGCCATCTCTTTTAGCACTCTGGGATGCATTCCATCAGGACCAGGAGACTTATCTATCTTTAGCCCCCTAAGCTTGCCCATCACTACCTCCTTGGTGATAACAATCCTCTCAAGGTCCTGTCATAGCCTCATTTCCGTCAGTCATTGGCATGTTATTTGTGTCTTCCACTGTGAAGACCGACCCAAAAAACCTGTTCAGTTCCTCAGCCATTTCCTCATCTCCCATTATTAAATCTCCCTTCTCATCCTCTAAAGGACCAATATTTACCTTAGCCACTCTTTTTTGTTTTATGTATTTGTAGAAACTTTTACTATCTGTTTTTATATTCTGAGCAAGTTTACTCTCATAATCTATCTTACTCTTCTTTATAGCTTTTTTAGTAGCTTTCTGTTGCCCCCTAAAGATTTCCCAGTCCTCTAGTCTCCCACTAATCTTTGCTACTTTGTATGCTTTTTCCTTCAATTTGATACTCTCCCTTATTTCCTTAGATATCCATGGTCGATTTTCCCTCTTTCTACCGTCTTTCCTTTTTGTTGGTATAAACCTTTGCTGAGCACTGTGAAAAATCGCTTGGAAGGTTCTCCAATGTTCCTCAACTGTTTCACCATAAAGCCTTTGCTCCCAGTCTACCTTAGATAGTTCTTCTCTCAGCCCATTGTAATCTCCTTTGTTTAAGCACAAAACACTAGTGCTTGATTTTCCCTGCTCACCCTCCATCTGTATTTTAAATTCCACCATATTGTGATCGCTCCTTCCGAGAAGATCCCTAACTATGAGATCCTGAATCAATCCTGTCTCATTACACAGGACCAGATCTAGGACCGTTTGTTTCCTCATAGGTTCCATTACATACTGTTCCAGGAAACTATCGCGGATACATTCTATAAACTCCTCCTCAAGGCTGCCTTGACCGACCTGGTTAAACCAATCGGCATGTAGATTAAAATCCCCCATGATATCTGCTGTACCATTTCTACATGCATCAGTTATTTCTTTGTTTATTGCCTGCCCCACCATAATGTTACTATTTGGTGGCCTATAGACTACTCCTATCAGTGACTTTTTCGCCTTCCTATTCCTGATTTCCACCCAAATGGATTCAACCTTATCCTCCATAGCACCGATGTCATCCCTTACTGTTGCCCGGATGTCATCCTTAAATAACAGAGCTACACCACCTCCCTTACATCCACTCTGTCCTTCCGAATAGTTTGATACCCTCGGATATTTAACTCCCAGTCGTGACCATCCTTTAACCATGTTTCAGTAATGGCCACTAAATCATAGTCATTCACGATGATTTGCGCCATCAACTCATTTACCTTATTCCGAATACTATGAGCATTCAGGTAAAGTACACTTATATTGGCTTTTTTACCTCTGTTCTGAATGTTAACATCTCGATCAGTAACCTCGCCTAATTTATATTTCCTCTTAACCTTTCTCCTAATTTTCCTTGTCGTTGAACCCATATCTTCATGTAACAACCTGCCACGTCGCTTACCATTAATGTTTTCACTTCCTGTTTTATTCCTTTTAGTATTCCTAGTATCCACTGAACTCCCGTCAGTCACTGTACCTTGTACTGTCGCCCTTTTTGATTTTTGACCATGGCTTCTCTGCTTTACACTTTTCCCCATACTGCCTTTTGTTTCTGTCCCTGTTTTACTACCTTTCAACTTCCTGCATCGGTTCCCACCCCCCTGCCACATTCGTTTAAACTCTCTCCAACAGCTCTAGCAAACATCCCCCCTAGGACATCGGTTCCAGTCCTGCCCAGGTGCATACCGTTCAGTTTGTACTGGCCCCACCTCCCCCAGAACCGGTTCCAATGCCCCAGGAATTTGAATTCCTCCCTCTTGCACCATCTCTCGAGCCACGCATTCATCCTATCTATCCTGACATTCCTACTCTGACTAGCTCATGGCACTGGTAGCAATCCTGAGATTACTATCTTTGAGGTCCTACTTTTTAGTTTACCTCCTAATTCCCTGAATTCAGCTTGTAGGACCTCATCCCATTTTTTACCTATATCGCTGGTGCCTATGTGCACCACGACAGCTGGCTGTTCACCCCCCCCCCAGAATGCCCTGCAGCCGCTCCGAGACATCCTTGACCCTTGCACCAGGGAGGCAACATACCATCCTGGACTCTCGATTGCATCCGCAGACCTGCCTGTCTATGCCCCTTACAATTGAGTCCCCTATCACAATAGCCCTGCCATTCTTCTTCCTGCCCAGCTGCGCAGCAGAGCCAGCCACGGTGCCATGAACCTGGCTGCTGCTGCCTTCCCCTGGTGAGCCATCTCCCTCAACTGTATCCGAAGCGGTATGTCTGTTTTGCAGGGAGATGACCGCAGAGGACACCTGCACTGCCTTCCTACTGTTGCTCTGTCTTTTGGTCACCCATTTTCTCTATCTCCCTCAGTACCTTTCACCTGCGGTGTGACCAACTCGCTAAACGTGCCATCCACGACGTCCTCAGCATTGCGGATGCTCCAAAGTGAGTCCATCCGCAGCTCCAGAGCCATCAAGCGGTCTAACAGGAGCTGCAACTGGACACACTTCTTGCACGTGAAGGAGCCAGGGACAGTGGACGTGTCCCTGAGCTCCCACATCGCACACGAGGAGCATGACATGGGTCTGAGATCTCCTGCCATGTCTTAAACCTTCGGTTAACTTCAACAATTACAATTTCCCCCCAAAATAAATAAATAAATAACCAACAAAGAAAAAAATAAATAAATATACCAATGAAAAGAAAAAGAAAACAGGAACACTACTTACCAGTCACTTACCAGGGATAAAAAGCACCTCCTCCCCACCCAGCTTTGAATTCCCACCTAGATTCAAATTCCCAAACTCACTCTTGGTTCTGTCTCACTCTGGCTGTGTCTTCTCTGACTCACTGGCAGAAATCACTGGGAGTGAGTTGACAAGTTGCTCTTTTTAAATTGTCCTGAATTGTCTCCCCTCCCCCCCTGCTTTGAGATCAAGGTAGATTTAAGTGACTGACACTTAACTGCCAACCAGTTATGTGAGTGGGTGGGGCCACTCATGTGGGGTCCCTGCATATTGGAGATTATCGGCCAGAAATGTGTGGGTTTTGGTGTGTTTTACCATAATGTCCCTGCCTTGTAATAGTAGTGTCCAGCAAGCTGCTCTGATTTAGCTGACTGAACCGTCCTTTAATCTACCGTCTACTAATAGTTGCATAGGGGTGTGCTCGGTCAAGATCGTGACTGGGTTGAGGCCTGTGATATACACAAAGTACTGTACTGCCCAAAAGACTGCAAGCAAGTGCCATTCGCAGGCTGAGAATCCTTGCTCTACGGGGTCTAATACTCTTGAGGCATAGGCCACGGGTCCTAAGTGATTGTGTCGTTCTTGCAGGAGCACTGCTGACGGTTCGGTCGGTGTTTGCTACTTCTATGGCATAGGGAAAGTGTGAGTCTGGAACTTGTAAAGTGGGGGCTGTGCCTAGGGTGCGTTTTAAATCATCAATGGCGTCTGTGTGCTGTGGAAGCCAGTCCCATTGGGTGTTCTTTTTAAGGAGCTCTGAGAGTGGGACTGCTTTAGTGGCAAAACCATCTGTATGATTTGTGCAATATCCTATCAAACCTAGGAATGACCGGAGTGCAGTGACATTTTGGGGCAGGGACAATTTAACGATGGACTCGATCCGTTTTTGCTCTATTTCTCTCTACCCGTGAGTGATGATGGTGCCTAAATAAAAAACCTTTTCCTTTAAAATGTGGGCCTTTTGGGGGTTTACCTTACATCCAACTGATTGCAGTAGGCCTAGTAATTCAGATAAGAGCTCTACGTGTTCCTCTTTTGTGTCCTTTTGCAAGAGCAAATCGTCTACATATTGTATTAGGCATTCGGGTCAGGAAAATTTAGAAAGTCCGTTGGCCAATTGTCAGTGGAAAATGGAGGGGGAGTTATGGAAGGAGGCATGTCCACATGTACTGCTGCCCTTGAAACGTAAATGCGAATTTATACTGGCAGGCACTGCCTAATGGGATGGACCAAAAGCCATTGCTGATGCCCAGCACTGTGAACTATTTTGCCTGTACTCCCTGTTTGAGCATGGTGTCGGGACTCGTGACAACAGTGGGGGCTGCTAAAGGGGTTACCTTATTAAGTTCTCGGTAGTCGATCGTTAGTCGCCATGAACCATCGGGCTTTTTTACGGGCCAAATTGGGGCATTATTTGTGGAAGCTATGAGTCGAATAACTCCTTGGTCTAACAAACTGTTAATGACCTTCGAAATCTCACCCTCGGCTTGCTGTGGGAAACCGTATTGCTTTTGCGGCTTTGGATCGGGACCTGAAATCTTCACTGTACTTGGGATCTTCCTACAATCGTGTTTGTGTTGTGCGAACAAAGCTTTGTGATTTATGAGGACCTCTCTAATCGTCTGGTCTGCACTAATTGTTTGCGGATTAAACCAATAGTCCCCTACTGAGCAAATCCTGTTTTCATAATCCCCGACTGTGAGCGTAGCGGGAGCCCTAGCTGTTTTAGCCATTCGCCAGACATATTTGTTTAGTGGGTCAAACGAAAGGTTATGGGAGCTCATAAAGTCAATGCCTAAGATGTGCTCTGCGGTTTGGGGTAAGTCAACTGAAACGACAGGGTGTTTGCTGCTAATGTTCCCTATCTGAATGGTACGGGAGCATGTGGCCTGTGAATCCACTCAGGGTGATGGTGTCTGTGGGTGGGCCATTTGTCCTGTTGAAACATGGTGGAGGAGTTTAAAGTGGTGCGGGATCCTCCTGTGTCCCAAAGAAAATCGACTGTATGTCCCTGGACTGTGCCTGTAACTACTGGTCTGCCTGATTTGTCCCAGCGTGTGTCACAGACCCAAGTTGGGGAGTCCGAACAACGTCAATCTGTGGAGTTAAACGCTAAGTCGTCTGAACGGGCACTAACATTATGCATGGGCCTAACATTGTTCCTAGGTGGGGGGTTTGGTTGTTGGTATCATTGATGGTTCGGGGAGTTTTGTCGGCATTTGCGGGCGTAATGTCCTACGTGGCCACAATTGTAACAACCTCGTGGTGCCTGTGCTCTGGGGTGCTGTCCCTCGTGTCTACCCTCGTTTATCCATGCTGGGACCTGGCTAGTCCTAACTGGGTCCATGTTTGCTTCTATATCATCCTGATCTGTCTGTCGGTGTAGGGTTTGTTCCCATGCTGTAGAAAGTCGTATAAGTACCCAAACCTCATTGTGTGTGTGGTCTGCAGGGTCGTAGTTTACACAAGCCTTTTGACCTACATCTGTGGCATGCGAGACTAAGGTGTGGGATGATTTAGTGGTGTCCTCCTCATTTAGGTGTGCGCAGTTCAATTGTCCGTAGACTGCCATGAAATGAATCCATAGACGACCAGCAAATGCGGTCGGGTGTTCTCCCTTCTTTTGCCTTCAGTGATTTAATCTCCTCGACTGAATCTCCTTTGTTATACCCGATGGCATCTAATACGGCTGTTTTCATTTCCTGTAGGGTTCCTCCTGCTACATTTTGGGGTTCTGGCAAAGCTGACCTTACAGACTGGCTAAGGCTCATAACTATTAGCTTTACTTCCTCCCTCTCATCTAGGCCGTACATAACTTTTTGTTGATGCACCTCCACAAAGAAGCTGTGCAGGGTCTGCGGTGGGCTGGTATGGAATAATTTTTGTGCAAGCGTCTCTTAACTGGGTTATGCATAGTGGAGTGGTGTAAACAATATCAGGCTCTTCCTGATCCGATGACCTGCGTTCTGTGGTAACCGGATTCATGGGGGTCGAATTGTGAGTGGGAGCGGTGTGCTGCCTGTGCGCGGTGCTGCGGGTGCTTTTCATTTTGGGGCGTGGGGGTTTGATTTTGATTTCCCGTGTCCTCTACCTATTCTTGGGCGCTTTCCTTTAACTCTTGCCAATCGGGAGCATGTTCATAGATCATAGAATTTACAATGCAGAAGGAGGCCATTCGGCCCATCGAGTCTGCACCGGCTCTTGGAAAGAGCACCCTACCCAAGGTCAACACCGCCACCTTATCCCCATAACCCAGTAACCCCACCCAACACTAAGGGCAATTTTGGACACTACGGGCAATTTATCATGGCCAATCCACCTAACCTGCACATCTTTGGACTGTGGGAGGAAACCGGAGCACCCGGAGGAAACCCACGCACACATGGGGGAGGATGTGCAGACTCCGCACAGACAGTGACCCAAGCCGGAATCGAACATGGGACCCTGGAGCTGTGAAGCAATTGTGCTATCCACAAGGCTACCGTGCTGTTCCTCATCTAAATCCTGCCCGAAAGTGTACCTGAAGCCATTCTGTACTGAGAGTAGCGACTGTAACTTTTCTATCTTCTGTCGGCATTTAGCATGGTCAACGGTACTCTGCCTCTGTTCCTTAGTGGAGTTATGGAACGCTCTCAAAGCTGCTTTCAAATCTGCGCATTTGCTAATTAGCTGGGCGTCCTGTTGTTCTGTTTCTTCTCTTACCAGGACTGCGCGCTGTGTACCTTGGGAAGCTTTTATGTTATTCTCTAAGTCTGAATAAAGATTGTAGACTTCCAGTTAACACAAATACTTTATTCAGTGGGTTCGTTCTGTTTCCAGAGCTTAACTAGATGTAAAACAGTCAAGAGGTATGACCAGTGAAGCTAAGGTAAGTTGCCTATGCTGAGTTGTCTCTGTCTGCTGCTGCTCCCTAGCCCTGTACTTCTGAAAGAGGCGGATCCTCCCTTGGGCTGGACCCTTTATACCCGTCTCTCTGATGCTGCCCTCTAGTGATGCTGTGGCTGTTACATCTATGCTTTAGTGCCTGGTGTATGTGCAGATATATGTACAGATGTACAGATCACTACACCCCCCCCCTTTTATTTTCTAGACTTGCCTCAAGAAAATGTACATAACAAGTGGTGAGAATATGTAAATCCGCACATGGTGAAAATGATAAAAGTAATACAGAAACAATTAATTGTGTTATGAGTCCATCGTGAGAAATGTCCATATTCGTCTTGCACGTGTGTCGAACTGTCGTTACAAATCTAGCCGGTCGGGTGCCTTATGGCTTCTGCTGGAGTGTCTTAATGGTGGTAGTAGGGATGATGGTTTGATGTCATCAAGAGTACTGTCTGGCGTTGTGTGGTGAGGAATGTCCTGTGGACAAATGGACTTGGTCAAGTCCAGTGTCGGAAATACTGGCGTTGTTGTAGGTCGAATCTCTAATAGATCCCGGCAGTTACGATGAAAAAGTACTCCTGCAGACGATTTCACAATGTAGGACCGGGATGGCTCCTGCCTGATCACCGTGGCTACTAAGACCATCCGCCTTCTGGGTCTCTGATTCTGACGATATCACCTATTGTCAGTGGCTTGAGTGGGATCGCATGTTGATCGTAGTATTGTTTTTGTTTGGAGCATAGTGCCCGCATTTTGTCGAGAACCAGTGCATTGCCGGGGTCTCGGAACTGCATTGCCGGTAGGGTTGTCCGGATGTCTCTGCCGAACAGCATTTGCGCTGGCGACAGTCCTGAGCTCAATGGGGTTGCTCGGTACGATAACAGAGCTAGGTTGATGTTGGAACGTGACTCAGTTGCCTTGCTGATGAATCGTTTAATGATGTGGACACCTTCTTCCCCTGTTCCATTTGATTGTGGGTAGCGATTCTGTGTTGCACCATTGTCTGACCTTGACTTTTTCCTGTGTTTGTGGTTTGATTCTGTATGTCATCGTTCGTGAAAGCTGTTTTGCTTGTTTGTTCTGGAGCAGATGTGAATTCGTGAGATTCTTTATCATGCCACGGCATGTTTGTAATCTTGTCATTGTTTCACAGTGTGCTGTGGCATTGTCCTTCACGTGCAGAGTTGTACCATGTGGTTCGGCTCGGCACAACTTCGAGGGCCGAAGGTCCTGTTCTGTGCTGTACTGTTCTATGTTCTATGTTCTATGTTTTACAGGTCATTGTTTCATTGTTGTTGTTTCTGTTGTTTCTGTCTTGATTGTTTTCGTTGTCGTTCTTGTTGTTGTCGTTCTTGTTGTTATTTTTGTCGCGCTTGTTGATTCTGTTTTCGTTGTTTTCGCTTTTATTCTTGTTCTTTTTCTTGTTGTGCTTGTTGTTTCTGGGATGCTTCTTGTTGCTTTTGTCGTTCTTGTTGCACTGCATGTTGATTTTGTTGTTGCTGTTGTTGTTCTTGTTTCTGCTGTGCTTCTTGCGGTTTTTGTTGTTCTTGTTGCACTCAATGAGTGTGCCATGTGGATGATTTGAGTCATTGTCACAATTATTGGTGTCAGTGTCCGATGTGGTATCTGCTACATTGAGCGTTTCTTCTTGAGAATTGTGAGAATGATCTGATGTTGCATTGATGTTGGTGACATCAGTCATTTGTGGTGGATTCGATTCCTCTTCTTTGCTTACTTGATACTCCTCTTCTAGAGTAATTTCTGGTTCACTTGAATCATCATTGATTTCTAGGTGCTCCTCTTTTGGAGTCATTTCTGGTTCATTTGAATCATCATTGATCTCTTTGTGCTCCTTTTCTGGAGTAAAAATCTTCATGATTTCATTTTGTTGTGGGTCGTGGTGCTCCTTTTCTGGAGTCAAAATCTTCAGGATTTCTATTGACGTGGTCTCTCTGGACTCATGAGTAGTCGTCCTCTGATTATTGAGTGCTTCTGTGCAGATGAGCTGAGATATGTCAGTCTCGCTGTGATCCTGCACATCCTGTATGGGAATTGTGATTTCTTTGTCACTTGTCTCACATACAGTGGGTAGACCTTCAGTGTCTTCTTCTGTTGGCTCAAATAAGCTTGATAGATCTTCATGGTCTTGTTCATGCATGGCGTTCACTATGCAGTGTTGGCTTGCTCCCATTTTTGAGTCTGTCACCAAGCTGTCTGTGGAGGCTTGCGTCGCTCCCTTTGTGGAGGCTTGTGTCGCTCTCTTTATGGAGTCCTTCATCGCTCTCTCTGTAGAGTTTGTCATCGCTCTCTCTGTGGAGTCCTTCATCGCTCTGTGTGTGGAGTCTGTCATCTGTCATCACTCTCTTTTTGGAGTCGTGCAGTGTTCTCGCTGTAGAGTCGATCTGTGCTCTCTCAACGGAGTCGTTCTGTGCTCTCTGTGATGCATCGTCTTCGTCTTGGGTATTGCTGTCATCCAATGTACCGATGATCTGCCATGGCACCCTGCTATTGGATTCATCTACCATGAGAAGAGTCGTATTGAGCTTTTCACCGTGTTGCTGATGCCGTGAAGCCATGCCTGAGCAGTATTGTGTATATTGTTCGATAGACAAATCATCGCTTTTTGTTTCGGAGTTGTGATCGTTCTCTTCATGTTCAATGAACAAATCATCTTCTTGTGTGGAGGCTGGAACCCTTCGTGGTGCATGGACCACTCTCTGTTTCTTGGCATCAGGCCGCAGCATAATCCTGCACTTACGAGTTGGGATGTCATATATGGTGGGCTGAAGATTCCCCATTCCGAAGAACTCATCATCAGGGTCTTCATGGTACAACACCTCTAGTTGCGGTTCGGATTTGGTACTGGGGTAGCCATCTCCCAAGATGAAATCTTCAGCTGAGTCGTAGTCTACAAGGACCATATCATCTTCTAGGGCGGTGCTAACTGCTTGTTCCAGGGTGTTGTGAAAGTTATTTTCAACCGCTAGTGTAAGTTTGGATATTATTCTGTCTTTTGAGCCAAGAAAATTGGGTTTTGCAGCTTTAAATTTCTTTTTGTTCATTTTCGTGCATTTCCTTTTTAAGTGGGCGTGGTCCTGGTCCTCTGACGTCATGACGCTCGTGACATCATGCGTGGGACTCAATTGCCCATGCGCACTCCGAGTTTCCTGTACTGTGCGCGCTTTTCGCAACTGCGCATGTGCGGCTCCTGTCTCAAGATGGCTGCCGCTCAGAACCTCCGCCTGCCTCCGATTCAACCCTGCCTCTGCCTCGTGGTAAGTTATTGCACCATTTTTATCGATTTTGTTTTCTAAATGATGATTCTGTGTTTGTAGAGACTCAATGTATTGATTTTGTGTTTGTTCATAAGCAAGGCATTTTTGTATCGCAATTTCTAGAGTTTGATACTTATTTTGTGAAAGTTCTTCCCTCAAATTTTTATCATACAGTCCAGAAATTAATTGATCCTTTAACATAGTGTCTCTGAAATCTTCAGGATTTCTATTGACCTGGTATCTCTGGACAGCCTTGTGGTATTTACTTGAAATTTGTAATAAAATCAGAGATGGGCCCTCCGTTTCTCTGACAAGAGTTAAATCTTTCCAGCATCTCACTAGACTGACTGTTACAGCATTCATCACATTTTTTGAGTATTACTTCTAGTTTGGTGTTGTCCTCGCCTTCTAAGTAATTAAAGCAGTTATAGTTTCCTCTGACTTTATGCCCTCCTGGTGAGAGTAGCTATTTACGTTGCGTCAGAGGCAGTGCTTAAATCATTAGCTGTGATAAATATTTGGAACAGCTGTTCAAAGATTTTCCAGTTATATCTTAAATTACCAGTTGTTTCCAGCTGCCATGGAGTTCCAACAAGTTCCATCGAATCAGTTAGTCGTCGAGGATCCATTTGCTGCGAAGTCTTCCACAGTCTATTATCTGGTTTAAGCTTTTCTTCTCTTGCTAGCTAGCTTTCTGAAATCACTTCTGGTACCATATGTTATTCTCTAAGTCTGAATAAAGATTGTAGACTTCCAGTTAACACAAATACTTTATTCAGTGGGTTTGTTCTGTTTCCAGAGCTTTTTTAGATATAATACAGTCAAGAGGTATGACCAGTGAAGCTAAGGTAAACTGCCTCTGCTGAGCTGTCTGGATCTGCTGCTGCTCACTAGCCTTGTGCTTCTGAAAGAGGCGGATCCTCCCTTGGGCTGGACCCTTTATAACCATCTCTGATGCTGCCCTCTAGTGATGCTGTGGCTGTTACATCTGTGCTGTAGTGCCTGGTGTATGTTCAGATGTATGTACAGATGTACAGATCACTACAGCTTTATCATGCTGGGTCTGGAAGCTACTAAGGTAAACTAGACAAGATTGATGTGCGTATTTTACATCGACCGTTTCCTTATCATTAGCAGCTAACTGTTCCCGGAGCTGCTTAATTATCTTCTTGCTTTCATCACTGTTTCCTTTGTTCTTTTCTTCCTTCTCAATTAACTGCCTACGGAGCATCTCCACAACCTCCTCTGTGCCTTGCAACTGTGCCAAACAGGACACTATTGCCATTGGCTTTCTGACTTTCCCTACATTTTTCTTGTGGACCTTGCTTAGGTTTTCCCTCCAAGTATGTCCTATCTTTCCTGGACCTGACTCATCATTAGTGCAAAAATTCAACCAAGGGGCTATCCTTTCCCCTTTAAGTATTTTCTAAACTCTTCCTCCCATATGGGGCATTGCTCTGCTCTGTTGGTCGCTGCGACCTCGGGTTCCTGTGGATTCATCAATCTTTCCATTGCTTTAGTGGCCATTACTTCTCTTATCTCTTTCTCTACTTTTAATTTGGGACAGGGAATAAGGCGGCAATTTGAACAGCAGGTATGGCTTAAGCTATTTTCAGGCTCACAATCCCTCGATAGTTGTATACAATTCTAACGGGTTTACCTTACTCTTCCTGTTAGGTACGCATGCGGGTTAGTGCACACTTCCGAAATTTGGTTATTTAGTCGATATGGGATTTGCACTTGTGGTTCTTTCTCTTTCTCGCAATTGGATTCAAAGTTTGTGGGTTCTCTCGGAGTGACAAAGTCACTTCTAATTAAGTCCCGTCAGAGTCGCCAATAATGTTGCTCTATTTCTTTATCTCGGTGAACCACAAGCCTTTCCCTTATATCGATCAAATGACCACACAACCAGTTAGTTAGTTCAAAAGATGGTTTATTTACATAACAAGAGTTACCTCGCTTGCAAACACAATATCTACTACGAGTTAAACTGCACCTATCGGCTACAATAACCTATACTTAACTTCAGGGCGACCGGCACTGTGCAAATGGATAAAGGCCTTTATCTTGATTTCACTTGGCTGGTTCGAAGAAAGTGGCTCTGTCTCTGTTGGGCTCATCCGTCAGGTAGCGATCATTGGTCTTGAACTTAGCTGGCTGTTCCTGCTGCAATTGGGTGGCACAGGCCGGATCCAAGAGAGACAGAACACATGGCTGTGCTCTCTTTTATCCCTCTGGGATTTTGCGCTCTTTGGGGCGGTCCTTAACCTTGGACCCAATAGTTTGACAGATCTCTGATCACTCTCTTCAATTTCGCCCAATAAAGGGGCAGATGCCTTGGTAGCTGGTCGGGTCCTTGCGGTCACTGACCTTGGCAGTTGTGCTTTCTGAGTAAGGGGAGTGGCGTCGATCAGTCTGTGGCTGTACCGGTTGCTTGATTGGAGTCCTATTGTCTTGGGAAAATGGGCCATTGAAATGTAAACGAGCTGGGGTTTCGGTCAGGTCTGGTTACCTGCGTTTTAGATACACATAAGCTGTGTATCTGTCTGAGTCCTGGGTTGACCATAATTCCCATGGTCCTTTGCAGGTGGCCATCTAAGATGGCTGCAAAGGCACCATCTATTGAACGACAACCCGTGATCTAACTGGCTCCCCAGTGAGGAGTCACCCAGGCTTCCTTTAGCTCACCAATTTTAAAACGTGAAGCTAGCGCAATGGCTGTTGTGGGGATCGGAGGAGGTGAGTAGCCATCTTGGTAAACGGGCAGTGAGCCTGGGAGCATCGAGTTGTTGCCCCAGGAGAGAAAATATGGGAGCACCCGGGGAGAGGGAACGGGCCCGTCATGGGGGCCGACCACCATCGATAGGAGTTGCCCCTGGGCTGGGGGGGGGGGGGGGGGCACCGCCCGTTGTTCCAATATGCCACCCCCTGGATCATGTATATCCATATCAGGGGCAACCTCAGCTTCTGCCTGTCCTTCCCATCGAATACCCCCAGAACAGAGCCCTGTCCATGGTAATATGGTGCAGGTCACTTTAACCCCCAGTGACTGTGGCGGCCTCTGGCCACACAGCTGAAGGCTATTGCTGACAGTGAATTGACAATGTTAGTAATGTGAGCACTCCACAGTTCCCAGATGGGTATCCGTGCTTGAACGTGCCATGTCGCAGGCGGGTCTTGCTGCTGGCACCCCAATCAGAGTTCGCAGCCTGCATGGGCAGCAGCCAACAACCATGCACCCAAGAGCTGGACCACGGCACTGGAGACACCCCCGTGACCAGAGGGTGGGTGTGTGGATCGGGGTGATACCAGGCCCGGTCCCAGTTCCATTGCCAGCAGTAGTCTGGGGTTCGGAATCTGGGCTTGATGCCCAGGGGTCCCTGCAGTGGCCAGAGGTGCATGTGCACAGCAGCGTACCCCAGCACACACGAGTTGTTGGATGGCACCCGGCAAAGTGGCGGGGAATGTAAGGGTGGGGGAGGCTTGTGGGATTAGAGGGTAATGGGGTGGAGCCAAATCCGATCATCGGTCTCACACCCTCACTTACAAATATCATCGTATGGATGATATTGTGGAATCTGCAGCAGCTGCCCTCATTGTGGCGATGGCAGTCCAGGTGGCCAGGCGCCTAAGAAGGTGGCGGTAGCAGCGTCGACAGAGGTTCGAGGTGGCATCCTATGTGCAGAGGCCCGCCCCACACCCTGAGGACCCGCCTCCCATCAGAGGCCAGAGAGGGACCCAGAAGGGGAATCCAGCGACAGCGCAAGGTGTTCAGGAGTCGCTGGTCGTTTGAAAATATGTCAGACAGCTTGTGCCTCAGGAGGCTCCACCTCAGCAAGAGGATGGTGTGGCACCTGTGGCACCAAGTGGAGGAGTAGGACACTCCCTCCTGGTAGCTGTCAAGGTCACCACAGCCCTGAACATTTATGCCTTAGGTTCATTCCAAGGCTTGAGCGGGGACTTTGTGACATATCTCAACCAACAGCCCACAAGTGCATCCGTAAAGTCACAGATGCCCTATTTGCCCTGGCAGCCAACTATATAAACTTTGACCTGGACCAGGTCCATCAAAATACCCAGCCAGCCGGATTCTCTGCTATCATCTGGATGCCCAGGTCCGGGGGTATTAGATGGAACACATGTCACTTTGCATGCACTGGATGGTCCGGGTGCTCCCTTCATTAACAGGAAGGGTTTCGACTCCCTGAATGTGCAACTTATATGTGACCACCACCTGAAGATCATAAGAACATAAGAACATAAGAACTAGGAGCAGGAGTAGGCCATCTGGCCCCTCGAGCCTGCTCCGCCATTCAATGAGATCATGGCTGATCTTTTGTGGACTCAGCTCCACTTTCCGGCCCGAACACCATAACCCTTAATCCCTTTATTCTTCAAAAAACTATCTATCTTTATCTTAAAAACATTTAATGAAGGAGCCTCTACTGCTTCACTGGGCAAGGAATTCCATAGATTCACAACCCTTTGGGTGAAGAAGTTCCTCCTAAACTCAGTCCTAAATCTACTTCCCCTTATTTTGAGGCAATGCCCCCTAGTTCTGCTTTCACCCGCCAGTGGAAACAACCTGCCCGCATCTATCCTATCTATTCCCTTCATACTCTTATATGTTTCTATAAGATCCCCCCTCATCCTTCTAAATTCCAACGAGTACAGTCCCAGTCTACTCAACCTCTCCTCGTAATCCAACCCCTTCAGCTCTGGGATTAACCTAGTGAATCTCCTCTGCACACCCTCCAGTGCCAGTACATCCTTTCTCAAGTAAGGAGACCAAAACTGAACACAATACTCCAGGTGTGGCCTCGCTAACACCTCATGCGCGTGTGTGCATGTTTCCCAGAGAGTGGGCACAATAGCTACATCCTGGGGCAGTTGGAGATCCCCGGTGTCTTCAAGGGACACCCCAGGGTGGCTGGCTGGCTCTTGGGGGATAAGGGGTACCTGCATAGGACCTGTACGGACTGAAGCGGAGACCCAGGCTGTCATTTAATGGTGCATAGGACTGCTTAAAATGCGGTTCCGATGCCTCGTCTTCGCTGATGTTGCACTGCAGTAGGCCCCCCGAAGGGTTGCACGCTTTGTGATGGTCTGCTGTGCCCTCCACAATCTGGCACATCAGCGGGGTGACATGCTGGAGATGAAGGAGGAGGAACATGCGGCCATGTCAGATGAGGAGGATGAGGAAGATCCAGGCCAGGAGGGGCTGGATGACGAACGCTGGGAGGACCTGCGGGAGCAGCGGAGGATAGAGGGCCGGTGACGGCGTTGAAGGTCCGGTAGGCCCGGAGGGCTTGGAGGCCCTCATCCTCTCGCGTTTCTCACAGGGCGTGGCTTCGTCCGTCATCTCATCCTGTCTCCACATCCCACCCACCACCCCCCCTAACCATCACCCCGTCCCCACCTAATCCTTCCCCTCCCCGCCCACCCATCCCCACCCCCCCCCCACCCGCGCAAATCGCCTGTTCCATCCTCCCAGGGTCTATGTTAAATCAATCCAGGGTGATGGGCCTGTGTCATCGGATCAATATACAAGGCAAGAGGGTGATGCTAACCCACTGTGAGCTGAGTACTGGTGCTTCTCAATCTATGCCAGAGTCTGACTCCTGTCTGTCTGCTGACAGCGTGCTCCACTCATCACCTGGACATGGTATGCCTTGCTGGAGGGGTAGGGGGGCGGGATAGGCGTTGTCAGGACCCGGTATAGGGGAGAGCTGCTGATCACCATTGCCTCCCCATAAGGCTGGTCCGGGTCAGCTTCCCGTGCTCCCTCCTCCCAGTCGATGCACATAGAGCCCTGGTGGTCACCTTGGGAGAGGCAGCTGTACTGAGCTGCAGAGGCGCCTGTGCCATCTGGCTCTGCCAGCCCTGGTGGCTCCCCATTGTCCGCACCATGGTGTCAATGCCCTCAGCGATGACCCTCTGAGAATAGGCCTTGCTTTGCAATACCTCGGCGATGCCCACCTGCATCTGGGACATAGTCCCCAGCGACTAGGGAATGCTCCAGAGCACTCAATAATGCCCACCTGAGACAGGGACACACTCCGCAGTGCCTCAGCAAGGTCCTCCTGCATCAATGACACATCCTCCAGTGAATGGGGCATGCTGTCGAGGCGCTTAGCCATGGCCATGACTGGCTGGACAACGCCTTGGACACCTCCACTTATGCTGTCGACATCGTGCACCAGGCTCTCCACTGCGTTCATCACCCTAGCAGTGTCATGCATTGCTGGCACCATCTCCTGCACCCATTGCCTTTGGGACCCCTCCAAACAGCTATGGACTCGCAGGAGTGTCACTGACAGCCCCCCCTAAATATAATGGCCGCACTCGAGCATCTGCATCAGCCCCAGAATAACCTGGGCAGCATCTGGCTGGGACCAAGCTGGGTCCTGGAGTACAGCAGGCCTCTGGCTGCTCTCTTCCCTGTCTCCACCTGACATACTTCAGCAATTGTGCGATGTTCATCAGATTGTGCCCCAGAAGCCTGTCCACTACTTCTGCCCACCGAGGTGTGTCTCTGCGCTGGTGGAGGGTGGGGATGGCAGCTGTGACGCCTCAATGGTGACATCCTCAGAGCTCTCCTCCGGGTGTTCTCATGGGTGTCCGGTGGGGGGGGGGGGGGGGGGGGGGGGGGACCCTGGGGGACCCTGGATGGGCTGGCACCGTGGGATGGAGATCCTGCGGGAGAAGGAAATGCGGTCAGTGGGAGGGTAAGACAATTAGATCTGGCATGAAAAAGTCACACGTGACAGGTCATCTGAGTAGGGGACCAGTGGATACTCACCTCACGGTGCAGGCCTATCACAACGTCGGTAACCCATTTGTTCCCGGCCTCCCCGCAAACTCCATGGCCAGTTCCTTGTAAGGGGCGAAGACTCTGATGTTCGGCGCACTGCCGCCCTTCTGGGCCCTCTCACGTCTGTTGTGGGCTTACTTCTCCTGCGGGTCAGAGAATGGGCATCCCGAGGTACACGCTTCATGAATTGCCTGGTGAGGAGGGGTATGGCGGAGTTCAGGCATGGGCATGGCTGCTGGGAATCCGTGAGGTGTGTGCAAGGGTGTATTGGGGCACTGGTGTGGTTTTGTCCTGAGGGGTGGGGGGTGGGGGGGGGGTGGGGGGGGGGGGGGGGGGAGGGGGTGGGGGGAGGCGGGGAAGTGTGAGGAAGTTGGAGTGGAAGGCAGGACCAGTGCCAGGGGGCCGATGCAAACTCACCCGTGCGGCCTTGCGGAGTTTGTTTATCTTCTTGCAGCACTGGGTGGTGGTCCTCCTGGTGACACTCCCTGTGCTGACATCCGCTGCCACTGCCTCCCAGGCGGCACTGGCTGCCCTCTGGCTGACCCTCTGACCCCCCTCAGGGAACAGGGTATCCCATCTGGACTCCACCACGTCCAACAGTCTGGCCAGGTCAGCATCTCCGAATTGTGGAGCTTCTCTGGGCAGTGGCATGGCTGTATGCTGTCTGGGGTTTGCTCTGTGCGATTGGTTTCAGAGCTGCTCCACCTTGTTAGGGAAATCGTCTGGGGGGAAAGTCTATTTCGGTGTGAAGCCTGTGGGGCATCAGTAAGTGCCCTAATTATCGTTAGATAGCGGTGACAACCTCGCCGGGTGAACCTTCGGGAAACATCCAGCTGTTCCCGCTCGCTAACACACTTAGAGATCTTTCTGGTAGATTGCTCCTAAACCTATGTTCCTATCCATTTGTTTATTTGTCAAGATATTGATGTTCATTGATCTTGGTGTTCTGATTTTGAAGTTATTCAGTAATGAGAAAACAATGTTAAGTGCAATTTTAAGTCCCCAGACTCACACATTCAAATAGGTCAAATCAATGAGTAACGAAATACTGAGATTCCTTGATTTAAACAACTAGATTAACAGGGCTTGGGGCCTACAGGAGGCACATGGGTCACATTGGAATATCTGTAAGTTAATATTCTCCATATAAAATATTTAAACATCTTATCCTCTGAGGATGTAAAAAAAATAGAGAATATGTCACTCCTCCTCTTGATGCACAACTGACATGACTATTGGTTATGGGATGTTTTCATCATTTTTGTACAGAGGATATTGGGGAAATATTTAAAGCAAATGCTGTGTTTCAAACAATTCATGCAAGTTATTTACGAGATAATATGTATTAATGTACTATTGTGTACTAATGAACTATATTTGTTGTTTTCTGACAGACGGTAAAGAATAAAAAATAAGTCAGCTTCTCATGGTAATTGATAACATTTCACATCTATTGTAATGGATAAATGGGATGTGTCCATGGCCATGAAAAGCAGAAAAACAAGAACAGGAAAACATGGATGGAGGTATGTTTTGAAACAGTTGGCTGCATTGGGCAGTCAGGTTAAAACAGAAAGCCATGAAACAATGAGATTACCAGAAAGGCTACGATATAGCTACAATACAAAAGGTGAATATCAATTATGCTATCGAAGACAATAATCTACTGATATTGAAAAAGCATAACGAACACACCATTTTTTGCATAATAGTGCAGAGGAATTTTGACAGAACTCAGTAAATCTGATCAGAACTCTTGCTCCCTATATTCATTTGCTGTGAACAAAGCAACTTAATAAGACCATAAGACATAAGAGCAGAATTAAGCCACTAGACCCATCGCGTCTGTGCCAGCATTTAATCATGGCTGATATTTTTCTCACCCCCATTCTCCTGCCTTCTCCCCATAACCCCTGATCCCCTTATTAATCAAGAACCTATCTATCTCTGCCTTAAAGACGCTGAGTGATTTGGCCTCCACAGCCTTCTGCGGCAAAACATTCCACAGATTCACCACCCTTTGGCTGAAGAAATTTCTTCTCATTTCTCTCTTAAAGGATTGTTCCTTTCTGTCTGAGATTGCCCCCTCTGGTTCTAATTTTTCATACAAGTGGAAACATCCTCTCCATATCCACTTTATCCAGGCTCGCAGTATCCTGTAAGTTTCAAATACGATCCCCCCTTGTCCTTCTAAACTACACAACGAGTACAGATGCAGAGTCTTCAACTGTTCCTCATATGATAAGCTCTTCATTCCAGGGATCATTCTTGTGAACCTCCTCTGAACCATTTCCAAGGCCAGCACATCCATCCTTAGCTACGGGGCCCAAAACTGTTCACAATACCCCAAATGGGTTCTGACCAGGGCCTTATACAGCCTCAGAAGTACATCACTGCTCTGTATCCTAGCCCCCTCGACATGAATGCTAACATTGCATTTGCCTTCTTAACTGCCGACTGAACCTGCACGTTAGTCTTAAGAGAATCTTGAACAAAGACTCCAAAGTCCCTTTATGCTTCTGATCTCCTCAGCATTTTTCCATTTAGAAAATAGTCTATGCCTCTATTCCTCCTTCCAAAGTGCACAACCTCACACTTTGCCACGTTAGATTCCATCTGTCATTTCTTTGCCTGGTCCAGGCATTGTCAAAGTCGGGGGTGCGACCCTCGGGTGGGTCATGGGCGGGTGTCGGGAGGGTCACGGAGCTGTCCGTCACAGCGCTCCCGATTGTGTAAATTCGCGTGCTACAGCCGGCTTTTAACTATGACGGCTGCGAGCGTTTTTTTTACCATACTAAAAAAATGCGGCCGCACTGCGCGTGCGTGCCCGCTCATCGGTGCACGTGCGCATGCACAGTGCAGTCACATTTTTTTAATATGGTAAAAAGACCGCTCGCAGCCGGTATAGTTAAAAGCCGGCTGCTGTTCGCTCTGCCCGGTTCGGAAGTGCTCAGTTCTACTGAACGAAGCTAAGGCCGAATTAACCTCCAGCGACTAGCACCATTGGACCCACCCACAGAGATCCACCGCCATGGCCTCCACCTTGGAACTCGCCTGTATCTACAGCGCGCTCATCCTGCATGACGACGAGCTCACCGTCACCGAAGAATGCCCTGATTAAAACTGCTGGTGTGACCATTGAGCCTTTCTGGCCTAGTCTGTTTGCCAAGACATTGTCTGATCTGCAACGTTGGTGCTGGTAGCAGTGCTCCAGCTGCTGCAGCAGTTGTTTCCGCTGCTGCCCCTGCTGCTGAAGAGAAAAAGGAAGAGAAGAAACAGGAAGAATCTGAAGAGTCTGACGATGACATGGGCTTTGGTCTCTTTGATTAAATGAGCCTTGCAACAACATTGTTACAATTTACAAAAAATAAATAAAAATTGAATAAAGAAGCTGGCTGCTGCGGCTGAAGACCACGAATTTGCCTAATCGGAGACGAAGATTTAAAAAACAATTCTATGTAATTTTCCTGCCTGAGGGAGGCAAAGAGCAGGTCACGGCCCCCGAACGTCGCCATCACGTTCTTTGGCGCGCGATTGCGATTCCTCCATTTTGTCAGCAGCAAGCAAGGTAAGAGAAAATGGTGGGCTGTGCAGGTCAGCCGGCGTGGGTCGCGAAGGTCGGCCGGCGTGGGTCGCGAAGGTCGGCCGGCATAGGTCGCGAAGGTTGGCGAGTTGGGTCCCCAGAAAAAAAGTTTGAAAAACACTGTCCTAGTCTGTCGAAGTCCTTCTGCAGCCCCTCCTTACTGCTTCCTCAGTACTACCTGTCCCTCTGCATATCTTTGTAACATCTGCAAATTTAGCAACAATGCCTTCAGTTCCTTCTTTCAGATCATTAATGTATATTGTGAAAAGTAATGGTCCCAGCACGGACATCTGAGGCACACCACCAGTCATCTGCTGCCATCCTGAAAAAGACCCCTTTATCCCCACTCTCTGCCTTCTGCCAGTCAGCCAATCTTCTATCCATGCCAGTACCTTACCCTTAACACCATGGGCTCTTAACTTATTAACAACCTCCTATGCAGCACCTTGTCAAAGGCCTTCTGGAAATCTAAATAAATCATGGCTGGGGCAGCAGTGGTCAGCACTGCTGCCTCACAGCACCGAGGTCCCAGGTTCGACCCCGGCCCTGGGTCACTATGTGCCTCCGTGTGGAATTTGCACATTCTCCCCGTGTTTGTGTGGGTTTCACCCTCACAACCCAAAGATGTTCAGGGTAGGTGGATTGGCCACATTAAATTGCACCTGAATTGGAAAAAAATGAATTGGGTATTCTAAATTTTTTAAAAATCTAAAAAAAAAAAATCACATCCACTGGTTCCCCTTTGTCTAACTTCCTTGTTATCTCCTCAAAGAACTCTAACAGATTTGACAGACATGACTTTCCCTTGACGAAGCCGTGCTGACTCAATCCTATTTTATCATGCAATTCCAAGTACTTCGCGAACTCAACTTTAATAATGGACTCTAAAATCTTATCAACGACCAAAGTCAGGCTAACCAGCCTATAATTTATCATCTTCTGCCTCCTTCCCTTCTTAAACAGGGGTATTTAATGAGCCATTCTGTAGTCCTCTGCGTCCCTTTCTGCCTCCAGTGATTCCTGATAGATCACCACTAATGCCTCCGGAATCTCCTCAGCTATCTCTTTTAGAACTCTGGGATGTAATCCATCCGATCCAGGTGATTTAACCATCTTCAGACCTTTCAGTTTCCCCAGAACCTTCTCCTTAGTGATGGTCACTGCACTCACCTTTGCCCCCTGATTCTCCTGTGGTTCTGGTATCCCACTGGTGTCTTCCACCGTAAAGACTGATTCAAAGACTGAGGGCAGCATGGCAGCATTGTGGTTAGCACAATTCCTTCTCAGCTCCAGGGTCCCAGGTTCGATTCCCGGCTTGGGTCACTGTCTGTGTGGAGTCTGCATGTTCTCCCCGTGTGTGCGTGGGTTTCCTCCGGGTGCTCCGGTTTCCTCCCACAGTCCAAAGATGTGCGGGTTAGGTGGATTGGCCATGCTAAATTGTCCTCAGTGTCCAAAATTGCCCTATTTGTTGGGTGGGGTTACTGGGTAATGGGGATAGGGAGGTGGTGTGGGCTTGGGTAGGGTGCTCTTTCTAAGAGCCAGTGCAGACTCGATGGGCCGAATGGCCTCCTTCTGCACTGTAAATTCTATGATTCTATGATCTATGAAAGTAATAATTCAGTTTCTCTGCCAATTTTTTGTTTCCCATTACTACTTTTCCAGCCTCATTTTCCAGTGGTCCAATGTTTATTCTTGCCTCTCTCTTACCTTTTATATATCTGAAAAAAACTCTTCCTGTCTTCTTTTAAATTACTAACTAGCTCACACTCATATTTCATTTTCTCCACCCTTATTGTTTTTTAGTTGTCCTCTGCTCGCTTTTAAAGGATTTCCTATGCTCTTAGCTTCCCACTAATTCTCGCCACTTTGTATGTTTTTTCTTTTGCTTTTATGCTGTCCTTGGCGTCCCTCATCAGTCATGGATGCCTCATCAGCCATGGATACCTTCCCACACTGCACTCTGAGTTTCTCCTGCTCACAGCTTCTGAAATTAAAAAGCAGAAGCAAAAAGGTAATAATGGCTATCATCAAGCCCACTCTCACCAAAGGTTTGCTTGAGAGGAGAGCGAAGAAGTGCACGTGCCACAGCCATGAATATCCAGTCCAAAGCACAAGAGAATGTATATCTTTTGTTATGCCCCTGGCTTACAATATCATACAATTAAACACAAGACAGTAACAGTCAGACCCGAGATAAAGTAGAAAGCTCAGGACACTCATAGGAGTGATTAATCACCAATGAAATTGAACAAGTAGCTAGAGCAGGCACATTTACTAATCTGTACCACACATTTTTAGAATATGTTTGGCTGCTTCTGAAAACTGTCCGAGCTACCAATCTCAGAATGGTACTTATCACTTCGGCAAATTTAATCCAGGCAGTAGAATTTTCTTAGGAAGTGGAGATATATTTCCGAGAATAATTTCTACGGATATCACCAATGATTAGCTGCCATTTTGTATTGTATCTATATTGTAGCCTTTCTCTGGATCTCATTGCCTCATGGCTTTCTGGTTTAAGCAGACTGCCCAATGCAGCCAACTGTTTCAAAACATTCCTCCTTGCACATTTTCCTATTCCTGATTAGCTGCCCCTATGTCAGGATCTCTTGTGTCAAGGCAAGTAATAGCTGAATGTAAGATTAACAGGTATATAAATATTCTAATTTTAGCATAGGAATGCCCATTAAAAATGTTTACATAGCAGATTTTTTTTCAATTCATTCATGGGATGTGCGTGTCACTGGCTGCGCAAGCATTTATTGTCTATGACTAATTACCCTTGAACTGAGTGGCTTGTTAGGGCATTTTAGAGTCAACCACGTAGCTGTGGATCTGGACTCATATAGAGGCCAGACCGGGTAAGGAAAATAGATTTCCTTCCCAAAAGGACATTAGTGAACCAGATGGGTTTCTGTGACAATCAAAATGGTTTTATTGTCATCATTATACATTTATGATAGAAAACGGGTTAAAGGGATAAGGGGAACAAGTAGGGAGATGGATTTGAGACCGGGAAGGGATCAGCCATAATCTGATTGAATGGCGGAGCAAGCTCGAAGGGCTGAATTGCCAACTTCTGCCCTTAATTCCTATGTTTCTAGTAATTGCGGATGCGCACGCTAAATGGTCGGAATTAGTGATTACGAAATCCACAATGACAGAACAAACTATTGAAAGGTTGGATGAAATATTCATAAGATTTGGAACACCCGAGTCGGTCGGAAGTGACAATGGAACTTAGTTCTCTTGTAAGGAGTTTGAGGACCACTAAAGATAAAATGATAGACAACACATAAAGTCAGCTCTGTGCCATCCAACAACAAATGGATTGGCCAAAGATTTCATTCAATCCTTGAAACATTCCATCAAGGCATCGAAGGATCAAGGAACATTAACAAGAAGAGTGAACAATTTCTTAATGTCATACCGGAACATCACACATGCAATGCCAGAGAGTTCACCAGCAGTGCTGCTGTTCAAAAAGAAACTGAGAACACAGTTTGATTTGTTGATTCCGCTTGGCACTTCACAGATTGTCAAATGACAACAAGAAGCATAGATTGCTAGGAGGAAACAAAACTCTAAAAAGAGAGTATTTAGTCAAGAAGAGCAAGTGCTAGCAAGAAGCGACACTAAAACTGAGGAATACGCACCTACTGTTATCCTAGAAAAAACAGGTCCAATCATACACTGTACAGATGGATGATGATGAAAGAGTGTGATGATGTCATACTGACCAACTACTAGTTTCTCAAAGTGAAAGTGCTGAAACAGGAAGCATTTCACAGGAAGCATTTCAATCAAGAAGTCTGAACAGTGATACTTTTGAACAGAAACCAAACACAAAGACAAATTCAGATCCTGTTTTTGAGAACTTCACAATACCTAGAGAGGTGGACACTGGAGTAACTTCCCAGGAAGTACTACCGACTGAAGGAATAGAGGACACTTCCATAGTGTTGATTAGCCAGGTTCCAGAACGGCGAATACAACCTAATAGGAGTAGACGCCCACCGGAGAGACTGCCTTGTTAAGTTGTATAAATATGTAAAGAGATAATGGCCAGAATTCTCCATCCGTTCACGCCAGCGGGATTCTGCGATCCCGCTGCAGTGAATAGAGTTTTGGCCGAGCACCACATTTTCTATTCTCATTGACAGCAGCGGCGGGGCGAACTCGGATCGGAGAAGATGGAGGGATGTTATGTATTAGAGAATACATCGCTGCCGGTGGGACATCGTTAAATCTGTAGTGACCTCAGCAGAGTGTTTTGTGCAGGCTTCCAGTTTTCCATTTTAGATTGTATGCGCAGCATCTTCTAGTAAACTATTGTGCTGATAAGCAATCCAATAGCCACCTCCATACCTTTTCTCTTTGCGGCACTTAGAGAATACAACAGTTCAGTATAATTATCCAGTCTGGTTTGTTAGGACCAGTGGCTAATCTTGCAGCTCAGCGTCAAATATATGCCCCAAACTGGTCATGTGTCATGGGAGGTGTGCTAGTAAAATAACAACATGATGCATTTACCTAGCACCTGCAAGGTAGAACAAAATTCCAAGATGCTTCACTGAGGCATAATCAGGAAAATGTGGATGCTGAGCCAGAGGAGGAGGTATTAGCAGGAGTAACCAGAAAACTAATGAACAATGTTGATTTTGAGTGTATTAAAGGAGGAAAGTGAATTTGAGCAGTATAGGAAAAAAATCCACAGCATTAAGGCCCAGGCTGCTAAAGGCATAGCTGTTAATAGCGGCATAAAGTAGGGGGTGCGCAGATATCCAGAGTTGGACAAACGGCGGGTTTCAGGACTATTGTAAGGTTTATGGGGATTATAGGATAGAGAGAGATGAGGCCATAAATGGAATTGGATACGAGGGTGGAAATTTTAAATTGAACACCCTGGAAACCAAGGGTCAATGAATGATAGCAAAGGCAGAGGATGCAATTGACTTGTGAGGTATTTAGGTAGCAGAATTTTGTATGAGCTGATGATTATAGCAGACAGATGAAAGGGGGTTGATAAGTTGAGCATTGGAACATTGAATCTGGAAATGGTATAAGCAGAGCTGATTGGCAAATGGATTGTGAATAAACCACCCTCATCATTTGCCAAGTGAAAATCAAGTCAAGTTTCTCGCCTCGTTGTTAGTGTTCTGTTATATAAAAATTAGGGACCCTATCCCAACTTTGATTGTGTCTTTGATCTGGAAAGTTACAGTTTGTCAGTGTCATCATTTGACTGCTTAACACATTTGTGAGAAATTCTTCAATATTTTAATGAACATAAGAACATAAGAACATAAGAACTAGGAGCAGGAATAGGCCATCTGGCCCCTCGAGCCTGCTCCGCCATTCAATGAGATCATGGCTGATATTTTGTGGACTCAGCTCCACTTTCCGGCCTGAACACCATAACCCTTAATCCCTTTATTCTTCAAAAATCTATCTATCTTTATCTTAAAAACATTTAATGAAGGAGCCTCTATTGCTTCACTGGGCAAGGAATTCCATAGATTCACAACCCTTTGGGTGAAGAAGTTCCTCCTACACTCAGTCCTAAATCTACTTCCCCTTATTTTGAGGCTATGCCCCTTAGTTCTGCTTTCACCCGCCAGTGGAAACAACCTGCCCGCATCTATCCTATCTATTCCCTTCATAATCTTATATGTTTCTATAAGATCCCCCCTCATCCTTCTAAATTCCAATGAATTCAACCTCTCCTCATAATCCAACCCCTTCAGCTCTGGGATTAACCTAGTGAATCTCCTCTGCACACCCTCCAGTGCCAGTACGTCCTTTCTCAAGTAAGGAGACCAAAACTGAACACAATACTCCAGGTGTGGCCTCACTAACACCTTATACAATTGCAGCAGAACATCCCTAGTCTTAAACTCCATCCCTCTAGCAATGAAGGACAAAATTCCATTTGCCTTCTTAATCACCTGTTGCAGCTGAAAACCAACTTTTTGCGACTCATGCACTAGCACACCCAGGTCTCTCTGCACAGCAGAATGTTTTAATATTTTATCATTTAAATAATAATCCCTTTTGCTGTTATTCCTACCAAAATGGATAACCTCACATTTGAAGATGTTGCTCCAGTTGAAAAATCAACCTCTGTCAAAATAACATACAAAATGATTTCATATAAATATATTAAACACTTGTATATTAATATTCAAACAGCTAAATTTCAATGCCTTCCAGTGTGATGGAGCCAGCCTGCAGGGTCAATGAACTAAAGGAAATAATTTATTGAGCAATATTACCCAAAAGCAGAACTTAAGAGAAAGGGAAAAGATATTGGAGATTTACACAAATGCTTCAAGAATGAAGAAAGTCTACTGAATAGACAGTCTTGAATCTGTCTTATTCATTTACTCTGAACTTAGCTGACAATTATGTGACTTAGTGAAATTCAAGATTAAGCAGCACCAGGAAGGTACAGGATGCATTAGATGCAATTTAAGAATTATTGTCATTCTTTTCGAATCATGTTATAATGGGATGTATGCTGCCTAAAAATAACTGCTAATATTGCTCCCTAAAATATAATGGAAAAGATTATGTTTAAACTTATTTGCTCGGCATATATACTCAGGCATATTATGGTTAAACTTATTTGCTCAGCATATGTAGTCATAAAATTTATAATTTATTGAATTTTATGGAAGAATTTATTACACCCTTGGGCTAGAGGCGTGAAATGATGAGCTTACACATGACATAAAATATTCCTCTCTGTCACTTTCAATCTTTGGAGAACAGAATTAAAACCTATTTGGCCTCTGAAATCATGAATCAGTGGAAGTGCTGAGAACTGTCGCCATGATCTAGAGGCAAGTCATGAAATTCGCATTACACACTTACACCAAATAAGGAAGTACATTTGTAGGTCCAAGGGAAAGCCAGGTTAATTTCCTAATAAATAATAATTTTGAAAAAGATGTTTTCAAGTTTGAATAATTTGACCTGTGATGTAAAAATACCCTTAGTCTAATTGCTCACTCATTTCAATTTCTGTTTCTTTCTGTTCAAAATGAAGTGTGTCAGTAGAGGAGAGTGAACTATTTGATAAATTTTCTGTCAGTGCAGGAGGAAACCATTCAGCCCATTGCGCCTGTGTTGATTCTTTTGAAGAGCAATCTGTGATGCTATGCATAAGCAGTTATGTAAATATGAACAGATATGACCGCCAACCAGCAGGTGGCAGTAAAGAACAATCACGTGGCACTGCAACCTCGGGGAGTCCGGAGTTAGTCATTGTAGTGAATAGTCGCATTTGTAGCAGCTCTTGGATAATTTTCTAATAGTAATTTAATAGTGAGTAGTTTTAATAGTTTTCATATTGTTATCTGACCCACGTTATTGTTAATCAATAAACATTCAACTAGTCATGAACTAGACATTCTCTAGTGCACTAAGTCCATCCGGCCAAGCACCAGAACATAACACAGTACCAGGATTGGCGATCTGAAGATCTAAAAGACCAGAAACCAAGGTAACAAAGAAGAAAAGAAAAAAAATTCTACTAAGCACGAAGAGCATTGACAGAATATAGCTCAATGCACTACTAGTCATCAAAGTCAATGATGCATGGTTTGAAGACATTACATCAGCTTCAGGTTACTGGTAATGTAGATGCAAATTGGCATGCTTTTAAACAGCAATTCACATTCTACGTGGAAGCTCTATGTCTTCAGGCACAGCCTGCTGAACGAAGAATAGCGTTGCTGCTCAACATAACAGGTCCTCAGGCGATTGAAATTTTTAATCCCTTTACGTTTGATAGCAAAACAGATAAGAAAAATTTTGACAAAGTCATAAAAAAATTCGATCAACATGGTACACCTAAAAAGAATGAAATGTTTAATCAGTACATTTTTCGAACGCACACAACAGGCAGGCGAATCGTTTAACAGCTTCCTAACAGACTTGAGGTTAAAGGCTCAAACATGTAACTTTGCAATTTTGCAAGCGTTCATGATCAGGCTGTGTTCGATATAAGCAATGACAAAGTTTGTGAAAGATTGTTGAGGGAGAATGAACTCCAGCTCGACGATGCCATTAACATTTGCCATGCTAGCGAGCTAGCTGTGCAGTTTGAGTACCTTAAATTTAAGAAATTTTGGCCCGAGAATTCAGGCGCTACTGTTTTCTCAGAATCCCATTTGGTATTAATTCAGCATCTGAAAATTTTCATCGGGCAATTTAATACATTGTAGAAGGAATTCCAGGTGTTAGAGTGTACGTAGACGATATCATCGTTTGGGGATCAACAAAAGAAGAACACAAAGATTGACTCATTAAAGTGTTAAGAAGCATCAAAAAGTATGGTCTCAGGTTAAATAAAGCCAAATGCCAGTTTGGTGCTGAAGAGGTTACATTTTTGGGAGACAAGTTGTCTGCGCGAGGTACAAAACCAGATCAGGAGAAGATAAAGGCGATATTAAACATGCCACGTCCAACACAAAAAAAAGGAGTTCTCAGGATGCAATGTATGGTAGATTTCATAGGTAAATTCATTGCTAATTTATCAGCAAAAATGTCATGCTTGCAGGAAATAATCAGAAAGGCTGCTATTTTCCAATGGTCCGAAAGACATGAGCAAGAGTGGCGAATTCTGAAGGTAGCATTGACAACAGCTCCAGTGCTGACATTTTCTGACCCTACAAGGAAGACCAAAATCTCTACTGACGCGTTAAAAGATGGGTTCGGAGCAGTGTTATTGCAGCAATACAGTGATGAAAATTGGAAGCTAATTGCTTATGCTTCTAGGTCAATGACTGACACAGAGTGTAGGTACGTCTCAAATAGACAAAGAATGTTTAGGTCTGATCAATGGCTAAGGAAAATTTCCCAATTATGGATATGGCCGACCAACATTCTTAGTTGAAACAGATCATAGATCACTAGTAGCAATTATAAAGAAAAACTTGAATGAGATGTCACCGTGAACACAGAGAATGATGATGAAACTCCAGAGGTACGACTTCAATCTTTTTAAAAATATAAATTTAGAGTACCCAACTATTTTTTTTTCCCAATTGAGGGGCAATTGCACATGGCCAATCAACCTAACCTGCACATCTTTGGGTTGTGGGGGTAAAACCCACGCAAACACGGGAAGAATGTGCAAACTCCACACGGACAGTGATCCAGGGCCAGGATTCGAACCCGAGTCCTCAGCGCCATAGTCTCAGTGCTAGTCACTGCACCACATGCTGCCCTATGACTTCAATCTTATTTATATTCCAGGAAAACATATCATAGTCACTGATGCACTCTCACGGCCTACAGATATGGTGGAAGAACAATGCATGGATGAGGATGTGCACTTCCATGCAAAATCAAAGAAGAAACCAAGAAGGATGAAGTGCTACAAAGGATCATAAAACATCTCAGTGAGGGATGGCCAAAAGGATCCTGTTCCAAATATCACAACATTCGAGCAAAACTAAGTGCAACCAATGGATTTTTACTCAGGCAAAACAGGCTCGTCATTCCACAATCTCTACGATCTATAATTCTACAGGAGATTCATGAGGGACACTTAGGCAATGAAAAATGCAAACAAAGAACCAGAGACACAATATACTGGCCAGGCATAAATCAAGACATTCAGATGATGGTAGAAAACTGCAAGTTATCAGAAATTTAAGTACAAGGAACAAAAAGAACCAATGCAACTGAGCGAAACAATGACGATTCCATGGCAGAAAGTGGGAATAGATATTTTCGATCTAGCCGGAAAGAATACTTGTTAGAGATTGACTATTTCTCTAACTTTCCGAAAGTGGTACAACTATCCAGCCCGTCAGCCAGGTGTGTCATCAAACATACCAAGGATATTTTTGCTTGTCATGACATGCCACAAGTTGTCATGAGTGACAATGGCCCACCTTTTCGCAGCCATGAATGGACAGAGTTCGCATAGAGCTATGATTTTTGACTCATCACATCTCGTCCTCTTTATCCGCAATCCAATGGGAAGGCTGAGAAAGCTGTTTACATTGTGAAGCAGCTACTCAAAAAAGCAATAGACAGCTGGAAGGATCCATATCTCACGTTACTTAGCTATAGAGCAGCACCATTGATTAGTGGGTTATCACCTTCACAATTGTTAATGAATAGACAGTTCATAATAATAATCATAACAATCTTTATTAGTATCAAAAATAGGCTTACATTAACACCGCAATTAAGTTACTGTGAAAATCCCCTAGTCGCAAAACTCTGGCGCCTGTTCGGATACACTGAGGGAGAATTCAGAATGTCAATTCACCTAACAAGCACGTCTTTCGGGACTTGTGGGAGGAAACAGGAGCACCCGGAGGAAACCCATGCAGACACGGGGAAAACGTGCAGACTCCACTTAGGCAGTGGCCTAAGGCGGGAATCAAGCCCGGGTCTTTGGCGCTGTGAAGCAACAATGCTAACCACTGTGCTGAACCACCTTACCATATATTTCCCAGGAACCAACCAATAGGAAACTCGTGAAAAAGCTCAAATTTCAAAAAAGGAGGCAGAAGAAATGTTATGATAGATCTACAAAATGTCTGCAACCATTATCAAAGAATGACACAGTCAGGATAGACGATCCTGATGGATGGTTGAAGTGTGCAAATGTAATACAACCATCAGGTCCGCAGTCATACATCATTGTCACTGATCAAGGGCAAGTTCATCAAAGAAACAGAAGGACTTTGCTGAAGGTTCAGCAACCCGTTGTTTCCGTAACAGCAGATGATGGAGAGAGCAATCTGAGGCTACGTGAACAAACGCTACCTCAGCACAAAGAAACAGAACAAGCTGAAGATGTGCAAAGCACAGAAACATAGCAAAAACCATTTTCAGAAACATTTGAATGCCAGTCAAATTCACACGTTCAACCAGTGCTTAGAAGGCTGACAAGACACAGAGGAAAGCCAGACAAATTGAATTTGTGATGGACATTGAATGTGTAAATAATTGAAGTATTATGTATATCATATGTATTGTATATTGAATTTAAATAATGCACGTAAATATTGTTCATTTCCAAAGGAAAGGAAATGTGATGCATAAGCAGTTATGTAAATATTAAAAGATACAACCTCCAACCAGCAGGTGGCAGTAAAGAACAACCACTTGACATGCGACCTCGGGGAGTCTGGAGATAGTCGTCGTAGTGTATAGTTGCATTTGTAGTAGCTGTTTGATAATTTTATAATAGTAATTTAATAGTGAGTGGTTTTAATGGTTTTCATATTGTTATCTGACCCACGTTATTATTAATCAATAAACATTCAACTGGTCACAAACTAGATGTTCTCTAGCGCACTAATTCCGTCCGGCCAAGCACCAGAACGTAACACAATCCAGTCAGTCCCTCATTCTCTCTCAATTTCTTTACAATGTTTTGTCCTTCAACTATTTAATTTTCTTTAGAGAACTACTGTTGCTTCAGTTTCCAGCACCTCATCAGGCCGAGCATTCCAAATTCTAACCACTGGTTACGTAAAAAGGTGTTTTTCCATGTCACTTCTGGTTCTTTTGTCAATCATTTTAAATCTGAGCCCTCTGGTTATCCAATCATTGGATTCTCTCTTTTTTAAACTTTATCTGAACCCTTTATGATTTCGAACACATCTATTAAGTCTCTTCTTAGCTTTCTTTGCACTGAGCGGAACCGCAGCTTCTCCAGTCCAATGTAGCAGTAATCACCTGTTCCTGCAACTATTTGAGTACGCCTACTCCAAAGCCTTTACCACATCCCTAAAGCTGGAGGTCCAGAATTGAATGCAATACTCCAGTTGGGGCCAAACTAGTGTTTTATAGAGGTTTAGCGTAATGCCCTAGCCATTACACTTTGTGGCTCTATTCATAAAAACTCTTCACAATTTTGCAAAACTATTTTAAATCCTGTAAGGTCACCATTACTTAACATATTGAACAAGTACACCCGCTTAGATATCATAAGTCGAGATGGAGAATAGCAAAACAACTCGAAAGTCCTGAAATTACACCATGTAATAGTATTATAGGATTGTTAAGCAAATCTGAAATTCCTCTCCGTATTATTTTACAGGAGATGTCAATGCATTTATTTCAAATGGGTTAGCCACTTCACTCAAATTATGGTTCGAAGAAAAGTTTACTAGTGTCACCTAACATTACATCTGATATTTTAAATTGTATTTGTAAAGAATATTCACTGTTATTCCCAGCATTTTCCTGGTGTGTTTCTGGTCATACCAAATATCTGAATTGAAAATGAAATGAAATGAAAATCGCTCATTGTCACAAGTAGGCTTCAATGCAGTTACTGTGAAAAGCCTCTAGTCGCCACATTCTGGCGCGTGTTCGGGGAGGCTGGTACGGGAATTGAACTGTGCTGCTGGCCTGCCTTGGTTTGCTTTCAAAGCCAGCGATTTAGCCCTGTGCTAAACCAGCTTTATAACAAAAGTATGTAAATTTGTTTTTGTTCAAAAGTCTTGCTGTCATTGCACAGTGCATATTATTTTAGTCCATTCCAATTCCTATTTCAGCATGCTTATACAATTTCCAAAAATATGAAGAACATTAAAGTGAATTTAACCAAATACCACATTTTTAATCCTTATACAATTATTAACCATTTAACGAATGGCACATTATGTTGTTATAAAGAAAATTAAACAGCTAAATTGGTTAAAAATGTTGCCAAGGAAACTTTGTTGGTATAGTATTCATAAATTTGCAACAAAAGAAACAGCAGGAGTGACAACAGGAAATCCCACTTTACATTCGCTGCGATATTTTTCATGAAAATCACCAAATAATTTCTGACCCTCTTCCCCTACCACCTACCCATGGTGTATTTAATGATCGTTTAATACTTAATCAGAATGCTTTTCACCTCTGAATTCATTTAACCTCTTGACTATTGTCATAACCCCAGTGGAGGTCCCGGGATCAGGACTATACGATGTCCCTTGACCTCCCCGGAATTTGAACATCCCCTTTAAGACAGGCAGGCCTTCCCCTTTAAATGGGCGGTGTTTACCCTTCACAGGGAGAAACCCAGTTGTATAAAAACCCCAGCCTAGCTGCAGGTTGGGGAAAGAGATCCTTAGGGGATGAAGGAGCATTGTAAGTGTATCGAAATAAAACTTCTTCTGTAATTTCTATTTCTGTATATGTGTTCTGTCTACCGCGGATTCAATAACTATTAAAGATTTGTTTCCCACAAAATTTCAATTGTTTGGTGTGGTGGTATGTATTAGGGGTGTTACGGTACCCTGTGATGCCGAGAGGCTATTGGTGGATAGACGCTGGGTCCCGATTGGATCAGCCGCCTACTGGCTCCACCAAGTGAGGTGGAGTATAAGAGCCCGGGTCCACCCAGCAGCCGCAATCTGTAACTGTGCTGCTGGGGAACAAGTCTGCATAATAAAGCCATTGATTGACTCTTTCTCATCTCGTCTCGTGAGTGATTGATTGTGCTACAATTTATTACGCAGACTTTAAAGAACATGGAGCTCCGAATCACTCCGGAGTGTCTGCGAATCAGCCCCCACCCGGCAAACACTGCGGCCACTTTTAAACACTGGTTAGTGTGTTTTGAAGGATACCTCCGAACGGCCACCTGCGTACAGAAGACCAGAAAATGCTGGTCCTGCATTCCAGGGTGAGCCCGGAAATCTACACGCTCATAGAGGACGCGGACGATTACCAGGCGGCGCTCGCCATGCTGAGAGGACTCTATATTCGGCCCGTCAACCAGGTTTACGCACGCCAGCAGCTCGCGACGAGAAGGCAAATCCCAGGGGAATCACTGGATGAATTCTACAGTGCGCTGTTAATACTGGAGAGAATTTGCAACTGCCCATCGGTTCCGGCTAATGAACATACGGAGCTACTGATTCGGTATGCTTTCGTGGCAGGTATGCTTTCATCCCAAATTCTCCAGCGACTGCTGGAAAGAGACTCACTAGGCCTCAAGGAGGCACGGGCCCTTGGGGCCTCGTTCGATGTGGCATTGCAGAACGCCCGTGCCTACGTCCCCGACCGCGCGGCAGCCCCTTGGGCACCGTGGACCCCCGCCGCGACGGAACCCCCGGCACCCCCCGCTCCCCCGCAGGCCTGTGCTGCCAGAGTGCCAGATCACCCGGGTGGGCCCCGCTGCTACTTTTGTGGCCAAGCGAAAAACCCCCGACTGTGCTGCCTGGCCCGCTCAGCCCTATGTAAAGAGTGCGGCAAAAAGGGGCACCTTGTAGCAGTGTGCCAGGCCCGGGGGGTCGCGCAGACCCCAATCTCAACCCCCCCCAACAATCCATGTGCGGCCACCGGGCGCCACCATCTTGGGTCCCGGACTCCATGCGGGAGGGATGGGCGCTGCCATTTTGTGCTCCTCCGGCCACGTGCGATCAATGGGCGGCACCACATTGTCCACCCCCGACCATGTGCGACCCGTGGACGCCGCCACCTTGGCTGACGGCTAAGGACCCCGGGATGGACGCCCCACGGGGCCTGAAGAAAACGCCCCGATGCAGAAACTGCGACTGGCTTCGGTGACCCTGGACCAGTTGTGGCCCCGAACGCTCCAAACGGCAACAACGACGAAATTCTGGCGGCAGGGTCCCATTCTGTAGAGATCAAAGGGTTCTGCATTGCGAACCTCACGGTGCAGGGGAAGGAGTTCAAGAACTACCGGCTTTACGTCCTCCCCCACCTCTGCGCTGCCACACTCCTGGGGTTGCATTTTCAGTGCAACCTCTAGAGTTTAACGTTTAAATTCGGCGGCCCTATACCCCCACTCACTATCTGCAGCCTCGCGACCCTCAAGGTCGACCCGCCTCCCCTGTTTGCGAATCTCACTCCGGATTGCAAACCAGTCGCCACAGTACAGCGCCCAGGACCGAACCTTTATCCGGTCAGCAGTCCAGCGGCTGCTGAGGGAAGGCATAACCCAAGCCAGCAATAGTCCCTGGAGAGCTCAGGTGGTAGTTGTAAAGACCGGGGAGAAGCAGAGGATGGTTATAGACTATAGTCAAACCATCAATAGGTACACGCATATCCGACATGGTCAATCGGATTGCACAGTACAAGGTCTTTTCCACGGTGGACCTTAAGTCCGCCTATCACCAGCTCCCGATCCGCCCGAGCGACCGCAAATACACTGCTTTTGAAGCAGATGGGCGGCTCTATCACTTTTTAAGGTTTCCATTCGGGGTCTCGGTCTTCCAACGGGAGATGGACCGAATGGTTGACCGGTATGGTTTGCGGGCCACGTTTCCGTACCTCGATAACGTCACCATCTGCGGCCACGACCAGCAGGACCATGATGCCAACCTCCGCAAATTCCTCCAGAGCGCAAACGCCCTGAATCTCACCTATAACAGGGAGAAATGCGTGTTTAGCACCGACTGTCTAGCCATCCTCGGCTACGTAGTGCAAAATGGAGTTATAGGCCCAGACCTTGAACGCATGCGCCTCCTAATGGAGTTCCTCCTCCCTCACTGCTCCAAGGCCCTGAAACGCTGCCTGGGCTTTTTCTCTTATTACGCCCAGTGGGTCCCCAACTACACGGACAAGGCCCATCCGCTAATTCAGTCCACGGTCTCTCCCCTGTCGACAGAGGCCCGCCAGGCCTTCAGCCACATCAAAGCAGATATCGCAAAGGCCACGATGCGCGTGATCGACGAGTCCCTCCCCTTCCAAGTCGAGAGCGACGCGTCCGACGTAGCTCTGGCGGCCACCCTCAACCAAGCGGGCAGACCCGTGACCTTTTTTTCACGCACCCTCCACGCTTCAGAAATCCGCCACTCCTCAGTGGAAAAGGAGGCCCAAGCCATAGTGGAAGCTGTGCGACATTGGAGGCATTACCTGTCCTGTAGGAGATTCACCCTCCTCACTGACCAACGGTCGGTTGCCTTCATATTCGATAATGCACAGCGGGGCAAGATAAAGAACGACAAGATCTTGTGGTGGAGGATCAAACTCTCCACCTATAACTATGAGATTTTGTATCGTCCCGTAAAGCTGAACGAGCCTTCCGATGCCCTATCCCACGGCACATGTGCCAACGCACAAGTGGACCATCTCCGAATCCTCCACGAGGACCTCTTCCACCTGGGGGTCACTCGGTTCTATCACTTCGTAAAGACCCGCAACCTGCCCTACTCCATCGTGGAGGTCAGGACAGCCACCGGGAACTGGCAAATTTGCACAGAGTGCAAGTCGCATTTCTACAGGCCAGATAAAGCGAACCTGATAAAGGCTTCCCGTCCCTTTGAGCGCCTCAGTCTGGACTTCAAAGGCCCCCTCCCCTCCACCGATCGCAACACGTACTTCCTGAACGTGATTGACGAATACTCCCGGTTCCCTTTCGCCATCCCCTGCCCCGACATGACCGCGGCCATGGTCATTAGAGCCCTCGGCACCATCTTTACACTGTTCGGTTTCCCCGTCTACATACATAGTGATAGGGGGTCCTCCTTCATGAGTGACGAACTGCGTCAATTCCTGCTCAGCAAAGGCATTGCCTCAAGCAGGACGACCAGTTACAACCCCCGGGGGAACGGTCAGGTAGAGAGGGAGAACGGTACGGTCTGGAAGACCGTCCTGCTGGCCATACCGTCTGCTGGCCTGTAGAAATGCGACTTGCACTCGTCCCAGTTTCCCGCTGGCAGGAAGTCCTCCCGGACTCCCTCCACTCCATCCGGTCGCTGCTCTGTACAACAACGAATCAAACACCTCACGAACGCCTCCTTGTCTTCCCTAGGAAGTCCTCCTCTGGAACGGCACTTCCGACCTGGCTGGCAGCCCCGGGACCCATCCTGCTCTGAAAGCATGTGCGGACGCACAAATCGGACCCGTTGGTCGAGAGGGTTCATCTCCTCCTCGCGAACCCACAATACGCCTACGTGGCGTACCCCGACGGCCGACAGGACACGGTCTCCCTGCGGGACCTGGCGCCCGCCGGAGCTCCACCCCCCCCCAACACCAATCACCCCCTCCGGAGCTCCACACTCCCCCCCCCCCCCCCAACACCAATCACTCCCTCCCTCCCACCAGTGCACCCCACAGCCGCCCCATTCCCGGGTGGATCGGTCCTTCCCCCAGCCCCACCTAAGGGTAGTGGAGCAGGAAGAGGCATTGCTACGCTCCCAGAGACGACGGTGCCCGAACCAGCACCTGCATCACCATCGGGGCTGAGACGATCGGCGACGACGACCAGGACACCCATTCGACTCATCGAATCCGTATAACAAAGCAAGAAATGCCTCTGTAAATAATTCAGTTGCCCAGTAAAAGTGGCATTGTAAATAGTACTGGTAGTTGATATCGAAGCATAGCCGCCGTGTTAGCGGCATCCTAAGTACCGACTAAACCCCTACCACCATACGGCCCACTACCCCCGCCGGGTTCCTTTTTAACAAGGGGTGAATGTGGTGGTATGTATTAGGGGTATTACAGTACCATGTGATGCCAAGAGGCTATTGGTGGAAAGACACTGGGTCCCGATTGGATCAACTGCCTACTGGCTCCACCCAGTAAGGCGGAGTATAAGAGCCCGGGATCTCCCAGCAGCCGCATTCTGTAACTGTGCTGCTGGGGAACAAGTCTGCGTAATAAAGCCATCGATTGACTCCTTCTCATCTCATCTCGTGAGTGATTGATTGTGCTACACTTGGTGAATGGGTTAACCCTTTTCTGCGATCTGATCATGAATCCCGTCAGGACAGATGGGCATTAGAGTGCTGTGTGAAATAATCTTGGGCAGTTATAACCTGATATCATGGGCATGAGCAAACAGCATAAAATGGCCATCATTTGGTACAAATTGGCAGAAAAGGAGAGTTGTCTAAGAAATGAAGCACTGATGCAATCTGTTGCCCATCTGAGATTGCAAGTAGAACAGCTTTTTCAGAAAGAATAATTATTTCCGATCCCGTGTTGCCTCTCATCCCTTTAATGGAAAGGTTACAAAGAACTTGTGCTGTAAATTAGTCAAAAGCAACTGATCCTGATATCGCCGTAAAGATTGAACTCTGCTGCTTGTCTGCTCATTTATACTATGTCCCATTTATCTATGAATCCTGTTCTACCTGACTTACATTGGTTCCTGGTCCAGCAATGCCCCGATTTTAAAATCCTTGCATTGCTTTAAAATTCCTCCCTACCCCTGTAACTTCTTCCAATTCTACAATCATCTCAGATCTTTGCATCCTTCAAATTCTGGGGCGGGATTCTCCGAAAACCGGCGCGACGGCCAGGACCCGGCGCCAAAAACGGCGTGGATCTCTCCGGCATCGGGCCTCCCAAATGGCGCAAAGTCTCCGGGCCCGAATGGGCTAGCACCGGTGTGACGCCATTCGAAATGGCGTCACCCACCGTGGACGCGCCGCGTCACTGATGCCGCGTGGCATCACAGCACGAAAGACACGCCCCCGCCCCCCCCCCAAAAGACCCGCTAAGATGGCTGCCCGCCACGCAGCCCCGAAGTTCCAGGAGCGTGACATAGAGGCGCTTCTGGACGCAGTAGAGAAGCTCTCTTTGGTTGACTCTGAATATGGCGGTCAATATGGTCGCCTTCCTTAATCCTAATTATGTTTGCTCGAGAGTTGCCAGGTATCTTTCGATACCGCCACAAGGTTCAAACCTAAATACTGATCAAAGAGTCGGTACACCAGTTAGTTAGTTCAAAGTCAATACTATTTATTTACACACACAGTAATATCTACTCATGCACAAAATACTACAGACTAAACTATCACTACTGCTAAAGCTTCGGGCGCCCACTCAGTCAGAGGAACAATGGCCGTTGTTCAGTTCTGAGGCTGCTGGGGTCGAAGTGGTGAAGGGGAAACAGCTAAAGTCGTCCATCTGGTAGCGAGTGTTGACCTTGGACTTACTTGCTTCTGGTGCAGCTGGTGGACGGGCCTCTCTGCTGTGAGAGCCGAGTCCAAGAGAGCGATTCTCTCTTGGGGCCTTCATCTTATACCTGAAGGGGCTTCGCGCGCTTTTGGGCGGGCCTTGAACTTGGCCCCAATTAATTGGACCGTATCTTGATCACTCGTATTGATCTTGACCAATAAAGGGATGGGTGCCCTGATGGCTGGGCGTGCCCTAGGTGGCCATTGGCCTGCTTTGTTTTCTGCTTTCGGTTTGGGGAACTGGCGCCGCGAGATCTGAGGCCAGATCGGTTACTTAAGTATCTTCCTTTGTTCCCAGAGATGGCCCATCCATATGCTAATGAGCCTACAGTTTCAGTCTCGTCTGGGAGCTGCGGCTCCAATATACAGACAGGCTTTGTGCCTGCTTGCTTTCTTAATATTGTCCATTTTTCCCTGCAATCTTTGCGAATGTCCATTTTGTATTCTGTAAGTGGCCATCCCAGATGGCTACAAACCCTCCTTGTGATCCTCAACGCGAAGCGTGAAGGACCAATTAACCGCATCATATTCGTTCTCCTCCCAAGTTGGGCACCCGTAAGCACTTCATAGGCTCTACACTGCTCTGTCCTATGAATTGCAACTTTACCTAAAGTATTTATGTACATACATCATTATAAAATTCTACGGGGCGCTATGACATTCAGGCATGCAGTACAAAATAAAGAAACTGGAACCTCTAACTATCCTTAACTAAACTATCCTTACTCAAATAATCAAAATAATTTACCACATTTTAAACTGTACAAATAGCAGCCATACAGGTCTCTCTGGCTTGGCAGTCAAGCACAGAGTTTTACAATTCTTTTTATTGGAACAAACAAAACACACACAAAAAACAGGTGCCCTTTAATTCACTAAAAGTGGTTAGGGGGTTTGTTGAAGTACGAAAATAAGGGATCTGAAGGTGTATACCGGGGTGCGGGAGGCTTTCCTCCACCATTTCCTGAATCTAAGGGTCTGAGTGACACTGCAGAGTATCACCAGTACTAACAGTGCTTCCACAATGTAGGACAGGGAATACCAGGTGATGAACTTGTCACACCAGGTCAGTGTATCGGTGACTATCTCGAGGTTTAGTGTATGGCAGGGGTTGGAAACATTCACGGCCTGCGTGGTAGGGGATGGGGAGTAGCGTCTGCGCGCAACTGGAGGGATCCCGCTAAGATCCAACTGTAGAACATGATGGTTGTCTTCATCTTTCCTTCTTTCTGTCTTCTTCTGAGGTTCCTGTGGTTCCCGAGTTCTATGGAGACAAGCATAATATCTGTTATTATCTTGCTTAAGATCTTGGATGTCTGTCTGTCTGTCCTCATTGCCAATTACCCATTATAATTGGTCACCATCTGTGACTCCCTCATTTTTTTAAAACCAAATATTTTGGACAAGACATCCGAGAAAAAACTGACACAGTGCGAGCCATCTCACAGCCTGTGCTATCTACCATCCCAGTGTTCGAGGATGTAAATAACATTTGGAAGTAACCTAAGAGTTGCCATAAAAAACAAAAGAGTTTTGAACTTAAAAAGCCAAAATGGGGTGCGTGTGGGCCGCGGCGGGTAAGAATGGGTGGAATCCCCGGGTAGGACGGTGACCAGTGCCGTGTGTGCTCTACCCGAGCATAGATGACCAGAGGGGGCTCCTCGGGCAGGGCGGGGACCAGTGCCGTTTCTCCACTGCCTGAGCGACCGGCAAGAACGGAATGAATATGTGGTTGTCGTGGGGGCTGCCTCTCGTGATTACCTTCAAATCAGTAGAATAGCTATGATTGGTTGTCTGCCGACAAACTAATTCCTCTGAACGGTTGTCTGTCGAAAAACTTGTTCCATTAACTGCCAGTGGGCATTAAAAGAGTGGTGGCGTGGGGCCATGAAAAACTTTAAATTAACAAACAACATTTAACGTTCACAATAACGAACAAACATTAATTACAAACATGGTGGAGGTTCCATCAGAAAGGACACCGTAACTCTCCATCGGTTCCTTTTTACCATCATCTGGACACCTCATTGCTCAGCAGTGAACAGAGTCACAAAGGGATTTGTTTGGTGGGAGTCAGACTCTATGTCAGCATCTTCTCCCGGCTGCCATACTCTTGACTGGAGTAGGTTTGCTAAAGCTGCGTGGGGCGAACTGGGGTCCAGCTCATCATTCCGGATGAACCTGAACGAATTGTCTCGGTGCCAGAATCTTGTGTCGAGGTTGGAGCTGCAAGGTTTTGATCCATAATCGTCGGGTGGTGGGTCTGGGTCAGGCGCTTTAATGTATGTTATCTCGAAGGGGTCGCTGGAATCATGTTCGGAATCGCATGGAGAGGGGCCTGGTGCAGGGCTGTAATCGTAGCGTGGTGTGCTGGGGCTGTTGCTATCGCTATCGCTGTCGCTGTCGCTGCTGGTTGAAGGAAGGGAGAGGCGGAGCCGTTCCTCTGGGGGTGGAGTCGAAGTTGCATCTGAGGACGGGCTGGACTGGTTGGGGGAGGGTAGGAATACGTCATTCGTGGGCGGGGTGTGCTCATCTGCTGCTGCAAGCGAGATGTGGTGTGCATGGTTGTTCTGCGAGCCATAAGCCTTAAGCTGGTTTATGTGAAACCACGCAGACTTGCCATTGGGATATGTGATCTTGTATACCGAGGGGCTGACTTTGTCCGAAATGGAGTACGGTCCAGAAAATTTTGGGGAAAGGAATGAACTGGGGTTGTATAGGGATAGCATCACTTACTGCCCTACTGCGAACTTGGTGGCGTGTACCGTTTTATCAAAGCAAGCCTTGTACTTCCGTGTCCCAAGTCTAACAGCTGCTGCGAGCTGGGCTGCCTTTACATTATCAATAATTTGCTGTACTGCTTTTTCATGCGTGAGGGCGGTGACTGTGGGGCTGGCAAAATCCAGTCCTAATAAATATTCTGTCCCTTTCATGGGGCGTCCAGTCATGACGGTGTGGGGGGTGTATCCTGGGGACGTGGATACCGTGTTTCTTATGAACATCAGTGCAAAGGGGAGAACTGAGTCCCAGGTGCTATTGTGCTGTTGCACCATTTCCCTGAGGGTGGCTTTTAGAGTTCTGTTCATCCTCTCTACAAAGCCGCTTGATTGGGGGTGGTATGCTATATGAAACTTTTGCTTTATTCCGAAAATTGTGAGGACGTTTTTCATCACTCGTCCTGTAAAATGGGAGCCTTGATCAGACTCTATACTGCGTGGGAATCCCCATCTTGTAAAGATGTGCTGTGTTAGGATTTTAGCTGTCGTTTTGGCCGTGTTTGTTCTGGATGGAAAAGCTTCCACCCATTTTATGAAGGTGTCGATGACCACCAACACATACTTAAAACCATTTCTGCAGGGGGGTAGGGGTCCTATATAATCTATTTGCAAATTCGCCCAGGGGCCATTAACGGGACGGGTGTGACTTAGCTGGGCTTTTCTTGCATATCTGTCCAGATTGTTCTGAGCACAGATTAAGCGATTCTCAATGTAGTGAGTTACATTATTTTTTAAATCAGGCCGCCAGCAGAAAGGTCTGAGGTGGGCTAGGGTGTGTTCAATGCCCTGGTGTCCATGATTGTCGTGGAACTGACAAATAATTTGATTCCTGTCCTGGCTGGGGACTACATAAATGCCGTCTTTTAGAATCACACTGTCATGTGTGGTTATCGCGTTTTTAAACTTATCATAAGGGGCTGGGAAGTTGCCTTTTAAAACTTCCCTGAGCTTCTCATCTTCCTTTTGAGTCTTTGCCAAATCTTGAATGTTGGTCTGTGAGACCTGAACCGCGTGTACTGGGGCGCTTTCAGGAGGTTTCAAAAGTGACCATGTCTGGAATTTGCCTTCGCTAGGGCGTCTGCTTTAACGTTACATGATGGCTACGAACTTTAATAATGCCATATTTCCTATCTGTAGTTGTCTCTAGGAAATGCCAGAGTAATGGGGCTAAGGGTAGAGGCTTTCCGTCTGCGGAAACGAATCCTCTAGTTTCTCACAGGGGTAGGAATTTGGTTAAACTGTTGCAGTCATATAAACTGTCCGAATATATGTCGGCTGGGGTCGGAAACGAGCCGGGGTGATCTACAATGTATACAATGGCTGCCAGTTCTTCTGCCTGTGAGCCTAAGTGTCCTGGCAATTTCAACAAAATCTCTTCTAGGGCGCGTCCCTGCACGTCCTCTACATAAATACCGCAACCGGTAATTATTTTCCCATTTAAAACTGTGGAGGAGCCATCCACACAGATTCTATGGGGTGCGCACGTGTCTGTGGGCTGAGGTCCCTGGGGTGTAGTACCTACTCTCCTGGGAGCTGACTTTGGTATAAAGGGTCCTGTATTATGTTTAGTGGTGATGATCTCACACTCATGTGGGGTGCCTGCATATTGCAAATTATCAGCTTGGAAAGTGTGGGTCTTGGTTCTCTTAACTGTTATGTCCCGTCCCTTTAAAAGAAGGGTCCAACGGGCTGCACGGATTTGGCTGACTGTGCCATCCTTAAGTCAACCATCTAGTAGTAGCTGTGTTGGGGTGTGTTCAGTGAGAATGGTGATGGGGTTGAGTCCTGTAACGTAGGCGAAGTATTGTACTGCCCAAAAAACTCCGAGCTGGTGCCTTTCTCAGGCAGAAAATCCTTGCTCGACAGGGTCTAACACGCGTGAGGCGTATGCCACGGGGCCTAATCGGTCATGGCGTTCTTGGAGGAGCACGGCCGAAAGGATTCGGTCGGTGCTTGCAACATCGATTGCTTACGGGGAAAGTGGATCTGGGACCTGTAATGCGCCCTGTGCTGAGGGCTCTTTTTAAAGCATCCACGGCATCCGTGTGCTGTGGAAGCCATTCCCAAGGTGCTTGTTTCTTGAGCAGTTCGGATAGGGGCGCTGCTTTTGTGGCAAAACCGTCAATGTGGTTTCGGCAGTAGCCAACCAGTCCTAGAAATGACCGGAGGGATGTTACGTTATGGGGAAGGGGCAATTTGACGATCAAGTCAATTCTCTTTTGCTCGATCTCGCGTTTACCATGTGTGATTACTGTACCCAAGTAAATCACTTTTTCCTGCAAAATCTGGGCCTTCTTGGGGTTCACTTTACATCCAATCTGTTGTAGGAGTCCTAAAAGTTCGGCGAGAAGCGAAATGTGCTCTCCCTTTGTGTCCGTCTGTAGTAGCAGATCACCTACATATTGGACCAAACAATCGGGTCGGGAAAATTTTGCTAATCCATTTGCCAGCTGTCGGTGGAAAATGGAGGGGGAGTTGTGGAAGCCTTGTAGAAGGCATGTCCACGTGTATTGTTGTCCCTGGAATGTGAATGCGAATTTATATTGGCACGCTTTATTCAATGGAATGGACCAAACGTCGTTGCTAATGTCCAAAACCGAATTTTTTTTTGACTGTAGTCCCTGTTTGAGCATGGTCTCGGGACTCGTGGCTATGGTGGGAGCTGCTACTGGGGTTACTTTGTTCAGTTCCCGGTAATCAATGGTCAGTCGCCATGATCCATCGGGTTTCCTGATGGGCCAAATTGGTGCATTATTCGTGGAGGCTACTGATCGGAGTACGCCTTGATCAAGCAAACTCTGTATTACTTTTGAGATGTCTCCCTCTGCTTCTTGGGGAAAACCGTACTGCTTTTGGGGTCTGGGGTCGGGACCTGTAATATTCACTCAGCCAGCGATCTTGCCACAGTCATGCTTGTGCTGTGCAAATGCTGCTTTGTGTTGCTGCAGAACTTCCCTAACTTGTTTGTCCTGACTAATGGCTCGGGGGTCGAAACAGAAGTCTCCTACTGCGCTAATTCTGTTTTCATAGTCTCCAACTGTTAGTATGGCGGGGGCTTGTGCTGCCTTTGCCATTCTCCATACACATTTAGATTGTGGGGGCTCATGAAGTCAATTCCTAAGATGTGTTTGGCTGTCTGGGGTAGATCGACCATAACTACGGGGTGTTTTGCTTTAATGTTCCCTATCTCGATTGCTACAGGGGCTGTGATGAGTCCCTGCTGTAAATGACCTGTAAAGCCGCTGAGTGTAATGGGGTCGGTGGTGGGCCAAGTGTCTCGCTGAAACATCATGGAGGAATTGAGCGTGGTGCGGGACCCTCCTGTGTCCTAAGGAAATTCTACGGGGTGTCCCCGGACTGTGCCTGCAACTACCAGTCTACCGGACTTGTCCCAAAGTGTGTCGCAGACCCAAGTTGGGGAGCCCGAATACCGTCAGTCGGTGCCGTTCATATCTGCGTTCTCAGAACGGGCGCTAACTCTGTGGATTGACTTTGCCCTATTCTTGTTTAGGGTGCCTGTCTGTTGGTTTCTCTGCTGCTTCTGGGGGGCTTGACATTCTCGTGCGTAGAGTCCTAATTGTCCACAATTGTAACACCCCTGGGATTTGGGTTGCTATGGGCTGTTCCTGCCCTTATTTACCCATGCAGGGTTCTGGTGCGTCCTAACTGGATGCATGTTTGCCTGTTCTTCTTCTGTTTTAACAAATGCAGTTTTGCCTTGGATGGACTGTTCCCAAGTGCGGGACAATCTCTTCAAAACCCATTTCTCGTTGTGGGCCTCATCTGAGGGGTCGTAATTTGCGCAAGCTCTCTGTCCTGCCTCTGTCGCATGAGAGACTAGGATGCGAGTCCATTTGGCCATATTATCTGGGGACAAGTGGGCGTGGGCTAACTCTCCAAATACCGCTGTAAAATGAATCCACAAGCGTCCAGCAAACGCTGTGGGGTGTTCTGGTTTTTTCTGCCTACATTTGTTTTGGCCTTCTACGGGGTCTCCTTTGTTATAGCCGATCGCATCTAGGATCGCTGTGTGCATTTCTTGGAGTGTGCCTCCTCCTACATTCTGTGGGCCGGGAAGGGCTGCTACGACTGAAGGGTCGAGGCTTAAAACTGTGAGCTTCACTTGCTCCTTTTCATCCAGGCCGTACATGGTCGCCTGCTGTTTTACTCCTGTAAAGTAATGGTGAGGGTCCGATGTGGGTAGGAACGATGTAATCTTATCGCAGGAGTCCCGTAATTGATTGACTGTTAATGGGGTGGTGTATAGGAAATCTGGGTCTCCTTCGGTTGTGGCCTTGCGCTGTGTGGTTACAGGGTTCATAGGGGTGTGTTCTGCCTGTGCAGTCGGGGTTTGGGGTGCTTTTCGTTTCTGGGATTTTTCCTGTGTACATGTCGCATGTCCATATCTGTGGCAGTCTCATTTAACTCCTGCCAATCGGGGCCATTTTCCTGGTCTAACTGGGGTCCAAGCGTGCTCTGAAACCCTTTCTGAACAGAAAGAAGAGATTGCAATTCTGCAATTTGCTTCCGGCACTTTGCGTGGTCTACCGAGCTCTGCCTTTGTTCCGTCATGGAAGTGTGGAGTACTCAAAAGTCTGCTTTTAAATCGCTGCACTGTTTCTGTAACTGCTCAACTTGTTCGGTTTCCTGCCTTACCAAGACTGCGCGTTGCGTGTCTTGGTAGGCCTCATCATATTGGGTCTGAAAACTACTCAAATGGGCGAGACAAGATTGGTGTGCCCGTTTGACATCAGCTGTCTCCTTGTCATTCGCCGCTAACTGCTCTCTCAATTCCCTGTTCTCCTTCTCAACTTCGCTCACATCTCCTTCACTATTCCTGTCTCCCTCCTCAATCTCTCTACGGAGCGTCCTAACGACCTCCTCTGTGCCTCGCAATTGTGCCAAGCAGGACACGATTGCCATCAGCTTACGAGCTTTCCCTAAGCTCTTCTTATGGATCTCTGTCAGGTTCTCCCACCAAGTATACCCTATACTCATGGGACCTGTTTCATCATTGGTGCAGAATTCACTCCAAAGGGGCCATCCTTTCCCTTTGAGATATTTTCTGATCTCTTCTTCCCATACGGGACACTGTCCTACTCTACTGGTCGCTGCAACCTCGAATTCTTGGGGGTTCATAAGGCGTCCCATTGCCTTCATTGCCATTTTTCTCTCTATCTCTGGGTTCTATACTGAATTTGGAACAGGGGGTGATAAAGTGGTGATGTAAACACGGGTACGACTTACGCTAATTTCCGGCCTACAAAACGCCCGACAGTTTTATGCAACAAAATCTCTCAGGTTTATCTTATATCCCTGTTATAACGCATGCATTAACACACTTCTGAATCTTGGAGGTTTGATCAGTATTGTTCTTACACTTGTCGTTTTTCTGTTTCCAATTGGATTGAAAATTCAAATTTGGGTTCTCTCGGAGTCACTCGGCCACTTCTAGGTCGACTCCCAGCGGAGTCGGCAGTAAATGTTGCTCTCTTTGGTTGGCTCTGAATATGGCGGTCAATATGGTCGCCTTCCTTAATCCTAATTATGTTTGTTCGAGAGTCGCCAGGTATCTTTCGATACCGCCACAAGGTTCAAACCCGAATACTGAGTCGGCACACCAGTTAGTTAGTTCAAAGTCAATACTATTTATTTACACACACAGTAATATCTACTCATGCACAAAATACTACAGACTAAACTATCAATACTGCTAAGGCCTATACTTAGCTTCGGGCGCCCACTCAGTCAGAGGAACAATGGCCGTTGTTCGGTTCTGAGGCTGCTGGGGTCGAAGTGGTGAAGGGGAAATAGCTAAGGTCATCCGTCTGGTAGCGAGTGTTGACCTTGGACTTACTTGCTTCTGGTGCAGCTGGTAGACGGGCCTCTCTGCTGTGAGAGCCGAGTCCAAGAGAGCGATCCTCTCTTGGGGCATTCTTCTTATACCTGAAGGGGCTTCGCGTGCTTTTGGGCGGGCCTTGAACTTGGCCACAATTAATTGGGCCATTTCTTGATCATTCGCATTGATCCTGACCAATAAAGGGACGGGTGCCCTGATGGCTGGGCGTGTCCTAGGTGGCCATTGGCCTGCTTTGTTTTCTGCTTTCATTTGGGGAACTGGCGCCGCGAGGTCTGGGGCCAGATCAGTTACTTAAGTATCTTCCTTTGTTCCCAGAGATGGGCCATCCATATGCTAATGGGCCTACAGTTTCAGTCTCGTCTGGGAGCTGCAGCTGCAATATGCAGACAGGCTTTGTGCCTGCCTGCTTTCTTAGCATTGTCCATATTTCCCTGCAATCTTTGCGAATGTCCATTTTGTATTCTGGAAGTGGCCATCCCAGATGGCTATATCCTGTACCCCGGACATGGCCGCAGGGTCGCCCCACGCCTCAGCCAGCGCCTGTGGATTGAGGTGGCAGAGGACGTCAGCGCTGTGGCTGTGACACCAAGGACAGGCGCCCAGTGTCACAAGAAGGTGAACGACCTCGTCAGGGCAGCCAGGGTGAGTCCCCTCCCTCCCTGCACGAGGTGCGGCACACCCCCAGGTGCAACCAACCCTAACGCTAACCCAACCCTAACCCTAATGTGCTGCGCACCTCTGCCAATATACGCGCAACTGCTGGCGTGCATTCATATACCTGTCTAACACTGTTGCTCTTTACCCCTGCCACCCACCCGCCCGCCCCCCACAGGCGAAGCGCTCACACAACAGCAGGGTGCATGAGAGGACTGGGGGGGGCCCAGCTGATGAGAGACCACACCGTTCATGAGGAAAGGGCCCTGGAACTGGCAGGCGGACCTGAGGACCGGGAGGTTCCCACCAGCAAGTGAGCCACCCACGACCTGTCCCCATTCCCACATATCCCCCCTCCCCCAGTCTCAGCAGGCCATGGCACAGTCCCAGCAGGCAATGGCCCAGTCTCTGTCGGCCATGGCCCAGTCTCAGCAGACCATCACTGAGGGCAACGGCGCCATTGCCCATATTGCTAGCCGGCGTCGCACGGTCACAGACAGGGATGGGCAACTCCCTGAGCTCCATGGCTGCAAATCTGCAGACCCTTGTCGATACCAGCACGGGCCTCCAGGACTGCAGTGCCAGGTGTCGGGGGGGGGGGCGTTGGATGGCCGGTCCGTTCACACCCCCGGCCCATGTAGAGGCCCTGGGGCCATCGGGCACCCCGAGGGAGGAGGAGGTGCTGGGGCCCGTCCCGAGTCCCCCAATAGGTGAGGTCCCGGAACACTGCAGCACCTCACCTCCTCCCCCTTCCGTCCCAGGTGTATTTGGTGGGCAACGGGCAGGACAGGCTGGCAGCTTGCCATCCCAGTCGCCCGAGCCGCAGCCTGGCCCATCTAGGCCCGGCTGCCCCAGAAAATGTCCGCCAAAGGGATCCCGAGTCAGAGGGCAGGAATCGCCGGAGTCCACCTCCAGTTCTGCTATACCGTCTGGGGAACCACCTCAGCATAGTCAAAGGGCCCGTAAGGCCAAACAATTAGACACTGAGTAAGTTGGCACGGGTGCAGGGCACAGACGTGTTTTAGGGGCTAGGGCACGTGTATGGACTTTCACACCTACAGAATCTGCCTTTGTTCTCTGTCCGATGCGTGTGGGGGTGTCATGTACATTGAGCACCAGTGTGTGTGTGAGGGGTGGTCTTACGTCGGCCCCAGGTGAGTGTGCTCCCCCTCCCCGTGAGCCGCCCTCCTCATCCCCCCGGGCAGAGGACGGGACCGTGCGCTGCAGTGTCACTGCTGCATGCAGGGATGGTCCGGGTGGATGGTGGTACTGTGGCTATGGGTCAGACATTGTCCAACGATATGGAGCCAGGAGTTTATCGCAGAGCGGGTTGTCATCATCCTCCATGGCCTGCAATAGACACGCTTCCACCGGCGACCACGTGAGCCCGGCCCGTCGTGCCGCAGGTGGATCTGCAATGGAGGGGTGGTGTGCATGCGGGTGGGTGGGTGTAGTTGGTGGGTGTGGTTGGTGGGTAGGTGGGTGGGGGGGGGATGAGGGTGCTTGGGTGGGTGAGGAGGGTGAGGGTGTTGGTGCTGGGTGGGCGAAGGGGGGGTGAGGGTGTTGGTGCTGGATGGGTGAGGGTGTTGGTGCTGGGTGGGTGAGGGGGAGGGTGTTGGTGCTGGGTGGGTGAGGGGGGTGAGGGTTTTGGTGCTGGGTGGGTGAGGGGGGTGAGGGTGTTGATGCTGGGTGGGTAAGGGGGTGAGGGCGTTGGTGCTGGGTGGGTAAGGGGTGATGAGGGTGTTGGTTCTGGGTGGGCGAGGGGGGGCTGAGGGTGTTGGTGCTGGGTGGGTGAGGGGTTGAGGGTGTTGGTGCTGGGTGGGTATGGAGGGTGAGGGTGTTGGTGCTGTGTGGGTGAGGGGGGTGAGGGCGTTGGTGCTGGGTGGGTGAGGGGGTGAGGGCGTTGGTGCTGGGTGGATGAGGGGGGGTGAGGGTGTTGGTGCTGGGTGGGTGAGGGGGGTGAGGGCGTTGGTGCTGGGTGGATGAGGGGGGGTGAGGGTGTTGGTTCTGGGTGGGCGAGGGGGGGCTGAGGGTGTTGGTGCTGGGTGGGTGAGGGGTTGAGGGTGTTGGTGCTGGGTGGGTGAGGGGGTAAGGGTGTTGGTGCTGGGTGGGTGAGGGGGGTGAGGGTATTGGTGCTGGGTGAGGGGGTGAGGGTGTTGGTGCTGGGTGGGTGAGGGGGTGAGGGTGTTGGTGCTGGGTGGGTGAGGGGGGTCGGATGTTGCCATGGTGTGCGGTATGTGGCCATACTCGCCGATTCCCAAGCCCCCTAGTCAGTGAAGCGGGCGGCTATCAGCCTGTCCTGTGCCCGCTGGCCCAGCCGGTAACGGTGGGCAGCCACCTGCCCATGTCCAGTCCGTCTGCCCTGACCATTGCCCCCATCCCCCTCATCTGGGGAGGACTGCGCCTCTTCCTGCTGCTCCTCCACTCCGCCGTCCTCTGCCTGCGGCACATCGCCCCTCTGCTGGGCTATATTGTGCAGGACGCAGCACACCACAATGGTGCGGCCGACCCGATCTGACGGATACTGGAGGGGCCCCCAGAGAGGTCCAGGCACCTGAAACGCATTTTGAGCACGCCAAAGCACCTCTCTATCACACCCCTTGTCGCTGCATGGGCATCATTGTAGCGGTTCCCCGCGTCATTCTGTGGCCTCCGTATAGGCGTCATCAGCCACGACCGCAACGGGTAACCCCTGTCGCCCAGCAACCAGCCCCTCGTGCTCCACGTCCTCTTCGTGCTCCCCCTGCCCCTCCTCCTCGTCCTGCCGGGCGGGCAGCCCTACAACCTGGGTGGCTGCCGCCTGCCCCTCTGCGGCATGCTCCTCTGTGGCAGCCTGCGCCGCCTCTCTGGCACGCTCCTCCTCCAGGGCAACATGGAGAATAGCGGCTACCACCACGGTGGACAACATTGCTGGCTGATCAGAAAACATGACGGCCTGAAGTGGGGGGGGGGGGGTGAACGACCACATATCATTCTGCACGTACCCCCGCCCCCCCCCCCACCCCCCCACCCCCCTCCGCAGCCAGGTGCCATGGACTGCATGGGCGCGACTGTTGGAGGATGGGACCTGGCCATGAGGACGACCTCCCTTGCACTAGCCTCCCTCCCCGGCAATCACCACCCTTTCCCGGCACTCACCCACCCTCCCCGGCACTCTCTCCCACTCCCCAGCACTCACCCACCCTCCCCGGCACTCTCCCCCCCTCCCTGGCACTCACCCCACTCCCCGGCACTCTCAACCCCCTCCCCGGCACTCACTCTCACCCACCCCTCCCCGGCACTCACCCCCACCCCCCCCCCCAGCACTCTCCCCCCTCCCCGGAACTCTCCCCGGCACTCGCAGTCACCCCCCCTCCCCGGCACTCTCCTCCGCCTCCCCGGCACTCACTCTCACACTCCTCCCCGGCACTCACCCCCCTCCCCGGCTCTCTCCCCCCCCCCTCCCTGGCACTCACTCTCATTCCCCCTTTCCCGGTACTCACCCCCCCGCCCCGGCATTCTCCCCCCCTCCCCGGCGCTCACCCCTCCTCCCGGCACACACTCTCACCCCGCCCTCCCCGGCACTCTCCTCCCCTCCCCGGCACTCGCACTCATCCCCACTCTCCCCCCCCCCCCTCCCCGGCACTCTCCCCCACCCCCGGCACTCTCCCCCCCCCTCCCCGGCACTCACTCTTACCCCCCCTCCCCGGCTCTCTCCCCCCTCCCCGGCACCCACTGTCAACGCCCCCCTCCCCGGCACTCTCCCCCCTCCCCAGCACTCCCCCCCCTCCCCGACACTCGCACACACACACCCTCCCCGGCACTCTCCCCCCCTCCCCGGCACTCACTCTTACCCCCCCCTCCCCGGCTCTCTTCCCCCCCTCCCCGGCACTCTCCCCCCCTCCCCGGCACTCGCACTCACCCCCCCCCCCCCGGCACTCTCCCCCTCCCCGGCACTCACTCACCTCCCCCCCTCCCCGGCACTCTCCCCCCTCCCCAGCACTCTCCCCCCCTCCCGGACACTCACACTCACCCCCCCTCCCCGGCACTCTCCCCCCCTCCCCGGCATTCACTCTCACCCCCCCCCCCCGGCACTCTCCCCCCCCCCCTCCCCGGCACTCTCCCTGCCCCCCCTCCCCGGCACTCCCCCCTCCCCCTCCCAGGCACTCTCCCCCCCCCTCTCCGGCACTCTCCGCCTCCCCCTCCCCGGCACTCATTCTCACCTCCCCCTCCCCGGCGCTCACACTCTTCCCCCCTCCCCGGCACTCAACACCCCTCCCCGGCACTCACCCCCCCTCCCTGGCACTCAACCCCCCCTCCCTGGCACTCATCCCCCTCCCTGGCACTCACTCTCACCCCCCCTCCCCGGCACTCGCACCCCCTCCCCGGCACTCACCCCCCCCTCCCCGGCACTCACCCCCCCCTCCCCGGCACTCATCCCCCTCCCTGGCACTCACTCTCACCCCCCCTCCCCGGCACTTGCACCCCCTCCCCGGCACTCGCACTCACCCCCCCTCCCCGGCACTCGCACTCACCCCCCCTCCCCGGCACTCGCACCACCCTCCCCGGCACTCGCACTCACCCCCCCTCCCCGGCACTCACTCTCACCCCCCCCTCCCCGGCACTCTCTCCTCTCCCCGGCACTCGCACTCACCCCCCCCCCCTCCCCGGCACTCATCCCCCTCCCCGGCACTCACTCTCACCCCCCCTCCCCGGCACTCGCACTCACCCCCCCCCCTCCCCGGCACTCACTCTCACCCCCCCCCTCCCCGGCACTCTCCCCTCTCCCCGGCACTCGCACTCACCCCCCCCCCCCCCCGCTCCCCGGCACTCACCCACAACCCCCCCCCCCCACAGCCCCCCCCCCTCCACAAACCCCCTCCCTTATTTTATTTTTTAATTTTTAAAATAAATTCAGAGCACCCAATTCTTTTTCCCAATTAAGGAGCAATTTAGTGTGGCCAGTTCGCCGACCCTGCACATCATTTTGAGCTGTGGGGGTGAGACCCACGCAGACATGGGGACAATGTGCAAATTCCACACAGACAGTGACCCGGAGCCGGGATCGAACCCGGTGAAATGTTCTTCTCGGATGGCCTGATTTATATGACAAGAACACTTGTAGTTACAGCTATAAACGATTTATTAACATTAACTGTGGGTCAAATATATACAATAGTCCAAGGATGTGCAGGTTAGGTGGATTGGCCACGCTAAATTGCCCTTTGTATCCAAAAAATGTTAAGTGGGGGTTACTGGGTTACGGGGATAGGATAGATATGTGGGCTTCAGTGGGGTGCTCTTTGTAAGGGCCGGTGCAGACTCGATGGGCCAAATGGCCTCCCTCTGCACTGTAAATTCTATGATTCTATGATTCTAAAACAACAGATGAATAACAGTATTAACATGCACATGCAACTTTTCTCTTCCAGCTCCTTCGTCAGTCTGAGGTCACCTGACTCTAACATTCAATTGTATACTAATGAGGCTCCTAGTGGTCAGTGGGTGAATTACAACACAACCGTGCTATCACTACACCCGGGTTCTCAATGCCATGAGGTAGCAGTGCTAATCACTGTGCCACCGTGCTGCCCATCTCTCACTTTCATTAGTAAAATGAACACTCAAATATTGTTTAATAAACGTGATGATTAGCCTTGGCACTTTTGTCAAAATATCCTGTTGCAGAATCAATTAAATTTGATATTCACACAAAGGTACTTCAGAAGACACTATTGGAGGAATTTAATGAGTATGACAGGGAAGTTGTCCACTGTTTCAGAACAGGTTTGAACCTGCATCACTTCTTTCGGAGAGGCTGATGCAATTACCAGGTAATAAGGCACTTACCTGGACAGCATCAGACCGCCCACTTGATGAAGCCTCCAGTCGGGATGAAATCCTGTCTCAGAGAGCTGACAGCCACTCAGAGGCCAGCAGCTCTCCAGTACCATTAAAGCCACCGGGAATGGTGGCCAATCTTGGAATCACACTCGAGCCTGCAGCAGGGATCAGCCATTCATCCTCAGACATGAAATGAAATGAAAATCGCTTATTGTCACAAGTAGGCTTCAATGAAGTTACTGTGATAATCCCCTAGTCGCCACATTCCGGCCCCTGTTCGGGGAGGCTGGTACGGGAATTGAACTGTGCTGCTGGCCTGCCTTGGTCTGCTTTAAAAGCCAGCGATTTAGCCCAGTGAGCTAAACCAGCCCCTAAAGATTATGGGCAGGTCGGGGGTTTTGGGGAGCAAGTTGTTGGACAGGACGGAGAGAGGGGTCACCAGTCGGAGGCAGAGGATAGGAGGATTAACAGTAAGGGCCGGGTGGTGGCTTCCTATGGGCACTCCCCCCCCCCCCCCCCCCCCCGCCCCCTTCCCCCACCTCCTCTTTCCAATGCAAGGCCTCTGGGTCAGGCTGTGTGCTCATAATCAAGAGGCTCCTCCTGGTAGATTGCTGGCAAACCCAACAGGATTTGATGAGCAGTTTCCCTGCATGGCAAGTCTCCTGCCTGCCGGTGGTTGAACTGGCTGAATAAGGCCCTTACATGGCCTTTACCTAGCCTCCAAGTGGAAAGGCTGCCCTCCACCTTTACCGACCTGAGCTTAATCTGTGGGTTGGAGAGGGGGGGGGGGGGGGGGGCGTCAGGTAGGTAGTGAAATCTTCAAACCGCATTCTCCCTCCTCATCAAACAATGTCCCCGCCTCCAAACTTGCCTCAAGGAGTGGAGGTGGAACATTGAATTCTGCCCTCAAGAATATTCTTGAGCTGTGACCTACACCATGGAGTCAATTTGTCAGCATTCACTTGGTTTTTAATTAAAAAGAATATGAGATTTTTAAATATATATTCGAAAGATGAACTTGGGCTTCTGTCCAGAACAGTCCAGAATTTGCCACATTCCATTTCCTTCTATTGGTGCCCACGTGTCACTGGAGTCTTCTTGAGGCCAGAGTCTCATTAACATGCTGTGGATTGTGGGAGCGGGCAGAATCAGACACCTCCCATGCTGACAGTTGGAACCTGGAATAGGAAAAGTGAATGGGGTTGCAGGAACTGTCTGGCAGTGGCCTGGGGAGGGAGGGGGTTAAAGCCCAGAAGAGGAAACCTAGCTCCTGGTCCCCCAGTCCCCTCAAAATATTGAACATTTTCTGGGCTTTGTTTGAACTGTGGTTGAGCTGCTCACCGTATAGTATAAATGAACAGAGCACGCACAGCACAGGACCCTTTCATTTGAACCAAAAAATCGCGGTTGGTGTTCTTCAAATTGCACTGGACCCTGATTTGAAGATTTAAACAAATTCTCGCCTGCTTCAAGCAGATGGGCTCCTCACCTATTTGCAATTCTGCCTTATACTTGGATGGTCCACTGGCCATCAGTGATGTGGCCGAGGTGCACCTCTACACACACATAGCCCCAACGTTCAATTGCTGGCCGGCCATTTTTCAGGCAAGAACGCGGTGGCTAACAATTGAAACATTCCCCATAAATGTGATACATGCAAGACAAAAATATCGAGCAACTAATGGATGATCAGCCATGATCATAATGCATGGCGGAGCAGGCTCGAAGGGCCGAATGGTCTCCTCCTGCTCCTATTTTCTATATTTCTATGAATAGGCAAAATACAATGAACTTCGTCTCTTTTAAGTTTCTTAATTTCTGCTAAAGAAATTAAAAGCCATGCAAAAACCCCTTTGCTCACCATTGTAGCCTAATTGGCTGCAAGTCTTTCCCTTGTGATCGAAAAATCCTTGATCATAACCCAAAATGCAACGTTATCGGCGGGATTCTCTGGTCCCGCTGGCAGTGCACCCCTGCCCGCGGATTTCCTGAAGAAGTAGCGTGGCTTCAAGAAGAAAATCCATTGACAGCGGCGGGAGCAGAGAATCCTGCCGCCAGGGAAGAGCGGACTCTCTCCCGCCGCTGAGAGTCCTGCAACCCCATTCACTTTTCCTATTCCAGGTTCCAACTGAAGGCCGGAGAATCCTGCCCATTACTTATACTTGGATGATCCCAAGGCTTTTTACACGTACATAAAAAGCAAGAGGGTAGCCAAGGAAAGGGTTGGCCCACTGAAGGATAGGCAAGGGAATCTATGTGTGGAGCCAGAGGAAATGGGCGAGGTACTAAATGAATACTTTGCATCAGTATTCACCAAAGAGAAGGAATTGGTAGATATTGAGTCTGGAGAAGGGTGTGTAGATAGCCTGGGTCACATTGAGATCCAAAAAGACCAGGGGCGAAATTCTCCTACCCGCCCCGCCACATTTCTGCGTCGACCGGCCGGCGGGAGTCTCCGTAACACCGGCCGGTCAATGGGGTTTCCCATTGTGGGGCAGCCCCACGCCGTCGGGAAACCCCCGGGCGCCGGCAGAACGGAGACTCCCGCCGGCGGAGAATGACGCCCGAGGTGTTGGGCGTCTTAAAAAATATTAAGGTAGATAAGTCCCCAGGGCCTGATGGGATCTACCCCAGAATACTGAAGGAGGCTGGAAAGGAAATTGCTGAGGCCTTGACAGAAATCTTTGGATCCTCACTGTCTTCAGGTGATGTCCCGGAGGACTGGAGAATAGCCAATGTTGTTCCTCTGTTTAAGAAGGGTAGCAAGGATAATCCCGGGAACTACAGGTCGGTGAGCCTTACTTCAGTGGTGGGGAAATTACTGGAGAGAATTCGTCGAGACAGGATCTACTCCCATTTGGAAGCAAATGGCCGTATTAGTGAGAGGCAGCATGGTTTTGTGAAGGGGAGGTCGTGTCTCACTAACTTGATAGAGTTTTTCGAGGAGATCACAAAGATGATTGATGCAGGTAGGGCAGTGGATGTTGTCTATATGGACTTCAGTAAGGCCTTTGACAAGGTCCCTCATGGTAGACTAGTACAAAAGTCACGCGGGATCAGGGGTGAGCTGGCAAGGTGGATACAGAACTGGCTAGGTCATAGAAGGCAGAGAGTAGCAATGGAAGGATGCTATTCTAATTGGAGGGCTGTGACCAGTGGTGTTCCGCAGGGATCAGTGCTGGGACCTTTGCTGTTTGTAGTATATATAAATGATTTGGAGGAAAATGTAACTGGTCTGATTAGTAAATTTGCAGACGACACAAAGGTTAGTGGAATTGCGGATAGCGATGAGGACTGTCAGTGGATACAGCAGGATTTAGATTGTTTGGAGACTTGGGCGGAGAGATGGCAGATGGAGTTTAATCCGGACAAATGTGAGGTAATGCATTTTGGAAGGTCTAATGCAGGTAGGGAATACACAGTGAATGGTAGAACCCTCAAGAGTATTGAAAGTCAGAGAGATCTAGGTGTACAGGTTCACAGGTCACTGAAAGGGGCAACACAGGTGGAGAAGGTAGTCAAGAAGGCATACGGCATGCTTGCCTTCATTGGCCGGGGCATTGAGTATAAGAATTGGCAAGTCATGTTGTAGCTGTATAGAACCTTAGTTAGGCCACACTTGGAGTATAGTGGTCAATTCTGGTCGCCACACTACCAGAAGGATGTAGAGGCTTGAGAGATGGTGCAGAAGAGATTTACCAGAATGTTGCCTGGTATTAGCATTAGCTATGAGGAGCGGTTGAATAAACTCGGTTTGTTCTCACTGGAATGACGGAGGTTGAGGGGTGACCTGATAGAGATCTACAAAATTATGAGGGGCATAGACAGAGTGGATAGTCAGAGGCTTTTCCCCAGGGTTGAGGGGTCAATTAGTAGGGGGCATAGCTTTAAGGTGAGAAGGGCAAGGTTTAGAGTCGATGTACGAGGCAAGTTTTTTACACAGAGGGTAGTGGGTGCCTGGAACTCGCTACCGGAGGAGGTGGTGGAAGCAGGGATGATCGTGACATTTAAGGGGCATCTTGACAAATACATGAATAGGATGGGAATAGAGGGATACGGTCCCAGGAAGTGTAGAAGATTATAGTTTAGTCGGGCAGCATGGTCGGCATGGGCTTGGAGGGCCGAAGGGCCTGTTCCTGTGCTGTACATTTCTTTGTTCTTGTTCTTTGTTACTTCAAAATACCCAAAGACCTTGGCTGAGCCCAATAAATTGCAGTCACCAGAGTTTGTAACTTTAACACAGGTAACTTTTTATTATGTACAGCATTATAATTAAACTGACAAAAAAAGTAACTAACTATCTGATACCCCTTTCTCAAACCCCCTTCCTATCTACCCCATTCGCTAAACATACACAGACATACGCACAGAAAAGGATGGCTTGGTGGTAAAGAAATTATTAATAAAATTAAAAGGATAAAGGATCTTTGACTGGAGTGACTCCGAGTTAGCTTTGGTTTCAGTACTTCACCCTTCTAGGCTTTTAGGGGTGGCACGGTAGCTCAGTGGTTAGCATTGTTGCTTCACAGCGCCAGAGTCCCAGGTTCGATTCCCAGCTTGGGTCACCGTCTGTGTGGAGTTTGTGTGTTCTCCCTGTGTCTGCGTGGGTTTCCTCCAAGTGCTCTGGTTTCCTCCCACAGAACAAAGATGTGCAGGTTATGTGGATTGTCCATGCTAAATTGCCCCTTAGTGTCCAAAAGGTTAGGTGGGGTTATTGGGTTATGAGGAAAGAGTGGGTTGTGGGCCTAGGTAGGGTGCTCTTTGGGAAGGTCAGTGCAGACTCAATGTGCCGAATACCCTCCTTCTGCTCTGTAGTGATTCTTCTATGATTCTATATACTTCAGCATCAAGAGAGAAAGGGACTGTCTCTTTCACTTCCAAGGTCTAAATACTGCTGCCAATCTCTCTCAGAAAGCATCACGCAGGAACCAATCACCGACTGTTATCAGGCAGAACACTGTCCCTGGCGAACCCATAGTTTGCTAGCCAGCGAATCAGATGACTACCTCCACAACCGGTTCCTAAGTTTGCTCTGCACTGTCGAGTCTGTTTCTCCTTTCCAAAATACAAAATCTAGGAACACAATGTCCTGACGAGCAGGCTGCTTCAGTTTGAGTACTCTGCTCAAATAAGGGTCCACGGACCAAAAATAATAGAAGAAAAGAAAATGGAAACAAAGGAAATAAACAGGAAGGATTCTTACACACATGCTACACTATCTATTTACACTGCCATAAAATTACTTGGGGCATAATATGGACATCTTAACTTACCCTGTCCTGGATGAACAAGTTAGGTTTAAATTCAGGCTTCCCTATTCTTTTATCCTTTCATCTGGACGGTTTATGCTGAAGTGACTTACTTACAGACCGCATCCAGTGCTTACAAATAAGCCAGTGTATTAGGAAAATGATATTTTGTTACTAATGCACTATTTTACACTAATAATTATCACACTCATAACTTTTATGTCTATGCCAAAGGGATCCAAGTAATGTCCTGCATTCTTTAACAGACCTCCTGTTATTCCAATAGCTGATGCAGGCTTACAGTGCTAATGCTGCTCCAGTAAATTTGATTTGCCGCAGCATATTTGTTCTAACTGAATCCTGACTTGCATTAGAATTACTTAGAGGGATTCAGCTATATTCCTGGCTGTGAAACACATCAAAGAGTGATAATGGTGTTTTTTCTTAATCGCAGATTGAGAAGATCACATGGAGGATAAATTCAGAATTGTAGCTGCTAATTTTTTTTCAGAGCAATGACAGTGCTTGCAAATGAATTGCATGCATATATCATTCAGCTGCAGTATATATGAAATATGGCACAGGACCTTCATCCGAGGGGTGAGACCATATCTGAGTCTTGAACCTGCTCCTGGGGTGGGATGGAGTGGGGGGTAGTGGGTAGAGAAACAGTCTCTTGCTCCAATTTTGACAAGGTCACATCCTTATCCTTTGATGTTCTGTGACCATCCAGCACTTCACTATCTTCAAGGTCCCTTCTTCTCTCGGGGGCCATGTTATGGAGTGCGCAGCAGACACAAGAGTCATGCTGCCATTGCCAGCTGCTACCTTCCTTGCGTTTAGGTGGCCCTCCAATGATGTTTGGCAGCCTCCTTTTACGGCCATGTGATTCCCGCAGGTGCTGACGAATGCCTGCACCGTTTATTTGTTGACTGACTATTCACCCCGCAACCTGGGCTGACCCGATGGCGCAGATCCGTCAACTGTCAAGGCTTCCTCTGTGCCATTCACCTTTTCCTGGTGCCCATCTAAATCCCTTGGCTGGGCATGACTGGCTCCCTGTTGCGTGTTCAGTTACATGCAACTGGTATGTCCCAGGCAGCTTGTGCAACCTGTGCACATGCATCAAAATCTGAACATGCCCCTCAGTGATGTGTCAATGAGCTTTTTAATAATCTCAATTGTCATGGGTAATGGATCAAGCGTAATCCTGGGGTCACCACCCTCCCTGCCTGATGAAACTGTCCAGTGCCGAGAATGGTGGCAGGGAATCGACATGTTGACCAGTATTTTTGTCCCTCACTCTCCTTTTAATTTGCTCCTGGCAGGACGTGAAAATTCATCTCATGGTGCCAAAGAGTTAGAGAAGATGGGCTCAAATAAAGTGCAGAAAATCTGTCAGTTAGAATGTCATTACCAATTTAGAAAGCCACACAAGTGATCATGTTCAAGTGATCAGTGTATGCTCCTACAAAATCTTCGCTTCAATATCTATCAGCAAATAGATTAACATTATGAGCAATTTGAAGGACAGACAATTAAACTGAGCATAAGACACCAGATATCTGTTCGAGTGAATGAGCCGCATCCTGTCACAAGTGCATCTAGGTAGGTTGAATAAAGTGATTTTAATCATTTATTTCCATATATCATGGCTTTCCCTTGGACATTTGTCTGTATTCTAAATGAAGTAATAATGTATTCATTGTTATCCATTGAGCATATATATTAAATATAAAATTGTGGCTACCCAATTATACGTCAGCAATCTACTGAAGGAATTTAGATAATGGTTCTTGAATTCCCCGAGGTTAGATTGCAGCCTTGAAATTACTCTTGGTTAGTTATTGTTTTTCATAGTATATATAGTGAACTTTATGAGTAGCTTTACTTGGCTTGTTCTATAATGCTGCCAGCAGAGGTTATCGCTGCCAATGATATTTATAGATTAATGATTATGATATGATCATTGCAAGCTAATTGAGAAATAACTTACAGTTCATTCCTGGGAATCGTTCAGATCAGCAAGTGTAACACGTTAGATGCTACATGATACAACACAAAACTAAAGCTTTTCAGACTCTTCTTTTATAAGGTTGTGGCCATTGGAGGCCAGTCATCTCAACCCAAACATTATGCAGCAGTTCCTCAGGGCAGTGCTCTAAGCACAAGCATCTTCAGCTGCTTCATCAATGACCTTCTCTCCGCCATAAGGTCAGAAGTGGGGATGTCAATGATGATTGCAGGGTATTCAGTGTCATTCACGACTCCTCAAATACTGAAGCTGTCTGTGCCCATATGCAGCAAGACTTGGACAACATTCCGACTTGGGCTGATAAATGACAAGTAACATTTCTGCCAGGTAAGTGCCAGGCAATGACCATACCAACAAGAGAAAATCTGACTATCTCCCCTTGACGTTCAAAAGCATTACCATCTCTGAACCCTCTTCAATCAAGATTCTGGGGGGGCTTAATGTTGACCAGAAAGTTAACTGAACCAGCCGCATACATTCTGTGGTTACAAGAGCAAGTCGGACGCAAGAAATTCTGTGATGAGTAACTCACTTGCTGACTCCACAAAGCTTGTGCACCTGGCAAACAGTAGCAGAGGTGTGTACCATATACAAGATGCACTGCGGAAACCCACCAAACCTCCCTTGACAGCATCTACCAAGCCCACAACCTCTACTGCCTAGAACATCAAGGGAAGCAGAAGCTTGGAATACCACCATGAGCAAATTCCTCTTCAAGCCTGATATCATTCTGACTTGGAGCTATGCCGCTGTTCCTTCAGAACTACTGGCTCAAAGTTGTTTGCCTCATGGACTGCAGCAGAACAAGAAAGTGGTTCACTGCCAACTGTTCAAGGGGTAAGCAAAAAATGTTAGCTTTGCCAACAAGCTCTATTTTGCCAACAAAGCTTTATTTAGGGGCTCTCTGGTGGGGGTGGGGGTAGGGTAGGCAGGTCTTGCATTGTGGGGGGGGGGGAGGGATGGTGGTCTTTGTATGGGCTTTGGGGGCAACTCCCTTAAAGAGTTACCCCTTTGGCCCACCCCATCAGGATCATGTTTGGCATAACCAATAGTGATTCTCACCCAAGTGATTCCCGGCCCAGAGGACAGAGAATAACGCGGGCTGGAGAATATGGTGCCCGGCCAACTAAATGGATGCAATTTACATCCTGCTGGCGTGGGGTATGAACCTTAATCCTGACACCGGAAACGGGGGGGGGGGGGGGTGCAGTGGCAGGGGACAAGTGCCGGAGCATTGGAAATGGCACCGGCCTCATAGATAACACCATTACCGATGGCGTGAGGTGGAAAATTTCTCACATTGTTTATTAAATAAATTTACTTGTCTCATGCTTCTTCAATTGACCTGTAAGGGGACAGGCTTTTTTCACTGCTTTTCGTGTCTATTAATGTTGAAGTATATAATGTTCTTCTATCGAGCTGTTAGCAATGCAGGTTGGTATTGAGTTCTGGAATGTATTGTGTGACGTGTCAGTCCTTGGTTTTCTACTTGCATGTCGATAGTGTTGATTGCCTTGAAGTAGTAAAACAGATAAACATGTCTGATAGCAAGTATTTAACCACAGTGAAACAAAAAAATCATGCACTGACCCCACCAATGTCAAATGCCAGAAATACACACAGCAGCCGATTGTGGTGCCTATTAGTTTCTAAAACTAATTTAATGCCAGACCTGCCATTTTGGATTTACCACTCTAGTTACTGCCCTGTCTTAAACCTACACTGTTGAAGATGCATTCAGCTGCACAAACACTAATTAAAAGAATCATCAACAGGTCATAGCTAATTACTTTCTATTGATTCTGTTTAAGTTAATGGAAGGACTGGGAGGATTGAGGAACTGGATACAGTCAATGAAGTCCCCATGAGGAAGGCATTGCTTACGACTGTATGGGCTCTGAGCACTCCATTTGCTCTGAGCTGTGAAGGTTATAGAAACAGTTGCCCTTTGGCTGCAGCATGCGAAAGAGATGGTGCAGAGATAGCAACAAAAAAGACAGGCTTCTTTCAGAGAGAGGGAGTGGTGGTGGAGGTGTTTGGAGGGGAGGGTGGGGGCTGTGTTGGTGCTTGGGAAAGCCTCTCGGCAAGAGGTCCTACCACGTCTGACGTGTCAAGGAGTATTTGTCGTCCCTCCACCTCAGCCAAGCAGTATATGTGTCACGTGCAATTCACCAATGAGGAGGTCACTGAACTCTGCCAACTTTGCAGCCACACCACAGGTGGGAATGAGATAGCTTTTGGCCATAACGGTAATCATGGCTCTCAATTTCTCCCTGACCTATCTCTCAGGGTGCAGCAGGTGTCGTGACTAACATCTGCCAGTTTGTTGTCGATCGCTGGATCAGAGGCACAGAGGCTGTGCATTCCACTGCATTTTGTTCTATTAAAGCAGAGAGAAAAAGCATACCCTATAAATGGCTTTTTCAGGTTAGTGGGCTTCCTCATGGTGCCATTTCAGGCACTGCATCTCATTGCTAAGATATACTAAAACTGCAAAGGTTACTTTTCACTCAATTTGCAGATTGTGTGTGACCACACTGAGTACATCATTCTCATGAATGCTCTTTATCCTGGCAGAATCCGTAATATATTAACTGTGTGCTGGACCACAGGTCCAACAATCTATCAGCATTAAATAAAGTGTTAGCAGGGCAGCATGGTGGCACAGTGGTTAGCACTGCTGCCTCATGGCGTCGAGGTCTCAGGTTCGAGCCCTGCTCTGGGTCACTGTCCGTGTGGAGTTTGCACATTCTCCCCGTGCTTGCGTGGGTTTCGCCCCCACAACCCAAGGATGTGCAGGCTAGGTGGATTGGCCACACTAAATTGCCCCTTAATTGGAAAAAATGAATTGGGTACTCTAAATTTATTTTAAAAAACAAAGTGTTACTCACTCTACATCATTGGGGTGTTAATATAACTGTTTTGCTGCCTCGGATGACTCCCCTCCACTACTCGCCAGATCAGGTGTCCTGATTCTTGGTGGTCAGTTGCATTTCTCCAACCTGGCCACTGTGAAAGCACAGCACTTTTCATCCTGGATTCAGCAAATACCTTTGAGGGAGGAGGGAGCCACCACATCCACATTCCAGCTGGGTTATCCGTGAATGTACTATTTGAATAGAACAATGAAGATCTGGGTTTTACAGTCCCTGACCTTATCATCCCTCTGTGATGGACCATTGGAATTTCCTGAATCACAATCCGATAACAAAAGCCACCACACAAAAATCGCTCCATACCCTTTATCCATGAAACAGCCAACATTTCATACAATGCTCAAAGAATCATCCTTCTGCATTCCCTTAGTGCTTGTATTGTGGATTCCTTTGCTTGGTTTAGTGTTTCTACGAAATGTTACCCCAATGACTGCAAGCGTGGCTGATGAGAGGCTGCTGACTATAAATGGGTTGAGACTGCAGATGACCTTGCTGGATGATGCTGAGCAGCTCTGGGTCTTGAGGGCCCAGTTTCGGACTCCACCACATCAGTTTATGTGGCAGCTATCTGGGCTGGCTGGCTGGTGGAGCGGCAATGGCAGACGCACAAATGCCATCATCCTGAGGGAGGACAGCAGGTCCATGTTCCATTGAACCACTAGCGCTTTCCAGGACTTCACCTCAAACTGATTCTGCATCATGGGGCTGGATTCTCCATTTCGGAGACTAAGTCCCCACACCAGCTTGAAAACAGTGGTGTTTTACGCCAGAAAACTGGCGCAAAACGGCCACCGATTCCCTGCTCCGGGGGGAGGGGGGGGAAGCTAGCAGGGGGGCAGCATAGAGCTTCCAGCTCTAGCTGCCGATGTGGCCCGGAGCATTGCCGGGTCCGTGGCCACGCATGCGTACGGCGGCGGCCTGCAGCGGCCGCGCTGTGCTTCATGGTGGACTCAGTCCGCGGACCCGGACCGCAAATATAGTGCCCCCCTCTTTGGTCACATGCGTGCACCGGACCACCCCCCCTTCAGTGTCCCCAGGCCCGATTGAAGACCCTCTGCCCACGGATCTGCTGTCCCCTGTTGACTTCTTTATTTCTGTGTGAACCACAAGCTGTTGCTTACATTGACCGAATGACCACACAACCAGTATATTAGTTCAAAAGGCAGTTTATTAATACACACAAGACTTATTTCTATGTGCAATGATACACGTGGCTACGCACTAAACTGGACCTAATAACTAAGATGACCTTTACTTAATTTGGGGGTGACTGGCTCTGTACGAGAGATCAGGGGCGGGATTCTCCGCAAACTGGCGCGATGTCCGCTACCCGGCGGCAATAACGGTGCGGATCACTCCGGCGTCGGGCCGCCCCAAAGGTGCGGAGATCCGCACCTTTAGGGGCCAAGCCCTCACCTTGAGGGGCTAGGCCCGCGCCGGAGTGGTTTCCGCTCCGCCGGCTGGCGGGAAAGGCCTTTGGCGCCACACCAGCCGGCGCTGAAAGGTCTTCACCGGGCGACGCATACGCGGGAGCGTCAGCGGCCGCTCACGGCAACCCCGTGCATGCGCAGGGGAGGGGGTCTCTTCCACCTCCGCCATAGTGAAGACCATGGCGAAGGCAGAAGAAAAAGAGTGCCCCCATGGCACAGGCCCGCCCGCTGATCGGTAGGCCCCGATTGCGGGCCAGGCCACGGTGGGGGCATCCCCCAGGGCCAGATCGCCCCATGCCCCCCCCCCCAGGATCCCGGAGCCTGCCCGCGCCGCCTTGTCCCGCCGTTCTGAAGGAGGTTTAATCCACGCCGGAGGGCGAGGGTTGACAGCGGCAGGACTTCGGCCCATCATGGGCCGGAGAATCGTGGGGGGTCGGAGAATCGCGCCCCAGGCCTTTATCTGTGTCCACGTGGGTCGGTTGGAAGTCGTCAGGTTTGTCTCGGCTGGGCTCGTCCTTCAGGTAGCGATTGTGGGTCCTTGAACTTGGCTGGTTGATATGCGGCAGTTGGCCGCACACAGGTCGGTCCAAATAGGCCAATCACTCGGTTTGTAGTTCTTCTTATTCCCCAGGGTTTTCGCGCCCTTTAGGGCAGTCCTAACTCCAGATCCAATGGATCGTTAAGGTTTCGATCACCCTCATTGATCCTGGCCAATTAGGGGGCGGATACCTCGATGGCTGGGTGGGTCCTAGCTGTCATTGTCCCAGGCACGTAGGCCTTTCTAAATAAGGGGAAGTGGTGCCGGTTAGTCTGCTACTGTTGCTGTTCCTTGATTCAAGTTCTATTGTCCTGGGGAAAATGGTGATTGACCTTTAATAGCTGCAAGTTTCTGTCAGGTCTGGCTTCTTTGCACAATACACAGAGGCTGTGTACTTGTCTGTGCCCCAAGTTGACCACAATTCCCATGGTCCTTTGCAGGTGGGCATTTTAGATGGCTACAGCCCCGACTTTGGTGGCGCCGGACTGAGTCCGCAGCCAGCACGCTGAATTCACGATGGGTGAGACGAGACTAGTCCCATGCCGTCAGGAATTTGGCCGGTCGGGGTCGGAGCATCACGGGGCAGGCCTCAGGCAATGGACTGAGGCCTTGGATACGGCGTGCGGCGTACTCTTAGAGTACGCCACTTTTCAGGGGTCAGAGCATCCGAAAACCGGTGCCGGCCCGATTTCGGTGTTAAAACAGATTCTCCGCCCCGTCGCCGAACACGATTTTGGCGTTGGGGATCGGAGAATCCAGCCCATGATCTTTCAACCCCAAATTATTTCTCACTGCTGTACTGATCTCATCCTTCATTACCAGCAATACACCAGTTCCTTTTCCTGTTTGCCGATTGTTATGTTTTAAAGGGCTTTGCTTATACTGCACAGTGGAGACAAAGGATAACCAGGTTGCCACACCGTAGGTGACTTCACAGAATCACAGAATAACACAGTGCAGAAGAGAACTTCGGCCATCGGATCCGCACTGACACATGAAAAACACCTGATTTACTTACCGAATTCCATTTACCAGCACTTGGACAATAGCCTTGAATGTTATGGTGAGCCGAGTGCTCATCCCGGTACTTTTAAAAGATGTGAGGCAACCCGCCTCTCCAACCCTCTCAGGCAGTGAGTTCCAGACCGTCACAACCCTCTGGGTAAAAAAGATTTTCCTCATATCCCCCTAAACCTCTTGCCTCTCACCTTGAATGTGTGTCCCATCATGATTGACCCGATCCACCCTGTCCATGCCCCTCATAATACTTTACCAGTTGTCAAATTTTATTACGGAGGTGAAATCTCCCAATGCCTCTGGAATACATAACATCCCTCCCCCTTTATTGCAACAACAAATATTAACAAACATTAACTTAAACTTACTCATGGCGCACAGTGATCAAGTATTATTATTATTAGACAATTTAGTACAAGAGTCTTTTAGGTGGATGTTGGTTCCACTTAGGCAGAATCTGTCGATCAGGATTCTTTGTTTTCACATTCTCGGTAGTCTGTTTCACACTGGGCTCAGGCACATCATCTATTGAAGTTGTCTTTTCCTTCAGCTTCTATAGGTTGACTGTTGAGAAGACCCGGTACTGTGCAATCTGATTGACCATATCAGATATGCGTGGGAGGGGGTACGCGTCGAGCTGCGTGTACCGACTGATGACTGTACCGACTGTAGTCAACGACCATCCTGTTTGTCTCCCCAGTTTTGACCACTACCACTTGGGCACTCCAGGGGCTGTTGCTGGGCTCGATGATGCCTTCCCGAAGCAGCCGCTGGACTTCAGACCTGATGAAGGTCCTGTCCTGGGCGCTGTACTGTCTGCTCCTGGTGGCGATGGGTTTGCAATCCGGGGTTAGGTTTGCAAAAAGGGAAGCTGGGTCGACCTTAAGGGTCGCGAGGCTGCACACAGTAAGGGGTGGTAGAGGCCCACCGAATTTCAGGGTTAGGCTCTGGAGGTTGCACTGGAAGTCCAGGCCGAGTAGCAAGGCAGCGCAGAGGTTGGGGAGGACGTAGAGGTGGAAGCCGCTGAACTCCACGCCCTGGACAGTGAGAGTGGCGATGCAGTACCCCCGGATCGCCATGGAGTGGGACCCGGAGGCCAGAGAGATTCTCTGGTTAGCGGGGTGTACCGCGAGGGAGCAGCACCTTACCTTATCGGGGTGAATGAAGCTCTCAGTGCTCCCAGAGTCCAGCAGGCAGGAGATCTCGTGCCTGTTGACCTTCACTTTAGTTGAAGCAGTCGCGAGGTTGTGTGGTCGAGACTGGTCAATCGTGACCGAGGCGAGACGCGGCTGGTCATTGGCGGTTGCAGGCGATGAGCGGCCGGATGAGGTGCCCGACGTGCATGGGTCCTGAGTCGGGTAAGATGGCGGTGCCCACGGGGCCGCACGTGTCGTGGGGAAAACAAGATGGCGCCGCCCGTTGGTCCTGGGAGGAACAAGATGGCGGTGCCCACGGGCCGCACGTGTTGCGAGTCGAGCAAGATGGCGGTGTCCACTGGCCGCACGTGGTCCTAGGAGGGGAAGATGGCGGCACCCACTAGCTGCTCGTGGGGGGGTGCCGGGACAATAGCGGCGATTGAGCGGGCCTGGCACACTGCAGCAAAATGTCCCTTCTTGCCACAGGCCTTGCAGAGGGCGCTCCGCGCCGGGCAGCGCTGTCGGGGGTGTTTTGACTGCCCGCAGAAGGAGCATTTGGGCCCCCCGGGGGTTTTTGTTGGCTGCCGCGCGGCACAGACGTGGGACTGGCTGAGGGCGGTCGCTGATGGGGTCCACAATAAGGGATCCGTCTGCGGAGTCCATGATGCACAGGGGGAGTGGGCCGCGCGGTCAGGGGCATAGGCCTGAATGTTGCGTGATGCGACCGTAATTGAAAGTGCTAGTTTTTTGGTCGCCGCGAGGTCGAGCGTGGTCCCCTCTAAGAGGCGCTGGCAGATGTAGTCAGACCCTATGCCCATAACAAATGCGTCTCTCATTTGGAAATTCGAGTGTCCGTGGCCGAAACGGCCTGACAGTCACAGTCGCTACCTAGGGGGAGCAGGGCGCGCCAGAAATCTTCCACCGACTCACCGGGAAGTTGACGCCGCGTGGAGAGGAGGTGCCTGGCATAGAGCGTGTTAGTCCGCTGAGCATAGTTTTCCTTCAGTAGCGCCATGACCTCTGCGTAGGTCGCGCGTCCTGGACAAGTGGAAAGACGTTGGAGCTCAGCCGCGTGTACAGAATCTGGAGCTTCTGTGCTTCTGGGATTGGGGCTGGCGCAGACACGATGTGCGCTTCAAAACAGGCTAGCCAATGGTCAAAGTCCTTTTTGGCGTTGTCTGCTTGCGGATACAGCTGCAGGCGATCCGGCTTGATGTGGAGGTCTATCTTCTGAAAATCTCAGTGTAATAAATTGATGCACGATCAATTACACAAAGATGAGAGTAGGATGTAATCGAGGTTTTATTACACTGAGATGAGTGGCCTCCTACAGCAGCTGACGAAATGGCTGCTGTACTGGGAGCACACATATTTATACTCCGCCTACTGGGCGGAACCAGCAGGCAGGGATCTACCCCCATACCTGTAGTACAGGGGCCTTACCATAAAGCACCTATATCAACATCCTATATATACAATATATACATCAGTGGTGACTACCACAGGCACATCATCCAATGAAGTTGTTTTTTCTTCTACAAGGTGATTAGTTCCACTGTTGTACAGTTTGAATTTGACTCAAGTCATAATTCTACGTCCAGGGATCTCCCAACTTTGAGAGTCCGATGTTCGCCTATCAGATACTGACTCTACAAATTCTTTTACTGAAGCACGGATTTGTTCGCTGTTTCTCCTCCAAACTCTCTCATCATTGGTTTGCACCATAGAAGTGATACTCTGCAAGCACTGTGGCAGGTCTTCTCACTTGAAGAGCAATTTCTGATTAAAACTTTTTCTCTTTGCTCAAAAATTCTTGGTTTTGATATCTGTTAATGGTGAGTCAGTTGGTTTTGCTGTTGTCGCTCTACTATGGTAGAAGTGTCAGGTGGTAAGAGCAAATCAAACTTGGTTCTCAGCTTCAATTTTGAAGCAATATTGCCATCGGGTTTTGGATTGCTGCATGGACAGTATTTCTATAGGAAATGAGGAACTAGTTCATGCTCTTAAACAATGGTCCTTCGTCCTTGAAGGCTTTGAAAGCATTTTTCAATGACTGTGCCAACCTCTCTGCCAATCCACTTGTGGACGGATGACAAGGTGTGGTTTTTATATGCTGTATGCCATTGTTTCAAGGTACTGCATGAATTATTTTGACATGAACTGATACCCGTTATCTATGACTCGTTGTTCTTGTTTGCCAAACCATGCAAATACTTTGTCCAGACGTTCCATTGTCTTTTCTGTAGTCGTTGACTTCATTATCATGCTTTCCAGCCATTTCGAAATAGGAAAAGAAATATATATCTTTCAATTGGTCTCACAAAGTCGATATGTACTCTTTGCCATGGTTGCTTCGGTCAATTCCAAGGGTGAAGTGGTTGTCGAGGTGGAGCATTTCGTACCCTGGCACAAGACTGACTTTGACCTACTCTTCCGTCAATCTGTGAGTCTAGTCCTAGCCACCAGAAATAGCTCCGTGTGAGTTTGTTCATATGTGCAACTCCTGGATGTCCTGCATGGAGTTGATCCATATATGGCTCAACAAGCATGGAGGAATGCTAACCCTGATTCCTCCATATAAGCACTCCGTTTTGTACTGCTCAAGTTCCCTTGTTCTGGATTTCTTCTCTGTTTATCCAGCGGAATAACTTTCTAGATCATGTCCATGACCTTCCCTAACACTGGATCTAACCTTGTGTGTCTTGCACCTGAGATACTGAAATAGGTACACTAGCCACCTGGTAAAGGTACAGATAGTTTACATAGTTCTCCTGTGATTCGGCTTTATCCCGCATTGGCAGATGTGATAGGGCATTCACATATTGCTCCAATTTTCTGTATGTAATCTCAAGGTTATGCGTTGATACGATGAGGGGCCATCTCTGTAAATGACTCGCAGCTAGGGGGAGTATTCCTCTATATGACCAAAAATGGTTGCAAAAGGTCTGTCGTCTGTTAATAAGCTAAAACATCTTCCATACAAGTAATGATGAAATAGTTTGATTCCAAAGATTACATTTCAGGCTTCATTTTCCAATTGAGCATAATTCTGTTTAACATTGTCAATGTTCTTGAAGTGAAATCTATTGGTCTTTCATCTCCATTTGGCATTAACTGAGAGACAAATGCACCCACCCCATAGAGAGAATGTGCCACTTGCGAGTTGTATTTTCAGCTTTGGTAGAAATGAACTAAGCCACTTCCGATTTCTTGAGAACATTCTTGAGTTCAGTATATACCTCTTTGCAGACTTTTGTCCATGCCCATTGTTGGTTCACACATAACGTATGAAATGGTTTTAATATGGTAGTGAGATTTGGAATAAATTTTCCATAGTACTTGATGAGTCCTAAAACAAAATCTCAGTTGCGATATATTCTGAAGTCTTGGCGCATCTAAAACGCAGTCACCTTCTTAGGTTCCTTGTGAAGTCCCTCCTTACCAATTACATGGCCAAGATAATTTATTGCTGATTGGAAAAATTTGCATTTTTCTTTCTTTCCGCAAAAATTGTGTGGGGGGGGGGGGATTTTCCGTCCCGCCAACCCGTTATTCGGCACAGCAGGATTCTTCGTTCCTGCAGTCGACCAATGGAGTTTTGCATTGTGGCCACCCCCACACCATCAGGAAACCCGTGGGCATGGGTGCGCCATGTTGCCACCAGGGGCACAGGGTCCCGTATCGGCAGCCGGAGCAGCAAGGAGCACTCCGGGGCCCTGCTCGCCCCCTGCAAAACTCACCATTCTTAGCTGGTCTCTGCAGCACAGCTACAAATTGTGGAATATTTCATCCTCATCTTGACTACTTCGATGAAATCTGAATCTCTCTGCTATGGTTAAAGGGGTCTTCAAGGGTTTTCATTAATTCCTCATAAATTATTGTACCAGGCTTTTTAGGATGGACAAGGCTTTGTAATACGCTATACGTTTTCTGTCCTATCATATTCAAGAAAGTTGATACTTTAATTTCATCCAGCATCCTGTTTGCTGCAAGTACTAGAATCACTCTTCAGAGGAAATCCATGATTCCGCGTTCTCATCAAATCATTCCACAGCGGCACCTTTTGCGCCATCGCAGTTACCAGTGTTTAAGTTCTAGTAATTTCTTTAACTTTTCCTCTCCTCGAATGTCTTTCCCTTTGATGCACCATCAATTACACAGGAGGCAAGTTGTAGGAAACGAAGTAATGGTTTTAATATTCTAAGATGTAGCCTGTCTGCTGCTGAACCCAGACTGGAGACAGGGCTATAGATCAGTCAGTTATATGCAACACCTAGTGGGGTGGAGCCACGGAAGTACAACAATATATAACACAGTGAGTAACAATGGGACAAACAGTAACAGAGAATATATACAGTGCTGTAAGTAACAGTGGACCAACAGTGGAACTACAATAACAGTGGTTCACCACATTCACCCCCTGTTTAAAAAAAAAGGTCCAGCGGGGGTGAAGCAAACTTATAGATTAAGTCTATCAGGAGCTTTAACCGTCCACTATGATCTCTTCAGTCCCGGCTGTGGTATGGGCACTGGTGTCGAGACCTGCGACTCCGGGAGCGTGTCGTCCTCTTCTTCTTCCGGAAGCATCGACAGAGAGGGAGACGGTGTATGCACAGGGTCAATGGTAATGGAGGTAGACAGTGGAGGGTCAGGTGGGGAACCAGCGGGTGCCAGGTCCCGGAGGGAGACTGTGTCCTGCCGCCCGTCCTGATGTGCCATGTAGGCATAGTGTGGGTGAGCGTGGAGAAGCATAACCGCTCGACCAGGGGATCGGTTTTGTGGTTCCTCACATGCTTCTGAAGGAGGACAGGCCCTGTGGCTGTCAGCCAGGATGGGAGCGAGCCCCCTGAGGTGGACTTCCTAAGGAAGACAACCATACGACCGCGAGTGGTCTCGTTGGTGGCAGTACACAGAAGCGACCGGATAGAGTGGAGCGCATCGGGAAGGACCTCCTGCCAGCGGGAGACTGGGTGACTTCTAGACCATAGGGCCAGGAGGACGGCCTTCCAGACCGTCGCGTTCTCCCTCTCCACCTGTCCGTTTCCCCGGGGGATGTAGCTGGTAGTTCTGCTTGAGGTGATGCCCTTGCTGAGCAGGAACTGAAGCAGCTCATCACTCATGAACGAGGAGCCCCGATCACTGAGGATGTAGGTGGGGAAACCAAACATGGTGAAGAGGCTGTGCAAGGCCTTGATAACAGTGGCCGAGGTCATGTCAGGGCATGGGATGGCGAAGGGAAAACGTGAGTACTCATCAACGATGTTGAGGAAGTACACATTACGGTCGGTGGAGGGTGATGTGTTGGGTGTTCTGGATCCGTGGAACACATACAGGTCACCAACACTTGAAATAGTGCAACACTATTTTATTGAATCATTTACTTTTTAACATACTCTGACTGTGGGTTAACACGATACTAGCTTTAACTAAAGACATTTTCCTTGTCCTAACCAGTCGATGCACTCAGCACATGGTGAATGTCTGTGTTGCAGGCTGTGAGCTCTGTCCTTCTAGCTAGCTGCAGCTCGAATGAGCGGGAACTCTGATGCCCCCTGTCTTTATAGTGCGTGTGCTCTAACTGGTGATTGGCTGCGGTGTTGTGTGTGTTGATTGGTCCCACTGTGTGTCCATTAGTGTGTGTCTGCACCATGATATACTGGTGTATATTATGACAGAGGGGAGGGCCCTTTGAAGTCGATGCTAAGGCGCTCAAAGGGGCGAGAGGCCTTCACCAGGTGCGCGCTGTCTGGCCAATAGAAGTGCGGTTTGCACTCAGCGCAGACCTGGCAGACCCTGGTCATGGTCCTGACCTCCTCGCTGGAGTAAGGCAGGTTGCGAGCCTTGACAAAATGAAAACAACGGGTGACCCCCGGGTGACAGAGGTCATTGTGGAGGGCCCGAAGTCGGTCTACTTGTGCACTGGCACATGTACCGTGGGACAGGGCATCTGGGGGCTCATTGAGCTTCCCAGGATGATACAAGATGTCGTAATTATAGGTGGAGAGTCCGATCCTCCACCTCAGAATCTTGTCATTCTTGATCTTGCCCCGCTGTGTATTATTGAACATGAAGGCAACCGACCGTTGGTCAGTGAGAAGAGTGAATCGCCTTCCGGCCAGGTAATGCCTCCAATGTCGCACAGCTTCTACAATGGCCTGGGCTTCCTTTTCGACGGAGGACTGCCAAATTTCGGAGCCCTGGAGGGTACGGGAGAAGAAAGCCATGGGCCTGCCCGCCTGGTTGAGGGTAGCGGCCAGAGCAAAGTCAAACGCATCGCTCTCCACCTGGAACGGGATGGACTCATCCACAGCGTGCATCGTGACCTTGGCAATTTCTGCCTTGATGCGGCCTCAGCCGACAGGGGAAAAAGGGTGGATTTGATGAGTGGGAGGGCCTTGTCCGCATAGTTGGGGACCCACTGGGCAGAGTACGAGAAGAACCCCAGGCATCTCTTCAGGGCCTTGGGGTAGTGGGGATGTGGAAGTTGCAGGAGCGGGCGCATGCGGTCGGGATCGGGCCCGAGGACACCGTTTTCCACAAAGTAGCCGAGGATGGCTAGGCAGGTCTTGCGGAAGACGCATTTCTCCTTATTATACGTAAGATTAAGGAGCTTGGCGGTGTGAAGGAAATGCAGGAGGTTAGCGTCATGGTCCTGCTGGTCATGGCCGCAGATGGTGACATTATCCAGATACGGGAACGTGGCCCGCAGCCATTCGGTCCATCTCCTGTTGGAAGACCGAGACCCCATTGGTGACGCCGAAGGGGACCCTGAGGAAGTGGTAGAGGTGCCCATCTGCCTCGAAGGCAGTGTATTGGCAGTGCTCCGGGTGGACAGGGAGCTGGTGGTACGCGGACTTCAAGTCTATTGTGGAGAAGACTCGGTACTGCGCAATCTGGTTGACCATGTCAGATATGCGGGGAATGGGGTACGCATCGAGCTGCGTGTACCAGTTGATCGTCTGACTGTAGTCGACGACCATCCGGAGCTTCTCCCCAGTCTTGACGACCACCACTTGGGCTCTCCAGGGGCTCGTACTGGCCTCTATGATCCCTTCCCGCAGGAGTTGCTGGACCTCTGACCAGATAAAGGCCTTGTCCCGAGCACTGTATCGTCTGCTCCTAGTGGCGACGGGCTTACAGTCCGGGTGAGGTTAGCGAAGAGCGAGGATGGGGCGACCTTAAGGGTCGCGAGGCTACAGACGGTGAGAGGGGGAAGGGGTCCACCGAACGTTAAGGTCAGGCATTGGAAGTCTAGGCCTAACAAAAGGGTCGCGCAGAGATAGAGGAGGACGTAGAGTTTAAAGTTAACGTACTCTATGTCATGTATCGCAAGAGCCCCGGATCTCAACAGAGTGTGATCTGGAAATCAGGGAGATTGTCTGGGATGCAAGGAAAATTCGGAGGGAGCAGTGCCTTACTGTATCCGGATGAACAAAGCTGTCCGTGCTCCCAGAGTCGAATAAGCAGGTCGTCTCATGCCTGTTGATCCAGACGGTCACCATAGAGTTCTTGAGATGACGGGGCCGGGACTGGTCGAGGGTGACGGATGCGAGCTGCGGAAGGTGGCTGGTCTGGTCGGTGGTAGCGGGTGGCGTCGAAGATGTCGGCCAAGATGGCAGCCCTCACGAGTCGCACGTGGTGGGCCGCGTAGAAGATGGTGGCCAAGATGGCGGCCCCCACGAGTCGCACGTGGCGGGTCACGTCGGAGATGGCGAACAAGATGGTGGACTCCATGGGTCGCACGAGGTGGATGATGCGTTAGAAGCAGCCGGTCCCGACAGGCAAGATACCATGCGGCGGGATTTGGACGTTTTAGGCCGGGCTTGGCAGACCTTTGCAAAGTGGCCCTTCTTACCGCACTCTCTGCAGGTCGCGTTCCAAGCTGGGTAGCATTGTCTGGAGTGCTTACCCTGGCCGCAGAAGTAGCAGGACGATCCCACGGAGTTGGCGGGATGCCACACGGCACAGTCTTGTGACACCCCCGGATCGGGTGATGGCTGCGGCCAGGACGCCCACGAGGATGCCGCGTGGTCGGGCATGAAGGCATCCATATTCCGGAAGGCCACTTCCAGGGAGTTCGTGAGCCACACCGTGTCATTTAGGTCGAGAGTATCCCCTTCGAGCAGGCGCTGACGGATGTAGTCAGACCGAACGCCGGCCACATAGGCGTCCCGGATCAGGAGCTCGGTATGTTGAACTGCCGTTACTGCCTGGCAGCTACAATTCCGGGCGAGTACCCGCAAGTCACGCAGGATCTCGGCCAAAGATTCTCCTGGGCGATGACACCTCATGGCGAGGAGGTGACGGGCGTACACCTCGTTTACCGCCCTCACGTACTGCCCTTTGATGAGTGTAATCACCTCGTCGTACGTGGCCGCGTCTCTGATGAGGGTAAATAATCGGTGGCTCACCCGGGCGTTGAGGACCCGAAGCTTGTGCTCCCCTGAGACGGCGCCAGTGGAAGAGTCGAGGTAGGCCTCGAAACAGCTTAGCCAATGCTGTAAGATCGCGGTGGCGTCGGCTGCCTCTGGGTCCAGGTCCAATTGCTCAGGCTTGCGTGACTTATCCATCGTACCTTCTTAGAGTATTAAATTGATGCACCATCAATTACACACAAGGCAAGTTGTAGGAAACAAAGTAATGGTTTTAATACTCTAAGATGTAGCCTGTCTGCTGCTGAACCCAGACTGGAGACAGGGCTACAGATCAGTCAACTATATACAACACCCAGTGGGGCGGAGCCACGGATGAACAACAATATATAACACAGTGAGTAACAATGGAACAAACAGTAACAGAGAATATATACAGCACTGTAAGTAACAATGGAACTACAGTGGAACTACAATAACAGTGGTTCACCACACCCTTCGAATTTTATTTGTATAATTTCCTTTGCTGTTTCTTAAAAAAATTATTTTCTTAGATGGACTGTTGGTTTAAGAATTTTTGTCTTATTTTGCAAACACCAATCTGTTTAAAAATCAGAAGATTTCAGCTATGCATACAGCACCTAAACCTTGGTTCCTATCACGTTATGTTTCCTTTTTGAGCAGTTGCTTTTCCCAAAAGGTCTCTCTCTATCTCTCATGGTGTTCAAGTATCTGATGCTGCAGCCCAGCACATGCGAAGGCGGACAACTGAAAAAGACGCCACAGCTTTGATAAGGACCTTTCTTTTTAAATATAGCCTACCCCTTTCTTTCTTTACTTTACTCGATTTCTAAGAGGTTTTGATTCCGCTGAGACTAATATTACCATCGACGCTGGCTGAATTTTCTTTTTAATTTCCTGCCTTCAATTCTCCGCACGCTCCAAGGAATGGTCCAGAGTGTAATGATATGTAGAATATCATGTGTATAATTTAATAACCGAACTGCAAGTAAAGACAGATGCTGTATGCATTGACTGAAATTCTAGCATCCGACCACAGGTGCCGTGGTGACAGGAGTAGGTCACTGGAATACAGGCCACATGGAGATAGGATGTAATCAGCTGGACAGCACACAGACACAGAATCTGGACAACAAGCACAGAGTACATTAACATATCGAGCAGCTCCTGAGTTAACAGTTATTAATGAGAGTTAACCATAGTTGTTTGTATTTAGCGGTCATATCTAACTGCAATCTTACATCATAGAAACCGTTTAGTGATTTTGTTAATTAATAAACAGTTTTGTTCACTTACAAAGCCAAATGTTCTCTGAGCACTTCAACTGCAAAGACCTTGTCATCCGTGCATACGGAGAACATTACATGGCACTACAGAGTGAATGTCAAATGGGTGCAGTTAGGAAAAACTAGATACGGCAAGAAAAATTTCAAAGGACAATCCGGTGCTCGACAGGAAAGAGATTGGCTGCAAAACTTAAGACGAGCAGGTGAAGCGAGATGGAAGCACTCCAGCCTCCTGACCCACTCCTTCGATTCCGGCTTGGGTCACTGTGCGGAGTCTGCACATCCTCCCCGTGTGTGCATGGGTTTCCTCCGGGTGCTCCGGTTTCCTCCCACCGTCCAAAGATGTGCAGGTTAGGTGGATTGGCCATGATAAATTGCCCTTAGTGTCCAAAATTGCCCTTAGTGTTGGGTGGGGTTGCTGGGTTATGGGGATAGGGTGGAGGTGTTGACCTTGGGTAGGGTGCTCTTTCCAAGAGCCGGTGCAGACTCGATGGCCGAATGGCCTCCTTCTGCACTGTAAATTCTATGATAATCCTCACGACTGGCAATGTAGATGCTAACTGGCATGCTTTTAAACAACAATTTACTTTTTACATGGAGGTTCGGGGTCTCCAGGAGACCTCAGATCAGGGGTTAATAGCCGTACTGATGACTGTTACTTGTCTCCAAACAATTAACTTATATAACATGGTCCAGTTTGCCTTGGAGGATGTCAGAAACAGCGACAATAAAATAATTGGTCGCTTCAATGGCTACTGCCATTGGAAGAAAAATGTAACGTTAGACCGATATGTCTTTCGTATGCGGTTATAAAAATTGGGTGAAGCATGCGACTGTTTTGTAACAGACTTGCGTCTTAAAGCGCAATCCTGCAATTTTGCAGACCTGCAGGATTCTCTAATCAAGGACCAAATTGTTTATAGATTTAAAAGTCACATGTTGCCCGAACGATTGTTATGCGATGATGTGACTTTATTTGATGCAATACAGATATGCAAGGCCAGCGAAGTTGCTTTGCAACAACTCATGGAAATTCAAACACAGGGAAGTGGCACGAAATGAGAAAGCGAGACTGGTGCCATCTTTGCGGTGTTGCAGCAAAACAATGTGATCAGCAAGGGGACGGTCATTTTAGAAGAACATCGGAACACGCCGCTTTGCGTCCAGGTGCGGCAGAATGCACAGCCCGCGTAAGTGCCCTGCATATGGCAAAACGTGTGCCAGATGCTCAAACGCAACCATTTTGCCCAGCAATGCCAGTCCATGGAGCGAACACAGGTGCCAAGGAGCATCAACTACATAAATGAAATGAGCCACGATGCTTCTACATTGCAAAATGCCGTCCGGAGTAGGCAGAATGAGGATACCAGTGCCACAGGTGGCGATGAAGATTCATTCTTCATCGATACCATCGTGGAAGACACAGAACGATTCTACGAAATAAAAGAAATGGGAACCGGCCAGGTAGATAATTGGATAACTCAGCTAATGATAAATCAAACTAGCACATTCATCAAGATGGACACTGGTGCCAGAGTAAATTTAATAAATGAGGCAGACCTCAAGAAGATGTGCATTCAGCCAGACAATGAGTGTAGTCTCACAGACAACCAGGACGCACGAATTAAGACCCATGGAAAATGAGCTCTACAAGTAGAGTTTAACGAACAGTCATATTTGGTGGAATTTGCGGTTGCTGAGGCAGATAAGAGATCACTGCTAGGCGCAATAGCATGTGAGGCCCTACAATTAGTCCAGCGACGATACGATCAAGCCGACGATTTCTTTGAACTCGACGAATTGCTCAGCGACAATGCAATCGCCGGCACAGAAATTAAAGAAACAGGTACCAACTGTATACAGATGGCGCACATGGCAGCCGCAGATGAAAAGACACAACAGACGCCAGAGAACAAATCCAAAACTCAGGCCACAGCTCTGCTCAGAAAAAAGCACGATCAAGCTGCTACCGAAAGCATGGTGGGCCGAGAAGTCAGGGTTGCTTCCGAGAGCGTGCACCAACACAGTGACCAAAACCGTGAGTCAAACGAAATAATAAATACAATGCGACACATATCTCAGCAGCTGCAAGAACAACTAAACCAAAACAAAAGAATGATAGAAAACAATTGGCTAACCATAAAGCAGGAAACCGCTGAGATGAATGCCATGCAGCACAGCACCAAGGACACACAGACAATGTGAAACCACATGCAGGCACAAGCGCCCTCTGAGGTTGTGGGTGAGCCCTGGTACAGCAAGGAAATCCCTGAAGCCAGATAAAACGGAGCCACTGCCTTCAAAACTTAATTGGGAAGTTGGGCTGGCAGCAAAAGCCGGGAAGACATTTAAACACCTCAAGCTCAAGACAAAGAACACCCTCCACATCAAAGACGGTGAAACAGCAGAAAAAGCCAAGAGACTGATACAGCCTTTTAAAAATACCGGACACTTAAAAAAAAAAAAATTGCATGTGTACAATTTGACCCATTTTAAAAACTGTCTTTGTAAATAGTTCATATGTGCATGTAAATGATTTAACAATTGTCTTGAAAAAGAGAAGGATGTAATTATATGTAGAATATCATTTGTGTATAATTTAATAACCGAACTGTAAGCAAAGATAGTATGCATAGACTGAGATTCCAGCATCCGACCATAGGTGGCGTGGTGACAGGAGTAGGTCTCTGGAAGACAGGCCGCTTGGAGATAGGATGTAATCTCTTGGACAGCACACCAATACAGAATCTGGACAACAAGCACAGAGTACAGTCGCATATCGAGCAGTGCCTGAGTCAACAGTTATCTATAAGAGTTAACCATAGTTGTTTGTATTTAGCGGTAATATCCAACTGCAATCTTATGTCATAGAAACGCTTTAGTGATTTAGTTAATTAATAAGCCGTTTTGTACATTTACAAAGCCGTATGTTCTCTGAGCACTTCAATTGCAAAAACCTTGTATTCTTTGCATACAGAGAACATTACACAGAGTACTTTCTATTCATTTTAAAATTAATGTATACCCTTAGCAAAGGCTAAAGACCCATTTCCAATGGTCAGATTTACTGTACTTCAGTCCATGGTGGAGTGGCCTCCTGAAAACCGACCCTTGACTCGAGGTCCAAGTCTGAATTGTTTCCTCGGACTATTTTACTGGAAAAGCATCCTCGTCACCAGTTTTGTCTTGTACTGTTATGTTTTGCGTTTTCAAATTAATAACCAGAGGCAAAGGTTAATCAGGTTATCACACCATGTTGCGCAATTGTCACACTTTATTGCAGAGGAGATGTTTGCCCACAGTCCGAGGTGAAAGAGAGGGAAGTCTCCCAAATGCCTCTGGTCATGTCACCATGTACCAAGTGACAAACTATACAGAAGGCCATTGGTTACAATACTTAACATCTATCCTTCCTCAATGTTGAAGACTCTTGACATTCAATTCCAATCCCTTGGTCACCCTGCTGCCATGACTGTGTAATGGCAATCAGATCATTGCTCTTTCCTTCAACTTGTGCTGTAAATTCATCTACCTTGTTGCAAATGTTGTGTGCATTCAGATAGAGTGCCTTTAATTATGCCTTTTTATTACTTTTGCACCTTCTAGTCTTATCTGCTCTGTCCGTTTATGTCACACTCAGATCATCAATTCCCTTATTGCTACCTTTCCCTCTTGTGTTGGCCTCTCTCTTTAATAATCACATGTTCCCTCGCTTGATCCCCCACCCCCACTATTTAGTTTAAAGCCCACTCTTCCACCCTAGGTAGATAACATGCCAGAGCTTTCCCCAGTACTAATGGCAGTGCCCCAGGAATGGAAACCCATTTCTTCCACACCAATCTTTGAGCCAGATCTCTAGTCTTATTCATCCTACATCAACTTGCTCGGGGTTCAGGTAATAATCCAGAGAATATTAATTTTGAGGTGCTGATTTTTAATTTAGCTCCTAGCTGCTCACACTTTTAAGCAGAACCTCTTTTCCCATCTTACCTATGTTCTTGGTACCTAGGTGGACAATTACAACTGGATCTCCCCTCCCAGTGCAATTTCCCCTCCAGCCCAGAGCAAATGTGAGGAGTGAGCTGTGGTTGATGTAGATTATTGCTCAGCAAGAAAAGGGGTTGGGGGAGTTGTGGGGAGATGTTGAACGGGGCAGATGTGTTGAGGCTAGTGCTACAGTTTCATTTTCATTTTAGTTATTTGGCATTTGAAGATACTTTCACTGACCTTGTCTGCATTTACAATGTTGTTAAACCGCTTGCAACACTATAAGTAAGTCCACAGAGCTGGACTGCTGGAATTGACCGCAGTAACTATCTGTTCACAGCGCCAGGGTCTCAGGTTCAATTCCCCACTGGGTCACTGTCTGTGCGGAGTCTGCATGTCCTCCCCGTGTCTGCGTGGGTTTCCTCCGGGTGCACCGGTTTCCTCCCACAGTTCAAAGATGTACAGGTTAGGTGGATTGGTCATGCTAAATTGCCCTTAGTGTCCAATAAGTTTAGGAGGGGTTATTGGGTTACGGGGATAGAGTGGAAGTGAGGGCTTAAGTGGGTCGGTGAGGACTCGATGGGCCAAATGGCCTCCTTCTGCACTGTATGTTCTATGTTCTCACTCTCAGTGTTTGTCTGGAGGATTCTCTGAGGAAAAGGGACTTTTGTCCTCTGACATGAAGGCCTCCAGTGCAGAATCTGCAAACTTTGAGTCATACACTTTGGCCTGCTGTGCCATTTCTTCAGGTCCTTCCTGGCCTTCAATTTTTCTTGAGCCTGTTCCAACCCTTGCTGCAGCCAGAATGCACCGCACCTTTGGGAGGTGCAAACCAAAACTAATCCAGGCTGGATTTAAGTGGTGCTAGCCTGGTTCAAACTCTGGTCATCTGGGCAATGCTGGGCTCCATGCCACAATCATTATGATTGGTAGGCAGTGTGAAGTTTGTGCTGCCTGCATCACTTTGATCAAGCACAGGATAATCGCGCATCGTGATCCCTTCCTTGGAGCTGAGTCGGTTAGCTCCCTCTCAGCTTTGCCTATGAGTTCTGTAATATTAGTGCAAAACAGGTTCCCCAGCTTGATTATCCCTTATTACAGTGTGTGCAATTTCAAATGGAAATTACAGGCAGAGAATTCTGATTCTTAGTACAAAATATACCAAATTAAAAGGAAACCAATTCCAATATACACCTAAACATGGCCACTATTCACTGGATATTCCAGAAATATTTTGCAGACATTCTCCAGAAGATTACTGAGTCAGAAAAGTCACTGGAGGTATAACCCTACAGAGGCTTTCAGCCAGAGATAGTGGACCAGGCCTTCTGAGTTGTTTGCCACGTGTGCACTTTCATCTAGACAAGGGGACTGATCATGATTCATGAGTTGAACTTTGAGGGATCTGGAAAATAGGTCTGTCAGTATTGCCGGGAATGTGACCATTGCAAATTAATTCCACCTCACTTCACATTCTCTAACTCATGTGAGGAATACCAAATCTGACAACAGTGATACATCTCACATCTGCTTCCCATGCCTCCAATAAGAAGACCCATATTACAATCCACTGACGTTTTGGCAATGCATTCTGCATGCCACAGAATTCACCACTACCAACGTACATGTATACTTTATATTGCAGTCACTCTTCCTTTTGTTTCACAGAATAAATTGCTGCTTTTGTGTGTGCCTTCTTTTGTATATAATTCTACCTTACAGAGGAAGCACATAAGATAGTTTAATAGCACTGGTGTTGCAAGACTGTTACAGCGCAGTGTTCTGGTACGATCAGCATGTGGTTTATGAATGTCACTATAAACAGTGCAGTGCTCCATTATATGATTGGGAGATGAGTAAACAGCCTATAATGTCACCATGTGTGGTTACTTTACTTTTAATAGCAAGATGTATTTAGTACATTATTTCTAATTAGATTATCATTGATGTGTGCTTGTGAGTTATAATAAGTGTTAAGTCATTTGAAGTAGAAACAAAATATAAATTCTAAATAAACAACAGAATTGGGGAACAGCAGGAAAAAGAGTTCAAGTGCTGCCTCTTTTTCAGACATGGGACTAAATTTTCCCATTTTTTCCCCCAAAGGTGGCGGGTTCCAACATTGGTCATGACACCTCCTCGCAAATCCCCATGGTCCCCCCAGTAGATAATCTGCTCCTCCCATCCCTGCTTCTACTCACCCATCCATGCCAAACCTCACCACCATTTAACCTGGCAGGACTCCCATCCATATTCTCCCCTTCTATCTCACTGCAGGGCAAACTTGAGCACAGTCGACATCAGTGGGCACAGCCTGAGTTATGCCTGAGCTGAGAATCCTCACACCCGAGGAGAGAGCCATTGAGCTGGCTGGCGAGGAGGAGGACTGTACTTGCATACAGGAAGGGGCGCCAGACAAAAGTCAGAACCCTGAATACAACCAGCCATGGTGCAAGCCTCTCGTGAGTTAACTTTCTTCCATCAGTCTGCCCCTCTGATGCACTAATGCCATTTCTGCCCTTGCAAGTCAATCGGACAACCAGCCTGGACCATCCTCGTGCCCCCTGGAGACCACAGACCTGAGCAGCTCTGAGGGATACATCTCGGAGACAAGCATCGCGGAGGTGTCACCTGTCACCCGCACCCTCCACTAGCACAGATACTCACACCTTGGTGGGATTAACTAGTAGGCAGGTTTCTAAGTCACTCACTGGTGAACACTGCACTGCTAAAGATCCACAGCAGGCAGAGGAAGGAATGTTCCAGGAATCCAACATTTGGCGGACTGCTGGAGCCTACGACTTTGCTGAATCTCAGGCTGATGACATGCCGCTGGACCTGATCATCCCAGAGATGCAAAGGCAGTCACAAGTATCTGGAAGGGCTGACAGCATCTCTCCTCAGACTGCAAGGTCGACTGGAGGAGCCCCACCATCTTCTGTCCAATGCATTGAGTGGTGTTTGCAGTGGAGACCTTGGTGCAGAACATGCATTCAACAGCAGGGGATGTCTGCTCCATGGTTCAGCTCATGACCTCCATGACTGAGGGCATGAACTCCATGGTGCAGGGCTTCAATTGCATGGCACAGGCACTGGTGGGCATCCACGAGTGTCAGCACTAGAGCTGTTCCCAGGATCTTTTTCTTCAAACAGCCAACACAGCTGAGCATAACAGCTTTCCTTAAGTCTACTTTTCCCATCCAACTCCGAATCCATTGCGCTCAGCATCCTTTTGAACTTAACTGTTCCAAAATATACAAACCTTTCATTTTTTCCGATTGCCCCACTTTTGGGGCAAATAAAATTCATTAAAAACCCTCCCTTGTTTACTTATGAAACCCTTGCAAGCTGTAAAAGTCGTTAACTCCCCTTAGAAATTGAAGCTGAAATAACCATTCCCTCCCTATCTCCGAATGCAAATTTTGAAATGTTACTTATTTTCTTATGACCCCACTTTACCACAGCTTCATTACAAATGCATGCATTTAACTCATCTACTCCTTTTCATCTCTCAGTTCTCCCAGACAAAATGTCTCAATTCCCCAGCTTAATTAAATCATTTCCACACACCCAAACATCTTTATGGAATAACACAATATTCCCCAAAAATATTTTTAAAGCATCAATTCTCACAGTGGATAAATGGAGGCAGGGATTTATTTATGGAAAAATAAGAGCATTTATGTATCAGGAGTAGCAGGAGTGGTTCCTCCCAGTCCCCCAGGGAAACCTGCTTCCCTCTCAAGATCATTGCCTAACCCCGCTGCAGCCGCCGCAAGATCAGGTGTTCACCAGCATTTGACGTTCTACTCCACAACTTAGACACCTACTCCTTCACGTTGGGTCCTCCAACTGCTCCCATTATTGCAATATCAGGCTATCTATTTATTCCACCAGAATGCTCACAGTTCAATGCAGAGCCAAATCTATCAACCAGGGAATCTGTTGGAATAAAATAAGATGCACACTGTGGAGTTAAAATGCTACAGGAGACAGGGGGAACTCTGCCACCCACCTGACTTGAGCAACTCACTCTAGTCAAAATCTGGGCCAATGTTCCAGCTGAAACTGAACCAATGATTAATACAGCTAAGCTCATCGTCCTTTTTTGGATTTCCATTGCCCTGATATTGTCGCAAGGACTATTATAAAAGGCACTTATCTTCATAGAGTGGTAGCACCTGCCACCTTTATACAGCCAGGTTTCCCAAGGACAGACAAAGCCAACCAGGCACTTTGAAACCTGAATCCCAATTGTACAGATTTAAGTATGCTGACAAGGAGTCCCTCCTTTCTCGGATAGGCTGCTCAACACGGCATGAAACCCATCACTATAAAATCAGCAATGAGCACGCACGCAGCACTTTTAACCACATTTTCAACCCTTGCCCAACCAACGTGTGTAAGTTAAAATCGAAGCCAATACAACCTATTTCTGAAACTCAATGATCACATGTGTCAATGGCACTCTGGGCTGGATTCTCCTGCCGCAAGAATGTCACGGGCAAGCCGTGTACAATGGAGAACGCCATTGACCTCAGGCGGGATTCTCTGGGCGGACATGGCTCGAAATGACACCCAGAATATCTTGCAATTTGTCAGGGTTATACAGATGAATTTCAATATAGATAAGTGCAAGGCCTTGCATTCTATAATAAAGAAAATTAGTGCATGGTTGTTGATTGTGTTGAACCAGCTCAGTGGAAGCAGTTGAAACCACACTGGAACAAAGGACACAGAAAGGTAACACGCAGATACAACACTCAATTAGGAAGGCAAATGGCATGTTGATTTTTGTTGTTCAGGGGACTGGAGTACAAGAACGAATAAGTCTTGATGAAATTGTACAGGCCTTTGCTGAGACCACACCTGGAGTACTGAGCACAGCTTTAGCTTCCGTATTTATGGAAGGTTATACGTGCCTTGGAGACGGTACAGGAGAGGTTCACTAGATTGGTTCCTGAGAAGAGAGGATTGTCCCATGATGAGAGGCTGAATAAATTGTGCCTCTACTCTCTCTGGATTTTAGAAGAATGAAGGGTGATCGAATTAAGATTTTGAAGCAGCTTGACAGAGTGACATTGCATGGCTGTTTCCTCTGTCTGGGGAATCTAGAACATGAGGGTACAGCCTAAGATTAAGACATTGATCATTTATGACTAAGATGCAGAGAAATCTCTTCACTCAGAGGGTTGTGAATCTTTTGAATTCTCGATCCCAGAAGGTTGTGGATGTTCTATGGTTGAATATATTCAGGGCTGAGACAGATCTCAGGGAATACAGCAAATGGGAGTGAGCAGGAAAAGAGAGTTGATCAGCCATAATCGCATTGAATGGTGGAATAGGGTCAAGGCGTCATACACTCTTGCTCATATTCCTTTTGTTCTTATTTTCTTCTTATGGAAGTGATGGTAAATTAAAGGCTGACTATTGCCAGTAATTGGAATATGAATACTAACAAAAGCAGAATGCTGAGTTTTATTGCTGTATTTGTAGTGTTTTGGCATGAAGAAGTGATAACGTTCTATAGCATTCTTATTGGGCCACAGCTGTAAACTGTGTTCACACTAAGACATGAGAAATTTCCAATCCCTGGAAATGCTACTAAAAAAAGACCGAACCTATTGTCAGTGGTTTAAATTATTTAGAGAAACTTCAAGTCTTCAGCCTTGAAAGCAATCAAATGTGAGGAGCCTTATGTGAATAGTTAAGACACTAAATGGAATTGAAAAGACTCAAGCCTGAGGTCTATTTTCAAGTAAAATCACAGCTGTAGGTCAAAACGGGTATAACGAAAATTCAAAACCGATATTAGGAAACATTTCTTCACACAAAATACAATTCATACCTGAAATGATTTTTTGAATATAGTTATGGAAGCAAAAATACTGGAGTCATTAAATACACAGCGCATTCCCATGGCTGGGTGATTTTGGCTGTCTGGAAGATTTAGAACCTATGAACAGTTCCATTTTCATGCTCAACTTTTTGCAGGCAATCTTGTCCACTCTCCAAATTCAAGGCTAAATGCAATATAATAAAGTGAGGAATACACTGAAGAAAATAAATCACAGATATCCAAGTAATTGACCCAATATAAATAATATTGAAAGAAACACAAAATAAAAATCTTAATCTGAGCTAAGAAATGAAGTACACACAGGAGCTGCAGCAGGTTGCAACGAGAGGAAATGAAGGCACTCTTAAATTATCTGCAACATCAATGGAAATCGATCATGCCATTCTATTAAATGAGAACTGTGATAAGCAGACCATCTCCTTTCTTGCACGTTTATTAAGAATAAGCAGAGTTCAGGTTTGACTTACTCCTTTAAAGGGGAAATGCTTTGATGTTGCGTCTTTGATATTTTTGTCCTCTCTTGTTGAACCAGAGGTTTTGACTGAAGTAGAGTGTTTCAGCGTTCCAATCAGATTTGTAGTTTTCTTACCTGAAGGTAAGTCACACTGATATGCAAAAAAAATATGAAAAAGCTGATGAAAAGCCTCACACTATGGAAACGCCTTCAAAAGCTGATTTTTATAGGTTCAAGATATTCTGACTCCAGATTCCAACACAAAAATGTTTGCCATGTGAGTGGTAATCAGACCGTGGCCGGGATTCTCCATTGCGAGTCTGCCCTGCAACCGCTACTAGTGTGGACATTGAATTTGGTGCTCAGCCAAATCTTCCATCCATTGTAGCGGGACCAGAGAATCCCGTTGCCGTGAATGGACGGAGAATCCCATTGCCCTGTGTCTTTTTTGAAAAGTGCTTTTAGCATTTGAGGCCGACAAAAATTCCTTGGCGCTTTTCCCACTCTATTACAGAAAGCGAGTTCCAGCCTTACGTTTGCCAAAGGTATGGCGGTGGAGAAAGAAAAGACCCAAGGAATTTCACCCATTAGAGGGTCACCTGCATGTTACATCGGCAGTCCTTCTGAGATTCAGGAGGAGGGATTCTCCGTTTCTGAGACTAAGTGTTGACACCAACGCAAAATCCGTGGGCTTTTGCGACAGGAAAGCCATGCCGCACCTGGACCGATTCCACTATCGTTAAGGGGCTAGCATAGTGTCACGTGGAACACAATCGATTCTAATGGGAAATGGGGCCGGATTTGCTGCTTTCGCGATTGACATCCAAAGGCTGACAAGCTGCAGCCGTATGTAAACAATCCCCCCCCCCCCCCCCCCCACAAACCCCACCCCAGCCAACAAGATGGCAGGGAAGAGAGCAGCCCCAAGGTTAACAGACGCCGAGCTAGAGACTTTGTTGGACGCGATGGAGGAACGGCTGGTGACCCTGTACCCAGGCCTGGGAAGGAGGCTACCAGCTGCTGCCATTCGTTGTGCCTGGGCGCAGGTGGCAGACGTCCTGGCGCCGTGGGCATCACTGTCCGGACAGGTCAGCAGTGCCGGATAAAACTGTACGACCTTCTCATGGTGAGTAGGCAGCAATGTGCTGCTGGCACGAACCCCGCCCCACACACCCATAACGTGGCGGGTGGAGGGACCCATACGGCCAGTGTCACACTGCAGAGCCAGTGGCCAAGGTGGGTGGTCAGTGGGTGCACAGCAATATGGCTGCCATAATGGCAGTCCGTGCCTGGACACCGCGACGGAGGGGGAGGGAGGGGCGGAGGGGCGGTTATGCCGGCCGCTCAGCCTGTCCACACACACACCCCCACTCCCGGCCCTGGCGGGGCCTCCCCCAACCCCAGCCAGCACGTCCAGTGTCTGGGCCGGCAGCCCGCAGTCGCTCCTCTCCGGGTTCTATCTCCTCTCTCTTTCCCTCACCAGCCACAACGCCGGTTTCACGATTTCTAAAAGCACAAGTGAACTGCGCCAACGGAAACTCGGCTCTTCGGAGGCTGAGAATTGCGGAGGCCCCGGAGAATACCGGGTCGGGCCCTCTAATGATATGCAAATGGTGTCTACTGTACATCCGTTCCGGAATGCATTGACACCTCTGTCAAGGGAATGGAGAATCACAATTTGGCGTCAAATCGGCACCTGTCACGATTTTTGCGTCTCCGCCCAATGGCCTTTCACAATTTTGGCGTCAGCCAACGGAGAATCCTGTCTAGGGTATTTGCTTCGAGTGAACGAGAACCCACGGCAGTATGAACAACTATGGGGCAGGGTAAGGGGGTGGGATGGCAGAAGGTGTGCACGGGGAATAACATATGGCTGAGGTCAGCGCTGGGAATGAGTACTGACTCGACATATTGCCCACATTTTTCAGTCAGAGATGAAGGGGAATTGTACACAGGAGACTGTGTTTGAAAATGCACTGTTAAGTTGTCACATTGAAGCTGCAAGGACATCCTGTCTTGGCTTCAGCACGGATCAATTGTCGAGGAACCTAGGAAGGGCGGGGGGGGGGAGGAGTGGGAGGCTGTGTTGGGCAGAAGCAGTTAGTGGTGCATCCCCCTTGGAGGAGGACACGGACTTCGAGGTCCAGTAGCTTAACAGTATTCTGGTAGGGACCGTGTATCAATGTTTTAGGTTCAAGGATTCCTTCATTCACATTCTAAATCTGAGACAATCTCCTCGTCACCCTCCAAATCTGCTCACCACATTCACCCCTTCCCTGGAACAGCTCACCCTCCCTACTCCTCATCTAACAGCATTGCTCACCCACCATACCTCCACCCGTTACCCGGATTTGCTCACCCCTGCAACTACCACACACCCTCTCCCTCCACTGGCAATGCTCATCGCTCCCCTCCTCTCACCCAGCAACTCCCTGGCTCTGCTCAAATTCCTTCATTCATTGAGGTTCTCCTCACCCCTTCTCCCTAACTGCTCTCCTCATTCTGCCCTCTCCACCCCCACTCTCCCTTGTATCCTCCTTGCACTGTTTCCCAAGTCCTACTGATGTTGGAGAAGAAATGAAGGAGAGATGGAGAAGGTATTGGGAGGGGGGGGGGGGGGGTTGTGGGGCGGTGAGTGGGGTCAGAGGTGTTGAGAGATGTGGGGGGAGAAATTTTGAGCAGAGGCCTTGGTGGACGAGGGGGAGACGGTTTTAGCAGTGCAGGAGAGTGGGGGGGGGGGGTGTTGAGCAGAGTTCAGGTGTGGGAGTGAGGGGTTGTGAGCAGAGTCTGGGAGCAGACAGGGATGTGGAAGAGGGAGGAGGCATGAGCAGAGCCACGGTTTCTGGGGAGAGAGGTGGGGAGTGCCAGAGAGAGGGGCATGAGCAGTGTCGATGTGGGGGCAGCAGTAAAGCATTGATGGGGGTCCCTGAGTGCTTTGATACCCCTCCTGATTTGAAGGGCTGTGATCTGGAAGCAGGTTGCTATAGGCAGCCCTAAATAAATTAGTGTACATAACTGGGTAAATGTACAGCAAATGGCCAAAGTTTGGGTGCTGGCCGGTCCCAATAGAACCATTAGTGTGGATTCCGGAGGAACCATCTCAGGCAAATCGCAAGTTCCAGTTTCCAGCAGAAGTTGGTTCCTTGGAACTGTCTGCTCTCAATAGCAATGTGTATCTGTGTTCACTGCTATTGGGATCACAAGATCTGGGCCTTTGAGCAGGAAATTTACCCTGATAGATTATTTTCAGTAATAGCTGTAGTTGAGCAAATGATTGATAACTTTGCGTTGGAGGCTTTTGAGTATGGAGCACAATTCTAGGCAGTGACAATGGTGGAGTGCTTTGAATTGTTTGTGAATGTAAAATCGTTATCTTCAATGATAAAACTCACAATATCCTGTCACAATTGTCTGCGGCATCAAGAGCTTGGTTTTAAAAAAACCCAATCTGATTTTCCCATTTGCTTCAGTTTAATTACCAACTCATGCCTCAGAGATAGTAACCTCTTCACTTCAATATATATCCTTATTGCTCTCCTAACAAAATATCCTTTTAGGTGGTTTTCTACATCTGTGGGTAGATGCTATTAAAGATTCTTGACCTGGCTTTGATATCTTATTGCAACCTTCTCATTCATGTGTCTAGTAAAACAAATCTCAATTGGAAACACTGAAAGAATTGCATGAAAACAGTAGTTTTCTATTGATGTTGAGTGACATTAACCTCTTGACCCAGTTATAACTTTTCTGGAGGCCTCTTATCCATCTACAATTTTGGGTTTCTTAACTGAAATTTGAAAATGTGGCTAATCTCTTGTACTGGATTACAAACTGACCAGTTTAGATTTACTCACACATTACACACTTAACTCTTAAATTTCTGGCAACTCTGAAACAACTTAAGACCCTAGACCAACAATTCTTCCTACAGCATGCAGCGCATGTTGGTGACAGTAAAATAATCATCAAAAGGAAGTAATAAATTACATACTATTTACATGAATTCCACCTAGCGGTATAAAGTGTCCCACTGGAATTGCAACAGCGTAAAGAGTAGTTACCTACTCTGAAAAGCTTTGTTGAAACCTTCCCTGGCTGTAGCTGCTGGGTCCAGTAGAGAGAGACTTCAAAGGCCACAGTGTGGTGCAACTCCAGCGAGCTCAAGGAGGCTGCCCATCCTTTTCATTTGCACTGGCCGCCGTAAAGCGCCCAGTGTAATTGACAGGACGAGGAGAAGGCAAGTGTCCAGGTAAGTGCATGGAAATTGAGGGTTAGTGGTGGTCACCTCCGCTCCCCGGGGGGATGGGGGCCGGATCCACTCTCAGGTTGAGTTCACTCAGTCAGTGGAAGGAGGCCCGGGGAGGTGGAATGATGTCCAGTAGAGTGAGGGAGGTGGGTTGAGACCTCTCCAGGGGTGTGCGCGGGCGGGGTGAGGGGAGGCGACCATGGCGGCAGGAAGAACTTGAGAGGCGGGAGTCCACTGCAGTTGCGGGTGGGGTTGGGAATGCCCTGGGGGTTGATTAGTGGGGTGGGGGGGGGGGGGGGTTTGAGGGGTCCAGAATGTAGAGGGGTCCATTCTTGGCTCGGCGTTGGTGTTTAAAATAGTTCTGACTGAAGTTAGAAGTGGTTTTATTCTATCAGCGTAACTATTGGCATAAAACTGGCAGAAACATCCAAAGTTAGCAATTTACAGTGCTTTGTCAGATGGTTGCCAGTGCAGTACAATTGTCCAGAGGATATTAGCCCTTTCCTGGGAATATCAGAGAGGAATTCCTCAGTACATCTTTGGAGTACTCTCCAAATCCAACACTGGGGAGCCAGGAACTTACAGGCTCATATTATCCTTGGTTATTAAAATAGGGAATGGGCGAGATTCTCTGGCCTCCTCGCGGCCTGTTTCTCGGCAGCGAGAGATGGTCTGCCATTGGCAGGCAGCGGGGTCTTCTGGTTTCCTAATGGATCCCCCACACCACCGGGAACCCAGCATGCGCAGTCAGCTGGACCCCACCGACATGAAAGCCAGAAGGTCCTGCCCAATGTTTGTAATGCAAAGATTTAAAGTATAATGGCTGAAACTTTCCAGCTGTTCCCATGGTGAGATCTTCCGGACACGCCAACCGCGAACCCCCACCACGGGTTGCCCGACGACGGGATGTGTGAACAATGGGAAAATCCATTGACAGTGACAGGATGGGAAGATCCCATCACCGGCCAATGGCAGGCAGCCTCCAGTGCTGCCAAACACACCGTGTTGGGGTGGGGCCCGCGGTAAAGCCGGCCCTATGTTCCTGCTCATCATGGGTTGTATCTACCTGCGGATAGACTTGGCCTCTAATTTTGGTTTGGCATCTAATTTTGCCTCAGGATTCCGATATCGAGACACAAATGGTGGTCCTGAACTTACAGTTGTTGGTAGTGAGACTAGTTGGGCAATATTCCAGGGGTTGACCGAATTGGCCACCTCAGCATTTGCTACCCGATTCAGGATGGCATGCAGAGTCCCGTTGCTGCAGTCCCAATCAAAATTCCTCCAGGGAGAGGTAAGCAACACTGAGACAGGTCGGGGGCTGCGATGGTGGCTCTGTTGATCAACACAGAAGGGATGCACTGAAGAATCCTGAAGTGATACAGATATTGGGATGGAGTAGAAACCCCTCCGTAAGCCGATTTTATTGATGATGCTGTAGCCTTTCATCCTTCCAGCCCAGTCATTTGGACATAGTGCCTTTGGATCTCATGTTCCACAGAGGCTGATTTGATTTAACCAGTGGCCTCAGCACATGGCAGGCCGTCCACTCCTACTTTGGTAAAACATTATGACTCCCAGGTTGGGCCTTAATCGGACTAGTTGGCTGCCTGTTTCAAGGGATTGGAGAGCCAACATGGTTCTCGGCCTGCCCCTGGGAAAAGTTCCTCGCAGGCAGGAATGTGCTTGAAAGCTTCCCTACGTGACTTTCCACTAATTTCCCAGAACCCCAGTCTCAAACCATTTTCTTTTCACCACCTCCAGGAGGGTGGTGGTGTGATGGGAGTGGCTCTGGACTAACAAACCCACCACGGTAGCGAACAGGTTTTAAATTTCATTACTAAATGTACAATTAAAAGCTAGTCCCAATAATGATGACAATTAAACCATTGTTGATTGTCATAAAAAAAATCTGGTTAGCTAATGCCCTTTAAGGAATTAAATCTGATGCCCTTACCTTGTTTGGCCTATATTTGACTTGACTACAGTGGTGACTCTTAAGACTCATGAAATTGTACCAAACCACTACAGAAACGTTGGTAAAGAATTAAACCGCTGGCGATATGGTTAGCACTGCTGCCTCACGGTGCCGGGGACCAGGGTTCGATCTCAGTCCCAGGTCAATCACTGTGTAGAGTTTGCACATTCTCCCTGTGTCTGCACGGTTCTCATCCCCACAACCCAAAGATGTGCAGGGTGGGTGGCTTGACCACGCTAAATTGCCCCTTAATAAAACAAAAGGAATGAAACTGAATTGGTCACCCTGCACTTGGCACTAGAAATGACAATGGTCCGGTCGACCCTGGACAATCCTCCTTAAAAATACCTAAGGGCATTGTGTCAAAATTGGGAGAGCTGTCCCAGTGATCAGTCAAGCAACCGTCCATCATAGTCATACTCATGGAATCATACCTTACAGGCAATGTTTCAGACACCACCATCACTATCTAGCGGCAGTGGCACAGCGGCATTCAGTCAGGAGGGAGTTGCCCTCGGCGTCCTCAACATTGAATCCAGACCCCATGAAAACTCATAACTTCAGATTAAACATGAACAAAGAGACTGCCTGCTGATTACCACCGACAGTATCCTGCCACGCCCTCTTCCCCCTGACCTCAGCTGATCAATCCGTACTTTATGTTGAACATCAATTGGACGAAGCATTGAGAATGGCAAGGGCACAGAATGTACTATGGGTGTGGGTCTTCACTGTCCATCACCAAGAGTGGCTCGGTAGCACCACTACTGACCAAACTGGCCGAGTCCTGAAGGACATAACTGCTGGACTGGGTCTGTGGCAGATTCTGCGGGAACCAAGAAGAAGGAAAAACCTACTTGATCTCATTCTTTCCAATCTACCCGTCACAGATGCATCTGTCCATGAAAGTATCGATAGGAGTGACCACCGCAGGACGACACGGCGTCACAGTGCACTGCTGCCTTACAGCGCCGAGGACCCCAGGGTTGATTCAGGCCCTGGGTCACTGTCTGTGTGGAGTTTGCACATTCTCCACATAGAACATTGAAAAAGAACGTAGAATAATACAGCACAGAACAAGCACTTCGGCCCACGATGTTGTGCCGAACTTTTGTCCTAGATTAAGAACAAATTCATCTACACCCCTTCATTCTACCGTAATCCATGTACCTATCCAATAGCCGCTTGAAGGTCCCTAATGTTTCCGACTCAACTACTTCCACAGGCAGTGCATTCCATTCCCCCACTACTCTCTGGGTAAAGAACCTACCTCTGACATCCCCCCTATATCTTCCACCATTCACCTTAAATTTATGTCCCCTTGTAATGGTTTGTTCCACCCGGGGAAAAAGTCCCTGACTGTCTACACTATCTATTCGCCTGATCATCTTGTAAACCTCTATCAAGTCGCCCCTCATCCTTCTCCGTTCTAATGAGAAAAGGCCTAGCACCCTCAACCTTTCCTCATAAGACCTACTCTCCATTCCAGGCAACATCCTGGTAAATCTCCTTTGCACCTTTTCCAAAGCTTCCACATCCTTCCTAAAATGAGGCAACCAGAACTGCACACAGTACTCCAAATGTGGCCTTACCAAGGTTTTGTACAGCTGCATCATCACCTCACAGCTCTTAAATTCAATCCCTCTGCTAATGAACGCTAGCACACCATAGGCCTTCTTCACACCTCTATCCATTTGAGTGGCAACTTTCAAAGATCTATGAACATAGACACCAAGATCTCTTTGCTCCTCCACATTGCCAAGAACCCTACCATTAACCCAGTATTCCGCATTCATATTTGTCCTTCCTCACATTTTGCAGGGTTAAACTCCATCTGCCACTTCTCAGCCCAGCTCTGCATCCTATCTATGTCTCTTTGCAGCTGACAACAGCCCTCCTCACTATCCACAACTCCACCAATCTTCATATCGTCTGCAAATGTACTGACCCACCCTTCAACTCCCTCATCCAAGTCATTAATAAAAATCACAAACAGCAGAGGACCCAGAACAGATCCCTGCGGTATGCCACTGGTAACTGGGCTCCAGGTTGAATATTTGCCATCCACCACCACTCTCTGGCTTCTATCGGTTAGCGTTCGTTATCCAACTAGCCAAATTTCCCACTATCCCATGCCTCCTTACTTTCTGCATAAGCCTACCATGGGGAACCTTATCAAATGCTTTACTAAAATCCATGTACACTACATATACTGCTTTCCCTTCATCCACATGCTTGGGCACCTGCTCAAAGAATTCAATAAGACTGGTGAGGCAAGACCTACCCCTCACAAATCCGTGATGATTATCCCTAATCAAGCAGTGTCTTTCCAGATGCTCAGAAATTCTATCCCTCAGTACCCTTTCCATTACTTTGCCTACCACCGAAGTAAGACTAACTGGCCTGTAATTCCCAGGGTTATCCCTATTCCCTTTTTTGAACAGGGGCACGACATTCGCCACTCTCCAATCCCCTGGTACCATTTCATCTCTTGCTTCCCATAGAATCCTTGGATATGTCCCATCAGGCCCGGGGGACTTGCCTATCCTCAAGTTTTTCAAAATGCCCAACACATCTTCCTTCCTAACAAGTATCTCCTCGAGCTTACCAGTCTGTTTCATACTGTCCTCTCCAACAATATGGCGCCTCTCATTCGTAAATACTGAAGAAAAGTACTCGTTCAAGACCTCTCCTATCTCTTCAGACTCAATACACAATCTCCCGCTACTGTCCTTGATCGGACCTACCCTCGCTCTAGTCATTCTCATATTTCTCACATATGTGTAAAAGGCCTTGGGGTTTTCCTTGATCCTGCCCGCCAAAGGTTTTTCATGCCCTCTCTTAGCTCTCCTAATCCCTTCCTTCAGTTCCCTCCTGGCTATCTTGTATCCCTCCAGCGCCCTGTCTGAACCTTGTTTCCTCAGCCTTACCTAAGTCTGTGTGGTCTCACCCCCACAACCCAAAGATGTGCAGGGTAGGTGGATTGGCCACGCTAAATTGCCCCCTAATTGGAAAAAAAAGGAGTGACCACCGCACAGTCCCTTGTAGAGACAAAATCCAGTCTACACATTGAGGATACCCCCCTTTATGTTGTGTGGCACTACCACCATGCTAATTGAGATAGATTTGGAACACGTCTTGCAACTCAAAATTGAGCATTCATGACGTGCTGTGGGCCATCAGTAGCAGCAAAACTGTACTCAACCACAATCTGTAACCCCATGGCCCGACATATCCCCCACTCTACCATTTCCAAACCAGGGGATCAATCCGGCTGAGAACAACCTTGGTTCAATGATGAGTGCCAAAAGGCATGACCCCGGGCAGCAGCAGGCATCACCTGAAAATGAGGTGTCAACCTGGTGAAGCAACAACACAGGACTACCTGCATGTCAAACAGCATAAGCAGGAAGTAATTGACAGAGCTAAGTGATCCCACAACCAACAGATCAGATCTAAGCTCTGCAGTCCTGCCACATCCAGTTGTGAATGGTGGTGGACAATTAAACAACTCTCTGTAGGAAGAGGCTCCGCAAATACTCCCATCCTCAATGATGGGGAAGCCCAGCACACCTGTGGAAAAACCAAGGCCGAAGTGCCATGTAGAAGATACATTTTGACTTCCTGCTGAGGTGTCCTGAATCATAGATCTCAGTTTTCATTCGATGCACTCCACGTGACGTCAAGAACTGGCTGAAGGCACTGGAGTCTGCACAGGCTATGGGCCCTGACAATATTCCAGCAATAGTACTGAAAATTTATGCTCCAGAACTTGCCCCCAGCCAGCTCTTCCAACACCGCACAACACTGGCATCTACCAGGCAATGTGGAATATTGTTCAGGTATATCCTCTCCACAAAATCAGTAATGTCTAACCCAGCCAATTACCACACCATCAGTCTGCCCTCATTTCTGAGCAAAGTAATGGAAGGTGTCATTAATAGTGCTCTTAAGTGGCACTTACATAGCAACAACCTGCTCACTGATGTTCAGTTTGGATTCCGTCAAAGCCACTCCGTTCCTGACTTCATTACAACCTTGGTTATATCATTGACAAAAGAGATGAACTTAAGAGTTGAGGTGAGAGAGACTTCCCTTGACATCAAGGCAGCATTTGGTCGAGTGTGACATCAAGGAGCACTTGTAAAATCTAAGTTAATGGGAATCTGAGGGGAAACTCTCTGCTGGTTGGAGTCATACCTAGCACAAAGGAGGATGGTTGTGATTGTTGTAAGTCAATCATTTCAGTCCCGGGACATCTCCGCATGAGTTCCTCAGGGTAGTGTCCTATGCCCAACATTCTTTCGTTGCTTCATTAATAACGTTCCCTCCATTCTATCTGAAGCAGGAATGTTTACTGATAATTGCACAATGTTCAGTGGCGCTTGCGACTCCTTAAATACTGAATCAGATTATGTCCATAAGAAGCAAGACCTGGACAACATTTAACCTTCAGCTAATAAGTGGCAAGTAACAGCAAACATCACAGTGCTGCTCATAGATAACCTATATGCAGTGTCTGCACAATGCAAGACCCATGGAGATCAAAGGCTACCAGAGTCCCAGCATACTATTAGCAAAGCTGTACAGCCAGCCAGCCCATTATCTTCCGGTAGGGACTATCAAACAAAAGTTGTAAACTGGAGAGGTTGAATATTCAGATATGGGTCTGTTGTGTGTTTGGCAGATGAGCTGGAAATTGTGTTTCCACAGTGCTTTGGTGGTTTCCCAGGAATTATTCTTCAAAGTGGCAGCGGAGCTACTTTCTTATTTTTTCCATGCCCTTCCTGCTTTGGAAAAACCTTCCATAATGTGCTCCTGTCACCCCTTCTTAGAATTATTTGCAGAAAACATTCTGGAGCATGCTCTGTGATGATCATGGATATCTTGGAAAGGCTGTAAATGATGAGCTGTTTGATCTAACCAGACATCTGATGCATGTCTTCAAGATACTAATATAATGTCTAGTAATGTATGTGGTGGTCACACTACTGGTCAGGTTACGTGCATTGTCAATACACACGCCGCTTCATCAACCTAATTCCCATTTAACTCCTGACTACACAAATGCCTGTATTCGTCCAGGAGCCCTGCCAACTGAGACAGCGAACTAGCTTTCTTTCATCAGGACCTGTCTCTTTCAATGCACCTGACTCAATGTTTGCTTACTTTTAGCTGTTTAATGTCACCTGTCTCCACCCATACCCTGAGCCAAATACTGCTGAAATCTTTCCTTTTGACATCTTCAGAATTTATCATTTCAATACTCAGCTGGTCAACTTCCAGTCATGTAAATTGTGTAGCCCTGCTAATCTAAAATGCTGCTGTCCATATCCTATTCCACATCAACTTCCATTCATTCATCCTCACTACTGTTCTTGCTAACCTACATTAGTTCTCAGTTCACCAATTGCTCATATTTAAAGTTCTCATCCTTGTGTTTAAAACCCTTCCTGGCTTTGTTTCCCCTGACCACTATAACCCCTTCAAGCCTAACCCTCTCATAAGACCAAAAGATATGGGAGCAGAATTAGGCCAGTCAGCTGAGGTTACCATGAAGGCCCTGCCTTCTCAACCTTGACCCTTGCCTGAGGTGTGGTGACCCTCAGGTTAAATCGCTACCAGTCAGCTCTCCCTCTCAAAGGGGAGAGCAGGCTATGGAAACTGTCATTTTTTTTTTACCTTAATCTATGTTCTTGGTTATTGACCCCTCTACTAATGGAAAAATGCCTTCCTATCCACCCCATCCATGCTCCTCATAAACTTATACACCTCTATCCGGTCCCCTCTCAGCCTTTGTTTCTCCAGAGAAAACAGCTCCAGTCTATCCAATCTTTCCCTGGAGCTCAGACCCTCCAGTCCAGGCAGCATCTTGGTAAATCTCCTCTGCACCCTCTCCAGTGCAATCACATCCTTCCTATAATGTGGTGACCAGAACTGCATACAGTACTCCTGTTACGACCTAACAAGGGTTTTATGCAGTTCCAGCATTACCCCCTGCTGTGGTATTCTATGCCTTGGCTAATAAAGGCAAGTATCCCATCCACCTTATTAAAGCTTACTTTGCTGATCGAGGTATTGCTCCCCCCTTCCCCCATTTATTAATATCTTTTATTCTTAGACACAGAAATCATTTTTTGTTGCTCTCTCTGTGAAGTGACTTGATATGTTTTCTACACCAAAGTATCTATATAAATGTCATTAAATGCTGTTATGCCTGTCAAAATTTCAACATCAGGTGGTTCACCTGTAGATTCTTCATGTTGGATAATGGAGCAACACTGAAAGCTTTATAATCTTGTATTTGCTTAGTGGTTTCTTTGAAGTTCATCAAGAAAAATAGTGAGTAGTATAAGATTGGAAATAAACATTTTATGGGGAGAATTTTAAGGTACAGAAATCACAACAACTTAAGTAGTGCAGTCCATTAGTAAATCCCTTGAGAGACATTTCTCTTGCATGAATGTGTTTCAAACAGTACCAACCAGATGTCTCAGCATTTCAGGTAAAGTATTATTGCAAAATTGCCTAACAGGAATGTCACTCCAGAGTTTTCTACTGGGGTAACTTGCTTAACTGTTTTCTGCTTCCATTACTATCTTGGTTTTGCACACTGTGCACCATTTGAGAGATAAAGTGCAGTGACCCCCAACCTCTCTTTCTCTTCATGGCTATCTATAATTTTCTTTTAAACTGTTGTGTTTTTGATTGGCCTTTTTTCCAAACCTTCCTTTCTCATAGGATGTAAATAAGCAGAAAAGCACTCTTACAAAGGAGAGGTCTCAGAAACATAGAACCGTCGGAAATAGGAGGAGTCAGCCATTTGGCCTGTGCGGCTCCACCGTTCAACATGATCATGGCAGATCCTCTATCTCACTGTCCTTACTCCAGCACTCTCCCCATACCACTTAGTAACTTTAGCATCTTGAAACCTATCTACTTTCTTCTTTTTTAAAAAAAAATTCAGAGTACCCAATTCATTTTTTCCAATTAAGGGGCAATTTAGCGTGGCCAATCCACCTACCCTGCACATTTTTGGGCTGTGGGGGCGAGACCCACGCAAACACGGGGGGAATGTGCAAACTCCACACAAACAGTAACCCAGAGCCGGGATCGAACCTGGGACCTCGACGCCGTGAGGCCGCAGTGCTAACCCACTGCACCACCGTGCTGCCCTACTTCCTTCTTAAATAAATCAGTGATTTGCCCTCTTTGGCCCGTGGTACAGAATTCCACAGGTTAGTACTCTTCGAGTGAAAAACCTCCCCCTGTCAAAGCCATGCTGTCTATCTGTGATTTGCAATAGCACCCTTTTAGGTGTTTGAATTCAAAGATTTAGCCCTTTGATGCTAAGAATGGGAGATTCACCATTGCTACGAGCAGGAGAGGAGAGGTCGAATGGCTTCCCTCTTTTCCCTCTCCGTATTTGACCATGACAATTTTTTTTAAAAAAGGAGAGTTGCCAATTCTGTGAGTACTTAATATACATTCTGTGGCCATAAAATACAGGATCAGAGATGTTTTCTTGAGTTTTTAAAAGGAAAGGGTGGGATTCTCCATGGGCCGACGCCGAAATTGGGAAAGATGATTTGGCGGAGAATTGGTCGTGAAGCCGAAATCGGGGTGGGAGCAAGTCATTTTCAACACCAAGGTGCCTCAACAGCAGCGTCAATGTGATCTACTCCGCACGTACAGTAAACAACCGTTTGCATATCATTAGCGAGCCTGACCCGATATTCTCCAGAGCCTCTACGATGCCCAGCCACCGCCAGGGGATTTCCCAACACAGAGTGTCACTTGTGCTTTTAAAAGTTGGGAAACAGACACGTGGCTGGTGAGGTAGAGAGAGAGAGGAGGTCAGACACTTAGAGGCTGCTGGTCCTCCCGCTGGAAGGGCTATGGGGGGGGGGGGGGGGGGGGGGGGTGGGGGGGGGGGGGGTGGCGCCAAGCCCGAGGGTGCAGTGCGCGGTGATGTGGGTGACCAGGGGATGGGCCGTGGGGTCAGGGTGACCCCCAAAGGGACTGGGGCACGGGCTACCATTGCAGGGGTCTGCAAGGCAGCCTTCGAGCTGCGCATCTGGCTGACCACCCTCCGTGACACCTAGTCGTGCAGAATGATACCGGCCATGTTGGTGCCCCCACCCCAGCACCACCTGCACCCTTGGGTCAAAACTGTGAGTATTTAACGTACATTCTGTGGCCATAAAATACCCACAGTAGTGCCTGAAGGAGGCGGCTGGATGGGTGCCACGAAGCGAACTGCTGGCACAGGTAACGCCAGCCACCGTTAACCTTGGCAGCAGTGATAGGCACCAGGGCCAAGAGGCCCCACAGTGCCGAGCACTGACGGAGCCAGGGGTGCAGTGGGCAGAGTGCCTGGGGAATGGCCGGGGGTGTGGGTGTGGATGGGGGGGGCATGCAGGGGCACGGTCTGCAGTGCAGACTGGGGCCACCATGTAGCCTGGTTGGGCATGGGGTACGCACCCTCCTAACGTGTCTGCCATTCACCCCCTGCAGAAATTGGACTTCGGAATTCAAGCAGGATTCAAGTGGTCTTCATCCTAATAGCCGCAACTCTGGGGGATGCACTGAAGCTGTACGAGCTGGAGCTGCTCGAGGAGGACGAAGCTGCAGCAGCGGAGCCTGGCCCAGAGGAACAGTGGAGCCATTGAGAATGGGAAGCCAGCCGCCGAACAGGCCGAGGAGGATGAGGCGCAAAGGAGCCGCAGCATGAGGCCTAGTATGCACCGGCAGCCCCTGTCATTTGAGGACCTGCCGGACATAGAGCACAGGGAGTGGACCACCTCCATCTGGAACGGCACTACATTATGCTGCGACTGTTTCACCACCCTCGAAGTCTGTGCCACGTCGGCCAGCTCAGGAGCTTGTGAGAGGGCAGCCTTGTCCTGGGCCTCGGCCATCGCCAGCACAGTGTTCCCCAGGCCTTGGACATCTTAACCCATGGCCAACACCTTCAGCCCCTGGGTCTTCACAGCAAATTCCACCCATGCGGTGTTGGTCTGGGTGGCACGCATGGTCGGCACTATCTACTGCTCCTGCAGGCAGTTCGACTCCTCCAACTGCACTTGCAGGTGCTGGATGGTTGCCGACACTCCTTGATCTAGCCCCTGGCTCTGTGACTGCCTCTCCACAATAGATGGGACTACCCTTTCCAGAAGTCTGAAACCTGTCCGAACCTGGGGTCGGGCCACCTTCCAACCGTCTGCCTCTTCGGAGGTTCCTACATCTGCCTGCTTATGGCGACATGTGTGTGGTGCGCACCAGATAGTGCCCCAGGAGCCTCTTTGCTAAATTTCCCAACTGAGGTGAGTGTCTCTGGGTTGATGAAAGGTGTTGGAGAGAGCTGTGACGGGAAGCTAGTGTTGTCCCCAGACTGGTGCTCTCGTCCGTGACCATGTCCTCCTCGCTGATCTCCTCCTGGGGTTGTGGTCGGGGTCGGGGCCGGGGACACCAGAAGGGTCCGCGTCTTTGGCAGGTGATTCTGCAAGACACAAAACGTGAAGCATGATTGGACATCGGGTTGGCATGATAGGTGGTGTTGGCGGGGCAGTGTGGGGAGGTTGTGGGTGTTAGGAATGGGTTAAGAGACATTACAGTTACATGTCAAATTGATGTTAAGTATCCAATAATTGACACTGATATGTAAAGGGGTTGCAGGTGGCACTTGGGGCATGTGCTGATAGAGTTTTGTGTAGAGTATGTTCAAGTAAAATGAGGTTGTTTTGGCAAAGGAGCAGAACTCTTGACTCTTTACTCATTAGCAGCCAGAAGCTAACAGTGGTAGCAAAGGATAGTTGCTGTGCACAAGTAAAGGGTTGAAAGATACAACTTTTCCAGAAGAAGAAAAAAAAAATTCTGCCTCAACCAAGGAGTAAGTGAGAAGAAAAAAAATAAAAATATGGCTGAACCTAGGCTAAAGATATGGGGCGAAATTCTCCCGAAATGGCGCGATGTCCGCCGTCTGGCACCCAAAACGGCGCCAATCAGACGGGCATCGCGCCACCCCAAAGGTGCGGAATGCTCCGCATCTTTGGGGGCCAAGCCCTAACATTGAGGGGCTAGGCCGACGCCGGAGGGATTTCCGCCCCGCCAGCTGGCGGAAACGGCCTTTGTTGCCCCGCCAGCTGGCGCGGAAATGACATCCCCGGGCGGCGCATGCGCGGGAGCGTCAGCGGCCGCTGACAGTTTCCCACACATGCGCAGTGGAGGGAGTCTCTTCCGCCTCCGCCATGGTGGAGACCGTGGCGGAGGCGGAAGGGAAAGAGTGCCCCCACGGCACAGGCCCGCCCGCGGATCGGTGGGCCCCGATCGCGGGCCAGGCCACCGTGGGGGCACCCCCTGGGGCCAGATCACCCCGCGCCCCCCCCAGGACCCCGGAGCCCGCCCACGCCGCCTTGTCCCGCCGTTCAAAAGGTGGTTTAATCCACGCCGGCGTGACAGGCAATTTATCGGCGGGACTTCGGCCCATTCGGGTCGGAGAATCCAGCAAGGGGGGGGGGGACCGCCAACCGGCGCAGCCCGATTCCCGCCCCCGCCGAATATCCGGTGCCGGAAACTTCGGCAACCGGCGGGGGCGGGATTTACGGCAGCCCCCGGCGATTCTCCAACCCGGCGGGGGGTCGGAGAATGACGCCCGTGATTATCCACCATTATTTTCTGAAAGGGGACTGTACGACCAATGGAGAAGTGAAGATTTTATGTGGACTAAGGTAACTGCCTTGGGAAAGAGGAAACAAGGTATAGCATTGGCTCTTTCTCTACCTTACGAGAGTAAAATCCGAAACAAAGTGGTTTCTGAACTGGAATTGGAACAGTTAGACCCAGAAGCAGGTCTGGAGACTCTATTGTGTTTTATGGATAAGATTTATCAAAAGGATGACTTATTCATATTCAGACTAATGGGCTGGACAGCTGGTTTGTGATGCAGAACAAGGCCAGTAGCACGGGTTCAATTCCCGTACTGGCTGAGAATTCTGAATTCTCCCTCTGTGTACCCGAACAAGCGCCGGAATGTGGCGAATAGGGGCTTTTCACAGTAACTTCATTGAAGCCTACTTGTGTCAATAAAAGATTAAGATATTATATTATTATTATTAAAATTAAGTGCATATGAAGCCCGGTCAGAATTTGGTAGATTTCGGAAAACAGAGGATATCTCTATTGAGGGCTACAGAATGGAATTTAGCAGACTATACAAAAGGCTGCACAAACACCGCCTGGAATTTCCACAGTCGGTGTTGGCATTTAAGTTATTGGACTGTGCTAGAGTGGCCAATATGGATGTGCTATGGATAGACAGGAGTTAAGTTTGCAGATAATGATACCTTATTCGATTAGATGATAGAGGCCTTAAAATAGTTTCTGGGGAAACATTCAATTCCTATGGCTCTTATGACACAAATAGGTCAGTCAGCAATAAAGCCGACTGTGGAAGATACACCACTAACAGTATGGTGAGATCGTATGGTTACAAACAGGTTACGAGAGTATGGAAGGAGATTGGGACCCGGAAATTCTGAGGACAGAAGTCCATTTAAAACCTATAACAGGAATGAGGGTGTTGGTTGCAGAATCCTTCAATTGTGCTGTATTGGACAGTGGCTGCACATCTACTGTGTGTGGAATTGACTAGTTAAAGTGTTATCTGGACTCTTTGAATGCTGAAAATCGTAACAAGGTTAAGTAATTTGATAGTTCCACGAGTTTCCGATTTGGGGATGATAATACTCTGAAGTCACTGAAAAGAGTGGTGATCCCTTGCAATATTGCCGGAGTGAATCATTTCATTAGCACAGATGTTGTATCAAGTGCTTCTGAGCAGACTGTCGATGAAGAAAGCACACATGAAACTGGATATGGAACAGGTTAAGGCAACAGTTTTTAGAAAGGCAGTGGACTTGCAATTCACACAGTCGGCACACTATTGTATTCCATTACTGGCAAATAATATTTCAGGTGCAGTTCTCAAGGATGTGTTATTGGCAGCTGGGAATGGGACTTTAGCTGATAAAAAGCTTGTTGTATTGAAACTGCATAGGCAATTTGTGCATCCATCTCCTCGGAGGCTGAAAATGTTATTAAAGGATGCAGGGGTAAGGGATTAAGACTATACTAAGCTAATAGAACAGGTTAGTGATCACTATGAGGTTTAATAGGAAGTACAGAAGGACATCATCACGACTGATAGTAACCCTACCTTTGGCCAGGGATTTTAACAACATTGTGGCCATTGTCCTTAAGATCTGGGATAATGCTAACAATATATTTATTTTGCATTTTTAGATTTAGCGGCCAGATTTAGTCAATCAACTATCGTTCGTAGTAAAGAAAAGAGACTAATCCTGGATCAGATCATGGAAAAATGGATAGGGACAGGAATGGACCACCGGCAAAATTCCTCACAGTCAACGGGGGAAAATTTGCTAATGATGAGTTTAGGGATATCTTTGTAAACGTGAATATCACAGTTATGAACACGGCTGCGGAAAGCCCATTTAGTAATGGTGTGTGTGAAAGAAATCATGCTGTAATCGATGACATGCTCTGGAAACTTTTGGCAGACACACCAAATTTCAAGTTAAATTCAGCCTTAGCATGGGCGGTACATGTAAAGAATTTGTTGCAGGTGGTTGGGGGCTATAGTCCCTACCAATTAGTGTTTGGGAGAAATCCTAAAATTCCTTCCATTTTGGAAGACCAGCCTCCAGCTTGGGAAGGGACTACAATTAGCTCTGTCTTGCCTGAGCATTTAAATGCATTACATAGCAGTAGAAAAGCAGAAGTCTGTGAAAGAATTCGCAGAGCTTCAAGGCATATTGTACGGCCATCAGATTCCGTTTTTCAGCAAGGAGACATAGAGTGAATGGAAAGGCCCAGGGAAGATCATAGGCATAGATGGCAAAACAATTTTTTTGCAACATGGCAATCCGACTGTTAGGGTACATTCATCAAGGATAATGTGCACAGATTACAAACTTACAAATTTAGACAGAGCAGACAAAATTGATGAGGAACAACGGTCATCTGGTACAGATGTGTTACAGAACTATGACGACCAATAAACTCACATAAACATGGGACATGTGGAGGGATTCTCTGGTCACCGCGCCGAAAACGCGTTCGGTGATTGGCTGAGAATACCCGTTTACAACCAAATCGGGGAGGGCGCCGCTTTCACGATGCTCCACCCCATCCAAAGCAGAGTACTCAGAGAGTACGCCGTGTGCCGTATCGACGGCCTCAGGACTTTGCCTGAGGTACACCCACCGATGCTCTGCCCCCGACCGTCCGAGTTCCCGACGGCATTGGTCGCGTGTGGTATCATCTGTTGGGAACTCGGCATTCCGGCTGCGGACTGAGTCCAGCGCCGCCACAGTCGGGGGAGGGCCGATCCGTGGGCAGGAAGGACTTTTTCAGGGGCTGGGGGCACTGTTTGGGGATGGTCCGGGACTCGCCGGCCGGCCAAAGGGAGGGCACTATTTAGCAGGACGGGCCCGCGAATGGCTGCTGACATGATGCATGGCTGCAGACCACCGCCGTGCGCATGATGGCCACGGACCCGGCAATTCTCCGGCCATATCAGCGGCTAGAGCCAGGTGCTCTACGCTGCTCGGCTGCTAGCCGCCAGGCAAACGGCGGGTCGGTGGCCGTTTTTCTCTGAATTTCTGGTCGTAAAACGCCACTGTTCTCACGCAGGCCTATTGACATAGCCTCATAATCAGAGAATCCAGCCCAGGGTTTCTCTAGAGCAACACAATACTTAAGTTGAATTAGAGCAGGCCATTTTTCCGAAAGGACAACTGCCAAAAGTTGGTACAAAAGTGACATACTTGTCTGAAGGGTCTAGTTAATGGAAGGATGCAACTGTTATTAGTAGAGCAGGGAAGACCACTGGAAAGTATAAACATTGGTTGAATGTACAGCACACAGGGGAGGGTGTCAAGACAATGGATTGGGAACACAAAGTTCAAAAATGGAGGGCACAGAAACGCAGTGCCAGTTCAGATAATAAATCGGATAGTGAACAGGTTCACAGGAAAAAATCGAGAACTATTGAAAGGACATCCCACAGCAGGAAAGAAAGATCAAGCATAGCAGTACAGAAAGAGATACCAGGCAGGATAGGGGATGTTGTTTGTCAAGGTCTTGGAACATCTGTAAGACTACAAAATGCTACTAGCAGTAGAAACCCACATGCTCTTGAGATTTTGGTAGTCTCCAATACATTAGATGAAAAAGTTATTTAAGATGCAAAACAGCAAGAACTGCACAGTTGGAGTGAATTTGGGGTATACACGGAAGTACCAGATAAGAGCTCTATCCCACAGATGGATTTGCATGGAAAGGTTCTTCTGGATGGAACTTATAAGGTAAAAGCCAGGCTTGTGGCAAGAGGATTTGAAAAAAACTCAGAAGGATTTAAGGGTAGATTCACCTACGGCAGGAAAGGTTATTTTAAAGATCGTCATGGCTCTATTAGCCATAAAGGCATGGGAATGCAAATCTATAGACATAAAAGCTGTCTTTTTGCAAGGGCATTAGTTCCAGAGAGACATTTTTCTCCATCCTCCTAAAGAGGCAGCTAACACAGAGGGGTACTCTGGAAGTTGAACAAATGTGTATATGGATTAAATGATGTGTCTAGAGTCTGGTATTTTTCAGTAAAGTCAGTTTTGTTGAAGTTAGGCTGTTGCTAGTTCAAAGCAGATCTGGCAATGTTTTACTGGCACTATAAAGGAAATCTTTTCGGCATCTTTATGATGCATGTCGCTGAATTTTTTGTGGGGTGGGACTAGTGATTTTGAAGCTATTGTAATCTCTGGGTTGAGGAAAGAATTCACGGTTGGAAGTCAGGCTTCTGGTGCATTTAAATACATTGGACTGGAAATCGGACAGACTAAGTTAGGGACAACTTTACGTCAGCAATTTTATTTGGAAAGCATCAGCCTTTCACAAAAAGACGCAGTGGTTTCAAAGACGGAAAAAGAGCAACTGCGAAGTTTAATTGGGCAACTGAATTGGTTAGGTAGACAGACTAGACCGGACGTTAGTTTGATGTCTTAGAGTTGAATGAAAAATGAATGATCCGAAAGTGGAAGACATAATGAGAGCAAATCAAGCGTTGGCCAAACTAAATACAGGAGTGTGTTTTGTGGTTCCTGGTTTTAGGTGATCTTATGCACTTGAAACTCACAGTTTGTAGTGCATCCAATGCAAATTTATGTGATGGGGTTTAAAGCGCAGGAGGTTTTATAATTTTCCTTTTGGGGAACAATGGTAAATGTTGCCCTCTTGTATGGGAAACAAAGAAAATAAGGAGAGTGGTCAAAAGCACGTTGGCCGCTGAGGCGTTTTATATATCCCAGATATTGACAGACATATTGGGATGAAGGGATTTGGGTAATATACCCATTGAGTGTCACATTGTCAATCAATCCCTGTGGGAAAATGTGCAAACTACAAAAAGGGTAGATGGACAATTTTACCTGTTATGCAGAAGATAGTAGCTGTAGGGTTGAGTTATTTTTAAAATCTTTGTCTGCTGGAACTGGGTACCCAAAGCCGTAGACTGGGTCCACAAATTGCAAGTAGGTTAGAGAGAGAGATAAATAGAAAGAGAGTGAGGGGGAACCCATTTAGGGTGTTGCTCTCTCAGCACGTCAGTTGCTTGCCCTGTTCTGCAGAGCCAACAAGTGTTTAAATGCACAAAGGGTTAGCTTGTCATGTGTCTCTTTCTCTCCAACTGACCAGTAACCCAAATATGGTCATAGCCAGCGTATTCTGGTTGTAACTTAATTAGACCATGGAGGGAAATTTGTCTCTCAACCAGGCCCCCATTTCCCAAGTGATTGTGCCTTATGGTTTATTCCCACACAACTGAGTAACCAGGTGGCTTTCTGGACATTTTGCTGATGGACTAGGAGATGGCATCCATTCATACTCCTCCATTTTTCCTAGTGCAGCATTGCAAACAGTCTGTCTCTGTTTCAATGGCTTCAGAAGGTTCAGTAATTAAAATATGCTACCCCCTTTGACTGATCCCAAGTGGAATGTGACTTTAGCCTTTAAAAAAAATAATTAGGGATTTCTAGCCATTAAATTATTTTTTAAAAATATAACAACAGGATTGCTCTTCACCATTAATAATTAACCCAAACCATAATAATTGTCATGTAGGCTCAAGTAATCTTGTGTAAAAGTTTACCATTAACTTTTGGCCAAAAATTATTTTACCTTGGGCTAGTTTTGGGAGAAGAGGTGGCAGAATTACTCTTAACGAGTCTTTTTCACAATTTGGGTGGGACGTTATGGCCTTGCCGCTGATGAGTACTTCCGGTCCCGCTGAAGGGTTTCCCCGGCGGCAGGTGGTCGAACCATACAGCATTCTATAGACCTTGGTGTGACGAGAGGATCTTGCCGGTGGCAAACGGCGAGCCACCTCTGCCATTGGAAAATATGCCGCGGGGGGAGGATAATCCCGGCCTGTCTTTTTTTTATCTGAAGCCTCATAAATAGCCTGGGATAAGAGTTCCCTGCTGAATTCAGTACCATGGCCAGCAACTGCTGTGTCATTGTCAACAGTTCCCAAGAACTGGCATGGATTTCAACCAATCAAAAATATAACTTTAATTTCCTTTGGTTTCCACATTAAAAAATATATATATTTGCAGTAGAGAAGTCTTTGTAGATTAATCAAATGACAACAATCTATGTTTATTTTGCACTTTTAGTTCTAAAAATGCCTCAAGAGCTGTCACCTGCTGCTGACGCTGGTCTTAGAGCATAGAAGATTTAATTTTGATGAAACAATTGATCACTGACTAGGCTATCTCTAGGATAGGATGAAGGGGATGCGGATGCGGAGTTAGAAGGAGGAGAGAATATATAATTAGTGATGGAAGCAAGAAACTACAGGGGAAATATACATAAACAGAAGGCAGACAAAATTGAAATGTTAAATTGAATCAGAATTATTTGTATCCATTTGCAAAAGCAGACAGTGAAATTCTCTTCAACTCTGATGATACCGGATCACATGCTTCAATATTATTTAATTAGAAAGGGATTCATAGTGTTGCTGCATTCTTTTTTCATTCCTGTCACAATGGTTTCACTACTTATGAAATTTGGTGTAAAACTGGCAGCAATGGATACTTCAAAGGGAACAGAAACATCAATGGTTACAGAGCCAGTGTGAATCAAACACACAAGGATAATTCTTTCATTTTATTTTTGCACAGTTGCAGCCTGAGCAACGTTCATTTCACAGCTAGCTCCTAGACCTCAAACCAGTTTCTTTTTAATAAGATTTCCAATTCCATGGTTACAATCTTTGTAGCGAAAAGGAAATCATATCAGACAGACATAGGATTGAACAATCCTCTGTGCAGTCAGCTACAGGACGGATCGCCATAGAAACAGTATGGAGACCAGTTTGATTGTTCATCTGCTTTAAATTCTAATACAGTCATTACAGCTTTCAAGGTCAAGTATAATCAGACAGCAGAACGTTGAATGCAGAGGTAGATTTATCGCTGAATACATCAGTTAATTTTTCTACGTAACGTAAGGAATACATTAATTCCAATATGACAAGCAAAGTAAAATGATTTCTGAAATTATATTACCATGCAAGAGGTAAAATGGAAATAGGCTTTAACACCATAAATAATATAAAAGCAGGGATTGTGTTTTAAGATTCACAATATGCAAAAAGCTTTGAAGCTCATTGTTCTTTTTCTTGAGTGATAAAATATGTTGTGAAATAAGGCAATGCTAGACATTGGGATAAGTTGCTCCACGCTGAGTTTATCAAAGGACTGTGACTCGGAACATTTACTTTACCAACAGCAAACGCTATTAAGGAAATAGCCTTGCATGATACAGCACAGAGGCTGTGGTTATTTCCTCCCAGATGTCCCAGTTTCCATCCCTTGGTCATAATATTAAATTTAGAACAGCTTTTTCTGAAATGGGGAACACAGGCAATAGTTTGGCGAGGAATAGAGAATTATAGAGTGTAACTTTCATGAAGGGCTTTGGAAAAATAAGGTAGTTTGTATTTTCTGGGCATGACATTCAATTAATTACCAACCTTTCATTTATACTGCAATATCTGTGCAACAGCAAATGGACTTGATAGAATATTTTTAAAATCTACATAAAGATGTATTTGTATTGGGAAAGATATTTGCATCTTACTAAGACAGAACAAAATGAATACATCAATTGCACCTTTTCATGATCCCAGAGCATCCCAATGCATTTTTACATTCATCGGAAGGGGCAGAAAAGGCTTCAGTTTAACATTTCATCCAGCAAATGGCACCTCCAAAAATACAGCTCTCTCTCAGGACTGCGGTAAAGTATCAGCTGTGATTAAGGTCTCAAGATCTGGAGTGGAGCTTGAACCCAAGATCTTCTAACTCTGAGATGAGAGTGCTATTGCAATGATGTCTGACCCTCTATTGTACCTACATCATCCTTGGACTTTGAAAGAGGTTCAACTCAGTAAAATGATTTTTGATAATTCACAGGAAAATTCCTTACACATTATGCTTTAAATCTGTGTGGCTCCATGATCTCCCTCTTCTGCTCGGATATTGGGAGGGAAGAATTTCCTCTGGGCTCATCCTTCTCTGCAACTGTAACTTTGGCAAAAGATGGTCAGGAACTTCACTGACGGGATTTCGATCAAAGTTTCAGCAGCGGAAAATCCACCTTCCAAGACCTTGCTCTGGAAATATGTCTTTAGTTCCCTTTTCCACACAAAAGTAGCAGCACTGACATCCCAAGCAACGTGAACAGGGGGGAAAAAAACAATCTTAAATAAATCGGTACAAAAACTAATGGTGAAGTTTGGAAGATCACAAGTGGCACCAGGTGTATTACAGCAGCTGTCATTTTGATTTGCTAAGTTGCGGCAATAACTATTTAATAAAAATATGCATAAGATTTCAGATTTCTGCCTTACAAGGGGTCTTGAGGGGATCATTCTGTGTTCACCCAAGAAACTCTTGCGATACGTTCTACTTTTTATGGCATCAGTTATCGTCTTAAGATCTTAGAATAAGGTCATCCTTGAGTATTTAATTCCAGTACTCACCCACATAAAATTTAAACAACTAAATAGAACTATTTTACATTCACAGACTTACTCTATTATATTCCTCACTTGAGAACTCAATTAAATTGCGAAGGGAACTAGGTTTTAAAAACAACTGCATATCATCTACATACAATCAAGGTTATAGTTGGGATTATCAACAACCAAACCCCTCGTGGTCCCCGTGTTCAAATAGCCTATACCAATATTTCCAAATAGCAGGAAAGACAGTAGAGGTAACAAAGCACACCTTTGCCAAGAACCTCAATTTAAACAGAATTTCGAAGATGCTCTTTAATTAGTAATAACACTGTAGTGGGTTCACTGCGTGAGATAAGCATCCATCTTACAAAAGTGGGAAGAATTAATATTTAACTTGCTGTTGATATTTAAATGTTGATAAATCATGATATTTAAAATGGATTTAGGTTGGCAGGCACTACTCTGGGTACTGGTGTTGTGTTATAAACACTTCCTGCCCAGATTTTCCTGGAAACTTAACAACCCCATCTGGATTCTTAAATGTATTTGCAGTATTTTTTTGAACAGCCAAGATCTCCTGAGAAGGCTGATAAATCACTTCTTCGTTGTTCCTTTTAGAAAACACCATTGCAGGTCAAATAGGGGTAAGGATAATGTTCAGGCTATTGTGCTGGCCACGTGGAAAGGTTTAATAGGCACAAAAACTCAATTCCTCTTGTGCAGATTTTAAAAATAACAGTCTGGATCAACATTTCCTAACGCAGGCTGTACCCCTATTGTTGAGGTGTGAGTTGATCTATTTAGATAACTCCGTTAGGATTTATTGTATATTCAGTATAGGTAAGATTGATGCATTTATGTTGATACACATATGTAATTCAGAATTATTAAATAGCAGTTTCCATGAAGCAACAGGGTATATCATGAGAAACACCATAATACAATTCCTAAAATGGCCAGGAAAATGCACATAACGTCAGTGGACAGGACTAAAGAGACACTAAAGAGTGACATTACATCCAATAGTTCTTCACACATGTAATTAAAAGTAAAATGAGAAAAATTGCACATATTTACTCCTCAACTTTAAATACAAACTAAAGTAACACATAATTGTGTTATTGTGACCATTTTTCCATATTGTGACCATATTGTGATCATTTTTCTTTGCTATACCACCTGAACAAAACTAATTCATTAGAGGTGCTAAAAAATATACTTATAGAATCATAAAATTTACAGTGCAGAAGGAGGTCATTCGGCCCATCGAGTCTGCACCGGCCCTTGGAAAGAGCACCCTACTTAAGCCCATACCTCCACCCTATCCCCGTAACTCAGTAACCCCACCTAAACTTTTAGGACACTAGGGGCAATTTAACATGGCCAATCCACCTAACCGGCACGTCATTGGACAGTGGGAGGAAACTGGAGCACCCGGAGGAAACCCAAGCAGACACAAGGAGAACGTGCCGGCTCTGCACAGACAGTCACCCAAGCCGGGAATCGAACCAGGGGCCTTGGAGCTGTGAAGCAACAGTGCTAACTACTGTGCTATCATGCCTCTTGGTTTCACACCGGTCGTGTTATCATACATAGAAGATATGTAACTGGTTGAAAATTGGACCTCAATACTAATGTTTTATTGTCATGGAATTCATGATTCGAGAGCAACATTCCATACTCTACTAATGAGCTTTTCCTTCATCAGAAGATTCTCCAGAGGGCCATATCTGAGTATATTCTATAAAATGTAGGGATTGCAGCAATGGATGATGGCGCTACATCAGCCCCACAAGACAAATACCATTCCTTCTACCCCAGAGACTGGGAGAATCAGTTGTGCAACTGTTTCATGAAACCATAAACCAAAATTAATGTGTGTAATCTTATACTGACATGTTTACTTGAAGAATACAATCTATGGGTTCAGTACAGTTCATCGGACAGTTTAGTTCCATTATCACAGTACAACGTGGCCTAATGTCTTAACAGCTCATTTACAAACTCAGTCTGCTCCATGTGAAGGAATGGTCATGGTACTCTTTTTCTGGTACTTAGGGCGTGTGACAAAGCTCCTTTTCTTTCGAGCATTTCTATTCGGCATCTTTTCCATCGACCATGATATCATATTTGTTCATGTGCATTTCCATTAGTGTGACCATTTCAGTGATCTGGGGCGCGATTCTCCGACCCCCCACTGGGTTGGAGAATCGCCGGGGGCCAGCGTGAATCCCGCTCCCGCTGCCCGCCGAATTCTCTGAAGGGAGAAAAGTCGCGCCGCCCGCCTCGGAGAATGGCAGGGGCGGGAGCGAGGCAATGGACTCCAGGGCTGCCGATATTCTCCCGTCCAGATGGGCCGAAGTCCCGCCGACGTGACCATGGGTCACGTCGGCGTAAATCAAACCACCTTTTAATCGGCGTCAACCAGTGCTGATGGTTGACACCGTCCAGCGTGGAGGAGGGTGACGGCCTGGGGGGTTGGCCGCAGGAGAGGTGATGGCGTGGCCGCAGTCTGTGTGTGTGGGAGAGAGGTGTGTGTGGGTGTGTGTGCGGCGGGGGGGGGTTAGAGTGGGGTGGGCTTCGGGGGAGTGCCAGGAGGGGGGTGAGTGCCGGGAGGGGGGGTGAGTGCCGGGGACGGGAGGATGACTGCCGGGGAGGGGGATGGGGGTACGTGCCGGGGAGGGGGACGGGAGGGTGCGTGCCGGGGAGGGGGACGGGGAGGTGCGTGCCGGGGAGGGGGACGGGGAGGTGCGTGCCGGGGAGGGGGACGGGAGGAGGAGGATGACTGCCGGGGAGGGGGACGGGGGGGTGGGGGGGGTGCGTGCCGGGGAGGTGGAGCTGCGAGGGCAAGCGAGTTTGTCCGCCTGGCCAGGTGCCATCCTGCAACAGTCGCGTCCATACGGTCTTTGCCACCTGGCTGGGGGGGTACGGGCAATGATGTCATGTCGTCGTCCCCCGTTCTCCCTCCCTTGCAGGCCATCATGTTTTCCGATCAGCCAGCGATGTTGGCCGCCGTGGCGGCAGCCGCTATTGTCCATGGTGCCCTGGATGAGGAGGAGGAGGAGAGTGCCAGAGAGACGGCGCAGGCTGCGGCAGAGGGGCAGGTGGCAGCCGCCCAGGCTGGAGGGACACCCGCCCGACAGGACGAGGAGGGGGAGGAGGATGTCGCGGCGCCACGGCAACGGAGGCACCCGAGGAGTCCCCGTGTGTACTGGCCCCCGGCTGTCGTACCAGGACCTCACGGACTGGGAATGCAGGAGGTGACTCCGGATGAGCTGGGAAATCGTGGCACACATCTGCCACCTGCTGGCACACCTGGCACCGCGTGGCACTGGCAGGGGACACCCTCTCCCCGTGTCCGTCAAGGTTACGGTGGCCCTGAACATTTATGCCACGGAGTGATTCCAGACGCCAGGTGGGGACCTGTCCGGCATCTCGCAGACATCGGTGCATTGGTGCACCCGGGCAGTGACAGACGGCCTTTATGCCATTACGGACCATTACATCCGCTTCCCTGTAGACCGGCCCAGCCAGTATGCCCGGGCCGTGGGCTTCTCTGCCATGGCCGGGTTCCCCATGGTCCAGGGCACGATTGATGGGATGCACGTTGCCGTGCGGCCACATGCAGATAACAGGGCCATGTTCACCAATAGGAAGGGGACGTATTCGATGAACATACAGGTGGTCTGCGACCACTGCATGATTATCCTGCACGTCTGCGCCCGGTACCCGGGCAGTGTACACGGCTCATACGTGTTGTCGCGGTCATACATCCCCGGCATGTATGAGGGACGCCAGCCCCGGCTGAGGGGCTGGTTGCTGGGTGACAGGGGCTACCCATTGCGGTCGTGGCTGATGACGCCTATACGGAGGCCACGCAATGACGTGGAGAACCGCTACAATGATGCCCATGTAGCGACAAGGGGTGTGATAGAGAGGTGCTTTGGCGTGCTGAAGATGCATTTCAGGTGCCTGGACCTCTCTGGGGGCGCCCTCCAGTATCGGTCAGATAGGGTCGGCCGCATCATTGTGGTGTGCTGCGTCCTGCACAACATAGCCCAGCAGCGGGGCGATGTGCCGCAGACAGAGGGGGGCGGAGTGGAGGAGCAGCAGAAAGAGGCCCAGTCCTCCCCAGATGAGGGGGATGGGGGCAATGGTCAGGGCAGACGGGCTAGACATAGGCAAGTGGCTGACCACTGTTACCGGCGGGGCCAGCGGGCACGGGACAGGCTGATAGACGCCCGCTTCACTGACTAGAGGGCGTGGGAATTGGCTAGTATGGCCACGTACCGCACACCATGGCAACACCCAAACACCCTCACCCCCCCACCCATCCACCCATCCAGCACCCTCACCCCCCTCCCCAACCCCACCCACCCCACCCGCATGCACACCACCCCCCCCATTGCAGATCCACCTGCGGCACAACGGGCCGGGCTCACACAGTTGCGGGTGGACGCGTGTCTATTGCAGGCCATGGAGGATGATGAGAACCCGCCCTGCGATGAGCTCCTGGCTCCACATCGTTGGACTATGTCTGACCCATGGCCACAGCACCACCATCCACCCGGACCATCCCTGCATGCGGCTGTGACACTGCAGCGCACGGTCCCGTCCTCTGCCCGGGGGGATGGTGAGGGCGGCCCAGGGGGAAGGGGGCAGAGTCACCTGGGGCCGAGGTAAGACCACCCCTCACACACACACTTGCGCTCAACGTACATAACACCCCTGGACAGAGCACAAAGGCAGCTTCTGTAGGTGTAACATTGACTTTAATAACAAACAGTGCATACACGTGCCCTAGCCCCTAAAACGCATCTCTGCCCTGCACCCGTGCCAACTTACTCGGTGTCTAATTGTTTGGCCTTACGGGCCCTTTGACTACGCCTAGGTGGTTCCCCAGACGGTACAGCAGAACTGGAGATGGACTCCTGTGATTCCTGCCCTCTGACACGGGATCCCTTTGGCGGCCGTTTCCTGGGCCGTCCTGGCCTAGATGGGCCAGGCTGCGGACCGGGCGACTGGGATGGCGAGCTGCCAGCCTGTCCTGCCCATTGCCCACCCGATGCACCTGGGACGGAAGGGGGGGAGCCCGAGGTGTTGAGGTGTTCCGGGACCTCCCCTACAGGGGGACCCGGGACGGGCCCCAGCACCTCCTTCTCCCTCGAGGTGCCCGATGGCCCCCAGGCCTCTACATGGGTGGGGGATACAAACGGACTGGCCATCCGATGCCCCTCCAACACCTGACGTTGCCAGTCCTGGAGGCCCGTGCTGGTATCGACAGGGGTCTGCAGGTTTGCAGCCATGGAGCTCAAGGAGTTGCCCATCCCTGTCTGTGACTGTGCAACGCCGGCTAGTGCATGGGCAATGGCGCCGATGCCCTCAGCAATGGCCTGCTGAGACTGGGCCATGGCCTGCAGAGACTGGGCCATGGCCTGCAGAGACTGGGCCATGGCCTTCTGAGACTGGGCCATGGCCTTCTGAGACTGGGCCATGGCATTGAGCGCCTCTGCCATTTGCCGCTGGCGCTGGCTCATGGCCTCTTGTGAGAGGGCAGCCATGTCCTGGGCCACAGACGCCGCCTGCACGGAAAGCCCCAGGCCTCGCCAACCACTCCCCATGTCTGACACCGTCACCCCCATTGCCTCCACTGCGGATGCCACCCGTGTGGTGTCGGCCTGAGTGGCATGCATGACCGGCACCACTCCCAGCTCCTGGACGCGGGTGGACTCCTCCACCTGTGACTGCAGTTGCCGCAAGCTGGCCGTCACCCTCTTCGCTCGTCCCAGGTTCGGTGGTTGCATCGGGTCTATGGGTGGGTGCGGTAACTCCAGGAACCCAGGATCCATCTGGGCGGCAGATGTTCGTTTGCGCCGGGCTGCCCTCCGACCGCCCGACCCCTCTGCTGCTCCTCCCTCCACCTGCTGTACCGGGACGGCTGTGTTGTGCGCACCAGTGAGTGTGCCAGATGCCTCATCACTAAAGTGCCCAACCGAGGTGAGTGCCTCTGCGATGGTGGAGGGTGTTGGTGACAGCAGTGGCGTTGTGTCGTGCGCATCATCCGACTCTGAGTCCATGGTACTTTGGGGTGGTGGTTCGTCTCCACCCATCCAATCTGTGTCACTGTCCTGTATTTCAGTTTCCTGGGTAGGGGTATCCTGGGTAGGGGTGTCCTGGGTAGGGGTGTCCTGGGTAGGGGTATCCTGGATAGGGGTGTCCTTATTAGGGGTGTCCTGGATAGGGGTGTCCTGGGTAGGGTTGTCCTGGGTTGTGGTTTCATGGCTCGGCTGCGACGGGGGCCTGTGGCTGCCCCCCTCGTCGCTGGGTGGCACACACCTGCGTCGCCGCACCCGCATGAGACGGGGGCATCGTCTCCCTGTTGCTCCAGGTCTCTCTGCCTCCCATGGTCTCCGTGGGGCATCCTGCCGGCATCGCGTGCCAGAGGGTCCGGGTCTCCCCATCTCCCGTGGTCTCCAAGGGGCATCCTGCGGGCGTCGTGTGCCAGAGGGTCCGGGTCTCTCCGTCACCCGTGGTTTCCGAGGGGCATCCTGCGGGCATCGCGTGCCAGAGGATCCGGGTCTCTCCATCTCCCGTGGTCTCCGAATCGCATCCTGCAGGCGTCACGTGCCAGAGGGTCCGAGTCTCCCCGTCTCCCGTGGTCTACAAGGGGCATCCTGCGGGCGTCGCGTGCCAGAGGTTCCGGGTCTCTCCGTCTCCCATGGTTTCCGAGGGGCATCCTGCAGGCATCGCGTGCCAGAGGGTCCGGGTCTCCCCGTCTCCCGTTGTTTCCAAGGGGCATCCTGCGGGCGTCGTGTGCCAGAGGGTCCGGGTCTCTCCGTCTCCCGTGGTTTCCGAGGGGCATCCTGCGGGCATCGCGTGCCAGAGGGTCCGGGTCTCTCCGTCTCCCATGGTCTCCGAGGGGCATCCTGCGGGCGTCACGTGCCAGAGGGTCCGGGTCTCCCCGTCTCCCGTGGTCTACAAGGGGCATCCTGCGGGCGTTGCTTGCCAGAGGGTCCGTGTCTCCCCATCTCCCGTGGTCTCCGAGGGGCATCCTGCGGGCGTCGCGTGCCAGAGGGTCCGGGTCTCTCCGTCTCCCGTGGTCTCCGAGGGGCATCCTGCGGGCGTCGTGTGCCAGAGGGTCCGGGTCTCCCCGTCTCCCGTGGTCTCCGAGGGGCATCCTCCAGGCAGTCTGCAGCTGCAGGGATGGGTGCCTCGACGTTTGCTACTGCGATACACAATGAAGCATGCATGGTTAGACACGCAGGCGGTGATCAGGTGATATGGGGAGTGGTTATATGGGGGAGGGGGGATATGGGGAGAGGCTGTCGGTGGCTCACTTGCTGTTGGGCCCCCGACCTCTGCATCGGCAACCTCCCGGTCCTCAGGACCGCCAGCCAGTTCCAGGGCCCTTTCCTCATGTTCGGTGAGTGGCCTCTCATCAGCTGGGCCTCCTCCAGTCCTCACATGCTCCCTGGTGTTCTGTGCGCGCTTCTCCTGTTGGGGAGAGGGGGGGGTGGCAGGGGTAAAAGGTAACAATGTTAGACAGGTATATGAATGCACACCATCGGTTGCGCGTGTATTGCAGAGGTTAAGGTTAGGGCTGGATTCACTTGGGGGATATGGGGAGGGGGGTTATGGGGGTTATAGGGAGGGGGGATATGGGGGATATGGGGAGGGGGATATGGGGATATGGAGGAGGGGGGATATGGGGGATATGGGGGAGGGGGGATATGGGGGATATGGAGGAGGGGGGATATAGGGGAGGGGGATATGGGGGAGGGGGTATGAGGGAGGGGGATATGGGGGGTATGGGGAGGGAGGATATGGGGGATATGAAGGAGGGGGGATATGGGGAGGGGGGATATGGGGGATATGGAGGAGGGGGGATATGGGAAGGGGGATATGGGGGATACAGGAGAGGGGGGATCTGGGGGATATGAGGGAGGGGGATATGGGGGATATGGGGAGTGGGGATATGGAGGAGGGGGGATATGGGGATATGCGGGAGGGGGGATATGGGGAGGGGGATATGGAGGAGGGGGGATATGGGGGGTATGGGAAGGGGGGATATGGAGGAGGGGGATATGGGGAATATGGGGGATATGGGGGAGGGGGGATATGGATATCGGGCAGGGAGTGGGGGTGGGGCTCACCCTGGCTGCCCTGACGAGGTTGTGGCATTGGGTGCCTGTCCGTGGTGTCAGAGCCACAGCGCAGACGGCCTCTGCCACCTCCCTCCACAGACGCCGGCTGTGGCGTGGGGCGACCCTGCGGCCATGTCCGGGATACAGGGCCTCCCTCTTCTGCTCCACTGCGTCCAGGAGCGCCTTGATGTCGCGGTTCTGGAATCTCGGGTCTGCGCGGCGGGCGGCTATCCGGTCGGGTCTTTTGGTCGGGTGGGCGGAGCAGCATGTCTTTTGAGCCGTCACGCCGTGCGTCGTGAATGACGCCGCACGGCGTGAACCACGTGAGCAAGCGCGAATAGCGTCACGCCGCTGCTAGCCAATTCCGGGCCGGAGAATTCGCGATGTTTGGGGCGGCGCGATGCCGGACTGATTCGCGCCGTTTTTGGCGCCGGTCGGCGGACATCGCGCCATTTGCGGAGAATCCCGCCCCTGATTCTTGCATCTAATCGGTTTCCTTCTCTGCCTGAATTATTGCTTTGTCTAGTTCTCTCCGGCACAACTTTAATTCAACGGGGTGGCTTCATTTTACAGTCTCTTCCTTTCGTCTTCTGCCACAACCAACCTTCTGCTTGGACCTGAGAAATTCTTTATTTAATGCATCCGCTTTCTCCTCCGTCTCTATTTTGCCCTCGCCTCCATCAATTACAGTTTGGGTCTCAGCCAGTATGAGCTCTATCTCCTTATCATGATGTTCATCTGAAGTACTCTTAGATGAACTAACAATTTAAACTGGCCCCTCTTTTTTATAAGAGTTCTCTGCAGTGATCACAGTCATCAACCTGTTTCTGAACTTGTTCAAACTCAGCTTTATTTCCCAACTGCTGCCTTCCCAATTTCTCACTCATTGAGAGTTGATTTGTTTGCATCCGATAATTATCCTGTCCTCAGTTTCGGATTCTCATTCTCCGTGTGCGTAGGTTTAACTCCCAGTCCATTTGTCTCATGTAAACATTGCTCCATCAGCATTCCAAACTTGATTTCCTGCTCTTTGCAAGAAATTTCCACCGACAGTTTTCCGCTAGCTGAACACCGTTACTGAACACGGAGCTCTTTCTCGAACCGCTGCAGTTTCTTTTCTCTGTCAGAATAACTTCCTATTGTCGAAGAGAACTACAATCAATCATCCTTTAGTCCATTGCTCTGCTTTTGCAATCCATTCAGTTTGTCCGCCTGAGTTTCTCCCTTGGAGAATCTATCATTCCCTTCTAACAACATTTGATAACAATCTCTCCCTTCTCATGCTTTACTTGTTTTCAGAGAACTAACGGGTTCCTTTTGTTATAGTTGCAGCGAACTCTACTTTTACATTCTTCATCCTTCTTGTCATGTATTGCACTGCCTGGGAGGGTGGTAGGGGCGGGTTGCCTCACATCCTTTAAAAGGTACCTGGATGAGCACTTGGCACATCATAACATTCAAGGTTATGGGCCAAGTGCTGGCAAGTCAGGTCAGGTGTTTAATATGCGTTGATGTAGACTTGATGGGCTGATGTACTGCACTGTATTATTCAGTGATTCTATTATATTTATTAGACAATTCTACTGAATTGCTAACTTGTTTCAACTGTAGTGTTCTCTCTTTGGGTTTATCCATTGCTAAGTCCTTCTCAGCATTCTCAAACACTGGACAGTTTCAGCCTCTCTGCAGAATGTCAATTTCTCCAGCTCACTTGTGTTTTCCACACAACTAGTAGTTTGTTCATTCAATTGGATCTAGATAATTATCAATATTGGCTCTAATAAATGATATATCTGTTCTGATTTCTGCTTCTACATCACGGTGACTCGTGCAGCAGATGATATAGGATGTCCTACATGAGCACCATGAGACTAGTAGTTCTCCCACCCATCACAATAGCACCCATGACATGGGGTTTCCTTGGACCTTCGAGTTCCATGCTATGACCACTGTTGCTGAGTTCAGCTTGTGCTTTGCCTCTCAACTCTTTTTACGTTTTATTCACATCTTCATGCTCTAACTCCAGTTCCTTCACCACTTGCAGGTGAATGTTGTATCGTTTCTTACTGGCCCTAATAGATTTCCTCGTATTTCCATCTTTTTCATAGTGCTTGGGTTTATTTTCTTTTCTTCGATATCACTGGGCCACTTCTCATTTATATTAGGGTCACAAACTTCTTCCTCATTTTGTATTTACTGTAGTTCTCAGTGGAGTTTATCCAACTCTTTTTTTCTTCACTCTTCCTACATCTTGCGATGTGGTTTGTCTTACTTTCTGACTGATTACAGCCTTATCGTTTATTTGTAATTTATTACTTAAACTCTCAAGTAACTTCTCATTACAATACAAAAGGATGGGATGCAACTGGATCTTGCTTGCTTTCAGCTCTCACTTAGTCATTTAGGTCTTACGGTGCCCTCCTGCTGGGGCCCAACAGTGCTCTCCTTCTGGGGAATCTTTCACTTCCTACTTGAGTCTGGCGTTGCCTCGTCATTGAGGGCATATGACCTCCAAGCTTCAGCATTGCCTCTTTAAGGTCTTCATTGCCTCTTCTTTGAGGTCTTCAGGTTTTTTTAGAATTACCCTCTATCAGTGGTTTTCTCTGATTTTCCTGCCCCCTGCTCCTTGTTCCTTCTTGTGGTTGTTGCATCAAATGGTGTGCAACTTTAAATGCATTATTGCTTTCAGACAGTCAGCATTTGTTTTAATTGCCACATCGGCAGTTTCTCTCTCTGTCTGTGCTTTTCCTGCACTTTTGGGGATTGGGTGGGAACCTACTGCTCCTCCTTTCAGACTCTATTTAAAATTTTTACTTGTTTTTTTTTGCTGGTGGAAGATTTCTACATCCATTTCTATAGTTTTCCCATTTTTCTGGCTGGCTGGAAATTCCGTTTTTCCCTTCTCGCTCTAATATTGATCTTTTTGTCAATTTTATGGGCAGCACGGTAGCACAAGTGGATAGCACTGTGGCTTCACAGCTCCAGGGTCCCAAGTTCGATTCACTGCTGGGTCACTGTCATTGCGGAGTCTGCACATTCTCCCTGTGTTCTATGTTCGATGCTTACTAGTGGCTCCTAAGCTGTCCAGTCGGGACCAATATCTTCTTTAAAAAACTTTTCTTTTTTAAAGTGGATAAAGGACTTCAAATCCAATCATAGAATTTACAGGCAGAAAGAGGCCATTTGGCCCATCGAGTCTGCACTGGCACTTGGGAAAAGCACCCTCCACCCTATCCCCATAACCCAGTAACCCCACCCAACGTTTTTGGACACAAAGGGCAATTTAGCATGGCCAATCCGCCTAACCTGCACATCTTTTGACTGTGGGAGGAAACTGGAGCACCCGGAGGAAACCCAAGCAGACACAGGGAGAACGTGCAGACGCCGCACAGACAGTGACCCAAGCTGAGAATCGAACCTGGGACCCTGGCGCTGTGATGCAACTGTGCTAACCACTGTGCTACCGTGCTACCCTATAAATCTTCACTGCCTGCAGTCTCTCATTGCAGGGATCACTACTGGGACTCTCCACAGGGTCTGTTCAGATCGGGAGACCTGCAAATCTCTGCTTCTTACTTTCCTGCATTTCACGGACAAGCCCTGCAGCTCCCTGAGGCTTTTCTTCCCATTTTTAGCTACTAAATGTGTTTAACTGCAGCAAATCTCTGCCTTCTATTTATTTTCAAGTCTGGACCCAGCTCTCTCAAGCTGGGGTATATTTTCCTCCTTCTTTAAATTTGTCTTTAGCTGAATCTTTACTTCTCTTGCTCCTGGAGGCTAATCTCATCATTTTAGTTTCCCGTATATTTCCAAATTATGGGCAGCACAGTGGCTAGCGCTGCTGCCGCACCATGTGAGGGGCCCCGGGTTCAATTCCGGCCTTGGGTGGCTGCGTGGGTTTCCTCCTGGTGCTCTGGTTTCCTCCCACAGTGCAATATGTGCCATGATAAAATTGCCCCTGTGTTCAAGGATGTGCCAGCTAGTTGGGGTTACAGATATAGGGTGGGGTTGTGGACCTAGGTAGGGTGCTCTTTCAGTGCATCATTGCAGACTCGGTGGGCTGAATGGCCTCCTTCTGCACTGTAGGGAATTTACGGAATTTTTGGAAATCTATCTAAACCTTGACTCACCTCGACAACTCAGTGTAATTCGCCCAAAACTGGGTGGGTATCCCTCTTTTCGAAACTTCAATTAATTCCAGTACTCACAGATAGGCTATGCCATACAATTGATCCCATCCTCATCACCAATATGTTATATCGCATGGTATCGTCAAGAGATTTCAGACTTTGTTAGGAACAAGGGGCGGGATCCACCGACCCCCCGTTGAGTCGGAGAATCACCGGGGAGTGGCGTGAACCCCGCCCTGCCTCTCCGATGTCGGCTGCCGAATTCTCCGGCGCCTGTTTTCGGGCGGGGACGGGGATAACGCCGCGCTGGTCGGTAGCCGTTGGCAGCGCCCCCCCCCCCGGTAATTCTCCGGGCCCTGATGGGCCGAGCGGCCGCCCGTTTTCGGCCAGTCCCACCGTCGTGAAATAGATATGGTCCATCCCGGCGGGACCTGGCTTAGAGAGCGGCTGGCGGAGTCCTCAGGGGGGCGCGGGGGGGTCCGGCCCCAGGGGTAGACCCCCACGGTGGCCTGGACCATGATCGGGTCACACCAATCTGCAGGCGGGCCTGTGCCGTGGGGACACTCTTTCTCTCCACGTCGGCCTCTGTAAGGCTCCGCCATTGCTGGCACGGAGAAGAAATCCCCTGCGCATGCGCAGGAAACACGCCGGAGGTTCTGGGCATGCGCCAACTTGCACCGGCCCTTCGGCACCAGTAGGCACGGCGCCAACCCCGCCACCGGCAGCCCTAGTGCGGAGGATTCTGCAATTTCCGGGCGGCCCGAAGCCGGAGTGGTTCGCGCCGCTCTTGGGGCCGGCGTCGGGCCGTCCCGCCAATTGCGGGAGAATCCCGGCCAAGTTGTTTATTAAGAAAGAGAAACTTGGTGTAAGAGATTTTACAGCTCCAAGTCCTTACATGCTTACTACATGGCTGCTAGATATATTCTGCCCAAGAGAGGACTATATCTTCTAGGGTGATCACTCACTCTCGGTTCCCATTGGCCCCTCTAATCAGGTGACCCTGTTCAGCTGTACTGTCTTAAAGTGACACACACTACATCAAATCTGCTATATTCTTAGATCATTTACTTTCTAACCTATCATTGGGTGGAATTTATTGAACATACCCTCCAGGAAGCTTACTGGAAGGTGATTGGTAAGATCCATTTAAATATGGTGGGAGGGCATCAGAGGTTCACTCCACACGGATAAGTCAGCAGGTATGCCCTGGTGGCCTGGCTGTGGGCTTGCGGGGTCCCACAGAGAGACCTATCAGACACAAAAGCCTCCACCAATGCCTAGAGGCCCTGCTGCAACCAACACCGGCTGTACTTCCTCCAGCCACCCCACTTACATGCCCCACCTGGCCTCAAGCACTGTTCCTGGTTCCAGGCTTGCAGTGACCACCACTCCCAATGGCGCTGCTGGCCATCTGATTAACTGGCAGCTCCTCGTGGCAGGGTCCCCATGTTGAAAGCCTCGGGAATTCTGATGGCAGGCCGTTAATTGCCCAATAAAGATTTAGTCCCTTTGGGGTCTCGGAAATGGTCACTGTCTGGTTGCCAATAGCTTTCCAGCCGGGGACAGGCCCATTAAATTCAGTCCATTGAGTCAACCTACCTGTTTAACCTTCAGTGAAATAAATCACAAGTACTCCCTGATCTCCACAGTAACTGATCAGCAAGCAATCCCTCCCCAGAGGATCCCCACTCTAAACGTTTAGTGCCTCATTATGTGTTTATTCATTAATTCAACAGCAAGCAATTCATGTAATACAGCAGATCTATTATTGCTGGTGATGCAGACACTAGTGTGCACCCAACATTGCACTGTAAGACTTTTCTGTAAATAAATACATCATGTGCAGGATTAAAAAAACTCCATTGATTCCTCTGGTTGTAACTGAATATGTTTTCACAGGTCCTTGTATTTTATGTTTGATTTCCTGGCTAGGTCTTTCCTCGGAACTACTCCCACTCCGTCGCTAACTTGACTGGGCATTACAGCATCAGAATGGGACCAAGGGTGAGGAATTCACCCATGGGAGCGTTTTGCTATCTGAGAATGGACTGGTTTAAAGACAGAGGTCGATAGGTTTTGATTAATAAGGGGATCTGGGGTTATGGGGAGAAGGCAGGAGAATGGGGATGAAAAAATATCAGCCTTGATTGAACGGCGGAGCAGACTCGATGGGCCGAGTGGCCTAATTCTGCTCCTATGTGTTATGGTCTTATGTATTATGTAGGTCTCACTACAGAGGTTACTCATCAAGATCCAGTGATATAACTGGGATGTCAGATACAAACCCAGTTTCAAGATGGTGCGACCAGAAACCCTGGAAAGTTCAAGACATGTGATTCAACGTCCAGGTGCATGCCTGGAGGATGTTTACAACATAGATCTCAGGTGCCTCAGTCAAAATAAGAAAGGGGAACACCAGAGGGTGATTTCTCAGGACCCCATGCTCCAAGCTCTGTGGCAGGTATTTATACAGGGTTGTCCCAAGATCATCCAAGAAACCGGCTCCGAGGGGTATTGACCACACCAGTATGAAATACTACTATTGAAGGAATGCCAAGTACTCATTCTATTGACACTGGAGTCCAACATCCTTGGTCAGCTCCTGCAAGGGCACATGGAAATAGAGAGGAAACGATTCACTCTAGTTCGTGTTCTGGCACGGCATTGACTAGATGGTGAGATCTTCTGATGCATGTCAGGAACACTTGTTGCTAACTTTGGTTGGCTCTTAATTCGTTGCCCGTTGTATCTTTACTTAATTCGCTCTGTTTCTATAACCTTTGCTCTAGAGTCACCAGGTATCTTTATGATACCGCCACGAGGTTCAAGTTCAAGTACTGAGCAATAACTCAACACACCAATTAGTAAGATTCAAATCAAAACACATTTATTATACACAGTAAATCACTACTCATGCATAAACTCTACTTTCTAGATTATTCTCTATCACTAAAAGGTCTATACTTAGCTTCGGAATTGGCCCACCAGGTCAGGGGAACAAATGGCCTTTCGTTCGATCTGAGTCTGCAGGATTCAAAAGCTGGTATGGACTGGTAGCTAGGAGCGCCTGTTTCGTAGTGTGCGTTGACTGGAGACTTACTTGGTTGATGCGGCAGCTTAGGCAGTTCACTCTCAAGGGTTGATTCGAGTTGCTGCGTGACCCTGCCAAGAAGAACGATTTGAACTTGGGGGCTCTACTTTATAGTCCCCAGGGGCTTCGCGCCGTTCGGGGCGGACCCCGTATCTGGTTCCATGTGATTGGACTATGTTTCGATCACTTGGGTCGATTTCTCCAATACTGGAGTTGTTCCCTGATCGCTGGGCGGTCCCTGAGTGTCCGTTGGCCTTCCTTTGTCTTGGCTCCTGCTGGTGCCGCGGAGTCTGGCTTGGCCTTATTCACCTTAAGTGTTTTGATTGTTCCCGGGTATCGCTCATTAGTGTGCAGATGGCCGTGAGTTTCAGTGCTGTCTGGGCTTTTGCAAGTTCTAATACACAGGATTTCTGCACTTGCTAGTTTTTGCCTGTGTTGGCTGAATTTCCCTGCAGCCTTTGCGGACCTCCATTTTAAGTCGGGAAGTGGCCAACCCAAGTGGCTACACACTAGACTAGCAAACAGGAAAAACCTCTCCAACCCCATGACATGCCATCATCACCATGAAAGCTACAAATTTGTCCTTGGTGGGCAGAGAAGATTATCTTCTCGTGACTGACTACCATTCAAAGTTATCAATTGTGCAGAAGCTTCGAGGCATGTTGCGTACAGCAGTGGCCACTGTTCGCACCAACTTTAGTCTTTTTGGTGTTGGAATAGAGGTGGTATCTGACAATGGTCCACAATACAATGGACAAACATGGCAGAACATGTGTGAACATCAACCACATCACATCATCGGCCCAAAATCATCACTTGAATGGAATGGCGAAGCACATGGTCAGAACCATCAAATGATTGATCAAAAACTGTTAGGAAATAAGGCAAGCCAAACATGTTGCATTATTACATCCTTGCACAACGCCATTGAGCTCCAGATTACTGCCACCAGCTGATATTCTGTTTGGTCGACTGTTGAGAACAGCATTACCAAGTTGCGATCTCGCCAAATTGTCGGAGATCGCACACCATCTGCGTCAGAGATAGGATAAGATGAAAAATGCATATGAAGTGAACACAAGTACAGAGCTGTTGGAAGGTGAGGGTCCTACAAGAACAGATTTGGACCCCAGGGGAGATGTCAAAGGTATGCTAAGAACCACATTCAAATTAGTTGACAACATCAAATGGTGGGTTCTGTGAAGGAATCAATCCCAGTTTAGGGAACTGTCTGCTAGCTAGGAACACAGCTACCAACCAGCATCGCTTACACACAAACATGCATATTTTTCAGATAAAGAGACAAGGAACAACACACCGAACATCACAAAAACTGTACGTGGTCAACCCAAATACAAAGCTCAGAGTGAAGTAACAAATGGTTTGAAATCACATGCAGTGGTACAAGGTCTGGTTGAGTCAGCCAACAACCAGTATGCTTCTGAGACTATGAAGCATAAGCATTGAATGTTCCATGTTAATTAGTGCAATAGTTGCCAATAGTTATGTTCCATGGGGTTACTAGTTCATGCACATGTTTATATTTGACTATACTGATTTTTGTTAATTGAAGGAAAAGGGGATGCTCTGATAGTGTGGTTGCTAATACATAAAATATACTCATTTAAATATATGATTATGCAAATCATTACATCACCACAGGAAACGATGCAATGTAATGTGTTTCAGAATTTTGCCAAAATGCCCAATCCTGTCGCATTCTAAGCTTTGCTCCACATCACTGGCACGGTTGCTCTGCTAGTCAGTTCAGGAATTGCTTTCCCTGACTTAGAGTGTCCCTGTGTCTTTGTGGCCTGACAAGCTGGACTAAGGGTTGGCCTCTGTACAATAATAATAATCTAATAATAATCTTTCTTAGTGTCACAAGTAGGCTGACATTAACACTGCAATGAAGTTACTGTGAAAATCCACTCGTCGTCCCATTACGCCACCTGTTCGAGTACACTGAGGGAGAATTCAGAATGTCCAGTTCACCGAACAAGCACGTCTTTCGGGACTTGTGGGAGGAAACTGGAGCAGCCAGAGGAAACCCACGCAGACACGGGGAGGACGTGCTAACTCCGCACAGAGAGTAACCCAAGCTGTGAATCAAACCGGGGTCCCTGGCGCTGTGAAGCAACAGTGCTAACCATTGTGCTACAATGCCATTCCTGTGTTTTATTCTCTCCCCTTAAGAATGTCCTGTGCTGCTCATGGAGCTCTGACTGTCTAGCTATCTAGATTGCATTTTCCAGGGTTAGGATTTCCTTTGCTTGTAGGAGGCCAGAAAGCACATTGTCTGTTACTCCGACCACTTTAACTTCTCTCATGAGTTCAGGCTTGAAGTTTCCATATTCACAATCTTCTGCCATCGTGTACAGGTCTTTGATGAATGGATTGACTGGGCCTCCTGGCAGTTAGACTCTCATATTGAATTTAGCTCTTTTGAGTATTTTATTGCTTCTTCGATTAAAATACCACTTCGAATTTTGCAGATGATTCATTAATTCCATGTCTTACAATTATGCTCTCTGCAATCAGGCCTACTGAGTAAAACAGCATGTTCATCTGCTCTTCTTTCCATTTTTAAAAATTTAAACCTGAAGCTATGCTGTATCTTAAGAATTCTTTCCCCCAAAGGCACCAATTTTGTGGTTGGTCTGTGCTATGTATTAGTCTGAATTGTCTTGGAAGTATGGAATTGTGTTGCGTGTTTGAAAATTGTTTAAGCCCATGTGCAGTTTAAAGAGCTGTCTGAATTTCACGAATGCATCGCCTTCACTGAGGTTTTCTTTCAAATGGCTCTTCTGACACTGACTTGCTTAAAGGAGTTCTCAGGACTTCCTGCAGTCTGGAATTTTAAAAGATTTAGTGCAGCCTTGCAGGTTCTGTTGACTCTGCGCTTTGAAACAAGACTTCCAAAGGAGATTCAATGGAGTCTTCTGCTGCAATAAGGAATTTTAAATCCTTGCCTTCAGTTTCCAGGCCTTTCCCTGGAGCATTTTCTGGTGATTTTTCCTCTCCACCTCTGCTTCCTATGGGGCTTCCTTTCAGGTCAGAATACTTTTTTGAATTTATCTCAAAGCCTTCCAGCATTTTGGTTTGTTCCTGCATTTTAGCAAGGTTCTGGGTTTTTGCAAATTGGTAAGTCTTAAGGAAGACTCTGTGGTCTTCTGTCGATTAGCTTCAAATCTTTATTAACTACTAGAAAAGGTAAAGGGCAAATGGCATAAGCTAGGTGCTGTCTTGTTAGGTCTACAAACCTCTCTGCTCAACATCATACTGACCCTGGGTCTGGGTCATGTGCCTTCTTACATCACTGAGTGGGCAGTACTTCACTCAGTCCCACATTAACCATTTATGCGCCAGACCTTTGTACTACAATTTAGTGCCCACGGCTCAGTGGTTCATTTCAAATGAGATCCAAAACTAACTTTTAGTCAGGTGGCAGACCTCCTGATGCTAACCTTGAACTAACAATGCAGGTGTAAGTACCAACTTTAAGTCTGCGTGGGTTCATGTTACTCCAATTTTGCAAACCTCAGAAAATCTCAGAAGTAAGGCTATGGGCTGGACTCTCCGGCACCGCATTCCATGGAATTGATTGTGTTCCACGTGGTGATGGTGCTGGCCCATTTAAAGTAGCTGAATCGGCGCAGCTGTTGCGCCGTTTCTTCTGTCGTAAATCGCCACTGTTTCCACTCCGGAGTCGGCACTTCGTCTCAAAATCAGAGAATCCAGCCCTAAGTGTTGATGCCAACGCATAATCCGTGGACATTTACAACAGAAAAATCAGCGCGCACCTGGACCGATTCCGATACCCGTTGAGGAATGCTCTGGGACCGGAGCTTTCGTCAATGTAGAACTCTCGTGATTCTGAACCGGCGTCAGCATTTAGGGCTGGATTCTCTGATTTTGAGGCTATGTCCGGAGCACGCATCTAGTCTTACAACAAGATGTTGGCCGTGCTCCTGCACCGATGCTCTGCCCGGTGAAGGGCTAGCAGCCACGCCATGTGAAGACGGCTTTACCTGAGGATATGGCCGAAGAATTGCTGTGTCTATGGCGCTCATGCGCATGGTGGTGACGTACGGCGATCCCGCCGTACAACATGGCGCCAGCCAGGCGTGGACCCGGCCTGCCAGATATTTCCCTCCGTAACCCCTCTCGCCAGCCCCGGACCACCCCCACCAGTCCCCCAGCACCCCCGGCCAGCGGAATGGCTCCCCCCACCGATGATGGCGGCTCTGGACACAGTTCGCAGCCGCCACGCGAGGTCTCCGAAAACTGTGAGCACACGCGACCGACGCCGTCTGGAAGTGAGCCCATCGGGGGCGGAGCATCAGCTTAGGGCCTCAGGTGACGTCCAGAGGCCATCCCAGCAACGTGCAGTGCACTCATCGAAGAGGGGGCGGTGCATCCAAAAAATGGCACCGCCCCCTTTTTCGGCTTAAAAATGGCTGAACGTGATTTCGGCGTCGGCAATTGGAGAATCCAGCCCTTTGTGTATGCACTAAAATATTGAAGGATGTATCCCAAATTTCCAAAAATAGCATGAATGATGATTGATTGAAGGGATTGGATTAACAACTGCAAATATGTTACAGTGGAAGGAAATGCATAAAAGTCTGAACATAGAGTCAATGAAATAAATAAAGCTAACAAAATAATCTTTATTATTGTCACAAGTAGGCTGACATTAACACTGCAATGAAGTTACTGTGAAAAGCCCCTAGTCGCCACATTCCGGCGCCTATTCGGGTACACAAAGGGAAAATTCAGAATGTCCAATTCTGGGCAGCATGGTAGCACAAGTGGATAGCACTGTGACTTCACAGCGCCAGGGTCCCAGGTTCAATTCCCTGTTGGGTCACTGTCTGTGCGGAGCCTGCACGTTCTCCCCGTGTCTGCGTGGGTTTCCTCCGGGTGCTCCGGTTTCCTCCCACAGTCCAAAGACATGCAGATTAGGTGGAGTGGCCATACTAAATTGCCCTTAGTGTCCAAAAAGGGTAGATGGGGTATTTGGGTTACGGGGATAGGGTGGCGGTGAGGGCTTGTGTGGGTCAGTGCAGACTCGATGGGCCGAATGGCCTACTTCTGCACTGTATGTTCTATGTTTTATGTTCTAATTCACCTAGCAAAACGTTTTTTGGGGACTTGTGGGAGGGAACCGGAGCATCCAGAGGAAACCCACGTAGACACAGGGAGAACGTGTAGACTCCGCACAGTGACCCAAGCCGGGAATCAAACCTGGGACCCTGGTGCTGTGAAGCAACAGTGATAACCACTGTGCTATGTGCTGCCCTGAAGACAAGATTGCAAAGCAGTTCCAGATCTCAAGGAAGGAGGAATTGTTACCCCAGTGTTTCAACAGTCGAATGAATATGCAATTCACTGGGCTGGATTCCCCACCACCCACAGCCAGTAGCAGAGTTTGTGATGCAGCAGGGAATCCAGCATCAATAAAAAATAGGATTGGTGCCTGATGCTCCGCTGCCGTACTGGTGGTGGCATCGAAGTTTGCATCCCACGTCAGCAAGAGGATGCAAATTTGTCATTAATACCATTTACCTAACCATTAACACATGAAACTAACCAGTTAAGTCCTCTCACTTCCTCTTTTACTCTGCATAAAGCACTTAACTGTCTCTGATGTGGTCCAGGAGCTGTCAAACATAGCTAATGTTTAAAAACATTGATGTTAGTTTCACAGCTGAGGTTTTGAAAGTCACTCAAGCGTGAAGGGAGGTTAATTAAATAATCCAGACAGCTGTCAATCACAACCCAGTTATAGCAATTTCACCGAGATATGAATGAAAGACTTGCTGACCAAATATCTGAGTGTGTTTAAACCCAGCTGACTGGTTTTCTCTTTCCAGAAATTTACAGGTGCTGCTTCCTCTGCCTGAGCCAGCAAGTATACTGCACAAGTGAGATTTAAAGCAGTGAATTTTTTCATTGCCTCTATCTGGGGTGCTCTCTAGCTTCCAAGCATGTTTCTCTCTTAAGAGGTGCTTCCAGGAAGGGTTATCACTTATGGCGGGGCTCCCAGGAAGGAGTATCTCTTATGTTGCTGGGGGGGGGGGGGTGTTCCCAGGCAGGCATCTCTCTAATGGGGGAGACAGCAGGCAGGTGTCTTTCGAATGGGGGGGATCCCAGGCAGGCTTATCTCTTATGGGGGGCTCCCAGGAGGTGCCTCTCATATGCAGGGGCTCCATGGCAGGCACCTCTCATATGGGGGGGGGGGGGGACTCCCAGGCAGGCACCTGTCTTATGGGGGGGCGGGCTCCCAGGAAGGCACCTCTCTTATGGGGGGGGTCTTCCAGGCAGGCATCTGTCTAATGGGGGGGGGGGGGGGGCTCCCAGATAGGCATCTCTCTGATGGGGGGGCTCCCAGGCAGGCATCACTCTTATGGGGGGGTCTCCCAAGCGGGCACCTTTCTTATACGGGACACCCAGGCAGGCATCTTTCTTATACGGGACACACAGGCAGGCATCTCTCTTATATGGGGCACCCAGGCAGGCCTCTCGAATAGGGGGGCACCCAGGCAGGCCTCTCTCTAATGGGGAGGCACTCAGGCAGGCCTCTCTCTAATGGGGGGGGGGCATCCAGACAGGCCTCTCTCTAATGGGGGGGGGGCATCCAGACAGGCCTCTGTCTAATGGGGAGGCACTCAGGCAGGCCTCTCTCTAATGGGGGGGGGGGGGGCATCCAGACAGGCCTCTCTCTAATGGGGGGGGGGGGGGCATCCAGACAGGCCTCTCTCTAATGGGGGGCTCCCAGGCAGGCCTCTCTCTAATGAGGGGGGGGGCATCCAGACAGGCCTCTCTCTAATGGGGAGGCACCCAGGTAGGCCTCTCTCTAATGGGGGGGGGGGGCATCCAGACAGGCCTCTCTCTAATGGGGAGGCACCCAGGTAGGCCTCTCTCTAATGGGGGGGGGGGGGCATCCAGACAGGCCTCTCTCTAATGGGGAGGCACCCAGGTAGGCCTCTCTCTAATGGGGGGGGGCATCCAGACAGGCCTCTCTCTAATGGGGAGGCACCCAGGTAGGCCTCTCTCTAATGGGGGGGGGGGGGCATCCAGACAGGCCTCTCTCTAATGGGGAGGCACCCAGGTAGGCCTCTCTCTAATGGGGGTGGGAATCCAGACAGGCATCTCTCTAATGGGGGTGGGAATCCAGACAGGCATCTCTCTAATGGGGGGCTCCCAGGCTGAGGTCTCTCTTATGGGAGCTTCTAGGTCGGGGTCTCTGGTTTGGGTCTCAGTAATTGTGGGGTCTCTAGTGGGGGTCTCTCTCATGGAAGTCTCTGGTGGGGAGGGGGGGGGGGGTAAGCCTCGTTCTATGGCAGGGGGTGACTAAGAAAATACTGACGATGAGCTGAATTGCATTGAATTGAGGAGTAGGGCAGCTGTCAGACCTCAATATCGGGTGGCCGAATAGTAGGATTCGCTCGGGAATCCCTCGCAATCCCCTCATAAATTTGCTTGGCACAGGATTGTGAATTGTTTCTGGATTTGCACTCCCGGGGTGAGCGCAAATCAGTTACAATTCAGCTCCAGCAAGAGAACATAGGGCTGGATCCTCCGATTGCCGATGCCAAAATAGCATTTGGCGATTGGCCAGGGAATCCGTTTTGACGCCGAAATCGGGGCGGTGCTATTTTTCGGATGCTCTTCTCCCTCAAAAGCAGCATCATCGCTGAGTCTGCCGCACGCGTTGGGACATATTCAGGACATCACCTGAGGTCCTCCACCGATGGGCCAACTTCCCAATGGCGTGGGACACGTGTGCTCACAGTTTTCAAGAACCTCGCGTGGCGGCTGTGGACTATGTCCAGCGTCACTACAGTCGTGGGAGAGCCATTCCACTGGCTGCGGACTTCGGTGGGGACTGGGGGGACTGGTGGGGGGTGGTCCGGGGGTGGCGAGGGCTGTTGTAGGGGGGCACTATCTGGCAGGCCCGGTCCTTGCGCGGCCGGTGCCATGTTGTACGGCGCGACTGCTGTAGGTCACTGCCGTGCACATGCACGGCAACGGACCCGGCAATTCTCCGACGGCTTTACATGGCGCGGCTGCTAGCTCCCCACCGGTCGGAGCATTGGTGCGGGGACGGCGCCGACTTTTCGGTCGTAAGACTAGACACATGCTCCGGACATAGCCTCAAAATCTGGAATCCAGTCCATAGTCCCCAAAGTGGAGAATTCGGTCACTGTTTTTAAAAAAATGTAAGCTGGTGGTAATTTTGATATTCAATTGCTGATAACAGTGTGTAAAGGCATTAATTTACATGGTGAAAGTGCTCTCTCCATATTCTTATCTACATTTGAACTGTGCAAATTATTTAGTTCCTCACACAATTGCTGTAGACCCCACACTTTCAATACATTTGTGTTCTGCTTCATGCAGAAAATAACACCATTTAATTTCTCAATAGCAGAGTAACTCCCATCCAGCTCGGTACATTACAATTCTGAAGGCTAAGCTGTGTCACAAGGGGACAGGGATGAAACAAAAGATCAAATTATCAAATGAGGAAGGAGACAAAACTACAGTGAGCCTCCTGAAGATGTATCTTACCCAGGGAACATCACCAATTCCAGGTTTTCAGATGTGATCCACGCTCTGAGCCCCACTAATCCTCTGACTTGTGCTTCTTCTGAGTGAGGATCTCAGCTGGGAGCGCAGCATATGCAAACCTACCCTAATATCTATGGTCTTAGGCTCAGTAGTAGGAAGACCTTTTATAGGTTGCTCAATTATTAACAATGCTCTCTCTCATTGCACCATGCAAACCTGCTCAGGGACCCAATTCAGGCAAATGTTGCTCCTTCTATGGCCCAATTATTTTAGAGGTTGTTGGATGAGCCTACTCATCTGCTTTAATTAAGTATTCAATGTTGGTGCTTCCATGCAGTTTGCTAGCCCCCGATTACAAACAAATGTTGCGTAACACACAGTTAGAAGCAGTAAGTAGCTTTCCAGTCAATTTAAGTGCTCCACCAGTGCAGGCCGATCTGTTTTTCATTGCTTGGATTGTTGCAGTTCAGTGCTTTGCTATATGCGCTTTCAAATCTCAGTGAACACTATGCCGTAAATCCAAAGATATAATGAAATGAATATAATTTTAGTATACAAATCATGATAAAAAAAATTCCTGCAAAAATTTAAGAGGATTATAATTCTAATTTTTCATCATGTTTTATAGTGACATTGATTATTACAGTACTGAAGAAAATTATAGGTTACCATTCTCACAATTACCTCCAGGTGGGAAAATAATCATAATAGCTTTTTGACATTCTCTCCAGTTTGTTCACCATAAAATACTTGAAAAAAAGTTAAAATAGCGGCTTAAAAGTGTCATTTTAAGCTGTATGTTTATGTTTAAATAAATGAAAATGTCAAGAGTCAGACATCAATATTTTTACAAGACAAAGAAAGTGCCTTCATACTTCATGATTATTTGAAACATTTTTATGCTATTAAATGATTTTCATGGAGCTTAAAGTTTTCAAAGACCTAAACATTCAACAGAGTCAAGTTCTGTGGGCTAATTCCACCCTACCCCTCCCTCCCTGCAAGTATTGTGTCCAGTTTTGGTCTCCTTATTTGAGGAAGGGTGTGGTGGTATTGGAGGCAGTTCAGAGAAGGTTCACCAGATTGATTCCGGGGATGAAATGGTTGACGTATGAGGAGAGATTAAACAGTTTGGACTTATACTCGCTGGAGTTTAGAAGAATGAGAGGGGATCTGATCGAGATATATAAAATACTAAAAGGGATTGATACAGTAAACGTAAACCAAATGTTCTCCTTGTGGGGCAATCTAGAACCAGAGGTCACATATATAGGTTGAGAGGCAGTACATTTAGAACTGAGATGAGGAAGAACTACTTCTCATAGAGGGTGGTGAATTTGTGGAACTTGCTGCCCCATAATCCAGTGGAATCAGAGTCATTAAATGGCTTCAAGAAGGAGATAGATATATTTCTGATTAAAAAATGGCTTAAAGGGATCTGGGGAAAAATGGGGAAGTGGATTTGAGACATGGCATGATCTGGTTGAATTGCGGAGCCCCAAAGGGCTGAATTGCCTCCTTCTGCTCCTAATTCCTATGTTCCTATGTCCTATGTTCCTGCAGCAATTCCATTCGATACTTGTACTTGCTTGGCTATTTTGTTACTTCCACTTTGGTCTAAGTGCCACATGTTAGTCTGACCTAGAAATAAGCAAACTCAGTCAGCTGAAGCCAACTGCACTATTGCATAAATCACAAGCTCTGGAAGCTTTCACAGGCTGCACTAATCCACAGTTGTATTATGTTAGCGTGGCGATTCATGCCCTGGCTCTATTTTTACTTGTTTCATCAAAACACATCGCACTATATAATTCCTGTTTTAGTGCTGTTTAAGTTTGTATTAAAACATCACATCATATCCTTGCTTTACACTGTTCAAGGTCATGAATTATATTGAGGCACTTTACTGGGTGCACTGATGATTTCATCAGATAAATAATTATTCTTTTTACTCAACGGTGTTTCCAGATATTACATTATCTGCGATGGATTGACTGGTTTATTTTCGGTTCATTTTCATTTAATCTTTTACAGTACTTTTCCCAATAGCTATGATTTAAGAACGGAGGAACAGGAGTAGGTCATTTAGCTTCTTGAGTTCCCTCTGTCATTCAATTAGATCATGGCTGATCTGTGCCTGAACTCCATTTACCTGCCTAAGCTTATATCCCTTGACACCCTTGCAAAAACCTGTTCAAAATTTGAATCTATCTATTCTATTAGAAGTTTTATGTCTGTCATATACGCATGTTATGTTGCAATGCTGTAATGAGCAAGTAACTGGGCTTTTTGGTACCAATTTACCACATCGCCAATAATCAGCCAATTTGGATTTTATTGCTACTTTTGAGTTGCTTGCTGAAGAAAAAAAATAATCCGGTTTAAATTGGCGGTTGGCGAAAAAAAAACAATCAAATAACGTTGGGAGGAAATTAAAAATGCTCCAACTGAATTCTTGACTCGAGGTAGTATTTTTGAAGTACGTGGATAAAAAAAACAGAATGTAAAGAGGCATAGCAAATAGGAATTAGTACACATTTACATAAAATCAAGATATAATGAACGTATAGAGCAATAAATAATATAAAAGTCAGTTATCAGGATGCTGGGGCCAATCAGAGACCAAGAAGGAAATCTTTTTGTGGAGGCGGAGGGCATCGCTGACATACTAGATGAAGAGCTTGCATCTTTCTTTACTGGAGATGAGTGTTCATTGTAGCAGTAAAGGAAAAATTAGTGGTGATATTGAATAGGATAAAATAGTTAAAAGGCGATGTACTTAACAGGTTGGCTGTCCTCAAGGTAGAAAGATCACCAGCATTTGTTGCCCATTCCTAATTGCCATGATGTTGAGCTCATAAATAGGTTAGCTTTTGTTAGGCAAGTTGCATTTGACTTATTTTGTGGAAGTAATGGAGAAGGTTGATGAGAGAAGGGTGGTTGATGTTGTCTAAATGGGCATTCAAAAGACATTTGACAAAGTACTGCTAATCGACCTATTATCAGCATTAAGGACCATGCAATTAAAAGGACAATAGCGGCATTGATACAAAATTGGCTAATGCACTGAATGCAGACATATTGTTGAAAGGTTGTTTTTTTGGACTGGAGAGTATGTAGTAAAGTTCCCCAGAGGTTAGTATCAGAATGTACTGTATATCAATGATCTGAATTTGGGCACACAGAGCATCATTGCAAAGTTTGCCACTGATATAAAATTCAGAAATGTAGTAAATAGTGAGGAGGATAGTAATGAACAGCATGAGGACATAGACCTACGGGGAAAATGGGAAGACATATGGCAGATGAAATTTATTGCAGAAAATTGTGGGATGATACATTTGGTGGGCAGAACCAGGAGAGGCAATACAAACAAAATGATAGACTTTTATAGGGCTGGAGGAACAGAGAGGCTGGGGTGCTTGTACACAAATGTTTGAAGGTGGTAGGACAGTTGAGAAGGCTGTTAGAAAATAGATGGGCTCCTTTTTTGTTATTAATGGAGAAACAGAGTACATAATCGAGAAAGGTAAGCAAACCGTTTATGAATCACACGTTAGGCATCAGCCTTAGTACTGTTTTCAATTCTAGACACCACACTTTTGGAAGGATGTAAAGGCCTTGGGGAGGGTGCAGAAGCTATTTTCTAGCATATTAGTAGGGCTCAGGAATCTCAGTTGTGTGGAGAGACTGGCTTAGAGCAGAAAAAGGAAGACAAGATTTGATAGAGTTTTCATGAGCAGTTTTACTAGAGTAAATAAAAAGAAACTATTGGTAGAAGAGTCGGTAACAGAGGTCACAGAATTAAGATGATCAAGGAAAAAAACCAGATGCGACTTGAGGAAGCATTTTTATTACGCAGTAAGTTGTTGTGTTCTAGAATGCACTGTCTGCAAGATTGGGAGGAGCAGCTTCAATATCGTGACACAGGGCAGCACGGTGGCAGAGTGGTTAACACTGCTGCTTCACAGCTCCAGGGACACAGGTTCAATTCCGGCCTCGGGTGACTGTCTGTGGTGGAGTTTCCACTTTCTCCCCGCGTCTGTGTGAGTTTTCTCCAGGTGCTCTGGTTCCCTCCCATAGTCCAAAGAGGTGCAATTTTAGGTGGATTGGCCATGCTAAATTGCCCCTTAGTGTCAAAAGGTTAAGTGGGGTTACTGGGTTACGGCGATAGGGTGGAAGCATGGGCTTAAGTAGGGTGCTCTTTCCAAAGAGTGTCTCAGACTCGATGGGCCGAATGGCCTCCCTTTGCACTGTAGATTCTATGATTAATATTTAACACAAAATTCGATAAATACTTGAAAGGTAAAGAGAACTACCGAGCTTTTGGAAAATAGCAAGGGGCTGGAACTACTTGGACTAGCATAGACCAGCTTCAGCCCAATGGGCCAAATGATCTCCTTTAGTGCCATACTGATACCATGAAACAGACAGTGTGAGGTGGAGAGAAGAAATTATGAACCAAAGTGTAACATCAGTGAAAACAAGCTTAGAATAAACTCACTGAAAAATAAAAATGTTTGGAGAGTGGGTAGGATAGGAAAGAAAAAGAAATCCCTATCCAATCACAATTTAGCGAGCAGCTCAAAAGGTGATCAATTGGCATGTCGCTACTTAGCTTTCACTAAATTGAATTCCCAAAGATTACTTGGCAAACTATCTCTCAGTGTTAATTTAATTTCTTGTTTGATTTTTTTTCTTTTCTGGGTTGTAAATGTTTCAGTGGAAATGGTATGAGCGCTGCCCCACTGTAAATCTTGGTGACACTTGAATATTTTAGTAATTATGTTTTTCTGCAGTGATAACTTGCACACGTTACCAAAGACTCCTGAACATAAGGCCACTACCCTGCCCATTATTCCATCGAAAAATACAAAAATCTGTGAATACAAAAATCTGTGACTCTTTCTTTAAAGTAAAATTCAATGTCACAAAGCCAAAACTCACATCTTTGTGTTTTAATTTACATTTAATCTCCAAAAATTTCTCATTTCAACCAGTCCCTTTTTATCAGTTGTTCACCTTACCTTTCCAGCATTGCAGCATTTAAGCAGGAACATTAGTCCTGGCTCCAACTGCTGATTTTAAATCTCCTCTGCCTTTATCTACCCCGCTGGACTGTGATCAAATCTCCTATGCCTCCCGCAGTGCCAGTTACAGAGGGGGAAAGGTTGACACAAGACCAACATAATCTAGGGAAGTTAGAGGAGAAAGCCATATGGAAACTTGCACCATCACATCTTTCTTGCGCACCCTCCACCAGGGGAGACACGTGCACCTCAATGGGTCACCATGTAGTATTAGAAAGGACAGTACATGGTGATGTGCAAATCCCAATGGGGGAGGCAGAGACAGATGTGGACATACCCCCTTTGGATGATGGAGAGCAGATTCATTCCTGCTCAGCAGGGCAGGGATGCAGAGCCCAGGGACGAATTGAACAGTTGGCTCTACCTGGAGAACCAGGGAGAGATATTGAAGTTACCCAGAGCACTGTGGAGTCATGGGATGTGAATGGAGGAGTCCATTCTCATCCCATATGCTTCACAATATCTCAGTGTTGTGAGGACTTGAGTTCCTCCAGTAAGAGATTGGTAAACCTCTTGGAGAGCCATATACAACATTGCTTAGAGTGGATGCAGGAACAGTGCAGTGACATGCACAGAATGCATGCCACAATCTGGAGTATTGACCAGTCACTGGCGCAAATGACTCAGAGAAACATGGATTGGACACAAGCTGTGCTCCTCGTGGTGGTTCCATCTAGCTATCAAGGGTGTCATGAAAGGGTTGAAATGGCGAATAGATAGTGATGAGGGGGCCATTCCTCACAGGGCTCCATCATCATCATCCACCTCCATGGCTGCTGCAACAGGCAAACCATCTGTGGAATTATGCTACAAGGGTCTGTCCTTGTAGTTATGTGTAGTAGCCTTTGGATATGCCCTCACATTCACTGTGAGTGTGGAAGGTGGTGGTAAAAAAAATCTCCCAGTGGTCTCACTCTGAGAAGCATATAATTGGTCCAAAGGCTCTTTCCCAACTGCAGAAAAAATTTCTGACATAGTCTTTTGGCTCAGAAGCACAATGTTTCTGGCACCGATCCGCACAGTAGCTGTGTCTTAGCTTTCTCACTATGACTTAGCACTGATGCATTGCAAGTGCACAAGAAGAAAGTTCAGAACTGCAGCACCACTGACCGCTATTTCAATATATTTAAATTAAGCATCTGGGAACTTGGTTGGCAGATTGCGGGAAAGGAAAATGGCTGAGGTATTCGCAACAATCTTCAGCCAGAAGTGTTGAGTGGATAATCCATCACGGTCTCTGACAGAGGTCCCAGCATCACAGATGTCAGTCTTCAGCCAATACGATGCACTCCGCATGATATCTAAAAATGGCTGAAAGCACTGCATACTGCAAAGGCTGTGGGCCCTGACAATATCCCGTCAATAGTACTGATGATTTGTGCTCCCGAGCTTGCCGTACCCCTAGCCAAGCTGTTCCAGTACAGCTACAGCACTGGCATCTACCCGGCAATGTGGAAGGTTACCCAGGTGTGTCCTGTACACAAGAAACTGGACAAATCCAACCCAGCCAATTGCCACCTTATCAGTCTCGTCTCCATCATCAGCAAAGTGATGGAAGAAGTCATTAACAGTGTTATTAAGCAGCACTTACTCAGCAATAACCTGCTCATGGCGCTCAGTTTGGGTTCCGCCAGGGTCACTCAGTTCCTGACCTCATTGGTGCCTTGGTTCAAGCATGGACAAAAGAGCTGAATGCCAGAGGTGAGGTGAGAGTGACTGCCCTTGACATCAAGGCAGCATTTGACCGGGTATCGCATCAAGGAGCCCTAGCTAAACTGGAGTCAATGGGAAACCGAGGAAACCTCTCCGCTGGTTGAGGTCATACCTGGCACAAGGGAAGATAGTTGAGTTGGTTGAAGGTCAATCATCTTAACTCCAGGACATCACTGCAGGAGTTCTTCAGGGAAGTGTCCTAGGCCCAACCAACTTCAGCTGCTTCATCAATAACCTTCCTTCCATCATAAGATCAGAAGTGGGGATGGTGCAGATGACTGCACAATGTTCAGCACCAATTGTGACTCCTCAGATAATGAAGCAGTCCATGTCCAAATGCAGGAAACCTGGACAATGTCCAGGTTTGGGCTAGCAAGTGGCAAGTTACATTCATACCACACTAGTGCCAGGCAATGACCATCTCCTACAAGAAAGAATGGAACCACCACCCTTGACATTCAATGGCATTACCATCGCTGAATCCCCCACAATCAACATCCTTGGGGTTACCATTGATCTGAAACTGAACTGGACTAGCCATATTAATACTGTGGCTACCAAGGTAGGTCAAAGGGTAAGAATCCTACGGCGAGTAACTCACCTCCTGACCCCTCCAAAGCCTGTCCACCATCTACAAGGCACAAGTCAGGAGTACAATGGACCCACTTGCCTGGATGAGTGCAGCTCCAACAACACTCAAGAAACTCGACACCATCCAGGACAAAGCAGCCCGCTTGATTGCTCCCCCTTCCACAAACATTCAAACCTTCCATCACCGACGAACAGTGGCAGCCGTGTGTACCATCTACAAGGTGCACTGCAGTAACTCACCAAGGTTCCTTAAACAACACGTTCCAAACCCATGACCATCTGGAAGGACAAGAGCAGCAGACACCTTGGAACCCCACCAACTGGACGTTCCCTTCCAAGTCACTCACCACCCTGACTTGGAAATATTTCGTCGTTCCTTCACTGTCACTAACTCTCTCCCTAACAGCACAGTGGGTGTACCTACACCTCAAAGACTGTAGTGGTTCAAGCAGGCAGCTCACCGCCACCTTCTGAAGGGCAACTAGGGATGGGCAATAAATGCTGGCCTAGCCAGCGATGCCCACATCCCGTAAATGAATTAAAAAAATACTTTGAATCTTGGGAAGGATTAATCTTGGGACAAAATCCCCATGACTTCTACCCCAATATGTAGGCCTGAAAAATTAGTTATCCTAAATTCTTGCCATCAAAATGCCACAACAAGCACAGAATGACAAATTCAAGCTCTTCATTAAAGTAAACTAGATTAAGCATTATTTTAAATATGAGAAATAATCTGTACTTTCCACAGTTAACATATTTGGCCTTTGCAAGCAAGCCTCATGGTTATTATAGTTCATTATAGTTTACTTATTCCCATTGTGGGTTTCCCAGAAACTTCTGTCACTGAATATGTTTTAAAAATAACTCATACCTGTTGGCAGTAAAGTGATATTTTAAAAGAATGAACAAAGAATCTTGCGACTGGAAAAGAAAAGTTAACTATGAGTTAAGTCAAAGCAACAAGTTTGGCTCGGGGAAAGGCAATTTAAATAATGTAGACTTGTCAGAATCTATACCTAAGTGGTGTTAAAACACACATTGTGCACTGAAGTAAAAGAGAGCAAAAAACTCTTGCTGTCACTAAAACACATCAAAGCTGTCACTGTGCAGGAGCAAGTGTATCCCTGTCAAGGAATGAATCAAAATACAGTATAGCTGTGCACTGATGTGACAATGATTGCTGCAGTGTAATGCAACAGTTTGCATTTTCTAAAAGCAGAATATTTGAATGAATGTCAGTGGATGTGTTCTGGAATGCACCGTGAAATATTTACTCTAGCTGATAAGTGTTGGAAATGCAATGCTTACTCCTCACCAAATCATGCAGTAATTGTGATCAAAGGACCCTTGATATATGATGACTATATAAACGGCAACACAGACACCATGTGACAGTTTTTTATCAGCACTTGCATCTCCCATTACGTATAATAAATACAAAGAAGATCACCTCTATGCAATGTTTCAGGAAACCAAATGTTGTTGGCATGTAGTGGTAAAACACAAAGACACTGAACATGTTTAAAGGGAATTCATTCAGGAATTTTGAATTTATTTGTGTTTGTTCATCGGATGTAGGTGTCAATGACAGGGTTTGTAATTTGTTGCCCATCTTTAATTGCCCTTGGCAGCAGTTAAGAGTCAGTCACATCGCTGTGGATTTGGAGTCACGTGTAGAGCAGACTTGATGAGGATGGCAGATTTCTTTCCTTAAAAAGATATTGATGAATCAGATGAATTTTTACAACTATCAGTGCTGGTGTTATGGATTGGGATGAGAGAGTGTGATAATTTCCCTCTTTTCTCACTTCCCAACCCACTGCAACAAGGTTTATTTTTGAGAAGAAATATTTTAATCCCTTGAGTGTTGTGACTTTAAAGTCAGACACAAAAAACACTTTCTAATTTAAATCAAAAGAAAAAATAAATATTTATTTTTCAAAACAATAAAACGTAAACACTCCTCATTCACACCAAAACACACACATACCCCTACACAAAGATGATTTCTAAAGATGTGGTATGTGCTTAATTATCTTAAAGAGTCAGAAAGGTCAATTCTAATAAGTCTTCAAGATAGTAGTTAAAATGTTGCAGGCCTGAAAGATTCTCTTTTGATGCACTGCAGAAAAATGAAGGTCAGAAGGTTCTCATGATGAATTTACACTGTAGTAGAGAACTATAATCTTGCAGCAAACATAAATAATCTCCAATGTTGTGCCATAGGTAACTTTCAAAGCAGAGCTCTCCTTGGTGCTGAATTAGAGACGGTGACCCTCTAAGTCTTTGTATCTCAGACTCACCCACTCGGTGAGCCCAGACTCACCCACCTTATGGATTAATAAGATATTGGTATCTCCAGCCAATTTCAGTTGTGTGACAACTGTATCAATACAGTTAATTGCTCACACAAAGGTTGATGGCAGAGGTGATTGACAAACAATGGAGAATCTATAATGGCCAATCGATATTCCAAATATGAGCCGCCTCCTAATGTTGTTATTCAAAATTCCATCTTCATAGGGCCAGCATGTCCAAGTGCCATTGTTACGTTCAGTTTCTATAATTGAAATGGAGAGGGTAGTCCTCAACACCTGGGAAGGCCATTATCATTCCTCATGTGAGCGCTGCTTGAAGAACTCAGCAAAGTAATGAAGTGTAATACTTTCTGCTTCCATCAAACCTTAGGAAACCTTCATCTCACACTACAGTGGTTCAATAAGGCAGGTCACTATAACCTTCTCGAGGGCAATTTATGCTGGCTGGTTATGCTGCGTCCTGTGAATTAATACATTTTTAAAATGATATGATTAGTAAGATTAAAATTCAATAAATATGTAAAACACAAGTCCTCCCCCACTCAGGTGAATTTTCTCTCTCTGTTTACTTAAAAGCACTGACTCATTCTGAGGTACAGTTTTACAGGCACAAAGCATCTAGGGACCCTTTCCAAGTGCCTGTGCTTTATGTGTATCAGCTGGCTTTTGGACCTGGGGAGGTGACTCAATGCTGGGTGACATACAGGGAATATATGGGCAAGTAACCTCCAAGCACCGGAGTGTTGTAATTGGCGCCACCTCTGAAATCTACAGGTGAGGATCGCATGGTATTCGTCCGGGAAATTGAAACTTCCATTGGGCAATTGCCCTGCACCAAGAATCATCCAAATGTACTGTATAAATCGCAAACTTTGGATGGTTATCATAGATTATCATAGAATTTACAGCGCAGAAGGAGGCCATTCGGCCCATCGAGTCTGCACTGGCTCTTGGAAAGAGCACCCTACTTGAGCCCACACTTCCACCCTATCCCTGTAACCCAATAACCCTATCTAACCTAAGTGCAATTTATCATGGCCAATCCACCCAACCTGCACATCTTTGGACTGTTGGAGGAAACCGGAGCACCCGGAGGAAACCCACGCAGACATGGGGAGAATGTGCAGACGCCGCACAGACAGTGACTCAAGCGGGAATCGAACCTGGTACCCTGGCGCTGTGAAGCCATAGTGCTAACCACTATACTACTGTGATGTCTGCCAAACTGTATTACAGTACTAGTTACCCGGAAAGATTTAGAAGAATTAAAACCTCTTGTAACCTCTTGGTAAGTATGCTCCAGACACATCCTGACATATATATTCATTGGAGTTTAGGAGGTTGAGGGGAGATCTAATAGAAACCTACAAGATAATGAATGGCTTAGATAGGGTGGATGTAGGGAAGTTGTTTCCATTAGCAGGGGAGACTAGGACCCGGGGGCACAGCCTTAGAATAAAAGGGAGTCACTTTAGAACAGAGATGAGGAGAAATTTCTTCAGCCAGAGAGCGTCATGATATTCAAACACACACATCATGATACAGACCAACAGACAAATCAGCACACACAACACGACAACCAATCACAGACAACGACTGAGACAGTCTCAGAGAAGAAACACGACACCTGGTGGCCAGTCCATATAGAGACCAGGACAAGGACAGGACCTGATTAACAACACACTCAGGGAGTCACCACGTACAGAGTATCAAGACAGAACTGTAAATAGCATGTTAGAATAAAACAGCGTTGTACCAAATGCAACCGTGTTGGCTCATCTGTACATCAGAACACCCAACACCACATGGTACCTAGTGAGTGGATCGATACCTGCCGGCAAAGCTGCCATCCTGAGCCATGGACATCACCAACAAACCGCAGCCGTTGCAAGTCGCTGGGAACCTGGGCACCAATTGGAAGCTCTTCAAGCAGCGATTTGAACTGTACATGCGAGCCAACGAAAAACAGAGTGCCTCGGACGAAACAAAGATTGCGATGCTCCTCACTACCGCAGGTCAGCACGCCATCGATGTATACAACTCATTGGTGTTCGCGGAAGGCGAGAACCAATCCAAGTATGACACGGTCCTCCTCAAGCTCGACCAGCACTTCAACGTTGAGGTAAATGAAAGCTTTGAAAGGTATATCTTTCAGCAACGCCTGCAAGGTAAGGAGGAGCTCTTTCAACCCTTTCTGACACACCTCCGCATACTCGCGCAGTCCTGTGGTTACGGCACCACCTCAGAGTCCATGATCCGGGACCAGATCGTTTTTGGTGTTGCCTCCAGTGGCCTACGCCAGCAGCTTCTTAAAATTAAAGGCCTGACCTCAGCATCTGCGGTGGAAGCCTGTGTCCTCCATGAAAATGAGACCAGCCGCTTTGCCCAATTTCAGGCGACCGAATCGGCACGGAGGGGGTCCCTAGCGATCGAATCGGCAAGCCAGGCCGCCCACGAGGCCGAACGCATCCAGGCAATCGAGTATCTCCCGGCCCGCGGCCCGGACGAGGGCGGCCGTTTTGCGCGCTTTTCGAGGTCTCCCACGCTTGTGTGCGCCAAAACCAACATCGAGGGATGCGCTGCGCAGGCGCGCCCGATGCAAGACCGAACTGCGCATGCGCAGTGGCGTAACGAACGCCGTGACGTAATGACGTGCGGCAACTGTGGAGCTGCACATTTAAAAGGGCAATGTCCTGCAAAAAAACAACAATGCCTACGGTGTGGCAAGATGGGCCACTACGCTGCCTACTGTCGAGCAGTTCAACTGATGGATCCTACACATCTCCGACAACCTCGCAGACACGTAAGGACCGTCCAGCCCACACATCAGGACATCCAGTCCAATGACACAGATGACCAAGATGCCTTCCGGGTTGCGGTCATTGATGTGAACAGGGTCAACACCATCAATCCGGCCGATGAATGGAGTGCCACCCTGACAGTCAACCCGAATTCATCGCACACCTACTAGATTGGACTTATGAGACTGTTCACACGTTAAAGTTTAGAAACTATTGTATTGTAACATGTTACTGTTTTATCATTCCAGATCTCGTTTGACCGGACCACACTTCAAAGTTTTTTCTTCTTGTTTATTATGGTACAACCTCGTTAGCATGACACACCCGACATCGCCCCATGTATATAGTTACGCCACATGTACATGCTGTAAATATCATGCACACACACTTTTAGCTGCACTCAGGACACATTCATATTTATAACCACGTAGGCACATAACCTTGTAAAAAAGGGGGGATGTCATGATATTCGAACACACACATCATGATAGACAGACCAACAGACAAATCAGCACACACAACACGACAACCAATCACAGACAAGGACAGAGACAGTATAAGAGAAGAAACACACCTGGTGGGCAGTCCATCTAGAGACCAGGACAAGGACAGGACCTGATTAACAACACACTCAGGGAGTCACCACGTGCAGAGTATCAAGACAGAACTGTAAATAGCATGTTAGAATAAAACAGCGTTGTACCAAATGCAACCGTGTTGGCTCATCTGTACATCAGAACACCCAACACCACAGAGAGTGGTGGGTCTGTGGAATTCATTGCCACAGAGGGCGGTGGAGGCCGGGGCGTTGAGTGTCTTTAAGACAGAAGTTGATAAATTCTTGATTTCTTGAGGAATTAAGGGCTATGGAGAGAGCGCGGGTAAATGGAGTTGAAATCAGCCATGATTGAATGGTGCAGTGGACTCGATGGGCCGAATGGCCTTACTTCCGCTCCTATGTCTTATGGTCTTATGGTCTTATGGACACTCCATGGGACTCTCTCCACATCTCCTGACTCCCCATAGGAACCCTCCCTGACTCCCCCATTACACACCACTGACCCCCACACCTCCCACTACTTCCACCCCCTCCAATTAACCCCCCAGCCCCCCACTAATTCCCCCAGCTACTCCGAGCCCCTATAGAAATCCACCCCCTGACCCTCCAAGGAACTCCTCAACTATACTTCACACCCCACTAACCCCCCATCATCCCCAACTACTCCATCCCAACCCCACATGGATATTCCCTAATTCCTCAACCTGCCCCCCCTCCCCCCCACAGGACACTTTGACTACTCCCATGACCCCACAAGGCAGATCACAACATCTCCAACCCCCCAGCGGTAACACTTGATCTCCAATAGTACTCCCTAAGCCCCACAGGACTCCCTAATTGGTCTCACTTCACCCTACTGAACACATCCCTGACCACCTGACTCCCCCACTGACCACCCGACTTGTGATGTGAAATAAACCAAATAGGAGCGTATTCATTGTGAGATGCCATTCTGAAATTTGGCCTTGAGAGTACCATATCCAGTTGTGGTCATCGAGGCACTGAATCATAGAATCCCTACAGTGCAGAAGGAGGCCATCCAGCCAATCAAGCCTGCACTGACCTCTGAAAGAGCACCCTACCTAAGCACCCCCCCCCCTCCCCCCCGTCCCATCCCCCCAACCCCACCTAACCCTTTGGATACTGAAGGGCAATTTAGCATGGCCAATCCACCTAACCTGTACATCTTTGGACTGTGTGAGGAAACCGGCACACCCAGAGGAAACCCACACAGACACGGAGGAAACGTGCAAACTCCACACAGACAGTTGCCCAAAGTCGGAATTGAAGCGAGACCCCTGGCGCTGTGGGGCAGCAGTGCCAACCATTGTGCCGCCAGCCCTGAAAAAATATCCCTCTTGCCAGTTTATTGAACTTAGGAGGAGAGGCTGAAGAAATTTGGGCTTTCCCACCTCAAACGGATGTAACTAAGAGCAAAAAATAAAGTTTATAAATATTAAAATATTAAGTTTATAAATATTAAAAACCTTGAAACAGGATTAAGTTCATATTTTTCTGAATGTCAGGCTCTGACCGAAACCTGGCGTGTAGCTCTCCAGCTGCACAGCCGGGTTTTTAGTGCACACCTTGCTTCTCTATAAACAGTGGGCATATTTTACACTGTCACTCTGGCGGTGCCTGATAGAACCGGCAGGCCGGCTCAACACAGATCAGGGTGTCTTTTAAAAACAGCACGCTGATTAGTGATTAGCACAAAAATAAACCCCCCCCCCCCCCCCACCCACGAGGACATGGGGAACACCCCCCGGAACACGTCTCCACCCCCCCCCCCCCCCCGCCACAAGTATAATGTGAACCCAACGCCCAATAGGACTCCCCAGAGGATCCAGCAGTACCCCCTGGCACAGGTTATACAGCCAGGTGTGTTCCAGGGTGCTGTGCCTGGGCATGTCCGTATATTCCGTGGGTCACACTGAGCTTTGTGCCCCGGTGGAATTCCCTCGACTGATTCACATTTTTGAACTGCTGTTGCAAACCTTGCCAACGTTTCATTGCGTCAGCAAGGTTTGAATATTCATTATAGGGGGAATCATGTGGTGGTGTGGGGGAGGGGCTCATTAATAATATTAAAATATATATAAAAGCATTAAAATGAAATGTTCGCCCTTTGTGGGTATGTGCCTCTTTATCACAGTTGAGAGGTGAAGAAATCGAGATAAGAGATCTCGCCGGCAAGAATCTCGTTTCCTGATTCCAACTGGGGAGAGACAAACTTTGGATTAATATTTCTTCGCACAGAGTAACCTGTACTCAGACTGAATTTCCAATTAAACTAATGGAGGCACTGACCTTTACCTTGTGATCTTACCGTAAGTCTTTACATAAACACTCTCTAATCCAGTTTACTGAACACAGTCAAGTGCAGGAAGAGTCTGCTCTTCAAAGCTTTCATTAATTTCAGCACCCTTACACCAACCCACCTAAAATCTGTAAACTCAACAAAGATCAGGCATCAACCAGAGATTATTTGAGTTAGCCTCTACAGATCAATTGGGAAATATATTATGACTTATATAATTAACAATAATGATGTTGAATGTTACATTCCATACACAGACAATATGTTACTTCTCACTGTACCCCTTGCCAAAGGATCTCTCTTATTATGTCTCCTGGTCTATAATTGTTGTGGTTGTTTGTACAGGCAGCTCACAATTCAAAATCAGTCATTGATCAATAAAACAAGCCCATGACTGAAAAAGTTAAAGCGCTTTTTTAGCACTGAATTTTACTGGCTGGATTGCGATTTCCACATTGGCTTCGATTCAGGTTTGCCGCGAATGAACGTCTGTCGTAATCTTCCCGGAGGCAGCCAATTAAGAATCCACCTCCAGAGCGTCCAGTCAATCAAGGATGGTGGCCGAACTGGGGAACTGTCAGGCCAAATAGGAGGATCCACGGGGCTGTCCAAACAACAGATCCACGGGGCAATACAGCCAAGCAAGCAGAAGCGAATCTCAAAATGGAGGCGTCTTCTGAAGAATTAATAATTGCAAAACAATGTGAATACAGTTAATAGGCCACTATTGCAGAGGATAAGAAATTCCATTGTGGCTCCCTGATTGTCGTGGCTTTGGGTTGGGTATTAAGGAAACACTGATGACCTTCCTCCCCACCCCCACCCCTGCTCGGGAAATGCATCATGAGGCTGCTCTGATCAACTTGAGATCTCAGTTCCCATTCCATCTCCACAGAACCACAGCAATTCAGCTCTGTAATTCACATCAGTAACCAGCAAAATGCTATTTCCTGTTTTTTCTACTACGTGACTTTCCAATCTCAGTTGGGGATAAACAGTTGTAAAAGCAGGAGGCCGGTCCATGGTATTACTTTTGGGAGTTATACTGAAAATACCATATAATTCTTATACATTAATATATAAGTGCAGAAGTGTTTATTTTGTTTGTAGAGAAGAAAGCATTCATGATATGTGTACCTCTGGGGTCGTTGTTGCATTACTCACTGTCATACTTTTGCTTCGATCGCAGTGTTCATTTCTCCTTTCCTTCCTCAATACATTCCCTCACCATTATTTAAAATCTCCATTCAAAAGTGAGCGGGGGAGTTTCATCTCATGGACAGTGACCTGGATTCACTGCTGCCCGCCGCCGGTGGCGGGAATCCCTTATATTCCTCCCCGTGCATAAATTTGCTCCCTGGGGAATGTAAATTGGTAGTAATTCTCCTCCGGCGGGAGAACATATGGGAGAATTCTCCTGAGACTAAATGTTGATGCTGAGGCAGAACTCGTGAACTTCTACGACAGCAAAACTTGTGCCACACCTGGACTGATTCAACGATGATTGCGGGGTTAGGAAGAAACTGCATGACCTCCTCAGGGCAACCAGGGTGAGTAGGCAGCACTGTGCCCCTTAAACCAACCCCGGTCCCACACACTCATAACCCCACCCACTCCAACCCGGAGGGCAGCCGAACCCCTACTTTACACCGAATGCCAGCACTCACTCCGGCAGCCATGGCCTGGTGCCCGGGCCACCCACATCCTGGGCTTTGGACGACCTTTTGAGTTCATAAGGATAGCTTCTGCCAGAGTCTTCTACCCTGGACTTCCCTTCTCCAATCATGGACTTTACCAATTTCCTTGCTTACATACCTTTCCATTTGTCACTGGCCACCCCCAATTCGAGATCTTGCCCATCAGCATGACGTTACTCCCATCAGGTTTGGACAGTTGGCTCGATCAAATCACTTGGGCTCCATATTCCTTGGAAGTTAAAATCATGGCATTGGCTGGATTCTCTGCCGAACGACACCATCAACACAGATCGTGATTGGGCGTCTGGCTGAAATCAAGTTTGAGCCGAGCCCCGAACCGACTGCTATGCTCCGGCCCCCTGCTGTTGCGGATTGAAGTTTGCATCCGTGCACCAGCGGGAGGATGCTAATGGATAATTTGCATCCACTTAGCGGATCGAGCCACCAGATTCTCCAGGCCCTCATGATTCTCTGGTCCTCTGGGCCAGGGATCACAGTCGCAGATTCACTAAAGATATCCCCAAATATAAACCTGATGTGGTGGCCCTCACGGTGGGGCAAGGGTTAACTCCTGAAGGGAGTTGCCTCTAAATCCATTCAAGGGCCACCCTCCACCCCACAATTCACTACCTGTCCACCCCTCCCCTGCCAGACACCCCCACCTCTCCTCACAGGCCCCTCCAGAACCCACTAACTAAAGGAACCCCCCCCCCCACAAAGACCCCTAAATAGGGAGAACCCCATGGGGACCTCGAACTAAAGGGACCCCCACAGTGCTGTTGATCTCCAGCTCAGCACTTCAAAATCACTCAAGCTTGAAGTTGCATGATTAGAATGGACTTAACTCTCCTTGATGTTGTTGATGTTTCTAAACATTGTGGTCACACCACTTAGAGTTACTTTCCATGAAGGTGATGAATAAAGCAAGGGACACAGCTGTTTTGTGGAAGCTGTCAATCACAGCTCAGTACGAGAAATGAATGAATGGCTTGCAGCTAAAGGATTTGAGGGGTTTAAACATAGGTCACAGATGTTCTCTTTCCAGGAATGGACACGTGGTGCTTCCAGGTGAGTGTTACAACTGTAACTTATTTCATTGCCCCTGTCTGGCTGCTCTCTAGCTTTCAGACAGGGATCTCTTTTCTGGGGCGGGGGGGGGGGGGGGGTGTGAGGGGTGGGGGTGGGGGGCTGTGGGGGTTGTCCCTTTAGTTAGGGTCCCTGTAGGGGCATCTCTTTAGTTAGGAGGTCCCTATGGCGGTCTCCCTATTTAGAGGTTCCTGTGGGGGGGTCACCCTATTTAACGGGTCCCTGGGGTGGGGGTCTCCTTATTTAGGGAGTCCCGCAGGGTGTGCAGGTCGGGTCATCCCCATACTTGGGGGAAAGGGGGGAGCACGCAAGAAATCCAGGGGTGGGAGGCTGCTTTGTGATGTGATAGGGGGTGGGGGGCTGATATGTGGTGCGAGGGGGCATGGCCAGCTGCGGGACTTAGCCATCGGGCCCTTGGCTCAATATGGTGGCCGGATAGCAGGATAACCTCAGGAGTTCCTTGTGTTCCTCGCAATGCATAAATTTGTATGGCAAGGGATACTGAATTGCATCTTGATTTGTGGTCCCAGCGGCAGCACAAATCAATAGCAATTCTGTTCAGGAGGGCGGACAGTTTCTATATTAAGAAGCCATTTGTCTCATGAAATGTTGGCTTGTTCCTTGATGGTCAATTCTGTCATAACACAACTGCTAAGGCTCAGGAGCCCAAATCTGAAACGACAGTATCTGCCGCAATTGTTGCGGATGAAGACAGTTAGTTGAGAAGATGCAGGACTGGCTGGTTTCTATTATCTCTGCAGCTTCTTCTTGACCAGGCGGTGTCATTGTGGTATTGTCACTAGACTAGTTAACCAGCAACCCAGAGCAATGCTCTGGGGACCTGGGTTCGAATCCCGCCACTGCAGATGTTGACATTTGAATTCAATAGAAATCTGGAATTAAAAGTCCAATGACCATTGTCATAAAAACCCATCTGGTTCATTAATGTCCTTTATGGAAGGAAAGTTGCCATCCTTACCTGGTCTGGCCTACATGTGACTCCAGACCCGCAGCAAGTGGAAGGTGGTTGACTCTGAACTGCCCCCTCAAGGTCAACTCGGGATGGACAATAAATGCTGACCCAGCCAGCGACGTTCGTGTCCCATGAGCGAAAAAAACTGAGCAGTTTGCTCTCCTCTTCCAATGCGCTGCAAACGGTCAGACTGCAGAGGTCCCAGCTGCCAGCAACTCTCCCCAGTTTTCTATGCCAATGTCCGCCATCTTCATTTTACACTTTCAGGTGTCCTTGTCGTGTAGGTATGGATGCCCTGGAGGTCATGACCCAGTGGCCAGTTCACCATGGAGCTGGTCTTCGGATATCTGGGGCGGGATTCTGTGCAAATCGTCGGGGCGGGAAAAAACGGCGCAAACCCTGATGGGAACCACTCCGGCGTCATGCCGCCCCAAAGGTGCGGATTCCTCCGCACCTTCGGGGGCTTGGTCGGCGCCGGAGTGGTTTGCGTCACGTTGGCCGGCTGGAATGGGCTTGGCGCCACGCCAACTGGCGCCGAAGGACCTCTGCTGGCCGGCACGAGTTAGCGCATGCACAGGAGCACCATCGTTTGCTGGCGTCAACACCGAGCATGCGCAGGGAGGGGGTCATCTCCGCTTCGGCCATCGCGGATCGGTACAAGGTTGACGCGGAGCAATAGAGTGCCCCCACAGCACAGGCCCGCCCGCGGATCGGTGGGTCCCAATCGCGGGCCAGGCCACTGTGGGGGCACCCCCCGGGGTCAGATCGCCCTGCGCCCCCCCGAGGACCCCGGAGGCCACCCACGGAGCTGGGTCCCGCCGGTAGGGACCAACCTTGATTTACGCTGGCGGGACCCTCGTTAAACAGTCGGGACTTCGGCCCATCGCGGCCCGGAGAATTCGGGGGGCCCCGGGGCCCATTGCGTCGCGCCGGTCCCCGCCATTCTCTGAGGCGGGCGGCGCGATTCACGCGGGGTGATTTTTGTGGGGCTGGAGAATTCGGAGGACGGCGGAGGCGGGATTCACGCCGACCCCCGCTGATTCTCAGACCCGGTGGGGTGTCGGAGAATTCCGCCCAAGAAGTCTAATGAACATGCTCTTGTACCTCTGAGTAGGTAAACATGTCCTAGCAAAACCTGACATGGATACATCTGAGATAATGAAGATGGAAAATGTTCGTCCTTATTTCCTACCTAGCAGCATGTTTTCCGGGTGTCACTGCTGCAGGGGAGTGCAGTAAAGACTCAGGCACGTTTCTGTATAATGTTTCTATATTATGCCCAAGATAATATCTTTTGGCTAACTCACAAAATTAACATAGCACACTAATCTAAAAGGATAATTAAATTTTACAGTGAATTTGCGTAATGTTAATAACATAATGAAAAGCAGTTCTAAGGCCCGCATATTTTAAGCACATGCAGAATTGAAATTAATCTCTGTAACTTTATCAGACTGCTAATCCTGTTTCCCACTGTGCTATAATCCAAGGAATCTGATATAATATTCACGCAATACGCTCGGTTCATCTGCAGCCAATAAATCCTCCAGTGCTTTAACTGCAGAAATCTAAAGGAACCGAAGGACAAAATTAAGACAGCACAGGGGATAGCTAAAGCTAAAGTTGGTACTGGCAAGAAATAACATGGGAAATAACATGGTTCCTTGACATGTTAACTTATCCATTGATCACTGTCTCAAATGTGTCTATTTGCTCAAAGAATCTCTGTAAAAAATAATAACTAAATAAATAGTGCTGTAAATTTGTAGCGCAGTATATATCACATTTAATGGGGAACTTCAATTAGCCAGCCTGTTCTGAACTCAACGAAATGTGTTTTCTCCCAATCATTTTAAAGACGAGATCAAAACTAATTTGAGAAAAAATAAACTGAATTCAAATGAAAAATTAAATGGACAATGATATTAACCACATACTTTGTGATATTATTGCAATGTAACACATTATTCTTTCATTTTTTGGTATTCAATGGCCAATTATAACTTCACAAATTTACAACATTATGCACCTATCATTATCCCTCCAGTATGGATATCATTGCATGCAAAAATGTCAGAATTTTTATTGTCCATCAACAACATAAAATGGAACAACAATTAAGTAATTTCTCCCAACTCCACAGTAAAGTACTGTGAGCACAATTAGTGAAAATTGAAGCAAATAAACAAGCAGGCGAAGAAGGCGTGAGATGTGCTATTCAAAACTTGATTGAAACACCAAAAGAGGGTGCACTGGAGGCGATGGATGGTGAATGTTATTTCAGAATCTCAGCCCATGTTGAAGACAGAGATGGTTTAAAAATAACAGTCCTCCAACCTCGCACAGTCCACTCTAACTCCCTCCCAAGATGCTCAAATAGGACTGCCATGGTAGACTCATCTGGTAAGATTTTCAGGTCCCGACGAGATCAGGAACAGCGGAAGACAGGGCCCGAAAATGCTGGTGCTGACTGGCGTGCTGGTTTGTGACTGTTCCTGATGCTGGCCATTTTAGGGGAGGCTGGCTCAAGGCCTGGCAGGGCTACCTGCTCCCACAAGTTGGGCACTGAGGAAGTGGTGCTTAGGGAAGATTGAGACAGTCAATTAGTTTGATAATTCGTGTCAGAACCTAATCTACACTTGATCCTAATTTTTCCCCCTATCTCGTTGACAGTTTCACCCAGAAGAAAAGAACCAAAGATAACTGCGGATTCAGATACACAGAAAGCGATGGGAAATCTCCGGGACCCATCGCTCAACAAAAGGTGGTCATGATGCCAGGACAGATAGTGAATTACTGCCCCATTATATCATGCAACTATATAATTAAACATCAATGTCACTTGCTTTGATGTGGCAGATCCTCAACCTGAATTTTGGTTTCCAGGCTGTGCATTCTCACCTCTTAGATCTGACTGATTTCAGAATAGAATCAGATGAAAGGCATGAGGATCTGAATCAACATACGAAGATATCCTCTTGCTGAAAGGTGGGTTCACTCATCATGGCCTACAAGGTGAGGTTGAGGAATTGTCACCCTCACTGGAGAACATGGTGGGCCTATAATGACTACAACTCATTCATCCTAACTTACCAAATCTAGTGAAGCAGAGCTCGGACACCGAGCTCAGGTCACTCACCCTGGCATCCGTCAGTTGAGAGATCTTCCAAGTTTGGATTCACTGTTACTTAAGATCCAAGGCGCTCCATGCTGTCGCTTCTTCCATCAGTAAGTGTCAGTTTCACCCTCGCCTAACAAGACCAGATTCCGCAACTCCCTCCTTTCATGCACACAACAGGTAACATGTCCTTCATGTAAGCACGCAGTTTGGTCAGATAAACATTTTGTCAGCAAGATAATTTTCTGCCGGATCAAGATTGTCATTATATGGCTAAAGCTTGTAAGATAGCTACTATCCAGGATGATGATAATATCATGGCAGACAATTGTTTAGATAAAGGGGATGAGGGACCTGCTGATATTTTGTTGCAATCAGCTGCACTCTTTGTATGGATTCATCAGTCACTCTACTTAGTCACACTCTTCAAGCACCATGATATTTGAGTGACCATTGACAGTAGAGGCACTGATAACATAATTTGTGCTTCCACAAGAATGAAACTCAATATCCCGGTCAAGAGTTCTTTCCAATTTGCTCACCTGGCTGATGCCTCATCACCGTTACATGTTGTTGGCAAAATACACTTCCCTGTGTCAAGGGACCACAACAAGCTTGCATTCACAGGCCTGCTTGTGGTGAACCTTGGTATCAAGGTACTTGCAGGCACCTATTTCATGGAAACTAATGGTGTGTCAATTCGACCGGCCAAATGTCTAATGCTAGTTGATGACTCCACCACCTATGTTTATGGATCTCATCCTACCCCCAGCCCATGTACTTTGTGGTCCTTCAAGGTAAACAATAACTTGGTCAGGGGATTTCATGGAGATGACCCGACCAAATGATTTTGTAGACCTCGATATTTGTAGTTGAACCATCCTTTCTTCCTTTAGGATCAAAGTAACAGCCATGTAACATTTGGCCTCCACTACCTATTTTGACGAGTGTTACTGAAAAAGGTTGCATCATGAACCTCTCCCAATTCCTGTCTCGCAATCAGCATTTTGCTCAGACATGACCCAAGGAGGGTCACCCCAAGGAGGCATGATTCACAGCCTTCTCGGCATGACATTGTTGCTTGCCAAGCAATGCAAGAGTAAGCAACATCGGCTATTTGCAGAGTTTGTTCTTGTGGATCTGGATCACACTCTGCCTCAGCACACATGATCTCCGTTCCACACAGCACTTCAGGAGTAGGATGACATCTTTTGTCCTGCATTCCCAGATTACAGTGAAAAGCTGGATCCTTCAAGGCTAATGTCAAATGGGACCCATTCAACCTCCACCATGCATGGGTTGTCTTCTTCGGTATCCCAGGCCAAAACCTGTTGAGTTGCAACAAACATTTGATGGAGTCTTTTCTCAACCTGAAGGTGTGTGTGTGTGTGTGTATGTGGGGGGAGGTGGGGGGGGGGGGGTGTTGGGGGGGTCACACTTGAGTACCTCACTCATCATTTATGCTGAAGAAGTCAAATGGGGATTTCCAACATATCACAGCATTTGCCGATGTTGGACACTACAGTAAGCCGCACTCATGGTAAGTGTTGACTCAACCTCATGCACGTTTGCGCAGTGGAAACCTATAATTGCAAAAGATCTGATCAATACCTTTTACGAGATTCCATGAACACAATCTTCCACAAAGTGCTCAGGAATGGTCACACCCTACAAATCTTATCAACATTTGTGATATCAAACACTACCTCTGAGTCGCTACCATTACATTGATTTACTCATTATTCAACATGATGAGTCCCTTGATCCCTCCAGCGAAGATGTTCTATGGTGTTCTGGGAGGTCTTAACTCCACTCTTCACGTATGTTTTCGTGATTCAGCATGTCCTCGACTCAAATTGGTCACTGACGGATGCATCTATTCCCAGATGCATCCATAGAATGGGTTACAGCTAGCTCCAATACTTGTGCTGTCCTCCAGACCATACTGCACACCATCATGCCCCAGTAGTCAAGTGATCCTTCAGAGAAAGTTGGCATCTCGATTGTTGCTGGCATTATCAAGCATGAAGAGCAATTGATTTTAGTTGTACAGTTATTTACACACCTGCTCGCATCCTTGCCAACAAATACCGACACGGCTCTTTTCCGGTTGCGTATTGGGTTTCATTCACTTGATGGTCCCCAAGCTGTCATATGGACTGATCCTGCACCGAGATTTCCAATCCTGTTAGGAGACAAGCTGTTTCAGGAACCCGGCATTGTGATTGAACTTGGGAGATCAAAGAACCCCAACAAGAAGCCAGTGGTAGAGAAGGCAATGCAGGAACTGGAGTGCAAATTTCTATGCCACAGATCATGTGGAAGCCCTAGTCATAGCTTTAGCCCTAGTCATCGCACTGCATGACTCACCTGACAACTTCATTCCCAAGGCCTTTGCACGAGAGATTTGCAGACACAGAAAGGCCAGTTCATCAATGTGCAGATTCCTTGTCCAACGACAAGCTTATTGAGACTTAACATCATCTTCAGAAGGTCAATTGTCTATAGAGTCAGAGAGCCAAGGTGCCTCCCGAGGACTGCAACTAAGACTCTCCTCAGTTGATGATGATGGTCTGGTCATTCTTCAAGCCGGTCGCAACAGGTCACGGACCCGCCAATCTTACTGGCGCTGATGGCTGGTGAAAAATTCACAATTTCATCAGTCCTCAGCTTTGTAGCAAAACATATCAACTCAAGGAATCCCAGGGCGGCATGTGGCGCAGTGGTTAGCACTCGGACTGCGGCGCTGAGGTCCCGGGTTCAAATCCCGCCACTGGGTCACTGTCCGTGTGGAGTTTGCACATTCTCCCCATGTCTGCACGGGTTTCACCCCCACAACCCAAAGATGCGGTGGTTAGGTGGATTGGCCATGCGCAATTGCCCCTTAATTGGAAAGGAAAAATAATCGGCTACTCTAAATTTTTTTTTTTTAAACTCAAGACATCTAACTGTTTCAACGACTCTTCTTTCTGCAATGGCCTGTGACCAGTCCACTTCTGGCTATGGCGGCATCAGCCATCTCCACCCATCCAGGCCATTCCTCCAGACCCCAACACATGGCTGATCAGTCTACGCCTTCCACTGTTACAATCCTGTCAACTATGTGATCAACCATGCAAACTCCACAGTCTATGATGAGTCCCTCAAACCTGTCTAAATCACTGACTTTGGAACAGATCCTGGAGCTGTCCCCTCCCCCCCCCCCAACAATCCCCTACCCCCCCCCCCCAAATCCCCGACCCCCACCGATGCAGAGATACTGATTCCTATCTACAGCCATGATTGCCTAGTCCAGTCTTGCATTCCCCAGCATAGGCCCCTGTTCTGACGCAGCCATCCATTTATGTACACCACTAATCCTGCTCCATTGTTCCATTGGCGCATGCTTTGAAACACTCAGCTCATCAGAGACGTCCCTGAAACATGTGGTAGTATGTATTAGGGGTCATGTGGGACTGTGAAGCCGTGATGCTATTGGCTGACAGATCCCGGATCCTGGTTGGCTGTTGACTCCTGGCTCTGCCCTGAAGGCGGAGTATAAGAACCCGAGCTTCTCCCCGCCGCTCCATTCTGTTGCTGAACTGCTGGGGACAAGTCTCGCTTAATAAAGCCTCATCGACTTCATCTCTACTCGTCTCTCTCGTAAGTCATTGTGCAGTACAATTTATTAAGCGAGCTTAAAGGACTATGGAGCTCCGGATCGCCCCGGAATGCCTGCGGATCAGCCCCCACGCAGCGAACTCGGCAGCAGTTTTTAAACACTGGCAAGCTTGTTTTGAAGGCTACCTCCGAACGGCCCCCGGCCGGATCACAGAAGACCAGAAAATGCAGGTCCTGCATTCGAGGGTAAGCCCGGAAATTTACCCTCTCATAGAAGACGCAGAGGATTTCCCGACGGCGCTCGCAGCACTGAAGAGCATCTACGTTCGCCCCGTGAACCAGGTCTACGCACGCTACCAACTCGCAACGAGACGGCAAAGTCCCGGAGAATCGTTAGAGGAATTCTATGCCACGCTGCTAATTTTGGGACGGGGCTGCAGCTGCCCGCCGGTGAACGCGATTGAACACACGGACATGCTAATTCGCGATGCGTTTGTGGCAGGTATGAACTCTCCCCAAATCCGCCAAAGACTTGACTCTCAGAGGCACGGGCCCTTGCAGCTTCCCTAGATGTGGCCTCGCAAAACGCCCGCGCCTACGGCCCCGACCGCGCGGCAGCCCCTTGGGCTCCGTGGACCCCCATCGCGACAAACCCCCCCCCCTCCCTCACAGGCTTGCGCGGTTAAAGCGCCAGATCATCCCGGGGGGGCCCGCTGCTATTTCTGCGGGCAAGCGAAACACCCCCGGCAGCGCTGCCCGGCCCGCGCAGCTATTTGCAAAAGCTGCAGCAAGAAGGGCCATTACGCGGCTGTGTGCCGGTCCCGGGGGGACGCCACAATCCCCGGAGAAGAACGAGCCCAGCGCATCCCAAACGCTCCCCAACCCCCCCAGCGCCCCATGTGCGACCCGCGGGCGACGCCATTTTGGATCCCGGGCACCACGAGGGGAGGATGGGCGCCGCCATCTTGTGACTCCCTAGCCACATGCGATTCATGGGGGCGGCCATTTTGTCCACCCCCGACCACGTGCGATCCATGGGGGCGGCCATTTTGTCCACCCCCGGCCGCGTGCGATTCATGGACGCCGCCATCTTGGATGACAACAAAGGACTCCAGCGTCGACGGCTCCACGGGGTCCGAAGAAGACGCCGAGACACTACGACCACGACTGGCTTCGGTGACGCTGGATCAATCACGGCCCCGGACGCTCCAGACGACGACAACAACGGTGCTGATCAACGGACACGAGACATCATGCCTGATCGACTCCGGGAGCACCGAAAGTTTCATTCACCCCGACACGGTAAGACGCTGTTTTCTGACCATCCATCCAAGTACGCAAAAGATTTCCCTAGCTGCAAGATCCCACTCCGTAGAGATCAAAGGGTTCTGCATCGCGAACCTAACGGTGCAAGGGAGGGAGTTTAAAAACTACAGGCTCTACATCCTTCCCCAACTCTGCGCGCCCACATTACTGGGATTAGATTTCCAGTGTAACCTGCAGAGCCTAACATTTCAATTCGGCGGCCCAATACCCCCACTCACTATCTGCGGCCTCGCAACTCTCAAGGTTGAACCGCCGTCCTTGTTTGCAAACCTCACCCCGGATTGCAAACCCGTCGCCACTAGGAGCAGATGGTACAGCGCCCAGGACCGGATATTTATTCGGTCTGAAGTCCAGCGGTTGCTGAAGGAAGGCATATAGTCCCTGGAGAGCCCAGGTGGTAGTAGTAGTAAAGACCGGGGAAAAGCAAAGGATGGTCATAGACTATAGCCAGACCATCAACAGGTACACACAGCTAGATGCGTACCCTCTCCCCCGCATATCCGACATAGTAAATCGGATTGCCCAGTATAAGGTTTTCTCCACCGTGGACCTCAAGTTCGCCTACCACCAGCTCCCCATCCGCCCAGGTGACTGCAAGTACACAGCCTTCGAGGCAGACGGGCGTCTATACCACTTCCTAAGGGTCCCATTTGGTGTCACGAACGGGGTCTTGGTCTTCCAACGGGAGATGGACCGAATAGTTGACCAGCACGGGTTGCAGGCCAAGTTCCCGTATCTCGACAACGTAACCATCTGCAGCCACGATCAGCAGGACCACGACGCCAACCTCCAAAAATTCCTCCAGACTGCTAATGCCTTGAACCTCACATACAACGAGGAAAAGTGCGTTTTTAGCACAAACCGGTTGGCCATCCTGGGATAGGTAGTGCGCAATGGGATAATAGGCCCCGACCCCGAACGCATGCGCCCCCTCATGGAATTTCCCCTCCCCCACTGCTCCAAAGCCCTGAAACGTTGCCTGGGGTTCTTTTCATATTACGCCCAGTGGGTCCCCCAGTATGCAGACAAGGCCCGCCCGCTAATGCAGACCACTACCTTCCCCCTGTCGACAGAGGCTCGCCAGGCCTTCAGCCGCATCAAAGCGGATATCGCAAAGGCCACGATGCGTGCCATCGACGAGTCCCTCCCCTTCCAGGTCGAGAGCGACGCCTCCGACGTAGCTCTGGCGGCCACCCTTAACCAAGCGGGCAGACCCGTGGCCTTTTTCTCCCGAACCCTCCACGCCTCAGAAATACGCCACTCCTCAGTGGAAAAGGAAGCCCAAGCCATAGTGGAAGCTGTGCGACATTGGAGGCATTACCTGGCCGGCAGGAGATTCACTCTCCTCACCGACCAACGGTCGGTAGCCTTCATGTTCGATAATGCACAGCGGGGCAAAATTAAAAATGACAAGATCTTAAGGTAGAGGATCAAGCTCTCCACCTTCAACTACGAGATCTTGTACCGTTCCGGAAAGCTGAACGAGCCGTCTGATGCCCTATCCCGCGGCACATGTGCCAATGCACAAATAGACCGTCTCCAAGCCCTCCACGAGGACCTCTGCCACCCTGGGGTCACTCGGTTCTACCATTTTATAAAGTCCCGCAACCTCTCCTACTCTGTGGACGAGGTCCGTACAGTCACCAGGAACTGCCACATCTGCGAGGAGTGCAAACCGCACTTTTTCAGGCCGGATAGAGCGCACCTGATCAAGGCTTCCCGTCCCTTTGAACGCCTCAGTCTGGATTTCAAAGGGCCCCTCCCCTCCACCGACCGCAACACATACTTCCTGAACATGGTGGACGAGTACTCCCGTTTCCCCTTCACCATCCCCTGCCCCGACATGACAGCGGCCACAGCCATTAAAGCCCTTGGCACCATATTCACACTGTTCGGTTGCCCCGCATATATCCATAGCGACAGGGGGTCCTCCTTCATGAGTGACGAGCTGCGCCAGTTCCTGCTCAGCAAGGGCATAGCCTCGAGCAGGACGACCAGCTACAACCCCCGGGGGAACGGGCAAGTAGAGAGGGAGAACGGTACGGTCTGGAAGACCGTCCTACTGGCCCTACGGTCCAGGGATCTCCCAGTTTCCCGGTGGCAGGAGGTCCTCCCGGACGCTCTCCACTCCATCAGGTCGCTGCTGTGTACCACCACTAACCAAACGCCTCATGAGCGCCTCCTTGTCTTCCCCAGGAAGTCCTCCTCCGGAACGTCGCTGCCGACCTGGCTGGCGGCCCCAGGACCCATCTTGCTTCGGAAACATGTGCGGGCGCACAAGTCGGACCCGTTGGTCGAGAGGGTTCACCTCCTCCACGCGAACCCGCAGTACGCCTACCCGACGGCCGACAGGACACGGTCTCCCTTCAAGACCTGGCGCCCGCCGGCAACACACACACCCCCCCGACACCGATCATCCCCTCCCTGCCACCGGCGCACCCCGCGACCACCCCCTTCCTGGGAAGATCGGTCCTCCTCCCGTGTCCGCCCAGGAGTGAAACAGGAACAAACACCGAAACGCTCCCGGAGACGTCAACGCCGGAACAAGCACCTGCACCACCACCGGGGCTGAGGCGATCGACGAGGAAGACCAGACCGCCCGCTCGACTCGTGGCATCGGCGTGACACCAAGAATGTTGTTGGACTGTAACAAGAAAATTTTCTCTTACTAATATTGTAAATAGTTTCACAAACCTTGTACATAGCCCAGTGTAGGGCTAAAACTGTAATGACATGCCCGAAATTTTCCTCCCAGGACCAGCCTTGTAAACCCCTACCACCATGCGAACCACCACCCCGCCGGGTTCATTTTTAACAAGGGGTGAATGTGGTAGTATGTATTAGGAGTCATGTGGGACTGTGAAGCCGTGATGCTATTGGCTGACAGATCCCGGGTCCTGGTTGGCTGTTGACTCCTGGCTCCGCCCTGAAGGCGGAGTATAAGAACCCGAGCTTTTCCCGGCCGCTCCATTCTGTTGCTGAACTGCTGGGGACAAGTCTCGCTTAATAAAGCCTCATCGACTTCATCTCTACTCGTCTCTCTCGTAAGTCATTGTGTGCTACAAAACATATAGTCGATTTTATACTTCAGGATTAATGCTAATATTTGGGAGCACAATAAACCCCAGTGGCTGGAGGGCTGTCCACTCCTGTGAAATGTGTTTCTATGTCCAGCATGGTTCCTACGCAAATGTTTGGAATACCTTTTGCAAAGGCATTCTGTTTCTTATGTTAATGATGTTGCATTCTTTGGGTAAACATGTTCGCTTCAAAGTTCATTTTGATGCAAGGAATCTGTTTGCAATTATTCATCTTGGTTTTTTTTGGCATTGTTAGTTAATACAAGAAGGGAATTTGATGTACAAGGAAGTGAAAAAGGAAGAGGTTACACTGTCATATGTTATCACCCTCTGGTGGCTGGGAGCCTGTTCCTATGCAGGCACAGCCATTTTGTATTGTTTATTTGTACAGCTAAATTTTGTAGCTGCATTAAAGCTCAATGTTTTTACCTAAACACTGTTCATATTATGATACAGTTTCTGTGCCAGCCTGAAAGTTAACCCAGCTGAGTATTTCCAGCATTTTCTGTTTCTATTTCAAATTTCCAGTCTCCGCAGTATTTTGTGTCTGAATAAGAGCTATGTAGGTCAGGTATTCCCCACAGGAAGTGATTGAGGATGTTAGATATAAACAGTAAAATTACACCACCAAATTGAATTTCCTGAACATGGTTTGTGTAAAATGGAATGAGAGGAAAGTTTAAATGAGATTAGTGAATCCATAGCTCTCTCTTGCAGATATTTGTGTCCTTGCATATGAACAATAAACCAGTTGGATTTGATAGTCTGGCCACGATATTCGGAGAATGTAAAGGGAGAAATGCAAAGATCTCCAGACAGCCCCATCGTGATCTATTGATAAGATCACCTAATAGCCCACGGTGGCTTTTACCTAATACCATATGTGACATGATGTTGGATAACAGTCCAAAGATGTGCAGGGTAGGTTGATTGGTTATGCTAAAGCAATTGCCCCTTTGTGCCCAAACAGGTTAGTTGAGGTTATGGGGATAGGGTGGGGAAGTAGGCCTGGGTAGAGTGCTCCATTGGAGAGTAGGCGCAGACTCGCTGGGCTAAATGCCCTGCTTCTGGAATGTAGGGATTCTATGGCTTCTGTGAACTGTTAGGACTGCACAAGTGTGAGGAAATTGGCATGCAGAAACATTTCGTGATTTTACACCAAAGAGCAGGTCTCAGGCATGACCAGTGATTTGACATCTTTTAGATTGGGCGCGATTAAACGGAAAAATTTCAAATTTTGGTTTTGGACACGTTTGGCGGGGTGTTTTGCAAGATCGCGGCCCGTATTCAACGGCACTTCGTGCCAAAAATGAGGCCCCATGAGATTTTCAACATTATTGGCCTGCTGATTCTCCTGACTCGCACCTCAGAAGCTCGCCAGTAACAAGAGGGAGCTGCTTCTAAACGCTCCCTCACCACTCACTCCCAGTCAACACACAAGCATGGCAGTGCGTAGACCTGCTCCTCACTTTGGAGATGGCGACTTCAAGGCTTCACGTTGCTGTGGGTTAAAGGCGGTCCACCCTGTTTACCCGAGGGGTCGGACGACAAGCAGCAGGGTCAGCAATGCCACCTGTGAGGCAGTGGCAACAGCAGTGAGCACAGGCAGCATGACAAGGACGACCAGCGTCCAATGTAGGAAGAATGCAAATGACCTCCAACAAGCGACAAGGGTAAGTCACCACCTCTCTCCTGACATCAGTTCTGCCTGCCACACCTCAAATTCCCAACCCCCCTCCGTCCAGAATATTCACTGGCTGACACCTCGTGTCATCCCCACAGCCGATCTTTGTGCTTGTTCCTCAGAACCACATGGCACCCGCCATCACAACCCCTTCATGTCCAGGTTCATGCCCACACATGCCACCTGCTATAGACCCCTCTGACTCATCAAGCGTGAAGTTCACAAAGCCCTCTCTTTGTTCCCGCAGGAGAAAATAACCCATAATAAATGGGAAAGGGCCAAGACAGGGGGTGGAGCCCCAGAGATTCGTGTCCTCAGCCTCCATGAGGAACGGGCCCTGGAAATTGGGGGGTTGCCCAAGGAGAGAGAGGTCACCGACAGCGAGAGTGGCCTGCGCCAAAGAGGTGAGGATCTACTGCCCTTCACCCAGGTGATCTGTCACAAGTGAGTAGCTCACGTCAGACAAACTAATCTTTCCCTCTCATTGATCATATGTCCATTGTCTCACAGGATCTCAATCAGATGAGGCCGGGCATCGGAGTCATGCTTCCACCCCACCCTCCACTGCCCTCCGCAACCCAGGAGAACACTTTAGAGGAGAGCCTTGAGGAGACCACCAGAAAGACATCACAGCTATCACGCACATTCAGGACAGAGAGCAGTCAGAGGTCTGCTGAATCCCAGGAATCAGCCAGATGGCACGGTAGCACAGTGGTTAGCACCGTTGCTTCACAGTTCCAGGGTCCCAGGTTCTATTCCCGGCTTGGGTCACTGTCTGTGTGGAGTTTGCACATCCTCCCGTGTCTGCGTGGATTCGTCCGGGTGCTCCGGTTTCCTCCCACAGTCCAAAGAAGTGCAGGGTAGGTGGATCGGCCATGCTAAATTGCCCTTAGTGTTCCAAAAAAAAGGTTAGATAGGTTATTGGGTTACGGGGATAGGGTGGAGGTGTGGGCTTAAGTAGGGTGCTCTTTCCAAGGACTGGTGCAGACTCGATGGGCCGAATGGCCTCCTTCTGCACTGTAAATTCTATGATCAGTGCTGAGCCTCTGGACAAAGTTCTGCCAGAGCTGATGCGATTGATAGGACATAGCCGTGGCATTCAGGAGGGGTGTCAGCGACATTCCAGTGTTTGCACGGCCGATTGCAGGAGTCCCAAAGGCTGCAGGTGCAGGAGATAGTGCATACAATATGTGGCACCGAGGCCAATGCTAGTGTGGAGACCATAATGGAAAACCTGTCCTCATCTTGAGTGGAGGTGTCCAAAGCATGGCTCATGTGATGACCATGGCTGAGGGCCTCAACATCATTTCACAGTCACTGAGGGATGTGTCCCAGATGCAGACGGACATTGCTGAGGCACTGCAGAGCATGGCTCAGTCATGGAGGAGCTTTGCTGAGGGTGTAAACACCATGACGCAGACAATGGGGAGCCTCAAGGACTGGTAGAGCCAGATGACTCAGAGGCCTCTGGAGTTCACTCCGGTGGCTCCCCCCGGCCCCCTCCCCCCTGTCCCATGGAGTCATCCAGAGCCCGATTGGTACGATCAGGGAGGAGGAAGCGCTGGGGTCTAACCCTGGGCCTGTGACCAAGGAGGCGACATCTTCTCTAGTTCTTCCAAGTACCAGCACCCCCCTCCCGTCTGTGGCCAGGCACCCCGGCTCCAAGTCCTCCGGAGGACATCTGCCAAGGGCATCAATGGCAGCAGGTTGCCTCTACCTCTGATGTGAATCCTGGAGACACACCAAGACATAGCACTAGACCACAGAAGACCACAAAGATTGAGGAGCACTGAGTGTGGGCACTGGACGGGGTCACTGACTCTAGCGAGGAGGACTGGAAATCTGTCACAGTAAACTGTTCACTATTGAAACATATGACACCTCATACATGTGAAACCTCCATCACGTTAATCGTCACAGTGGGCCTGTCTGCACCCCCACCCCTGTTTCCCCCCTCCTCCGCCCACCCCAGGCACAGTGCTCCAATGCTGACGCCATTCAGAGGATGGGTGTGTGAGCGCATAAAGACTGGAGTCAGACTTTAGCAGAAACTAAGGAGTGCCAGAGCTTACCTCACAGCGAGTAGCAGAGAATGGGGGTGAGAGGAGGATTGGGGAGGGGAGGGGGGGGCGGGGGGGGGGGGGGGGGGGAGGTGTGGAGGGAAAATGGGGAGGGTGGTTGTGCTGATAGACACAGCCTCGTCCTAGCAGGCTCTAGAGACAATGAGGGCCTCCCCGGTGCTCCTCACATGTCACAACCTTGCCGTCACCGCCTGTTCTCCATCCTCCTCCTCCTCCTCAGGCTCGTCGTCCAGCCCCTCCTTGAACGCCTCCTCCGCAGGCGAGGCTGCATGTCCCTCTATCTCCTCCTGCTCCTGCTCCTCCAGCATGTGGCTCCACTGTTGTGTCAGATTGTGGTGGACATCCTCAGGGGGGTGCATTGCATGGCACCGCCAGAGCGGTCAAGGCAACAGAACCGCATTTTCAGCAAGGAAATGCTGTAAGGTTTTCGGGCAATTCGGCCCTTTTTGGACTGCCCAAGGATAAAACCCAGAGACTGTAAACTGGACACTTTTCAGCCAAGGGAACGTAACCAAATTTCCCAGCAGGCTTGGTCCGCTGAGCTGAGTAGGGGCATAGGTATTTACAAACCCCCCCAGGAGCTACAAGGAAGAAGGAGCCAGACAACTAGATGAGATTAAAACACAGACAAAGGGGCATGGTAATGCTGTAAGGGGCCTGCCTGCAAGCAGGACAATGGGATGGTCATAGCCCCATGCAGATGTAAATGACTTGGCCTCCACCAGAGCAGAATCCAATTAACACCCCATCAACATAGCAAGGTGAGAATAGCAGCCATCTCCGGAGCAGCTGGAAGACTTTGAAAATCTTCACAAGAGAGCTTAACCTTGTTATCCCAAAAAGCAGACTGTCTGGGCTCAGTATATTGCGCTGGAAAAGCCCCTTGAAGATAAACGGTAGAAAAAACCAAGTTGGAGGCGGACCTGGGGGAGGTACTCCAATCCTGACAGAAGCCACCGGCAGGAACTCACTGGGTGGAGGGGGCGGAGTCGGCGCCAAATTCAAATCGCGGCAGGTCTGCCTGGCTGGAAGGAGCGGACCTGCGAGGAGAACCCGGAAGCGAACAGCTCTGACCGGATCAAAGGGGGCGGGACCAGCGGGAACTTTAAACTTGGACCGATACAACGCAAAGGGGGAGGAAAACCCGGAAGTCGACAGCTCTGACCGGCTCAAAGGGGGCGGGACCAGCGGGAACTTTAAACCTTATGAATTCAATGCAAAAGGGGCTGGCCGAACACAGGAAAAAGCCAGGTAAAACGGATATAAAAGGGGCTGTGTTTCGATTGAGGGTCTCTTGGCTTGACCTCTCCACCTTTGACTTGACCTCCTGCAGCCTGTGACTGTAAGTACCCTGCAGCAGCTTGCGAAACTCCCTTGACCTTGATAGTGGTTGAGGCTTTGGGGAAGGGGACTTGATTTGTGTTCTGTGTCATTGCTAAAACTGTGTAACAATAAGATTTTTCGTTGTGTCCGTTATAGTACTTTCTGAATAGACTTAGTTTGTGTTAGAGTTTAAGATTTTATTATAATTTCTTCTGTTTGATGATTTTGACCTGGGTTTTGCAATAAACCTTGATTTGCGGATAATTGGAGTCGTTTAAATTCTTCAATCTCTCACCAGCGATCTCTGCCCAAGTCATTGTTAAGATATGCCTCACCTTAATTCCGGGTTCAAGAATCTAGGGTCATCTTGAGCGATTCACTCAGGACAGGCTGCTGGTTAGGTAATAAACAGCAGTGTCCTATTCTCTCTCTTGGGAAAGCTACTCCAGCGAAGTAGGAACCGGGTGGGTGTTGCACCACCGGCAAGAGAGAGAATCACCTGGGCATTGGTAGGGGTCTGGATATCTGTGTGATATAAGCCTCAGGCTTCCGGTTAGGGATAAACGGCAGGCTTGATTCAGTGCTCTCTTCCGTGGAGGTGTCCCAGTGCGGCATCCCCTGGCCTCTGAAGTTTCAGTGCCAGCTGGAGAGAGACACACACAGATACTCAAACCCCAGATATCGGCCCAGTAGTGGAGTAGCAGAGATGGCACCCTCTACAATGCGCCGCTCAATGACAGCATGGGTGTCAATGTGGGCCTCATTATATCAGGTCTCCGCCTCTCAGAACTCCGCAACGGCACTATTAGCCGTGATCTCAGTGGGTATCCCTTGTCCCCCACGAGCCAACCCATCATCCTGGGGTGGTGCTCGAAGACATCAGGGATCTCTGATGTGCCCCAGGAGGTAGCAGTCCTGCACACTTTGAGGGTAGGGGGCACACACGTGCATGATTATGAGGCGGTGGTCACACAAGATCTGAACATTCAATGAATGGAACTCCTTCCTGTTAATATAGGAATGGAAAAGGAAATTGCTTATTGTCATGAGTAGGCTTCAAATGAAGTTACTGTGAAAAGCCCCTAGTCGCCACATTCCGGCGCCTATTCGGGGAGGCTGGTACGGTAATTGAACCCGCGCTGCTGGCCTTGTTCTGCTTTACAAGCCAGCTGTTCAGTGGGCTGTACTTCCAATCCCATGCACTTTAATTTTACACGCTAATCTTTTATAGGGGACTTTTCAAAAGTCTTCTGAAAGTCCAAATACACCACATCCATTGGCTCCCCTTCATCAATTTTACTCGTTACAGCCTCAAAGAATTCCAGTAGATTTGTCAAGCATGATTTCCCCTTCATAAATCCATGCTGACTCTGTCCAATCTTGCCACTGTTTTCTAAGTGCTCTGCTATAACATCTCACAAGAGGCTGTCTTTGTTCTCAAATAAAACTGTTGTTAGGAAACCAACTGTTCCTCTGAGTTAATAGATCCCTGCAGAGCTCTACCAAGAAACAATCTTAATCGCCCTTTGAAACTGCCTCGACCTGTCAATTAATAAGCTTTTAAGAGGCAATAGCCCCTGAAATTGAATGTAAACAATGCAGTTCAAAGCCATCATTAATCTTCTAGGCATACAAACAGGCTTCAATACTTTAAGGGCAATGAAATTGACTGTGAGAAAACCACTTCAAAGGTTTACACCACATTAAAGTGGTTACTTTTACCTTCATCTCACAGATCTTTGAACTTGGCACACTGACAGACTGTTTAAAGGGTTTTGGGGTTCCAAAAGAACACTTCCACTTTCTTATTAGAGAATTATATTTTTGAGATATAGACTGACTATTTAATGGGTTTATAGGCTAAATAGTGGAACAGTAGCCAAACAACACATATTCCAGGAAAGACACCAAAGCGGAGGTGCTGGCACTCTGGAGTAAAGGAGGGATTCAGCTAGCCATCACCAATTTCACAGCTAGCTGGTGGCCCCGGAGAATCATAGATTCCCTACAGTGCTGAAGGAGGTCATTCAGCCTATCGGGTCTGCACCTACCCACTGAAGAGCACCCTGCCTAGGCCCTCTTCCCCGCCCTATCCCCCTAACTCTGTAACTCTACCTAACCTTTGGACACAAGGGGCAATTTATCACGGCCAATTCACCGGACCTGCACATCTTTGGACTGTGGGAGAAAACCGGAGCACCCGGAGGAAGCCCACGCTGACATAGGGAGAATGTGCAAACTCCGCACAGACAGTGACCCAAGGCCGGAATTGAACCCGGGCCCCTGGCGCTGTGAGGAAGCACTGTGCCACCGTACTGAGAATCTCAACCTAAATCTCATTCTTTCTTTTGATGGTATGTAGGTGGTTACTTGATTAACATTTTCTACATAAAATAACTTATGTATGCCAACACATACACAAACAAGATGTCAAGGGAGTTGATTGTCTACAACAAGATGGATACAAAATCTGAAAGAGCAAATATTCTATAGTGTGCTTTCTTGGCATGTCAAAGATAGCCTGAAAGCCACTTCTGGAGGTGGCCATGTTCTGATCCGCTGCACTCAGGGTAACACCAACACAAAGGTTTTGGTTTGTGCCTTTTTTGCCCATTTAATGGGTGTTTTGGTCAAACAATTTGTAACATAAGTAGCTGAAAGTGATTTCTTGGACTTCCAATGGTGGCCATGGTGTGAGGGTAGCTTCTGCTTGAAGGCGTAGAAAAGAGCTCTTTTTAACCAAAATCGTGTGTAACTTCGACAAAAAAGTGTAACTGAAGGTCAGAGGAAAAGTTGCCCGTGGAAGTAGCATGTCCGCTGGTTACCAAATCCGGCATAAGGTGAAAGACCTGGCCAAGGAGTTGGAAGAGATCTGTGGTGCAGCAACCATTGGAAAGATGGCGGAGGAGGAAGGGTCATTGCAAGTTGGAAAGCCCCACACGGAGGTGCTGGCACTCTGGAGTAATGGAGAATACGGGTGGGGGGGGCCGGGTGGTGTTGGAGGGACGGTTGGGCTTTTTTCTTTTACTCTGATGTGGAGTGTTTTTCTTCTTTTTTCTGTTAGGTCAACAAAGGGTAGCAGGGATGAAAAGATTGTAAGGGGACGGCTGCCCCCCTCCTCTCTCCCCCCCACCTCTGCGCCGCATTGGTTGGAGGTCCGGCTTAGATCGGGATGGGAGCAGAGGCCAGGGTGGAGGCTCGATTCGGGGTTGTAGGCAGATAGAGGGTTTTGTGATAAAGTGCGGCCTGTGATTAAAGATGATATAGAATTGGACCAAAACAGGGAGGTGTCGCTGGCCACATTTTAGGAAATGCTAAAAGCGGTGGTCCGAGTGAGATTATCTCGTTCAAGAAACATGAGGATAGGAAAAGGAGGGAGTAGTATGAGCGGTTAATGAACAGGATAGTTGAGGTAGATAAGGAGTACTCGATGGTGCCCACAACGGAGGGAATAGCGAGGAGGAAAAAGTTGCAGGGGCAATTCGATAGGTTGCCAACGGGGAGGGCGTTAGGACAGCTGGTTAGGGCAAGGCAGCTGCAGTACAAATACGGGGAGAAGGCAAGACAAATGTTAATGCATCAGCTACGGAGGCATACCGCATCCAGGGAAATGGTGAAGATACGGACTGAGGCAGGGGAGGTGGTGTTGGAGCCGGGGAAGATAAATGAGCCATTTTGGGATTATTATAAGGAGCTGTACAGGGCGGACCCGGGGTGGTGACGAGGGGGACATGGGATGGTTTTTAGATGGGACTAGAGTTTCCACAGTTGGAGGAAGAGAAGAGGCAGGCACTAGAGGAGACCTCGGGGCTGAGGGAGGTATTGGACAGTATAAGGGGTATGAAGCCGGGGAAGGTCCCAGGGCCCAATGGTTACCCGGCAGAATTTGATAAGGAATTTGCAACAGACCTGGCACCACATCTCTTGGGGGCGTTTAAAGAGGCACTGGAGAAAGGGGAGCTGCTGGAGACAATGAAGCACATTGATACCAAAGAAGGGGAAAGACCTGTTGGAATGTGGGTCATAAAGGCCCATATCGCTGTCAAACACAGACGTGAAAGTGCTGGCTAAGTTGTGGCAGGAAGGATGGAAGGTTGTGTCCCGGGGGTGGTTGCAGAGGACCAAACAGGCATTATAAAGGTCTGGCAGCTTTCTAGTAATAGAAGGAGGATTTAAAACGTGATCATGGCCCCCATCAATCCATGGATGCAGAGAAGACATTTGACCGAGTGGAGTGGCGGTACCTGTTTAAGATCCTGGGAAGGTTTGGGTTTGGGGTGAAGTTTGGGCGGCATGGCAGCACGGTTGCTTCCCAGCGCCAGGGTCCAAGGTTTGATTCCCGGCTTGGGTCACTGTCTGTGCGGAGTCTGCACGTTTCCCTGTGACTGCGTGGGTTTCCTCCGGGTGCTCCGGTTTCCTCCTTCAAGTCCCAAAAGACATGCTGTTAGGTAATTTGGATATTCTGAATTCTCCCTCTGTGTACCTGGACAGGTGCAGGAATGTGGCGACTAGGGGTATTTCACAGTAACTTCATTGCAGTGTTAATGTAAGCCTACTTGTGACAATAAAGATTATTAATATTAAGTTTGTGGCATGGGTGTGCCTGTTATACGTGGCATCAGTGGCAAGTGCATGGACCAACGATATGGGGTCACAAAATTTTGAACTCCACAGGGAACAAGGCAGGTCTTCCCGCTATTGCCTTGTTGCTTGTGCTAGCGATAGAGCCTCTGGCAATAGTTCTTAGAGGGTCGACAGAGTGGCAAGTGATTACAAGGGGATGACGGGTGTCGCTAAACGCGGATGACCTACTATTGTATGTATTGGACCGGCTGGAAAGCATGGAGAGGATCATGGGCCTGCTGGGGAAGTTTAGGGCATTCTCGGGATAGAAGTTAAATGTAGTGAAAAGCGAAGTGTTCCCGGTGAACGGCCTGGGTTGGCGGTCAACCTAGGGAGGCAGCCATTCAAGGTGGCCAGAGACAGGTTTAGATACTTGGGGATTCAGGTAGTGAGGGAATGGGCGATGCTACATAAAGGGAATCTAACAAAGCTGGTTGAGGTCAGGGACGATCTGAAGAGGTGGGATGCGCTGCACTTGACTCTGGCAGGAAGGGTCCAAGTGGTGAAGCTGAACATTTTGCCGAGGTTCCTGTTCATATTTCAGACACTCTTGATCTATATACCGAAGGCCTTCTTTCGAACACTGGATATGATTATCTCAGACTTTGTATGGGCAGGGAATGTGCCAAGGGTTAAGAGGACCCTGTTACAGACCCAGAGGCAGAAGGGAGGGTTGGCATTGCCGAACCTGCTGCATTTTTACTGGGTGGTGAACGTAGAGAAGGTGAGGCGGTGGTGGGAAGAGAAGGGGCAGAATGGGTTAGGATGGAGGAAGAATCCAGTAAGGGGTGCAGCTTGACGACTATGGTGATGGTGGCATTGCCAATGGCACCAAAGAAATGCGCGGAGAGCCTGGTGGTGCAGTCCACAGTAAAAGTCTGGAACCAGCTGAGGAGACATTTCAGGATAGAAGGGATGTCAATGTTGGTGCCGCTGTGCGAAAGCCATGGTTTCGAGCTGGGGGAACAGACGGCAGATATAGGAAGCGGAGAGAAGTTGGTCAGGGATCTGTACCTGGAAGACTCGTTTGCCAGTATAGAGGAACTGAAGGAGAGGGTAGAGCTCCCAAGAGGAAGTGAGTTTAGGCAGGCAAGAGACTTTGCGTGGAAGGTTTGGAAAGAGTACCCCATGTTACCAAGGTACACCCTGTTGGAGGGATTGCTGCTTCTGGATGTTGAAGGGGAGGGCAGGATCGGGGACACTTGTGACAGTAAAGATTATTATTATTATATACAGGTGGCTGGGAGCGCAGGGAGGTGAGCAAGTGGTGAAGATTAAGGAAAGGTGGGAAGGGGAGCTATGAGGGGAGATAAACTGAGATAAAATGAGCGCTGAGAAGAGAAAATGTGACCTCTTCGTGCGTAAGGATGAACCTGACACAGTTCAAGGTGGTACACAGGGTACATATGACTCGGGCAAGAATGAGTGGGTTCTTTCAGGGGGTGGAAGACGAATGTGAGACGTGTGGGTGGGGAACAGCAAATCACGCACATATGTTCTGGGGCTGTGAAAAGTTGGAGAGATACTGGGCGGGAGTGTTCGCAACACGAACAAGGATAGAGGGGTGGGAGGTTGAGCCGGACCCTTTGGTGGTGATATTTGGGATATTGGAGAAGCCGGAGCTGATGGAGGGGAGGAAGGCCGATGTTGTGGCCTTCACCTCTCTCATTGCCTGGTGAAGAACCGTATTGGAGTGGCGGTCAGCAACGCCATGGGGGCTAGCGGCTTGGCTGAGTGACTTATATAAAACTTTCTTCAGCTGGAAAAGATCAAATACGAATTAAGGAGTTCAGCGGAGGGTTTCGAGGTAAGGTGGGGGGTGCTCGTAGCTGTGTTTGAGAAGTTATTCGTCGTGGGGGAGGGTGAGGGGGAGGAGGGAGGGAAGGGGGTGAAAAAGGGGAATAATTTGTAGAAACAATATAGTTGTGTGTTGAGGAATTTGCTTTCCGAATTGTTTATGTTTTGTCACCTTTTATATAAGTTTGGAATAAGATACATTAAAAACAAGAAAGCGATTTCTTCCTCGGGGTGCTATGGCAACAGGTACGTGACAAAAATCGATCAAGGTGACAGTGGAAGTGAAGGGTTTGAGTTGCGAAGATACAAAAGCGGGGCAGTCGTCAACCACCCCTTTGTCAGTGGAAAAACTGATGGGGCTCATCAAAAGAGAGCTACAGCAGCATTGGCGGGAAATGCAGGAAAATTGGTCAAAAGCGATCGAGGGAGCGGGTGCCCCTCTCCGTAGTCATGATGTGGAGATGCCGGCGTTGGACTGGGGTGAGCATAGTAAGAAGTCTTACAACACCAGGTTAAAGTCCAACAGGTTTGTTTCGATGTCACTAGCTTTCGGAGAGCTGCTCCTTAGGTGAATGAAGAGGTATGTTCCAGAAACATATATATAGACAGATTCAAAGATGCCAGACAATGCTTGGAATGCGAGCATTAGCAGGTGATTAAATCTTTACAGATCCAGAGATGGGGTAATCTCAGGTTAAAGAGGTGTGAATTGTGTCAAGCCAGGACAGTTGGTAGGATTTTGCAGGCCAGATGGTGGGGGATGAATGTAATGCAACATGAATCCCAGGACCCGGTTGAGGCCGCACTCATGTGTGCGGAACTTGGAGATAAGTTTCTGCTCGGCGATTCTGCGTTGTCGCGCGTCCTGAAGGCCGCCTTGGAGAACACTTACTCGGAGATCAGAGGCTGAATTCCCTTGACTGCTGAAGTGTTCCCCAACTGGAAGGGAACGTTCCTGCCTGGTGATTGTCGCGCGATGTCCGTTCATTTGTTGTCGCAGCGTCTGCATGGTCTCGCCAATGTACCACGCTTCGGGGCATCCTTTCCTGCAGCGTATGAGGTAGACAACGTTGGCCGAGTCGCACAAGTATGTACCGCATACCTGGTGGGTGGTGTTCTCCGTAGTGCCGTGGAGCAGATGGAAAAACGCCAGGAGTTGCAAGGGGCCATGGTTCGAGATGTAGAATGGTCGAACACAGTGTCCGAATTGTGGAGCTGGAGGCAGAGGTGATATTGTTGGGAGCGGCCTGCAAGGAACTGAAAATGAGACAGGCCAGATGTAGATTCAGGTGCTCCTGGATTTAGGTGGCTCATGATTGGGCTACGATGTATAAATGGAATCTGGTGGGCCTTGTGGAGGCTGCGAAAGGGGACCTAAAAAGGTGGGATGCCCTTCCGTTTTCATTAGCTGGATGGGTGCAGACGGTAAAGATAAACATCCTGCCAATGTTTTTGTTTGTGCTTCAGTCTCTCCCGATATTCATGCTGAAGGCATTCTTCGATAAGACGGATAGAACAATTTTAGATTTCACACGGGTTGGGAAGACACCGCAAGTTCAGCGGATGTTTTTACAAAGGAAGCGGCGGTTGGGGGGCTAGTGCACCCTTATCTTTTGTATTACTATTGGGCAGCAAATGCAGAGAAGGTTTGGCAGTGGGGGGAGGGGAAGAGGCGGAGTGGGTACAGATGGAGTGTGCAGGTCCCCATTTGTGGTAATCTGCGGTTCCCCCCCGGCAGAGTTGGGTGTAACATTTAATCGGCGGCATGGGGGCTGGGGGATGGGATGAGTGAAGGAACTGTTCTTGGAAGATAGGTTTGCTAGCTTTGAGAGTTGTGGGAGAAACACAATTTGCCTACGGGGGTGGGAGGGGAGTTTAGATATCTACAGTTTCGAGCTTTTGTGCAGAAGGAGGTGTCCTCGTTCCCTCAATTGCCAGATCACAACTTGTTTCAAAGAGTCATCCAGACTCGAAACATTAGCTCCCTTTTCTCTCCACAGACGCTGTCAGACCTGCTGAGATTGTTCAGTAGTTTCTGTTTTTGACACAGCTTGTTTGATCGGTTGCTCATGCTAGATGAGTTGGGGGATGGGAGAATTACTGACATCTATGGATGGCTGGTGAACACAGAAAAAGTGAGGAGATAAAGCGGAAGTGCGAAAAGGAGCTGGGTATTGAGTTGGGATTGTGGGGGGGGGGGGTGGAGTGAAATTATGCCGGGTCAATGCCACATTGTCATGTGCTAGGAGGTCAAGGTGATACATAGGGTTCATATGACAAGGGTGCGAATGAATGGGTTCTTCGCAAGGCTAGGGGATAGGTGTGAGAGGTGTAGAGGGGACCAGCTAACCATGTCCACATGTTCTGGTCATGTCTGTGGTTGGTGGGGTTCCGGAGCTTAGTATTTGAGACACTAGCGAAAATTGTAGGTGTGGAGATGTTACTGATTCCATTTGAGGCAATCTTTGGGGCATCAGAAGTGCCGGGGCTGGTGGAGGGGAAGGGGGCCGATGTGGTGGTCTTCGCCACGTTGATCAACAAAGGCCAATTCTATTGGAATGGAGGTGGGAGGAGCCATCGAAGGTGTCAGCATGATTGTGGGATTTTGTGGAATTCCTTAAATTGGAGAAGATTAAGTTTACCCTTTGGGGCTCGGTGGGGAGTTCTGGACATGATGGAAGCTATTCTTGTCATTGTTTGTGATCTGTTTGTTGCCAGTGGGTAGGGGGAGGGAGGGTGGGGGAGGGACAGGATGGGGATGGTTAAGGGAAAAAAAGGGGAAAAGTGTCAAATTAGGGGGATTGTATTTTTTGTTGAATAACTTTGTTTGTTGATATGTATGCTCAATTTGATTTTGAATAAAAATATATATATTTTTAAATGCTTGAAAACAGATATTCATAATTTCACATTATTATAGGTCATATTCTTTAGTCAGCAGCCTGACAAATATATACACAATCCATTATCTCCCAAACACATTTCACCAGCAATGCTTTCAGGCATTAAATACCAAAGAAACTAAGACTTTACTAGGAATGTGTTAGAAATCTATTACCACATGGAATGTGTTATGAATTATCAGTGATGCACAGAAGTAAACAACAACAGATTACAATATTGCCCATAGACACCACAAATTATCCAGTTTGTGTTCAATGCCGCATACTAGGAGCAAGAGTAGACCATTTATCCTTCCAACATTCAATGAGATTGTGGCTGATCTGTGACCTAACTCCATCTTTTCACTGTTCCCCTTAATACCTTAACAATAAATATCAATCAATCTCAAGTTTCAAATGCAACAATTGATCTAACATCAATTGCTATTTGTAGAATAAAGTTTCACAATTCTACCACTCTTTGCATGCACACTCTTAAATGCAGAGGATTTAACTTGGCTGGTCGTTTTGCCAGCAGCATCTTTCAGTCCCGCTGATGGCGAACAACGGGTGTGAAAAACAGGAAACCCGGTTGACTGCAGGGGCACCGGAAAATCCTCCCACCAGCCAACGGCAGGCCGCCTCTGCCACCAGAAATCATGCCACAGGGGATTTTCATCTTGCACTCATCAGCACAGATGCAAGAATGCCAAATTTCAAAGGGAGCAACAATTTACACTGCATGAGAAAAGGGTGCTGATTGGTTGACAAGTCAACTTTGATTGGTCAAGGCATTGCCATGGAGAATGCATAAGGGGATTACTGTCACCCACATTGTTGGACAAGTCTTGTGTATGAATATATGTAGCTGCTAGTAAGCGTAAGTGAATCACATTGCGAGCCCAACTGATATTCTGAAATTAGTTCTTAGTGTAACTTTTATCATTGTTCAGCAAATGCTGTCAAGTTGTGGAATCATATCTCACGTGAGACATATGTTCTGACTTTTGCAAGCATGGATTGTTGCAGTGTAGTCTATTGTGCCTATCGTGAACAACTGAAGGAATGTGAATGGCAGCACGGTGGTGCAGTGGTTAGCAATGTTGCCTCACTGCGCCGAGGTCCCAGGTTTGATCCTGGCTCTGGGTCATTGTCTGTATGGAGTTTGCACATTCTCCCTGTGTTTGCTAGGGCTTCACCCCCAGAATGCAAAGATTTGCAAGGTAGGTGGATTGGCCATGCTAAATTGCCCCTTAATTGGAAAAAATGAATTGGGTACTCTAAATTTATAATTTAAAAAACTGAAGGAATGTGTTGTTCGGTATGATCTGCAAGTCATTGGGAGTTGTGGCCTATGTACTTGGCATCACACTGGCATTGAAATTCATATACCACATGGTTCACGTGAGACATCAACCAATCAGAGTTGACTTGCCAACCAATAAGCGCCCTTTTCTCATTGCAGTATATAAATTGTTGATCCCTTTGAAATTTGGCATTCTTGCATCTGTCATGTTAAGTACAAGATATCAAGCTTCAAGAGCAGGTCTCTTTTTCAGCAATAATCAAAAATGTTTTCTTCTTCACGATATTATGAAAAACATTTGCCGAGCTCCACTGACTCGCTCTGCTTCCTCCTGCACAAACCAGTCTCCTTCTTCAGTGATTCGAATTTTGTTCTTGGATACAACATTTATTACCAACTCAAAATAGACTACTCATGTCAATTATAATATATTTCCTAATGATTCTACGCAGATGTATCTCAGTGGTACCAATCTATAGTTTAAATACATCAAATTGTAATGAGAAGAGATTCAGACAGAAGCTAGATTTGCCCACAGAGCCCTTTTAAAGCATGGTAGGGGAATTAGGTTATAACTAGGTTGGCCTCAGGACATGTAAATGTACAATATATAATTTATCCTGAGGTGAATTTGCTTGTCAAAAGAAATATTTTTTTGACGGCTGAAAGCTTCAAAGATGGATTTTATTGGCTCCTACTTGGTGCTAAATATTCGCCACAATATGAATTCATGTATAAAGCTAATTTTCAGTTTTGTTATTCAAAGGACGTGTGGTTTAGCTATTATAAATTATTTTAAATTTGATTGATAGCCGGGGCTCCACAATAGCTGTACATAATTTCTAGATTCAGTAGCTGATAGTAGCATGCCACTAGACAGGAGGAATTTATATCAACCTTCCTTAAACTAATCCTAAATGACTGCATAACACCTCATGGGATTTAGAGAAAGCTATTTCCTAAAAGTAATAGTAAACATTATCAACAACTGTGGGGGGAAAGGTTTTCCTTGAGCCTTGTACTGTTAGCACGGGATGTCTGATAAGGACTCCACATAATTACTATATCCTAAATGAGCTTTTACTTAATATCAAACCTGTTCTGACAGTCAAAGCTGTTGTCACTCTCAGCTTGAAACTCAATTCAGGAATTTAGTGCTTGAAGATTGGTTATTTTCACCAGAAGACTAAATGGAATAATTCGGATTTACTTCAGACTATATGGTCACTACAATTTCTTGATTCTGTCTCCATTCGTCAGAATGCTATAACCGTTTTCTGTCCTTTTAAGCTCATGAGTTATCTTTTCCTCTTGTCAATACTACTTAAGTTGCATTCCATCAATAATTTTTACCTCTGATATCAGATACCTTGCTAATCTTGCAACAATTTATTTTGTATTCTTATTTTATTTTTGACTGAAGTCAAATTTTAGCAATGTAAAGAAGCGTGCTTTCTAATAACTTCAGTTCAAAAGAACTTTGCAGTATATTTGAAATTATAACACCAAGCTCCAGTAATCATGAAATTTCTGGGTAGAAGTTTTGCTTTTCATGCCTGGCTGTACAGCATTCCCTGGGTGCAGCTCACAACTGTGCACCCCAATTATATTGGAGCCTGTCTGATTTTCCTTCCATTTAAGTTCATGAGCAAAATTCAGGGCTAGTCTTCTGCAGAAGGAGATCCTCCTTACCTGATTTTTTTTCTCCGATTTGCACTCAGGCAATAGTTCATACCCAGGTATTAAAGACTCAAATCTGCATATCTTAATTTCTGAACAACTCGAAGAACCCAATGCAAGAATAGAGCTGAAAAACATTTTGGCTAGAAAGTCAATGCCTTTCACTCACCTTTTTGGGTGCTAAACAGCTGGCTAACTCTCCAATCTCAAATATGGCTGGCAGCAGACACCATTATCATCTGGAACTGTGCTGCCACAATGTCTGAGAGATTGAGAATTAAAACTAATGCAATTTCATTCAAGATTCAACAGCGTCATTAGCAAAAGGCTTAAATCTTAAAGAATTGCAAAGCAATTTAGAAAACATACAGTTACCCCCTAGATAGTCAGTTTAGGCTCACTACTGGTTGATTGGATCTGATCTGACTAGGACTAAAGCTCTTCTAGCAGGGCTTCCTTGATGGTCTCTCTTCAACAACACTGTGTTAATGAATGTGTAAAGCCTCTATTTATCCTTTGACTACGTAATAACTGTCGTAATGTCGATGCTTCTGCATCCTTGATTGGTTTTGAGGCTATTGTAATAAGTCCAGGGAAGCAGAAGTCCCTTCACCAGAATCCCTTTTATTAACAAAACCAACAGCAATACAACCAGGTGCATTCAGCTTGCTGTCTACACCGGGAGTGCAGAGGATCTGACACCCCCTGTTATATACAGAGAAGAGAGTCCTTGACTGGCCCACTAATCAGGAAACTCGTATTCCAATTGGCCAATCTCAAAGGCCTGGTCTAAGTCATTACACCCCTCCCCCCCAAAGTCCAAGGAGCCCCTGTGGTCCTCGTGATTCACAGGTCTCTTTCTTCATTTCTGCGCCGGTTCCGGAGCCTCCACTTTGGCCTCCGATGTAGGGGGGGGTATAACGGCTAGGCACTTTTCTTTTCTGATGAGAGCGCCTGAGGGGCGGTTCGTCCCCTTCCTCCGGCAGCAAGGGGACATCCTCTGCATCATCCATGGCATCCATATCAGAGTCCGATGTCCTCACCAGCGGTGCCAGATAAATAGTCTGTCGGGGAGGACTCTCCATGGTCCTCGGTATGCTGGTCTGAGACAGCGCCGGGGGAGGAAATGAATCACAGTCCCTCACCTGTTCCAAGTGCTTTCTTACACTTGTTCTCCCACACGTATCTGATATGACGCAGGTCTTGTCCTGGTCTTGACTGTTCCGGCTACCCATGTGGGGCCATTTGCATCATTTCTGACCCATACCTTTTCACCCGTGTTGAACTGCCTTTCTCCACAAGTGTTGTCGTGGCCTCTGCATTGGACCTCTTGGTGTTTCTCTACTCTTCCGCCTAAATTTGAGAATAGTAGGCTCAGCCTGGTTTGGAGTCGTCTGCCCATGAGTAGCTCTTACGGTGCTATTCCCATTGTGGTGTTGGCCTATAGTCGAATAGCCAGCGCGATAGTTTAGTGTCTACTGCTGCTGACTGTTTTTTCAACCCGACATTTAGGGTCTGGATGGCTCTCTCCGCTAACCCATTTGATGCGGGTTGTGTGGTGCTGTCCTTATGTGCCGAATACCATTTGACTTCATGAAATTTGGGAACCCCTGGCTGGTGAAAACCGATCAATTATCTGAAACTAACACCTCCGGGATACCATGTGTTGCAAACGAGGTGCGGAGTTTTTCGATGGTTGCTGTTGTATTTGCAGAGTTTGTGTTGTAGACATCCATTCATTTGGAATGGATGTCTACTATCACAAAAAACCTTGAACCCATAAACGGGCCTGTAAAATCAATGGTCTACCCAGCCATTCCCATTGGTGCTGTGGGGCTGCCAGTTGCACCTTCTGCCCTTGTTGGCATTCTTTGCACCACCTACCAATGCTGCTATGTCTGTGTCCAAGCCCGACCAACCAGACATAGCTCCTGGCCAGCATCTTCATTTTTGAGACTCCAGGGTGCCCATGATATAATTCGGCCAGTATGACTCCACGGCCCCGACTTGGAACTATTACTCGAGGTCCCCATAGCAGTATCCCGTCTTCCACAGTGATCTGCTCCAGTAGGGCTGGAATTCTACCTGGATCCCCCCTGTTAGCACCATGTGTTTTATTTTTGCTGAAACTGGATCCGTTTGTGTCCACGAATGAATGTTTTGTGCGGCCACCGGAAGGGTGTCCAGGAAATGTAGTGTCATCACCGTTTCTTCTATTCTGGGTACCAATGGCAGGGTGTCCGGTAATGGCAGCCTTCTTTGTGCGTCGGTGTTTGCCACCCGGGTTCCCGGCGGTGCTCCAGTTGATATTGGTATGCTGCCAATAGTAGGGCCTGCGTTGGTTCTGGGCCGAAGCTGTTGGTGGCACCGCTTTGTCTTCTTTCAGCAAGCCCAGCAATGGCTTTTGGTCTGTGAATATCGTGAATTTCCGCCCATACAAGTACTGGTGAAATGTCTTCACCGCAAAGATCACAACCAGTCCTTCTTTTTCAATTTGGGTGTACCTTCGCTCTGCTGTTGCTAAAGTCCTGGAGGCAAACGCTATTGGCCGTTCCTATCCGTTTTGCCCTCTGTGTGCCAGAACTGCCCGAACGTCAAATGGAGACGCGTCGCAAGTGCGCACCAACTCTTTCCTGGGGTCATAGTGTGCCAAGACGTTTTCTGAGGAGAGCTGTTGTTTTATCTTGTTGAAAGCCCTGTCTTGGCGGGCGGACCACTCCCAGGCTTGCCCCTTTTTTAGTAATTGGTATAGGGGGTCCAGGATGGAAGCCCTGTTCTGAATGAACTTTCCGTAGTACGTCACCAGTCCTAAAAAAGATAACTCTGGGTTGTGGTGGGGGGTGGGACATCTTTTATCGCCCTCACCCGATCCTCCAAAGGGTGTAGCCCCGATTTGTCAACCTTGTACCCCAGATAAGTTACTTGAGGGGTTAGAAAAACACATTTCTCCCTCTTTAGGCACATGCCTGCTGCTGAAAACCTTCTAAGGTCTTCCTCCAGGTTTTGCAGGTGTTCTGCCCTTGTTTTTCCCGTAATGAGGACGCGTCCAGGTAAATGGCGACCTGTGGTAACCCTTGTAATATATTCTCCATTCTCCTCTGGAATATCGCACAGGCTAACAAGTACCCCGAAGTGTAATCTTGTGTACTGAAAAAGGCCCTTCAGGGTGTATATTGTCGAGAAGTTTTGTGACTCTTCGTCCAGCTTAAGCTGTAGATATGCGTGGCTCATGTCCAGCTTTGAGAATAAGAGTCTTCCAGCTTTGAGAATAACAGTCCTCCTGCAGCTTTGCATATAAATCCTCAATTTGTGGAATTGGGTATTTGTCCAGTTGGGAGTAGCGATTAATTGTTTGTTTGAAATCTCCACAAAGGTGGACCGAGCCATCCAGCTTGAGGATAGGCACTACGGGTGCCGCCCATTCTGCAAACTGGACCAGGTTTATTATTCCTTCACACTCCAATCTCGTATTTCCATATCGACTTTCTCCCTTAACGCAAAGGGTATCCATTGGGCTTTGCCGAATTTTGGGACTGCCTCTGGATCTACATGTAATGTTGCCTTTGCTCCCTTTATTGTTCCGAGCCCTTCTCGGAAAACCTCTGGGTATCTGCACAGGACTTCGCTCAGGCGATCATTTTCCAGCTGGAAAATGTTTCCCCAATCCAGCTGGATCTCTTTTAGCCGGTTTTGTCCTAATAAGCTTGGTCCCGAATCTTCCATTACCATTAAAGGCAGCCTAACCAGTTGCTCTCCATAAGCCACAGGTACATGTGCAGTGCCCAACACTCACAGTGGTTCCCCTGTGTAAGTCCTCAGTTTTGCCAAGGCCCTGGTTAGGGATGAGTGTTGGAGTCCAGTGCGAACTTTATTAAATACTGTTTCTCCTATCACTAATAGGGCTGCTCCCATGTCGACATCCATTAATGTTGGACGTCCGTTCAGCCTCATGGTTAATTTATTGGGTTTTGATTTAACCATTGATACACAATTTAGTTGTTCCTCGTTGGAGGTAGGTGGGGCTTCCAGGGTGTGCATTCTCCTGTAACCCAGGCCTACGTGTCCTTCTCCAAAATGTTGGTTTTGGACTTCAATTTCCCTTCTCTGGCTCTGAACTCTGACAACAACTACAATATTTTGCCAGGCGAAAGGCTGCAGGGCTGTCATCTGTCTGGTCCTAATTTTCCCTTGCTTAGGAACGGTTCTATGAGTGGGCCTGGGTTCCTTAGTATCCGAGTCGTTCCTGAGGGTGGCTATGCAGTTGCCTATCCCCCAGTGGTAGTCCCTTAACTCAGTTTCACTGGTGTGGGCATCTACCTCCATTGGAGTACCCTGTAACTCGTGCTCCGCTCACCATTTTTTCTGAGGACAAAGCCAGCTGCACTGCTTGTATGCAATCCAACTCGGCCTCTGCTAACAGATGTTTTTGTGTAGCTCAATTATTTATTCCGCACACCAACCGGTCTCGGAGCATCTCATTTAGCGTCAGGCCAAATTTGCAAGCCTCTGCTAATCGTCTTAATCTTGTTAAAAAATGAGTGACTGACTCCCTCGTGTCTCAAAATGCTGAGTAAAACTGATACCTTCACAGGATCAGAGGTGGCTTAGGGTCATAATATTCTTTTACTAAGTTCATCAATTCCTGGAAAATTTTCGTGTCCAGTGCCTCCGGAAAAGTGAGACTGCGCATAATGGCAAAGGCTGCTGGCCCACACGTGGTCAGCAGAATGTCCCATTGCTTTTCATCCGGAACTGTATCGTTCGCTCTGAAAAAGCACTTCATCCACTCTACATATTGGGCCCAGCCGTCCACTGCAGGGTCAAAAGAACCCAACTTCCCAAATAAAGACATTTTGCCTGTCAATGGCTTACCCTCAATATGTGGTGGCTGATGATGAGCAGGTTCCTTCAGGTGGTTCCGGTTTCCTCATCGCCACTGTAATATGTTCATGGAAGCAAAAGTTCCTTCACCAGAATTCCTTTTATTAATAAACCAACAGCAGTACAACCAGGTGCATTCAGCTTGCTGTCTACACCGGGAGTGGAGAGGATCTGACACCCCCTGTTATATACAGAGAAAGAGGTTCCCTGATTGGGACACTACACTAATCAGGGAACTCGTATTCTAATTGGCCAATCTCAAAGGCCTGGTCTACGTCATTACAGCTATGTTATCAGTCTTCAATTCGTCCACAATGAACTGAACTTATTCCAAGATATCCTGGTTATTCCCACGTTTTCACCCTGCATGTATTTATTTAACCACAGGACCTGGTGCAATTGTCTTTTGTCTCCGTCAGGCTCAATTGTCTCACAGGTGGTTGTGCAATTGACTCCAAGCTATGCTGGATCCAAAGTTGTTTGAGAAAACACACCTCTGGCTGTTCTTTAAAAAAGGCAATTTTGCAAAGCAATACATTTTCAAGAATTGTAACGTAAATTGCCAGGTTATTTCCACTGCACCTTTACAGCAAATTCAATCAAATCTTTAATCATGTTCTTACAGCCAGGAAGAATTTACTAGTGGACGTTGTCCCTGTTATCAAGGGCAGTGGTGTGGGGTGGGGTGGGGTGGGGGGGTGGGGGGTGGGGTGGGGGGGACTAGGAGCTGAATTAAAGAACAGAATTTTGAGATGAGGAGGTATTTCTTCTCTCAGAGGGTAGTGCATCTGTGGAATTCTTTACCACAGCGAGCTATAGAGGCTGGATCATTAAGTATGTTCAAGGCTGAGATAGACGTATTGTTTTTAAAATTTAGAGTACCCAATTATTTATTTTCCAATTAAGGGGCAATTTAGTGTGGCCAATCCACTTACCCTGCACATCTTTGGATTGTGGGGGTGAGACGCATACAGACACGGGAGAATGTGCAAACTCCACACAGACAGTGACCCAGGGCTGGGATCAAACCCGGGTCCTCAGCGCCATAGGCAGCAGTGCTAACCACTGCACCACCGTGCCGCCCTCAGATAGGGGTATTTTCAGTCAGTACGGGAATCAAGGGTCACGGGGTCAGACAGGAAAGTGGAGTTGATGATTATATTAGATCAGCCATGACCTCATTGAATGGTGGAGCAGACTTGATGGGCCAAGTGGCCTACCTCTGCTCCTACATTTTATGGATTATAGCCTCCAGATTAATATCCAAGCCACATGCAAATTGGCAGTGGTGAGAAGATTCGGCAAGTGAACATGTGGTTGAACAGTAGTATGGAAAAGAGTGGTTCCATCTTGTGGGAATCTGGCAATAGTTCTGGGACAAAATAAAATATCATTGGGATGGACTGCACGTGACAACACTGGGAGCAGGGTCCAAGCAGAAAGGATAAATAGAGCAGTCTATACAACTTTAAACTAGTAAATGGGGGAGAGGATTCAGATGGAAAGGGTTGCATAAATATGGGAGGATATAAGATGGTGTAGCAGTGAGTGGAGACTTTACAGATAGAAGTAAGAAAGAGAACAAAATTTAAGATTACAGCAGGATTTATGTGCAGGCATCCTGATAGCAACTACGAGTTGTTAGATTGTGTGTAAAGTCACCATAGTCCCAAATGACCATCGACTGCTTTCCCTTTTGAGGGGTAGAGCTGACTCATGGTGATTTATGAATTTCCTGAGTCTGTCCAGGGTACTTTTCTGCACCTGTATGCCCTAGAACCTACAGGTGAGGTCCCAGAGGACTGGAGAATAGCCAATGTTGTTCCTTTGTTTGAGAGGATTAGAGAGGATTCTTCGAGACATGTTTGACTCACATTTGGAAGCAAGTGGGCATATTAGCGAGAGGCAGCATGTTTTTGTGAAGGGGAGGTCGTGTCTCACTAACTTGAGCGGGTTTTTCGAGAAAGTGCCAAAGGTGATTGAAGGAGGTAGGGCAATGGACCTCAGTAAGGCCTTTGACAAGGTCCCTCATGGCAGACTAGTACAGAAGGTTAAGTCACATGGGATCAGAGGTGAGCTGGCAAGATTGACACAGAACTCAGTCACAGAAGACAGAGGGTAGCAGTGGGAGGGTGCGTTTCTGAATGGAGGGCGGTGACGAGTGGTGTTCCGCAGGGATCAGTGCTGGAACCTTTGCTGTTTGTAGTATATACAAGAAATAGTTTATGCACCAATTCACACCCTTGAGATTTCTGCCTACTTGGAGGAAAGTAACTGGTCTGATCTACACAGAGGGTAGTGGGTGCCTGGAACTCACTACCGAGGAGGTGGTGGAAGTAGGTACAATAGTGACGTTTAAGGGGCATCTTGACAAATACACAATTAGGATGGGAATAGAGGGAAACTGACGCCAGAATGTGGAAGGGTTTAGGTTAGACAGGCAGCATGGTTGGCACAGGCTTGAGGGCTGAAGGGTCTGTTCTTGTGCTGTACTTTTCCAAGTTCTTTGTTCGAAGAACCAAATGAGTAATGAGTCAGATTTAGCTAACAATTTAACAATGCATAAATATTTATCAAATAGCAAACATAACCTGATCAAATTCAATGTGGTGTAGAATGGAAGAAAGATGAAACAGCAATAAGATGCTCGAATTAGGTCTGGCTGACATCAATGGGCTGAGACCAAGATTGTCTGCAGTAAAGTGGACAAATTTGTTAATGGATAAAACAACAGAAGATTGGTGGAAGGTGTTGAAAAACTAATTTCCTGCAATGCAATATCAGTTTATATTCCTAAGGTGCAAGAACGCCACTTGGCAAAAATAGAACAGCCACAGATGACTTAAGAGGTAAGAAACAATATAAAACTTTAAAAAAGCTTACCTATTGCAAACATAGCACAGATCTTGGCAACTGGGAGAGGTATGATGAACAACAAAGGATGACAAATGTATTTACAGTAGAGGAAGGCAATAATAAGCTAAGCATTCAAAGGTAACTAATGTTGAATCAGGGATGGGGACTTGAAATGAACATAAGCAATATCAGTAATCAAGTAAATGATGGCACTGAAATGAGACAAGTACCTGGTTACCTTCGCAGGGTTTTAAAGGGAATAGATGAGAATATGACTGACCTAACTGTGATCTTTCAAAATACTCTTCATTCAAGAACCATTCCTTTTAATTGGAAAATTTTGCATGTCATTCTGCTATTTAAGAAAGTTGAGAGAGGGAATCCGCAGAACTGTAGATCAGTTAGCCTAACATCTGTTTCAGGAGACCGCTAAAGATTTTTTTGATACCAGGAATAGCTGATCAAAGAGCTGTATTTGGAAAGTGAAGGTCATGCCTCATCAACCTGATTGGATTTTTTGAAGTAGATAATGTAGTGGACAGGGGTATGTCTATCAATGCAACTCAGAACAGGCGCCGGAATGTGGCGACTAGGGGCTTTTCACAGTAACATCATTTGAAGCCTACTTGTGACAATAAGCGATTTTCATTTAATTTCATATTGATTTCCAGAAGACACTTAATAAAGTCTCTCATTAGCGAATGCTGGATAAAGTTGACGCTCAGGGAATTGAACCAAATTATTTACCTGGTTAAGAACTGGCTGTGGCAAGAGACAAAGAGCGGGATTCTCCGACCCCCCGCCGGATCGGAGAATCGCCGGGGGGCGTCGTGAATCCCGCCCCGCCTCCGGCTGCCGTATTTTCCAGTGCCGCTTTTCAGGTGGGGGCGGGGTTCACGCCCCGCCGGTCGGGGGCCGTTGGCAGCGCCCCCCCCCCCAGCAATTCTCCGGGCCCCGATGGGCCGAGCGTCCGTCCGTTTATGGCCAGTCCAGCCGGCGTCTGTTAGACATGGTCCCACACGCCGGGACCTGGCAGGTAAGTCGGCTGGGGTGGTCCTCGGCGGGGAGGGGGGGGGGGGTGCGCGCGCGGAGGGATCTGACCCGGGGGGCGGGGGGCAACGGTGGCCTGGCCCGTGATTGGGGCCCACTAATCTGTGGGCGGGACTGTGCCATGGGGGCACTCCTTCCTTCCGCGCTGGCCCCTGTAGGGCTCCGCCATGGCCGGCATGGAGAAGACACCCCCCCACCCAGGCGCCAAAATACGCGGGCAGTTCCACGCAGGCGTGAGATCACGCTGGCCCTTTGGCGCATGCGCGAACTCACGCAGTCTCTTCGCCGCAGGCTGGAGCGGCGCCAACCCCTCTGGCGTCCACCTAGCCCCCGGAAGTGCGGAGAATTACGCACTTTGGGGGCTGTTGACGTCGGAGTGGTTCGCGGCGGTTTTTCCGCCAGTGTGGGGCTTAGTCCCCGGAAAGGAGAATCCCGCCCAAAGAGTTGGGTTAATGGGTGGGGGCCTCAACCATTCAATGCATTTATTAAGGGTTTACAAAGAACAAAGAAAAATGACAGCACAGGAACAGGCCCTTCGGCCCTCCAAGCCTGTGCCGATCCAGATCCTCTATTTTCTAAGGATCTGTATCCCTCTCCTCCCTGCCCATTCATGTATCTGTCTAGTTACCTATTAAATGACGCTATCGTGCCCGCCTCTACCACCTCCGCCGGCAATGCGTTCCAGGCACCCACCACCTTCTGCTTAAAGAATTTTCCACGCACATCTCCCTTAAACTTTTCCCCTCTCACCTTGAACGCGTGAACCCCAGTAATTGAGTCCCCCACTCTGGGAAAAAGCTTCTTGCTATGCACCCTGTCTATACCTCTCATGATTTTGTTGACCTCAATGAGGTCCCCCCTCACCTCTGTCTTTCTAATGAAAATAATCCTAATCTACACAACCTCTCTTCATGGCTAGCACCCTCCATACCAGGCAACATCCTGGTGAACCTCCTCTGCACCTTCTCCAAAGCATCCACATCCTTTTGGTAATGTGGCGACCAGAACTGTACGCAGTATTCCAAATGTGGCCGAACCAAAGTCTTATACAACTGTAACATGACCTGCCAATTCTTGTACTCAAGACCCCTTCCGATGAAGGAAAGCATGCCGTATGCCTTCTTGACCACTCTATCGACCTGCGCAGCCACCTTCAGGGTACAATGGACCTGAACACCCAGATCTCTCTGTACATCAATTTTCCCCAGGGCTTTTTCATTTACCGTATAGTTCGCTCTTGAATTGGATCTTCCAAAATGCATCATCTCGCATTTGCCCGGATTGAACTCCATCTGCCATTTCTCCGCCCAACTCTCCAATCTATCTATATTCTGCTGTATTCTCTGACAGTCCCCTTCACTATCTGCTACTCCACCAATCTTAGTGTCACCTGCAAACTTGCTAATCAGACCACCTATACCTTCCTCCAGATCATTTATGTATATCACAAACAACAGTGGTCCCAGCACGGATCCCTGTGGAGCACCACTGGTCATAGTTCTCCATTTTGAGAAACTCCCTTCCACTACTACTCTCTGTCTCCTGTTGTCCAGCCAGTTCTTTATCCATCTAGCCAGTACACACTGGACCCCATGAGACTTCACTTTCTCCATCAGCCTACCATGGGGAACCTTATCAAATGCCTTACTGAAGTCCATGTATATGACACCTACAGCCCTTCCCTCATCAATCAACTTTGTCACTTCCTCAAAGAATTCTATTAAGTTGGTTAGACATGACCTTCCCTGCACAAAACCATGTTGCCTATCACTGATAAGCCCATTTTCTTCCAAATGGGAATAGATCCTATCCCTCAGTATCTTCTCTGGCAGCTTCCCTACCACTGACGTCAGGCTCACCGGTCTATAATTACCTGGATTATCCCTGCTACCCTTCTTAAACAAGGGGACAACATTAGCAATTCTCCAGTCTCCGGTACCTCACCCATGTTCAAGGATGCTGCAAAGATATCTGTTAAGGCCACAGCTATTTCCTCTCTCACTTCCCTCAGTAACTTGGGATAGATCCCATCCGGACCTGGGGACTTGTTCGCCTTAATGCCTTTTAGAATACCCAACACATCCTCCCTCCTTATGCCGACTTGACCTAGAGTAATCAAACATCTATCCCTAACCTCAACATCCGTCATGTCCCTCTCCTCGGTGAATACCGATGCAAAGTACTCTTTAAGAATCTCACCCATTTTCTCTGACTCCACACACAATTTTCCTCCTTTGTCCTTGAGTGGGCCAACCCTTTCTCTAGTTACCCTCTTGCTCCTTATATATGAATAAAAGGCTTTGGGATTTTCCTTAACCCTGTTTGCTAAAGATATTTCATGACCCCTTTTAGCCCTCTTGATTCCTCGTTTCAGATTGATCCTACATTCCCGATATTCTTCCAAAGCTTTGTCTGTCTTCAGTTGCCTAGACCTTATGCATGCTTCCTTTTTCCTCTTACCTAGTCTCACAATTTCACCTGTCATCCATGGTTCCCTAATCTTGCCATTTCTTTCCCTCATTTTCACAGGGACATGTCTGTTCTGCACTCTAATCAACCTCTCTTTAAAAGCCTCCCACATATCAAATGTGGATTTACCTTCAAACAGCTGCTCCCCTGCTTCAAACAATCCATATTCCCCAGCTCCTGCCGAATTTTGGTATAGTTGGCCTTCCCCCAATTTAGCCTCTTCCTTTAGGACCACTCTCGTCTTTGTCCATGAGTATTCTAAGACTTACGAATTGTGATCACTATTCCCAAAGTAATCCTCGACTAAAACTTCAACCACCTGGCCGGGCTCATTCCCCAACACCAGGTCCAGTATGGCCTCTTCCCGAGTTGGACTATTTACATACTGCTCAAGAAAACCCTCCTGGGTGCTCCTTACAAATTCTGCTCCATCTAGACCTCTGACACGAAGTGTATCCCAGTCAATGATGGGAAAATTAAAATCTCCCATCACCACCACCCTGTTGCTCCTACATCTTTCCATAATCTGTTTACATATTTGTACCTCTATCTCACGCTCGCTGTTGGGAGGTCTGTAGTGCAGCCCCAACATTGTTACCGCACCCTTCCTATTTCTGAGGTCTGCCCATATGGCCTCTCTGCTCAAGTCCTCCATAGTGCCCTCCTTCAGCACAGCTGTGATATCCTCTCTGATCAGTAACTCCTCCGCCCCTTTTCCCTCCCTCTCTATCCCGCCTGAAGCATCGAAATCCTGGGATATTTAGTTGCCAATCATGCCCTAAGTTCATCTGCCTTACCTACTACACTTCTTGCATTAAAACAAATGCACCTCAGACCACCAGTCCCTTTGCATTCATCATCTGCTCCCTGCCTACTCTTCCCCTTAGTCACAATGACTTCATGATCTAGTTCCTTACAGGCTTTAGTTACTCCCTCCTTACTGTCCACTAACCTCCTCATTTGGTTCCCATCCCCCTGCCACATTAGTTTAAACCCTCCCCAACAGCGTTAGCAAAAGCATTCCCAAGGACATTGGTTCCAGTCCGGCCCAGGTGTAGACCGTCCAATTTGTAGTAGTCCCACCTCCCCCAGAACCGGTCCCAATGTCCCAAAAATCTGAACCCCTCCTTCCTGCACCATCTCTCAAGCCACGCATTCATCCTGCCTATTCTTTCATTTCTACTCTGACTACCACGTGGCACTGATATCAATCTTGAGATTACTACCTCTGAGGCCTGACTTTTTAACTTGGCTCCTAACTCCCTAAATTCTGCTTGTTTTGTAGGACCTCATCCCGTTTTTGACCTATATCATTGGTGCCTATATGCACCATGACAACTGGCTGTTCACCCTCCCCCTTCAGAATGTTCTGCAGCCGATCTGAGACATCCCTGACCCGTGCACCTGGGAGGAAACATACCATTCGGGAGTCTCGTTTTCGACCACAGAACCGCCTATCTACTCCCCTTACAATTGAATCCCCTATCACTATAGCCCTTCCACTCTTTTTCCCGCCCTTCTATGCAGCAGAGCCAGCCACGGTGCCATGAACCTGGCTACTGTGCCTTCCCCTGATGAGCCATCTCCCCCAACAGTATCCAAAGCGGTATACCTGTTTTGGAGGGAGATGACCACAGGGGACACCTGCACTGCCTTCTTGCTTTTTCTCTGCCTTTTGGTCACCCATTCCCTTTCTCCCTCAGCAATCCTAATCTGTGGTGTGATCAATTTGCTAAACGTGCTATCCATGACCTCCTCAGCATTGCGGATGCTCCAAAGTGAGTCCATCCGCAGCTCCAGAGCCATCATGAGGTCTAACAAGAGCTGCAGCTGGACACACTTCCCACACATGAAGGAGCCAGGGACATCAGCCACGTCCCTGAGCTCCCACATTTGTCAAGAGGAGCATAACACGGGTCTGAGATCGCCTGCCATTTTTAATCTTAAGCTTAACTTAGTCAGAGATTGTGGGGGAGTGAGAGAGACAGGACGTGTCAGTGATTCGAGGGGGAGACACGTCCCATCTCTCCCCCCCAATCTCTGACACGTCCCGTTGCCCCCCCAATCTCTGACACGTCCCGCCCCCCCTAATCTCTTACATGTCTTGTCTCCCCCCCCCCAATCTCTTACACGTCGTGTCTCCCCCGTTTAGATGATGGATACCATGGGCAGCATGGTAGCACAGTGGTTAGCACAGTTGCTTCACAGCTCCAGGGTTCCCGGTTCGATTCCTGGCTTGGGTGACTGTTTGTGCGGAGTCTGCACGTTCTCCCAGTGTCTGCGTGGGTTTCCTCCGGGTGCTCCGGTTTCCTCCTACAGTCCAAAGATGTGCAGGTTAGGTGGATTGGTCACGCTAAATTGCCCCTAATGCCGAAAAAGGTTAGGTGGGGTTACTGGGTATGGGGATAGGGTGGAGGCGTGGGCTTAAGTAGGGTCTTTCCAAGGGTGGGTGCAGACTTGATGGGCTGAATGGTCTCCTTCTGCACTGTAAATTATATGATTCTATGATAAAAAGCCACCGGCATGATTTAGCTAACATACACTTTCGGGCAGGTTTGGCAGGGTGTTTCTCAATGTCTGCAGTGCAGAGATTTACCCTGCTATTCACCAGCACTTTGGACCACAAGGTGTTTCTCCCTGCCGAGGCCACACTTTAGTAGATTTCCTGCACTGGCGAGCTGGGCACGCCAAGAAGACTGGCTCCTCGCATAATGGGCCGCCATTTTGACCAGCAGCCCTGATCTCTATAACCCCCCCCCTTTTCAGGCATCACCCCCCCACACCCCAGCTTTCTGGACCCCCTCCTTCACAACTCCCCCAGCCTTCTCAAAGCTCCTGGAATACCGCCCCCCCCTCAAATTCCTCTAATGGGCAAGGCTGCCCAAGCCCTGACCCCGCCAGGTCCAACCTTGCATCCGGGCACTATGGCATGGCCAGCCTGGAACCCAACCAAAGAGTAATGATTCAAAGTTTGCTGTTGATACCACGCCAGGTGGGAAAGCAAGGTATGGGGAGGGCATAGAGAGGCTGTAAAGTGGTATAGATAGATAAAATGAGTGCAGAAGAAGATGGCAGATGGAGTATAATGCAGGGAAATGTGAAGTTAGGTCACAGATCAACCATTATCCCCTTGAATTGCCAAACATATACATTAGATTAAATAGCCTACTTCTGTTCCTATGTTCTCTGCAATGAAATCCATATGTCACCTATTTGCCTATTCTGATGACCTGCCCATAGTCACTCACAATATCATGCATTCTTCCTCACAGTTTGCCATAGAATCATAGAATTTACAGTGCAGAAGGAGGCCATTCGGCCCATCGAGTCTGCACCGGCCCTTACAAAGAGCACCCTACTGAAGCTCACGTATCTATCCTATCCCCGTAACCCAGTAACCCCCACTTAACATTTTTTGGACACTAAGGGCAATTTAGCATGCCCAATCTACCTAACCCGCATATCTTTGGACTGTGGGAGGAAACCAGAGCACCCGGAGGAAACCCACGCAGACATGGGGGGAACATGCTTCTAAATTTGGTGTCAGTAAAGTTCAATATCATGCTTCTGGGTGCCTTTGTCCAAAGTTAAGTCATTTATGTCAATTTAAAAAGAATAAATCACAGAATCCACATCCTGCCAGTCCAAAAGGGATCCATTTCCCAGCAATTTCATTTCTTTCTCAACACTATAATTTTATCCATTCACCAAGATTTCCCTTTCTAGCATGTTCCTTCGCTTTCATAACAAACCTCTCATGTGGCACCTTTTCAATTATATTCTGCAAAAGCAAAATGTAATACTCACTGATGCCCTATATTGGTACATTCTGCGATTTCCTCCAAAAATTGAGTTAAATAATTAAATTGCATTTATCTATCACTTTGAATGGAATTCGCAAAGCAAGTAATTGCCAGTTCGGTTTCCGAAGTATTGTTTTTAGGCAACCATGATAGCTAATTTGCACATGACAAAGTTCCACAAACAGCAAAGGGGATTGATAGTGTCAGTCAATTGCTGGCCAGGGATCCACAAGAACTTGCTGATCTCTTTTGAAAGTGCTATTTGATCTTTTATGTATGTCTGAACAGGCATATAGAGCCGAGCTTTAACCTCTCATTGGAAAGGTGGTACCTCTAATGATGTAGCACTCCCCTTTAAGTGTCACAAGAAATTATGGGCTGAATACTCTGCTTCCCACCGTTGGCAGTGAGAATTGTGATTGGATGGAGAATGGCGCACAATGGAAAAATCATGATTCGCGCCTTGTGCCAAATCCTGTCCCTCGCTGGCGCCGTTATCGAAGTTTGCCGGGTCCATACAAAGCCATCATTTGTATGGATTTAAATTTCATTAGTGGGATTGACACTTCATGCTCCACCTCTCTGTGATGCCCCACCCCTCTAAGGCAGAAATCTCGCGGACGTGATTTGGTGCAAGTGTTTACAAGCGGGCGCCATGGCGGTTAAGGGGTAGCAGGAGGATAAAAAAGTCTTTAAAATTGTTATGCTTGCTGGGTGGTGGCTGCCCAGGCTGTGGGCAGTAGTGGGGAATGTCTTGGTGCCAGGTGCATGGACTCGGGGTGTCCCCCTCGGGATCGGGGTGGCCTGGCTCAGACTACCATTGCTGCAGTACACCTCTTTGGTGATACCTACCTGGCTGCTCACACTGCTGACTGTTCACTGTGTCCTGTAAATGTTCTGAGAGCTTTTGGTGGTATGGAAGCCCATCCAGGCCACTCCTCTGGAAGCTTTAATACCCCAGCAGTGTAAGTAAGGGTATGGGTGTGGTCAAGCTCAATCAGTGGTCCATCAGGTGTTTGCAGACCTCAGAAGTGCTGCCCCAGTGCAGAGGAAGTAGGGGATTAGCAGAGCTCACCCCAAACAAAGGACACCCGCACCATAGCCTTTGGAACTCTCCCCGATACTTTGCCCCTTTCAGGGTAGAGGCCTCACCAATGGCCTCCACCCCTCAGGATCACAAGTTGTCTCCTCCTGGTAAGGCTGGCAGCACTGACTGCCACCTCCTCCCAGGCACTGTTCAGGAGGGTGGGCTTGAGTCTGCAGCCTACCCTGGGGAAGAGGGTGTCTCTCCTCTCCTCACTGGCATCGAGTGGTGGGTCCACCTCGGACTCCCAAAATCGGGGCGGGGGGGGGGGGGGGCAGGTCTTCTCTGAGCCATCTTCCTGCTGTGTGGTGAGTGGAGCACTTAAAAACAGCTCCAGCTGTTAGGCTCTTTCGTGCTAATTCCCTCCCTAGCAGTTACACCACCTGCTGGGCCGGGAATTGCTTGAAATTCTCACCAGCAGAGTGTTGGTCCATTTGCACATCCTCAATTGCGGAACAAATAATGCCCCCCCCCAACAGAAACACGAATTGCATGCTATTCAGTCCCGGGGGCACCACAAGGCTGGATTTGCCGATTCTGCGGCTATGTCCGCAGGATCCGTTTGGTCTTACGACCAGAAAGTTGGCACTGCGCCCACACCAATCCTCCTTTCGGTGGGGGGCTAGCAGCCGCGCAATGTAAAGCCCCGGCTTTACCTGAGGATATGGCCGAGTCCATGGCCGCGCATGCGCATGGCGTGCAACATGGCGCCGGTCATGCACGAACCCGGCCTGCCATAACCTGCCCCCTGTAACCAGCCTCGCCACCCCTGGACCACCCCCCACCAGTCTCCACAGCCCCCGCCGAAACCACCCACTGCCAGTGGAATGGTCCGCCCCCCCCCCCCCCCCCCCCCCCGACTGTGGCGGCGCTAGACTCAGTCCGCAGCCGCCAGGCCAGGTCCCTGAATGGTGTGAGCACATGTGTCCCACGCCGTCAGGGACTCGGCTCATCGGGGGCAGAGCATCGGGGGAGGGTCTCAGGTGACGTCCTGAGGCCGTCCATACAGCGGGCGGCATACTCCCCGAGTGTGCTGTTTTTGAGGTTGCGGAGCATCGCAAAAACAGCTCCACGTTCAATTCTGGCAGAAACTGGGATTGTCCGGCCGATCGCCGATCGCCGAACGCGATTTCGGCATCGGCGATTGGACAAACTATGCCAATGAGTCTCCCAATCCCTGGAATGGGGCTTGAACAATCTAGCTTATGATTCAGAGGTAAGAGTGTCAGCACTGGGAGAAGCTAACACAAAGTTAGTCAAAGTTTTGCTGGGTTCCAGGTTCACCCTCACACATTGCGGGACCCCAGCATCACCACACCCAGCATCTGGCCACATTACATTGCTATTTGAAAAAGTGCTTGCAAGCTGCTCCAGCTTCTCAAGCTTTCTACGGGAGAGGGAATTGATCTAGATTCGTATGGACAGAGGCCCATTAGCATGTCCTGAATTTCTCCCAGAATAGCGCCCCCAATGGGAATGCAAATCGCACACAATCCCAGCGTAGTCTCAAAAATAGACAATCCTGCGTATTTTCTCAGCTTCTATTCTGTTTGGGCTTTAAGAGTTTTTTAATGTTTCTATTAGATCATCCCTCAGTCTTCTAAACTTCAGGGAAGATAGGCCTAGTCCATTCAATCTCTCCTCATGGGGAAATTTCCAATTGCCAGGAACAAGTTCAGTGAACTTTTGCTGTATTCACTCTCTGGGAAATATGTCTTCCTTAGGCAAGGAGACCAAGCCAAACACAGTACCCCAGATGTGCCATGCCCTGTATCTGTATAATTGTCATAAGACCACTTTACTCTTATACTTTGTAACAAAAGCTAGCATACTATTTCCCTTCCAAATTGCCTGCTGTACCTGCTTGTTAACATTATGCTCACTCCTCCCTCAGACTCTCTTTACTATAAATTTATTAATTAACCCTTCTCATTGCACAATACTAGATCCAAAACATCTGTCCTGCCTTACATACTGGACACACTAATCTAGAAAATTATCTTGGACAGATTCCATGAAATCTTCCTCTCTACAAGTACTGCAAATTTGATTTGCTCAGGGTATTTGAAGATTAAAGTTCTCCATTAATTCCTATATTGCCCTTATTACATGCACCTCTAGTTTTTTGATTTATACTCTGCCCTGCACTACAACTACTACAAGGGGCCTATAATTAACTCTCACCAATGTTTTTTGTCTCTTGCTGTTTCTTAGCTCCACACAAAGCAGTTCTGCTTCTTTATTTTCTGAGCAGAGACCTTTCTTTCTGCTGTCTTTATCCCATCCTTTATTGACAGTTTTACCCCTCCTCCTTCATCAGTTAGCCTATTTCTTTCTAAAAGTAAAGTATCCTGGAATATCTAGTTCACAAACTCGATTATTTTAAACCACACATCTCTGTAAAAGCTATGAGAACAAACCTATTAATTTATATCTATTAATTCATCTAATCTGCTGAATGCATTCAGATATAGCGCTTTTAACTTTTCCCTGAAGCCAACTTTGTCACTAATTACTTTTGTTACTTTAACTGTCCCCTTCTGACCCCCATTCCGTATTATTGCCCCAAATACAGAGAAACATAGAAGCAAGGGAAGGCCATTCGGCCCTTTGAGCCTACTGTACCATTCATTATAATTATGGCTGATCATCAAGTTCAATACCCTGATCCTGCCTTCCTCCCATATCCCTTGATTCCTTTAGCCCCAAGAGCTGCTCTGTTCTCAAGCCTTGACATTTACTTTGCTGCATTTGAATATATGCTTTCCTGAATCCTCCTCCTCGCACCAACACACCACCATTGTTAATTTGAAGCCCTGTCCACTGTCTTGGTTATTCAATTTTTCAGGATACTTAACCCAGCATGTTTTAAGTGGAACCTATCCCAATGGAGGTTTCCTCTTTTCCCAGTACTGGTCCCAATAGCTCATGAAACAAACCCCTGTCTCCCACACCAATCCTTCAACTATGCATATCCAAACTTCTCATCTGTTTATCTAAAGATTCATCAGTCTATGGCTCCATTAACCATCCAGAGACTATTATCTTTGAGGCTCCTTTGATGCCTATCTCCTCAAACTGTCTTAGGAGAGCATCTTTCCTGTTCTACGTATTGTTTCCTATCTCTGTGCCCCCTCTCCCTCTCACACCAGGCCATCTGTCGTTTGTTCTTAAAGTTGCTACTTTTTGTTGTAGTTTTTATATTTTCCCTCCTTTTAGTTCTGACGAAGGGTCTATGGAGTCGAAACTTTAACTCTGTTGCTCTCCTGATAGATGCTGCCAGACCTGCTGAGTTTTTCCAGCATCATCGGTTCGTGTTTCAGATTCCAGAATCTGCAGTATTTTGCTTATTTGACTGTTTCCTATCTAGTTGGTTACACATGAACTGTGACAACTGGATCCTCCCTGCCATTTTTCTCTGGTCATGAAGGGATGTCTTTAACGCTGGCACCAGGGTAACACCACAACCTTTAGGACCTCCTGTCATTGCTACAGCGAGCAGTAGCTATCTCTTGCACTATATTGTCTCCTATCGTGATCACTTTCCGTTTCACTCCTCCACTTGAATAGTTTCATGCATCATGGTGGTATGTTAGTTTGCCCATCTAGCCTGAGGTCCTTTTTCCTCACCCACACAGATAACAAGTACCTCATACCTGTTGGTCAAAGTCAAGGACTGAAGGTCCTCCCTAGCTATATCCTGGATCGCTATACCTGCCCCACTCACAGACACACCCTCCTTTTCCTGGCCATTGATCAACTGTAAACTTATACTTAATCATTAAGGGGTGTGACTTCCTCCTAGCATCAAATATCCAGGTAACTCTCCCCCTCTATGACTCAATTGGGAGGCACGATGGCACAGTGGTTAGCACTGCTGCCTCACAGCACCAGGGACCCAGGTTCAATTCCGACCTTGGATAATGTCTGTGTGGAGTTTGCACTTTCTCCCTTTGTCTGCGTGGGTTTCCTTCAGGTACTTCGATTTCCTCCCACAGTCAAAGGATGTGCGGATTAGGTGGATTGGCGATGATCAATGCATGGGATTAGGGTGGGGGTGTGGGCCTGAATAAAGTGCTCTTTCGGACAGATGGCCCAGACTCAATGGGTCAAATGGCCTCATTCTGGACTATAGGGATTCTATGGATTCTAATTCTGAATGAAAGTTTCTCAAGCTGTGGACACTTACTATAGATATGTTTGTCTAGGAGTGCAAGGCTCTCCACAAACTCCCACACATTGAGCCACGGTACACCACTTGCCTTGCTATGTCTATTGTATTATTTGATTGGTTTATTAACTTTAATTTAACTGAGGCGAAGACAGGAGAAATACTCCTTAAAAATCCTTGATAGGGAGTGTCTTCTGTGGAGTGTCCTCCTCTTTCTTCCTTTGCGAACAGCTTCCCCTCACTGTTGCCTGTGCTTCATGTTCCTGTCCTGTTATAGAAAAAGAGATATTGCAAGCCGCATTGTGGTATTATCACATATGAAGTCAATACAAGAGTTAATGAAATGTATACAGACAGCCACTAGAGGGAGCTAGTTCTATGAGCATATAAGGGATGACGCTGAGCCTTGTGGGTCAGAACAGAAGAAGATACAGAAGGACAGATGAGGCATGAGAGAGAGCAGTTGTGTACTTGGGAAGTTCTGCAGTTAGAGATAGCATTGTTTAATACAGTAACCTTCTACTTTAGGAATGTGAAAAAAATCTTATTTTGTAGTGTTAATAAATTAATTTTGTTCATTAACAAAGCTTGTTGTTCTTTGTTCAACACTAGGCATCCAAACCATCCGGGTAAAGCAAAGCAGAGAACACCACACCTAGAACTCTTTCAGGCTTTCTAAATAATAACTCCTTTAACCACCCCATCAGAATTCCTTAAAAATTCAACAAGCGACCAAATTGCTCCCAAAACATATCATTTTACTTGCACAAAGTGTGGAAGAGAAAAAATAAGTGGAAAGCATCTCACCTTACCTGCAAGTTGAATAGTTGTTGCTTTAAATGAGGATAGTGGGGGGTTGGTCCCTCATACACCTGGAAACATATTCAGCTGGGAGTGAACAGGAGGGCAAGGCCAGCATCTATCCTAAAAGATCACTGAAAACATTTGGTCAGTGCTAACACCGTCTGCTATCAACCACCTGGAAAGCAGGAGGGGATTTGACTTTTTGCACTTTTAGTGCCATTAACTTCCGTCAGCCGTTTTCTTTTTCAATATTTAACTCCAGCAGTGGCTCCTGCATACCTCGTTTAACCTTCCTGGGAGGTCAAATACTTGTTAAGCATCTCCGTCATGTCCTTGCCATAAGGATGAGGTGACCCCTCGAAATGGCCTCAGTCTTCCTTTAATCAACTATTTTTTATTATGTGCTCATTACAGCTTTTGCTGTTTCCCAGCATCCTTCATATTGATTTCAAGCCTTCTTTCACATTCCTCTCTTATCTCTTTGTTTTCTTCCCTTTCATGCTTTAGTATCTGTCATTCTTTTATTTTGTATTATCCCTAATATTTATAACATGCTGCTTCTTCACCTCGAAAGATCAGATAATTATACTCAACTTTACAAAATTAATATTCATTCCCACACTGAATAATTTCTATCTCAGAGCTCCCAATGCTTACATCTATTCTGAATGGATTTTATTGAATCAGGATATTTGTATGTGATTATTCACAAGTTTGCACAAAGTTTGTGGTGTTCTTGCAAGCATGGGCAGGATTACACATTGTTTCAGTGAAATATGCCGTATTTGGGGATACTGTCAGCATACCCGAAGTGCAAGGGGCTAACCTTGTCCTGGGTGGACCCCCTTCATGATCATGGTTTCACCCCTGCCAGGTATTACACTGTGTTCAGTCGCCCTAACCAAAATGTTACTGGGGTAGCTACATTCTTGAGAGAGCTGCTATATTCATTATGATTTGCAAGCTTTGAATGATAGAGATCTGAAGAACAAATAAGAACTGTATTTCTTTCGATCAGTATTTGTGTGGCAATTAACATGACTTTTATTTCTCTTCACCAATATGATCCATGCTAAAGTAAAATACTGCAGATGCTGGAAACCTGAGGTAAAAATAGAAACTATGAGAAATTCTTCACAGGCCTAATTTCATGAGAATGTTCTGATGAAAGGTCAGCAGCCTGAAATATTGGGCATGATTCTCTTGCCTCCCTGCGTGGCGTGTTTCTTGGCAGCGGGCGGCGATTGACCAGCAGCGGAATCTTCTGGTCCTACTGCTGTCAATGGGATTTCCTGTTGTATCTGAGCCTCATTCCACTGGGGAACCCAAGGCAGGGGTGTGCCATCAGCAAGACCGGAAGATCACCCATTAACTATGTTTACATATTTGCCCTGGATTTGTGCAATCTAGTGCCTACTGTAACAAGATTTTAAATTACTGGTTGCAATTCTTAAACATTCGACCACATACATCTTCAGTAGCATGAGACTTCTATGCATCGTAGCTCATGTTTTTGTTTGTCTTACTCCCTAATCCCAGTTTCCTCCTCACATATTCCCATCAACTCCTGAAAGCTGTGAATTAATGCTTGGCATCACTTTGAAAAGCCCCAGCAGCCTTCCTACACATTGTTCTTCAAGAGTGTGTACATGAGCTTTATTTACTGATCATCTTCCCACAACTGGTGCAGTCAGCAGAACAGTGAAATGTTATCGTCATTAAAGTTCTGCCAAGACTCTGTTAATGCAGAGTATGAAATGCAATCCTTTCCTTAATGAATTGGTGGAGGTTGTACTGGATGCATTGATCAGCATCCAAGGGAATGTGCATTGGGCTATCCAATGCATGAAACAAACTGGCTATTCTTGGATTTGCTCTTATTTCTCTTTGGAGACAGATAATTGAAGTAAGAAAAGGCCCATCAGAAATCTGAAATCTTGAAATATCGAGAGTGTCCCCTAAGAGTTTTTTATAGTTTGTGTTCCAAACTCTGAATAATTAATTACAAGAGTCAGGAAAGTAAGGTTTAGTAATTTAGCTAAATCTAAAAGATTCAAGCGAAGATGATATGAAGAAATCTCATTTGCTGTGATAATGATATGCTCAGCATGAAAAGTGAGGACTATTTAGTAATTGCCAATGTCCAAATTGGCATTCACTTAACCCAGAATATTGCTAAATTTAGGCAGTATCCAATTTTTTAAAACCACTACTTTTCTTCAATGTTGAAGCATATACCAAATCACAAGCAGGTTCATTCCAAGAATATGTTACTTCTACAGCCTCCCCCAAACTTAGTTTCTCTTTTGTAACATTTGGTCTTCTGATCCTGATCTCCTGTATAACTCCCACTTTCCGACATTTTAGCTGTTGTTAGTAATTGAGCTTGCTGCTTGCGGCCGGGTCCCAACTCTTTCAAACTCTTTCTCTATATCCCTCCACCTCTCCAATTACTACTTCAAAAACTTGCCCAATATACATCCTGTGCCCAAGTCTTCATTCATACACCTTTAAATCTCTCTCCTCTTATTACTCTGTGATGACTCCAACTCTTTGGTTGTTTTGTTTTTTGCAGGCGTGATATGAACACAAGTTAATGTTGTTGATAACTCATCCTAAAAGCAAAGCCTTATGGAACAGGAATTGCTAAACACATCTCTTTTTTATTAACATAAATGATTATTTATGATTATTTGATTATATATCTATACATATACATAAATATACACATGCATGTACATAATATATATAATTCTTTCATCATGTCAACCAGTGTCATCAGACATGCAATTGGCTGAATGCAGAGTTAAATTCCAGCTTCTTTGCTACTGGATCTGCACCTTAAGTGCTGTAACTTACAGGGCTATAATAAGATAATAATAAGATAATAATCACGTTTTGTTACAAGTAGGCTTCAATGAAGTTACTGTGAAAAGCCCCTAGTCGCCACATTCCGGCGCCTGTTTGGGGAGGCCGGTACGGGAACTGAACCCGCGCTGCTGGCCAGCTGTTTAGCCCACGGTGCTAAACCAGCCCCTATCAGCCGGGTGCAGGAAGGTGGGATTAAAAAAGGCACTTGGGTGTCCTCTGGCTGGCGTGGACAAGATGGGCCGAATGGTCTCCTGCGCTGTAACTTTTCTTTGGGTTTTATACCTTTACCTGACCCCCATATGGGCATCCACTACTGCTAAAGTGTGTCATTCGCATTTCCAACAATTTCATGACAATTGCCGGATCTAATGGCTTCATAAATCTTAGGCTCGTGGCCACCTTGACTTATATTTTGTTCAGCACATTTGACAGGAAGACACCTATTATTATGAAGCCATTTTTTTTTTACTGTGGTTGTCACCCACTCTTCAAATGAAGGGAATACTCCATAAATCCTGAAAGGTTAAATACAAAAAGACCCTGAGAAGAAGATCCTTCTAACTTTTAAATTAACCTTACTTAAGTGTGATGCAACTAATGACTACATCACCTTGAGTGTTTTTCTGTCACTTTAGCACAATCATATGTGAAGGGATCTTGGGATTATCATGTGAGAGTACTCTTTAAGAAATGAGTGTTTAAGAAATGTAGCTTTAAGAAATGGAGCTGCTCATGTTACTGGAGTGATGTCAGAGTGTGGGTGGAGCTGAGCTCTACTTCTGCTTTTTTAGTTTCAGTTTGAGAAAGCTTGGGTGTGTCTGTGAGCTGCACTGCTGTTGATCTCTGCCATCCAAAAACTATCTATGGATCATTTGGTGAATTCAGGAGAAATATAAATGTTTTCAGTCTTGAATGTAAACCCTGATGTGCTCCCGTTTGGAGGTGTGTTAAGTCTTTTGGATGTTAAAAGGACGGCATACAGATTACTTAGTGTTGTATTCTTTGGGGGGTGTATTTGATTTACTGGTTGCTAAGATATTCACTGTTTGTTTGAAAAAGGTTAACTTGAGGTCATAGAATAAACATTGTTTTGTTTTAAAAAAACACTGGTCCATTTTCTGCTGTACCACACCTAGAGTGAGCCGTGTGCTCCCCATACCACAATCTATAAAACGTTGGAAGTCAGGTGAACTCCATGATACACTTTGGGGTTCTCTAAACCCTGACCCATAACAATTGGGGGCTCGAAGGGGATATAAGTCTATCTATTGGATTGGCATTGTGAATTTAAAGACAGTGAGGGGTGAGCATATTGTGGTTGCTTTTCAGGTGTGGTATTTTAGTTTAAGTGGGGAGTGTGTTGTGGACAATGGCTCTTTCAGAGGCTCAGAAGTTTTTGGGGGTGGAGACGGTCCCACGGACAGAAACTAAAAGCAGACTGTTAGATTTGGAAAAAATATTGCAGTTAACATTACCTGACGAAATGTGAAAAGATGAGGTAATTATGGCGGTGGCTAAGCATTTAAAGTTGCCTGAGATACAGTTTAACTCATTGGAAATGGCAAAAATTCAGTTGAAAATTAAACAAATGGAACATGAGAAAGAATTAAAGCAGCTTGCTACGAAAGAGAGAGAGCGGAAAGAGAAAGAGAGAGAGAGGGGAAAAAGAAAAGGAGAGAGAAGAAAGGAGAAAAGAAAGAACAGCCCTAGCAGACAAAAAGAAAGAGAAAGGGAGATATAGATCAGGGAAAAAGATAAAGAGAGAGTGTTTGAACTTCAGAAAATGGGCGTGAAACATGACAGTCAGTTAAAATTGACAGACATAAAGGGAAACGTACAGTTGGATGATAGTGATGAGGATAGTGAGAAACAGCGTCATAGTCGAAGGCTTGGTGGGAATCTATTTAAATATGTCCAAGCATTGCCAAGGTTTGACGAGAAGGAGGTGGAAGGTTTTTTTCATTTCATTTGAGAAGGTAGCTAAACAAATGAAATGACCACAGGACATGTGGGTATTACTGATTCAAACAAAGCTGGTAGGTAGAGCTAGTGAAGTATTTGCATCACTACAGGAGGAGGTATCTGAGACGTATGAGGCGGTGAAGAAATCCATCTTAGGTGGATATGAACTAGTACCTGAAGCTTACAGACAAAGGTTTAGAAATTTAAGGAAGAATTTGGTCAAACATACATGGAGTTTGAAAGGTTCAAACAGAGTAATTTTGATAGGTGGATAATGGTTTTGAAAATAGACCAAACGTATGAAGCTCTCAGAGAAATTATACTTTTGGAGGAGTTTAAAAATTCAATTCCTGATGTAGTGAGGACTCATGGGGAAGAGCAGAGGGTTAAAACTGCGAGATTAGCAGCAGAAATGGCAGATGATTATGAATTAGTTCATAAATCAAAGCTTGGTTTCCGTCATCAGTTTGAGCCGGTGAGGGATAGAAACTGGGGATATGAGAAATACTCAAGTGGGAAAGGTAAAGGTGATCTGATGGGAGATAATACGGAGAGTGTACCTCAGATTAAAAAAGAAATCCAGGAGGGTGGAAAAGAAATGAAAAGTTTCAGATGTTTTCACTGTAATAAACTAGGCCATGTAAAGTCACAGTGTTGGTGGTTGAAGAAAAGCACTGCAGAGGCTGATGTGGTAAAACAGGATAAGACAGGGGGGTTTGTTAAAGTGGTAAAGGAAAGCCCAAGTGAAGCGAAGGAGGTGCAAAAGATTGTACAGCCTGATCAAGAGGTGATTGATAAGAAGGTGCCAGATCTCTTTAAAGAATTTACTTGTGTGGGTAAAGTTTATTCATATGTATCAGGAGGAGCAGGTAAAGAAGCCACAATTTTAAGTGAATATCAGGAGCTATTAAATGTAAAGGCACAGCTTGAGCAAGAGATTGCCGCTTCCAAAAACTTACTGGGTCAAGTGGAAAAGAAAGCAAGAAAAGTGATGAAACAAATGTTGCAGTTGATAAACTTCAGCGTACAGTCAAATTTATGGAAATATAGCTCTCACAATTAGAAGATATACGTGACCAAGAGCGCATTTACTGGCAGAAGAAGGTAGAGCACATACAGGACCTTGAGCAAGGGGATTCAAATAAAACAGACCTACAACAGGTTCTGAAAGAGATTCATGGTGAATATGAACAACTCGCTAAAAGGAATAAAGAGGATATGGACAAATATAAGCAGAAGTTTGAGGAGGCAAACAATACTGCACTACAAAATGCAAAGTCGGAACTTGATTGCTATCGCAAAGAAGCGAATGAGTAAAATTGAAAGATGAATTAATGAGGAACTCACTGTCAGAAAAGGACAAAGATATGTACAGACAGAAAGTATGCAGTAAAGTACTAGAAAAAAAAGATTGTACGTCATGCAAGTGAATATCTTAGCAACCAGTAAATCAAATACACCCCCCAGAGAATACAACACTAAGTAATCTGTATGCCGTCCTTTAAACATCCAAAAGACTTAACAAACCTCCAAACAGGAGCACATCAGGGTTTACATTCAAGACTGAAAACATTTATACTTCTTCTGAATTCACCAAGTGATTAAGAGATAGTCCTTCATGGCAGAGATCAACAGGAGTGCAGCTCACAGACACACCCAAGCTTTCTCAAACTGAAACTAAAAAAGCAGAACTGGGGCTCAGCTCCACCCACACTCTGACATCACTCCAGTAACATGAGCAGCTCCATTTCTTAAAGGTACATTTCTTAAACACTCATTCCTTAAAGGGTACTCTCACATGTCAGGGATCCATCCATTATTGTTGAGTATTTTAAGGATCAGGAATTTATTTTCTCGAAAAATCTACAGCACCAATATTTTGAAAATCAGTACAATTTTGCAATGTGTTTGGCCTTGAAATTACATTGTGGGATGCTTGTGTGCACTTTCATCTGTGACTTAAACAATTCAATTCAATTGGGCATGTATAGCCTGGGCTGAATTCTCCATGGGTTGGATTCTCCGATTTTGAGACCAGGTGCCGACACCGATTCAGCTGCATTAAATGGGCCAGCACCATCACCACGTGGAACGCAATCATTTCCATGCAAAATGGTACCGGATTCGCTGGGTCCGTGATTGGTGCACATGAGGCTCACACGCCGCAGCCACAGTTAAACAATCCTTTCCCCACACACATCGTTGCAGTCCAGTTCCCCCTGGAACCAGCTGCCATCCAGACGTGTCCCGGGCCTCTGGAACATCCTGTCCTAGCCACAGTGCAGATGCAGTCAGAGACCCAGGGACCACAAGAAGGGATGATGTCGAGCATCCAACACCTGCAGGTGCAGGTGGAGGAGTCCATCCGCGTGCAGGAGCAGGGGGTGGTGCCGGTGCCGGTGTCCGCGGTGAAGGCATTGGGGGCAACTGTTTCGGCTATAGAGCAGCGTGTCCAAGGCCTGGGGCATTCTGTGCAGGCGGTGGCCGAGGCCCAGGACAGGACTGCCCTCTCACAGGCAGCCATGTGCCAGAGACACCTGGACATTGCAGCGGCGCTCCTCAGCATGGCCCAGTCACAGCAGGCCATGGCTAGGAATGTTGGCGGCATTGCCCAGGTGCTGGTCGGCGTTGCGCAGACACTGAGCTGGGTGGCCCAGTCACTGGCTGATATAGCAGAGTCGCAGTGTGATGTGGTGCAGTCCCAGACAGTGATGGTCCACACCCTATGCTCCATGGACGCGAGCGGGCAGACCCTGGTCAAGACCATAGCAGGCCTTCAGGACTGGCAGTGCCAGATGGCGGGGGGGGGGGGCCTCAGGAGATGGCTCCGCTTGTGCCCAATGGAGTAGCCCGGGGGGCCATCGGGCACCTCAAGGGAGGAGAAGGTGATGGGGCCCGTGCCGGTGACTCCAGCAGGCGAGGTGCCGGAATACCGCAGCACCCCGGACTCCCCGTCCCATCCCTTGTGCATCTATTGGGCAGCAGGCAGAACAGGACGGCACCGCGCCACCCAAGCAGCGGCTGGGCTCATGCAGGACGGTTCGCCCCACGAGACGCGCACCAATGGGGGCCCTTGTCGCAGGGCATGAGTCACAGCAGATCGACTCCACTCCTGCTGTACCATCTGGGGAACCACCTAGGTGTGGTGTTAGGGCCCGTAAGGCCAGAAAGTTAGAACACCAGATAGGTTGGCATGGGTGCATGGCACAGTTTAATAATAGGGGCTAGGGCACAGACCATGTATATAATTCCGCAAAATAAACACCCGTTAACATCGCTGAAACCTGCCTCGATATTCTGTCTGATGGGTGTGGGGATGGGCTGGTCCGGGCTGGCTGGTCAGGGCACAGTGCAGGCCCTGAGGGAGGACTGTGTTGCCCACCCTCCCTCCGCCCCTGAACCCCCGTGCTTTCACCTTCCCCAGCACCCCTACCCCAGGAGTCGATGGGGCCGTGTGATGGTCTGGCCAGCTTGCAGTCAGGGATCACCCAGGTGGAAGGTGCTACTGTGGCCATGAGTCAGACGTTGTCAGACGATGTGGAGCACCAGAGCTCATCACAGAGCGGGTGTTATCCTACATCCCATGGACAAGACCCGCTGGCACGGCCAACCCAGGGCCCCCAGTTCGTAGCACCACAGGTATGTATAATGGAAGGTGTGCAAGCAGGCAGTTTGGTGGTATGGGAAGTGAGGGGGTGTGCCTCAGGCCAGGGCACCCCCACCCCAACTCTCCACCCCCTCCATCCTAGTCAGTGAACCTGGAGGCGATCAGAATGTCCCGTGCGCATTGGCCCTGGCAATGACATTGTGCGGCTCCCCCTGCCTGCCCGGGTCCCATATCCTGCTCATCACCCCCCTCCCCCGCATCCTCCTCGTCGGACAAGGCCTGCCCGCCCTCCTCATCCTCCTGCTCCAGCACATCGCTCCTCTGCTGTATGGTGTTGTGGAGGATGCAGCAGGCCACCACAATGCGGGCGACCATCTCGGCATTATACTGGTGGGCCTCTCCAGAGTGGCCCAGGCACCTGAAGTGCATCTGGATGGCTAGTGTCCGGGCTGGCAGCCTGCAGTCACTCCACGCCATTTCCTACCTCCCCTCTATTGCTCAGCAGCCACGACCCCAGGTTCACGTCTTTTGAGAGCACAAGTGAACTACTCCGTCGGGAACTTGGCCCAACGGAGGCGGTGAATCTCGGAAGCCCCGGCGAATAGGGTGTCAGGCCCACTAATGATAAGCGGCCCGATAGCAAGGTCCGACTGCTCGAGGACCCCCTCCCCATAAGGCAATTCCCCACCACCACCACTGGATTTGCTGGGTCACCCCTCCCCCCCCACCCCCGCAGTGTGAGGGTGACACTCCCCACCACCCACCAGAGACCCCCAAAAAGAGAGTCCCCACCAGAGATCCCACCCATCACAGAGACCCCCACCAGAGACTGCACCCCCTCACCCCCATTACGGAGACCCTTGCCTAACTAGACAGCAGTCCAGATAGAGACAGTGAAAAAGTCACTGCTTTAAAACTCACTGGTGTAATATACCTGATGCCTCGGGTAGAGAAAGCAGCATCTATAACTTCCCGGAACGAGAAAATCACATCAACTGGGTTTAAATCCCTTCAGATCTTCGATCTGCAATGCTTTCATTCAAATCAATGGGAATTGGTTTTACTAGGCTATGATTGACAGCTTGCACACAGACAGCTCTCTGGATGGTTTAATCTCATTGCTCTTCACACTTCAATGGATCTCAGGTACCCATCTGTGAAACTAACCACAATGTTTATAAACATCTAGCTAATATTGAAAGCCCTTGCACCACATCAAAGGCAGGTTAAGTGCTTTCTGAAGAGCAAAAGAAGAAGTGCGAGCACTTAACTGCCTTTGATGTGATCCAGAAGCTGTCAATACTTTAACACAAGTTGTTTTTGAGGCAGACCTTACGGATGGGCAATAAATGCACCATTCACATCCTGAGAACAAACAACAAAAAATACAACAATGATTTACTGAGTAGCAAGAAAATAAGAAGATATAAGAACAGTTGACTGAAGACCTGGTTTGAAATATGGACTTACAAAAGAGTTTCAAAGATAGAATGGAAGAGCAGGGTGAGTGGGCTTAGGCAGTGAATCTGAAGAGTAGAACTAAGATGGCCAAAGACTCTGGTGATGTGAAGAAAATTACATTGAGTAGGTTCACCTCAGGAAGTCATCCAGGGTCAAGGGCACTCACATACACCGGCAGTTCCACCTTCCCGAAGTTGCAAAGCCGACCAATCAAAATGCCTCCTATGACAGTTTACTATTCACACTGGTTTCTCAGAAGCCCTTTAACATGATGATATTAAAAATGGTGATTGGCCTAAGCACGTGATATTCTAGTGGTGCTACAGAGGCCTAGAGACACTCTGCTGGGGGGGGGGGGGAGTGTACTGTCCAGCTGCAAGGTCTGTCTGACGGTCCAGCGGTATAAGGTGGAAAATAGGAAGCAGGTGCATAAGGGATCAGATATGTGTTTAAGGGGGAAGATAGGTATCTCATCAGATACATGCATAAGGGAGCAGGTGTCGGCTGTTTAACACAGGGCTAAATCGTTGGCTTTGAAAGCAGACCAAGGCAGGCCAGCAGCACTGTTCAATTCCCGTACCAGCCTCCCCGAACAGGTGCTGGAATGTGGCGACTAGGGGCTTTTCACAGTAACTTTATTTGAAGCCTACTTGTGACAATAAGCGATTTTCATTTCATTTCATTTCATAAGGGCTCAGATAGGTGTCTGCAGGCAGGTGTAGGAGAGTGCAGATAGGTGTCTCTGCAGGCAGGTCATTAAGGGTGAGATAGGTGTCTCTGCAGACAGGTGTATAAATGCACAGATAGGTGCCTCCGCAGGCAGTTGCCTAAATGCGCAGATAGGTGGCTCTGCAGGCAGGTGTGTAAGGGGGCACATAGGTGTCTCTGCAGGTAGATGTGTAAGGGCGTAGGTAGGTGTCTCTGCAGGCAGGTGTGTAAGGGCACAGATAGGTGTCTCTGCAGGCAGGTGTATAAGGGCGCAGATAGGTATCTCTGCAGGCAGGTGTGTAAGGGCACAGATAGGTGTCTCTGCAGGCAGGTGTGTATGGACGCAGATAGGTGTCTCTGCAGGCAGGCGTGCACGGACGCAGATAGTTGTCTCTGCATCCACGTGTGTAACGGTGCAGATAGGTGTCTCTGCAGGCAGGTGTGTAAGTGCGCAGATATGTGTCTCTGCAGGCAGGTGTGTACGGATGCAGATATGTGTCTCTGCATCCACGTGTGTAAGTGCGCAGATAGTTGTCTCTGCAGGCAGGTGTGTAAGGCTGCAGATAGGTGTCTCTGCAGGCAGGTGTGTAAGGGTGCAGATAGGTGTCTCTGCAGGCAGGTATGTAAGGGCATACATAGGTGTCACTGCAGGCAGGTGTGTAAGGGCGCAGATATGTGTCTCTGCAGGCAGGTGTGTACGGACGCAGATAGGTGTCTCTGCAGGCAGGTGTGTACGGACACAGATAGGTGTCTCTGCATCCAGGTGTGTAAGGGTGCAGATATGTGTCTCTGCAGGCAGGTGTGTAAGTGCGCAGATAGTTGTCTCTGCAGGCAGGTGTGTAAGGCTGCAGATAGGTGTCTCTGCAGGCAGGTGTGTAAGGGTGCAGATAGGTGTCTCTGCAGGCAGGTGTGTAAGGGCATACATAGGTGTCACTGCAGGCAGGTGTGTAAGGGCGCAGATATGTGTCTCTGCAGGCAGGTGTGTACGGACGCAGATAGGTGTCTCTGCAGGCAGGTGTGTACGGACACAGATAGGTGTCTCTGCATCCAGGTGTGTAAGGGTGCAGATAGGTGTCTCTGCAGGCAGGTGTGTAAGGGTGCAGATAGGTGTCTCTGCAGGCAGGTGTGTAAGGGCGCAGATATGTGTCTCTGCAGGCAGGTGTGTACGGGCGCAGATAGGTGTCTCTGCATCCACGTGTGTAAGGGCGCAGATAGGCATCTCTGCAGACAGGTGTTTAAGGGGGCACATAGATGTCTCTGCAGGCAGCTATATAAGGGAACAGATAGGTGTTTCTGCAGGCAGGTGTATAAATGCGCAGATAGATGTTTCTGCAGGCAGGTGTATACGGGCACAGATTGGTGTCTCAGCAGGCAGGCGTGTAAGGGCGCAGATAGGTGTCTCTGCAGGCAGGTGAGTCAGGGCATAGATAGGTGTCACTGCAAGCAGGTGTGTAAGGTTGCAGAGAGGTATCTCTGCAGGCAGGTGTGTCGGGGCTCCGATAGGTGTCTCTGCAGGCAGTTGCGTAACGGCGTAGATAGATGTGTCTGCAGGCAGGTGTATTAGGGCGCAGATAGTTGTCTCTGCAGGCAGGTGTGTTGGGACGCAGACAGGTATCTCTGCAGACAGGTAAGTCGAGGCGCAGATAGGTGTCTCTGCAGGCAGGTGTATAAATGTACAGATAGGTGTCACTGCAGGCAGGTGTGTTAGGGCACAGATAGGTGTCTCTGCAGGCAGGTGTGTAAGGACGCAGATAGGTGTCTTCACATCAAGTGTGTAAGGACGCAGATAGGTGTCTCTGCAGGCAGGTGTGCCGGGACGCAGATAGGTATCTCTGCAGGCAGGTAAGTCGAGGCACAGATAGGTGTCTCTGCAGGCAGGTGTATAAATGCGCATATAGATGTTTCTGGAGGTAGGTGTGTAAGGGTGCAGATAGGTGTCTCAGCAGGCAGCTATATAAGGGCGCAGATCGGTGTCTCTGCAGGCAGGTGTGTCGGGGCGCAGATAGGTATCTCTGCAGGCACGTATATAAGGGCACAGATAGGTGTCTCTGCAGGCAGGTGTGTCAGGGTGCAGAGAGGAGTCTCTGCAGGCAGGTGTATAAGGGCGCAGAGAGGTAGCTCTGTAGGCCGTTGTGCCGGGGCACAGATAGGTGTTTCTGCAGGCAGGTGTATAAATGCACAGATAGGTGTCTCTGCAGGCAGGTGTATAAATGCGAAGATAGGTGTCTCTGCAGGCAGGTGTGTAAGGGGGCAGAGAGGTGTCTCTGCAGGCAGGTGTGTAAGGGCGCAGATAGGTGTCTCTGCTGGCAGGTGTGTAAGGGGGCAGAAACGTGAATCTGCAGGCAGGTGTGTAAGGGCGCAGATATGTGTCATGGCAGGCAGGTGTGTAAGGACGCAGATAGGTGTCTTTACAGGCAGGTGTGTAAGGACACAGATAGGTGTCTTTACAGGCCGGGGTGTAAGGTCGCAGATAGGTGTCTCTGCACGCAGGTGTGTAAGGGCGCAGTAGGTGTCTCTGCAGGCAGGTGTGTAAGGGCGCAGAGAGGTAGCTTTGCAGGCAGGTGTGTCGGGGTGCAGTTAGGTGTCTCTGCAGGCAGGAGTCTAAGGGCGCAGATATGTGTCTTTACAGGCAGGTGTGTAAGGACGCAGATAGGTGTCTTTACAGGCAGGTGTGTAAGGACGCAGAGAGATGTCTTTACAGGCAGGTGTGTAAGGACGCAGATAGGTGTCTCTGCAGGCAGGTGTGTAACGACACAGATAGGTGTCTCTGCAGGCAGCTATATAAGGTCACAGATAGCTGTCTCTGCAGGCAGGTGTGTAAGGGTGCAGATAGGTGTCTCTGCAGGCAGGTGTGTAAGGAGGCTGAGAGGTGTCTCTGCAGGCAGGTGTGTAAGGGCGCAGAGAGGTAGCTCTGCAGGCAGGAGTGTCGGGGCTCAGATAGGTGTCTCTGCAGGCAGGTGTGTAAGGGTGCAGACAGGTGTCTCTGCAGGCAAGTGTGTAGGGGCGCAGAGAGGTAGCTCTGCAGGCATGGGTGTCGGGGCGCAGATAGGTGTCTCTGCAGGCAGGTGTATAAATGCGCAGATCGGTGTATCTGCAGGCACGTGTATAAATGCGAAGATAGGTGTCTCTGCAGGCAGGTGTGTAAGGGGGCAGAGAGGTGTCTCTGCAGGCAGGTGTGTAAGGGCGCAGATAGGTGTCTCTGCTGGCAGGTGTGTAAGGGGGCAGAAACGTGACTCTGCAGGCAGGTGTGTAAGGGCGCAGATATGTGTCATGGCAGGCAGGTGTGTAAGGACGCAGATAGGTGTCTTTACAGGCAGGTGTGTAAGGACACAGATAGGTGTCTTTACAGGCCGGGGTGTAAGGTCGCAGATAGGTGTCTCTGCACGCAGGTGTGTAAGGGCGCAGTAGGTGTCTCTGCAGGCAGGTGTGTAAGGGCGCAGAGAGGTAGCTTTGCAGGCAGGTGTGTCGGGGTGCAGTTAGGTGACTCTGCAGGCAGGAGTCTAAGGGCTCAGATATGTGTCTTTACAGGCAGGTGTGTAAGGACGCAGATAGGTGTCTTTACAGGCAGGTGTGTAAGGACGCAGAGAGATGTCTTTACAGGCAGGTGTGTAAGGACGCAGATAGGTGTCTCTGCAGGCAGGTGTGTAACGACACAGATAGGTGTCTCTGCAGGCAGCTATATAAGGTCACAGATAGCTGTCTCTGCAGGCAGGTGTGTAAGGGTGCAGATAGGTGTCTCTGCAGGCAGGTGTGTAAGGAGGCTGAGAGGTGTCTCTGCAGGCAGGTGTATAAATGCACAGATAGGTGTCTCTGCAGGCAGGTGTATAAATGCGAAGATAGGTGTCTCTGCAGGCAGGTGTGTAAGGGGGCAGAGAGGTGTCTCTGCAGGCAGGTGTGTAAGGGTGCAGATAGGTGTCTCTGCTGGCAGGTGTGTAAGGGGGCAGAAACGTGAATCTGCAGGCAGGTGTGTAAGGGCGCAGATATGTGTCATGGCAGGCAGGTGTGTAAGGACGCAGATAGGTGTCTTTACAGGCAGGTGTGTAAGGACACAGATAGGTGTCTTTACAGGCCGGGGTGTAAGGTCGCAGATAGGTGTCTCTGCACGCAGGTGTGTAAGGGCGCAGTAGGTGTCTCTGCAGGCAGGTGTGTAAGGGCGCAGAGAGGTAGCTTTGCAGGCAGGTGTGTCGGGGTGCAGTTAGGTGTCTCTGCAGGCAGGAGTCTAAGGGCGCAGATATGTGTCTTTACAGGCAGGTGTGTAAGGACGCAGATAGGTGTCTTTACAGGCAGGTGTGTAAGGACGCAGAGAGATGTCTTTACAGGCAGGTGTGTAAGGACGCAGATAGGTGTCTCTGCAGGCAGGTGTGTAACGACACAGATAGGTGTCTCTGCAGGCAGCTATATAAGGTCACAGATAGCTGTCTCTGCAGGCAGGTGTGTAAGGGTGCAGATAGGTGTCTCTGCAGGCAGGTGTGTAAGGAGGCTGAGAGGTGTCTCTGCAGGCAGGTGTGTAAGGGCGCAGAGAGGTAGCTCTGCAGGCAGGAGTGTCGGGGCTCAGATAGGTGTCTCTGCAGGCAGGTGTGTAAGGGTGCAGACAGGTGTCTCTGCAGGCAAGTGTGTAGGGGCGCAGAGAGGTAGCTCTGCAGGCATGGGTGTCGGGGCGCAGATAGGTGTCTCTGCAGGCAGGTGTATAAATGCGCAGATCGGTGTATCTGCAGGCACGTGTATAAATGCGAAGATAGGTGTCTCTGCAGGCAGGTGTGTAAGGGGGCAGAGAGGTGTCTCTGCAGGCAGGTGTGTAAGGGCGCAGATAGGTGTCTCTGCTGGCAGGTGTGTAAGGGGGCAGAAACGTGACTCTGCAGGCAGGTGTGTAAGGGCGCAGATATGTGTCATGGCAGGCAGGTGTGTAAGGACGCAGATAGGTGTCTTTACAGGCAGGTGTGTAAGGACACAGATAGGTGTCTTTACAGGCCGGGGTGTAAGGTCGCAGATAGGTGTCTCTGCACGCAGGTGTGTAAGGGCGCAGTAGGTGTCTCTGCAGGCAGGTGTGTAAGGGCGCAGAGAGGTAGCTTTGCAGGCAGGTGTGTCGGGGTGCAGTTAGGTGTCTCTGCAGGCAGGAGTCTAAGGGCGCAGATATGTGTCTTTACAGGCAGGTGTGTAAGGACGCAGATAGGTGTCTTTACAGGCAGGTGTGTAAGGACGCAGAGAGATGTCTTTACAGGCAGGTGTGTAAGGACGCAGATAGGTGTCTCTGCAGGCAGGTGTGTAACGACACAGATAGGTGTCTCTGCAGGCAGCTATATAAGGTCACAGATAGCTGTCTCTGCAGGCAGGTGTGTAAGGGTGCAGATAGGTGTCTCTGCAGGCAGGTGTGTAAGGAGGCTGAGAGGTGTCTCTGCAGGCAGGTGTGTAAGGGCGCAGAGAGGTAGCTCTGCAGGCAGGAGTGTCGGGGCTCAGATAGGTGTCTCTGCAGGCAGGTGTGTAAGGGTGCAGACAGGTGTCTCTGCAGGCAAGTGTGTAGGGGCGCAGAGAGGTAGCTCTGCAGGCATGGGTGTCGGGGCGCAGATAGGTGTCTCTGCAGGCAGGTGTATAAATGCGCAGATCGGTGTATCTGCAGGCACGTGTATAAATGCGCAGATAGGTGTCTCTGCAGACAGGTGTATAAAGGCGCAGTTAGGTGTCTCTGCGGGCAGGTGTGTAAGGGTGCAGATAGGTGTCTCTGCAGGCAGGTGTGTAAGGAGGCAGTTAGGTGTCTCTGCAGCCAGGTGCGTAAGGGCGCAGATATGTGTCTCTGCAGGCAGGTGTGTAAGGGCGCAGATAGATGTTTCTGCAGGCAGGTGAATCAGGGCATAGATAGGTGTCACTGCAAGCAGCTGTGTAAGGTTGCAGAGACGTATCTCTGCAGGCAGGTGTGTCGGGGCGCCGATAGGTGTCTCTGCAGGCAGTTGCGTAACGGCGTAGATAGGTGTGTCTGCAGGCAGGTGTATTAGGGCGTAGATAGTTGTCTCTGCAGGCAGGTGTGTCGGGACGCAGATAGGTATCTCTGCAGGCAGGTAAGTCGAGGCGCAGATAGGTGTCTCTGCAGGCAGGTGTATAAATGCACAGATAGGTGTCACTGCAGGCAGGTGTGTAAATGCACAGATAGGTGTCACTGCAGGCAGGTGTGTAAGGACACAGATAGGTGTCTCTGCAGGCAGGTGTGTAAGGACGCAGATAGGTGTCTTCACATCAAGTGTGTAAAGACGCAGATAGGTGTCTCTGCAGGCAGGTGTGTCAGGACGCAGATAGGTATCCCTGCAGGCAGGTAAGTCGAGGCACAGATAGGTGTCTCTGCAGGCAGGTGTATAAATGCGCATATAGATGTTTCTGGAGGCAGGTGTGTAAGGCTGCAGATAGCTGTCTTTGCAGGCAGGTATATAAGGGTGCAGATAGGTGTGTCAGCAGGCAGGTGTGTAAGGACGCAGATAGGTGTCTCAGCAGGCAGGTATATACGGGTGCAGATAGGTGTCTCTGCAGGCAGGTGTGCCGGGGCACAGATAGGTATCTCTGCAGGCAGGTAAGTCGAGGCGCAGATAGGTGTCTCTGCAGGCAGGTGTATAAATGCACAGATAGGTGTCACTGCAGGCAGGTGTGTAAGGATGCAGATAGGTGTCTCTGCAGGCAGGTATATAAGGGTGCAGATAGGTGTCTCTGCAGGCAGGTGTGTAAGGACACAGATAGGTGTCTCAGCAGGCAGGTATATAAGGGTGCAGATAGGTGTCTCTGCAGGCAGGTGTATAAATGCGCAAATAGGTGTATCTGCAGGCAGGTGTATAAATGTGCAAATAGGTGTCTCTGCAGGCAGGTGTATAAATGCGCAAATAGGTGTATCTGCAGGCAGGTGTATAAATGCGAAGATATGTGTCTCTGCAGGCAGGTGTGTAAGGGGGCAGAGAGGTGTCTCTGCAAGCAGGTGTGTAAGGGGGCAGAAACGTGTCTCTGCAGGCATGAGTGTAAGGGCACAGTATTGTGTCTCTGCAGGCAGGTGTGTAAGGATGCAGATAGGTGTCTTTACGGGCAGGTGTGTAAGGACACAGATAGGTGTCTTTACAGGCAGGTGTGTAAGGTCGCAGATAGGTGTCTCTGCATGCAGGTGTGTAAGGGCGCAGCAGGTGTCTCTGCAGGCAGGTGTGTAAGGGTGCAGAGAGGTAGCTTTGCAGGCAGGTGTGTCGGGGTGCAGATAGGTGTCTCTGCAAGCAGGTGTATAATTGCCCAGATAGGTGTCTCTGCAGGCAGGTGTATAAAGGCGCAGTTAGGTGTCTCTGCAGGCAGGTGTGTAAAGGCGCAGATAGGTGTCTCTGCAGGCAGGTGTGTAAGGGCGCAGATAGTTGTCTCTGCAGTCAGGTACATAAGGGTGCAGATAGGTGGCTCTGCAGGCAGGTGTGTAAGGGCGCAGATAGGTATCTCTGCAGGCAGGTGTGTAAGGGCGCAGATAGTTGTCTCTGCAGTCAGGTATATAAGGGTGCAGATAGGTGGCTCTGCAGGCAGGTGTGTAAGGGCGCAGATAGGTGTCTTTGCAGGCAGGTGTCTAAGGGTGCAGATAGGTGGCTCTGCAGGCAGGTGTGTAAGGGCGCAGATAGGTGTCTTTGCAGGCAGGTGTCTAAGGAGGCAGTTAGGTGTCTCTGCAGCCAGGTGTGTAAGGGCGCAGATATGTGTTTCTGCAGGCAGGTGTGTAAGGGCGCAGATAGATGTTTCTGCAGGCAGGCGTGTAAAGGCGCAGATAGGTGTCTCTGCAAACAGGTGTGTAAGGGCGGTGATAGGTGTCTCTGCAGGCAGGTGTGTAAAGGCGCAGATAGGTGTCTCTGCAGGCAGGTGTATAAATGCGCAGATAGGTGTCTCTGCAGGCAGGTGTGCAAGGGCACAGATAGGTGTCTCCACAGGCACATGTGTAAGGTTGTAGAGAGATATCTCTGCAGGCAGGTGTGTCGGGGCGCAGATAGATGTCTCTGCAGGCAGGTGTCAAAGGGCGCAGATAGGTGTCTCTGCAGGCAGTTGCCAAAGGGCGCAGATAGTTGTCTCTGCAGGCAGGTGTGTAAGGGTGCAGATAGGTGTCTCTGCAGGCAGGTGTGTAAGGGGGCTGAGAGGTGTCTCTGCAGGCAGGTGTGTAAGGGTGCAGATAGGTGTCTCTGCAGGCAGGTGTGTAAGGACGCAGATAGGTGTCTCTGCAGGCAGTTGCCTAAGGGCGCAGATAGTTGTCTCTGCGGGCAGGTGTGTAAGGGGGCAGATAGGTGTCTCTGCAGGCAGGTGTTTAAGGGGGCACATAGGTGTCTCTGCAGGCAGGTATATAAGGGCACAGATAGGTGTTTCTGCAGGCAGGTATATAAGGGCACAGATAGGTGTCTCTGCAGGCAGGTGTATAAATGCGCAGATACGTGTCTCTGCAGGCAGGTGTATAAATGCGCAGATAGGTGTCTCTGCAGGCAGGTGTATAAATGCGCAGATAGGTGTATCTGCAGGCAGGTTTATAAATGCACAGATAGGTGTCTCTGCAGGCAGGTGTTTAAGGGGACACATAGGTGTCTCTGCAGGCAGGTATATAAGGGCACAGATAGGTGTTTCTGCAGGCAGGTGTATAAGGGCACAGATAGGTGTCTCTGCAGGCAGGTGTATAAATGCGCAGATAGGTGTATCTGCAGGCAGGTGTATAAATGCGCAGATAGGTGTCTCTGCAGGCAGGTGTGTAAAGGCGCAGATAGGTGTCCCTGTAGGCAGGTGTATAAATGCGCATATAGATGTTTCTGGAGGTAGGTGTGTAAGGGTGCAGATAGGTGTCTCAGCAGGCAGCTATATAAGGGCGCAGATCGGTGTCTCTGCAGGCAGGTGTGTCGGGGCGCAGATAGGTATCTCTGCAGGCACGTATATAAGGGTACAGATAGGTGTCTCTGCAGGCAGGTGTGTCAGGGTGCAGAGAGGAGTCTCTGCAGGCAGGTGTATAAGGGCGCAGAGAGGTAGCTCTGTAGGCCGTTGTGCCGGGGCACAGATAGGTGTTTCTGCAGGCAGGTGTATAAATGCACAGATAGGTGTCTCTGCAGGCAGGTGTATAAATGCGAAGATAGGTGTCTCTGCAGGCAGGTGTGTAAGGGGGCAGAGAGGTGTCTCTGCAGGCAGGTGTGTAAGGGCGCAGATAGGTGTCTCTGCTGGCAGGTGTGTAAGGGGGCAGAAACGTGACTCTGCAGGCAGGTGTGTAAGGGCGCAGATATGTGTCATGGCAGGCAGGTGTGTAAGGACGCAGATAGGTGTCTTTACAGGCAGGTGTGTAAGGACACAGATAGGTGTCTTTACAGGCAGGTGTGTAAGGACGCAGAGAGATGTCTTTACAGGCAGGTGTGTAAGGACGCAGATAGGTGTCTCTGCAGGCAGGTGTGTAACGACACAGATAGGTGTCTCTGCAGGCAGCTATATAAGGTCACAGATAGCTGTCTCTGCAGGCAGGTGTGTAAGGGTGCAGATAGGTGTCTCTGCAGGCAGGTGTGTAAGGAGGCTGAGAGGTGTCTCTGCAGGCAGGTGTGTAAGGGCGCAGAGAGGTAGCTCTGCAGGCAGGAGTGTCGGGGCTCAGATAGGTGTCTCTGCAGGCAGGTGTGTAAGGGTGCAGACAGGTGTCTCTGCAGGCAAGTGTGTAGGGGCGCAGAGAGGTAGCTCTGCAGGCATGGGTGTCGGGGCGCAGATAGGTGTCTCTGCAGGCAGGTGTATAAATGCGCAGATCGGTGTATCTGCAGGCACGTGTATAAATGCGCAGATAGGTGTCTCTGCAGACAGGTGTATAAAGGCGCAGTTAGGTGTCTCTGCGGGCAGGTGTGTAAGGGTGCAGATAGGTGTCTCTGCAGGCAGGTGTGTAAGGAGGCAGTTAGGTGTCTCTGCAGCCAGGTGCGTAAGGGCGCAGATATGTGTCTCTGCAGGCAGGTGTGTAAGGGCGCAGATAGATGTTTCTGCAGGCAGGTGAATCAGGGCATAGATAGGTGTCACTTCAAGCAGCTGTGTAAGGTTGCAGAGACGTATCTCTGCAGGCAGGTGTGTCGGGGCGCCGATAGGTGTCTCTGCAGGCAGTTGCGTAACGGCGTAGATAGGTGTGTCTGCAGGCAGGTGTATTAGGGCGTAGATAGTTGTCTCTGCAGGCAGGTGTGTCGGGACGCAGATAGGTATCTCTGCAGGCAGGTAAGTCGAGGCGCAGATAGGTGTCTCTGCAGGCAGGTGTATAAATGCACAGATAGGTGTCACTGCAGGCAGGTGTGTAAATGCACAGATAGGTGTCACTGCAGGCAGGTGTGTAAGGACACAGATAGGTGTCTCTGCAGGCAGGTGTGTAAGGACGCAGATAGGTGTCTTCACATCAAGTGTGTAAAGACGCAGATAGGTGTCTCTGCAGGCAGGTGTGTCAGGACGCAGATAGGTATCCCTGCAGGCAGGTAAGTCGAGGCACAGATAGGTGTCTCTGCAGGCAGGTGTATAAATGAGCATATAGATGTTTCTGGAGGCAGGTGTGTAAGGGTGCAGATAGCTGTCTTTGCAGGCAGGTATATAAGGGTGCAGATAGGTGTGTCTGCAGGCAGGTGTGTAAGGACGCAGATAGGTATCTCAGCAGGCAGGTATATACGGGTGCAGATAGGTGTCTCTGCAGGCAGGTGTGCCGGGGCACAGATAGGTATCTCTGCAGGCAGGTAAGTCGAGGCGCAGATAGGTGTCTCTGCAGGCAGGTGTATAAATGCACAGATAGGTGTCACTGCAGGCAGGTGTGTAAGGATGCAGATAGGTGTCTCTGCAGGCAGGTATATAAGGGTGCAGATAGGTGTCTCTGCAGGCAGGTGTGTAAGGACGCAGATAGGTGTCTCAGCAGGCAGGTATATAAGGGTGCAGATAGGTGTCTCTGCAGGCAGGTGTATAAATGCGCAAATAGGTGTATCTGCAGGCAGGTGTATAAATGTGCAAATAGGTGTCTCTGCAGGCAGGTGTATAAATGCGCAAATAGGTGTATCTGCAGGCAGGTGTATAAATGCGAAGATATGTGTCTCTGCAGGCAGGTGTATAAGGGCACAGATAGGTGTCTCTGCAGGCAGGTGTATAAATGCGCAGATAGGTGTATCTGCAGGCAGGTGTATAAATGCGCAGATAGGTGTCTCTGCAGGCAGGTGTGTAAAGGCGCAGATAGGTGTCCCTGTAGGCAGGTGTGTTGGGGCACAGATAGTTGTCTCTGCAGTCAGGTATATAAGGGTTCAGATACGTGTCTCTGCAGGCAGGTGTGTAAGGGCGCAGATAGGTGTCTCTGCAGGCAGGTGTGTAAGGAGACAGTTAGGTGTCTCTGCAGGCAGGTGTATAAATGCGCAGATAGGTGTATCTGCAGGCAGGTGTGTAAAGACGCAGATAGGTGTCTCTGCAGGCAGGTGTGTAAGGGCGCAGATAGGTGTTTCTGCAGGCAGGTGTGTAAGGGCGCAGATAGTTGTCTCTGCAGTCAGGTATATAAGGGTGCAGATAGGTGTCTCTGCAGGCAAGTGTGTCGGGGTGCAGATAGGTGTCTCTGCAGACAGGTGTGTAAGGGCGCCGACAGGTGTCTCTGCAGGCAGGTGTACAAATGCGCAGATAGATGTTTCTGCAGGCAGGTGAATAAGGGCGCAGATAGGTGTCTCTGCAGGCAGCTGTGTAAGGGCGCAGATAGGTGTCTCTGCAGACAGTTGGGTAAGGGCGCCGATAGGTGTCTCTGCAGGCAGGTGTCTAAGGGCGCAGATAGGTGTCTCTGCAGGCTGGTGTGTAAGGTTGTAGAGAGATATCTCTGCTGGCAGTGGGGAGAGAGGAGCAGCAGTGGGGCGAGAGGAGCACCAGCAGGGAGAGAGGAGCAGCAGCGGGACGAGAGGAGCAGCAGCGGGGAGAGAGGAGACACAGCAGGGAAAAAGGAGCAGCAGCAGGGGGAGAGGAGCAGCCACGGGGGGAGAGGAGCTGCAGTGGGGAGAGAGGAGCAGCAGCGGGACGAGAGGAGCAGCAGCGGGGCGAGAGGAGCAGCAGCGGGGCGTGAGGAGCAGCAGCGGGGGGAGAGGAGCAGCAGCGGGGGGAGAGAAGCAGCAGCGGGAGAGAGAGGAGCAGCAGCGGGGGAGAGAGGAGCAGCAGTGGGGGGAGAGGAGCAACAGCAGGGCAGAGAGGAGCAGCAGTGGGGGAGAGAGGAGCAGCAGCGGGGGAGGGAGGAGCAACAGCGGGGCAGAGAGGAGCAGCAGCGGGGCGAGAGGAGCAGCAGCGGGGCAGAGAGGAGCAGCAGCGGGGCAGAGAGGAGCAGCAGTGGGGGAGAGAGGAGCAGCAGCTGGGGAGAGAGGAGCAGCAGCGGGGGAGAGAGGAGCAGCAGCGGGGGAGAGAGTAGCAGCAGGGGGGCGTGAGGCGCAGCAGCGGTGAGATACCCTCAATTAGGACTCAGGAGAGGAGTTTGGTTATATAAAGTCTTTAATTACAAGAGAACCAGACAGCTGCCGAGAAGTGTGCTCACTGCCCGCTGCCGACTGAACGTAACCTTATATACAGCTTCCTGGGGGTGGAGCCGGAGGCGGAGTCCCCCAGGGTTCCAAACCCAGTCTTAAAGGGGCCTACGCATTAAAGGTACATGTGTATACAGATATCATTCATCACATTCACCCCCTGTTTTTAAAAAAACGCATAGACCGTCGGGGGTGAAGTGGAATTACAAGTTCAGTCTTTTGTGTGGTCTGATTGCCCGTGTCGACCTTCTCAGTTCCGACGGTGGTGCGGCGGATACGGTCGTCCTCAGTGGTGGTATATCCGGGGGCACGGTTGTCTGAGCATTTGCCCGCGTTAGAGCAGGGAGGGTATCCGGGGTGACTAGGGTGATTGGTGCCGGCGCCGGCTGGGGGAAGAGGGGCGCTATGGGGGGGGCACTGTCGGAGTCGACAGCCGGTGCGGGAAGGGGAGCGTCGGTGGAAGGGGGGGCATCGGTGGGCAAGCCAGCGGGTGCCAGGTCTCGCAGGGAAACGGTGTCCTGCCTGCCATCGGGGTCCTCAACGTAGGCGTATTAAGGGTTTGCTTATAGTAGTTGGACCCTCTCGACCAGTGGATCTGTCTTATGGCCCCTCACGTGCCTCTGGAGTAGAACTGGTCCCGGAGTCGTCAGCCAACGTGGAAGCGAGACCCCAGAGGTGGACTTCCTGGGGAAGACAAACAAATGGTTGTGAGGAGTCTCGTTCGTGGCCGTACAGAGGAGCGACCTAATGGAGTGTAGGGCATCGGGTAGGACCTCCTGCCAGCAGGCGATTGGGAGACATCTTGACCGTAGGGCTAGAAGAACAGCCTTCCAAACTGTTGTGTTCTCCCTCTCCACCTGCCCGTTTCCCCGCGGGTAATAGCTGGCCGTTCTGCTCGAGGCGATGCCCTTGTTGAGCAGAAAACGACGCAACTCATCGCTCATGAACGATGTACCCCGGTCGCTGTGGATATAAGCGGGGAAACCAAACAGCGTGAAGATGCTATGCAGTGCCTTGATTACGGAGGCCGAGGTCATATCGGGGCAGGGGACAGCGAAGGGGAAGTGGGAAAATTCATCGATGACAGTGAGGAAATAACTGTTGCGGTTGGTGGACGGGAGGGGCCCTTTGAAGTCCACGCTTAGTCGCTCAAAGGGCCCAGAGGCCTTTACCAGGCGAGCCTTGTCTGGTCGATAGAAGTGCGGTTTGCACTCCGCACAGATCTGGCACGCCTTGGTCATGGTCTTGGCCTCCTCGGTGGAGTAAGGTAGGTTGCGGGACTTGATGAAATGGGCAAGCCGGGTGACCCCCGGGTGGCAGAGGTCATCGTGGATGGCCCGCAGACGGTCTTTCTGCGCGTTGGCGCATGTGCCGCCGGGAAAGGCATCTGGGGACTCGTTGAGCTTTCCCCATATATATAATATATGATATATAATATTGTACGTGTAGGTGGAGAGTTCGATCCTCCACCTCAGAATTTTATCATTCTTTATTTTGCCCCATTGTGCGTTATCGAACATAAAGGCGACCAACCGTTGGTCGGTGACGAGGGCGAATGGAGAGGAGCAGCAGCGGGGAGAGAGGAGCAGCAGCAGTGGGGTGAGGGGAGCAGCAGTGGGCGAGAGGAGCAGCAGCAGTGGGGAGAGGAGCAGTAGTGGGGAGAGAGGAACAGCAGTGGGGAGAGAGGAGCAGCAGTGGGAGAGAGGAGCAGCAGTGGGTGAGAGGAGCAGCAGTGGGGGGAGGGGAGCAGCAGTGGGGGGAGAGTGGAGCAGCAGTGGGCGAGAGGAGCAGCAGTGGGGTGAGGGAAGCAGCAGTGGGCGAGAGGAGCAGCAGTGGGGAGAGAGGAGCAGCAGCGGGGCGAGAGGAGCAGCAGTGGGCGAGAGGAGCAGCAGTGGAGGGAGGGGAGCAGCAGTGGGCGAGAGGAGCAGCAGTGGGCGAGAGGAGCAGCAGCGGGTCGAGGGGAGCAGCAGTGGGGTGCGGGAAGCAGCAGTGGGCGAGAGGAGCAGCAGTGGGCGAGAGGAGCAGCAGCGGGTCGAGGGGAGCAGCAGTGGGGTGCGGGAAGCAGCAGGGGGCGAGAGGAGCAGCAGCGGGGAGAGAGGAGCAGCAGCGGGGAGAGAGGAGCAGCAGCGGGCGAGAGGAGCAGCAGTGGGGTGAGGGGAGCAGCAGTGGGCGAGAGGAGCAGCAGTTCGGAGAGAGGAGTAGCAGTGGGGTGAGGGGAGCAGCAGTGGGGTGAGGGGAGCAGCAGTGGGGAGAGAGGAGCAGCAGTTCGGAGAGAGGTGTAGCAGTGGGGCAAGAGGAGCAGCAGCGGGGGGAGAGGAGCAGCAGTGGGCGAGAGGAGCAGCAGTGGGGTGAGGGGTGCAGCAGCGGGGAGAGAGGAGCAGCAGTGGGGAGAGGGGAGCAGCAGTGGGGTGCGGGAAGCAGCAGGGGGCGAGAGGAGCAGCAGCGGGGAGAGAGGAGCAGCAGTGGGGAGAGAGGAGCAGCAGTGGGGAGAGGGGAGCAGCAGTGGGGTGTGGGAAGCAGCAGGGGGCGAGAGGAGCAGCAGCGGGTGAGAGGAGCAGCGGTGAGGTGAGGGGTGCAGCAGCGGGGAGAGAGGAGCAGCAGCGGGCGAGAGGAGCAGCAGTAGGGTGAGGGGAGCAGCAGTGGGCGAGAGGAGCAGCAGTTCGGAGAGAGGAGTAGCAGTGGGGTGAGGGGAGCAGCAGTGGGGTGAGGGGAGCAGCAGTGGGCGAGAGGAGCAGCAGTTCGGAGAGAGGTGTAGCAGTGGGGTGAGGGGAGCAGCAGTGGGGTGAGGGGAGCAGCAGTGGGGAGAGAGGAGCAGCAGTGGGGCGAGGGGAGCAGCAGTGGGTGAGAGGAGCAGCAGTGGGGAGAGAGGAACAGCAGTGGGGTCAGGGGAGCAGCAGCAGGGTGAGAGGAGCAGCAGTGGGGCGAGGGGAGCAGCAGTGGGGTGAGGGGAGCAGCAGCGGAGAGAGGGGAGCAGCAGTGGGTGAGAGGAGCAGCAGTGGGGAGAGAGGAACAGCAGTGGGGTGAGGGGAGCAGCAGCAGGGCGAGAGGAGCAGCAGTGGGGCGAGGGGAGCAGCAGTGGGGTGAGGGGAGCAGCAGTGGGGTGAGGGGAGCAGCAGTTGTGTGAGGGGAGCAGAGCAAGCAGGAATGAGACTGCAAGGCATGATAGGTGTCATGATATTCAAGTGAACATCACAGCACATACACACATACATAATGTAGGACCAATTAGCACACACAACACGACAGCCAATCACAGACAAGAGCATACACAGTACAAAACAAGGAACACAACACTTCCTCGGCAGTCCATCAGGAGACGGCTCAGGGCACAGACCTCAATGCCAGCCACTCAGACAGTCACCATGTGCTGAGTACCAGAGTTTACTGTGTCAATAGTTAAATGAAATAAAACTGCGATCTTTCAGTGTTCAGAAAAGGTTCATACCGACGAAAAAGAAAGACGGTAGAAAGGGGAAAAATCGACCGTGGATATCTAAGGAGGTGAGGGAGAGTATCAAATTGAAGGAAAAAACATACAAAGTGGCAAAAATTAGTGGGAGACTAGAGGACTGGGAAGTCTTTAGGGGACAACAGAAAGCTACTAAAAAAACCATAAAGAAGAGTAAGGTAGACTATGAAAGTAAACTGGCTCAGAACATAAAAGCAGATAGAAAAAGCTTCTACAAATATAGAAGACAAAAAAGAGTGGCTAAGGTAAATATTGGTCCTTTGGAAGATGAGATTTAATAATAGGAGACGGGGAAATGGCTGAGGAGCTGAACAGGTTTTTTGGGTCAGTCTTCACAGTGGAGGACACAAATAACATGCCAGTGACTGATGGAAATAAGGATATGATAGGTGAGGACCTGGAGATGATTGTAATCACTAAGGAGGCAGTATTGGGCAAGCTAATGGGGCTAAAGGTAGACAAGTCTCCTGGCCCTGATGGGATGCATCTCAGAGTGTTAAAAGAGATGGCTAGGGAAATTGTAAACGCACTAGTGATAATTTATCAAAATTCACTAGACTCTGGGGTGGTCCCAGAGGATTGGAAAGTAGCAAACGTGACACCATTGTTTAAAAAAGGAGGTTGGCAGAAAGCAGGTAATTATAGGCCGGTAAGCTTAACTTCGGTTGTCGGGAAAATGCTGGAATCTATCATTAAGGAGGAAATAGCGGGGCACCTGGAGGGAAATTGTCCCATTGGGAAGACGCAGCATGGGTTCACAAAGGGTAGGTCGTGTCTGACTAATTTGGTAGAATTTTTTGAGGCCGTTACCAGTGCAGTACATAACGGGGAGCCAATGGATGTGGTATATCTGGATTTCCAGAAAGCTTTTGACAAGGTACCACACAAAAGGTTGCTGCATAAACTAAAGATGCATGGCATTGAGGGTAAAGTGGTAGCATGGGTAGAGGATTGGTTAACTAACCGAAAGCAGAGAGTGGGGATAAATGGGTGTTTCTCTGGTTGGCAACCTGTAACGAGTGGGGTCCCTCAAGGATCAGTGTTGGGCCCGCAGTTGTTCACAATTTACATAGACGATTTGGAGTTGGGGACCAAGTGCAATGTGTCAAAGTTTGCAGACGACACTAAGATGAGTGGTAAAGCAAAAAGTGCAGAGGATACCGGAAGTCTGCAGAAGGATTTGGATAGGTTAGGTGAATGGGCTAGGGTCTGGCAGATGGAATTCAATGTTGCCAAGTGTGAGGCTATCCATTTTGGGAGGAATAACAGCAGAATTGATTATTACTTAAACGGTAAGATGTTAAAACATGCTACTGTGCAGAGGGACCTGGGTGTGCTGGTGCACGAGTCGCAAAAAGTTGGTGTGCAGGTGCAACATATGATTAAGAAGGCTAATCGAGTTTTGTCTTTCATTGCTAGATGGATGGAGTTCAAGACTAGTGAGGTTATGCTGCAATTGTATATGGTGTTGGTGAGGCCTCATCTGGAGTATTGTGTTCAGTTTTGGTCTCCTTACCTGAGAAAGGACATATTGGCACTGGAGGGAGTGCAGAGGAGATTCACTAGCTTGATCCCAGAGTTGAGGGGATTAGATTATGATGAGAGGTTGAGTAGACTGGGACTGTACTCATTGGAGTTTAGAAGGATGCGGGGGGGATCTTATTGAAACATATAAAATTATGAAGGGAATAGATAGGATAGATGCGGGCAGGTTGTTTCCACTGGTCGGGGAAAGCAGAACTAGGGGGCATAGCCTCAAAATAAGGGGAGGTAGATTTAGGACGGAGTGTAGGAAGAACTTCTTCACCCAAAGGGTTGTGAATCTCTGGAATTCCTTGCCCAGTGAAGCAGTTGAGGCTCCTGCTTTAAACGTTTTTAAGAAAAAGATAGATGCCTTTCTAAAGAATAAAGGGATTCGGGGATATGGTGTACGGGCCGGAGAGTGGAGCTGAGTCCACAAAGATCAGCCATGATCTCATTAAATGGCGGAGCAGGCTCGAGGGGCCAGATGGCCTACTCCTGTTCCTAGTTCTTATGTTCTTATGTTCTTGTACCATTCGCAACCGTGTTGGTTCGTCTGTGTCTCAGAATACCCAACACATCAATAGGGAGTGAAAATGAAATGAGATCACGCTTTGAATGTGACGTCACTGACAGGCAGAGAAACGAAGGATGAGTGTGTTTTAGTCCCCGTCCTTCCGCAAAGCCTGGTCTCATCATCTCTGATTTCCCTGACGCTGGGTCAAGATCTGTGGTGATCCACTGTAATAGGAGATGTAAGGTAGGACCTGTACTACAGGTTCGCCGGTAGCTCCTGCCGGTTGGCTCCGCCCACGGAGAACTGTATAAATATGCATGACCTCCAGTGCCCTGCCATTTCGCCAGCTGCAGCAGGAGGCCTCGCATCTGACTGTAATAAAGCCACAGTTGTACCCAATCTGCATCTTTGTGCAATTGATCGTGCATCAATTCATCAGTCAGATTTTCCACAGAATGGATATCCGAATTAAGCCCGATCACCTGCAGCTGGATCCTCACTCACCCGACGCCAGGAAAGACTTTACTCACTGGCTAGCATGTTTCGAGGTTTACATCAACGCGGTGGACCCCGCGCCAACGGAGGCTCAGAAGATAAATGTCCTGTACTCCAGACTGAGCTCCAGCGTGTTCCCGTTGATCCAAGACACGACTTACACAAAAGCGATGGAACTCCTCAAAGAACACTACACTCAGAAGGCGAGCACGCTCTTCGCCAGGCATGTACTTGCCACCCGCTCGCAACTACCTGGTGAGTCCATCGAAGACTTCTGGCGGGCCCTAATTCCACTTGTCCGGGATTGTGACTGTCAGGCCGTCACGGCCGCCGAACACGCCAATCTCCTCATGCGCGATGCCTTCGTGATGGGGATTGCTTCGGACCGCATCCGAGAATGATTGCTGGAAGGGGCCACGCTTGAACTGGCAGAGTCGAAAACCTTGTCGCTCTCCATGACTGTTGCATCCCGTAACGTACAACCGTACCTCTCCCGCCGCGCTGCCCACCCTTCTACCCCTTCCTACCCCTCCTGGACCCCATCTTCTCCTTCCGGGTCCATGTGCGATCAAAGTGCACCGCCCTCTTGTCCCGACTCCACAATGTGTGCACCATGGGCGCCGCCACCTTGTCCCGACCCCGCAATGTGCTCACCATGGGCGTCGCCATCTTGTCCCGACCCCGCAATGTGCGCACCGTGGGTGCCGCCATCTTGTTTCCCACAGGGTCCCCGGACATCTCGACACGGAATCACACCGGCTCCCCACCCGAAGCATCCGATGGCTACCCGCAGCTCGCTTCGATGACGCCGGACCAATCTCGCCCGCACAACCTGGCCACCGCGTCGACGATGGTTAAAATCAACGGCCACGCGACCTCGTGCCTGCTGGACTCCGGGAGCACCGAAAGCTTTGTTCACCCAGATACGGTAAGGCACTGCTCCCTCGCGGTCCACCCAGCCAATCAAAGGATCTCCCTATCCTCCGGATCCCACTCCGTCCCGATCCGAGGCTTTTGTACAGTCACCCTCACGGTCCAGGGCGTAGAATTTAGTAACTTCCGCCTCTATGTCCTTCCTAATCTCTGCGCTGCACTCCTGTTGGGCCTGGACTTCCAGTGCAACCTCCAGAGCCTCACCCTCAAATTCGGCAGGCTCTTACCCCCCCCTTACCGTTTGCGGCCTCGCGACCCTCAAGGTCGATCCCCCCTCCCTTTTTGCCAATCTAACTGCGGATTGCAAGCCCGTTGCCACTAGGAGCAGACGGTACAGCACCCAGGACAAGACCTTCATCAGGTCCGAAGTCCAGCGGCTGCGTAAGGAGGGTATTATCGAGGCCAGCAACAGTCCCTGGAGAGCCCAAGTGGTAGTGGTTAAAACTGGGGAGAAACACAGGATGGTCGTGGACTACAGCCAGACCATCAATCGGTACACGCAGCTCGACCCGTACCCCGTCCCACATATATCTGATATGGTCAATCAGATTGCGCAGTACCGGGTCTTCTCAACAATTGACCTGAAATCCGCCTACCACCAGCTCCCCATCCGGAAGTCGGACCGGCCATACACGGCCTTTGAGGCAGACGGTCGCCTCTACCACTTCCTTAGGGTCCCTTTCGGTGTCACAAATGGGGTCTCGGTCTTCCAAAAAGAGATGGACCAAATGGTCGACCAGTAGGTTTGCGGGCCACCTTTCCGTACTTAGATAATGCCACTATCTGCGGCCATGACCAGCAGGACCACGATGCCAACCTCGATAAATTCCTCTGCACTGCCACCCTTCTCAACCTGACCTACAACAAAGAGAAGTGTGCGTTCAGCACAACCCGGTTAGCCATTCTCGGCTGTGTAGTCCAAAATGGTCTTCTCGGGCCCGACCCCGAGCGCATGCGCCCCCTCATGGAACTTCCCTTCCCCCACTGCCCCAAGGCCATCAAACGCTTTCTGGGGTTCTTTTCCTACTACGCTCAGTGGGTACCAAACTATGCGGACAAGGCCCGCCCACTCATTCAGTCCACCCAATTCCCCCTTGCGGCTGAGGCACAACATGCTTTCGCCCGCATCAGAGCAGACATCGCCAAGGCCGGGATGCGCGCAGTGGATGAGTCACTGCCTTTCCAAGTAGAAAGCGACGCTTCAGACGGCGCCCTTGCTGCCACCCTAAACCAGGCAGGTAGACCCGTGGCATTCTTTTCCCGCACCCTTCATGCCTCTGAAATACGACACTCATCTGTCGAGAAGGAGGCTCAAGCTATCGTTGAAGCTGTGTGGCATTGGAGGCATTACCTGGCTGGTAAGAGATTCACTCACCTTACGGACTAACGGTCGGTAGCCTTCATGTTCAATAACACACAGCGGGGCAAGATCAAAAATTATAAAATCTTGCGGTGGAGAATCGAGCTCTCCACCTATAATTACGAGATCTTGCATCACCCCGGTAAACTCAACGAGCCCCCAGACACCCTCTCCCGAGGTACATGTGCCAGCGCACAAGTGGACCAACTCCAGGCCCTATACGACAGCCTTTGTCACCCGGGGGGTCACCCGATTGTATCATCTGGTCAAAGCTCGCAATCTGCCCTACTCCGTCGAGGAAGTAAGGACAGTCACCAGGGACTGCCTCGTCTGTGCGGAGTGCAAGCCGCATTTCTACTGGCCAGACTGTGAGCGCCTGGTGAAGGCTTCCCACCCCTTTGAACGCCTCAGCGTGGATTTCAAAGGGCCACTCCCCTCCACCGACCGTAACACGTATATTCTCAGTGTGGTCGATGAGTACTCAAGATTCCCCTTCGCCATCCCATGTCTGCCACTGTCATCAAGGCCCTCAGCACCATCTTCGCTCTGTTCACTTTCCCCGCTTACATCCACAGTGTCAGGGGATCCTCATTCATGAGCGCTGAGCTGCGTCAGTTCCTGCTCAGCGGGGGTATGAAATGAAATGAAATGAAAATCGCTTATTGTCACAAGTAGGCTTCAAATGAAGTTACTGTGAAAAGCCCCTAGTCGCCACATTCCGGCGCCTGTTCGGGAGGCTGTTACAGGAATTGAACTGTGCTGCTGGCCTGCCTTGGTCTGCTTTCAAAGCCAGCGATTAAGCCCTGTGCTAAACAGTCCGCCTCCAGCAGGACGACCAGCTACAACCCCCGGGGAAACAGGCAAGTAGAACGGGAGAATGGGACGGTTTGGAGGGCCGTCCAGCTGGCCTTACAGTCCAGGAACCTCCCAGCCTCTCACTGGCAGGAGGTCCTCCCTGACGCTCTGCACTACATCCGGTCACTATTGTGCACCGCCACTAATAACACACCCCATGAACGTGTTTTTACCTTCCCCAGGAAGTCCACATCCGGTGTGTCGCTTCCGACTTGGCTCGCTGCTCCAGGACCGGTCCTTCTCCGTAGGCACGTCCGACTCCACAAGGCGGACCCCTTGGTGGACAGGGTTCACCTGCTCCACGCCATCCCTCAATATGCCAACGTTGAGTTCCCCAACGGCCGCCAAGATACTGTCTCACTTAGGGACCTGGCACTGTCAGGTTCCACCCCAACACCCACCCCCCACCAATGCGCCCCCCCTCCCCCACCTCCCACCACACCGCCAATATTGACCCCACCATACCACCCACCCCTCCCCTTTTCCGCACAAGAGGACGAAGAGGACTTTTGCATGCTCCCGGAGTTCCCCGATGACTGGCCAGCATCACCACCGCCATCGGCGCCACCTCCACCACCGCCAGCACCGACTTCGCCGCCACCATTACGCCGGTCCCAACGAAGCACCAAAGCAGCGGACAGGCTAAACCTTTGACGGACTCCGGACTGTCAACATGGACTTTTTGTTCCCTACCACTGTACATAATTCCACTAATTGCATACAGTTTCACGTCACCCCCGCCGGACTCATTTTTAACAGGGGGTGAATGTGGTGATCCACTGTAATGGGAGATGTAAGGTAGGACCTGCACTAAAGGTTCGCCAGTAGCTCCTGCCGGCTGGCTCCGCCCAGGGATAACTGTATAAATATGCATGACCTCCAGTGCCCTGCCATTTCGCCAGCTGCAGCAGGAGGCCTCGCATCTGACTGTAATAAAGCCACAGTTGTACACAACTTTAGCCTTTGTGCAATTAATCGTGCATCAAGATCTCACTCCACTGGGACCATGTAGTGGTTGATGTGTTGGGTGCTCTGGATCCGTGGAACACATACAGGCCACCAACACTTTAAATAGTGCAACACTATTTTATTAAGTTAGAAACTGTTGAACATACTTTCATTGTGGGTTAACACGATGTTAGATTAAACTAAAGACCTATGCCTGTCCTAACCAGTCTATGCACTCAGCACATGGTGAGGATCTGTGCTGTAAGCTGTAAGCTCTGTCCTTCTGAGAAGCTGCATCCCGAATGAGCGGGAACTCTGATGCCCTCTGTCTATATAGTGAGTGTGCTCTAACTGGTGATTGGCTGCGGTGTTGTGTGTGTTGATTGGTCTTGCTGTGTGTCCATCAGTGTGTGTCTGCACCATGATATACTGGTGTATATTATGACAGTGGTTGGTGTGCAACGAACACCCCACGCTAAAACAATCTACGGACACGCATCTTCCCCCCCTCCAACCCTTCCACAGCCACCCGATTGCATTTCGGGACCTGGCACATCAGGACCCTCATGGAGAACCCCAACAGCAACAGACCTGAACGTCACAGCGCCATCACAGCGCGGGAACTCCAATGCCACAACATTGACATCGCTGCCCTGAGCGAGACATGACTGGTAGGAAATGGCCAGCTTAAATAACAAGGTTGCGGACACACCTTATTCTGGAAAGGCAAACCAGCAGAAGAACGCTGTCCCTATGGGGTCAGCATCACCGTAAAAATTGAGTTGGTCGATCGTCTCACTGAACCCCCTGCGGGGTGAGTGAATTATGCATGACTATATGGCTCACTTGGCCCAGAAACAGCACATCAGAGCCATCAGTGCCTACGCCCCAACCTTAGATTACTCCAGCCGCAGCCAATCAATGTCCCGCATCCCAAAGGGAGAAAAGCTGATTCTCCTTGACGACTTCAATGCTGGAGTCAGGAAGGATGCAGATCATGGCAACACCCCTGCTTCAAGCACTGGCCCCTAACAGACAATATCGTCGTCCGGGGAAGGGACCGCAAAGACGTCCACATCACCAGCACCACAACCGGAACCGGCGACTGCTGGACAGCCACAGGCTACCATCTCCATCACTCTGGCCCCAAACCAGCAGAGGCAGAAGAAGCTGTCGCAGGAGATTCAAGGTCGCTGGACTCAAAGACCCAGAGATGAAAGCTACTCAGCCGGCGCCTCATAGCTAACCTGGTGATAACCAATGAGCCAGAGCCCACAGCGCCTGTTCCGCCTTAAAAGCCACCATAGTCAGCACCTGCGAGGAGATGTTCGTGCTTTGACCAGGAAACACCAAAGACTGGTTTGATGAGAATGATGAGGAGATCTAGGATCTCCTTGACCGCAAACGCAAGGCGCTCCTGAACTGGCAGCTCCACCAAAATTCGAGTGAGAGGAAACAAGCCTCTGGGCAACTGAAGGCTAAGGTGCAACCCATGAACTAAAGAATAAATAGTAGACGGAAAGAGCGCAGGAGACTCAGCAACTAGCCGCCAACCACGATGCGCGCAGCTTCTTCAGCACAATTAAAACCATCTCCGGTCCGAGTACCCAAGGGCCCTCCCCACTGAGAGCAAAAAAGGGGCCACGCTCAAAGACAGAGAGGCAGTCAATGCCCACTGGAGCACCACAAGGACCTCCTCAACCAGGACTCAGCGCTCGACACAAGCATTCTCGACACCATCCCGCGACACGCTTCCAGCCACCATTCCAGCGCAACCCCAGCTCACCGTGAGGTTAAAAAAGCCACCTGACAACTGAAGAACAACAAGGCCTCTGGCATAGATGGAATCCGCACAGAAATACAAAAATGCGACGGAGATGTACTCTTGGCAAGAATCCACAACCTCATCACCATTGCCTGGAAAGAATGAGCATGCCGGATGATCTCAGAGATACCTTAATTGTGACCACTTTCAAGAAAGGAGACAAGTCTAACTGTGAAAATTACAGAGAGATTTCCCTACTCTCTGCCAAGGGAAAGATCATCGTGTGAGTATTCTTCAACTTCCTATTCCCAGTGCTGAAGAGCTGCTCCCTGAGTTTCAGTGCAGCTTCTGCCAATCAAGAGGCTCAATAGACACGATCTTCAGTGCGCGACAAATCCAAAAAACGTGCAGGGAGCAGGATCACCCACTGTACATGGCCTTCTTCAATCTAGCAAAGGCCTTTGACACTGTCAACAGTAAGGATCTGTGAAGCATCCTCCTCAAATTTGGCTGCCCGCAGAAATTTGTCACAATTCTCTGCCTGCTCCACGGTGACATGCAAGTTATGTCTTCTCCATCTTCTTTGCAGCAACACTCAACCCTGTCACCCTGAAGCTCCTCGGTGGAGTGGAGCTACCTTACCGGACAAGTGGGAAACTGTCCAACCTCCGACGACTCCAGGCCAGAACCTAGACCACCCCAACCTCTATCATCGAGCTGCAGTGTGCAGATGACGCCTGTGTGTGCGCACGTTCAGAGGCCAAGCTACAAATCAACGTCGACGCATTCACTGAGGCATGTGAGAGAATGGGCCTCAGACAAAACTTCCGGAAAACAAAGGTTCTCTACCAGCCCGCCTCTGCCACACAAAACTGCCTCTCAACCATCAAGATCCATGGTGTGTCCTTGGGCAATGTGGATCATTTCCCATACCTCGGGAGCCTCCTCTTGGTGCGAGCAGACATTGATGATGCCTGAGAAACAGAGTATTTGAAGACCGAGACCATAAACCCAGCACCAAGCTCATGGTCTACAGAGCAGCCGTGGTCCCTGCCCTCCTGTATGCATGAGAAACATGGACAATGTACAGTAGACACCTCAAATACTTAGAGAGATATCACCAATGCTGCCTCTGCAAAATCCTGCAAATCCACTGGCAGGATAGGCTGACGAACATGAGTGTCCTCTCCCAGGCCAATATCCCCAGTATCGAGGTACTGGTCACGCTCGACCAGCTGTGATAGGTGGGCAACATTGCCGCATGTCTGACAAAAGATTCACAAAACAAGTGCTCTACTCCGCGCTTCGTAATGGCAAGCGATCACTAGGAGGGCAGAGGAAACGCTACGGCACTCCGAAATCCTCCCAAAATAAATGCAACATCCACACCGACACACGGGAATCGCTTCCCTCAGCAGAAGCTAGAGAAAAGGCATCTGCAAACGCACCAATCACCTCGAACGTTGTAGATTGGAGCACATGGAGGCCAAGCGTAAACAGTGGATGGAGAATGCAGAATCCAGAGCCGTCCCACCCACCCACCTCATTAAGCACCACATGCCAAACCTGTGGCAGAGTCTGTGGACCCAGGATCGGATTTTTCAGCCACCGTAGAACTCATCTCCCTGGAGTCAAAGCAAGTCATCCTCGATGCTGAAGAAATTCCCAAGAAGAAGAAGAAGAAGATGAGTCCTGGATTTGACAGGGAGAAATGTTGCATCCTCACAAGAGATGGCAAGGGAGTAAGTGACCTATCCACACAATTACCTGCAGCTTTCGCGCTCAAGCACTGATTAAGCAATGTTCATGGAGCAGTATTGGGCTTCATTGAAGGAGTGGAGTGCACTGGCTGAATACAGCAGAAGGTTTCAGGATGGTTCCGGGACTGATTGAGAGGGTGCACTGGTTCTCAGCATTGGAAGATCTGTTAGATGAGGTCTAAACATTACACCCCCCTTTCCCTATCTCCTGCAGCAGCTACTGTTGCTCTGCTGGGTTCACCTCCTCCTCTCATTCCTCCTGCAGACCCCCAGCAAGATGCCGATGACCAAGCTCTTTTGTTCTCCTTGTGACTCCTATGAAGTGTCCAATACCATCGAAAATCCTGCTACACATTCTCATTCGGTGAAGCTCTTCGAAAATCTCCAGGAAAAAAGGACTTGGGGGCTGTTGGGAGTTGGGCCGGTGGGATCCAGAGATCAAGACACAATTTAAAACTGGAGTTCCGATCTCTCACTACACTGTGGAGTTCCGTCGAGTGGGACTATGTGTGGCCTCAGCCGTGCGTTCCCCACGAAGGCCCCCTATCTATCTCCTGGGACACTATCTGGTCGGCACCACACAGCTGATCCGGTAAAGCAGGTGGAGGTCGGCCCGCCCTCCGGCCTCCGCCCCCTCGGAACTCGCTGCCGTCCAGACGGGTTTAGGGCTTCTGGAACGGACAGTCCATCGACAGTTAAGATGCAGTTGCAGAGCCAGGGACTACATGAGGGGTTGTCGGGGAGCATCCAGCACCTGCAGCTGCAGTTGGAGGGGTCCAATCACGCGAAAGAGCAGAAGGTGGTGCCGAACATGCGTGCCACCCAGGCCAACACCCCACGGGTGGCATCTGCAATGGAGGCTTTGGAGGCGACGGTTTTGGCTCGGGTTCAGCATGTCCAAGGCCTGGGGCATTCTGCTCAGGCGCTGGTCAAGGCACAGGACAGGGTTGCCGCCTCACCGGATACCATGTGCCAGAGTCACCTGGAAATTGCAGCAGCGCTTCTGAGCGTGTCCCAGTCACAGCAGACACAGAGGGAGGTGGTCCAGTTCCAGAGGGAGATGGCGCAGCCTCTGGCTGAGTGACACAAACCCAGAAGGTGGTGGCACAGTCAATGGATGATATGGTGCAGTTCCAGGTGGAGATAGTCCACTCCCAGTGCTCTGTGGCTACAAGCATGCTGACCCTGGTTGAGACCCGAGCGGGCCTCCAGCGCCAGGTGGCGGGGGTTCCTCAGGGGTTATGCAGTCCAGGCACCTGAACCGCATCTTCTGGAGGCAGCAGCACCGCTCAATCATGCCTCTGGCCACTGTATGGATGCCGTTATGTCAGGTCTTGGTATCTGTCTGTGGCCTCCGGATAAGCTTCATCAGCCACGACCGCAGTGGATAACCCCTGTCGCGCCAGAGCCAACCCCCCAGCCGGGGGTGGCATCTTGAACCTGTCAGGAATAGTCGAGTATGCCAGGATGAAGGCGTCGTTCACACTGCCCGGGTATCAAGCGCAGACGTGTATGATGCGCGGGTGACGGTCACATATCAGCTGCACATTCATTGAGTGGTACCTCTTTCGGTTTGTGTCCAGCGGCCTGTCATCTGCAGGTGTTGGTAACGGGACATGCATCCTGTCGATCAGCCCCTGGACCCGGGACATCCTGTCAATGGCGGAAAGCCCCACTGCCCTGGCATCCTGTGAGCTTGGTCCTCATTGATGTGGATTTATTGTGCCGCCTGTCCATATATGGCCTCCGTGACAGCGCGGATGCGTCTGTGCACCCAGGTCTGTGAGTTCTCAGAGAGGTCCCCACTTGGCGCCTGAAAGGACCCCTTCGCGTAAAAATTCAGGGCGAACAGTCACTTTGACGGCCACCGGGGCAGGTGTCCTCCCCCATAACCCCGCGGTGACAGGTGTGCTATGTTCTGGCAGATATGTCGCACTGTCTCCATGCTCAGCCAGAGTCTTCAACGGCATGCCTTGTCTGGCAGGTCCTCGAATGACACGCGGCCTCATGTGGCACCTCCTTGGCACCTCCTCTTCCTTGAGCAGGTTCTCCATCCTGTGCGGTTGTATCCTGTTGCTCTGTGGCACATCCGATGCTGCAGGCTCCACTGCTGCAGCTTCCTCCTCTTCCTCGAACAGCTCCAGCTCGTACAGCCGCAGAGCATCCCCCAGGGCTGCAGCGACTAGCATTGCTGGTTGAATTCCATTATCCATTGTATGCAGGGGATGAAAGGTCGACATACCCTATGCCCAACAAGGTCCACCGGGCTACTTGGTGGCCCCGGTTGGCACTGCAGGCTCCGCCCCGGATTTCCTCCTCCCCCCCCCATTCCTGCACCCTTGGCCCCGTCAGTGGCTGGCACCGTGCGGGCCTCTGGCCCTGGTGCCTGTCCCTGGTGCCAGGAATACCGTCGGCTGGCACTGCCCTTGTCAACGATGTGCTCTGCAGCCCCCGCCCGGTGCTCCCTGTAGGGGATACAGTGGGCATTGCCCTGAGTAGGCCGCCTGATGCCCCACTGGCGGATGGCAGCCGGTTAGGTGGTGGGGTTATGGCGGAGGATGGGGTGCAGTGTTGGGTGGTGGGGGCACCCATACAGCTGGTGTGACTCCATAGAACCAGGGGTCAGGATGGGTGGCCAGTGGGAGGTGCAGGGGCTGGTTTAGCACAGTGGGCTAAACAGCTGGCTTGTAATGCAGAACAATGCCAGCAGTGCGGGTTCAATTCCCGTACCGGTCTCCCCGAACAGGCGCCGGAATGTGGCGACTAGGAGCTTTTCACACTAACATCTGAAGCCTACTTCTGACAGTAAGTGATTATTATTATAAGGTGACTACCGCGCAGGCTACGGTAATGGCGGTCCGTGCTTGGACACTGCCCTGGTCCCAGGGGGGTCACACTTGCCACATGGTCTGTTCCCCCATCACCCCCCCTCTCCTGGCCCTGTCAGGCCCCCCCACCCCTCCCCCCACACCAGCCAGCTCTGCCAGTGTCCGGCCCGGCAGCCCGCGGTCGCACATCTCCATGTCTCACCTCCTCCCTCTCTCCCTCATCAGCCACAACGCCGGTTTCCCGATTTTGAAAAGCAGAAGTGAATCGCGCCGTCGGCAATTCGACCCATCGGACCCGGAGAATCCCGGAGGACCTGCAGAATCTGGATCGGGCCCGCTAATGACATGCAAATAGTGTTTGCTGTTCATGCGTTCCGGACCACATTGACACCACTATCGAGGTGACGGAGAATTGCGATTTGGGCCCAATCGGCGGCCGCTGCGATTTTGCCATCGGGTCCTATTCTCCACCCAATTGCGTTTCTCAATTTTGGGGTCACCCAACGGCCAATCCCGCCCAGAGTCTCCCACATTGAGAACCTCGCCCGATGGCTATTCTTTTATGTATTGTTTCATGGGTTGGATCACGTCGTGACCATGCTACTCAGAGGGTTTGGGTGGTGAACTGACAAGAGCATGATCGCCACTTGTTACAGAACATGGTCACTTTTCATTTCTGTTTCAGGTGGGTTGTAAAATGGATGACGGATCTGTTCTGCCAGTTTACCCCAAAAATTTCCTGTTGCCAGCTTCAATGCACTCCAATGCTCGAGCCTTAGATATTTAGTAAAGCATTCTGATTGAGGATTCTTTTTAATCATGGGCTTAGTAACTGAGATCATCCTGTGGCAGTAACGTACCCGTAGCCAATCATTCCCATCATGTGTAGTTTCTGTTGTGAGCAGCAAAGGACATGGATGTTTTCCTGTTGTCAAACTATTTTGGCTTGCGTGCCAGGATTCTTCTATTTCCAATGATTCAACAATTTCTTTCATGCTGAGGCATTATTTATTTATAGTCACTGCACTGTTTCTCTTGCAATATACTTTCCCCCAATTCCATCATTTCTAAGCTGAGAGACTTCCTTTGGTAGATTCACTGCTGGAATTCGAAAAGGCAGAAGCTACACACAAGCCCTCTACATCATTTAAAGATGCACGCAATGAGAAGACAGGTCGTTTTGCACTTTGATCTGCTCGCTTTACTATTCCACGACTATGATTCATTTTTTTGCAAGGGCTTCCTAAGGATTGATGAGGGCTATTACGTAGCTATAGGGGCTGGTCCTTTAAAATCAAATACTTGATGAAATACTTAAAAAATAGAAATTTTTTAGAGTATCCAATTAATTTTTCCCAATTAAGGGGCAATTTAGCGTGTTCAATCCACCTACCTTGCACATCTTTGGGTTGTGGGGGCGAAACCCACGCAAACACGGAGAGAATGTGCAAACTCCACACGGACAGTGACCCAGAGCCAGGATCAAACCTGGGACCTCGGCGCCGTGAGACTACAGTGCTACCACTGTGCCACCGTGCTGCCCTGTTGATCAAATACTTGATACTAAAGTGGTGGCTAAGCTGACATTTTGAGCTGCAGTGTCCACATTTAGTTTAAGATGCGATCATCTTGAAGATTGAAGTAGGAACAGTCACCTGTAGGGTCGTTAATGGGCTGATTGCCACTTAAAATGGCTGCCAGCTCTCATTAGCAAGGCTGCGTTACATTTTGGTGCACATTGTTTGATATTAACGGCCTGTCCTAAAACCTCCAATAATTAGAAGTAAATTTATCATTGTTGAGGATTCTGAGCACTATTTAACTTTCACTGCTCACTTGCTGCTGGGGGGTGATGTGTTAAGTAAGTTGGTTCAACGTTGACTGCAACTGGATGCAGTGAAACTAGAAACAGGCTTCTGACACAGGAGATGGTCCAACATTGTTTTATTGAACTTCCTGATAGCTGTACATAGTCTGCTGTGAGTTGACACTCTATCAATCTAACTGATAACCTCCTACTGGCTTGACCAGACTAACTCTCTACCTCATGGTGATAGTGCTCACTGGCTTGTGCACTCTCACTATCTCAGTAGCTGTGTCCTGTAGAGAAACGGAGAGTCTTAATGCCCTGTGTGCTTTATAGTGGTGGTGTCCTGCTGGTGATTGGTTGTTATGTGTCGTGTGTGTTGATTGGTTATCCTGTGTGTCAATCACTGCCTGTCTGCATCTCATTATATACATGAGTGGATATTATGACAGGGGGTTTGAAGCGAACACCGGCGCTGTTTGGCCTTGTTCTGCATCACAAACCAACTGCCTAGCCCACTGAGCCATACCCCAATGGGCTCGCCCGAGGTTTCTGAGGTGAAGGGGTTAGTTCCCAACACCTCAGATGTCTCGGGAAACTGCATATTAAAGTGAGGCTAGCTGACTCACTCTAACATACAGATTTGCCAAAAGGTGATCCCTTCCACAATGGGAGGGATTCACATTGCAACATCTTGCGAGATCCCGCCAGATCCCGCGAGGCGTGGCGAGCTGGGTAGATCCCGGGAGCGGGGTCTCCCATTTTCTATCGGCCACGTTGAGTTGTTTTTCGGGCGCAATGTGACTGTTCAATCGCGCTCGGAGTCTCCGTAGCTCTCCAGGGTAAATAATTCCAAAGATTTACAATATTTTGAGCGAAGAAATCCCTCCTCATCTCAGTTCCAAATGACTGAAAATGTGTTCTGTGCAGTAATATGATAGGTGGACAACATTGCCCGCATGCCTGACAAAAGATTCATAAAACAAGTGCTCTACTCCGAGCTTCGTAATGGCAAGCGATCACTAGGAGGGCTGAGGAAACGCTACGGCACTCCGAAAACCTCCCGAAATAAATGCAACATCCACACCGACCCACGGGAATCGCTTCCCTTAGCAGAGGCTAGAGAAAAGGCATCTGCAAACGCACCAATCACCTCGAACGTTGTAGAGTGGAGCACATGGAGGCCAAGCGTAAACAGTGGATGGAGAATGCAGAATCCAGAGCCGTCCCACCCACCCACCTCATTAAGCACCACATGCCAAACCTGGGGCAGTCTGCGGACCCAGGATCGGACTTTTCAATCACCGTAGAACTCATCTCCCCAGAGTGGAAACAAGTCATCATCGACGCTGAGGAAATTCCCAAGAAGAAGAAGAGGAGTCCTGGATTTGACAGGGAGTAATGTTACATCCTCACAAGAGATGGCAAGGGAGTAAATGACCTATTTACACAATTACCTGCAGCTTTCGTGCTCAAGCGCTGATTAAGCAATGTTCATGGAGCAGTATTGGGCTTCATCGAAGGGGTGGAGTGCACTGGCTGAATACAGCAGAAGGTTTCAGGATGGTTCCGGGACTGATTGAGAGGGTGCACTGGTTCTCAGCATTGGAAGGTCTGTTAGATGAGGTCTAAACATCACACCCCCCTTTCCCTATCTCCTGCAGCAGCTACTGTTGCTCTGCTGGGTTCACCTCCTCCTCCCATTCCTCCTGCAGACCCCCAGCAAGATGCCGATGACCAAGCTGTTTCGTATGAAGTGTCCAATACCATCGGAAATCAGGGTACACATTCTCATTCGGCGAAGCTCTTAGAAAATTTCCAGGAAAAAAGGAGTTGACAAGTTGTTGCAGAAAGTCCCTCAATAACTTTCAAGAGTTCGCTTCAAAACGCACAGCAGCAAGCGAGCAGTAAAAGTTAATACACCCTTAAATATATCCTTACTGTGCTGTAACCCCGTGTTCTAGATTCCCAGCCAGGAGAACATTTAATGAATGTCTAACCTGTCAAACCCCGAGCAAATTCTATGGGCAAAGGGCACTCGCTTTCAGGTGAGGGATCAAAATTCACAATCTTCAAAACCTGCTCCCACTGAGGTGGACAGCGTGTGAGGTTAGCATGTGTTCAAGCGAGCATTCAACTCTTAAAGATAGCCTGTGGCTGAAATTGAAGCTACATTAAATGAAAGGATGCTGTTGCTGAGGTACCATTTTTCTATAGGGTGGCGGGTGGGGGGTGGGGGGGGGGGGTGGGGGTGGGGGTGGGTGGGGGGGGAGATGCCAAGAGGAGAGAATTCAATCCAGTGGCCAGTGAGGGTAACTGCCCGAGTCTAGCCCTGAGGACCTGGCAGCAATGCTGGATGAAGTTCAATGAATTCACAGGGGTTGTCAAAGTCAGTGGATGCAAGTTCACATGATGTCTCAAACCCACCACATTACTGTTGTGTATCTGGGTGTGTCACCTGATGTGTAGTGGCATGAGCAGCATGTTTGCATGGGCTTTGGGCAGATCACCATCATCATTGCATGAGCATTACCATTAATAATGGTAATTATTAGTGTGTTTTACAAGAATCTAGAGTGTGGGTACCTCCATATCTTTTCTCTTTACAGCAACAAAGAAACATAACAGGGGAGAAAACTGGCGACGAGGATTGAGGCAGAAAAATTGCTGTAAAGGAGATTTTCATCGACTAACTGTGGAACAGTATCAGGTGCAATGGAAGATTCTCGGGACGAGACTCGCACACACCCAGACGTCGGGCGAAACACTGCCGCCAATGTGGAGGTTTCACAAACTTTACGACAGCAACTGTGAGTAGGAAGACTGAGAGTGGGGGTAGACTCGCTGGAATTGAAGTGAGTGGAGTCTGGGCAGCAGGGACCACACATGTGGCGAAGCTACACAGGCTGTGGGAAACGGTGATCTTTGAAGTCTGCCGACTCTGCACGGCCACTACACGAGTGAAAAGTCGAAATACTCAGGAAAAAAGGGAAACATTTCCTAGTTCCTTGTTCAAGGGATTGATTGTGCCATACTTTCCAATGCAGTAGCAAGGGAGGAAGTGTAGACCCTAAAAGCCGGGATCCAAAAATGGTTGGAAAAGTGGGCGTCATGGATATGTTAGATGAGGATTATGGAACATGGAATTCATATGAAGGAAGATTCCAATTGTTTATAATCGCTAACCAGACACCGGAGGATCTGAAGGTGGCAACATTTCTCAGCTCAGTTGGCTGTAAAACTTTTATGCTGCTACAGATCTTGTTTGTCATAATATACATCTATGTATATAATGGAGTGCAGACAGGCAGTGATTGACACACAGGATGACCAGTAAGCACACAGAACAGAGCAGCCAATCACCAGACAGGACACGACCACTATAAAGCCAGAGGGCACCAGTTTTCCCACTCTCTCGGGGACCCAGCCTCTGAGACAGTCAGAGTTAGTGAGCTGGCCAGTGCAAACACCATGTGGTAGTTAGTAAGTCTGGTTAGGCTAGTATCAGGTCTCCAGTCAAGTCAGCATAGTGTCAACCCACAGTTCAACATGTATAATAGTTTAGATGTTAAATAAAATCGTGTTGCATCTCATCAAGTGTTGGAGGTTTTTCTCTCGCTACACTGCATCAAGTGCAGTCCACATCGACCCAGCCTTCCCAACACATCATTGTTCACCCTGCAAAACCAGGAGATACAGTGGTGGTACGGTGGCACAGTGGTTAGCACTTCTGCCTCACAGCGCCAGGGACCCCGATTTGATTCTGGTCTTGGGTGACGGTGTGGAGTTTACACTTCCTCCCCGTGTCTGTGTGGGATTACTCCGGGTGCTCTGGATATCTCAAATTGAAGAGAAAGTTGGGCAATGCCAATCTTGTGCAAAACTAAGGAACACTACACCATCACAACCATTACATCCGTGGGTATGGCGGACTCAGTCATGGCAGAGAATACACATTGATTATGCTGGTCCAGTGTGGGCACCTCCATATTTGTTCCCTTTGCAGCAACAAAGATATATAACAATTACCAACCTCTCACGCATCTCACTACATCCCATTCACTCACCCAGCAACACTCTTTGCCACCCAGGATCTAAGCTTAACATTCAGGTAGGCCACCTCACTCGCAGTCCCCACAAATGTTTCCAGCCTCAATTCTTACTTCCTCCACATAGCTCCAGCTATTCAGCTGTGGTAGGCAGCTCAGCCAAACACAATGCGACATATCCCTGACATTCTGCCCTGTCTATTAAAGGGAAAGGTTGCACACAATAGTTGGAAGCAGAGTCAAAGCAGTCGGGGAAAGGTAGCAATCACCTGGTGAGTCCGATGGAGGAGATTGTTCTGCCTATCATGGGGTTAGCTGCATCAGGTCCCTTAAGTACCTTGGGCGGGATTCACCATTGCCCGACGCTGATAATGTAATTGGTGATCAGCCGGAGAATCCCTTCCGCCATTAGAATGACGTTAACGCGTCACTTGAAGGCCCTCCCTTATATGTAATTATTATGTATAATTATGTTTAATTCGAAGGCCCTCCGCTGATGCTCTGCCCCCCGGTGGACCGAGTTCCCAACCGCGCAGTTGACGTGCGGTCTCAGCAGTCGGGATACTAGTGTGGCAGCGGCGGACTGTGTCCAGCGGCGCATAGTCGACCCGGAGCTGTGCTGCTGGCCGGGGGTGCAGGGGGGGCTTCCGCGAGGGCTGGGGGACTGGTGGGGGGTGGCCAGGGGGTGGTCAGAGGGGCAGTGTTTTGGCAGGTCGTCGCCGTGCGTGTGCATGCGCAGCCACGGACCCAGCCATTCTCCGGCCGTTTTTGTCGTGGGAGCCGGGGGTTTTACCCAGCGCGGCTGCTAGCCCCACACCTGTCGCAGGATCGACGAGGGCTCGCCGACGATTTTTGCATCGTAAAATGCCACAGTTCCCACGCCGGCACTGGAACGTAGCCTCCAAATCGGTGAATTCAGCCTCTTGTGTCATTGAGAGAGTTCAGCATGATGATATGTTATTTCCTTTCTCAACTTCCACCTCACCCTTATTCTGTTATCTGACATGAAGTTCGTGCTGCAGATGTGAACGTGGACATCTCACTTTCCACGTCGCTTCATTACCCCAACCCTCCCCTTCTGATTTTCTGCCCAACCACAGCAGACCCAGGAGGAGATCAGTATCACAGCTCCAATGAGTAAACACTGTCATCTTTAGAGGCCGGGAAATAGTTGGGATTCACCAGTTCAGAAGGAAAGGGTAGCTTATGTGCCAGCTCATCAATAACCCAGGTGGCAGAAAGTCCTGCTGAAGCAGACTCAGATGAGAACACTGATGGGGCAACACCCAGGAGAATGATGATGATGCTGCAGAATTAAATGTTTTGTCCATTTGTAGGCCGACCAGATAACCTCCTGTCTCTGACAAGGAGCATGGAGGAAGCCAGCTTTATAAGTGGCAGAGGGCATCGTGCAGAGTTTGGAGCCAATACTTTCCAGTGTGAAAGTGGTGTCCAGCTCAATGACAGCATTTGCAGAGCCACCTGTGATGCAGCATCTGATGGTCGATGGATCAGCTTCCACTGCAGCAGAAGGAGAAGTCAACCAATGTTGACTGAGGTTCATATTTGCTGCCATGCAGTTTCGTCTGCCACCTTGCAGGCTCTTGTGGAATTCCAACCATCTGTCCTCTCGCTAATAGTGTAGACTTCACCTCGTTAACATATTTGTGCAATTAATAAGGCTTAAGTTAACAAACTGTACAAGATGTAAGATTATTGATAAAAAAGTCTTAATTTGTATGTATTGTTGAAATGTTGTTAAGTGCCAAGAGACTATACTGTAGCTTTAAGAAAAAACATGTGGTGTTATAGCTGGGGCACATTATCACATTTGGCTCCAGTGAGGCTAGCATTAGCAGTAAAAGGAAGGCATGAGTGGGATGCAGACTGGCTCGGAGGATGTCTGAGAGCTAGAATTGTAAGTGTAGGGCACAAGTTCAGATTATTTTGTTGTCGGGAAGCCCGAAGCATTCTTCCCATTCGTCACGAATTGCAAACAAAAGCTTAAAAATTATTAGCTGTGTTGGCACCGATGCAGAACTTGTGCTGAATGTTGCAAAGGCTGCCTGCTAAAATGGTATAAAACAGGGGAGCATCACTAATGTCTTTGCATTTGCCTGGCGATAGCATTCATCTCAAGACACTTGTGAAAGGGGCTCTTGCCGGGAGAAAAAGGTAGGATTTGCTCGGAAGTTCGCACTTGTGTAAGACATTGGCGCGATTCAGCGGCTTCAAGTTAAAGTCTGCTGAACGGTGCGTTTAACGGAGTGTTTCTTGGCGCCCACAGCACCGAGAAAGGCCCGCTATTCAACCACACTTTGCCATTTTTTTGGGCCTCGGCGAGGAACATCTCGTCAAGGCCACTCTTTAAGTAATTTCCTGCACTGACGAGCTCAGATCGCCAGTGCAAGATGACTACTCACGGATCGGGGCATAATTTTTAAAGACATCCCTGAATTTTTGACCCCCTTCAGTGACCCCCGCCACGGCCTCAGGACCCCCTCAGATGGATATTAGAGAGGGGAGTGGTAAATCCATGAAGAGAACCAAAGTATACTATGGGAATTAGTATCCAAGCAAACACTCGCAGTTCATCCAATGGGAAGGAATCTGGGATACTTCCTCACTGATTCCTCCTCTTCCTGAAGTGGCCTCTGAATGCCTGCTGGCAATGACTGTGGCCTCTTAATGGCAATGCCATGCAGGTTGCAGCAGACCACCACAAACATTGGCACCCACTCCAGTGTGCACTGGAGGTTTCCTGCTAAGTAGTCCAGGTATCAGAAGCATTGCTTTAGCTATTGATGACCTGCTCCACAATGTTCCTGTTGACTCTGTTGCTCTCATTAAAAGCATTTTGTCCTCACATGACTGGGTGGTGAGGTAGAGCCATGAGCCACATGCATAGAAAGTCACCTTTGTCTTGTTCTCCATAGTAGTGTGACGAATATATCGCTGCTACTGTTAGTATAGCAAGCTTTCATCAATATGATGACTGGTGCATGGTCATACATCAACTATATATGAATGGAGTGGTAGTCCTTATGGTTCCTATGTCTCTGGTTGATGACATGCAGAGGCAATTGCATGCACTCAATAGCTTCCTACTCCCATTGGAATCCAATATCATGGCAAGTTAATGTATTTGTTCATTCTGTTTCTTTCTGCTGAGGGAGAAAACAAGGTGTTCCTCTCTCCTGCCATAGACAGTCTTTGTGACTTCCCAGATGCATGAAAGATGCTGGACATGTCTACTGTACCTACTTGGGAAAAGGTTAGTCACATAGAATTTCAATACAACTGTGACCTTTACAACCACTGTCCTCACCCTCGTACAGGGCTCCTAATTTAAAGAGGTGGCACAGTACTTTGGCCACCTCGTTGTTGAAGGTAAGTCACCCCATCTCTGCTCCTGGGTTAAGTGGAGGTAATTAAAATGCATCCAAAGGTCCTGTGGCGGGTAGGACCTTCTGTGGAGCGCCCTCCACCTCCTTCCTCTTTGCAGAGCTTCCTCATTCTGCACCCTCCGCACCATGTTGTAGACTTGGTCCCCATATCCCCCCCCCCTTATTTCCACTGACGTCAGTTTTGCCAGGGTTCCTTGTTGCCTCACTCGGTCAAACGTTGCCTTGATGTCAGGGGCAGCCACTCTCACCTCAACTCGAGCTCAGCTCTTTTGTCTATGTTTGGACCAAGAGTGAAATGAGTTCTGGAGCTGAGTGGCCCTGGCAGAACCCAAACTATGTGTCAGTGCGCAGGTTGGTGATTGCTGTGTCAGTGTTGCGAAATAGCACTGTCTACAACACCTTGCCACACTTTGGTGGTGAGAGAGAGTAGACTGGGACACTAATTAGCAAATGCACATCAGCTGCGAGACCTGTGTTGCAGTATTCCCTACAGTTCTCTTTGTGAAAATTGCTGACACCTCATCCTTTTGAACTTCTCCAGCTCCATCCATTGATTTCTTTAAAAGTGGACAATTGAGAATAACACTTCAGCTAATTTGCATGTTTCCCTCTAATTGGTGCTTAACAAGCACTTAACTAGCAAAATAACCTTTAATGTGCAGACTGTGCATTAAGGTGCATTATATTTGAGTACCAACAAATTGTGGACTATGCAAGAATTACCTTGATCAATTTGTGCAAATTCCCTGATTTACATATGTTTTACATGTGATTTACGCATAATAGGTATACATGTTCTTTTCTACACGTGGAATATTAACCTGAGGATAAACTAAAGTCCATCTGTTTCTTTCAAGCTGTCTTTTTAGTCATTTAATCTTGTATCTTTCTACAGACTTACAGGTCATGAATTTTGATGTTCATTCTATTATTTGACCATAAGAAATTTAATTTCCTACACTTCTGTTCTCACCCTTTTCCTTCCGTCAGAGAACCACGATAAGGCTCCTCATGTCCTCATCTCCACACCAGTCAATGTATTATATCCATAATGTTGGTCACGTCCAGCGTGATGCCATGACCAGACACATTGTTCCCTTGTGTCCTCTTTCAGCATTCAAAAGGATGCTTTCCTCTGTGTCGCCGTAGTTGACTCCTCAATTGTCCCCCAACAACTCTCCCCCTTCCCACAGCATAATGCAGGAAGTGAAATACCTGCCCTTTCACCTCCTCCCCTGCCACCATGAAGGGCCCCAAATACTCCTTCTAGGTCAAAGACTGATTTAATGTAGTTCTTTCAACTGACTATGCCATATTCACTGATGTGGTTTCCTTTAAAAATATGAAATGATTTGAATGCTGGAAAACTGAAATTATAAACATAAAATGTTGGGAGGTAATATGCAGCAGGGTGGCAGCATTTATGGAGAGAAAAATACATATTTTATAACTCTTTCATGGGATGTGGCTATCCCTAGTTTCCCTTGAGAAGGTGGTGGTATCTTCTTGATCCGCGGAAGTCCATGTGGTGTGGTTACCCCCACAATGCTGCTAAGAAGGGACTTACAGGATTTGGACCCAGCGACAGGGAAGGAAAGGTGATATAGTTCCCAGTCGAGATGGTGTGTGGCGTCGAGGAAAACCTGCAGGTGGAGGTGTTCACATGCATCTGCTGCCCTTGTTCTTCTAAGTGTTAGAGGCCATGGGTGCTGTCGAAGGAGCTGCAGGGTACCTTTTATGCTGTTGCCACTGCACGTAGGTGGTGGAGGGAGTGAATGTTTAAGGTACTGGAGGGGGTGCCAATCAAGTGGAATGCTTGACCCTGGGTGATGTCGAATCTCTTGAGTGTTGTTAGATTCGTACTCACCTCGGTAAGTTAAGGGTATTCCATCACACTCCTGACTAATTACCACTGAATTCAGTTTGCTAGGGTTCCTTAATGCTGCACACAGTCCAAAGTTGCCTTGTTGTCAAGGGCAGTCACTCTCACCTCACCCCTTGAGACAGTAATGTGGTCTGGAGCTGATTGGCCCTGACAGAATCCAAACTGAGCACCAGTGAGCAGGTTATTGCTGTGTAAGTGCCAGTTGATAGCATTGTTTATGAAACGTTCCACCACATTGCTGATAATCGAGAGTAGACTCATAGGGCAGTAGGCAATTGGCCAGGTTGGATTTGTCCTGCTTTTTGTGGACAGGATATACCAGGGTAATTTTCCACATTGCCGGGTAGATGGCAATGTTGCCACTCTACTGGAACAGCTTTGCTAGGTGTGCGGATGGAGCACAAGTCTTCTGGACTAGTGCTGGAATGGTGTCAAGGTCCTTGGCTATCTTGGAATTAGGTGGAGTGAATTGAAGTGGATGAAGACTGACACCTGTGATGCTGGGAAACCTCAAGAGGAGGCCAAGATGGGCATTTTTGGCTGAATATGGTTACATATGCTTTCGCCTTACCTTTTGCACTGATGTGTTGTGATCCCCCATCATTGAGGTTGGAGACATTTGTGGCATCTCCTCCTTTGGTTATTTGTTTAATTGTCCACTAACATTGGCGAGTGGATGTGGCAGGACTGCAGAGTTCTGATTTGATCTGTTGATTAGGGGACTGCCTGGCTTTGTCTATCACAAGCTTCTGTTGTTTGGTATGCAAGTAGCCCTATGGGTTGCAGTTTTACCAGGTTGATGCCTTATTTTAAAGTATGCCTGGTGTTGCGCCTGGCATGCTCTCCTGCACTCTTCATTGAAGCAGGATTGATCCCCTGGCTGGGTGGTAATGGTAGAGTGGGGGATATGCTGGGCCATGAAGTTACAGATTGTGATTCAATACAATTCTGCTGCTGCTGATGGTCCACAGGACTTCATAGATGAAGTTTTAAGTTGCTAGTATGTTCAAAACCTATCCTTTTTAGCACAGGAGTACCACCACAAAACACATTGGAGAGCATCATTAATGTGAATATGGGTCTTTGTCTCAAGCAGGACACTTCTAGCAATGTTGGAAAGGACAGATGTATCTGTAACAGGTAGATGGGTGAGGATGAGATCAAGTTGATCATTCCCTCTTGTTGGTTCTGTTACCACCTACAGCTACATCCTTCAGGACTCAGCTAAGCTGGTCAGTAGTGGTGTCAAAGAGCTACTCTTGTGATGGGCTTTGAACTCTCCGGAGTACATTCTGTGAAATTCCCACACTCAGTGAATCTTTCAATTGGTATTCAATATGGGAAGTACTGATTCATCAGCTGAGATGGTGCAGTCACTGGTAACCAGCAGGAGGTTTCCTTGCTCATGTTGCAATGAGACGTAATCAGTTTCAGAGTCAATGTTGACAACTCTCAGGGCAACTTCGTCCTGACTGTATACCACTGTGCTGCCTCTTCCAGTGGGTCTATCCTGCCAATGGAACAGGCATAGCCAGGGACGGTGGGGGAAATGGTGGTGCCTCAGGCATTATCTGTAAGGTATGATTCGATTACAATGACTATGTCAGCTTGGTTCCTGACTGGAAATAATGGGTTTGATGTTATCAGATGAGTGGAAACTCATGCCCACAGCTTGGCAATTTAAACACAGGTGGCATCCTAATTGGTTGCCCGTGAGGCCTCCATCCTTAATTGGTTTGCAGGCAGGCCGGCTCCTTAGCTGCTGACGAAATCACCAGGTGACATGGTCATTGCTAAAGAACACAGGAGAACCCAGCAGCTAGGAATGTGAGGAGACAAAAAGGAAAACATTCACAGGGCCGAGCATCAGAGGGCAAAAACTTCACAGAATTAATTGGGGTCACAGGTGCTGCCTTCTCTGCTTGTGGTTCCTTTATTGGCCTGTGAGGCCTTCCCTGCACCCTCTGCACTTCTATTAGAAGCCACTCTCCATTTTAGCTGGCAACCTCCTTCCACAGTGTGAAATTGCCTCTCGATCAGCTGACTGCTCAGTAAAAGGCCCTCAATCGGACCTTTACATATGTGAATTGGCTAATCTGTCAGCTTCTGGTCATGCTGTTGCCCTGACAGCACTGGGTCCTCGTAATTTTACTGGCTCACCTGCCTCCTTTCTCACTTTCTGGAGGCTGGTATAATTCAGTCCAACATTTTCCAGGCCAATGATCTTTCAGCAGAACTGCCTTCCTACCCCTCATAGAATCACAGAATCACTACAGTGCAGAAGGAGGCCGTTCGGCCCATCAAGTCTGCATTGACCCTCTGAAAGAAAGAGGCCCACTCCCCTGCCCTGTCCCTATAATCCCACCTAACCTGGACACTGAGGATCAGTTTTATCAGGGCCAATCCACCTAACCAGCAAATCTTTGGACTGTGAGAGGAAACCGGAGCACCCGAAAGAAACACACGCAGACACGGGGAGAAAATGCAAACTCCACCCAGATAGTAACCCAAGGCCACAATTGAACCCGTGTCCCTGGTGCTGTGAGGCAGCAGTGCTAACCACTGTGCCAATCTTGCTAATCACTGGGTCACCTGGTGGCTGGTCTAGTTCAACTTCTGGACAATGGTAACCCCCAGGATGTTGATAGTGGGGGATTTCATGATAGTAATGCCATTGAATGTCATGGGGCAATGGTTAGATTCTCTCTTGTAGGAAATGGTTATTGATTAGCATTTGTACGAATGTTGGTGTGAATGTTACTTGCCGCTTGTCAGCTCAAGCCTGTATATTGTCCAGGTCTTGCTGTATTTGGCCATGGACTGCTTCAGTATCTGAAGAACCGTGAATGGTGCTGACATAATGCAATTATTAGCGAACTTCTGACATTATGATGGAAGCAATGTAATTGACGAAGCAGCTGAAGATGGGTGGATCCAGGACACAACCCTGAGGAACACCTCCAGTGATGTCCTGGAGTTAAGATGACTGACCTCCAACAGCCACAACCATTCTCCTTTGTCCTAGGTAGGACTCCAACGAGGGGAGAGTTTTCCAGGATTCCCATTGGTTCCAGTTTTAATCTTTGATGCTACATTCAGTTAAATCCGGCCTTGATGTCAAGATCTGTCGTTCTTACCTCAGTTCTTTTGTCCATGTTTGAATCACGGCTGTATTGAGGTCAGGAGCGGATTGGCCTTGATAAGGACCCAAACTTGGCAGTGAGCATGTTATTGGTAACCAAGTGTCATTTGACAATACTGTTGACGACACCTTTCGTCACTTTACTGATGGTCGAGAGTAGGGTAATAGTGCGATAATTGGATGTATCTTGAATTTTCTGTACAGGACATACCTGGGCAATTTTTCACATTGCTGGGTAGATGCCAGTGGTGTAGCTGTACTGGAACAGCTTCGCTAGGGTCTCAGAAAGCTCTGGAGTACAGGTCTTCAGGACTATTCCCAGAATATTTTCTGGGCACACAGCCTATGTAGTATTCAGTGCCTTAATCTGTTTCTTGATATGATGTGGAATGAATTGAATTGGCTGAAGACTGGCATCTGTGACCTTCCAGAGAAGGTTGACATAGATCACTGAAGATTGAAGGAAATGCTTCAACCTTATGGTTTTCACTATGGTTTTCTCTCCCATCATTAAGGCTAGAGTTATTTGTGGAGCCCCCTCCTCCAGAGAGTTGTTTAATTGTCCACTACCATTCACTATTGATACATAATACTGTCCCCCAGTCTCTGAACCACACCCATCAATGATGGTTTGCACTGTTCTATTCCAGAAAGCAAGTTGTTGAAGGGTACACCCAAAACCAATCTTTGTACACTTTCATAATCATTTATTTACAGAGTTACAGATTTCTAGCATTTACTTCTTAATCCAACAAACACAATTTCAATCTGTCTCAATGGATTAGGAGCTCAAATGAATCCCCAGTTAATGACCACCTCCTGCAAGCAATTAAACATTATTAATATGCAATTAACATACACTGCTCCCAACCTGCTGCTTTCCAGGTCTTCCTCCTCAATATCCATCAGTATAGCCAAGGACTCAGATTCACCATTTTCTGTATGTCTCCCAGAAATTGTGGGCTCTCTTCAATGAGAAATGTTAGAGAGCAAAGACTGTGAGGAGTAAAATGTTTGTTCAGGAGGACGGTGTGAGATTTAAAGGGTTCACCCTGGGAAGGGGAGTGCTCAGTCGGCACGTTGAAGGTACGTGGAGGTGGAGGTGGTAAGAAGGATCCCAGGCAGACATTCCCGTGTAGCGCAGATGATCTCTCAGCTGCACATTGCTATGGAAATGAGAGAGTGATGGCTGCCAGCTGAGACTTGCATGGTACTCATGCTACAGGACCTCAAAGGGTCATTGAACCTTTGGCTGCACTGGATCTACATCCACAGCAGCATACTCCAGCAGCTCATTTACTTTGTAACCTGTCTGGAAAAAAGACTCTCTCTCCACTTCTATTAATGTCACCTCTTATGAAGCAGGAGTCAGCCCTTCCCCACCTCTTATCTATTCTTCACCTCTTGTGCCTCACACAGTGTATAGCGTACCACACAATGCTGCTGATACCCCTTTAAACACACATCCTTCATTCATAGAACATACAGTGCAGAAGGAGGCCATTCAGCCTATCGAGTCTGCACCGACACACTTAAACCCTCACCTCCACCCTATCCCCGTAACCTAGTAACCCTCCTAACCTTTTTGGACACTAAGGACAATTTAGCATGGCCAATCCACCTAACCTGTAAGTCTTTCAACTGTGGGAGGAAACCGGAGCACCCGGAGGAAACCTACGCAGACACGGGGAGAACGTGCAGACTCCGCACTGGCGCTGTGAAGCCACAATGCTAGCCACTTGTGCTACCATGCTGCCAGGTGCTTCAGCCTGCCCACTCCCCCTCATTAGACAGCAATCCTGGAGGTGGGCTCTTAATTGGTTGGCTCCCGGATGCCTGTTAATCAGCGGTTCAGGTTCCTGACCTGGGAATAGCCCCAGAGGCCATGGTGGCACCATTTCAGCTCTGTTTCTCTCTCCCAAACAGGTATGGCCGAGCAAGCCATTCAGTTTAGGGATGGGCAACAAATGCTGGCCTTGCCAGCGACACTCACACCCCATGAAATAAAATAAAAGTATTTCCAGCTTTTCTATTTCAATTTGCAGTCTCCTCTTATATTGAGGATACCAACACAGGTTGTCATGACAGCAGTGCAGAATATGTATTTTCAGTCCCCCTAGTTCCTCTCTGTCTTTCTATCCGCAGCCTCCTACAATGTTTCAAGAAGCTCAACTTTAGCCGGAGGAACAGCATCTCTTCTGTTGATTAAGGGCTTTGTGGCCTTTCAGACTCTAAGAATTCAACAATTTCAGACCATAATCATGGTCCCATTTTTCCCCAAATGATTCTGCCATTCCTTTTACACCTGCTCCGGCCTCATATTTTATTTTGTTACTTGTCCCATTTCCATCTCCTTTTGCCCTCTTGTGCCTTTTATCATTTAATCTCTCTTGCCTTCTGCCATGTCACAGACCTCCCTCTTTTATTTGCTGCTCCTCCTTGCCCTGCCTTTGTACTTGCTTAAAACGTAAACCATCTCTATTTCTTTACTCGTTCCGATGAAATATTAATTCTGTTTCTGACTCCACAGATGCTGCCTGACCGTTGAATATTTTCAGCTATTTTCTGCTTGTATTCCAACTTCCTTGTGCTTCGTTCTATGAGCAATACTGAAACCTAGCACATTAAGTCACTTGCAATCTTAATCTGTAAGGAATACGAACAATCCTGCAGGTTATTTAATGGAATCAGGAAGGAAATAAACCATCTCAATGACAATTTACAATGTTTGTGTGACCACTCGAGAACAAATAATGACAGATGGTAATTGAATCAGGAAGCAGTTCCATATTTATGGAGATTTATGGACAGGGGCTGGTTTAGCACAGTGGGCTAAACAGCTGGCTTGTAATGCAGAACAAGGCAGCAGTGCGGGTTCAATTCCCGTACCAGCCTCCCCGAACAGGCATGTGGAGACTAGGGGCTTTTTACAGTAACTTCATTGAAGCCTACTTGTGACAATAAGCGATTATTATTATTAGAACATAGAACATAGAACTGTACAGCACAGAACAGGCCCTTCGGCCCTCGATGTTGTGCCGAACATTGTCCGAAACCAAGATCAAGCTATCCCACTCCCTGTCATTCTGCTGTGCTCCATGTGCCTATCCAATAACCGCTTGAAAGGTCCTAAAGTGTCCGACTCCACTATCACAGCAGGCAGTCCATTCCACACCCTAACCACTCTCTGAGTAAAGAACCTACCTCGGACATCCCTCCTTTACCTCCCACCCTGAATCTTATAGTTATGCCCCCTTGTAACAGCTACATCCACCTGAGGAAATAGTCTCTGAACATCCACTCTATCTATCCCCCTCATCATCTTAAAAACCTCTATTAGGTTACCTCTCATTCTCCTCCGCTCCAAAGAGAAAATCCCTAGCTCCCTCAACCTTTCCTCAGAAGACCTATCCTGCAAACCAGGCAGCATCCTGGTAAATCTCCTTTGCACCCTTTCCAATGCTTCCACATCCTTCCTATAGTGAGGTGACCAAAACTGTACACAATACTCCAAATGTGGTCTCACCAGGGTCAGGTACAGTTGCAGCATAACCCCGCGGCTCTTAAACTCAAGCCCCCTGTTAATAAACGCTAACACACTATAGGCCTTCCTCACGGCTCTATCCACTTGATGACAACCTTCAGAGATCTGTAGACATGAACCCCAAGATCTCTCTGTTCCTCCACATTCCTCAGAACCCTGCCGTTGACCCTGTAATCCGCATTCAAATCTTTTCTACCAAAATTAATCACCTTGCACTTATCAGGGTTAAACTCCATCTGCCATTTTTTGGCCCAGCTCTGCATCCTATCAATGTCTCTTTGCTGCCTACAACAGCCCTCCACCTCATCCACTACTCCACCAGTCTTGGTGTCATCAGCAAATTTACTGACCCACTCTTCAACTCCCTCCTCCAAGTCATTGCTAAAAATCACAAATAGCAGAGGACCCAGCACTGATCCCTGTGGTACACCGCTGGTAACTGGTCTCCAGTCTGAAAATTTTCCATCCACCTCCACCCTCTGTCTTCTATGTGATAGCCAGTTACTTATCAAATTGGCCAAATTTCCCTCTATCCCACACCTCCTTACTTTCTTCATAAGCCGACCATGGGGAACCTGATCAAACGCCTTAGAATTCAATCAAATTTGTGAGGTAAGACTTACCCTTCACGAATCCGTGTTGACTATCCCTGATTAAGCTGTATCTTTCCAAATGGTCATAAACCCGATCCTTCAGGACCTTTTCCATTAACTTACCGACCACCAAAGTAAGACTAACTGGCCTATAATTACCAGGGTCATTCCTATTCCCTTTTTTGAACAGAGGAACCACATTCGCCACTCTCCAGTCCTCTGGCACTATCCCCGTGGAGAGTGAGGACCCAAAGATCAAAGCCAAAGGCTCTGTAATCTCACCCCTTGCCTCCCAAAGAATCCTTGGATATATCCCATCTGGCCCAGGGGACTTGTTGACCCTCAGGTTTTTCAAAATTGCTAATACAGCCTTCCTCAGAAATGAAAAATGAAATGAAATGAAATGAAAATCGCTTATTGTCACAAGTAGGCTTCAAATGAAGTTACTGTGAAAAGCCCCTAGTCGCCACATTCCGGCGCCTATTCGGGGAGGCTGATACGGGAATTGAACCGTGCTGCTGGCCTGCCTTGGTCTGCTTTCAAAGCCAGCGATTTAGCCCTGTGCTAAACAGCCCCTATCTGTGTTCTAAACAGGACATCTACCTCCTCCAACCTACCCGCCTGTATCACACTCTCATCCTCAAAAACATGGCCCCTCTCCGTGGTGAACACTGAAGAAAAGTATTCATTCAACGCCTCTCCTATTTCTTCTGACTCCATGCACAAGTTCCCACTACTGTCCTTGACCGGCCCTAACCTCACCCTGGTCATTCTTTTATTTCTCACATAAGAGTAAAAAGCCTTGGGGTTTTCGTTGATCCGACCCACCAAGAACTTCTCATGCCCCCTCCTAGCTACCCTAAGCCCTTTTTTTTAGCTCATTCCTTGCTACCTTGTAACCCTCAGGCGACCCAACTGAACCTTGTTTTCTCATCCTTACATACACTTCCTTTTTCCTCTTGACAAGACATTCAACCTCTTTTGTGAACATGGTTCCCTCACACGGCCATTTCCTCCCTGCCTGACAGGGACATACCTATCAAGGACACGCAGTATTTGTTCCTCGAACAAGCTCCACTTTTCATTTGTGCCTTTCTCTGACAGTTTCTGTTCCCATCTTATGCTCCCTAATTCTTGCCTAATCACATCATAATTACCCCTCCCCCAATTATAAACCTTGCCCTGCCGTATGGCCCTATCCCTCTCCATTGCAGTAGTGAAAGACACCGAATTGTGTCACTGTCTCCTAAGTGCTCTCCCACAAACAAATCTAACACTTGGCCCAGTTCATTACCCAGTATCAAATCCAATGTGGCCCCCCGTCTTGTCAGCCTATCCACATATTGTGTCAGGAAACCCTCCTGCACACTCTGTACAAAAACTGCCCCATCCGACCTATAGAGGTTCCAATCAATATTTGGAAAGTTAAAGTCACCCATGACAACTACCCTGAGACCTTCACACCTACCCATAATCTGTTTTGCAATTTCTTCCTCCACATCTCTATTACTATTTGGGGGCCTATAGAAAACTCCTAACAATGTGACCACTCCTTTCTTATTTCTAACTTCGGCCCATATTACCTCAGTAGGCAGATCCCCTTCGAATTGCCTTTCTGCAGCCGTTAAACTATCCTTGATTAACAATGCTACTCCTCCACCTCTTTTACCACCTTCCCTACTCTTACTGAAACATCTATACCCCGGAACTTCCAACAACCATTCCTGTCCCTGTTCTAACCTTGTCTCCGTAATGGCCACAACATCGTAGTCCCAAGTACCAATCCATGCTCCAAGTTCACCTACCTTATTCCAGATGCTCCTTGCGTTGAAATAGACACACTTCAACCCACCTTTCTGTCTGCCAGTACACTCCTGCGACCTTGATACCCTCCTCAGTATCTCACTACTCTCAACACTGGCGTCTGGATTAAAGTTCGTTTTCCCATCCCCTGACAAATTAGTTCAGACCCCCCCGAAGAGCCGCAGCAAATTTCCCTCCCAGGATATTGGTGCCCCTCTGGTTCAGGTGCAAATTGTCCTGTCTGTACAGGTCCCACCTTCCCCAGAATGTGCTCCAATTATCCACGTAACTGAAACCCTCCCTCCTACACCATCCCTGCAGCCATGTGTTTATCTGCACTCTCTCCCTGTTCCTCACCTCGCTAGCACGTGGCACCGGCAACAAACCAGAGATGACAACATGGTTTGTCCTGGCTCTCAGCTTCCACCCGAGCTCCCTAAATTCCTGTTTTATATTCCCGTCCCTTCTCTTACCTATGTCGTTGGTACCGATGTGTACCATGACTTGTGACTGTTCCCCCTCCCCCTTAAGGATTCTGAAAACACGGTCCGAGACGTCACAAACCCTGGCACCCGGGAGGCAACGTACCATCCGTGAGTCTCTTTTGTTGCCACAGAACCGTCTATCTGTCCCTCTAACTATTGAATCCCCAATAACTATTGCTCTCCTGCTCTCTCTCCTTCCCTTCTGAGCCACAGGGACGGACTCAGTGCTGGAGATCCGTTCACCGTGGCTTACCCCTGGTAGGTTGTCCTCCTCAACAATATCCAAAGCGGTATACTTGTTACTGAGGGGAACGACCACAGAGGATCCCTGCACTGACTGCTTCCTCCCAGCCCCTCTCACCGTCACCCATCTATCTTGATTCTTCGGAGTAACTACATCCCTGAAGCTACTATCTATGACCACCTCTGCCTCCCGAATAATCCGAAGTTCATCCAGCTCCAGCTCCAGTTCCCTAACGCGGTTTCTGAGGAGCTGGAGATGGGTGCACTTCCTACAGGTGAAATCAGCAGGGACACTGAGGGCGTCCCTCACCTCAAACATTCTGCAGGAGGAACATTGCACTGCCTTCCCTGCCATCCCCTCTAGATAAAACAAGAAAAAGAAAGAAAGAGCTTACCTGTTATTCACTCTACCGCTTAGGTTAGAGGAGGTGGCAGGGTGGGGGACACTACAAGTGTCGTGTCTAGGTTTTAGGAACCGCCCAACTTAAATACAGGTAAAAATAAAACACTTAACCAGCAACCACTGCGTCCCGCATGAGAACAGCAATCAGCTGTTACGGGCCCGCGCAAACAATTTAAATCTTTACTACTTACCCAGCAGTCACTCTGTCCGCACTCCGACCGGATTCAGCTGGAAACCCCCAACAGTAGTTTTTTTTTTAAATGTACTCCTCTTCTCTACAAGCACTCACTCAGCAACCACTGTGCCCCGCACGAGAACAGCAATCAGCTGTTATGGGCCTGTGCAAACAATTTAATTCTTTACTATTACCTGGAAGTCACTCTGTCCTCACTCCAACCGGATTCAGCTGGAAACTCCCAACAGTAAGTTTAAAAAAAAAATGTACTCCCCTTCTCAGCAAGCACTCACTCAGCAACCACTGCGCCCCACACAAGAACACCTCAGGGAAAAGAAAAACTACTTACCAGTCACCAGCCAATCGCTTACCTTCAGGCTGTGATGTCACGGTTCAACTTCTTTCTACTTCTACCTGTCCTCGAGTCTCCCTCTCCCTCTTGATCTTTACTTGGCTGGGATCCTTACAGTGATTGTTTTTTTTTGGTTAGAGGAGGAGGTAGGAAGGGAAACACTGAAGAAGTGTTTGGGGTTTAACTGTCACTTGACAATAGCTCCTCCACAAACCACCTTCTAGATACAGTGACCGCAATGCACTGATGCAAATTTTCCCCACAACAGCCAATCAGCAGCTCCGCTCTACTGCCCTCTGCTGGATTATTATTATATTTCTCAATGGAACCATGTGCTAGTCTCATGAATTTTCAATATCCTCCTGAAAGAACCACAAATACCCAGTAGTCTATTGGCCTAAGGCAACTTCTCTCAGTTGACTCTCAAAATATCTTCTGAAGTTGTATTTTTAATTCATTTACAGGATGTGGGTGTTGCTGGCTCGGCAAGCATTTACTGTGCATCCCTAGTTGCCCAGGTAAGGATAGCCGACTGCTATTGCCTTGATAGTTCGGGCAGACAAAATTAATTTTTATTTTCCTATTCATAGCTGAAAGAAGAAGAAATGGAGGAGGAGCATACATCAAGGCATCTGCTAAAATATAGTAAAATTTGTAAAGGCATAACTAAAAATGAAAAATAAGTCGAAATTAATTTGATTTTAAAAATTTTTAACCTAAAGAAATGTCACTTGGTTCAATACTGCTCAAAATCTAATAGTTATTGATATAAAACATCAGTAATTAGGGGGGAGAGTGATGGAAAATACAAAATAAAAATTGCTCAGTCTTCATAGAATCCCCACAGTGCAGAAGGAGGCCATTACGCCCATCGAGTTTGCACTTACCCTCCAAAAGCCACTCCCCTGCCCTATCCCTATAACCCTGTAACTTCACCTAATCTGTACATCTTTGGATTGTGGGAGGAAACCCATGCAGACACGGGGAGAAAGTGCAAACTTTGCGTAGTCACTCAAAGCCAGAATCAAACCCAGGACCTTCGTGCTGTGAGACCCCAGTACTAATCACTGTGCCAACATGCCGCCCATATTTTGCTATTCCCATTCAGGAAGCAGGGTGCTGCTTGATCCACTGATTAACAACACCAATGATAAAGTATCCTTAAGGCCAAGTAAAGTTTGGTGAATAATATTCTGGCCAATAATAAAAAAATATCTTATTTACTTTAGTGCACACTTTCCTTTGTTTATGGTTGCCACAGTTGCAAAATAATTCTGCACGCCTTCCTATTGCACAAGGAATATCAGTTTCATGCAGATACAATAATGGAAATTCCCTGGAGTGATAGCAGGCATGAAAGGTTATTGTTAAGAAGAAAGATTTGAAGAATTGGTTTTATTTTCATTGCAAAAACAATTTTGATGAAATATCCACTAATGCAACCCCATCATTATGGTCAAAATCAAGAAATGTCCACAGAAGTAAATGATATGCTTGCTCAGTATTAATAACATATCCTCTCTCCTTAGTTACATACCTTACTTAGCTAGTCCAGGGAGCTTAAGCAAAAGGGGGCAGAGCCAAGGCTTAGACACTCACAAGTACATCTGAGTGGTACTGCTGAAATTCAACCAACGAATACCATGCAGCTTTGGTAAGCTTCTTGTTTGCCTGCCTGCCACAAAATAGCATTATTAGCAGGTAGGAGATTAGCATAGGAGTAAAACATCAGTGGCAGCTTGCTTCTGAAATTGGCTAGGAGGCCGAGAGTAGAGAGAAGTGATAAATGTTTGATTTTTTTAGACTTCTTTGTTCATTTTAAGGGATGTGGGCGTCGCTGGATGGTCCGGCATTTATTGCCCACCCCAAACTGCCCTCCACTGCCCTGCACTGTGGGTGTACCTACACCTCATGGACTGCAGCGGTTCAAGAAGGCAGCTCACCACCACCTTCTGAAGGGCAACTAGGGATGAGCAGTAAATGCTTGCCGAGCCAGCAATGCCCACATCCTGTAAATGAATTAAAAATACAACTTCAGAAGATATTTTGACAGTCAACTACACATTGGTGTGGATCTGGAGTTGCACGTAGGCCAGACCAGGTAAGGGTGGCAGATTTCCTACCCTAAAGGACATTCATGAACCAGATGGGTTTTTATGACAATCGTTTCATGGTCATCACTAGACTTTTAATGCAGATTTTAAAGAATTCCAAAATCTGTGTTGGGATTTGAACCCAGGTCCCCAGACCCTGTCCTGGGTCTGTGGAATACTATTCAGTGACAAAACCACCACCCCACTGCCTTCCTCAGTTGTGCCCCCAGGAATCAGTATCAGGACCATTTATTTTCGAATAATAATAACAAGATTTTCTTTTTAGGCTGATCCAAACAAAAAAAGAAATCAAGCTTTTTTATTGCTGAAGAAAGAGTGTTGTTGGGTAAAGGCTGAGATTGGATGGGAAAAGCGGTGTTGAGCCTGCCGGTGGCAATGGCGGCTATTCCCACCATATAGTCCGAGAAGAAAAATAATTGCAGGCATGGGTTTCATGACGTGTCAGTGGTGGGCAGCCTCGGATTCACCCACCCAACATCAAATCAGCAACTCGATGATCTGGACACCATTTTTTAAAACCACTCAAGCGCACAGCTTGCAAACCAGGAAGTAATCTTCACCCAGGTGCACTCCAGAACCAAGTTCACACCACCGGCACACCCTGGCTTTACCTTGGCATCCCTGGCACAATCCTCTCCCCGCTAAGCACTGCGCTCATGTCCGAGCTACCCTGGAGTACTGCTCACGAGATGCTCACCTTCTGAGTCCAGTAGTGCGTCATGCCGTTCTGACATCACTCTGACATGGATGGAAAATGTAATGTGGGGGGATGGTTTCAGCATTTGGGCCTGATAATTATATGTTCCCGATCTTGAGTGGCAGGAAACATAACCCGGTAATGGTCGGGCGGGGGGGGGGGCGGGGGGGTGCAGGTAAACGCTTTGTGCTTTAACATCGACATGAATCACCGCCTTTGGCCTTCTCGCGATATTTCCTGCTCCCATCGCTGAACAAGTCCAATGCAAACAGGAACAGAAACTTTCAGGCTTTGTCAAAGCTTTTCATCTTGCACTCATCATGACAGTTCACAAGAATACCAATATTAAAGGAAACAAGAATTTATACTGCATGAAAAGAGAGTGCTGATTGGTTGGCAAGTGGACAGTGGTTGGGAGAGGCATTGCAGTGGAGAATGTACCAGGGAACTCAAATATTACTGATATTTCCTGATGAGTGCAATATGAAAGGTTTCAACAGCATGTCTCTATTTTTTAGCAACAGTCAAGTTCGGTACTACCAAAAGACTATTAGAAACTGAACTGTAAAAGGGAAACAGAGCAGGTTAACATAGGAAATGAACAAAAACAAATTGAGTCTTGGAAACCAAAACTTCTAACTAACTGAACCCATTGAAAAAATATAAAGGGGCACAGATCAGTCCAAGCTGAGCTATAGTGGCTGATGAGTCCAGTGGTGAAGCAAATTGAAGAAAACTGAAGAAGTCAGAGTCCAGATTCAGAAGCCGGACGATAACATTGCTGGATCTATGCCAACCAGATAGAGTTAAGCAGATTCTGCAAACATGTACCATTGTGATAAAAACTGCGTTGCTAACCTTTGGTTGGTTCAATTGGCTCTGTTTTATAACCTTTGCTCTCGGGTCGCCAGGTATCTTTATGATACGGCCACGAGGTTCAAGTTCAAGTAATGATCAATAACTCAATACACCGATTAGTAAGATTCAAATCAAAGCACATTTATTATATACCGTAATCGCTACTCATGCACAAATTCTACGTCTAAGCTACTTCTACGACTAACAGGCCTATACTTAGCTTCGGACTGGCCCACCAGGTCAGGGGAACAAATGGCCTTTCGTTCGGGTTCTGAGTCTGCAGGATTCGAAGTTGGTACGGACTGGTAGCTAGGAGCACCTGTCTTGTAGCAAGCGTTGACTTAAGACTTACTGGATATCGGCGGCAGCTGCACCGGTCACGGTCAAGGTTGGTTCACGTTGCTGAGTGACCCGGTCAAGAAGAACGATTTGAACTTGGTCGCTTGTGACTGGGCTCTGGGTACTGTGGGGAAGTGAATCATTAACGGCTGGGGGAGTTGAGGTCAGGGGGTTCGCATTCGCGCGCAACCAAATGTCCATTTGGGTTATGAGCCACGTGGAGGATGTCCTCATGGTCCTTCTTCTTCCACTCTTTTCTTCTCTTCTCTTCTCTTCTCTTCACTTCTCTGGTCCTGGAGCATCTGGAGTTCTGTGGGATCAAACATAGTGTCTGTTACTATCTTGGTTTAATATCTCGTACGATAGCCTGTCTGTCCTTTAGTGCCAATTACTCCCTTTATAATTGGTCACTGTGAGTGACTCCCTTATTTTTTTTTTCAAAAACCGAATTTCAGGACAAGACACACTTACAAATACTGAACCAGTGCGAGCCGTCTCGCAGACTGTGCGATTTACCATCCAAATGTTTGAGGATGTAAATAGCATAAGGTTGGCAACCTAATGGTCACCTGAAAACAAAAGAAAACTTTTGAACAAAACTTGCCGAAATGAGGTGCGTATGGGCCGCGACGGGTACGATTTGGATGGAGTCCCCGGGTAGGACGGCGACCAAGGCCGTGTGTGCCCTACCCGAGCGTAGCTGACCAGAGGGGGGGTTCCCGTATTGGTTCTTCCCTCGAACCAGAAGGGCAGTTATGAACTGGGGTCTGTGTGTCCGTCGACAGACGAGTTCCTCTGAACTGGCGTCTGGGACCTAAACAAGTCTTTGTGGACAAATTCTCAGAGGTTTCGGCCGAAAAGGCGTGGGGCCGTGGAAATTTTTTTTTCCGGTCTAACATACAACATTTAACAAAACACCACAAACAACATCAAACATGCTGCAGGTTCCAACAGAAAAGACATGGTTTTCTCCCAAGCGGTTCCTTTTAAAACATCATCTGGACACCTCAGTTATTGGTTGCGAACAGGGTCGCAAAGGGGTTCTCGTTTTGGGAGTCAGACTCCAAGTCGTCAACTTTTCCCGGATACCAAACTCTCGAGTGTATCAGGGCTGATAGGGCTGCATGGTGTGATTTCAGATCACTCTCGTTATCCGGACGAGTCTGTACAAATTATCTCTGTGCCAATAGGTGGTGTCTAGTTCTGTGGGGACGGAATCGGGGTCGTCATTGTAGGTCGGTGGTCGGTGGTGCGGTTTGTTTAGGAAAGTGATCATGAAGGGATCACTTGAATCGTGGTCAGATTCGCTGGGTGTGGGTCCTGTTGCGTGGGGATAGTAGGGAGGCGTGCTGTTGCTATTGTCCGAGTCACAGTCGCTGTCGCTGCTGCTGCAGTCTTTGGGTGTTCCGGGGAGGAGTGTATAGGTCGGGGGTGGAGTCGGGGTTGAGTCCGTGGTTGGGCTGGACGTGTTGGGGAAGGGTAGGGTTACGTTGGCTGTGGGCGGGGCGTGGTCTGCTGCGTCGAGCATGACGTGGTGTGCGTGGTTAGACTGTGGGCCATATGCCTTAAGCTGGTTGATATGGAAACACGCAGTCTTTCCATTGGGGTACTTTATTTTGTAGACGGAAGGGCTTACTTTGTCCGCAATGGAGTACGGACCCGAGTACTTTGGTGACAGGAATGTGCTGGGGTTGTATACTGAGAGAATGACTTGCTGTTCTACACTGAACTCAGTCGCATGCACTGTCTTATCGAAACAGGCCTTGCTCTGTGTCTTTCTTGTGCCCAATTTCACTGCAGCTGCTAGCTGAGCCGTTTTAACATTCTCCACTAATTGTTTGACTGCGTTCTCGTATGTGAGGGCCGTCACTTCGGGGCTGGTCAAGTCTAAGCCTAATAAAAATTCTGTGCCTTTCATGGGGTGTCCGGTCATGAGGGTGTGTGGGGTATAACCTGTGGATGTGGAAACCGTGTTTCGCAAAAACATCAGCGCAAAAGGGAGGACCGAATCCCAAGTGGTGTTGTTTTGCTGGACCATTTTTCTGAGGGTTGATTTTAGGGTCCGATTCATGCGCTCCATGATACCACTCGACTGGGGGTGGTATGCAATGTGGAATTTTGGGGTAATGCCAAATATCATGAGGACGTTCTTCATGACACGTCCCGTAAAATGGGAACCTTGGTTGGATTCAATGCTGCGGGGGAGTCCCTATCTCGTAAAGATGTGGTGGGTGAGGATCTTGGCTGTGGTCTTTGCCGTGTTTGTTCTGGATGGGAATGCTACCACCCATTTTGTAAACGTGTCTATCACCACGAGTATATATTTATAACCATTCCTGCAAGGGGGCAATGGTCCTATATAATCAATCTGGAGGTTAGTCCAGGGGCCATTAACGGGTCGGGTGTGACTGAGCTGAGCCTTTTTGGCATATCTGTCCGGATTGTTCTGGGCACAGATAAGGCAATTCTCAATGTAGTGATTTACATCGTCCTTTAAATTCGGCCACCAGCAGAGCTGCCTGAAGTGGGATGTAGTGGGATCGATTCCCTGATGTCCATGACTGTCATGGAATAAACAAATCAGTTGATTCCTGTCCTGTTCAGGAACCACATAAAGGGTGTCTTTTAACACCACACCGTCTTGTGTGGTCAGAGCATTTTTAAACCTATCATAGGGGGCTGGATAGTTTCCTTTCAAAATATTTCTGAGATTGCTGTCCTGCTTCTGGGCCTGCACTAAATCCTCGATCTTAGTCTGCGAGACCTGAACTGCATTCACTGGTGCGCTTTCGGGGGGTGTCCAAAAATATCCATGCCTGGAACCTGCTTTAGCCAGTGTATCGGCTTTTACATTTCCAGGTGGGGAGGAACGATGGTGACTACAAACTTTGACTATCCCAAAAGTCCTGTTCTGTGCTCTCTCTAAAATGTGACGGAGCAATGGGGCTGAAGGAAGGGATTTCCCATCTGCGGAAACAAATCCTCTTGCTTTCCACAGGGGTAGGAATTCCGTAAGGCTGTTGCAGACATAGAGGCTGTCCGAATATATGTCTGCTGGGCTGGGGAAGGAATCTGTGTGTTCCACTATGTATGCGATGGCCGCAAGTTCTGCTGCCTGCCCGTCTAAGTGTCCTGGAAGTTTCATTGCTATTTCTTCTAGGGCGCGTCCCTGCGCATCCTCGATGTAGATACCGCATCCTGTTATGCGCTTCCATTCTTATATTGTGGAAGATCCATCCACATATATCTTTATGGGTTTGCACGTGTCTGTGTGCTTGGGGCTCTGGGGTGAACTACCTATCCTTCTGGGGGGGTGTTTCAGCAATAAAGGGGCCTGTGCTGTGGTGTGGAGATATAATTTCACATTCGTGTGGGGTTCCAGGGTACTGTAAGTTGTCGGCTAAAAAAGTGTGGGTCTTTGTCCTTTTAACAGTGATGTCCCGTCCCTGCAAAAGAAGGGTCCATCTAGCTGCTCTAATCTGACTGACTGTACCGTCCTTGAGTCGTCCGTCCAGTAAAAGTTGGGTGGGGGTGTGTTCTGTGAGGATTGTGATGGGGTTCAGTCCGGTTATGTACGAAAAATACTCGACTGCCCAGAATACTGCAAGCAGGTGCCTTTCACAGGCTGAAAATCCCTGCTCCACAGCATCTAAAACTCTGGAGGCGTAAGCCACGGGCCTTAACTGTTTGTGCCGTTCCTGAAGGAGCACGTCCGAAAGGGTGCGGTCTGTGCTTGCTACCTCTATCGCATAGGGGGAAAGCGGGTCTGGAACTTGTAGTGCTGGGGCTGCTATGAGTGCTCTTTTCAACGAGTCCACAGCATCCGTATGCTGCGGAAGCCATTTCCAGGGGCCTCCTTTCTTTAGGAGGTCTGAGAGGGGCGCTGCCTTGCTGGCGAAACCGTCAATGTGGTTTCAGCAGTAGCCAACCAGTCCTAAAAACGACCGGAGGGCTGAAACGTTCTGGGGAAGGGGCAATTTAGCAATCGAGTCAATCCTTTTATGCTCGATCTCGCGTTTACCGTATGTGATAATTGTACCCAAATATATCACCTTGTCTTCCAAAATCTGGGCCTTTTGGGGGTTAACTTTGCATCCAATTGCTTGTAGGAGTTCCAGGAGTTCGGACAGAAGCTCGATGTGCTCTTCCTTGATGTCTGTCTGCAGTAGCAGGTTGTCTATGTACTGGACCAGACATTTGGGGCGAAAACATTTGGCTAAACCATTTGCCAGCTGTCGGTGGAAAATGGAGGGGGAGTTGTGGAATCCTTGTGGAAGGCATGTCCACGTGTATTGTTGGTTTTTAAAGGTGAAGGCAAATTTGTACTGGCCACGCCTTTGCCAATGGAATGGACCAGAATCCATTACTGATATCCAAAACCGTAAAGTATCGGGAATTGAGTCCCTGCTTGAGCATGGTCTCGGGACTTGTTGCTACTGTGGGGGCTGCTGCGGGGGTGATTTTGTTGAGTTCCCGGTAATCGATGGTCAGTCGCCATGATCCTTCAGGCTTTCTCACTGGCCAAATAGGGGCATTATTAGTGGAGGCTCCTGATATAAGTACGCCCTGCTCTAATAAGCTTTCGATTACTTTTGCGATTTCTCCCTCTGCCTCTTGGGGAAATCCATACTGTTTTTGGGGTCTAGGGTCAGGTCCTGTGATTTGTACTGAACCAGTCATCCGGCCACAGTCGTGCTTGTGGGTCGCGAATGCTGTCCTGTTCTTCTGCAAAACCGCCCTAACCTGCTTGTCCGTGCTAATTGTCGTCAGGTTAAACCAAAAACTGCTGCAAAGTGGATCCACAGGCGTCCAGCAAACGCTGTGGAGTGCTCGGTTTTCTTTTGCCTGCATTTATTGAGGCCATCTACAGGGTCACCCCGGTTATACCTGATCGCGTCTAGGACCACGGTATGCATTTCTGTAAGGGTGCCTCCTCCTACATTCTGTGGGTCGGGAAGGGCTGCTACGACTGAAGGGTCTGGACTCAAAACTGTGAGCTTTACATGCTCTCGCTCATCCAGGCTGTACATGGTCGCCTGCTGCTTTACTCAGGCAAGGAAATGGTGGTGGTCTGAGGTGGGGAGGAATGGTGTGATCTTATCGCACGCGTCCCGTAATTGGGTCACTGTTAAGGGGGTGGTGTACAGAAATTCCGTATCATCCGATGTGGCTGTGCGGTGGGTGGTTACTGGGTTCATTGGAGCCTGAACTATTTGCCCTGTGGGGGGTTGGGGTGCTTTTCTCTTTTGGGGCTTTCCCTGTGCACATGTTCCCTGAACATATCTCTACGCTGTCTCATTTAACTCTTCCCAATCAGGGCCGTCTTCCTCATCTAATTTTGCTCCAAAGGTTTCCTGGAATCCTTTTTGAACTGAAAGCAGCGATTGCAGCTCTGCAATCTGCTTCCGGCACTTTGCGTGGTCTAACGAGCTTTGTCTTTGCTCCGTGGTGGCAGCATGGAGTGCTATTAACGCTGCCTTCAGGTCACTACACTGCCTCTGCAATGCTTCTACCTGCTTCTCGGTTTCTTCTCGTACCAGGACTGCACGTTGCATGTCCTGATAGGCCTTTTCATAATGGGGCTGGAAGCTGCTTAGGTGCGCCAGACAAGACTGGTGTGCCCTCTTGGCATCATTCACCTCTCCGCCTTTTGCTGCCAACTTCCTCCTTAACTCTACTTTCTCTCTTTCTACCTCACTAACATCGACCTTGCTCATTCGATGTATGCCTTCTACCTCTTTCCGGAGCGTCCTAATGACCTCCTCTGTGCCTCGCAATTGTGCCAAGCAGGACATGATTGCCATCGGCTTGCGAGCTTTCCCTAAGCTCTTCTTGTGAATCTCGCTCAGGTTCTCCCACCAAGTATGTCCTATACTCCCGGGACCTGTTTCCTCATTGCTACAGAATTTGCTCCAAAGGGGCCATTCTTTCCCTTTGAGGTACTTCCTGATTTCTTCTTCCCATACGGGACACTGTCCTACTCTACTGCTGCTGGTCGTTGCGACCGCAAATTCTTCTGGGTTCATGAGGCACTGCATTGCCTGCATTACCATCTTTTTTGTCTGGATGCTTCTTTTAAATTTGGAACAGGGGAGCTAAGGCGGTGCTGTAAATACGGGTACGGCTTTCGCTAATTTCCGAAATACAAACTCCCGACAGTTTTGTCGCAACAAAAAATCTATCAGTTTACCTTATAACCCAGTTAGTTACGCATGCATTTAACACACTTCCGAATTATGAGGATTGATCAGAACTGCTTGAACACTTGTGGTTTTCTGTTCCCAATTGGATCTCTAATTCAAATTTTTGGGTTCTCCCGGAGTGGTGAAGCCACTTCTAGTTCGGGTCCCGTCAGGATGTCACCAGTAATATGTTGCTAACTTTTGGTTGGTTCAATTGGCTCTGTTTTATAACCTTTGCTCTCGAGTCGCCAGATATCTTTATGATACTGCCACGAGGTTCAGGTTCAAGTCATGATCAATAACTCAATACACCAAATAGTAAGATTCAAATCAAAGCCCATTTATTATACACAGTAATCGCTACTCATGCACAAATTCTATGTCTAAGCTACTTCTACGACTAACAGGCCTATACTTAGCTTCGGACTGGCCCACCAGGTCAGGGGAACAAAATGGCCTTTCGTTCGTGTTCTGAGTCTGCGGGATTCGAAGTTGGTACGGATTGGTAGCTATGAGCGCCTATCTCGTAGCGAGCGTTGACTTAAGACTTACTGGATATCGGCGGCAGTTGAACCGGTCACGGTCAAGGTTGGTTCGTGTTGCTGAGTGACCCGGTCAAGAAGAACGATTTGAACTGGGGGGCTTAACTTTATAGTCCCCAGGGGCGTCCCGCCTTTTGGGGTGGACCCTGTACCTGGTTCTAGGTGATTGGACTTTGTTCCAATCGCTTGGTTCGATTTCTCCAATACTGGAGCGGTTCCCTGATCGATGGGCGGTCTTGAGGTGTCCGTTAACCTCTTTTGTGTTGGCTCCTGCTGGCGCCGGGGAGTCTGGCTTAGCTTTGTTTGTCCAAAATGTTGCGATTGTTCCCGGGGATCGCTCATCAGTATGTAGATGGCTGCTACATTATTATGCAGATGGCTGCTTGAATCGATGCTATCTGGGCTTTTGCAGAGTTTAATACACAGTAACTTGCATCTGCCTGTGTTGGCTGAATTTCTCTGCAGCCTTTGCTGTTCTCCATTTTACATTGGGAGTTGGCCACTCTAGGTGGCTACACTGCGTCCATGGAACTTTGGTTGTTTGTGCACTGCTGTCAGCTGGGACTAGCTCCTAGAAGGATCTGAGCTGAAATTCCTCATGAGGAAGGCAGAGTTTGAAGGACTTGGTGAATAAATGTGATCACTAAAACCTGAGTTGACTGCTGAGCCAATTTGTACGACCTGTCTTAGTTGTATCTGCCATATAATGGACAATTCATAGTTTATAATCAACCACAATTTACCTGTCAATTCTCATTTAACCAATATTAATTCTAGATAGGTCGTATGTGTTTTCTTTGTTGACTCTTGTACAGTAAGTTTTTTTCTATTTGAAACTGTGGCATTTTGCAACTTTGTTCATTCACTAAATAACTTCATCTGCTTTCAAAAATGTTACTTTGCTCCCCAGAAATTGTAACAATACTCAATGCTTGAGTATAAAGGGCACAATGAACACATGTGAATTTAGGCCATCATGCCAGTTCTAGTTGTTTAGTGGAGTTATTCAATTGCTTACATCCCGCTGCTCTTTCCCTGTAGCCTTGCAAATAGTTGCCCTTCAAGAAATATCCAATTCCCTTTTAAAGTAATTATTGAATCTCCTTCCACCATCCTTTGAGGCTGTGCATTTCGGATTGTGACAATTTGCAATGCAATTTTAAAAATGTTCCTCCTGTTGCTACTGGCTGGTTTTACATTAAATCTGTGCCCACTGGTTACTGAATGTTATCCCCACTGAAAACTATTCCTCCTTATTTGTTCTATCAAAACCTTCCATTATTTTAAGAACATTAATCAAATCTCCTATTAACATTTTCTGTTCTAAGGAGAATAATCGCTGCATCTCAAATATTTCCACATAACTGATATCCCTCATGCCTGGTACCATTCTAGTAAATTTCCTCTGCACTCTTTCAAGGCCTTAATATCCTTCCTAAAGTGTGTGACTCATAATTGGCCAAAATACTCCAGCTAGGGTTTAACCAGTTATTTCTGTATACGTTTAGCATAAATACCTTGCTTTTAGGGGCTGGTTTATCACAGGGCTAAATCGCTGGCTTTGAAAGCAGACCAAGGCAGGCCAGCAGCATGGTTCAATTCCCGTACCAGCCTTCCCGAACAGGCGCCGGAATGTGGTGACTGGGGGCTTTTCACAGTAACTTCACTTGAAAGTGTAGCCACCTGAATTGGCCAAGTCCCAATTTAAAATGGCGAACGGCAAAGGCTGAAGGGAAATTCAGCCAATACAGGCAGAAACCAGCAGGTGCAGGTTTGATGTGTATTTAATTCTGCAAAAGCCCAGACAGCATCGATACCAGCGACCATCAGCATAATAATGTAGCAGCCATCTACATACTAATGAGCAATCCCCGGGAACAATAGCAACATTTGGGACAGACAAAACTAAGCCAGACTCCCTGGCGCCAGCAGGAGCCAACACAAAAGAGGTTAACGAACACCTCAAGACCGCCTGTCGATCAGGGAACCGCTCCAGTATTGGAGAAATCGAACCAAGCGATTGGAATGTAGTCCAATCACCTAGAACCAGGTACAGGGTCCGCCCCAAAAGGCGGGAAGCCCCTGGGGACTATAAAAGTTAAACCCCAAGTTCAAATCGTTCTCCTTGACCGGGTCACTCAGCAACGCGAAGCAACCCCTGAGAGTGAACGGTCCAAGCTGCCGCGTCCCAGAAGTAAGTCTGAAGTCGACGCTCGCTACGAGATAGGCGCTCCTAGCTACCAGTCCATAAACTGGCTTTGAATCCCGCAGTTTCAGATTCCGAACGAAAGGCCATTTGTTCCCCTGACCTGGTGGGCCAGTCCGAAGTTAAGTATAGGCCTGTTAGTTGTAGAAGTAGCTTAGACATAGAATTTGTGCATGAGTAGCGATTTCTGTGTATAATAAATGTGCTTTGATTAGAATCTTACTAATTGGTGTGTTGAGTTATTGATCATTACTTGGACTTGAACCTCGTGGCGGTATCATAAAGATACCTGGCGACTCGAGAGCAAAGGTTATAAAACAGAGCCAATTCAACCAACCAAAAGTTAGCAACAAAGCCTACTTGTGACAATAAGCGATTTTCATTTCATTTCATTTCTCCTCAATTACTATTTATATGCCTTTTTAACAATATTCTCAACTTATACTGCACATCCAAAGATGTGTGTACAAACAATCCAAGATCCCTGTGCTCCCCCACTCCCTCTAAAATAGAATAATTTAAAAAATATTTCCTCAACTAATTCACCTTACCAGGAGTTCCAGAAGAAACTGTGGGGTGTGAATTGTTGCTCTGGAATCAGGAGCAAAGAACTGGGACTTTTCCCAAACACACAAATCCAACCTGGGAGATAGTGCCCCTGATGTTGGAATTTTCATTTCAGTGTGACAGGGTTCCCTGGGAGTGAGGCTGGGTGACCCGGGAATGAGACGGAGGCCATTAGGTGCACAGGCAGGCTTAATGTAAGGCCTGCCTCGGAGTCCCAGAACTTTGTTGAAGTTATTGAAAACATGAATAAAGCAAAATACATCCCTCCAGCTGTTCCCTTTCCCCACACCACTCCCTAGTTGTCACTCCATGACAACTTATGCAACGTCATGCCCGCCACCAACTCCCATGTCCTTTCATACCTACCGTGACACACTATGTCCCTTTACACACCCTCTATGTCCCCTCACTCTCCTTACGCTACCCTATGTCCTCTATTCAACCCCAATGCCCCTCATACCTGACATGCCAACCCATAAACCCACACATCTCCGTGGTCCTTCATAGCCCCATTCCAACTTAGTGTCAGCCCATTCCCATTATCATCACCCTTTGCACTTACTCCCCATGCCAATTCACCTAGTACCCATAGGAAAATATCAGAAGCCATGCTGACACAAAATAAAGTGACGTGTCCATTACTGTTACATTGTGAAATCACCACAAATCCAACAATGGTTATGTTTACAAACATTGTGAACTGATCATTTTTAAACTCCGTCCATTTTCTTTTAAATTTAAAGCCCAGCAGAGTTATAACACTTGCTATATTTAACATTTCCAATTAGCTTTGATAGTTCTGATGACCTTTGAGTATTCTTTGATAGTTGGACATTTTTTTGACAGATTGAGAGTTCATTGAAAATGAAAATGAAATGAAAATCGCTTATTGTCACAAGTAGGCTTCAATGAAGTTACTGTAAAAAGCCCCTAGTCGCCACATTCCGGCACCTGTTCGGGGAGGCTGGCATGGGAACTTCCGATTGACAACTTCCGATTGGTTTGTGCACTTTTCACATGCATTTATGTCTACGTTTAACACTATCAAAGAGCACCTGACCTCTGCAAAATGGTACCTTACCTCCCCAGAGGTGCACCAAGACCATATCCAAAAGGGTAATGCACCTGTCAAATTGGTTATCCTGGCTATCCAAAACAAAAACACAATCCACAATTGGACTGGTTGGCTCTGATGCTCCCCACACACTGCTCCTTTGCTCGTCATACTGCCTTTGACATCTTGTGTGATCAACGTGTTGTTTGCATATTCATTGCCCAGAATTGGGATGCTGGTGTCACATCAGCTGATTGGGCTGTGCGGCATCAGGACAGTGGCAGGATTGTGCATGGCCTGGTGCACGTAGGGAACATACTTACTTGGCCCCTTATCCTCAAAGAATGCCATGTGGGCTGTGCAGGAAATGGTGAACAATGCAGGCCATTCATGAGAAATGACCCAATCTCTTCATGCGCTACTACAAGTGGTGCTCTGCGAACCACATTTGGGCCCCAAAACTCTTTCTCATTGCTCTCAATGGTTTGGGTGAATTCATTAAAGGAACAATCTTTGAGTTTTCTGATGACACAAAAGAAATGAGAGTTTGGGGCATGAATGTTGTTTGTGCTGGCAGTGTGAATGGTAATGGGCCCATGTACAACAGCAATCCTTCAATGTGAAGAACTGCTGTGTGATACATTTTGATCTGGGTAATTCCAGGCATCTATATATGCCATGCAAGGCTACCTGCTCAAGGTTGCATAGCTGGGTGGGGACCTGGGGGTTGTAGTGGAAAAACACTGACAGACCATATGCTGTATCAAGGATATAAGGGAAGCAAATAAGGTGTTATGATATATCTCTAGGACAGTATAGTACAAAACTAAGATTACATTCTTGGATTTGTATAAAACAACACATTTGGGCTACTGTGTCAAGTTTTGGTCCTCCTCACATACTGAGGGATATCGAGGGGCTGGAGAAGCTCCAGTGTTGGGCAATCAGAAATTTACCATTTTTAAAAAATCCTTCGTGGGCTTTAGTGTGGCAGGTCCAACATTTATTACCCATGCCTAATTGAACCTTGAGATGATGTGGAGATGCCGGCATCGGACTGGGGTGAGCACAGTAAGAAGTCTTACAACACCAGGTTAAAGTCCAACAGGTTTGTTTCAAACACTAGCTTTTGGAGCACTGCTCCTTCCTCAGGCGAATGAAGAGGTATGTTCCAGAAACATATATATAGAAAAAGTCAAAGATGCAAGACAATGCTTTGAATGTGAGCATTGCAGGTAATTAAGTCTTTACAGATCCAGAGATAGGGGTAACGCTAGGTTAAAGAGGTGTGAATTGTCACAGGCCAGGACAGTTGGTAGGATTTTGCAAGCCCAGGCCAGATGGTGGGGGATGAATGTAATGCAACATGAATCCAAGGTCCCGGTTGAGGCCGCACTCATGTGTGCGGAACTTGGCTATCAGTTTCTGCTCGGCAATTTTGCATTGGGGCGCATCCTGAAGGCCGCCTTGGAGAACGCTCACCCGGAGATCAGAGGCTGAATGCCCTTGACAGCTGATGTGTTCCCCGACTGGAAGGGAGCATTCCTGTCTGGTGATTGCCGCGCGATGTCTGTTCATCCATTGTCGCAGCGTCTGCATGGTCTCGCCAATGTACCACGCTTCGGGACATCCTTTCCTGCAGCGTATGAGGTAGACAACGTTGGCCAAGTCGCAAGAGTCTTGAGACGGCAGTGGTAAACCACCGACCTGAATACAACTGAATGGCGTGGTGGACCATTTTAGAGCAGTGCTTTTCAAACTTTTTTGTCCGAGACCCATTTTTGCCAACTGGCCATCCTTCGGGGCCCACACCGGACAGCCCAATGCCGGCCGACCTTTGCGACCCACCATTTTCACTTACCTTTTTTGTGACAGATGAGCCTGCTGGGTATTCTTAATGTCACTCACTTTGTTATTCAATGTTACATTTCTTTTTAAATAAATTTAGTGTACACAATTAATTTTTTACAATTAAGGAGCAATTTAGCGTGGCCAATCCGCCTACCCTGCACATCATTGGGTTGTGGGGCGAAATCCACGCAAACAGGGGGAGAATGTGCAAACTCCACATGAACAGTAACTCAGGGCCGGGATCAAACCTGGGATCATGGCGCCGTGAGGCAGCAGTGCTAACCAGTGCGCCACCATGCTACCCCTAATGTTACATTTCTGAAAATGACTTCCACTGATGATTTAAGATCTCACTGCATCCATTGAAAAAAATAAAGAGGTTTGCCCTTGTACTCGCCAAGGCGTTGAAGTTTTGACGGTTTCAAACGTTCATTTGCCAATGTTTCTCTGCATATTATACACATGGGGCTCTATTGTCCAAAAATGGGTCTATGTCCCTACGCCAGTGTAAACACGCTGGTGTTTCACTCTTGACATTCCTTAAAAAAGTCCTGAGTGATTCTCTTACCTGCAGGGGGTTGGCAGTGCCCCGGAGTGCTTCTCGCAGCTCTGGCTGCGGATGCGGGCCCCTGCACTTCCGGTCGGGAGTCCGCGCATGCGGGCCGCGCCGTGCGCGATGGCGGACTCAGACCATGGACCGACATTGAGAATGTAGGCCCCCCCGATATGGCGTGTGCCCGTGGATCCGAGCCTCCCGATCGCTGCCTTGGCCGCCCATGAGGGCCCCCCCCCCCCTCCGTTACTCGATCCCCCTGTCCCCCACCAGGGGGGCCACGGACTGAGTCTGCAGCCGCCACCCGAGGTTCCCGACGGCCAATACGTGGTTAGAACCACGCTGTCGGGAACTTGGCCAGTTTTGCACGGAGAATCGCTGGGGGGGGGGGGGGGCCCTCAGTCAATGCCCCCCCCCCCCCAGCCGGGCCGCGTAATCCGCGCGCAAGCGATTCTCCGGAGAATTGCGGGAGCGGTTCCGGCTACGATTTCCAAGTAAGATCAATTCTCTGCCCCTGCGCCAAACGCAATTTTGCCACGAGGCTGCAAAGAATCCAGCCCATGAACTTTGGATCCTGATTTGCAGTGGCACAATTAATAAACACATACCTCAAGTAATCCTCTTTATGCTGCTTTGTTCCTGTTTTCAGCTTCTTCTTCATTGGTTGTGCACCTTGAGGCCCAGGAGTTCACACCAGCACGCCGGCAGCTGCAAAATGGAGGAATCTCTCTCATGCCCAGTACACGTGACATCAGCATACTGCCGCCACTTCCGGTGGTAGGACTCCATTATTTGTTGAAAAAGACTGGCCCTGGACAGTGCGCTGACGTCAGCAGGAGGCTGTACACTCCGCTGGGCTCTGGGCCTTCGCATTGCTTGCTATGGCAAGCAGCCATGGGATGGCGGCAATCTCAAAAGTCTGTCACTGCTGGCACTTTTAAAAGCCGGTCGTGGCCATTTGAATTCCTTCCTGAAACCTGTCCATGACCCACCCGCGGGTCGCGACCCTGAGTTTGAAAACCTCTGTCTTAGAGGGCAAACACATTGCTGTGGATCTGGAATTAAATACGGGAATAGTCAGATAAGGATGGCAGGTGTTCTTCCCAAAAGGGCATTAGTGACCCACATAGGTTTTTATGTCAACCTGGTAGTTTCATGGTTGCCCTTACTGGTACTAACTCTTTTTGTATTCCGTTTATTTTCATTGAATTTAAATTCCCTCATTGCTGTGATGAAATTTGAACTTATGTTTTTAGATCATTAGTCCAGATCTCTCAATTATTAGTCCGGTGACATAACCAAAATGTTACAGTACCTTTAAATGGGTCATTTTATCTGCAATGCTCAGTGGGAAACAAGTAGGACTGAATTGGGCATTGGTCTTACATGCTCCTCAAGTTTACTGTTGAAACCAATATAAAGTAAACTTGGGCAGACACCTGTTCGATATTATTTGTCTTCCACCAGATGATTTAAGTCAAAATTGCCATCTGTCCACCTCCCAAGTTTTTGGACTTTATTAATGTGCAAGAATTTTTGTATTTTACTGTAATTTAGACTTTCTCTGAGGCTTTGTTGAGTTCACATGTCCAATACAGTTCCTGTAGAGATTACTAACAAGTGATGGAGAATTGTCATTAACTCTATTCAGCAGAGAGGTAGTTCAATCCCAGAGGATTGTGTCTAAATCCCCCAAATAAACAGGTCAGTATTAGGTGGAATAAAAACCTACCTGTGCATAATCCATTACTCTGGGATATTTGCCAAATACAAAACAATTAATGGACTAATGTAATAGTGCTTCCTAAGGTACATGGTGGTAGCATGATTGGAGCACACAGAGGACACAAATGAAATCATCTGACATTGTGTGAATCAATCAGGGAACAATATATTCAACATCAAGCACTGATTTCTGTAGATAATTGCTGTGAAAGGCCTTCAGGAGATGAATAGTGCCTAGTTACAGAGGGAGGGACCTTTGAAGAGGAAGATCAAGTGTGAAAGTTGAGAACTTTAGAGAGCTGACTGTAAAACAGCCACCCAAGATGGCATCCTGCATAGGATCTATCTATCTATCTATCTATTGGCCAAGTTTAAGGACAAGCAGGCTGCAGCTCAAATAAACATTGATGAATAAACTGTAGCCCAGACTTTACAATACACAGGAAAAAGGCTATCTCCAGGCCATCCCAGGAACAATAAAACTATTCTGTCAATCACACATGTTTACCAGACAAAGCGGCACCTGATTTGGAAGGGCCTATCTGCTCCCAACACTTGCAGGCATGGCCACTGAGTGCCCACCCCAAAATCAATCTGACAGCCCCTGATAGGACCTGATTGATCAGGGTGAGCAAGCCCTGATCAATTGACTGAAAATGACCCAGGGACTGCCCAAAAAGGGCATGAAATCCAAGCAAGTTTAAAGGTGCTGCACCACCTTAGAATTGCGCTCTTCAGCAGCAACGGAACAAGTGTGACCTTCACCGGCCAACACGAGGAAGACCATCACCCTACCAACCGAAGGAAGACCAGAGTCAGGAACAGACCAGACCAAGTTCCGAACACTGAGGACTACAGGATTCAGCACACAGATAAAAGCAAATATATGTCTGGTACTTGCTCATCACTCTGAAGTTAAGTCAATGTCTCGTATGAACGTGTAGTACTCTGTTGTGTAATTTATGTTGATGGTGTGATTGTGTAACTATAACATTGTATGAATGTGAATAAATACTGTTTGATTTAAGCAAGTAAACTTGTTTAAAGTAGACTTTGTCCACCGTATACAGGTTAAGACACACTGTGGTAGCAACACTGTAAAGACCAGGATAGATGTAAGAATGATGACAAAAGCAGTTGGGAGTGAGAAGTAACTGGGACCAAGAGGTGCAAATTCTTCTTTCAGGAGTGCAATTTAATTTAGGGGTTTGATCTGGCATGTCAGTTTGCAGTGTATACTATTTGCTGAAACAAAGACTGGGTTGTTCATATCAAGAGCATTAAGATGTGAGCCATGACTTAGTGGGTAGCCTGCATCAGAAGGTTGTGGGTTCAAGCTGCACTCCAGAACCTTGTGCGCACAATCTCTGCAGGCACATCAGTGCAGTGCTGAAGCTCTGATAGTGTGTTACTGGTGTCCAAGGTCCCTAAGCTGGCAGGGGAAGAAGGTAAACCATTTTCTCCCCCCACCGCCCCCACCACCACCTGAAGTAGAGTTATGTGTGCCACAATTATAGAATTGCAGCCAACAAATTGACCAGTATCAAGAGGACATGTAAGCACGCTTCAGGTAGAAATCCTGTTCCACTAAAACGGCAACCCATGGAGGATGAAAGGAAAATTTGCTCCTGTAATATGGATACCTCACATTTACCATTATATGCTTTGAATGATAACTCTCAACATGTAACCTTACAGAAGTGACAATATGCCTTGTGTAATGAAAAAAAGACAAATGGACTGTTTGCCTTTATCTCAAAGGAGTTGGAAAACAAAGTGGAGTAATTATGCTTCAGATCTACAGAGCCTACATCTGAAATACAGTGTTCCACTTTGGCAAACACACCTCAGTAAACCTTACAGTGGCTGCAACACAAATTTATCACATTATAACCGGGCATAAAGGGATAAATTATGAAGGCAGTTTGCGTAACCTGGCTTGTAAATTCTGGAGTTGAAAAAGCCGAGAAGCGATCTAATCAAGGTCCTTAAAACAATAAAAGGGATTTGATAGGCTAGGGGACAGAGAAACTATTGCCTTTGAGGTAGGAACCCAGAACAATTCTTAAAATTATATCCTGGTCATTTAAAAACAAAAGTTAAACAAGAGATGCTTTTTCACACACAGGGTCATGGAAATCTGGCACTCTCTCCCCTAAAAGCCTGTGAATGCTGAGTAAATCAAAATGTTCAAGGCTCAGAGATGGTTCGGTTTATTTTTTTAAACTACAAAAATGATCCTGAAGGTCAAGAGTTAAACTTTTAAGAACCATCAAAGCTGTGTTCATATGAAATGTTTATTTCAGAAAGTGTCAGGGTTAGCAATACTTAAAACAGATGAATGGTATGAAGGAAATTAAATAGAAAACTGTTTAAATATTTTCAGAATACCAATAAAAAGCAAACTAAATGATTAATATTCCTCCATAACAATTATTATAAAAACACACAACCTTAGCCAGAGGACGATCCAAATTGATTCCGTTGGAAATAAAGAAGCTGAGAATCATATCATAACACTGCAGTATATAGAACACTATTTAATGACAAACGAAAAACAAAGCAATCATTAAAAAGGCAAGCAAATAAACCCAGACAATCAGCAAAGAGTCTTCATTACAATCCACAATCCATACAACGTTCTAAAGGATAGAATATGTGCATTACAATCTGGTAAAATACTGTGACAAAATCCTTTCCCTTTTAGACGTTGAAGCTTACTGATTTTAATCGGTGCTTTCTTATTGTTCCAAAGGAAGATTCTAATACCATGCTTATTAAGAGGTTGAGATTAATAAACTGGAAATAACAGAGGCAAGCATAAGAATTGCAATAAGATTTTCATTTTGATAGTTCCCAGTTTTACTTGAAGCCAATGGAAGCAAGGACTACACTTCTGAATGAGATGCGAGAATAATTTCTCTCACGTTGATCAAACAAACACAAAAGGCAACCCAAGTTGAGATATACACAGACAATGCTGGAAACGAAGGGCAAAACAAGTCAACATCTCTAACGAGAAAACATTGGTTGTGATGACTTGGACCCTTCACCAGAATTGACCAATAAGAAAAAAGCAGCTATAAGTAAAGTCAGAAAAGTTGATGGGTATCTGGTGAGACAGGGGGAGGGATGGAGGTTAGAGAGAAGGAAGAGGAAAGAACAAAGAAGAGAACAAATCAGGAAACCTGGTCATTCATTGTTTGTCTCTTATTCTGTTTTTTCCATTTTTTGGTCTTTTGGTTGGTCTTTCAGTTGGTTTAGTTGGATGCACACAAAAATTTCATAATCTATCTTTACACTTCACAACTGACCACCTGTATCCCCAAATGTCCATATCTTCCTTTCTCATTTACCTTCCTGCAGGGCTCAGTTGTTCTGTGTGTGATTTTGTGAGTCTGTTAGCTACTGGATTGAAGAAAGTGAAGAAAAGGGCTGGGAGTTTCCAGCCCCGCCATGGCAGGGCCTGCCACGAGGGATGCGGTGGGTCAGCCAAAATCCTATTGGCTTTCAGCCGGACGGGAAGATCCTGTTGGTGGGCGGGGCCAGAAAACCCCAACCAAGGATCTTTAGCTTAGGTTGGGTGAAAGTGGTGTTGGTTGCTCCAGCTTGATGTGTGATGGACCTGTATTCCAAACAGGAGGGGCGGGATTCTCCGACCCCCTCCGCCGGGTCGGAGAATCACCGGGGGGGAGCGCGTGAATCCCGCCCCTGCCAGCTGCAGAATTCTCCGGCGCCGGGGTATTGGCGGGGGCGGGAATCACGCCACGCCGGTTGGTGGCCGCTAGCAGCAGCCCCCCCGGCGATTCTCCGGCCCGCGATGGGCCGAGTGGCCGCCCGTTTTCGGCGGGTACCGCCGGCATAAATCACAACAGGTCCTTACCGGCGGGACCTGGCTCCACGGGCGGCCTGCAGAGTCCTCGGCGGTGTGTGGGGGGGGGGGGGGGGTGCGGGGGAATCTGGCCCCAGGGGGGGCCCCCACGTGGTCTGGCCCGCGATCGGGGCCCACCGATCCGCAGGCGGGCCTGTGCCGTGGGGCACTCTTTCCCTCTGCAACAGCTGCTGTCAACCTCCGCCATGGCCGGTGCAGACAAGAACTCCCCTGCACATGTGCTGGGATGACGCCAACACACGCTGGCACTCCCACGCATGCGCCAACTGGCACTAAGCCCTTCCGCGCTGCCTGGCGCGGCCCCACACTCCGGCGCCGGCCTAGCCCCTGAAGGTGCGGAGGATTCCCGTAACAGCCTCCCCGAACAGGCGCCGGAATGTGGCGACTAGGAGCTTTTCACAGTAACTTCATTTGAAGCCTACCTGTGACAATAAGCGATTTTCATTTTCATTTCACTCCTCGGCGCCGGAGTGGCCCGCCCCGCTGGTTCGCAGAGAATCCCGCCCGACGTGCCTTCCTCTTAATGTTGGAACATATCTGAAAACATAGAATCAATTTGTCCAAAAGTATCGCAATGTGCACAAGTATAAAAGAAAAATACAAGTCTTGTGACTGGCAAGAGCAGGATAGGGACTTGACTTGCCTGAAACTCTGGTTGTTCATGCTGGCAGGATCTTCCGGACCCACCGATGGCACAGCCTCGCTGAGGTTTTCCTGGCGGTGGGCCGGGCATTCAACAGTAAACCCCATTGACAATGGATAGACCAGAAGATCCCCCCACTGGCCAATGGCGTGTTGCCCCCACTGCCTTGAACCACACGGAAGGTTGCGTGGAAAATCCTGCCCAATATGTTTGACTCCCTTTAATCAGGTCTCCATCACTGACAATGCCAAAATAGCTTTTGCCAAAGTTACAAATCGCACCAGATGTGATTGTGAGCATACATACATAGAAGATAGGAGCAGGAGGAGGTCTTTTGGCCCTTCGAGCCTGCTCCACCATTCATCACGATCATGGCTGATCATCCAACTCAATAGCCTAATCCTGCTTTCTCACCAAAGCCTTTGATCCCATTCTCCCCAAGTGCTATATCCAGCTGCCTCTTGAATATATTCCAAGTTTTAGCATCAACTACTTCTACAGGCTCACCACTTTTTGTGTGAAGAAGTGTCTCCTTATCTCTGTCCGAAATGGTTTACCCTGAATCCTCAGGCTGTGACCCCTGGTTCTGGACACACCTATCATTGGTAACATCTTCCCTGCATCGACCCTGTCTAGTCCTGTTAGAATTTTGTAGGCCTCTATGAGATCCCCCCTCATTCTTCTGAACTCCAGCGAGAACAATCCCAACCTAGTCAATCTCTCCTCATATGACAGTCCTGCCATCCCTGGAATCAGTCTGGTAAACCTTCGCTGCACTCCCTTGAGAGCAAGAACGTTCTTCTTCAGAGAAGGAGACCAAAACTGCGTACAATTCAGGTATGGCCTCACCAAGGCCCTGTATAATTGCAGCAACACATCCCTGCTTCTATACTTGAAACCTTTTCATAGAATTATCATAGAATTTACTGTGCAGAAGGAGGCCATTCGGCCCATCGAGTCTGCACCGGCTCTTGGAAAGAGCACCCTACCCAAGGTCAACACCTCCACCCTATCCCCATAACCCAGTAACCCCACCCAACACTAAGGGCAATTTTGGACACTAAGGGCAATTTATCATGGCCAATCCACCTAACCTGCACATCTTTGGACTGTGGGAGGAAACCGGAGCACCCAGAGGAAACCCACGCACACACGGGGAGGATGTGCAGATTCCGCACAGACAGTGACCCAAGCCGGAATCGAACCTGGGACCCTGGAGCAGTGAAGCAATTGTGCTATCCACAATGCTACCGTGCTGCCCCATTTTGCAATGAAGGCCAACATACCTTTAGCCTCCTTTACCGCCTGCTGCACCTGCATGCTTACCTTCAGCGAATGGTGCACAAGGACACCCAGGTCCCGCAGCACACTCCCCTCTCCCAATTTACAACCATTCAGGTAGTAATCTGCCTTCCTGTTTTTGCTTCCAAAATGAATAACCTCACACTTATCTAAATTATACTGCATCTGCCATTGGTTTGCACACTCGCCCAACCTGTCCAGATCTTGCTGTAGGATCTCTGCATCCTCGTCACAGTTCACCCTCCCACCTAATTTGGTATCATCTGCAAACTTTGAGATGTTACATTTTGTTCCCGCACCCAAATCATTAATATATGTTGTGAATAGCTGGAGTCCCAGCACCGATCCCTGTGGTACCTCACTGGTTCGTGAATTCAACACAAGGGCATGGTCAACTATTCCTCCTCGTTCATCTCAATACATCTGTAACCTTTGACATAGTTGAGCATGCCAGCCGCCACTTGCACCTTTCCACGTATATTAATTTGTGGGGATGGGATTTATCTGTTTTCATTCTTATCTATTTAACCATAGCTGGGGAATATCCTACAGTGGCTTTTGGCACAAGCACCAAGTGAATGAGGCAGTTACCAGGGCAGCAAGATTTTCCGCGGGGGATGGGGGGGGGGGGGGGGGGGAAACAAATGCTAGCTTTTAAAGAAATCAGAACTGCAAGCCAGCCGGAAACCCAAGAAGCTGCCTGAGGGTCAGAAAGCAGCAGTTCCAGCTCTGCCAACTTCTGACAGTTGCTGAGAGCGGGAAATGACTGCAGAGTTGTGACTGAAAGAGCAGCAGCAGGCCATCCAATCACAGATTCTATCTCTCTAGGTTTGGTGTGTTGTGGGTTTGAGGAATTGTTTGCTCTATCATTGCTTCTCAGGAATACACAGTGGAGGTTTTGGACAGGTTGAATGAATGCAGGGAGGTGGAAGGTTTGTAGTTATATGTTAGCAGCTTGGAGGAGGCTGCAACCAAGACAGAGGAAGAGAAAAATATGCTTTCCAAGAGAAAAAACAACTCTACCCTGTGACCAGTGAACAACCAATGCCCATTTTCTTTGTGAGCACTATCAACAAATCTGCAATGCTCAATTTCTGGCTATTACATACAATATTTTTAAATTTATTCTTTCACAGGGTGTGGGCTTCACTGGTTAGGCAGGCATTTATTGCCCAATATTAATTACTCCAGAGAAGATGGTGGTGAGCTGTCTTCTTGAACCATTGCAGACCACGTGGTGTAGGTATAGCCACTGGAGTCTTAGGAAGGGAGTTCCAGGAGATTGACCCAGTGACAGTGAAGAAACGTCAAAATAGTTCCAAGTCAGTGTGGTGAGTGACTTGGTGGGGTAACTTGCAGATGGTGATGTTCCCATGCATCTGTTACCCTTGCCCTTCTAGGTGGTAGAAAGTGCAGGTTTTGAAGGTGCTGTCAGGAGCCATGGTGAATTGCTGAATTGTACCTTGTAGATGGTACACACTGATGACAGTGTGTGTTGGTGGTGGAGGAAGCAAAGGGTATAAATGAAAACCTGTTGTCTGTTGTTTTAATTTGGAATTAACAAAGCTTTACCTTGTGCTGAAATTCATTGAACCTATTTATTTAATGTTTTTGCAAGTGGATTAAAAAGCAGGAACGCTAGTTTGATACATACAAAAGGCACGGCAAATATCTGAGCACAGCACTGGAAAAATAAATCAGCTTTTGGTTGCTTAGATTACATGATAGAATCTTCACAAAGGCCTATAAACTATGCTGGATGTCACCACCAACATGGCACCGTTTTGACAGCTGTGTAACTCCACAAGATCCCTAATCTCCCCAAACTTTCTCCTGATAACTGATTCAGTCAGCGAATAAGGTGCCAACTGAATCCAACCAGAAACTTTGTGAATTCAACACGATCTCAGATGTACCTGTATAATCACGCTCTGATTTCAGAATTAGAGTTATATTTCTATAAATGTTTGAGAAATGAACCTTGTTAGTGATCCTCAAACGCACGTTGTACATTTAACGCTGCAAATATGACAGCTTTAAATAAGCCTCACTCAGGCTGAAATTTAAAGATTGACCAACCGATGCTTTATCAGATTGGACTGCAGTGCATCATACAAAACACAATCTCTGAAACCTATAAAAATGCCATCTTGTTTCTGGCTCACCTTGTAAATACGGCCTTATACATTCATGGGATGTGGGCATAGCTGGTTGGCCTTATACAGACATATGTCGGTTTTTATCTCAACTTGGGTTGCCTTTTGTGTTTGTTTGATCAACGTGAGAGAAATTATTCTCGCATCTCATTCAGAAGTGTAGTCCTTGCTTCCAGTGTCTTCAAGTAAAACTGGGAATTATCAAAATGAAAATCTTATTGCAATTCTTATGCTTGCCTCTGTTATTTCCAGTTTATTAATTTCAAATACGGCCTTAATTTTATTTTTCATAAAATTACTTGGCATTATTTTACTTAAGACGTCAGAATAGACATTTACTTTTTACAATAGACAATCATTATTCCCTGTATTTTCATTTTACCAAACTGGATTATTGTTGATACAGTGATTGAAATTGGGCACAATTTGCTGTGGTTTATATTTTGATGTAGTCAGCACTGAGGGGAAGGTTACTGTCTTGATGACAGCACACTTGCATTGCAGTCTCACCCTACATACACAGGAGTGAAGGAGGCACAGGAGAAAATAGAGAGAACAGAAAAACAGCTAGAGCCAAGCAGAGGGGCAGACAAAGGGAAAGGCAGAAGGAGAGGGACACAGAGATAGAGACAGAGAATAAGAGAGGGATAGAGGAAAGGAAAAATACAGGACAATGCCACAAGGGCAGGGAAATAAGGATGCGATTTAACACGCAAGAGTCCCATCAGCATCATGATGCCCAGAGTGCCCAGGTGGCAGTGCCAATGTGCCAAGCTGGCAGTGCCAAGGTGCCCAGGTGCCAGCAGGAATGCCAGGGTGCCACCCTGCCCAGAGCCCCACCAGGCAGTGACGTAGTGATTTGGCACTGGACTAAGAATCCAGAGGCCTAGGAGACCTGGGTCCGAATCCCACCAGGGCAGTTGGCGGAATTTGAATTCAATAAAAAAAATCTGGAATTAAACCATAAAACCATTGTCGATTGTCGTAAAACCCCGCCTAGTTCACTAATGTCCTTTAGGGAAGGAAATCTGCCACCCTTACCTGGCCTGGCCTACATGTGACTCCAGATCCGCAGCAATGTGGTTGACTCTTAACTGCCCTCAGGGATGGGCAATACATGCTGGTCCAACCAGCTTTGCCCACATCCCATGAATGTATAAAGAAAAAAAGAAAAAAAGAAAAAAAACAGGGGTCTCTAATATCCTGGTAGACCCCCCCCCCCCCTTCCCACCCAGGTACCATTACACCTGGTCTACATTTGTTTATTTGTGTGGACCAGTGTTAAATGACGCCATGGCAAGGTGTCCCAGGTGTGGGCATTTGTTCCTGGGTCAAGGGATTTTTGGCACAGACATATTTAAATGAGGCCAATGGCTCATTTCAGCGAGGGCGAGATCCAGATCGTGGCACCTTGTGAGATCTTGTAAGCCTCGCGTGAGATATAGCGGCCTCATCGCGTCACAGGGTCGGGCCCGATGAGGCCATTCGATCGTGCCTGAAACCTCTGTGTAGAGCAAGGATTTCTGTAAAGACAGATAGATTCCTTCACTATTGGATATTTAGGAAAAGAAAATTATTGTTGACGAACATTAAAATTGAGCTTGAAAATGTACACGATATTGGGAAACAATGGCAGGGGGGAAGGTTACTTAGTCTGGATTTGCATCTTCCTATCTTCCCCTCAGCCAAGTGTCCACGAACCATCCGCCCAGTCACATAAGTAGAATTATTTTAAATTCATATTGCATTCATAAATTTAAATAATGACATTCAAGCATTAACTTTAAATAAGTGTTGGTTTTAAAGCGTGCAGTGCGAATGAAACATTTTAATGCATTGGATCAAAATCGATTAGAAAATATAAACATAAAAGAAGTTAATTTTAAAGTTTTTTATTGTTTAAAAGTCTTTTCAGCATGGTTGGGGAATGGGTGATGTTGGTTGATCAAAATGCCTTATCTGTTGGGCAGCACGGTGGCGCAGTGGTTAGCATTGTTGCCTCACGGCGCCGAGGTCCCAGGTTCAATTCTGGGTCACTGTCCATGTGGAGTTTGCACATTCTCCCCGTGTTTGCGTGGGTTTCGCCCCCACAGCCCAAAGATGTGCAGGGTAGGTGGATTGAACATGCTAAATTGCCCCTTAATTGGAAAAAATGAATTGGGTACTCTAAATTTTTTTTCTTTTAAATGCCTTATCTGTGTTGTCAACCATTCAGAAAGCTCCTGTTTGATCTAGTTTTGATGAGTTCCCACCACTAGGAGTCTCATTAGTATATAAGTGAATGTTAGAGTCAGGTGACTCCTCAGACTGGCTGGAGGAAGCTGAAGAGAGGTTGCTTGTTCTTGATCATACTGTTATTCATCTGTTGCTTTTTATATAGTTTGCCCACAGTTAATGTTAATAAATTGTTTATAGCTTTAGCTACAAGTGTTTTTGTAATATAAATCAGGCCACCTGACAAGAGCATTGCATGTATGATATCCAGTAATTGATGAGCAGCATTTCCAAGTATTGAGAAGACAGAAACCATTGGCTTCAGCCCCACCATAAACTCTATTCCCTATAGCAACATCAGCCCTGTCCCTGACTACTTGTGGCTGAATCAAACAGGTGGTAAACTTGGTGTGACACTTGACATGCAATGAACTTCCAAATTCATATGCAATCCATCGCTAAGACTGTAGGGGTGCAATCTAACCAAAAAGTGTCATTATGGGCAAGTTTGGCATGGTGTTTGCCATCAGTTTTTTGGGTGGGATCCACACTGGAATTCACCCACACTCCCCGGACTAGCCCACACTTCAATTTCTTTCAGCAATGGGGAGCTGAGCTCACTGTCGACACAGGCTCCTCAGATATCGGACCGCCGTTTTGAAAGGGTGCCCCGATCTCAAAGTGAGTTTGAGGATCTCCCATAGCCCTGACCCAAGTACAATGTCATCCTCCGCACACATGCACATTACCACCCCCTGCCAAGTAAGGACATCCTGATATCGGGTCGCTGAGGGCTGCCCCCTCCCTTTCAGCCCTCCCACCCCCCCTTTTGGGTCCACCTCTTTTAGGACCCCCACCTTTCAGCCACTCAGCCTTCATGAGGCCCCTTCATACCTGCCTTTCACCACCTCCCCATGCTTCATTACCCCCTCATCACAACTTTTATGAGCATGACCCCGTTCAGGCCCTGACCCTTGACAGTGCCACACTGGGACAATCGTCCCCTGGGACTGCCACTCTGGCACCTTGGCAGTGTCTCTTCCAGCCTGGCAGTGCCACTCAGGCTGCCATCTTGGCAGTACCAGGGGGAAAGTGCCAAGGTTCCAGGCAGGCAGTGCCAAAGTACCCAGGTGCCAGAGGGAGAGCCGGAGTACCACCCTGCCCTGTCCCTGACAACCCAGAAGCATCCATTGGGCTGGGAAACCCCCCAGGTCCTATTATGACAAATCCACTTTTGTGTGGACCAGTACTGAAAAATGTCCTGGTGAGGCCTCGCTGGGGAAGCCGTTTTTTCCTGGAAGCCCAGAGAATCCAGCACATGTATATTTAAATGACTCATTTAAATATGCTGATCTGAATCTTGCCCAGCTTGGTCTCCTGGGGGCCCCCTTTATCGCCCAGACGTTATCTTCGACTAGGCGTAGCCCATCACTATCCAGGTGGCATCCATCACTCTCTGAAATATCGCGGGAGCTGACGAAACTCCAAAGGGAAAGCAGATGCAATCAAACAATCCTCGATGTTTATTTACTTTGGCAAATTTTCTAGACTTCGGGTTGCGCTCCACTTGTAAGTATGCATGGCTCATGTATAGCTTTGTAATCAAACAGTCCCTGGCCAAACGAGGACATAGATCCTGGACCCGGGGCATCGGATGGTGGTCCAATTGTGAAGCCCTGTTTACGATAAGCTTGAAGTCCCACACAGCCGGAGAGTTTTATCTGGTTTCATCACTGGCACCACAGGCAAAACCCATTTCGCAAACTGTATGGGTCGAATGGCCCACAGATTTGTAAATGTTGCAGTTCCACATCCACTGGACTCACCAGGGGAGCGTTATGCCGTGTTAAACCGGTAGCTTGGCATAATCGCAGAAGGCTTGGAGTCATAGTGGTCTGAAACCATTGCCACGGGTTCATCTCCCAGCGAGATTCAATGGCTTCATTGCGACACCAAGTCGGGCGTGACAAGGCCATTAAATCGTGCCCTATATTTCCATCTCCTCAACATTACCTGAATCTGAACAGACTCAGCTCATCTGTTACCTCTGGAGTCAAGCTAGCCTCTCATCTTCTACCCTCCACAATCTCGAGGTCATTCGAAACTCCCCCCCCCCCCCCACCCCCCCCCCCCCGCCTTGCCCCAGTAACCTTACTTGCACCAAGTCTCCATCATCCATTATCCCTCTCTTCGCTGGCTTTCGTTGGCCCCCAGTTTAGCTACTCCTCGACTTTAAACTGATCAAATGATCATATTTGTTTTCAAATCCCTCCACTATCTTGCCCCTATCTCTGTGATCACTTTCAGATTCACAACCCTCTAACTTTGGCCTCTTAAGAATCCCTGATTTTTAACTCTCCGCCACAAGTGACAATGCCTTCAGCAGTCAAGTTTCTAAGCTTTGGAATCACTTCCCTAAACCCTCTGGGGGTCAATGTGCTGACTTTTTTAATGGTTAGGGACAAAGAAAATTAATTGAGACAAAAAGTGAACTTCATGCCAAACCTGAGGTACACGTGATCCAATTAGCATTGCAAACTTTTTTGTACTCCTTTGTCACTAGATGGATGAATCAAGTTAATTATTTAATAGCAGTGGTAGCTTTAAGTGGGCACAAAGGCTGACTTGGCATCTGGAGCAGTACATCAACTGATTTCCCCAGCGATTATCCTGCTGCTTGTAAAATAATACAGATGAAAACCAACAAGTTCAGTGTTCAGGAAAATCAGCAAATCAGCCATTTCAAAGACTGAGTAACTCCATGTGCCACAGGTTCCTCTGTCCAATCAGTTTGGGGGGAGAAGGAAATTGAAACTGGGGAGAAAGGTTTTGTGGAACAGAATTATAAATAATGAAAGGTTAATAAAATCATCAATTAGAAAAGAGAAGAAACAGAGCGATTGAAATGCTTAACCTGAGAGAAAGTTACTGATCAATGATGAGGTGACATTATCAGCAGACACGGCATGAGCAATACTGGTGGGGAAATGGATCTTCAGCTGCAGCACAAAAAGGGTGAAATCAAATCTGCAGCTCTTTTTACATTGCACGCCACCGCCTTTCGCACTGGAGGTCAACAATTTCACAGCAGTGAAGTGAGAACGCCTCCAAGGAAATTTCTGGAAGAATTTGGGCACGATTTGCCGGCCTCATCGCGCCCGACTTGGTGTCGCAACGAGGCTGTTGAATCTCGCAAGAGGCCTCTCATGAGATTCGCGAAGCTTGAGACGTCCTTTGAGATCCAGCCGAACCTCACGAGACGTCGCAATCTGGATCTCGCTCAGAAAGGCCTCAACCAGGTGTCATTTAGTACCAATGTGGACCTGTCTTAAAATCATCTGGGCAGTGAGGGTGGGTGGGGGGTTCTCCCAGGCCATTAGAGACCCCCGGGTGGTCGGGGACAGGCAGAATGGTACCCTGGCACCTGCTGGCATCTAGGCACCATGGCACTGCCAGCCAGACAACCTACAAATCGCGCTCCGATCCACGAGTAGTCTTCCGACACTGAGGAGCTGAACTCTTCAGTGCAGAAATGACTAAAGTGTGGCCTTGAGGGGACGGGGTCTTTCTTGGCGCTAAAGGCACCTGAAACAGGACTCTGACATTTTTTAGTTGAATCGCGCCCTTTACCTCTGGCAATTGGAGCATCTTCTTTGTGCTTAGTGGGAAATCAAACTGTGTGTTATCAATAATTAAATAATGCATAATTTAAAAATAACTTATTCGCACTAATGTTCATATAGTAACTGATAAGGAGCTGGATTCTTTGATTTGCAGAATAAGTGCTGACGCCGGTGTGGGAACAGTGGCGTGTTACGCCAGAAAAAAAGGCGCAACAGCAACACCGATCCTCCGTCCAGTGGGGGCTAACAGCCGGGCAACGTAAAACCCCATGCTTTACCTGCGGAAACGGCTGGAGAATTGTCGGGTCCGTGGTCACGCATGTGCACAGCGCTGTGCAACATGGCGTCGACCGTGTGCAGACCCGGCCTGCCAAAAACTGTACCCCAGTAATCCCACTCGCCACCCCCGGACCAACCCCCACCAGTCCCCCCAGCCCGTGCCGAAGCCCCCCCTGTGCTGGACAAAGTCCGCAGCTGCCACGTGGGGTCCAGAAAAAAACAGAAGTGCTCCACGCCATCGGGAACGTGGCCCATCGGGGTGGGCCTCAGGTGACATCCTGAGGCCATCCATACGACGTGCGGCGTATTCACCGAGTACGCCATTTCTGAGGGGGAGGTGCATCGCCAAAGCGGGGATTCGCCGGCCGATCGGCAAACGCGATTTCGGCGTCGGCGACAGGAGAATCCCGCCAAGGGATCTATCATTCATGAAGATGAATTAATTTACATATTTACAATTATATGCACAGCACAGCATCTTGAGGGCGGCATGTGACGCAGTGGTTAGCACTGGGACTACGACGCTGAGGACCCGGGTTCTATACCAGACCTGGGTCACTGTCCATGTGCAGTTTGCACATTCTCTCCATGTCTGCATGATTTCACTCCCACAACCCAAAGATGTGCAAGTTAGTTGGATTGGCCATGCTAAATTGCCCCTTAATTGGAAAATAAAATAATTGGGAAATCTAAAATTTAAAAAAAGCACAGCATCTTACTCCCAATGCAAACCTCACTGTGAGGATCGGCTTCACCAGGCCCTGAGATGGGCCTGCTTTTATCCCCTGCATCACATGTTACAATCAAGGGCCTAGTTGGTTCATAGCATGTCAAGAGTTGTTTGGAAGATTAACGCCTCTTTACGGCCACGAATGCCTCATCCTGAGACCTATCCCAGCACCATTTCTGGTCTTTAATAATAATAATAATAATTGTTTATTGTCACAAGTAGGCTTCAATGAAGTTACTGTCAAAAGCTCCTAGCATTCCGGCACCTGTTCGGGGAGGCTGGTACGGGAATTGAACCCGCGCTGCTGGCCTTGTTCTGCATTATAAGCCAACTGTTTATCCCACTGTGCTAAGCCAGCCCCTCCACAACAACACATGCAACTGGGCAAATAGGGAGGCCAGATTTGTGATAAACTTTGTTATAATAACTAACGAGACCCCAAATGGACCTAGCTCAGTGTCGCTCTGCGGCCTGGGGACCCCCTTTATCGCCCAGACATTATCTTCGACTAGGCGTAGCCCATCACTATCCACGTGATATCCATCACTCTCTGAAATATCGCGGGAGCTGACGAAACCCCAAAGGGAAAGCAGATGCAATCAAACAATCCTCGATGTTTATTTATTTTGGCAAATTTTCTAGACTTCGGGTTGCGCTCCACTTGTAAGTATGCATGGCTCATGTATAGCTTTGTAATCAAACAGTCCCTGGCCAAACGAGGACATAGATCCTGGACCCGGGGCATCGGATGGCGGTCCAATTGTGAAGCCCTGTTTACGGTAAGCTTGAAGTCCTACACAGCCGGAGAGTTTTATCTGGTTTCATCACTGGCACCACAGGCAAAACCCATTTCGCAAACTGTATGGGTCGAATGGCCCACAGATTTGTAAATGTTGCAGTTCCACATCCACTGGACTCACCAGGGGAGCATTATGCCGTGTTAAACCGGTAGCTTGGCATAATCGCAGACGGCTTGGAGTCATAGTGGTCTAAAACCATTGCCACGGGTTCATCAAACCACCTGGAATCCGATGCAGCAGAATAGGTCAAACTTTTGATGATCCTAAATGAAGGTGGTCAGAAGGAGAACATTTTGGTGGTTTTCCCCCAATATACCATTTACTTGGTAGAAGTATCACATGCGCTCTGCTTACTGATTCCAAGCCTCCTGGCCCGCATCAAAGGCATCCAATTTACCGAAGAGCGGAATTTTAAATGATAAGAGGTACCGGATGCAATACGAACTTCCGGTGGATAGGCGAATCAACGGGTGAGGCCGGGGCTTCTGTAAATCCTCATTGCCAATATAATAACTAATAAGGAAGCTGTCGTTAACAAAGGTGAATTTATTACATATTTACAATTATATACTTAGCACAGTATCTCACTCCCAGTGAAAACCTCGCTGGGAGAATAGGTCGCTGGATAGGGCCCTGAGCTGGACCTGCTTTTATCCCCTGCCTTCACGAGTCCCAGGTGGTTGGCCTCTGTCCCCTACCTGGGGAATTTGTATTCCATGAATCCCACCGAGAGATCAGTGGTTATTTCCCCGCAGTCCTCGTGGGATTATGACAGTTTATTTTATATGGAAAAGCATCTATAGCACAAATGTAATCAGAATAGAAAATAATACAATTTTCCTCAATTCTGGTTTTACATTTGCAACAATAACAACTTATACTTACATAGTGACTTTAACATAATGAATAGATCCAAGGTGCTTCACAGGGATCATTATAAAGCAAAATATGACACCGAACCAGGAAAGGAAATATTAAGTCAGTGGCTAAAAGCTTAGTCAAAGTGGTACGTTTTAAGAAGTGCCTTAAAGGAGAAAAATGAGGTGGAGATGTGTATAGAGAGAATTCCAGAGCTTGGGGAATAGGTAGCTAACGTCATGGCTACCATTGGTGAAGTAATTATAATTGAGAATGCAGAATAGGCCAGAATTGTAAGACCCTCAGAGGGTTGTAGGTTTAGCGAAGAGATCACGAGGTGCAAGGTTTGAAAATAAGGATGAGAATTTTAAAATCAAGACGAGATATTTGACTGAGAGGTAATTTAGATCAGCGAGCACAGGAGTGATAGGTAAATGGGACTTGCTGCTAATTATGGCACTTGCAGCACAGTTTTGGATGACCTTAAGTTCATGGAGGGTAAAATGTGGGAGACCAGCCAGGAGAATATTGAGATGGTCGAGTCTCGAGGTAGCATGGGTGAGGTTTTCAGCATCAGCAAAGTCAAATGATGTTATGAGAATGCCTTTGTCATGGCATGATTTTGAAGTCAAAAATTCATTTCAGCGTCGAAGGGGGCACCAAGGCTGTGTACAGATTGGCTTAATCTCAGACAGTTGCCAGGGAGAGGGATGGAGTCAGTCGCCAGGAAAGAGTTTGGAGTGGGTCCAAAACACAGTTCCAGTATGGCCACTTTTAGCAGGGTGTTTCCCGGCACTGGCAATGCCGAGAACGACTCCTGTTAAACGGGACTCTGTTATTTTTTGAGGCCTCGGTGAGGAAGGCCCATGGGGCACATTTACCTTCATTTCCTGCACTGAGGAGCTCCAGTTGTCAGTGCAGGAGGAGATCGCGGCGCCATTTTTAAATGGCACCCCGATCTCTCGATTCCCAAAGCAACCCTTAGACCCCCTCAATTCCACAATTTACAGATTAGAGGGTCGTCAGCTTGATCCCCAGCACAGGCAAGATGCAACCTGGACACCTTGGCAGTGCCAGGGTGGCACCCAAGTGGCACTGCTGGTACCTGGGTGAAGCTGCCAGGGTGCAAGGCCGACAGTGTCAAGGTGTCAGTTGGCATCTTTCCTATGCCAAGGATCGGGCTTGGCGGTGCCTGCCCTTATGAGGTGAGGTGCAGAGGGATCGAACACCTCCTGTTGGTAAGTTGGTGCATTGGGGGTAAGGAGGTCCGGAGGCCACAGCGGGGGGTTCAGAGATCGGGGGCACCATTTTTAAGTGGTGCCCCGATTGCATCCTGCACCAGCGAGCGAAGCTCATTCGTGCCGGAAATAGGACAAAGTGCGGCCTCAACAAGAAGTTCCTCGCAGTGGTCCAGAAATGAAGCAGAGTCCTGTTTAACAGCGGATCATTTTCGGCACTGCCATCACCAGGGAACACCCAGCTAAATGTGCCCGTAAAGGGACTCTGTTTCATTTCTGTTTAATCGCGCATCAATGTGCGTGAATACCAGTGTGGATCTCACCCAAAAAGCCGACAGGAAACAACCTGCCAGACATGCCCAAAATGACACTAAGAAATGTTTTGTTAATTCATACCTGAGCTTTCTAAGGTTCAGTGTGACAGTAGCTGAAGGAAAGCCTGCTCACAACAACGTCAAAACCGTTCACGCAGTTCTGACCTTGTACAACATGAAGGAGTTGGCATCATTTCTCAGTACTACCGACTTCTTGCACAGATTTGTTTCAAAGTACACAGTGACTATGGAACTGTTTTGAAAGCTGCCGAGCAAAGATGCATAATGGTAATGCAATCGCAGAGCAAAAAGTGACACATTAAAGGTGAAGATAGCCTCTCTACCAATCCTCGCACATTTTAACCCACATGCAGAAATATATGTCACAACAGATGCATCAGAGAATGCAACTAGATCTGGACTTTTACAGTACATCAAAATAAGAGAATGTCCTCTTGTTTAAGTATAATGTCCTTTGTTGGAAAGTGAAAGTAAATGCCCTACTCGAGGGTGGCAAGCACTAACTCACATCTACAATCATGGACATTAGCACATGTATCACTATTGCGGAAAGTTCACACACCACAAGCACTTGTTCTAACCACATCGTTAGCCATGTCAGGATTTGATCATCGACCTCTGCACATCTGCAGATGGTCAGATCGACTTCAACAGTACAACCTTCAGGTCGAGTATCTCGCAGATTCACATAACCGAGGAGCTGACATGCTTAGCTATACGTCACCAACAGCTTTAGCAAAAGCAAAGTGACTTGCAATGTTGAAGACCAATGTGATCATGATGACTTTACACGCAGGCACAAATCTTATTATGCAAGAGGAGCTGAAGGCAGAATCAGCGACAAAACAACGTGCTGCAGAAAGTAAGTCAGTACCTAAAAACCGAGTATCCTTGTGGAATAAAGAAAGAACCTGCCGCGTACTACAGAACGCGCAATGATCTCCCGTCATTTAGTTTTTGTTTTATAATCTTTATTGTCACATGTCGGCTTACACTGTCTGTGCGGAGTCTGCACGTTCTCCCAATGTCTGCGTGGGTTTCCTCTGGTGCTCCGGTTTCCTCCCACAAGTCCCGAAAGACGTGCTTGTTAGGTGAATTGGACATTCTGAATTCTCGCTCAGTGTACCTGAACAGGCGCAGTAGTGTGGCGATCAGCGATTTTCACAGTAACTTCATTGCAGTGTTCATGTAAGCCTACTTGTGACACTAATAAAGATTATTGAAATAGAGGTGGGTTACTGAGATGTTTGCACTTACCAGCATTTGTCACAACACATCTGCTGTGCGTAGGCAATTGTTGAGCGAGTCAAAGTCAGGTGTAGTATATTTGCTATGGAGTTAGCATTTGCACAGGATATCGCCAGCAGAAACATAATTGTCATGAGTTGAGGAATTGCTACAATACCCAGTAGTGACTAAAGTAATTATCACAAGTTCAGGGTTGCCGTAAGAACCCAGTAGGAGAAGTCAGTAAAGTACAGGCTGAGTCATTTTGGAAATGCCAATCTGTTAGGAAGCTGTTTTCAGTAGAGAGGGAGAGAGAAAGAGATTCAACAGTATATAGTGGACAGCTCCAGCAGTTAGAGTGGAGTAGAATCATTAACAGTTAAGGTAGACAGGTAGACTAACCTAAGTTGAAGTCTTAAAACCGCAAAGGAATTTGTAGAGACATCAAAGTTGACAAAATTAAAATATCAAAGGATGTCGCGAGACAAGTGATCAAGTTCAGGTAACCAAGATGATGAAAAAATCCCAGAAATCCTGGGATTCATGGAGACAGGCATATTGACATGTTAAACTTGTGTATCATGCTGTGCCTTGACTGGTAGAATGGTAAATATTAATTTAGATATTAATTTGCATTCTAAATTAGTGCTTGTCCTTTTTGCTAATAAGGTTATTCCCCAACAAGAATTGTTTAACTCTGGTGTCTCATATCGAGTCCAAATCCCTACACGGTGCAACACAGCTGTCAGGGCAGCATGGTAGCACAGTAGTTAGCGCTGTTACTTCACAGTGCCAGGGTCCCAGGTTCAATTCCCGCTTGGGTCACTATCTGTGCAGAGTCTTCACGTTCTCTCCGTGTCTGCGTGAGTTTTCTTCGGTTTCCTTCCACAAGTCCTGAAAGACATACTGTTAGGTGAATTGGACATTCTGAATTCTGTCTCAGTGTACCCGAACAGGAGCCAGAGTGTGGCAACTAGGGGATTTTCACAGTAACTTAATTGCAGTGTTAATGTAAGCCTACTTGTCACAATAATAGAGATTATTATTACATCCGTTCAACAAAACTAGCAACTTCTTAATCAAATGTTTGTGACTCTTGACCAATGGAAAGTGTTCCTAGCTTCCCCGCAACAAATTGAGCGAATCAGCTTGGCGTGCCTTCCAACTGCTATCTAGAACTAATATCTAAACCAGGTGCCCTAGAATACCTGGTACTTTGACCCCCTCCCCCTCCCCCCACCACCATCACCACCCCGAACGTAACTTCAGTGTTTAATTAAATCTATATTACAGTATCTGGCACTAGAGAGACAAATTTAAACCTTTTCATCACTAAGTTTATAGACAGTGTCGTGTTGGGTGTTCCGCTATACAAATGAATCAACACGGTTGTAGATGGTACCACTCTGTTTTATTACTCTTGATAACAACATCTGTAAACGTATGACTGTGGTTCGTACTTTACCCGTTAACCTGTGGACCTAGCCCTAACACTACCTTAGAGAAGCACTCAGCTTAAAGGAAGAACTGGAAGCGCTGTTTAAACAGCTTCCAGTTGACACCGAGGTTTCCAGCGACTTGGAGCGGCTGTGGCGGGCTGATGGTGTCCATGGCGCAGGATGGCGGATCCCTGAAGATGTGCTGTTAGGTCTCACAGTTGCTGGGTTCCAATCCTGACTATGTCGTGTTGGGTGTTCGGCTATACAAACGAACCAACATGGTTGTCGATGGTACAACTCTGTTTTATTACTCTTGATAACAACATCTGTAAACGTATGACTGTGGTTCGTACTTTACCCGTTAACCTGTGGCCCTAGCCCTAACACTACCTTAGAGAAGCACTCAGCACATGGTGTATGTCCGAGTGGCACGCTGTGAGCTCTGTGCCCTGAGCTGTCTCCTGCTGGAATGAGCGGGAACTGTGGTGTTCCCCGTTTTATAGTGCATGTGCTCTCACTGGTGATTGGCTGTGATGTTGCGTGTGTTTTGATCGGCCCATCAGTGTGTATGTGTGTTTGCACCATGATATGTTTATCTGAATATCATGACAGACAGTACAATTTGATCATCTTAAACCTTGTTAATTACACAACTGTGCCAACGAGGTGAAGTCCAACAACGAGGAACTTGAACATTTACCCCAAAAGTGCGACGTGTATTGCATTGTGACCAGGGAGAACACCCAGATGTTGTAAAGCTGAAACAACAATTCTGTGAAGCAGTCTGACAACCAGCAATAGATCACCACACAGAACATTCCATTAGAAACTGTGTAGCTTGTATACTCTGAAAATCTGTTAAACCATGTCCCCACACCTCTACAGCAAACCCCATGGCCAACAAAAACCATGGCAACAATCCACACTGATACTTTTCAACAAGTGCAGGCAACCCTTAGCAGGGTCAGGGACAGAAATCCTGAGCCCAGGTGCTTTTCATGTTTCTGGGCCCCTTATTCTCCTCCCCCTCCCCAATTGAACTCGGCCCCCCAATCATAAATGATAATGTTTCTCCTTTCAAGATTCACCAATCAATTCACCAAACAATCGCAGAAAGGTCTAGTAAAGTGATAACATCCATTGTTGGCATTTGGTTACAAATATCTGATTTATATGCAGCAATGTTACAATGGAGATTTAGTTTGTGTGCAGTCGATCGGTGATCATGTGGCAACGACTTTTTAAAATGTTTTTATGAAGGATTTTTCATATTGTACAGAACAAAGGTAAACCTGAACACACATCGAGAACAAAAATATGGACACATCGGTCGTTTTCCATTATTTACATCAGTTGCCTTTTGTTATTTACAATGGTTACAGCTTTTTGTTTTGCTTTCTCCAGTAGGCGTTTATCTCTGGCTAGGTCCCCTGCCTCCCTCTCCCCCTTTTCTTCCTGACTCTTCTCCTCTTCTGGTCTTCTGGTGTGTCCTCTTCTGTCCTCAGATCTTATGTCCTGTTTCTGTTTGGTTGGCATGACTCCGTGCATTGTGTTATTTGCTGAGCATGGTTGGTCTCCATGTCTCTTTATCCCCCCTTTCCCCACTTTTGTTTGCATTTGTTGTTGTATCGTGGCTTCCCTCCCCCTTCCTCTGGCCTATCGGCTGTTGGTTACAAACAGGTCTTGGAACAGCTGAGTGAATGACACCCATGTTTTGTGGAAGCCTTCTTCCGACCCCCGGAGGGCGAATTTAATCTTCTCCATCTGGAGAAATTCCAATAGGTCGGTCAGCCAGTCTGCAGCTTTAGGTGGTGCGCTGATCGCGAGCCGAGCAGGATTCTACGGCAGGCGATTAGGGAGGCAAAGGCAAGAGTGTCGGCCCTCCGCCCCATGAAGAGATCTGGCTGCTCTGATGCCCCGAAGACTGCCACTCTCGAGCATGGCTCCACCCTCAACCCAACCACCTTGGACATTGCTTCGAAGAAGGCTGTCCAGAACCCGACAAGTCTGGGGCAAGACCTAAACATGTGGGCATGGTTGGCTGAGCCTCCATGGCAGTGTTCACATTTGTCCTCCACCTCCGGGAAGAACCTGTTCATTTGGGCTCTGGTGAGTTGGACTCTGTGTTCCCACGGCAACTACTGAACAAACCAGAGAGTACTAATGTTACTTTAACGGCATCGTGTAGTATTGTTAATTTGACGGGAAGATATCCCATTAGTTATTGATAACACTGTGCAGATAATATCACAGATTTCAGTGACTTCCTCAGCCTCATTGACATGTTTTACCCATTGCACCATCGTGACACCATGACAGTAACTTCATATTTGGGGGAAAAATTCAACACTTGCCAATTAGATAAACTGCACAAGATCGTTACTATTCTGTAGAAGTAGAATAAGGCTTTCTTCTGCCCAGGTGCATGATATTATTCGATATAACAGTTTCAATTTCATACAAAGGGTGTAATTGGATTCTATTTTATCAGTAACCTCACAGGGTAGATAGATCAAATGGCTCCTGAGCAACAAATTGAATTGATTGAACAACATGAAGCAAAGTGTTATGCTCCTCCCAGGTAAGTTCTGAGGTGGGGGGTGGGGATGTAAAATTTCATGGACATGATTCCTTCCAGGATCGCACCTGCCCCACCCAGATGAAATTTCATATTGGGGCAAGCAGGCCTTTCCCTGTGACTACTTTCTGGACACTTAAGGACCTTTTCCGGCCCAGCTTCAATTTTTAGGCTGGTGGCCATAGGTCAGAGCAGGACAGGAAATGGAGAAATAGATGAATCTCCATCTCGGGTATAACGTAGGGGACAGCACCTCAAACTGAAGGCCCTGTCAGATTTAGGGTGCCCTCCCCTCTAGGACCTGGAACTCCAGCCCCCCTCCCCTACCCCCGTCGCCACCCCAACCCCCGGCCTACCCCTCAACACCAAGATTGCACCCGCTAAACCCCCAGGGCATCTCCCACCTTCCTGCCCCTGGGACTCTTGGGACTTACTTCATGTGCGGTCCAGAGACTTAGCATGAGGTAGAGTGTTGCAGCACCTCTTCTGGTCACTACAGCGCTGTGCCTGGACAGGCTAGAGGGCTGTGGGACAATTGGATTGGCCGACAGCTCTCCAAGGCAGGAATTCCTTCCAAAGGTGGACAGAAGTTCCACTTACAGTCAATCAGAGCTCGATTAGAATGAAATGTCAGTGGGTCTGCCATGGTCAGCGGGTACAGTTATGCATCAACTCTCAGGATCCTCCCCATTCTGAAAATTCTGCCCATAGGCTGTCACTGAGAAGTGCTGGTGCCCTCAAGTGTCTCTGTACGACAAATTTTATGAGGCCAGAGGAAAAAACGTAATGGTTCACAACTGCAGGTGTACTCTTAATCAGCAAGTCTGAAGACTCTGCCGATTACTGCATCTCACTCCAATATGTTTTCAATATCGATGCAATACAACTTCATCATGTTTTAATACCTCGAAAAAACATAGAAAGCACCAAGATGGAATAGGATAATAGGCAAGTAGACAAAAGGACAAGATTGAAGTCAATGGAAAACACTCTAAGAGAATCTTGTGTGGTGTAAAACAGGTTAGTGATTCACTATGAGCTCATTGTGCACTCCTATCCTGGCAATTTCACCCCTCAAAGCCTGTTCTCAGTAAACTCCCATTAGCAACAAAATAAACAGAACTCCAGCTGTGATTCCACTCTCTGCAAGATAATTATGGATGACAAAGGCCTTCTAGCCCAGTGCATCTCATCCATCCACAATGACACATGAACATATGTATTAGGAATATAAGTCGGCCATTTGGTCCCTTGAGCTTGCTCTGCTACTTGATAACATGGTCTCCGTATACCAGTGACTGCAACTCAGAAGTACTTAATTGGTTATAAAGTGATTTGGGACATCATGAAAGATGCTGTATAAATGTAGGTTTTGTCTTTCTTTCATTACAACTGTGTGCAGTTGGCAGAGTGACTGTAACTGTGGTGAAATTGGAGGCTCAATGCTGATTCTCTAAGGATAATTAATCACAGAGCAATCAACTGATGATAGTAAAGTGACGACAAAGAAATCATTACATTTACTGAACAATTCAACAGTGTAACCATCCAATCTTCCCCCAAACTCCCCCACAAACCTCCCCAATACCTCCCATCCCCCTCCAACCTTTTACCCACCCCCAACCTCCTCTAACCCCCCCCCCACTTCAAATCTTACTCCACCCCTCCAACCTAGCCCCCATCTGCCCTACCGCCCTATAACCTCCTCCCAGCTGCTACAACCTCCCACCCACCAGCCCCTCACACACATAAACACGCACAATTTTCATGTCTGAAAAGACTATTTTTCTACTTATAGAAAACGGACATGCTAAACTCTGAGAAATTACTTGATGCATGTGCATTTGTTGTTTAGGATAGTTTAACTTAATGTAAGGTCTTCTAGCTTCTCAAAGGAGAAAAGATGCATTATTCAATTGTTAATTTCTTTGGTGTTTCATTAAGTGCGTGTCTTGATTCTTCTCTGTTCTGTGCGCCGTTAGTCAAGCCTGCGTGTCGTAGCTGAGAAACAGAAGCTAAATTAAAGTAATAAGCAGCTGGAAGCATGAAAATGTAGACATTTTAAAAGCATTGTAAATACAGGTCATGCACAGATAGAAGATGGTGTGTCATCTCTGCGTGTCTCTAAGGCATAAAACACAAGTGACTCTTTTTTTTCTAGTAGGAGGGCAGACCAAAGGAGATCAGAGATGCTGTGGAAATCCATATCAATGTGTTCCTAAAGCCTTTCAAAACCAATTTATTCTGTAAAACCCCAAAACTTGGCTGGCACTAGTTTAAGCAGGGATCAAAATTGCCAGTGTTAATAACAAAGATTTATGTACATAGTACAGACTCTGAGGTCTGCGCTGTGATCCTCTGTAGATCGACAAGGTAATGCTTTATGTACTCCCTGCGTTGGTGCTGTTGGGTCTGTGTGCAGAGAAACTTGCAACCATCCCAGGGCAACATGATCTACCTCCGCTCCCTCACTTCCTCCAACAACACATCTACTGGCAGGTCAGTGAATCTTGGAGCTCATAGTTTGGACATTTTGTAAATGGTGGAAGCATTCATCAGTACTCATTCTGAAACAGCATGAAAGCTTCACCAGAAGCTTCAGGTGAAGCAGCAATTCGGCATTCAATCAGGAAGAATTCAGCACTCTCATCGGGCGAATAAACATCTCTCTATTTAGGAGGTGCATTCATCCTTCTGTTATATTACACTTTGTGGTAATATGCCGTTATTCTTTGTCTTTTGATCCAGAATGGTCTGATGAGTTGATGATAACCACCAATCTTTAGATTGAAGCAAAACAAATTTATTGAATAACGATTAATTAAATAAAGTTCAAACACACTACTGAGCTATAACTACTAATAAAGTAAGGTTGAATCTGTTAACCAGTAATCTATAATCTAGTATTAACTAATGATGATCTCGTGCTAACTCTCTCTCTAATCTAAACTACTCCTCGTGCTGTGATCAATACTTCTCCTTTGCTAACTACCCAAGATTCCCTGAGGTCTGATATATATACTGGGAACTGGTTGTGCCCTCTAGTGTTTGAATTACACTGAGATGTAATAATTAACCCTTCACTGGGGTACCTCTGTACATATCATTACACCTTTATAAATGGCAATCAGTCCCTTTCCCGCACGAACATGCATGGCCTACCGGTCATTGGTTCCATCACTTGGGCAACCTAGTTACAGTGAGACACAAATAAGGCTGACTGTCAAAGTTGAAATGGCTGCCTAGATGTGTGATCAGGGACCTGGAACAAGATATTGTGTCCACCCCTACACCATTTCAGGGTAAAATCAACACCATATTACCTGAATTCAGACTGCTCCAGTCCCAGGAAATCCCTATGGAGCTTCATAGAAGAAGTGTGACAAAGCAAATGCAGGAACATTGGCAGATTGAACAAAGTGATGGAAAATTAAGTGTCCTATCTAAATTGGGCAATATTCTTTGCCATATTACAGTGTTCCTAGCATGTGATGCTTGCTAGCAGGAACACAATAGCAGAACATTTCCCTAGTTTTGAATAAATTTCTTGGCCGTCAAGGCAAATGTAAGTGTAACAAGGATATTATTATAGCAAGTCTTAGGAGAGCTGCTTTAATGAGGAAGCTTAGTATTTTCTGAGACATGGGTAGATGAATCTTTTTCTTCTCCAGATACTGTGATAAATTATGGACAAACCCATATATTGTCCTTCAGCAGTTTCCTGTGAGACACAGTTCTTGTCTCACTAATGCAGCCACTTAATCTGGCAACCTAGTAATAATAATGGTTCAAAGTAGGTCTTCTGGTTTAAGCATGTGAACTAAATTGATTTTTATTTAGTTTCATGCTTGGCTCTGAAAGAAAAGGAAGGCTTGCATTTATAAACCGCCTTTCATTATACCCGTGGTGCTTTACAGCCAATGAAATGCTTTTCACTGACGTAATATCAGAAACATGGCAGTAAATTTGTGCATGGCAAGCCCCCAGAAATAGCAACGTGTTAATGACTACTTGAATCCCTAGTCTTCCTTGAAAAGAGTGCCATGGTTTTTTTTATGTGCACCTTGTGGTGTTCTTTGTGGTTCAGATCCTAGGATGGTTGGCATAGACCATAACTAGCTTTTATATTAAACAAAGTTGAATATATATTTACACTACTTAATTGAATTCGACCACTTACTTCAATATAATAAACAATTGACAATAAATATACAATCTACACTCATCTATCACTAATCTCTACACTAATACAATAACTATGATCTGCTCTCACTCACACTAGTTTTCCTACAGTCTTTCTCCTAGCCTTCTCCTCAACACTTTCCCAGAAGGCTCAGCATCGATGCTTTATATAGTTCTGCATCTAACTCCCTCTAGTGGTTGATTCGGACATAACATTAACCCTTATAGTTCTGTACATTTCTCATAATATCACACACCTGAGCGGGCAGATTCTAAGTTTCCAACTCAAAGACACCTCCATAGCAGAGCATAGAGATTTTTGTGCTTAAGCCCCAGTGTAGGATTTGAACCCATAACTGGGTGAACTCAAAAGTCAAGTGTGCTACCGATTGGAGCACAATTAGACACACTGCAAAGGCAAGGACATTCAGTGTTTATAAAGCCGTTGTTTCACACAATTTAGAACACATTTTCTGGAATCCTCAGCAACTCTAAATGAACAAATATTCTCAAGAAAATCTCATTTTTCTATTAGGTCTTTTAGTCAAGAAATCTTTGCATCTTTATATTTTTAAAATTACAGCAGGAACTTTCCTGCTGACTTTGTCGTTTTTTTGTTATTTGATGTGGAGATGCCGGCGTTGGACTGGGGTGAGCACAGTAAGAAGTCTTACAACACTCAAAACTTGCAAGCCAATAGGGAGCAGAGAGGAGGGAGGTATCAAACCGCAAAGGTATAAAGGAATAAAGTTACTGCCACTTTCTTTGCCTTTGTTCTTTTTCCATTGTTTTTTTCCTGATGCCCTGCTGGGTTTTTGTTTCTTTTATATTTTCGAATTGTATTAACCAGGTTTTGGCAATAACACTCAATCTTGCACTATCACCGGTCCTTCATCTTTTATTTGAACATAAGAGGTTCTGACGCCATCAAGGTGACTGTCACCCTGAACCAATATGCCTCTGGCTTATTCCAGGACTCAAGCAGGGATCTGTTTGGGATCTTGCAAGTGTCTGCCCATAGGTACATCCACAGTGTAACAGGTGCCCTATGCATTGGGGCATCGGACTACATCACCTGCACACTGGACCAGACCCACCAGGAAGCCTGGGCAGCAGGATTTTCTAGACATGCATACAGATTTGCAAAAGATAAAGGGCAATGAAATTCATGGTGAAAAAAACACTTCCAAGGTTTCCACCACATTAAAGCGAATAACTTCATCTCACAGATCTTTGAACTTGACGCGCTGACAGACGGATTAAAGCTATAAATGGAAGACTTTTATTTTATTCTTAGCGAACTTTAATATTGACATGCTGACAGACAGTTTAAAGGCTGCAGATTGGAAAACGTTCACTCTCTTCACAGAGATCTTCAATTTTGAGATTCTGACAGACAGTTTAAAGGGTTTAAAGACCATAGATAGGAAGACCACCCAAAGGACTCCCATCCCAGGAAAGACCCCTGACCTGAACCCCTCCAGCCAAGCACAAGTCCCTCTCCCCCCACACCCAAATCCCATGAAGGACTACCCTCAGCATCCTGAGGGCAGGTGTAGGGAAGGTGCTCACCCCTTGCCACCCCTCAGAGTGAAAGTCACCAGGTTCCTGTTTCTCAGGATTTGCACCAATTCACACCAGCCTGACCTCTGGTTGGGGTGTGCTGCAGCATCCCAGGAAGTCAGTGAATCGGGTGTCCTGCCCGATAATTACGTTCAAATTAGGTCTAATCATCTATTTGCATGTTGACTTCTTCAGAGTCGGTGGAGCTGGTGGGGAGGCTCTCAATGGGTCTGACACCTGGCGTGAAACCCATTCTTTGCTCGCGCCTGATTCCACGGTCTGTCACGAACACGATGCTAGCTACTGGACCCAAATAACCCTGCCCCCATGGGTTTATAATCTTAAGTCATTTTTGGTTTGATGACAGGAATTTGGGGCTATATTTTATTGCGATCAAGGTGGAGAATGTCTGGATTGAAGAATGAAAAGGTTCTCCAGGATTTGCATTGAACATTAGCATCAAGTGCTCTCGAGCAAAGTTTCGGAGAGCCGGGTGCGGAGTAAGATATCAGTTATGTTGCTCAAGCAATGTACATTCATGCAAACCTAAGAAGAGCTCTATATAAACAAATAGATCAAAATTGTCATTTACACTTTGAAATCAATATGCACAACAGTACAGAGGAAGAACAGAGGATGATGGAAAACTCTGCAGGTCTGTCAGCATCTATCAGGAGAGAAACAGAGTTAATATTTCCAGTTCATAGATTCTTTGTTGGAACCGAAAGGAGGGAGAATGTAGAAACAGCAACAAAATGTAGGCACTTTAAGAACAAAAGACAGGTGGCCTGGTGTGGGAGGAGGAGGAAAAAGAAAAAAAGAGAAGAAAAGGGGGTTTAAGATGGAGGAGAAATGTCAAAATCTATAGTTGCTGAAATCAACAGTGAGTCCCGACGACTGCAATGTGCCCAGCCGGAAGATGAGATGCTGCCTCCAGCTTGTGTTGGGCTTCATTGGAGCGTTGCAGCAGGCCAAGGACAGACATGTGGGCAAGAGAGCAAGATGCTGAGTTAAAATGGCAAGCAACTGGAAGGCTGGGGTTATGCTTGTGGACTGAATGCAGGTGTTCCGCAAAGTGGTCACCCAGTCTGCGTTTAGTCTCCCCTACGTAGAGGAGACCACATTAGGAGCAGCGAATACAATAAATCAAATTGAAGGAGGTGGAACTGAAACGCTGCTTAACCTGAAAGGAGTGTTTGGAGCCTTTGGATGATGAGGGGGGGAGGAGGTAAAGGGGCAGGTGTTGCACCTTCTGCGATTGTAAAGGGACGTGTGTTGGGAAGGAGATGGGGAGTTGGTGATGGTTGACGAGTGGACCACGGTGTCATGGAGGAAGCAGTTCCTGCGGAATGCTGACAGGGGGTGAGGGGGGGGGGTGCATTTAGTGATGACATCATGCTGGAGCTGGCGGATAGGGCAGAGGATGGTACTTGAATGCGGAGGCTGGTGGGCTGAAAAGTGAGGATAGAGGAGGCCCTATCATGATCCAAGAGGCTGGGGAAGGGGTGAGGGCAGATGTGTGGGAAATGGGTCGAATCCAGTTTAGTACCCTCTTAACCACAGTGGGAGGGAAACCTTGGTTAAGGAAAAAGGCAGATATGTTAGAAGCATCATTTTCGAAGGTGGCATCATTGGAATAGATGCGACGGCGGCGGAGAAACTGGGAGGCCTTAGAGGGGGTGGGGTGTGAGGAGGTGTGGTCGAGATTTGGTTCCAACTCCATCTACAAGTTTGCCGACGATAGTGGGCCGGATCTCGAAAAACGACAAGTCAGAATACAGGAGGGAGATAGAGAACCTAGTGAAGTGGTGCAACAACAACAATCTCTCCCTTAATGCCAGCAAAACTAAAAAGCTGGTCATCGACTTCAGGAAGCAAAGTACTGTACACACCTCGATCAGCATCAACGGGGCCGAGGTGGAGATAGTTAGCAGTTTCAAATTCCTAGGGGTGCACATCTCCAAAAATCTGTCCTGGTCCACCCACGTCGACGCTATCACCAAGAAAGCACAACAGCGCCTATACTTCCTCAAGAAACTAAGGCATTTTGACATGTTCACATTAACTCTTACCAACTTTTACAGATGCGCCACAGAAAGAATCTCATCTGGCTACATCACAGCCTGGTATGGCAACTGCTCTGCCCAGGACCTCAAGAAACTTCAGAGAGTCATGAACACAGCCCAGTCCATCACACGAACCTGCCTCCCATCCATTGACTCCTCCCGCAGCCCTGGGAAAGCAGGCAGCATAATCAAAGACCCCTCCCACCTGGCTTACTCGCTCTTCTGTAGGTGAAAATATTCACGAATAGACCTTTGCGTGAGTAAAGAAGCAATTTATTAATTTTCAGAGCTCTGGGAGAAAAGGCCTTTGACCCCCACGGTCTGTGCAGCACCTTTTCTCGCCTGAGCTGAGGTCGCATTGGGTTAATATACTGAAGGAAAACGGGATTAGTTTGCATTCGCATTTACATATACCCAATCAATTCTGTTCGCGTCACAATTTATAACATGCATCTTCAATGCTAGAAATGGCTACAAGTTAGCTCTTATAGCCTCTAATTGGCAGTTTACCTTACCCAATCAATTCATTACATAGGTAACGGTTACATAAAGTCATGGGGTCAATAGTCCAGCCACGTTGAAACATGTCCTTCCTCATTCCTTGCTAGTTCATAATTTGGAGCCCCTTTGTCAGATACAAATAGCTAAAAATACAGACATTGGGCAAAGGCTGCCAACGGCTCATTGTCTCTCCGGATGCATCTGGTTGTGGATCACTTGTTTTGCACAAAGCTTTACTACTTCAGCAGAAGACACTGATAATAACATAGGGTCAAGAACATTGACAGAATCCATTTTATATCAGGCGGCATCCATTTTGTATCTTCTATAGTCCGTTCGGAATTCTACCTCTTCACTTCGAACTTCTTCCATCGGGCAGGAGATACAAAAGTCTGAGAACATGCACAAACAGACTCAAAAACAGCTTCTTCCCCGCTGTTACCAGACTCCTAAATGACCCTCTTATGGACTGACCTCATTAACACTACACCCCTGTATGCTTCATCCGATGCCGGTGCTTATGTAGTTACATTGCGTATCTTCTGCTGCCCTATTATGTATTTTCTTTTATTTCATTTTCATTTCATGTACTTAATGATCTGTTGAACTGCTCGCAGAAAAATACTTTTCATTGTACCTCGGTACACGTGACAATAAACAAATCCAAATCCAAATAACTGTGGGAATCGGTGGGCTTGTAATGAATATTTGTGGTCAATCTATCACCGTAAATGGAGACCGAGAGGTCAAGGAAGGGAAATTAATTGTGTGAGATGGACGATGCGAAGATGAGAGAGGGGTGGAAATTGGAGCAAAATCAATATATTTTTCCAGGTCCAGATGTGGGCATGAAGCAACACCAATATAGTCACCTCTGTAATGTAAAAAGAGTTGCAAGAGAGGGCCTAAGTAGGACTGGAACAAGAAGTGTTCCATATAACCACAAAAATACAGGCATAACTAGGCCATGCCGTTATCCATGGTCACACCTTTTATTTGCAGGAAGTGAAACGAGTTAAATGAGAAATTATTTAGTGACAAGTTCAGCCAGCGGAGGATAGTGATGGTGTAAGGGGATTGTTCAGGCGTTTCCTTGAGGATGAAGTGGAGAGCTCAGAGACCCTCTTGATGGGGGGTGGAGGGGTAGAGGAATTGGGCATTCATGTGAAGAGGAGGCAGTTCGGACCAGTGAACTGGAAATCGTTGACATGACGTAGGGCATCAGATGAATCACAAATGTAGGTGGGAAGAGACTGGACAAGGGAAGAAATGGGTCCTGTGCGGCAGGAGCAGGCTGACATGTTGGTGGATTTTGGAAACGTGGTAGAAGTGGGCTGTGCGGGGTTTTGGGACATTGAGGTTGGAGGCTGTGGAGGGAAGAGTTGCACAGGCGATGAGGTCAGTGACAGTCCTGGAAACAATGGCTTGATGGTCAGTGGAGGGAGGGAACGAAGATAAGAATAATAACAATCTTACATTAACACTGCAATGAAGTTTACTGTGAAAAGCCCTTAGTCGCCACACTCCGACACCTGTTCAGGTACACAGAGGGAGAATTCAGAATGTCCAAATTACCTAACAGCACGTCTTTCAGGACTTGTGGGAGGAAACCGGAGCACCTGGAGGAAACCCACGCAGACACAGGGAGAACATGTAAACTCCGCTCAGTGACCCAGGCAGGGAATCAAACCTGGGACCCTGGTGCTGTGAAGCAACAGTGCTACCCACTGTGCTACCATGCTGCTGAGTTTGAGGGAGGGAGAGTGTGAGGGAGAATGTGAGGGAGGGAAGGAAGAGTGTGAGGAAGGGGGAGAGAGAGAGTGGGGCTGGCGGAGGGTGAAGAAAGGGGACAGGAAGGGAGATGGAAGAGTGGGAGGGAGGGGGAGGAGAGAGACAGGTGGGGGAGAGAGAGAGGAGGAAGTGGCAAGAGAGAAGGAAGTGGAGAGAGAGGGAGGGGGAGATAGGGAGAAAGGGAACGGAGGGAGATGGGGAGAGAGGGAGGGAGAGGAGGGACATGGGGAAAGGGAGGAAGGTGAAGAGCGAGGGAGAGGGAATGTGAGGGGGAGAGGGGGGAAGGAGAAAGTCAGAGAGGGGGAGGGGAAAAGGGGAGGAGAGGGAGGGGGAGGGAGAGGGGGTGCGGAGGGAGGTGAGTCGGAAATAGGGGAGGGGAGGGAGGGAGTGGAAGGGGAGAGGGAGGTAGATGGAGGGAGTGGAAGAGGGATGGAGAGAGGGAGGGAGAGAGGGAGGGAGAGGGGAGGACAGGGGAGGTGCGGGGTAGAAGGACGGAATGGAAGAGAGGAGGTGATGGGGAGAGAGAGGCGTGGGAAATTGGGAAAGGGAGGGAGAGTGAGGGAAAGGGAGGGAGAGGGGGAGAGAGAGAATGTGAGAGGAAGCAGATGAAGAGAGACATAGAGGGGGGATTGGGGAGGGAGGGGAATGGTCAGAGAGAGGGGGAAGCAAAGGGAGAGTCAGAGAGTAGGACAGAGGGATCGAAAAGGAGGTCAAGGGACTAAGGGACATATAAGGGGGAAGAGGTGGGAGAAAGGGACAAATAAGTGTTGGGGAAGAAGAGGAAGAGAGGGGCAAATAAAAGAAGAGGGAGCAAGGGATAGATAAGAGGGGCAGAGAGAGAAAATGACCAGTAAGGTGGGAAGAGGGAGAGAGGGTCACACAATTACGGAAGAGAGAGAGAGCAATATAGAAGTGAGGAAGACGGATAGATAAGGAAGAAGGAGAGAGGGACAGATCAAGGAGAAGAGGGAGAGAAAGGCCAATAAGGGTGGTAGAGGGAGAGAGGGATAGATAAGCAGAAGTGGATGAGAGGGATAGACGTTGGGGGAAGTGGGAAAGATGGACAGACATGTGGGGGGGTCAAGGGTGAGAGGGACACAGACACACAGGGAACTGGGTAGCTGGGGAAGGGTGCAGGAGAGTGGGGAAGTCAAGACTGGAGGGAAGTGTGAATGTCTGTTGGGGAAACGACGTGAGGAGGTGTGACGAAGAGGAAGGGTGAAGAGGGTCGAAGCTAGAGGGTGGGCCATGTATTTGCCCAAGGCTTGAGGAGGTGTCTGGAGGAGGTTGTTAGCCTGTGGCAGGGGCTGACACACAGCCAGATGTGAGGACATTTTTGACAGGCCTAAAAGGGGGGAGGACCTGGGCATCAGAGATAGGCGCCTGGTGTTGATGGCTTACGGCAGAGGACATGAGATACGAGAAGAACTGGTTTGGGAAAGGGTGGGACGTGTTCTATCACAGGATTATAGTTTTTATCTCTGCTTATGGCAATGTATTGTTTTCATTTTTGAAAAAATTATTTGCATCTCCTTTTACCTTTTTCTAATCTTTCACCTTCAAGCATAAAGCTTGCTGAGATGCCTGTTTTTTTGCACAGACATGGCCTCGAATTTGGACAAGGCCCTATCCTGGTATACGGTAACTCCTCCCGGCAGCCTGTTGAGTTCCTTGCCATAGCTGATGATGAGTTGTAGGCAGTGGGTCACATTACACACCCATATCCTTGATCCTGGTGATCAGGTTCTCAAGAACAGCAGCCAAATAGGCAGGGGTTGTTAGAAGGGAATTCCAGGATTTTCACTCAGTAACAGTGAAGGAATGGCTTGTAAGGATGGTGTGTGGCTCGGAGAGGAACTTGGAGAGATATCTCCATGTGCCTATGATGTGCCATCAATGACCACAAGACGAGTAGTGAACGTAACTGAGGCTTTAATAAACTAAACAGAAAGCCTCCTGGCCTCTGATCCCGAACTGGGTCGGAGGCGGAGACCAGCCACCTTTATACCGAGCCCGAGGGGAGGCAAAGCCAACGGGCGTGGTTTACCACAATACATGTAATACAGTGGCAGTTTACCACAATACACATATTATATACTACAGTGGTTTACCACATTCACCCCCTGTTAAAAAAAAGAGTCCAGCGGGGGTGAAGTGGACAAAGATCAAGTCTGTTGGGGGCCTTGACCTTCCACCGTGATCCCCTCAGTCCCGGCTGTGGTGTGGGCAACGGTGTTGAGACCTGCGCCTCCGGGAGCGTGTTGTCCTCTTCTTCACCCAGTCGGTGGAGGGGGGGGGGGGGGGGGGTGTATGGGCGGGGGTGGTGGTGATGGTCGCCGGTGGGCCTGCGGGTGCCAAATCCCGGAGGGAGACTGTGTCCTGTCACACGTCATGATGTGCCACAAAGGCATATTGTGGATTGGCATGGAGGAGCAGGACCTTCTCGACGAGGGGATCTGATTTATGACTCCTCGCATGCTTCCGGAGGAAGACGGGCCCTGGAACTGTCAGCCAGGACGGGAGCGAGACCCCGGAGGTGAACTTCCTGGGAAGGCGAACATACGTTCATGAGGGGTCTCGTTGGTGGCAGTGCACAGGAGCGACTGGATGGAGTGGAGCGCATCGGAGAGGACCTCCTGCCAGCGGGGGACTGGGAGACTTCTAGACCGTAGGACCAGTAGGACGGCCTTCCAGACCGTTGCGTTCTCCCCCTCCACCTGCCCTTTGCCCTGGGGGTTGTAGCTGGACGTCCTGCTGGAGGCGATGCCCTTGCTAAGCTGGAACTGACGCAACTCGCCGCTCATGAAGGAGGAACCCCGATCGCTATGGATAACGGTGGGGAACCCGAACAAGGTGAAGAGACTGTGCAGAGCCTTGATGACGGTGGCAGTGGTCATGTCAGGGCATGGGATGGCAAAGGGGAATCTTGAGTATTCGTCAACAATGTTGAGGAAGTACACGTTACGGTCAGTGGAGGGGAGGGGCCCCTTGAAATCGATGCTGAGGCGCTCAAAGGGGCGCGAGGCTTTTACCGGGTGTGCTCTGTCTGGCCAATAGAAGTGCGGTTTGCACACCGCGCAGACCTGGCGGTCCCTGGTCACGGTCCTGGCCTCCTCGATGGAGTAAGGCAGGTTGCGTGCCTTGATAAAGTGAAAAAAGCGGGTGACCCCCGGGTGACAGAGGTCATTGTGGAGGGCCCGAAGTCGGTCTACGTATACGCTGGCACATGTACCACAGAATAGGGCATCTGGGGGCTCATTGGGCTGCCCAGGTCGGGACAAGATCTCGTAGTTGTAGGTGGAGAGCTCGATCCTCCACCTCAGAATCTTGTCGTTCTTGATGTTGCCCCGCTGTGTATTGTTAAACATGAAGGCAACCGACCATTGGTCAGTGAGGAGAGTGAATCGCCTGCCAGCCATGTAATGCTTCCAATGTCGCACAGTTTCTGCAATGGCTTGGGCTTCCTTTTCGACGGAGGAGTGTCGAATTTCGGAGGCATGGAGGATACGGGAGAAGAAAGCCAGGGGCCTGCCCGCCTGGTTGAGGGTAGCGGCCAGGGCAAAGTCCGACGCATCGCTCTCCACCTGGAACAGAATGGACTCATCCACAGCGTGCATCGCGGCTTTGGCCATATCTGCCTTGATGTAGATGAAGGCCAGGCAGGCCTCAGCCGTCAGGAGAAAAATGTTGGATTTAATAAGTGGACGGGCCTTGTCCGCATAATTGGGGACCCACTAGACATAGTAAGTGAAGAACCCCAGGCATCTCCTCAGGGCCTTGGAGCAGTGGGGGAGAGGGAGTTCCAGGAGGGGGTGCATGTGGTCGGGGTCGGGCCCTAGGACTCTGTTTTCCACAACGTAGCCAAGGATGGCTAGGCAGGTTGTGCGGAAAACGCATTTTTCCTTATTGTAGGTGAGGTTCAGGAGTTTAGCGGTGTGGAGGAAGTGCCGGAGGTTTTCGTCATGGTCCTGCTAGTCATGGCCGCAGATGGGGACATTATCAAAGTACGGGAATGTAGCCCGCAGCCCATACTGGTCAACCATTCGGTCCATTTCTCGTTGGAAGACCGAGACCCCATTGGTGACACCGAAGGAAACCCTGAGGAAGTGGTAGAGGCGGCCATCTGCCTCAAAGGCAGTGTATTGGCGGTCCTCCGGGCGGATAGGGAGCTGGTGGTACGCGGACTTCAAGTCAACTGTGGAGAAGACTCGATAATGCGCAATCTGGTTGACCATGTCAGATAGGCAGGGGAGGGGGTACGCATCGAGCTGCGTGCACCGATTGATGGTCTGACTGAAGTCGATGACCGTCCGGTGCTTCTCCCCAGTCTTGACAACACCATTTGGGCTCTCCAGGGGCTGGTACTAGCCTCAATGATCCCCTCTCGTAGGAGTCGCTGGATCTCCGACCTAATAAAGGCACTGTCCCGGGCACTGTATCGCCTGCTCCTAGTAGCGACGGGCTTACAGTTCGGGGTGAGGTTAGCGAAGAGCGAGTATGGGGCGACCTTAAAGGTCGTGAGGCTACAGACAGTGAGGGGGGGCAGGGGTCCACCGAACTTTAAAGTAAGGCTTTGGAGGTGGCACTGGAAGTCGAGCCCCAGTAATAGGGCAGCGCCGAGATGAGGAAGGACGTAGAGCTTAAAGTTAGTGTACTCTATGCCTTGTACAGTAAGACGTCTTACCAGGGTCGCGACACAGTACCCCCGGATTTCTACTGAATGTGATCCGGAAGCCAGGAAGATTTTCTGGGTCGCGGGTAAAATTGGGAGGGAGCAGCGCCTTACCGTATCTGGGTGTATGAAGCTGTCTGTGAACCCAGAGTCGAAAAGGCAAGCCGTCTCATGCCCGTTGATCCGGGCGGTCATCGTAGATTTTGTGAGGTGATGAGGCTGGGACTGATCGAACGTGATGGAGGCGAGCTTTGGAAGGTGATGGGTGGGCCGATCGGAGGTGGCGGCGGCCAGCGTACGACCGGGTGAGCATGGCTCCCGGGAGGCTGCGGTGTGGTCCCAAGATGGCGGCCCCCATGGGTCACGCATGGCGGGAGGCTGCGGAGTGGTCCCAAGATGGCGTCAAAAATGGCGGCCCCATGGGTCACGCGTGGCGGGCGAAATCGAAGATGGCGGTGCCCACAGGTCGCACATGGCGGGTGGAGCGGCAGCTGGGGGCGGCCCCGACAGTCAGCAGGCAGCGCTGCTGGGCCTAGGAGTTTTAGGGAGAGATCGGGCTTGGCAGGCTTTCACAAAGTGGCCCTTCTTCCCACGCCCGTTGCAAGTCAGGTTCTGTGCAGGGCAGCGTTGTCTGGGATGCTTACTCAAGCCGCAAAAGTAGCACTTCGGGCTTCCAGCGTTGGCGGGCTGTTGCGTGGCACAGGCTTGCGCCGCACTCAAGTTGGATGATGGCGGCGCCCAAGTGATCCACGAGGGTGCCGCGTGGTTGGAGGTGTAGGCCTCCATGTTCTGGAAGGCCACCTCCAGCGAGTTTGAGAGCTGCACTGTCTCTGGGAGGCCGAGTGTACCCCCTTCTAGCAATCGCTGGCGGATGTAGTTCGATTTCATGCCTGTGACATAGGCGTCCCTGATCAACAGCTCCATGTGTTGGGTAGCCGATACCGCCTAGCAAGCACTGTTCCGGCCGAGTACCCGCAAGGCACGCAAGAATTCGGCTAGTGATTCCCCAGGGCGTTGTCGCCTCGTGGCAAGAAGATGCCTAGAATACACCTCGTTTACAGACTTTACATATTGTCCCTTCAGCCGCATTATCGTCTCCGTATACGAGGGGGCGTCCCTGATGAGAAGGAAAACTTGCGGGCTCACCCCTGCGTTGAGGATCTGCTGCTTTTGGAGATCGGTGAAGTCTTAGGTGGAGGATCCGAGGTACACTTCGAAGCAGCTTAGCCAGTGCTCGAATGTTGCAGTGGCGTCGGCTGCCTGTGGGTGCAGCTCCAGGCGATCAGGCTTGAGTGATGAATTCATCTTAGATGTTTAGTTTATTAAATTGATGTGCCATCAATGACCACAAGACGAGTAGTGAATGTAACACATATTATATACTACAGTGGTTTACCACAGCCTAGCCCCTTGTTCTTCTATGTGAAATAGGTTGTGGGTTGAGAAGGTACTGTCACAGAGCCTTGGTGAGCTGCTAGCTCTCTTAGTTACTCATGTACTTTTAAATTTCATTCCACTCAGTTGTTACATCTCAGTGGTGCCACATTTACTTCGTTACTTACATTGTTGACTATTTCTTTACTGTGCCACCTCCCCTACCCTTGGCACATTGTCCTTTTCCGCAGAGTTGGTGAAAGCATTATTTCCTTGAGTTCTCAAGTGCTTCCAATTACTAATGACCGCTTTTGAATGCAGAAGATGTTTTTACAACCTTGACAAGCAGCGATGGCTTTTGAGTGTTTTTGAGTGCTTTTAATGATATTCATTGAAGGGATCTTTTTGCAAGTGTAAAATAACCTTTTTTCGAGTGAATGAATACTTGTTCCAAATGACACCATTTGAAATCAGATTAACATTGAATGCTTGCAAATGTTTATAAACGCTGAGGAACAGCAGAGGTTTTATGGTAGGGTAAAGGTCAAAATCTAAAATTGCCGAACTCAACATTGAGTCGTGAGAGCTGCAATGTGCCCAACCGGAAGATGAGATGCTGCTCCTCCAGCTAGTGGTGGGCTGCACTGGAGTATTGCAGTAGGCTAAGGACAGACACTTGGGCATGAGGGCAAGATGCTGAGTTAAAATGACAAGCAACAGGAAGGTTGGGGTCATGATTGTGGATTAAGGGAAGGTGTTCCACAAAGCAGTCACCCAGTTTGCGTTTAATCTCCCCTTCATTGCAAGAGGTTTCGAGTATAGAAGCAGGGACGTGTTGCTGCAATTGTACAGTGCCTTGGTGAGCCACACTTGGAGTATTGTGTGAAGTTTTGGTCTCCTTCTCTGAGGAAGGATGTTCTTGCTCTCAAGGGAGTGCAGCGAAGGTTTACAAGACTGATTCCAGGGATGGTGGGACTGTCATATGAGGAGAGATTGACTAGGTTGGGATTGTTCTCGCTGGAGTTCAGAAGAATGAGGGGGGGATCTCATAGAGACTTATAACATTCTAACAGGACTAGACAGGGTAGATGCAGGGTAGATGTTACCAATGATAAGTGTGTCCAGAACCAGGGTTCACAGCCTTCAGGGTAAACCATTTCGGACAGAGATAAGGATGCACTTCTTCACACAAAGAGTGGTGAGCCTGTGGAATTCAATACCACAGGAAGTAGTTGATGCTAAAACTTTGAATATATTCAAGAGGCGGCTGGATATAGCACTTGGGGAGAATGGGACCAAAGGCTATGGTGAGAAAGCAGGATTAGGCTATTGAGTTGGATGATCAGCCATGATCGTGATGAATGGCGGAGCAGGCTCGAAGGGCCAAAAGGCCTCCTCCTGCTCCTATCTTCTATGTATCTATGTATATATGTAGAGGCGACTCATTGGGAGCAGCGGATATAATAAACCAACAGTACAGTTACCCTTAATGCAATTTCAGATTATATTCTATTTGTAAAAATCCTAAAATAAAGGAACTTCTTATATTTTCACTCAGGAACTTGTATCTTTTGACGAACAGTACAAAATAAATAAATTGCTAATGCACATGGGTTGAATGCAAGATCACAGAGTTTTTTTAAAAATAGGTCTTCACTGTACAAGGGTTGCTGCGAGATGAAGGGCAAAAGCCCGTGAAGTAGTCAATGACATCATGGATGTCACATGTCTCTCTTCTTAAAGAGACATTGGACACAAGTCCAATAACCCAAAATATATAACATCCCTCCCCCTTTACTTGTAAAGACCAATGCAACTAATAACTAGAATTTCTGAATATTTATTTAAATATATACACAAGCGCAGGGATAAAATTACTACATTGGAATGAAACAGTACATACGATAGATGTTGATGGTGAGCGTTTATTTCTTGCTGGTTGCCTGCACACTTTCGGAACTTTGTTCTATTCAAACTTCAATGCAATTTCAGGTTTTCCATTAGATGTCTCTCTCCTGGATGGCCTTACCGTCTCATCTTCCAAGGGAAGACTAGTAGTAGCAGGTACCTCTGGTGCAACCTCTGCTTCTGCAGATGAACTTGAAGTTACACAATCAGATGGGACAGAGACCATTACCTCTGAAGATAGTTCTGGCACTGGCGCACTAAAGCATGTTGACACCCTGGAATGAAGTCATTCATTAGACTTCAATGAATGAAGTTCATTCGGTACTACAGCTTCACTGTGGCTATTATTTTTTTCTTCCACATTTTGAATTTTCTTAGTTGAATTTGGTTTGTTCTTCCTTTGAATTAGTTCTGTGTCTTCCTTTGAGCATTCTTCACTGGAGAAGTTATTTAAAACTCCAGCAAACTCTTGCTTTGTGGCCAATTCTGCCACAATTATTACATCGGCTTCCTTTACTCCAGCAATCAACCTCTGAATGATCTGTTTTGGCACAGCAACGCCATGCATGTTGCTGAGCAGGCTTCTTCTGGGCGGCAGCCAGTTTATGGATCCCTGTGCTTGTTCCCAGCTGAGAAGCCTTCTTCGTCATGAGCTCTGTTATGGGTCAGGGTTTAGAGAACCCCAAAGTGTATCATGGAGTTCACCTGACCCACAACTTTTAATAGATTGTGGTATGGGGAGCACACGGCCCACTCTACAGGTGTGGTACAGCAGAAATGGAAAAGTATTTTTTTAAAAGCAAAACAATGTTAATTCTATGAACTCAAGTTAACCGTTTTAAAACATACAGTGAACATCTTAGTAACCGTTAATTCAAATATAACCCCCAAAGAATACAACATTAAGTAATCCTTTAAGCTTTCCTTTTTAATATCCATACAACTTAAAAACAAAACCTTTATCAGAAGCACATCAGGTTAAAGTCACTACTGAAAACATTTATAATTCTGAATTCACCAAATGATCAAGAGATAGTCTTTTGATGGCAGAGAGAACAGCAGTACACCTGCTTGGTGTGGCTTCAGCTCCAACACTGAAAATTAAACTAAAACACACCCTGCAGCAAACAGCCCAAAACAAAAGTAAAAAGCTGACAGACAGTCCAGCTCCGTCCACTCTCTGACATCACTACAGTAATAAAGACCCTTTTCTTAAAGATACTCTCACTACAGATATTTATAGACACACCCATTTATAAACACCCATTTCTCAAAGGCACTCTTACATGACACCTCCCCCCAAGAAAAAAAAATAAACCATCAACTTCAAGATGGTTTCATTTTTCACTTTTTCACTATCGTTAAGAAATGCACACAGTAAATATACTTTTTCTTTCAAAAAACAACACACACAAACAGGTATAATAATATAGTCCATTTTCTTTTTCGTTCTTCCTCCACCTGAAATCCGTCTCGATTGACAGTCTCTTTGAACAAGAAGGTATCTGCACAATCCGTCCATTTCTCTACCCCTCGGCATTTCTCTTTCAAGTCAGATACTTTCGTTCAATCTGATCACAGAGTCCCTTTTAATTCTCCAACACAGGAGCATTGGTTATCACAGCTTTCAGGCAGTCAAATGCCTGTTGAAAGTCCGCTGTCCACTGAAACCTTCGACGTGTCTTCAGCAAGTCCATCAGTGGAGCAATCACGCTACAAAAACTTTTCACAAATGTTCGATCAAATTCACTCACGCCAAGAAATTGCTTTATTTCCCTTCATCTTGAAGGTATTGAAAACTCCTCAATAACTTGGTTTCACATCCCGTGTGACCATGTGACCCTGTCCGATTGTATGGCCACGGAAAGTGGCTTGGGCTTTTCCAAATTCACTTTCGGCTAGGTTTATCACCAAACCCGCCTCCTGAAGTCGATCGAATAACTCCATCAGATGTTTCAAATGTTCTGTCCATGTCTGGCTGAAAATGACCAGATCGTCGATATATACCGCACAATTGGGTAAACCTGAAACAACTCAGTTAGTTAGCCGTTGAAATGTGGCTGGGGCGTTTTTCATGCCAAATGGCATAACTTTGAATTGGTATATATCATCTGGAGTAATAAAAGCTGAAATCTGAAATCTCCTTCGCCCTTTCGGATAAAGGTACCTGCCAGTAACCTTTAAGTCAATCCAGTTTAGAAATAAAAGCTTATTGTACCACTTTCTCAATGCATTCCTCCAAACATGGGATAGGATAAGAGTCTGTTCTTGTAGCTGCATTAACCTTTCTATAGTCCACACACAACCATTGGGTACTGTCTGGTTTTGGTACCATCACTATGGGTGAGCTCCATTGGCAAGAACCCACTTCAATTATGCAATTTTTAAGCATACTCTCAATCTCTTTGTTAACCTGTGCCAATTTTAAAGGGTTAAGTCTGTATGGATGTTGTTTGATTGGAACAGCATTTCCCACATCTACATCATGTATAGCCATTTTAGTACTTCCTAATTTATCTCTACAAACTTGCCCATGTGATATCAAATCTCTTTCAGATCAGTCCGTTTTTCCTCTGGAAGGTAACTCAACAATTTATCCCAATTTTTAAGAACATCCTCGTTTTCCAATTTAATTTGAGGTATGTCAAATTCACAGTCATCTGAATTTTGTTCGTCACTTTGAGTTAGAATCAATAAAACCTCCTCCTTTTTCTCTCCTCCTCTTTCAAAGTACCTTTTAAGCATATTCACATGACACACTCGGTGAGTTTTCCTTCCATCTGGTGTTTTTACCACATAATTCACCTCACTTAATTTCCTTTCAATCTGATAAGGTCTACAAAACCTAGCTTTTAAAGGCTCACCTACCACTGGTAACAATTCTAAAACTTTATCTCCACTGGCAAAACTACGAACTTTGGATTTCTTGTCCGCGACCCGTTTCATCCCATTTTGCGCAACTTTCAAATGTTGTCTAGCCAATTCACCTGCTCTATTTAATCGTTCCCTGAAATTTGACACGTAATCCAATAATGTAATTTCCGATTACTCATTCACCAATTTTTCCTTAATCAATTTAAGTGGTCCTCTTACCTCATGACCAAAAATTAGTTCAAAAGGACTAAAATTGACTCATTAGGTGCCTAATTGCAAACAGTACAAATGGAATTCCTTTATCCCAATCCTCTGGATAATCTTGACAATAAGCCCTCAACGTTGTCTTTAATGTTTGATGCTCCCTGCGATTCTGGATGGTACGCAGTTGATTTAAATTGTTTTATTCCTAAGCTATCCATAACTTCTTTGAATAATCTTGAGATAAAATTTGATCCTCGATCCGATTGTATTTCTGTGGGTAGTCCATATCTAATAAAAATTTAAGTAACTCCTCCACAATCTTTTTAGCTGTAATATTACGTACTGGAATGGCCTCTGGAAACCTAGTAGACACATCCATTATAGTCAAAAGATATTGATTCCCACTTTTTGTTTTAGGTAGTGGTCCTACACAAACAATTAGGACCCGTGTAGATGGTTCCTCAAATGCTGGAATGGGTATTAAGGGTACTGGTTTTATCACTGCTTGAGGTTTCCCTACCACTTGACATGTGTGACATGATTGACAAAACTTAACTACATCTTTATGTAGTCCAGGCCAATAAAAATGTTTTTGTATTTCAGCTTGAGTTTTCCTTAATCCCAAATGACCTCCCACTGCTACCTCATGTGCAACTTGCAACACCTCCTTTCTATACCCTACTGGCAATACTACTTGATGAACTTCTGCCCACTTTTCAACCGCCTGCATATGTAAAGGTCTCCATTTTCTCATCAAGACATCACTTTTACGGTAATAACACACTGGTATACACTCAGATTCCTCTTCCGTATATGCTTTCTGAGACATACGTTTTATTTCTATATTGTTCTGTTGTAACTCCACCAATTTTCCTGAACGAAAAATATCCGCCTCATCCTCCACCTGTTCCTGTTCTTTTGCAACCATCTGATCAAAAATTGTTTCTGATAATTGCACGTCAACTTCATCTTCACTCTTTGATTTCTCCTCTTGTCTTAACCTGTGACTTTGCGACCTTGTTACTACACAATCCAGAAAAATCCCAGGCTATTCGTCCTTCAACACTTCAGTTGTCTGATGTTCCACTGGCTTATCAACCACAATAGGCATCGCTCCCATCTGTGATCCAGCTATATCATTACCCAAGATAAACTGTATTCCTGGAAAAGATAGTTTCTCTATTACTCCTACTACCACTTCACCACTCTTCACTGGACTTTCTAACCTTACCTTATATAATGGAACACTACTCCTCTCACCCTGAGTTCCACATATTACCACCTTTTCTGGCAACATTCTTCCCAGACTACATAACTCCTCATCAATTACCATTAAAGATTGACTAGCTCCCGTATCTCTTAAAATTGTGACTTCTTTACATGCTCCTCCTGATACACATGAGTAAACTTTACCCACACAAGTAAATTCTTTAAAGACATCTGGCACCTTCTTATCAATCACCTCTTGATCAGGCTGTACAATCTTTTGCACCTCGTTCGCTTCACTTGGGCTTTCCTTTACCACTGTAACAAATCCCACTGTCTTATCCTGTTTTACCACATCAGCCTTCCCAGTGCTTTTCTTCAACCACCAACACTGTGACTTTACATGGCCTAGTTTATTACAGTGAAAACATTTGAAACTTTTCATGTCCCTTCCACCCTCCTGGATTTCTTTTTTAATCTGAGGTACATTCTCCTTATTATCTCCCATCAGATTACCTTTACTTTTACCACTTGAGTATTTCTCATGTCCCCAGTTTCTGTCCCTCACAGGCTGAAATTGATGTCGGAAGTCAAGCATTGATTTATGAACTAATTCATAATCATCTGCCATTCCTGCTGCTAATCTTGCTGTTTTAAGCCTCTGCTCTTCCACATGTGGTCTCACAACATCAGGAACTGAATTTTTAAACTCCTCCAAAAGTATAATTTCTCTGAGAGCTTCATACGTTTGGTCTATTTTCAAAGCCCCTATCCACCTATCAAAATTACTCTGTTTTAGCCTTTCAAAATCCATGTATGTTTGACCAAATTCCTTCCTTAAATTTCTAAACCTTTGTCTGTGGGCTTCAGGCACTAGTTCTTATGCACCTAAGATGGATTTTTTCACCTTCTCATACGACCCAAATACCTCCTCTGGTAGTGATGCAAACACTTCACTAGCCCTACCTATCAGCTTTGTTTGAATCAGTAATACCCACATGTCCTGTAGCCATTTCATTTGTTTAGCCACCTTCTCAAATGAACTGAAAAAGGCTTCTACCTCCTTCTCGTCAAACCTTGGCAATACTTGGACATATTTAAGTAGATTCCCACCAAGCCTTCGACTTTGACGCTCTTTCTCACTATCCTCATCACTGTCATCCAACTGTATGTTTCCCTTCACGTCTGCCAATTTTAACTGATTGTCATGTTTCATGGCCATTTTCTGAAGTTCAAACTCTCTCTCTTTATCTTTCTTTTTGTTCTGCTTGGGCTATTCTTTCTTTTCTCCTTTCTTCTCTCTCCTTTTCTTTTTCCCCTCTCTCTCTGTCTCTTTCTCTTTCCGCTCTATCTCTTTCTCTTTCTTTTTCCGCTCTCTTTCTTTTTCCTCTCTTTCGTATTCAAGCTGCTTTAATTCTTTCTCATGTTCCATTCGTTTAAGTTGTAATAAAATTTTTGCCATTTCCAATGCGTCAAACTGTATCTCAGGCAACTTTAAATGCTTAGCCACGGCCACAATTATCTCATCTTTTCGCATTTTGTCAGGTAATGTTAACTGCAATGTTTTTGCCAAATCTAAAAGTCTGCTTTTAGTCTCTGTCCGTAAGGTACTGCATGTGACCGTCTCCACCTCCAAAAACTTCAGAGCCTCTGAAAGAGTCATTGTCCACAACACACTCCCCACTCAAACTAGAATACCACACCTGAAAAGCAACCACAATATGCTCACCCCTCACTGTCTTTAAGGTCACTAAGCAAATCCAATAGATAGACTTTTATCCCCTTCGAGTCCCCAATTTATTATGGGCCAGGGCTTAGAGAACCCCAAAGTGTATCATGGAGTTCACCTGACCCACAACTTTTAATAGATTGTGGTATGGGGAGCACACGGCCCACTCTACAGGTATGGTACAGCAGAAATGGAAAAGTATATTTTTAAAAGCAAAACAATGTTTATTCTATGAACTCAAGTTAACCTTTTTAAAACATAAGTGAACATCTTAGCAACCATCAATTCAAATATAACCCCCAAAGAATACAACATTAAGTAATCCTTTAAGCTTTCCTTTTTAACATCCATACGACTTAAAAACAAAACCTTTATCAGAAGCACATCAGGTTAAAGTCACTACTGAAAACATTTATAATTCTGAATTCACCAAATGATCTAGAGATAGTCTTTTGATGGCAGAGAGAACAGCAGTACACCTGCTTGGTGTGGCTTCAGCTCCAACACTGAAAACGAAACTAAAACACACCCTGCAGCAAACGGCCTAAAACAAAAGTAAAAAGCTGACAGACAGCCCAGCTCCATCCACTCTCTGACATCACTACAGTAATAAACACCCATTTCTTAATGGAACTCTCACTATAGATATTTATATACACACCCATTTATAAACACCCATTTCTCAAAGGCATTCACATGACAGCTCTATTGAAATGAAAAAATCTAATGCAATCTTCAGACTTAGATTTTGTTTCATGAATAATCTCTGAATGGCCTCATTCAAACCACACCAAATTATTTCTAATTGTGTAATCTAATGAGTTGCTAAATTCACAAAACTCTGCAAGTCACTTGAAGATTGCAGTCAACTACGCAATATTTTCCCCTTCTAAATGACTACTTTGTTGAAATCGAAACCTCTCCGCAGTAATTAACGGCTTTGGTGCATAATGGTCTTCTAATACAGTGTTCTTCAACCTTTTTTTCCGGGGACCCATTTTTACAAACCCGCCAACCTTCGGGACCCAACCCGACCGACCTTCGGGACCCAACCCGGCCGACCTTCGCGACCCACGCCGGCCGACCTTCGCGACCCACGCCGGCCGACCTGAGTGACCCACCATTTTCTCTTACCTTGTTTGCTGCTGATAAAAATGGAGGAAATGGTTTTGGGTCCCTTTGGCCCTCGTACATGCTCCTCCAATGGAACCTGTTGGATGAAGGTGAAGCCTTCCGGTGTCGGAAAGTATGGAGCCTCCATCTGTCCAAAGTTCTGCATTTTTTTCCGTAAAATTTTATTAAATTTTAATAAATTACTGAATTTGTAAAAAAAAATGAAAAAAAATTAAATGAATAAAATAAATGAATAAAATGAATAAACCCTCCCTCCGAGCTTGTAAAAAGAAATAAAATGAATGAAATAAATGAAAAAATAAAAATTAAATGAATAAAATAAATGAATAAAATGAATAACCCCCCCCCCCCCCGAACTTGTAAAAAAAAAGAATAAAATAAATGAAAAAAATAAAAATTAAATGAGTAAAATAAATGAATAAAATGAATTAAAAAACCCCAGACTCGTAAAACAAAAAGCTGTGACCGTTTAAAAAAATAGTGGCCGCACTTCGCATGCGCACCCGATCATCTGTGCGCATGCGCGCCGATGATCGTGCGCGCATGCACAATGCGACCAAATTTATTTTACATGTTCACGGCCATTTTAAAGGCCCCTTGTAGCCGGCGTTATTAAAAGCCGGCTGTTGCGCGGGGATTTGCACGATCGGGAGCGCTGTGAAGGACGGCTCCGTGACCCTCCCAACACCCGCCCATGACCCACCTGCGGGTCGCGCTCCCGAGTTTGAAGAACACTGTTCTAATATATTAACCAATTCTTAATATGGCTTATCCCTGGGTTTCTCAGACTGAACCAAGCTTCTTAACAACTTGGAAGTTTTGCTTCAAGTTGTACTGAGGAATGCAGGGACCTTAATATCTTCTGAAATCTTATTTGCTAAAATATGATAATGGAATCTTTCTGAGTATGATTTCCAGTTCTCTGAGTCTTCATCTCATGACCCTTTCCACAAAATATCCCACTATTTTTAATTGTATCAGAATGCTCTCCCAACTTCCCTTAAATTAATGGTCAAGTTTAATATAGTTGAATGCCAATTTGTAACAGCTTTAACTTGAATCGCAAGCTGTGAGAGTCTTTTCTTCTCTGCCCTGCTCTACCTCCATGTCTTACTGCACTGTGCAAGGCAAGCTCTGCAGCCTGAACTCCTCGGAGTATCTGTTTAAAATCAATACGGGCCCTTACTTTGAATTTTTGCATTAACAACCTTACTGGTTCCGATGCCAGGTGCGATTTCTGACCTACTGCTAATCTGTTTGATCGATTGATCTATTGAAGCAACTCACTTCTGCAGCGACGGTCAACTGTGGTTTTACTCTTTCTTTTGAAATTTTTTTTCTGATTCATTCCTCGTCGCCAGTTGTGCTTTTGTCAACTGTTTGTATCTTTGGGCAACAGTACAAGATAAATAAATTGCTGATGTACGTGGGTTGAATGCAAGATCAACGGAGCTTTATTAGATAGGTCTTCACTGTACAAGGGCTGGCAATAGGGTAAGGGAAAAGCTGATGACATCACGCATGTCACGCAACTCTCTTCTTAAAGAGGCATTGCACACAACTACAATAACCCACATATATAACAGAAATCTAATTAAAACATTGCTGGTTAAAGCAAAAATAGATCATAAACTGAATATTGTTGAGGAAGTTCACTTGGTTTCCTGCAGGGCACACATTGAAAAAAGTAGACACCACAGCATCCAACTGTCTCCTAACTGGCTTCAGGGTTTTTGTCTCCATTCTACACATTCCAAATACTGATTACTTTTTGTGCAAAGAAGGATTTCCCGGAATTGGTCAAGCTACTTTCTCTATTGTGGGCTACTCAACTGCTCATATTTGTTGTGTTTCCAAACCTCCAGCATAAAAAACATTAAAAAATAAGATCAGAACCAAGTAATTTGATTCTTCAACCTGCTCCATCATTGTGGTCATAATTCAATTTTTCTGTCTGCCACCAATACGTTTTGAATCCCTCGAAGATCAAAAATCTGACAAACTTAACTTTAATTGTCTTCAACAATCCAGCCTCCACTGGAACAGAGAATTCCAAAGAGCAACGACCCTCAGAGAGAAAAAAATTCTTCCTCACCTCCATCTTAAATGGGTAACCCACTTTGAAAGTGTGGCCCCTAATCTAGATTCTATCACCAGAGGAAACACGCTTTCAGCATCTACCTTGTCAAGTCCCCTCAGAAACCTATGCTTCAATAAGATTGCCTCTCATTCTTCTAAAGGCAAGGCAGTGGCATAGTGGTATTGTCATTGGACTAGCAATCCAAAGACCCAGAGTAATGCTCTGGGGACCCCGGTTCAAATCCCGCCACTGCATATGGTGACATTTTTGAATTCAATAAAAAAATCTGGAATTAAAAGTCTAATGATGACCATGAAACCATTGTCATAAAACCCCACCTTTTTACTAATGTGCCCCACTACCATGGGGTGGCACAGTAGCACAGTGGTTAACACTGTCGCTTCACAGCGCAAGGGTCCCAAGTTCGATTTGAGGCTTGGGTCACTGTCTGTGTGGAGCCTGCACGTTCTCCCTGGGACTGCGTGGGTTTCCTCCGGGTGCTCCGGTTTCCTCCAATAAGTCCTGAAAGACGTGCTGTTAGGTAATTTGGACATTCTGAATTCTCCCTCTGTGTACCCGAACAGGCGACAGAGTGTGACGACAAGGGGCTTTTCACAGTAACTTCATTGCAGTGTTAATGTAAGCCTACTTCTTTGACAATAAAGATTATTATAATTATAATGTCCTTTAGGGAAGGAAATCTGCTGTCCTTACCTGGTCTGGTCTATATGTGACTCCAGATTCACAACAATGTCCTCAAATGCCCTATCAAAGGCAATTATGGATGGGCAATAAATGCCCATCCATCAACCTGCGACTCCCACATCCAATGAACGAATAAAAAAAACTCCAATGCGTGTAGGCCCAATTTTTTCAGCCTTTCTTCAGAAGACAACTTTTTAATCTCAGCAATCAATGTAGTGAACCTTCTCTAAACATCTTGCAATGCAAGTATGTCACTCCTTCAATAACTCTTTGAATGGCATCTCCAGTGACCTGTACAGTTGTAGCAGGACCTCCGAACTTTTGTACTCCTTACGTTTAAGGGTAACATTCTTTTTGCCTTCGAACTACTTGCTGTGCCTGCATGCCAACCTTTGTTAAGCAGTGCGAATGGTTAATGGAAACAATATGACTGAAAAATCTGGAACCATTGGCCTGTGGTCACTATTGTTTGTTGAGACTATCATGGAATTGGGTCATATGGAAAAGTAACATTTCAGAGTTGTCTCTATTTTTTGGGGGCTACAAAAGAAATCACATCTAAAAGTGAAAACATCAATTGAATTGGAAATTCGACATTTTCTTCTTATTTATTTTAAAAAGGATAGAGATCTGTACAAACAGATGAATAGCTGAACGGGATGAAATATAATCAACAAATATATAGTAAATATACTTTTTGGTTCATTCTTATCAGTGAGCAAACATAGGAGATCAAACCATTTTAAAGATTTTAATCTCACCCAGAGTAGATTCAGAAATACTGTAGTAATCAAAAGTCTATCTTATGCTCAATGACTCTAGTCTTCCAGGAGTTGCCTTCTCCAAGCATTATTTTCCAATAAGCTTTGCAGTCACTATTGGTTTGTGGGTGCTCGCGGAACCTCACTGCTAACTCATTCAGATACATTACTGTGATCATTATAAATGATGTGGAGATGCCAGCGTTGGACTGGGGTGGGCACAACACCAGGTTAAAGCCCAAAAGATTTATTTTGAATCACTAGCTTTCGGAGTGCAGCACCTTCATCAGGCAAATCTGATGTCAGTGTCGATATGCGCAATCTTCTTGGAGATCCTCTCCACTTTGAGCCGGCAGTTTGCGGAGTCAATGGTAGTCGTGATGTGGAGATGCCGGCATTGGACTGGGGTGGGCACAGTAAGAATTCTTACACCCGGTTAAAGTCCAACAGGTTTGTTTCGAATCACTAGCTTTCGGAGCGCTGCTCCTTCATCAGGTGAATTCCATGCCCGATTCGGGATGCGGCATGTTGGCATCGCGCATCTCGAGATCGAGGGGCTCGTCTGCCTCACCGTGTATCAACGGCGGCTGCACTGGAGAAAGGGCTACCACTGGACATGGAGCTTTCAGTTTTCGAGGACCTATAGGGCATGGCTGTGGAGCTGGTTATTGTGCGGATTCAATTCCTTTCCATGCACGCTCACCGAATACGAGACCGGGCCCAATTGCTGCACCACTATTCCCAGGATCCACAATGCCTCATCGGGAAATTCCGGATATAAACCGTTTCGCCCGGGGAGAATTCCCTCATGGGCCTAGGTCAACACATTTCGGAGTGTTCCTGCTGGTTGCGGACCTTCGCTCCGATGTCCGGCAGGCCTCGGCTCAACCGTGAGTGCAGCTGGCGGCCCATTAATGGCTTTGAAGGTGCTACCCGGTAGTGGTGTGAGGCGTAGTGCGGTAATAGAAGAGGATGCGGGCTAGATGGGCCTCCAGGGAACTGGAGGTCTGCTTTCACATTCCTAATTTAAAAGTCTGTACCGCCCTTACGGCCAATTTGTTGGAGGATGGGTGGTAAGGCGCGGTATGTACATGGCGGACCTTGATTTTGTTCGTAAAAGCGCCAAATTCCTCATTTGTGAAAGCTGTTCCATTGCCTGACACTAACACCTCGGGAAGCCCATGGGCGGTGAAAGTCTGTTGGATATTTTGAATCGTGACCTGCGATGCCGTCATGGACATGTGGTGGACCTACAGCCATTTTGAATGGGCATCTGCGATGAGTAAGTGCTTGGCTCCTTGGAAATCCTGCAAAATCCATGTGGAGTCAGGACCATGTTGGTCCGGCCACTCCCATGGGTGGAGTGGAGCTGCAGGGAGGGGGGGGGGGAGGGGTGGTGGGAGCTTCTGGTGCTCCTGGCACCATGTACATTGTTTTGCCAATGTTTTGATGTCCGCATCTATCCCGGGCCACCACACATAACTTCAGGGCAACATCTTTACCTTCAAGACACCTGGATGTCCGATGTGGAGGTCGTGCAGGATTTCCCCTGGCCCCTCTCGGTAGTCCCACAGCAGAATTCCATCCATGACACTGAGCTCTGCCACCTTCTTCATGAATACACGCAGATCATCCAGGAGAGTGTGATGTTGAACCCCGCACAATACTATGTGGCGGACCCTGGCCAACAGTGGGTTTGACTATGTACACGTCTTCACCTGGGCCGCTGTGGCTGGAAAAGAGTTCATGAAGTGCAACGCTGCAATCACCTCATGTGAGGTTGTGGATGTCGGCTGAGGGCGTCCACTTGCGGGATCTTTCTCCCAACCGATGGTCCAACACATATTTGTAAGCCGCCAGGAGCAGTGCCCAGCGCTGAATGTGGGCCAATGCCACAGGGAAAATTGCCATATCCTCCTTTAACAAACCCAGGAGGAGCTTGTGATCTGTATAAACCATAAAGGTATGGCTGGACACGTATTGGTGGAACCACTTTACCGCAAAAACCACCATCAGAAGACCTTCCTTTTCAATTTGCACGTTGTTCAGCTCCGCTGCCGCCAAGGTATGGCAAGCAAACGCAATAGGTTGCTCCGTGCCATCATCATCTGATGTGCCAAGACAGCCCCGATGCCATAAGGCAAAGCATCGCAGGTCAGAAGCAAAGGCTTGGAAGGGACAAAATGAGTTAACAGACGTGAGGATGAGAGCCACCATTTCACCTCATCAGAAAACCTTTGCTGCGGTGGATCTCAAAACCAAGGCTTTCCCTTTTTCAGCAACAGATACACTGTGTCCAGAACAGTCGCCAAATTGGGGATAAACTCCCCATAATCATTTATCAAGTCCAGGAAAGAGCTGGGTTGCATAGGGTCCTTCGGGACGGGGCCCTGCCAGGCCACCATACCTTATCATCTGCCGGGTGTAAGCCATCTTGGTCCACTCTGGAATCCAAATAGTTCGCCTCTTTTGCGTGAAAGACACATTTTTGCTTTGCAGCTTTTATAGTGCCCGCACAGATAGACGGAACCATGACCGTCACTATCAGCACAGCCCAATCCACAAAATGTACGGAGTGGATGACCCAAAATCGTTCCAGGCATCTACCTTAGGCTTCAATGTATAGGGGATTGGGCGGACCTGAAAATATTGTGGCTGGGCCTCAGGGTCCACAAAAATCTTGGCGAAGGCCCCTCGAATGATTCACAATTCGTCCTGAAAAATGTCCTGGAATCGTACCAGCACCGCGTCCGGGCCATTGGAATACATGCGGCAAGCCTGCTGTCAATCCAGTTGGGGGCGCTTCAGCCAATCCCACCCCAGCAAGCTGGAGCCCAAACCTCGTACTCCCACCAATGGGAGGTTTGTGGATTGCGGCCCTTACTCCACAGAGACCTCCAACGACTCCCATGTATATGTCACCGACCTTGCGCCATGTCTCGCAATGCCAAACTGCGGATACCCAAGTGGATAAGGTTGTACGTGCGGCAGCTGACTACTAAGACTGCGGCCCCCATATCAAGATCGATCTGGATCGGAAAACCATTGATCCCGGAGCATGACCTGAATAGGTGCCACCTTGCCACCTCACTGGTCCACCATGAAATAGGCCCATCCCCGGGGATGGTCATCGGAGGAGTAGTGGTGGGTGGGCGGGCTTCCCCACCGGTGCCTCTCTCATCAGTTTCTTCGGGTACCGATGCGCCCATGCCATTTATCGGGCATCTTTGGTGTGGGGGAGTGTCAACAACTCTCATCGGGAAAACACTGATGGTGGTCCGGGCCTCAAGGGGCTCACCTCCAGTGGTGGGAGTCTTGAACCTCAACCCATGGAGGGGGGTTGCTCTGCACCTGACTGGGCACCCTAGGCTTTGGAGAATCATGCCCTGAAGCTCCTGAACCTCTCATTCTTCACTTTCATGGGCAGAGGCGATGTCGACTGCCTTCTGTAAATTAAGGTGTGTATCCTCCAGCAAGCATTCTTGGGTCGCCGCATGATGGATGTCGCAGACAAGCCAGTCTCTGAATGACACTGATAAATCTGGGCCGGTTTCGCAAAACTTGGCTGGTTTCTGCAAACGGACTCCCCCTGGTGCTCAGTGGCCTTATGAAACCAAAAACAATACAGTGGACTCCGCAGACTGTGAGGAGGGTCACTGTTTGTCTTTCATCGCCGAGAATGGCGTTAAGCTGAAAAAAATCACATCCGCTCAATATATTAGGTCCAGTCACCTGTTTCGGTGTCGAAAGCCTCCAATTTCCCAATGAGTGGCATACCTGCAGCCAGGTGGGGAGCTTCCTGAGGCCTTGTTAAGGTGGCCCGGTCCGGATTAAATGGTGGCTCCTCCAGCTCCGCTTCATCCTTGTTGCCAGTGTAAAGTTTCAGGTGAGCGACCACATGGAAGCGATGTTAGAAGCTCTCAATATTCATTTAACCTACTTGATAAAATTCCTACTCCCCGAAGTGTCTCCCGCACCTGGCCCCTCGGGCCTCGTTATTTATGCCTCATGGAACACTTGCTTAAACGTGTAGTTATGCTCCCTTATCTGGGGAGATCATATTCAGGTGAGGCCACGGGGTCGCTGATGTTGCAGACCCCGTTGGCCTCTGGTCGAGTTGGAACATCTGGCATGCTAACTTGTTCTTTACAACGTGCTATATTTAGTTGCCACCCCTGATTGTTTTGCTGCCATATCTCAATAAAAGCTATAATGTCCTACCCTCCATGTGAAATTTTCACACAATAGTTTTCATGGATTAATTCTATTTGTTGCTGATACTCTTGTTTGTATGTAGAACACAAATTTGGCTAATCAGGCAACCTTTCTTACCTGAAGAGCCTTAAAAAATGTTGAAAATAAGCAATATTGAGAGCTGCTAGTCCCCCCAAAAAATTAAAGAATGGAATAAGCAGACCATAAGAGTAAACAAATATTTATTTAGAATCTAAAGGACGTTATGCACTGTTTTGAGGTTGCAAAATGTCATTTGGTTTAACTTATCCCTGATGTCTATTTTCCAATTAAGGGGCAATTTAGCATGACCAATCTACCTACCCTACACATCTTTGTGTTGTGGGGGTGAGAACCATGCAGACATTGGGGAGAATGTGCAAGTACCATACGGACAGTTACCTGAGGCCGGGATTGAACCTGGGTCCTCAGCACTGTAAAGCAGCAGTTCTAACCACAGCGCCACTGTGCCATCCCTCCTGATGTTTATGAGACTGAATGCAGTTACTACTGAATTTCATGTATTTAATATAGGGTGTGCAAAGAAATGCGGTTTCTGTATCCCAAGGGTAGGAAAAATCATTATTTTTGTTTCAAACTTGAATCGTGACACTATCCAAGTCATAGATTTGTCTTTGGCCTATCCACTTTTCCCTGGAGAAACATGATGACACTTTCTTTTGCACTTCTAGATGGATATTTTTCAGCAAAGGCTTTGAGCTTTGCTAACAGTAGCTGGGGAGAATTTGATTTATTGTTAAATTTATAGCTGAAACCTTGGTTTTCTTTGTAGTTTTTGCAAAGTAATTTGAAAGATTTTTGTATTACATTTTAACACATGACACATTATAAATGCCATGGCGTGATGCATCAGATCAAACAACAAATTCATTTTGGGCATTTTCTGAACTTGACATCATTGATATAAAATTTAAATATTTCAATTTTCAATCTCCTTGTGTTTGGAGAGAATCCTATTCAGAAACAGTGGCCTCTCCAGTGATTGAACAAAAATACATTCTCAACTCCATACTCCCAGAACGCCTATAACCACTGCAATTCGCATACCGCCACAACCGGTCCACAGCAGACACCATCTCCCTGGCCCTATACTCATCCCTGGAGCATCTCGACAACAAGGACTCCTACGTCAGATTCCTATTCATTGACTACAGCTCCGCCTTCAACACAATAATCCCAGCCAAGCTCATATCAAAGCTCCAAAACCTAGGACATGGCTCCTCACTCTGCAACTGGATCCTCGACTTCCTGACCCATAAACCACAATCAGTAAGGATAAACAACAACACCTCCTCCATGATAGTCCTCAATACTGGGGCCTTGCAAGGCTGCATATTTAGCGTCTTACGATACTCCCTATACAAACATGGCTGTATGGCAAAATTTGGCTCCAACTCCATCCACATGTTTGCTGAAGACACGACCGTAGTGGGTCGGATCTCGAACAACGGCGAGTCAGAGTAGAGCAGGGAGATAGTGGAGTGGTGTAACAACAACAATCTCTCCCTCAATGTCAGCAAAACTAAAGAGCTAGTCATTGATTTCAGAAAGCAAAGTATTGTATACGTCCCTGTCTGCCTCAATGGTGCCATGGTGGAGATGGGTTGACAGCTTAAAATTCCTAGGTGTGCACATCACCAACAATTTGTCCTGGTCCACCCATGTCGATGCTATGACCAAGAAAGCACAACAGCACCTATACTTTCTCAGGAAACTAAGGAAATTTGGCATGTCCACATTGACTCTGACCAATTTGTACAGATGCACAGAGAAAACATCCCAACTGGCTGCATCACAGCCTGGTATGGCAACTGCTCGGCCCAAGACCGTAAGAAACTACAGAGAGACGTGAACACAGCCCAGTCCATCACGCGAACACACCTCCGATCCATTCATTCTGTCTATACCTACCGCTGCCTCGGGAAAGTGAGCAGCATAATCAAAGACACCTCTCAGCTGGGTTATTCACTCTTCCAACTTCTTCCATCAGGTAGGAGATCAAAAGTCGGAGAACATGCACTAACAGATTCAAATACAGCTTCTTCCCTGCTGTTACCAGACTCCTGAATGACCCTCTTGTGGACTGATCTGATCTCTTCACACATCTTCTCTACTGAATAATACTGCACTCCTGTATGCTTCACCCGATGACTGTGTCTATGTATTTACATTGTGTATTTATGTATGCCCTATGTTTTTTGTGTATTTATGTATGCCCTATGTTTTTTAGTGTATTTATGTATGCCCTATGTTTTGTTTGTGTATTTATGTATGCCCTATGTTTTTTTGTGTATTTATGTATGCCCTATGTTTTTTTTACATGGAGGAACGATTTGTCTGGATTGTACGCAGAACAATACTTTTCACTGTACCTCGGTACACTTGACAACAAAACAAATCCAATCGTACTCCTTCTGCACTGTAAATTCTATGAAGCTCTATGAAATCCAATCCAAATCCAATCCAATCTTGTATTGTCATAGAAGGGTTTATGTAGGGTGAGCTGGTGTGATAAATGTAAGAATTTCAGGTAGGTATCAACTATATTATATGTATATGGTGCAGTAATGGTTAAAAGCCCGGGTTAGTGTGTGTATGTCTCTACTGCAGTAAGGTTTTAAAAATATTGGTTTAAAAGATAGGCAGACACTGTGGCTACAGAAGGGTTAATTAAAGCATCAAAGGAGTAAGATTGTCATTCAGTCCAATTATATATTGGGCGGGATTCTCCGACCCCCCGCCAGGCCGGAGAATCGCCGGGGGGGCGGCGTGAATCCCGCCCCGCAGCCCTGACGCCGGCTGCTGGATTCTCCGGCGCCGGTTTTTCAGCAGGGGCGGGAATCGCATCGCGTCAGTTGGGGGCTGTTGGCAGCAGCACCCCAGCGATTCTCCACTCCACGATGGGCCGAGTGGCTGCCCGTTTTCGGCCAGTCCCGTCGGTGTAAATCAAACAAGGTCCTTACCGGCGGGACCTGGCTTTGCGGGCGGCCTGCGGAGTCCTCGGGGGGGTGGGGGGGGGAGGGCACAGTGGCCTGGCCAGTGATCGGGGCCCACCAATCCACGGGCAGGCCTGTTCCGTGGGGGCACTCGTTCCATCCGCACCGGCTGCTGTAAATGTCCAGTATGGCCAGCGCGGAGAAGAACCCCACTGTGCATGTGCTGGGATAACGTCAGCACACGCTGGCGCTCCCGCGCATGCGCCAACTCGCGCTGGCCGGCGGAGGCCCTGCGGCGCCGGTTGGCACGGCGCCAACCCCTCCGCCGCCGGCCTAGCCCCTGAAGGTGTAGAGGATTCCGCACCTTCTGGGCGGCCCGACACCGGAGTGGTTCACGCCACTCCTTGGCGCCGGTACGGCCCGCCCCGCCGGTTAGGGGAGAATCCCGGAGTTGAATCCTGAACTCCAGAATCCTGGAGTTGAAATCAGCCATGATTGAATGGTGGAGTGGACTCGATGGGCCAAGTGGCCTTACTTCCACTCCTATGTCTTATGGTTTTATGGTCTTATAGTGTTTACCTAAATAGGGTAATGAAACTTTTCTTATAGAAAGGAAGATTCCCTGGGGTTTAGATAATTGAGGGGTTGTGGTTAGCGTTAGTAAGATGGTCATAACCTATTGAAATGAAATGAACCTATGTGATTGAAATTATGTAATTAAAAAAAAAAATTAGAGTACCCAATTATTTGTTTTTCCAATTAAGGGGCAATTTTGGTGTTGCCAATCCACCTGCCCTGCACATCTTTTTGTGTTGTCGGGGCGAGACCCATGCAGACATGAGGAGAATGTTCAAAAACCTCATGAACAGTGATCCGGGGCCAAGATTGAACCCGGGTCCTTGGCACCATGAGGCAGCAGTGCTAACCACTGTGCCATCGTGCTGCCCAAAATTATGTAATTAATGGGAGGAGCCAGGGGCTGAAACAGTCAGGTTTTGAATTTTAGTCAGGGTTTTAGATTTGGCTGTGAACAGAACAGGTGCTGGGAAGTTAAATAGTAGTTTGACATAGGCAAATTCTGCAAGTTGTTCCCTGAATGATCTCTCTCTCTCTCAAATCAGTTTCTCCAAGACATCTCAATGCATCAACCATTCCTCTGTTTGCTAACTGTATTTAAAAGTGGGTTTTGACCTGAGATGGGTTTTGCTTGATTGGAGATCAGGGAAGGGATTCTCCGATCCCGCACCGGGTCAGAGAATCCCCGGAGGGCGCTGTGAATCCCGCCTCGCTGCCCCTATGCCGGCTGCCATATTCTCCGGCGCCGATTTTTGGGCGGGGACGGGATTCATGCCACGCCGGTCAGGGTTCATTGGCAGCGCCCCCCCCCCCCCCCCCGGGCAATTCTCCGGGCCCCGATGGGCCGAGCGGCCGACTGTTTTTGGCCAGTCCCGCCGGCGTGGATTGGACATGGTCCCACACAGCGGGACCTGGCAGGTAAGTTGGCTGGTGCGGTCCTCGGGGGGGCGCGGGGGGATTCGATCCGAGGGGGGCCCCAACGGCGGGCAGGCCTGTGCCATGGGGGCACTCCTTCCTTCCGCGCCAGCCCCTGTAGGGCTCCGCGGAGAAGACATTCCCCTGCGCATGTGCCAGAATACGCCGGCCAGTCTGCGCATGCGCGGAACCATGCCGCTGGTTCTGCGCATGCGCTAACTCGAGCAGTCCCTTCGGCGCCGGCTGGCGTGGCACCAACCCCTCCGGCACCGTCCTAGCCCCCGGTAGTGTGGAGAATTCTGCTACCTCCGGTCGGCCCGATGCCGGAGTGGTTCACGCCGTTTTTGACGCCGGCATCGAGCCATCCCACCGATCGCGGAGAAACCCGCCCAAAGACAATTACAGTTAGGAGTTAAAATGTTTCATTTGATTGTTAAGCATTGTTTAACTGGTAATTGTAAGCTATTTTGCATATGATGTTAAAGTTAGTTTAATACTGTGTTAATTCTAAAGTTTGTTTTAATATATAATATTCCTATTTGTGCCTGGAGTCACTCCTGGAGCGAAGTATGCTTTCCTCAGTCTTACGAATTAAATTAAAGAATGGAGTTTCTGTCGTATACCCTAGTAAATGTTGGGTATGGTCATAATTCTGGGAAGTTGGTTACACACTCAAGCTCAATTTAATCCTCCCATCTTCTCAGGACGACTCACTTGTGAGGCGTTCAGTTGCAGTATCACTTCTTATTGATGTTGCTAAAAGGTTTTCAAGCTATTTCATTGCTGATCCAATTCGCTATAAAAGGAGGACCTCAATGGAGCCGAAAACATGTCTGAAAACCTCTTCAACTGCTGATGTATATTTAATTAAACACATAGATAAGAACAAATGAATCCTCTGGACTACTATCTGTTTATCTGTTTCAAAATGTCATTTTAAAATCATCTGATGGAAGCAGAAAACGAGCTGAATTTCTGCGCCCAAGCCAGATACGCAAAGTCAGATAGCCTCTCGAACACACAAACCCGACTCAGGAGGAAGTACCTGGGATAGTCTGATTTTTCATTCTGGATGGACGGATGGTGGCTAATGGCAGCTGGTTAAAAGGCCTGTCTCAATTCTCTAGGAATTTGTCCAGCTGTATTAAAAACAACAAAACAAAAAACATCTCTCGAACCGTCACACCTCACACCCACCGACATCCCTCTGGACACCTCGTACTCCTTTTTCCAAACAATGCCCTTCTACCCACTTCCAATGTCCCTCATATACTCCATTCCAGCCTGTCCCTCTTACTTACGTTTCACAGCCTTTTGCAGCCCCAATGCCAACTTAGTGTCAGCTCATTCCAATCCATGCCCCAATCATCCCCTTAGCCCTTTATAGCCCCTTTCACAACTAGTGTCAACTGATGACAATTTATGTTGCCTACTTATCTCCTGGCCCTTTATAGCCCCTATGTCAAGTTGGTGCCAGCTCATACCACTCACCACCCTTGGGTATTATACACTCCATATCCCATATCCATCATGGACAGACTTCAGGAGCAATGCTGAGATTAAATAAAACAATAAGTATCTATTACAGACTTCACTATATTTTTTAAAATGTCTTATTGCTAAAAGTCCATTTACTCATTTAAGTTCCTTCAAGTACTTACTGCTTCATATAAAGCAAACATTTCCTTCAAATATTTACTCACTAATAAAAACAAATATTTGTATTCATTGTGATGAAGGCAGCAATTTCAGATATATTGTATTATATGTATTTGGTGCAGTAATCGTTAAAAGGCAGCACGGTAGCACAGTAGTTAGCACAGTTGCTTCACAGCTCCAAGGTCCCAGGTTCGATACCCAGCTTGGGTCACTGTCTGTGCGGAGTCAGCACGTTCTCCCTGTGCCTGCGTGGGTTTCCTTTATGTGCTCTGGTTTATTCCCACAGTCCAAAGATAGGCAGGTTAGGTGGATTGGCTATGCTAAATTGCCCTTAGTGTCCAAAAAAGGTTAAATGGGGTTACGGGGGTAGGGTGAAGGTATGAGTATAGGGTGGAGGTATGGGCTCTTTCCAAGCGCTGGTGCAGACTCGATGGGCTGAATGGCCTCATTCTGCACCGTAAATTCTATGATTCTATGAAGCCTGCATTAGTGTTAGTAAAAATCCTGGTTTGCAAGGCAGCCAGACTTTATGACGACACGAGGTGTAATTAAAGCATCATAAAAGTTGGTCTAATGGAGTCGTGTTTATAGAAAGATGGTTCCCTGGGGAGTAGATAATTAGAGATATAGGAGTGAATTCTCCGCCTCCCCAGCCACGTGTTCCTCGGCAGCCCGCTGTCGCCAGCAGCGAGATTCTCAAATCCCGTCGCTGAAAATTGAGATTTCCAATTTGGGCTACCCCACACCAACCCACGGATGGGGGTGCACTGCCGCCAGAACCGAGAATCCCACCGGCAGAATATTCACCCAATTGTGTTTAGTGTTAGTGGGATGATGTCATTAATGGGAGGAGCCAGGGGCTGAAGTAGTCAGATGCTGAGGTTGAAGTTTAAAGAAGTTTAGTTTCAGATAAGGAGGTGAACAGACAATAAGCTGTGCCAGACAAACAGCTGTTCCAGACAATGAGTTAGAGGTGTTCATGTGTATAGGCCAGGAGTAGTGTCTCAGGTTGAAAGATTAAACAATATTTTGAGACAGACAAGAATCTGCAAGTTGAGTCCTGAAGGATATCACTTTCTCAAAGAGGTTTATCCAAGGCATCTCTTTACAAGTATTCTTGAGCCTGGTAACTATATTTAAAAGTGGATTTTGGCCTAGGCTGGGTGTTGTTTGAGTGCAGATAGCAGTTTCGGATCGGTAAGCATTGTTTAATTAGAGATTGAAAGCTATTTGTCTTAATGCTGTCAAAGTTGGTAATACTGTGTGTGGCGCACAAAGACTCCGTGAGACAAACAGAGTGAAGTCGATGAGGCTTTATTAAGCGTGTCTGTTCCCCAGCAGCCCGATAGTAAACTGGCATGCGGGGGAAGGCACCGGCTTCTTATACTTCGCCTTCAGGGCGGAGTATGAGGTCAACGGCCAACCAGGACCCGGGATCTGTCAGCCAATGACATTAGGGCTTCCAGTCCCACATGACCCCCAATACATACTACCACATTCACCCCTTGTCAAAAATGAACCCGGCGGGGTGATGCTTCGTATGGTGGTAAGGGTTTACAGTACTGGTCCTGGGAGGAGAGAACAGTTACATGGTAGGACCGTATTGGACAGTATCGTCCTGTTACAACTATTTACAGAGGATATAGGAAAACAAAATGTTCATTGGACAGTCCATCTTTGTTTTACATCGACGCCACGAGTCGGTCGGGCGGTCTGGTCGTCCGTGTCGATCGCCTCGGCCCCGGCGGTGGTGGTGGTGCTTGTACCAGCGTTGTCGCCTCCGGGAGCCGCACGGTTTCAGCTGTCGGTGCAAAGGGGAGGGGGACTGATCCTCCTGGGAAGGGGGCGGTCGCGGGGTGCGGCGGTGGCAGGAAGGGGCGGTTGGGTTGATGGTGCCGGGGGGGTGTGCGTGGTGCCGGCGGGCGCCAGATCCCGCAGGGAGACCGTGTCCTGTCGGCCGTCGGGGTACTCCACGTAGGCGTACTGGGGGTTTGCGTGGAGGAGGTGAACCCTTTCGACCAACGGGTCCGCCTTATGTGCCCGCACGTGCTTTAGGAGCAGGATGGGTCCTGGGGCCGCCAGCCAGGTCGGCAGCGACGTTCCAGAGGAGGACCTCCTAGGGAAGACAAGGAGACGCTCGTGCGGCGTTTGATTAGTGCTCGTACATAATAACGACCGGATGGAATGGAGAGCGTCCGGGAGGACCTCCTGCCACCGTGAAACTGGGAGGTCCCTGGACCGTAGGGCCAGTAGGACGGCCTTCCAGACCGTGCCGTTCTCCCTTTCTACTTGCCCGTTCCCCCGGGGGTTGTAGCTGGTCGTCCTGCTTGAAGCTATACCCTTGCTGAGCAGGAACTGGCGCAGCTCGTCACTCATGAAAGAGGACCCCCTGTCGCTGTGGACGTATGCGGGGTAACCGAACAGTGTGAATATGCTGTTCAGGGCTTTAATGACTGTGGCCGCGGTCATGTCGGAGCAGGGAATGGCAAAAGGGAAGCGGGAGTATTCGTCCACTACATTAAGGAAATACGCGTTGCGGTCGGTGGAGGGGAGGGGCCCTTTGAAATCGAGACTGAGGCGTTCAAAGGGACGGGAAGCCTTAATCAGGTGCGCTCCATCTGGCCTGAAAAAATGCGGTTTGCATTCTGCGCAGATGTGGCAGTCTCTTGTGACTGTACGGACCTCCTCTAAGGAGTAGGGGAGATTGCGGGACTTGATGAAGTGGTAAAACCGAGTGACCCCCGGGTGGCAGAGGTCCTCGTGGAGGGCTTGGAGGCGGTCAATTTGTGCGTTGGCACATGTCCCGCGGGATAGGGCATCAGACGGCTCGTTCAGCTTTCCGGGCCGGTACAAGATCTCATAGTTGAAGGTGGAGAGTTCGATCCTCCACCGCAAGATCTTGTCGTTCTTGATCTTGCCCCGCTGTGCATTATCGAACATGAAGGCAACCGACCGTTGGTCAGTGAGGAGAGTGAATCTCCTGCCGGCCAGGTAATGCCTCCAATGTCGCACAGCCTCCACTATGGCTTGGGCTTCCTTTTCCACTGAGGAGTGGCGGATTTCTGAGGCGTGGAGGGTTCGGGAGAAAAAGGCCACGGGTCTGCCCGCTTGGTTAAGGGTAGCCGCGAGAGCTACGTCAGAGGCGTCGCTCTCGACCTGGAAGGGGAGGGACTCGTCGATGGCGCGCATCGTGGCCTTTGCGATGTCCGCTTTGATGCGGCTGAAAGCCTGGCAAGCCTCTGTCGACAGCGGGAAAGCCGTGGTCTGTATTAGGGGGCGGGCCTTGTCTGCGTACTGGGGGACCCACTGGGCGTAGTATGAAAAGAACCCCAGGCAGCGTTTCAGGGCTTTTGGGCAGTGCGGGAGGGGAAATTCCATGAGTGCGCGCATACGTTCGGGGTCGGGGCCTATTATCCCATTGCGCACTATGTAGCCCAGAATGGCTAGCCGATCGGTGCTAAAAACGCACTTGTCCTCATTGTACGTGAGGTTCAAGGCTTTGGCAGTCTGGAGGAATTTTTGGAGGTTGGCGTCGTGGTCCTGCTGATCGTGGCCGCAGATGGTTACATTGTCGAGGTACGGGAACGTGGCCCGTAACCCATGTTGATCAACCATTCGGTCCATTTCCCGTTGGAAGACCGAGACGCCGTTTGTGACGCCAAAAGGGACCCTTAGGAAGTGGTATAATCGCCCGTCTGCCTCGAAGGCTGTGTACTTGCGGTCACTTGGGCGGATGGGGAGCTGATGGTAGGCGGACTTGAGGTCCACGGTGGAGAAGACTTTATACTGGGCAATCCGATTGACCATGTCGGATATGCGGGGGAGAGGGTACGCGTCTAGTTGTGTGTACCTGTTGATGGTCTGGCTATAGTCAATGACCATCCTTTGTTTCTCCCCTGTCTTCACTACTACCACCTGCGCTCTCCAGGGACTATTGCTGGCCTGGATTATGCCCTCCTTTAGTAGCCGCTGGACTTCGGAGCGAATGAAGGTCCGGTCCTGGGCGCTGTACCGTCTGCTCCTAGTGGCGACGGGTTTGCAATCCGGGGTGAGGTTCGCAAACAAGGACGGGGGTTGCACCTTGAGGGTGGCGAGGCCGCAGATAGTGAGTGGGGGTATGGGGCCGCCGAATTTAAACGTAAGGCTCTGTAGGTTACATTGAAAATCTAAGCCCAGCAAGGTGGGGGCACAGAGTTGGGGAAGGACGTTAAGTTTGTGGTTTTTGAATTCCCTCCCCTGTACCGTTAGGGTAACTATGCAGAATCCCTGGATCTGTACGGAGTGGGATCCTGCGGCTAGGCAAATCTTTTGTGCGCTGGGGTAGGTAGTTAAGGAACAGCGTCTTACCGTGTCGGGATGTATAAAACTTTCCGTGCTCCCGGAGTCGACTAGGCATGGCGTCTCGTGGCCGTTAATTAGGACCGTTGTCGTCGTCGTCTGGAGAGTCCGGGGCCGAGCCTGATCGAGCGTAACCGAAGCGAGCCGTGGTTGTAGTAGTGGGGTGGGGTCCGTTGTTGCCGTCCAAGAGGACGTCGGGGATGGATAAAATGGCCGCCCCCATACCTCGCCCGTAGATGAGGGGTCACAAGATGGCGTCGGGGGTGGACAAAATGGCCACCCCCATGCGTCGTACAGGTCGGGGGCGGTCCAAGATGGCGGGGCCCCTCCTCCCCTCGTGGTGGTCGGGACCCAAAATGGCGGCGTCTGCGGGTCGCACATTGAGTGCTGGGGGGTCTGGGGGGCGCTAGGACCGCGCGGAGTTCCAGGGCCGCGGGCGCTAGGACCGCGCGGAGTTCCTTTGGTGCGAGCGCCAGGGCCGCGGGCGCTAGGACCGCGCGGAGCTCCCTCGCTGGGGACCGGCAGGTCAGTAGTGCGAGCGCTGGGACAGTGAGGAGGTCCCTCGCCGGGGACGGAGGTCGGGGTCCAGGTGAGTTGTATTGCCGGCGGGTCAGGCGTGGGGCGCGGGACGGGGGTGAGGGACCAGGTCGGCGGCGTTGGCGGGTCAGGCGTGGGGCGCGGGACGGGGGCGAGGGCCCAGGTCGGCGGCTCCGGCGGGTCAGGCGTGGGGCGCGGGACGGGGGCGAGGGCCCAGGTCGGCGGCTCCGGCGGGTCAGGCGAGGGGCGCGGGACGGGGGCGAGGGCCCAGGTCGGCGGCTCCGGTGGGTCAGGCGTGGGGCGCGGGACGGGGGCGAGGGCCCAGGTCGGCGGGTCAGGCGTGGGGCGCGGGACGGGGGCGAGGGCCCAGGTCGGCGGCTCCGGCGGGTCAGGCGTGGGGCGCGGGACGGGGGCGAGGGCCCAGGTCGGCGGCGCTGGCGGGTCAGGCGTGGGGCGCGGGACCCAAAATGGCGGCGCCTGGGGGTCGCACATGGCGTGCTGGGGGGGTTGGGAGGCATAGACTGCCTGTAGGGCTCCCTGTTCTCCCGGGACGGCGGCGACCACGCGGGACCGGCACACCACCGCATAGTGGCCCTTTTTCCCGCAGCTTTTGCAGATGGCTGCGCGGGCCGGACAGCGTTGTCGGGGGTGCTTCGCCTGGCCGCAGAAATAACAGCGGGCGCCCCCGGTGCGACTCGGCGTTTGGACTGCGCAAGCCTGTGGGGTGTCGGAGTGGGGGGGGGTAGGGGGTTTGCCGCGGCGGGTACGTACGGGGCCCAATGGCCTGCCGCGCGGTCGGGGCCGTAGGCGCGGGTATTACGCGCGGCTACGTCCAGCGAGGCTGCCAGGGCCCGTGCCTCTGAGAGTCCTAGTGACTCTCTTTCTAGAAGTCTTTGGCGGATTTGGGAGGATTGTATACCTGCAACAAAAGCATCGCACATTAACATGTCCGTGTGTTCGTTTGCGTTCACCGACGGGCAGCTGCAGGCTCGTCCCAAAATCAGCAGCGCGGCGTAGAACTCGTCCATCGATTCTCCGGGAGCTTGCCGTCTCGTCGCGAGCTGGTAGCGAGCGTAGATTTGATTAACTGGGCGAACGTAGAGACTTCTCAGTGCTGCGAACGCCGTCTGGAAATCGCGGGTGTCTTCAATGAGGGTGAAAATCTCCGAGCTCACCCTCGAGTGCAGGACCTGCAGTTTTTGTTCATCTGAGACTCGGCCTGTGGTCGATGTGATGTAGGCCTCGAAGCAAGTCTGCCAGTGTTTGAAGGCTGCTGCTGCATTCACTGCGTGGGGGCTGATCCTCAGGCATTCTGGAATGATCCTGAGCTCCATAGTCCTTTTTAGGCACGCTTAATAAATTGTGGCGCACAAAGACTCCGTGAGACAAACAGAGTGAAGTCGATGAGGCTTTATTAAGCGTGTCTGTTCCCCAGCAGCCCGATAGTAAACTGGCATGCGGGGGAAGGCACCGGCTTCTTATACTTCGCCTTCAGGGCGGAGTATGAGGTCAACGGCCAACCAGGACCCGGGATCTGTCAGCCAATGACATTAGGGCTTCCAGTCCCACATGACCCCCAATACATACTACCACACTGTGTGAGTAATAAAGTTTTCTTTGATGTACCATATCCCTGTTTACGTGTGAAATCCTTTTGAAAAATTCATTTATGGGATGTGGACATCACTGGTTAGGCCAGCATTTATTGCCCATCCCTAGTTGCCCTTCAGAAGGTGGTGGTGAATTGCCTTCTCAAACCGCGACAGTCCTCCAGGTGTAGGTATACCCACAGTGCTGTGTGAGAGGGGGTTCTAGGATTTTTCCCAGTGACAGTGAAGGAACACCGATATATTTCCAAGTCAGGGTGGTGAGTAACTTGGGAGGGGAACCTCCAGATGGTGGCGTTCCCAGATATCTGCTGCTCTTGTCCTTCTAGATGGTAGTGGTCGTAGATTTGGAAGGTGCTGTCGAAGGAATCTTGGCGAGTTCCTGCAGTGCATCTTGTAGATGGCACACATGGCTGTCACTGTTCGTCGGTGGTGGAGGGTTTGAATGTTTGTGGAAGGGGGAGCAATCAAGCGGGCTGCTTTGTCCTGGATGGTGTCGAGCTTCTTAAATGTTGTTGGAGCTGCACTCATCCAGACAAGTGGAGCGTATTCTATCACACAGCTGAGTTGTGCCTTGTATTCAGTGGACAGGCTTTGGGGGTCAAGAGGCGAGTTATTCGCCTTAGGATTCCTAGCCTCTGACCTGCCCTGGTTGCCACAGTGATAGCCACTGGATAGTCCAGTTAATTTTCTGATCAGTGGTAACCCCTAGGATATTAATTGGGGTTCGAAGTGAGCTACTGCAACCCTGGAGCCTCATATGCTGGGGGAAATGAGCCACAAGGAATTCCAGATGAATGTTGATAAGTCCTAACAGGGGAAGGGTTAGGTGATATTTGTGATCTGCACCCTTCTTAAAAGTGTCAGCTATTCTGTTTCTGGCTCATCCCCTTACATCAGTGGCTGAGGAGGACATAGGTGAGGGGCAGGATTCTCCATTGGCTAACGGCAAAATCGCGAAACTCGACAGCGCGCCAATGCGTTCCGGAACGCACTTACAGTAAGCACTGTTTGCATGTGATTAACGGGCCCGACCCAGCATTCTCCGGGGGCTCCGCGATTCTCCTACTCCGATGGGCTGAGTTCCTGACGGCGCGGTTCACGTGTGCTTTTATAAATCGTGAAACCAGCGCGATGGCTGCTGAGGGAAAGAGAGGTAAGAAAGTGTCCAACATCGCCATAGTTTGCTGACAGTTGTGCTGCTCGCCGAGGGGCTTCTGCCAGGGCTGGGGGGAGTAGCGGGGCGTGGGCAGGAGGTGGGCTGTGGGGTTGGTGTGGACGGATGTGGAACACCATTGTTGCAGCTGGCAAGGCAGCTATGCAGCTGCGCACATCGCTAAAAGGCCACTGTAAACTTAGGGCCACGGATCGTATAGGTGTCCCACCCCAGGCCACCCCCCTGGGTGCTCTCTGGCCCCAGCCGATCTATCAGCTGTATGGACACGCTCCAGCACAACCTGTGCCATCTTGTTGGCTGGGATGAGTCTGTGTGGGGATTGTAATGTGTATGTGCAGCTGCAGCCTGTCAGCCTCCTGAGGTTGATCGCGGACCCGGCGAATCACGCACTGTTTTTAGTTGGAATCGATTGAGTTCCATGCCCTGCCAGTGCTAGCCCCTTCACAGTAATGGAATCAGTTCAGGTTTGACGCCAGTTTTGCTGTCGTGAAAGTCCATGAATTCTGCGTTGGCGTCAACTTTGGGCTGGATTCTCCGATTTTGAGGCTGTGTCCAGAGCACGTGTCTAGTCTTACGACCAAAAGGTCGGTGCCGCCCCCGCACGGCGCTCCGCCTGGTGGGAGGCTAGCAGCCGTGCTACGTAACCCGCTTTACCTGCAGATACGGATGACGAATTGCTCAATGGCGACCTGCGGTGGTTGCACCGTACAACATGTCGCCTGCCGCGCGGGGACCCGGCCTGCCAGATAGTGCCCCCCTGTAACCCCCACTCGCCAACCCCGGACCACCCCCCACCAGTCCCCCCAGCCCTCGCCGAAGCCCCCCCCCCCGGCCAGCGGAACGGCTCCTTCCCCCCCCCCCCCCAATTGTGGCGGCGCTGGACACAGTCAGAAGCCGCCACGCGAGGTCCCAGAAAACTGTGAGCACAAGCGTCCCACGCCGTCGGGAAGTCAGCCCATCGGGGGTGGAGCATCGGGGGGGCGGGGGAAGCCTCAGCTGACGTCCTGAGGCTGTCCCAACGGCGCGCGGCACACTCAGCGACGATGCCGTTTTTGAGGGGGCGGAGCATCCGAAAAACCGTGCCGCTCCCGATTGCGACGCAAAAACGGATTTTCTGGCCAATTGCCGAAGGCAAATTCGCCTTCGGCAATCGGAGAATCCAGCCCTTAGTCTCAGAAACGGAGAATCCCGCCCGAGGTCTTTGGGGTGAGGTAGATCCTGGGCAAACCAAATCGATTTTACCAACCACACTGACTGCTGGGAACTCGAGATGCACCTGGAGGAACATGAGTGCTTGCCTCCCACATGCAAGGCAATGAAACCAATTACTGAGCCTGCATGATGGATGTAATTTTGGCATAGCTGCCTGGATGAAGCCTGCCATTTTATGGATCCTTTTGTACACTGTTTCCTTTTGTAAATGATGATCAAATATTCAGCAACGTTCATTCAACAAAAACTCACATTCATATGGAATGCACCAAATGAACACTGTGTAAAGAAATCTAATCATTCATAACTCTGAAAGACATTTTGCTCAATACTGACACGATATTTTTATGGCTCCAAACACCTTTTTTGTTCGCTGCGCCCCATTTCTATCATTTTTCAAACGCAGGAACAAAACCAACAACTATGTTAAAAAGCTGTTATTATCCAATGTCATCAGCAGGTTTGCATAGCATTAACATGCCTTGGCACTTCTGGATTTCTTAAAAGATGCTGATTGCGGCCTGAATCTTTCAGATTAGAAATCAGATAATTCCATTTTGCTGTGATTATGATTATGTGGAAAATCAGCCATGACGATAAAAATACGAAAGCTATATAAAGATGTGCAGAGCCACTAGAATATCTGATGGATTAACATTTGGCTTGGACTTCTAGATAGGATTGTAGAGATAAAGGCCATAAAATTCAATGCTGCAGGTACATTTTTAAACCTAAACATATCCATGCCTGGAAAGGTGCACACCAGGAACCGGTCTAGTAAAAAAAGGCATTATTACAAGTATTAGGAACCGGAAATATGCAAAGTAGGCAGACTTTGATGTCAGTTAGTGTGTTTAACTACAGCTTTGGACTTAGCCATTCCGCTCTAAACCTCATTCAATTTAGCTTGTTTTCAAAAACTGGAAAAAAGCCTATCTCCACCCTCACATTTACCTGACTCCACACCACCGGTGCTATTATACTTGCCTGACTCTGTCTTGTATTCGTGGAAGTGATTGGTGGCTTGAAGAGTTGGTTGAAGTTGGGGAAACTTGCAGGGGGTGACGCTGAATGTAGAGAAGAGTTTGGTTGTGACTGTAAGCGTTCTTGTCAGATCATTTTCTCTCTTTCGGCCCTGTAGCCTCTTTCCCTCTTGTGCGACAGCATGAATAAAGAAGTGGAGGAGGTGAGGACAAGCTCTGTGCAAAGGGAGGAGGTGGAGAACAGCTCTCAAGCAGGAGAACCTATCCACCTGGGATCTGCTGGGACCCTCTTACCTTCACCTTAGCCAGGAGCAGTGTGTGCATTGTCTGTGCTTTATGAAGAAGGTGTCGACAGAAGTCTGCCACTTCTTCCAAAGAAATATGCAACTTCAGAGCTGGCAAGGATGGTGCTGCCTTGTGAAGGTGGCATTGGCTTTAAATTTCTTCACATTGAGATCCTTCCAGGCTGGAGTGGGTAAAATATGTAACGTCGCTCTGTTGGCCATCCACTGCTGTAACGGGAAGATTGACAAATGCTTTTAATGTCAGGATTAAGGAATTCATTATGTACTTTTTGAAGAGGGGGAAGGAGACAGAGCATGCACAAGGCTTTGCCAGGCTAGTGGACTTCCCATGATGCAGGCTGCTGTCGATAGGATTCACGAGGCTTTGCAGGTACTGCATCTAAATGCTGAAATGGTCACCACCCACTTAACATGTGATTGGGGCACAGGCATGCTCAGTGCATCATGCTTGTGAATGCCTACTCTCCTGGCAGCAGACACGGTTCTTTCATCCTTTGCCACTCTGCTGTTCCCTCAGTCATTCAGCCATCACATAAACCAGAGGGTGGTAGATTATGACATCTTCCCCTTTTTTTTTCTTCTTTTTTTTGTGTGTGTTGAGATAATAAATATTAAGGTGCATGTGCGTCTGGATGTGTATATGTGCATGACTATATACAGAATGTGCTAAAATGAACTTATGTACATTGGAAGGTGTCGCTAGTGCAGATATAGGGCAGATGAAATGGTAAAAACAATATTTACAGAGGCCAAAACGATAAGGTAACACAGTTGTGCAAAAGTTCAGTCTATAAGTTTAGTCTCTGCGGTGGGCGATGAATTCTGGTTGACCGCCTCAAGGGTGGATCAGGGGCCACCTGCACTTAGATAGGCGGGACCGCCGCCAATGCGGTGGTCGCAGAGGTCAGCAGGATTGGTGGTAGATCGGTGGAAGAATGCTTGGGCTGACGCGGATGGTGTCGAGATCGGATTTGGAGATGAGTTTCGCCGATGCGCCGGTGTCCAGTTTGAACCGGATGCGAGCCTTGTTGACTGTGAGGACAGCACACCACTCGTCGTCGGGATCCATGCTGAGGATTGGGAGGTGCTTCGCTGTCTTGGAGAAAGGCAGTGCATGCTTCGTAATGATGCCCACCCGGTATGGAGACTTGAGGCATGCAGCATCAGGATCTGTTGGGCTGTCGGGGTCGGAGTCTGGCATGGCCTGCTGTATTGAATGGACGCTTCTGCGCCGCGGCTGGGATTGCTGGATGCTGGGCAGTGGAGCAGATCTGCAAAGGGCTGCGTAGTGGCCAAGCTTGCCACACTGTAGACACCGTCGTGATTTTGCCAGACATTGCCGCTTTAAATGGGCGGAGCCACAATTCGGACACATCATGACGCCAACATCAATACATTCCGTGCACTATCGTGCATGTGCAGTGCGATTGAACGACGTACGCACCTGTGCAGTCTGGTCGTCGGTATTGACATCCCCTTAGTCGTGGCGCGCATGCGCAGGGGCCCGGGAAAAGCACGGGAATGGCCACTCTCGTTGATACTTAGACTCTGCATTTGTGCGATGGCCTGCACCCATTCCGCCTTGTGGGAGGTTAGCTTTGCCGTTTCTGCCGCCCTGATGTGGGAGTACCGATTGTTAGCATGTTTGTGGAGAACGCACGTTTCGATGGCGATGGTGAGGGTGAGCTGCTTGACTTTCAGGAGCTGCTGGCGAAGGGAATCGGAGTGGACCCCGAAAACGATCTGATCCCGGATCATGGAATCAGTGGTCAAGTCATAGTTACATGACTGCGTGAGGATGCAGAGATGGGTCAGAAAGGATTGAAAAGGTTCATCCTTACCCTGAAGCCTCTGCTGGAAAACGTACCATTCAAAGCTCTCATTCACCTCAATGTCGCAGTGGCTGTCGAACTTCAGCAGGACCGTTTTAAATTTCCTCTTGTCTTCGCCTTCAGTGAATGTAAGGGAGTTGTAGATGTGGATGGCGTGGTCCCTGGCTGTGGAGAGGAATAGTGCGATCTTCCTGGCATCCGATGCGGCCTCGAGGTCGGTGGCTTCTAGATAGAGTTGGAACATTTGTTTGAAGATCTTCCAATTTGCACCGAGGTTGCTGGCGATGTGGAGCTGCGGAGGAGGGCGGACATTTTCCATGTCACCAGATAGCTGTTTGCTGGTCAACGCTGATTCACTCAAGGTAGGTCCGCCAATTTTCAGCATCACTCACTGGTACCATGATGTGTTGGGTAGGCTGGGTCGGTGTGGACTGCACTTGATGCAGTGTCGCGAGAGACAGACCTCCAACACTTGATAAGATGCAACACAATTTTATTTAACATCTAAACTATTATACATGTTCAACTGTGGGTTGACACTATGCTGACTTGACTGGAGACCTGATACTAGCCTAACCAGACTTACTAGCTACCATGTGGTGTTTGCACTGGCCAGCTCACTAACTCTGACTGTCTCAGAGGCTGTGTCCTGAGAGAGCGGAAAAACTGATGCCCTCTGGCTTTATAGTGGTCGTGTCCTGTCTGGTGATTGGCTGCTCTGTTCTGTGTGCTTACTGGTCATCCTGTGTGTCAATCACTGCTTGTCTGCACTCCATTATATAAATAGATGTAGATTATGACAGCGCCGAGGCTGCTGAGGGAGAGAAAGGGGGTACGGAAAGTGCCCAACATCGCCATAGTTTTCTGGCAGTTGTGCCGCTAGCCGGGGTGCTTCTGTCAGGGCCAGGGGGAGTAGTGGGGGGTGGCCAGGAGGTGGGCTGTGGGGTCGGGGTGGATGGGCATGGAACACCATCGCCGTAGCTGGCAAGGCAGCCATGCAGCTGTGCACGCCGCTGGCTTCCCGCTGTGAACTTAGGGCCATGCGTCGTATGGGTGTCCCCACAGGCCACACTCCCTAGGTGCCCTCTGGTCCCAGCCAACCGAGCAGCTGTATGGGCGCGCTCCATCAAGCCAGTGCTATCATTGGCTGAGATGGGTGTGTGTGGGGGTGTAATGTGTATATGCGGCTGCAGCTTGTCAGCCTCTGTCAGTCAATCATGGACCCGGCGAATCCCGCACCGTTTTTCATTGGAATCGATTGTTTTTATGTGGTACCGGTGCTAGTTCCTTCACGGTCGCTGAATCGATCCAGGTTTGGTGCCAGTTTTGCTGTGGTGAAAGTCCACAAATCCTGCCTGGATGTCAACACGGGGAATCCTGCTGCTTGTCTGCTTGATGGCACACTTACTGCTGCTGGCTGGCCTCTTCTCCTTACTTCTTGTCTCCTCCTCCTCAGTTGAAGAACCTTCACTAGAATACACAATCCCCATTTGGCTCAATGAGAATTTTTGAGCTGCAGTGAAAATTTATCACAGCACACTCTGACAGAGCCTCTCTCAAGGTAGGAGTTGATGAAAATTAACAGACGATGTGGCAAACGCCAACACAGTTGATGAAAATAAAAATCAGATTAGCCAACTAGACAAAGCTGCAACCGTAGCAGCTGTTACGTTCATCTTTTAGAAGCAAAAGCATTAATTGCACACAAGGGCAGGTAAAACAAGAATATGATTCTTTATTTAAAGGTAAGACTATATACAGATAATATTAAACGAGAGGCAAAGCATAGTGGGCGTGATTTAACTAAATGGGACCATGAGCCCACAGCGAGCGTGTTTAGCCGTGTGTTTCCTGGCGCTCGCAGCATGGAGAAACATAGTGCTATTCAACGGTACTCGGATTAGATGGGGCCTCAGCAGGGTACGCGCGGCTGAGGCCGCACATAACCCCATTTTCTGCACTGAGGAGCTTTGCTCGCTGGAACGAGCGATAGTGTCCCGATCTCTGGAGCCCCTGACACGTCCCCCGGCCCCCCCCCCCGCCCCCCAAGCCTCAACTCACTATGAGGGGCCCCCAGGCCCCCGTATCGCTCCCAACAATCGTGCTGGGCACCCCTGCCCGATTGCCACTGTGCAAAAACTGCCAGATTGACACCTTGGCAGTGCCAGCTTGGTACCCTGGCAGTGTCCCTACCAGCTCGCAATGCCACCTGAGAACCTTGGCGGTGCCAGGCTGGCACCCAGCTGACACTGTCCGGGTCCCAGTCTGGCAGTGCCAGGACACTTAAGTGGCACCAGCAGTGCCAGAGTGCCACCCTGCCCAAAGGGCGGGCATATACCTGGGAGCCTCAGATCCCCTGGAAGACACCAAGAGTGCCGTTCCATCTGGTCACTGTTTGTGTAGATTAGTACTGAATGGCGCTCGCCCAAGGTCTCCGTGGCGAAGGTGATAGATCCCAATGCCTCGAGTGCCACGGGAAATTGCATTTCATGGCGAGCGCTGGGTTCATGCCACAGTGCAATTCTCTGGTGCCTTTAATATTAGAATTTACAGTGCAGAAGGAGGCCATTCGGCCCATCGAGTCTGCACCGGCTCTTGGAAAGAGCAACCTACCCAAGGTCAACACCTCCACCCTATCCCAGTAACCCCACCCAACACTAAGGGCAATTTTGGACACTAAGGGCAATTTATCATGGCCAATCCACCTAACCTGCACATCTTTGGACTGTGGGAGGAAACCGGAGCACCCGGAGGAAACCCACGCACACACGGGGAGAACGTGCAGACTCCGCACAGACAGTGACCCAAGCCGGAATCGAACCTGGGACCCTGGAGCTGTGAAGCAATTGTGCTATCCACAATGCTATTGTGCTGCCTTGACAGCAGCGTCACTGTGTTCCACTCCGCACATGTAGAAAACGCCATTTGCATATTATTAGCGGGTCTGACCCAGTTTTCTCCGGGGCTCAATGATATTCCGCTTCCACTCGGGGTAATTTCTGTCGTCGAGATTCACTTATGCTTTTAAAAATCGAGAAACAGGCGTCGTGGCTGATGAGAGAGAGAGGAGGCAGGACACGCAGAGGCGCGAACGTGGGCTGCCAGACCTGCCACTGACGGGGCTGGCTGTGGGGGAGGGGCTCTCTGCCATTGCCGCGACCTGCAAGATCGCCATCTTCCTGCGCACCCCACTGACCACCCACCTTGTCCCCTGGTTCTGCAGCGTGCCTCCGGCCATATGGGTGCCCCCACTCTCCACCTCACCACCCCCGAATGCCAACCTCCACTCCTGCACCCCACACTCCACCATGCCACCCCCAACCTGCCACCATCCGCTGGAGGGGCATTATGTGGCACGCCTAAGGGCAACGGTCACAGTGGCCCCTACAGAAGGGCACCGGGCAGGGGCCATGGAGCATACAGCTGGCAAGCCCTTGTCAGCCAACGGTATCCCTGGCAGCAAGGACGGGCAACAGGCAAAGGTCCCAATGGTGCCAGACATCGACGGGGCCAGGGGTGCGGGGAATGGGGAGGGGCATGCAGAGGCAGTGTTCACAGAGAGAGCCCAGTGGACCTGGTTGGGAACAGGGATATGCACCCCTGTCGGCCTTTCACCCCCTGCTGACAATGGATATTGCAATTCAACCAGCAATGGTGGCCTTCCTCCTAGTTGCCACAGTCCTGGGTAATGTCCTGCAGCTGCTCGAGGAGGAGGAAGTTGCAGCAGCGTAGTGTGCTCCAGAGGAACAGGAGGCAGCTGCTGAGGATGGAGAGCCAGCCACTCAACAGGCCGAGAGGGATGTCTAAGAGGCTCATGTGTACCGGCAGCGCCTGTCATTCAAGGACCTGTTGGGACTGGGCATACCTTCGAAGACTCCGGCTGAGCAGGGGCACAGTGCAACATATCTGCCAGGTCATGGCGCACCTGGCACCGCATAGGGATGGGGGAGGACACCCACTCACGGTGGCTGTCAAGGTGATGGGCGCCCTGACCGTTACGCCACAAGATCTTTCCAGGCGCTGAGTGGGAACATGTTCGGGATCTTACAGAGCTTGGTGCACAGGTGCATCCATGCTGACTCAAAGGCTCTATATGCCCAGTTGGTACAATACACCCATTTCAATGTGGACGTAGCCCACCGGGGTGCCCCGGCAGGGGGGTTTGCCGCCATTGGCAGGTCCAGGGGTGATAAAAGGGATGCATGTCGCCCTATGAGCACCGTCAGATGACAGGCCGCACTTCACAAGCCAAAAGGGGTTCCACACGATGAATGTTCAGCAGGTGTGTGACCATCAGATGCACATCGTGCACGTCTGCCCCCAAAGCCCGAGCAGTGTGCATGTCGACTTCATCCTGGCACACTCAATGGTTCCTGGCCTCTTTGACATGCTCCCCTTCCTGTGGGGTTGGCTTCTGGGTGACGGGAGTTATCTGCTGTGGTCGTGGCTGATGATGCCCGTCTGGAGGCCATGGACCGACACAGAGACCCGCAACAACGACGTCCATGCAGCGACTATTGGTGTGATCGAGCAGAGCGTTGGCCTCCTCAAGATACAGTTTGGGTGCCTGAACCGCTCTGGAGGCGCCTGCATCATTATGGCCTGCCCCATCCTCCACAACATTGCGCAGCAGAGACGTGACTTGCTGGAGGAGGATTAACGCCAGTCCTCATCTGACAAGGAGGATGTGGGGGAGGCTGAGGATGGGAAGGACATGGGGCCTGGGTAGGCACAATGTGTGCGCCAGGGCTGCTCTGCCGCGAAGAGGGGCCGCAGGTCTGACAGTCCCCCTCCAGTCTTCTCCCACATCCTGTGGCGATGAGTGGCCTTATCCAGCAGGGGGGGGGGGGGGGGGGGGTCGGGTTGCGGGTGTGTGGGACGAGGGTTAGTGCCAGGGGCAGAGTGCTATCTATTCATCCTAGCCACCCTGAGGAGGTTGTTTTGTTTTTTACAGCACTGCAGGCCAGTCTGGATGCTGTTACTCATGGCGCTGACGGCCTGTATCACCTGCGACCAGGCACGGAGCCTCCTTCCCGGACCGGTGTAGAGGATTTCCGGCCTCTCATCCACAGCGTCGAGGAGGGTCTCAATCTCGGCAGCGGTGAATCTTGGGACTGCTCTCCTTGCTGCCATCTTGTTGGCTGTGACGGTGTGTCTGGGAAGTAAAGTGTGTGCATGCGGCTGCAGCTTGTCAGCCTCCTGAGTGTCAAATGCAAATCCGGCACCGTTTCTCATTGCAACCGATTGTGTTCCTCGTGGCGCCGATGCTAGCCCCTTAACGGTCGCTGATTCGGTCTAGGTGCGGCACCAGATTTGTTGTTGTGGAACTCTAAAAGCTCTGGCCCGGTGTCAACACTTAGTGTCAGGAATGGAGAATCCCACCGAGGGTCTCTTTAGGTCCAGCTGCAGATGTGCCCCTCGGACACTGGCAGGAGGTGTCAGATGTTTAGGGCTCGAATAATCTCCTGAGCTACCGATGGTGGCATTACCCAATGTTCAGTTTGGGTGATGCGTTACCTGCATGCTGGTCATGGTCATTTCTCATCTTTATCTGCTTTCTGAGTAATGTATTACACTCACCTGTGCTTACAATTGATGATTGGGGGATATTGTCCACACTGTAGTGATCTGTATATATACAAGGGGTCAATGTAGATGCAATACAACTGAGCAAGCACTAGAGGGAGCATGGGAGAGGTATAAATAGAGACAGACAGGAAGTTAGAGGGCACTTCACAGGAACGGCAGCTGGGAGCAGGACACAGACAGGCAGCACAGATGTAACATAGTTTAAGCGCTGGAGAGAGGACAAACTCAAAATAAAGCATCTACTTCCACCGTAAGACTATGAGCTTTATTCAGTCACAAGGAACAACACATGATACCAGGAGACTTAAGAACGCTTACTATAACATTACACAAGCTGCAGACACAGAAAGACCAAAACAACAAGAAAAGCAACAAGAACAACAACGAAAACAACAAAAGCAGAAACAACAAGCACAACAACAAAAACTACAAGAACAACAACAACAAGAACGACAACGAAAACAACAAAGACAGAAATGACAGAAACACCAACAATGAAACAACAACCTGTACAACATGGTACAACTTTGCACATGAAGGACAATGCTATAGCACACTGCAAAACAATGACAAGACTACAAACATGCCATGGTATGACAAAGAATCTCACGGATTCACATCTGCTCCAGAACAAGCAAGCACACCAGCTTTCAAGGCAGATGACACACTAAATCGATACCACAAGCACAGAAAAAAAATGTCCACATCAGTCAACATCAGTGGTTCGACCATTCAAACACCTCGGGATGACTTGTTGGTTAGTTAACACACAAGAACACTGACGTCATTCACAAAGGAGTTGCAATATCAATATCACCACGTCAACAACAACAAAAAAAAGAAAAAAACTCACCGAACATATCCATAAAGTTTGGACTTATAAATGTTTTTATTCAGGTTGGACTCATAAATATCAATTGACTTTGTATAATAACCAATATCATCACCACTTGTACAGATATACATATCAATTAAAAAAACATTTTTTAAAAACATTTTTTAAAATAAATTTAGAGGACCCAATTCATTTTTTCCAATTAAGTGGCAATTTAGCGTGGCCAATCCACCTAGCCTGCACATCTTTTTTGGGGTTGTGGGGGAGGAGCCCACGCAAACACGGGGAGAATGTGCAAACTCCACACGGACAGTGACACAGAGCCGGGATCGAACCTGGGATCTCGGTGCCGTGAGGCTGCAGGGCTAACCCACTGTGCCACCGTGCTGCCCTGATATACATATCATAAGTAATCTAACTGTTTTGTACAATTTTCTTTACCACTGTACAGAAAATATGTAAAAGAAAAAAGGGGGATGTAGTGATCTGTATTTATACAAGGGGTCAATGTAGATGCAATACAACTGAGCAAGCACTAGAGAGAGCACGGGAGAGGTATAAATAGAGACAGACAGGAAGTTAGAGGGCACTTCACAGGAACGGCAGCTGGGCGCAGGTCACAGACAGGCAGCACAGATGTAACATAGTTCAAGCATTGGAGAGAGAACAAACTCAAAATAAAGCATCTACTTTAACTGTAAGACTACAAGCTTTATTCAGACACAAGGAACAGCACAGACACATGTCTACCAAATTGCAATTTTGCATTGGTTCCGTGTTACCATGAAGTGTGCACACTCCAAAAGGGAATATTTAATCAGATTGAACAGTGTTATATAGCCTGTTAGCTGCTGACCTGCATTGCAGAGTGAGATGATCTTCTCCCGGTGTAAGCCCAGGGTTTCCAATGGTGCTCCTTGCGGTCTTCGCCATTGTCTTGATACATAAGAACATAAGAACTAGGAGCAGGAGTAGGCCATCTGGCCCCTCGAGCCTGCTCCGCCATTCAATGAGATCATGGCTGATCTTTTGTCGACTCAGCTCCACTTTCCGGCCCTAACACCATAACCCTTAATCCCTTTATTCTTCAAATAACTATCTAACTTAAAAACATTTAATGAAGGAGCCTCAACTGCTTCACTGGGCAAGGAAGTCCATAGATTCACAACCCTTTGGGTGAAGACGTTCCTCCTAAACTCAGTCCTAAATCTACTTCCCCTTATTTTGAGGCTATGCTCCCCAGTTCTGCTTTCACCCGCCAATGGAAACAACCTGCCCACATCTATCCTATCTATTCCCTTCATAATTTTATATGTTTCTGTAAGATCCCCCCTCATCCTTCTAAATTCCAATGAGTACAGTCCCAGTCTATTCAATCTCTCCTCGTAATCCAACCCCTTCAGCTCTGGGATTAACCTAGTGAATCTCCTCTGCACACCCTCCAGTGCCAGTACGTCATTTCTCAAGTAAGGAGACCAAAACTGAACACAATACTCCAGGTGTGGTCTCACTAACACCTTATACAATTGCAGCATAACCTCTCTAGTCTTAAACTCCATCTCTCTAGCAATGAAGGACAAAATTCCATTTGCCTTCTTAATCACCTGTTGCACCAGTAAACCAACTTTTTGTGATTCATACACTAGCATACCCAGATCTCTCTGCACAGCAGCATGTTTTAATAATTTATAATTTTAATAATAATCCCTTTTGCTGTTATTCCTACCAAAATGAATAACCTCCCATTTGTCAACATTGTATTCCATCTGCCAGATCCTAGCCCATTCACCTAATCTATCTAAATCCCTCTGCATGCCATGGTTGGTGACCAAGGACAGAGCTTTGCATACAGGTAGACCTGTGGTCATTGGACCTGTGGTGCCATTATATAAAGGTGACCAAGGTGAGATTTTGTTGTGAGACTTGAGTGTAATGGATCCCAGGGATGGAATCTCTGAGCCATTACACACAGTGAGTTTGGCAGTAGTTGATCAAATCATCGCTTGCCAGTTCTGTGGGTACATACACTTTAGTAAAGTGGAAGGATATTTTCACTTACATCGTCATCCAGTTTTGGCATATATATTATGCTTAATCTGCATCTGTGGGCATATAATCTGGGTGGTGGCAAAGGCTTCTGTTGGAATCACTGTGCCAATCCATTATTTGATATTCACTGTGTTGTATGCCAACTCACTTTGTACATCGATGTGTTGGTCATCCTTATTATCTGATCATTCAGTTTGACTAGATATTTTGTAGATTTGTCTTGGCACTTTTTGTTCTGTGTTCTTGGTTGGTTGGAATGCTGTACCAATCTGGCCTCTGCTTGTGGCTTCTCATTGTGCCAAACCCCTTTTTTTGGCCTTTCCTTTCTGCACTGGTGCTTTCAATGTCCTCTGGTGCCACATGCCTTGCATACAACATTAAAGAGAGAAATTTCTGGGTGAATGTATGATGTTTCACCTCCCACACTGTTTACCAAACTTGCCAGCATTGGCAATTGTGCTGTTGGTGGACAAATGATACATTGCATGTAGTCCCTATCTACATATTACTATCATTTTGTACTTGTATCTGTTTGTAGAAGTGCTTCCACAGCGTAACGTTGGGTTTGTCCAAGATGTTTTTTCGGAACACTTCCATCGGGATAGATGCTATCATTTACTCAATTATTCTGTTGCCGGTTACTTGTCCTAGCTGTAAGGATCCTCCTGTTAACTGTTAATCCTTGTTACTCCCTTGCTTATTCTCTTTATTTTCTTTTGTTTTGGCTTTTATAATATTTGTACCTAGACAATTAATGGGACCTATGCATTTAAGATGGACTTCACCTTGAATTTAAAAAAAAAGGAATCTACAGCAACATGTGTTGTTTGGTCTGATATTAGTGATGACTCACCTTGATAACTTGGCTGTCGGCCAACAGACTGTTTCAGATTGCCGAGGCTTAGCGGATACTCGATGCTGATCGGTGCTGACCACTCTGGAATGTTCCTTCCTCTGTAAGACTGTTTTCAGGTTTTAGTTTCAGTTTGAAGTCAGAGCTGAAGGAGGCACTTTTGAGTTTCTCTTTTCATGAAAGGATGATCCTCCCAGAGACAATTGGAGACTCTGGCCGGGATTCTCCAATCCCGCGGCGGATCGGAGAATCGCCGGGGGGGAGGGGGGTGGAATCGAGCCACGCTGCTCCGAAGCTGGGCTGCCGATTCTCTGGTTGCGCCGCCGCCGTTAGGGGCCGTTGAAAGTGGCCCTATGGTGATTCTCCACGTTCGACGGGCCAAGTGCCCGCCGAGTTCCACCGAATCCCGCCGGCGTGGGTTACGTATGGTCCCATCCAGCGGGACGTCGGTGATATGGCTGCGGGGGCAATCCTGGTGGGGGGCGGGGGGAATCTGACCATGGGAGGGCCTCCACGGTAGCCAGGCCCACGATCGGTGCCTACCGATCATGGGCTAATTCAGGGGAGGCCTATGTTCCTCCGCGCCGGGCCCCTGTAGGGCTCCACCATATTGCCCGGGGGCCGGCGCAGAGATGGCAACCCATGCGCATGCCGTGTCGCGCCGGCTTTCGAGTGGACAGCACTCCGGCTAGCCCCCGAAGAAGGGGTGAATGCCTGAGCCTCGAGGCCCGTTGATGCCAGAACCGCCCGTGCCTGTTTTGATGCTGGCGTCAACATGTGGTCGGGATTTCGGAAAATCCCGGCCATATGTTTCTTCCTCAGTAAACCTGGAGGGCATTCCAGTCTGGAAACCAAGTAAGTATAAAACTCAGTCTGAGACATCTCTCAGTGGTTTGAGGGGAAACAAAGAAAATCTTAAGGACATCCAAACAAACCGCCAGTTGAAAGCAGGGTCAGTGGTTTTAAAATTCTTTTAAGCTCTTGTGTGGGAAACTCAGGAAGGCTGCTGATCATTCTGGTGGAGTTGGAAACAGATAAGAATTCCTGAGGCTGTTCTTTTGAGTAAAGGTCCGGGTTAATAAAAGGTAGCGACTTCTCCAGAAGAAACCCAACAGCCTGGGAGTTCTGACTGAAAGCAGTTGCCAGAAGATCCTTATTAGTAAACAAACTGATGGTTTTAAATCCTCCGTGACTGGGGAGGATAGTCGGCTACAATGACTTCAATATCAGAAGCAAGATCACTCATCTCCCTTTTTCCATTTTAATCGCTATAATTTTACCCCTACCTGTGTGCGTGTTTGGGTTGATGGTGAGACGGTAAAAGGCACAAGCAGTAGAGTAGCTGGCTGTTATTTTATGATAAGTATTGCATTCTTATCTCTATTTGTGTTATAAATAAACAGTTGTTGTGTTTCACTTACGATTCTGGGGCGCGATTCTCCGTCCCACTGCACCCGTTTTCTAATGAGGCGTTGCCCCCGCCTCTCTCACCTCACACACTGATGTGATGATTTGGAGATTTCAGGAAATTAGATTATAAATGTAGTGGGCAATTTAAGGGTGAAGAGCTGCAGCTAGTGTGGGACTAGGGAAGTTCCTTGACAGTTAATGATTTGCAGCCTGCCTGCAGAGATACATTTTTTACATCTTGAGGAGATGGGGCCAATGCTGTGTGGAGCTCAGAGAGACAGAACCATTTTGAAAGCATTAGAAGGTTAGCATTTTGGGAGAAAACTGAAAGGAAATAATCTCTGATCTGGCAATCCTTGTGTGACCACAAAGAGAGGCAGATTTTGTTTCCAGTGAGACAGCTTAAAAAGTGATAATAGTTTAAAACAGTGGAGCCTTGCCTGGAGACAAGGAAAATGCTGAAACAAATCAAGTAAAGCAGTCATTTGAAGACATTCAGATAGAATCTGAAAGCGTTCTAACAAGAGCCTGGATCTGTTTTGGAATGCAAATATCGCTTTAGGCCTTGCTTGTTTAAGCTGGATTGAGAGTCATATGTTTTGTTGATTGTTGTTTAATGGGAAATCGAATAGTAGTATTAAAATGCAATCATTAATTTTTTTTAAATAAATTTCGAGTACCCAATTTTTGTTTTCCAATTAAGGGGCAATTTAGTGTGGCCAATCCACCTAACCTGCACATCTTTGCGTGGTGGGGGTGAAACCCACGCATACATGGGGAGAATGTGCAAACTCCACACGGACAGTGACCCAGGGCCGGGATTCGAACCCGGGTCCTCAGCGCCGTAGGCAGTAGTGCTATCCGCTGTGCCACGTGCCGCCTATTGAGATGCAATCATAGCTGTTGGTTTCAGGTTTGAAGTTAAAATCAGTCTAATATTGTGACTCATAATAAAGTTTTATTTTAAAAATAAGCAAAGCCTATTGCTTCATGCAATCACTCCTGGAGGGAATCATTCTTTCCGCAGTCTTACAAAGTAAAATATTGGGTTTCAGTCCAGTATCCTAGCCACCGTTGGGGTCTGGTAGGATCGTACTACTGATGACCCAGTAAAGATGCGTTGCAGTTGGTTGGGTCTTCCACACACCAACCCCCCCCCCCCCCACTCCTGCCTCGCCCCCACCCTCACCCCCTCCCCCGCCAACCCAATCAATGCACAGGTCTCTCATTTCTGCCACTCTTCTCCAGTGATGAGAAGGGCTGGCAAAAATGTTGAGTGGCTGACCCACCCCAGAGGTTAGCTGGAGGAACACATCAGGACATCTGACCTCAAAGGGAGCTGTAGCAGGTGGGAACTCATCCAGCATCTCAAGACTCCATGATAAGCCCGTTCATTGAAAAGACGCATTCAACTTTTTATCATACAGGAGTCAGACATATCACTGAAGATGAGAGGAGCATCGCTCTCTCCTCACTGCAAGTCATCATCTTTCTCCCACAGAGTCCAGCCAATGGCTGTAGTGGCCTGCCCATGAACTTGGGCACCATCACAAAAATCTACCACTGGCACCACAGTCATGATGAGATGTCACTCCCTACTGTGAGAGAGATCCTCACTCCCTAGTCCCGGTCGTCTCTAAACTGTGAGGTTTGAGGGCGTCTCTTGCTCATCGGTCCATCCGGGCCCTGGACATGGCATAAGGTCCTTCCTCTTCCTCCTCCATGGGCAGCGCCTCTTCGCCATCCGCGACTTCCTCCTCATACAAGGAGTTGTTGTGCTCCTCCATAATCTCTTGGTTCAACTGGCTTCCCCTCTGGAGTGTCAGGTTGTGGAGTGAACAGTAGACCACAATAATGCGGGACACCCTCTGGGGGCTGTATTGGAAGGAACTGCCCCCACCAATTGGCCCAGGAACAGGAACCCCATCTCGAGCAGTCCAATTGCCTGCTCGACCAGCATGCGTGTTGAAGCATGTGATTCATTGCAGTGAGTCTCTGTGGCATCCTTGTTGGCATCATCAGTCATTTCTTGAGTGGGGAGTCCTTGACCCCAAGGAGCCATCTCTCCAGCCTCAGCTCTCCCTCAAAAACATCAAGGATTTGCAAGCACCACAAGATATAACTACCATAGGCGGTCTCTGGGAAACGGACACACATCTGCATTATGTGCATCGTGTGGTCACAGATGATCTGGATATGAGAGCGGCATGTGGCGCAGTGGCTAGCACTGGGACTGTGGCGCTGAGTACCCGGGTTCGAATCGCAGCCCTGGGTCACTGTCCGTGTGGAGTTTGCACATTCTCCCCATGTCTGCGTGGGTTTCACCCCCACAACCCTAAGATGTGCAGCGTAGATGGATTGGTCACGCTAAATTGCCCCTTAATTGGAAAAAAAATAATTGGGTACTCTAAATTTATTTAAAAAAGAAAAAAAAACCCAGATGATCTGTATATTGAAGGAATTGAATCCCTTGCGGTTCATGAATGGCGTTGCATGATGCCATGGAAACCACAGGGCTATGTGGACACCATCTATTACACACTGCACCTGGGTATACATGCTAATTGGGCAAAGCCCATGGCCCTGGCGTCCTGGCTCTCCTGGTCCTGGTTTAAGCTTATAAATATGTGGGCCCTTGCATAAAGAGCATATGTCACCTTCCTAATGCATGTGGCTGACTGGGAGGTGCCATGCTGATCACCTGTGCTGTCAGGGACAACTTGCCCGCATAGAGGTTCAGAGAAGAAAACTTTATGGGCCACAGTTGTAGGTGCCCTCCCATTCAGTGTGTTGCCAGTTCTTGCAGGACATAGCAAAGGTGGTCCACTGTCTCCAGGGACGGATGCAGTCTTCTTGGCACTGATATTCCAACATCTGTAGCTAGGATGTCCGATGTCAGAGACCCTTAATCGGTCGTGTCTCCTAGGGGACTCCACCACCTGATACAGCCTGCCCCTCCTCTGCAGGGTGTTGGTCCTGGCCATGTGCCACGTGCAATGGCACATCAATGTGTCTGCTGCTGTTCGATCACTATGAGTAGTAAAGCAAACTCAACAGGCTCCACAATTTTCCAGAATCATGTACTAAATGAAGAGAACATCAAAGTGAGCGACAAGGATTCCTGACAGAAACGTGTCCTTCAGCCCGCCACTCCCCTGGGATCTCCATGTACTTCCCCGTGCCTCTCCTCTAGGCCTCACACCTTCCCCTCTGACAATAACAAGTCCACACAGCTGACCCTCTCAACACCACCAGGGTTTGGGGCCTGCATCCTTGAGAGTCTCAGTGGCACCTTTCCCCCTATGTTTACAGCTCCCACTAAGGACGGGCACTTCCTCAGCGTTGACTTTCCAACTGAGCAAGGAGGACATAGGAAACGATGCCTGCATGACAGCCTCTGGACCCCCTTAAAGCAAGGGTCACCCTGAAGGGAAGGGAAGGCCTGCTAGTGACCTCTCCCCTCGAGATTGAGTGACTGAACCCTATCATAATATACACACAGGTATATGATGGTGCACAGACAGGCAGTGATTGACACACAGGATGACCAATGAACATACAGAACACAGCAGCCAATCATCAGACAGGACACGGCCACTATAAAGCTAGAGGGCACTAGTTTTCCCGCTCTCTTGGGATGCAGCCTCTGAGACAGTCAGAGCCCGTGAGCAGCAACTAGAACATACATCATGTGGTAGTAAGATAGTCTGGTCAGGTTAGCCTCAGGTCTCCAGTCAAGTCAGCATAGTGTCAACCCACAGTTAAAGTATGTATGATAGTTAAGAGTTCAATAAAATCGAGTTGCTTTTCTTCAAGTGTTGGTAGCCTGTCTCTCTCACTGCTGCAGTAAATGCAGTCCTCGCAGACTCGGCATACCCAACACATCAAACCCAAGCCCTGCCCTTGAATTGAACATATCTATGTTCCCCACGTCCTCTCTGGCACATCATGAACATTGAAAATCCTGAACATTCATAGCTTTCTGAGCACTCATCTCCGATATCCCTCTCAGAGGTTAGGCCACGTGGTTCACGGTTATGTAAATCAGTTGTAAACGGCGCCGGTGTGTCGACATGCCGACACCTGTGCAGCAGCAGCCCATACAGGAAACCTCTCCATGCAATGAGATAGAGTACATAGGATATTTTTGCGAGGGGGCAAGGGTTGTGGAGCATGAATGGATTGGATTGGATTGGATTTGTTTATTGTCACGTGTACCGAGGTACAGTGAAAAGTATTTTTCTGCGAGCAGCTCAACAGATCATTAAGTACATGAGAAGAAAAGGGAATAAAAGAAAATACATAATAGGGCAACACAACATATACAATGTAACTACATAAGCACTGGCATCGGATGAAGCATACAGCGTGTAGTGTTAATGAAATCAGTCCATAAGAGGGTCATTTAGGAGTCTGGTAACAGTGGGGAAGAAGCTGTTTTTGAGTCTGTTCGTGCGTGTTCTCAGACTTCTGTATCTCCTGTCCGATGGAAGAAGTTGGAAGAGTGAGTAAGCCGGGTGGGAGGGATCTTTGATTATACTGCCCGCTTTCCCCAGGCAGCGGGAGGTGTAGATGGAGTCAATGGATGGGAGGCAGGTTCGGGTGATGGACTGGGCGGTGTTCACGACTCTCTGAAGTTTCTTGCGGTCCTGGGCCAAGCAGTTGCCATGTGTCGGCTGGTTTTAAGTAGTGCAGTGTAGCTTTCAGTGTTGCTCACCTCACATGAACCTGGGCACTATGCTGAATTATGCAGCCACTCAGCACTTTCTGTCACGCCAAACTGCCACTTCTACATTTATAATTAGCCAGTCGCATCAAATTTGCATGTTGCCTGCATTACTTTGAATAGGCCTGGGTAAATTGCATATCAGAGTCCCTGCATCTGTTCAGAGACAATCAAGTTCTCAGCTCCAAAGCTCTGAAATTATTCATTGTTGCAATTATTTAGCAGCTACCTGTCTGAGGCTGGTCATCACACTACTGGTTCTAGTCAAGCAGTACCTCATAGCCAGGATTGGAGAGCCCCGCCGAGGCCTGCCTCTCTCCAACGGATGTGGCGAGCCATTTAAATCTCCATTCAGTTCGGCTGGACCACAATATCCCACTGGGTGGGACAAACTGTAAAATCCTGGGCCATGTGTATTAGCTGACTCATGCTAGCATGCTTCTCCTTAGGAAAGACTTCTGTGCATGTCCAGTTACATAACTGCGCTGAGCTGCTCTCCCCAGCAGTTAAAATGTACAAGGGAAGACTTTTAGTGCTTGCTTGTGCAAGGAGAGGATGAAAGAACTATGTGGTTATGGTTTGTGGGAAACAGAATATAGAATGAAACCTGGTTCCACCGCCTGGAAGGGTTTAAGCCGTGTGTTCTATCAGTTAGTTCACAGGATGATATATTGCCGGGTTGGGCGGCGGCGGGGGGGTGGGAGGAGAGTGGAGGGATAGGTGATGATAGCCTGCCTCAGGGTAAAAGTCACACCAGCTGCCTGGGTACTTTGATCTGGTCTGTGATCAGCCACTAACTGCACATTGATGGAGTGGGATCTTTTACACTTGATGTAATGCTGCGTGTTGGTGATCTGTTGCCCTGGTGGTGATTTAATTGTCTGCAGTCAACTCTCGGGAAAGCAGATACTGCTGCAAAACCCGGAGCTCTCAGCTACTGACAGCTGAGATCGATGGGGTGGTCAGCCTTGACAAAGAGAGCACTGGTTAATGCTGCTGTGTGTGCAGACTGGGAGATGCAGGTCATCTCCCCCGCGGCAGCCGAGAACGAGGCAGTGACGAAGATGCTGAGGGCTTTGGTGGCTGGAGATCTACTGTTAAAGCGTGCCCCTTATTCAGTCGGAAACAGGTCCCCTTGCAGGAGGTGTCAGGTGTCTGAGACAGACTGGCTGGTCAAGAAAAACATTTTGATCTGGAGCTTCTCAGTTTGATCTAAAAAAGCTGAATTTGGGCCAGTGCACCTATTTTGTGCTAGGTCTGGCGTTCAGCTCCCTTCACTGAGTTTAGTTCAATTCAGTTTCATTTTCACTTTATTGTCCATGTGGAAATAAATTTTGTGTATATTGCTCGTTCATTCAATAATTACATAGAAATTAATAATAACAATAAAAAGAAAGAAAATTGCCCTGTCACAGGGGTCCAGCTTTAATTAAAATGCTTTGAATTAAACTGTTCCAGCGTTTAAAAATTTCTGAAGGAGAGTCATATTCGGCTCAAAACATTAACTCTACTCTCTGAGACTCCAGCTGCCTAACAGCACTTTGTGTTTTCAGCACTCTTTGCCTGTCGTCTTTTGAGAAGAACTACTCACTCTTCCTCCAGAAAGGATTGGCAATAATGCCATTCATGGTGATATGGGAAAGATTTCTGTGGTAAAGCAGCAAAATTTGGGGCAGCACGGTAGCCTTGTGGATAGCACAATTGCTTCACAGCTCCAGGGTCCCCGGTTCGATTCTGGCCTGGGTCACTGTCTGTGCGGAGTCTGCACATCCTCCCCGTGTGTGCGTGGGTTTCCTCCGGGTGCTCCGGTTTCCTCCCACAGTCCAAAGATGTGCGGGTTAGGTGGATTGGCCATGATAAATTGCCCTTAGTGTCCAAAATTGCCCTTAGTGTTGGGTGGGGTTACTGGGTTATGGGGATAGGGTGGCGGTGTTGACCTTGGGTAGGGTGCTCTTTCCAAGAGCCGGTGCAGACTCGATGGGCTGAATGGCCTCCTTCTGCTCTGAAAATTCTATGATAATCTATGAAAATTAATCAGGGGCACTACCGTTCCAGGGCACTCCCAGCAATTTCTCCACTCTTTCAGTCTCCACTCCTTTCCCGACTGAACTAACCTTGCTAACTGACCAGGGGCAGCCTGATAGTGATAGATCTAATATTGACAACCTGCAGGCAGATCACCGACTTGATATGAGTGAAGCCAGGTGTCAAAATCACAACTTTTAAAAATGTATTTACGGGATGTGGGCATTGCTGTTTAGGCCAGCATTTATTGCCCAGTCCTAGTTGCCCTTCAGAAGGTAGTGGTGAGTTGCTTTCTTGAACCGCTGCAGTCTTTGAGGTATAGGTACACCCACTGTGCTGACAGGGAGAGAGTTGCAGGATGTTGCCCCAGCAACAGTGAAGGAACTGCGATATATTTCCAAGTCAGGGCAGTGAGTGACTTGGAGGGGAACCTCCAGGTGGTGGCGTTCCCATGTATCTGCTGCTCTTGTCCTTCTAGATGGTAGTGGTCGTGGGTTTGGAAGGTGCTGTTGAAGGTACCTTGGTGAGTTACTGCAGTCCATCTTGGAGATGGTACACATGGCTGCTGCTGTTTGTCGGTGGTGGAGGGTTTCAATGTTTGTGGAAGGGGCAGCAATCAAGCGGGTTGCTTTGTCCTGGATGGTGTTGAACTTCTTGAGTGTTGGTGGAGCTGCACTCATCCAGGCAAGTGGAGACTATTCCATCACACTCCTGACTTGAACCTTGTAGATGGTGAACAGGCTTTAGGGGGTCAGGAGGTGAGTTACTCGCTGCAGGATTCCCAGCCTTTGACCTGCCCTGATAGCCACAGTATTAATGTGGCTACTTCAGTTCAGTTTCTTATCAATGGTAACCCCCAGGATGTTGATTGTGGGGATTCAGCAATGGTAATGCCATTGAATGTCAAAGGGCGGTGGTTAGATCCTCTCCTGTTGGTGATGGTGATCGCCTGACACTTGTGTGGCATGAATGTAACTTGCCACTTGTCAGCCCAAGCCTGGATATTGTCCAGATCTTGCTGCATTTGGACATGCTTCATTATCTGAGGAGTCACAAGTGTGCTGAACATTGTGCCGTCATCAGCAAACATCCCCACTTCTGACCTTATGATCGAAGGGAGATCATTGATGAAGCAGCTGAAGATAGTTGGGCCTAGGACACTACCTTGACGAACTCCTGCAATGATGTCCTGGAGCTGAGATGATTGACCTCCAACCACTGCAACCACCTTCCTTTGTGCCAAGTATGACTCCAATCAGTGGAGGGTTTTCCACCTGATTCCCATTGACTCCAGTTTAGCTCGGGCTCCTTGATGCCATACTCGGTCAAATGCTGCCTTGATGTCAAGGGCAATCACTCTCACCTCTGGCATTCAGCTCCTTTGTCCATGCTTGAACCAAGGTTGTAATAAGGTCAGGAGTTGAATGACCCTGGCGGAGCCCAAACTGAGCGTCAACTGCAGGTTATTGCTGAGTAAGTTCCTCTTTCTCGCACTGTTCATGGCTCCTTCCATCATTTGAGGCTTCTGGTGACGGTATGCTGAGCAGACGCACATCAGCTGGTTCTCCTCCAGAACATAGCCAAATATGCACTTTTAGGTGAAGCCCAAGAATTCAGTAGCCATCACATCCTCAATTAAGAAAGGGAAGGAACAGAGCCAGCATGCCAGAAAATGGGAGCTCAAGAGGCTGAAGAGACGGCAGGAGCGGAGGAAAAGGACACGAATAATGGGCAGGCGAGCCGGCAGACCCATGAGGCAAGGGGGCCCAGTCCACCTCAGACAGAGGGAGACCGATGACCCGAGCATCAGCTTCCACCCTCCACCTGGAGCCGGATGGAAGGCATTCCTTATGAACGAACTGGCCACTGTTGTGTTGGGTGTTCTGGTTCACAAACAAGCCAACAATGCTGGAAGTGGTGTAACGCTATTTTATTAACTGTTCAACTATGCTAACATACTGTAAACATGGGTATAAGCAATACCAGTTTAACTGTGGACCCTTTCCTATCACTAGCTATGGTGGGGCACTCAGCACATGGTGAATGTCTGTGATGCAGGCTGTGAGCTCTGTGCTCTGAGCTGGCTGCTGCTAGAATGAGCGGGAACTCTCCTGTCCCCTGTCTTTATAGTGCTTGTGCTCTCACTGGTGATTGGCTGCGGTGTTATGTATGCTGGCTGGTCCTACTGCATGTCCATCAGTGTGTGTATGTGATTGCACCAGAATGTACTGATGCATATTATGACATCCCCTTTTTTACAAAGAACATGTGCCTATGTGAGAATAAATAACGTGTAATGAGTGTATCTGACCATGTGTGTGCAGTATTTACATAACTATGTACATGAGGCTAGTCTATATACACGGGAAGGTGCCTGGTGCAGAGAAAAGAAAAACACGGTGTTAAACCAACAACAAAACTAATAACGAATGCTATAAACAAACTAGTGAAATGCTGAAACAGGATGAAAGAACAAAGCATTGAGTCCAACATTGTAAGGCTCATAAATCAAGTCTCTGAGGTGGGTGACGAATTTGGGTTGACCGCAAGGGTGGCACACCACTCGTCGTCCGGATCAATGCTGTGCACCAACAGCGGCTGGTGCTTTCAATTCGGGGACAGCCTGTTCTTGTTATGACAGCGACTCGAAAAGGCTCCCTGTCCTCGGTGTCACTGGTCTGCATGAAGTCAGGATCGGACTCGGTGAAGGTGGGTTGGATTGCCCGAACATTCCTGCGAGGCTGGTTAAATCGTTGCGAGTTGGCAGGCTGGGCTGCTTGACAACAGGCAGCATAGTGGCCAAGCCTGCCACAGCGTAGGCACTGTCGCGATTTTACAGGGCATTGCCGCTTTAAGTGGGCGGAGCCACAGTTGCCGCACGTCGTGACGTCAGTGCGTTTGTTGCGCCACCGCGCATGCGCGGTATGGTCTTGCATGGTGCGGGCCTGCGCATCGCATTCCTCCACGTCACCGTCCCCTCGTTTGGCGCGTACAAGCGCGGGAGGCCTCGGAAAGTGCGCAAAATGGCCGCCCTCCTCCAGACTGCGGCCGGGGAGGGTGTTCGATTGTTTGGACCCGTTCCGCCTCATGGGACCCTTGCCGCGCCGTTTCAGCTGCCTGTATGTAGGAGTACCGGCTGGTGGCATTCTCATGCAGGACACAGGTCTCGATGGCAGTCGGGTTAGTTGCTTAACTTTAAGGAGCTGCTGACGCAGGGTGTCCGACATGACCCCAAAAACAATCTGGTCGTGTATCATGGAGTCGGAGGTGGGCCCGTAGCCGCAGGATTGAGCGAGGATGCGGAGGTGTGTTAAATAGGATTGGAAAGGCTGATCCTTACCTTGCAAGCGCTGCTGGAACAGGTACCTTTCGAAGCTTTTGTTGACTTCAACACTGAAGTGTGTGTTGAATTTGAGGAGCACCGTCTTGTACTTTGTCTTGTCCTCGTCGTCCGCGCATGTCAGGGAGTTAAAGATGTGGATGGCATGTTGCCCAGCCATGGAGAGAAGAAGGGCTATCATCCTGGTGTCCGATGCATTCTCCCTGTCCGTGGCCTCGAGGAAGAGCTGGAAGCGCTGTTTAAATATCTTCCAATTTACCCCGAGATTGCCAGCGATGCGGAGCGGCGGCGACGGGTTGATGTTCTCCATGCTGTAGGATGCTGGAATGCTGAGAAGTTGCAGGTAGGTCTCACAAGTGCTAGATTGCGGCCACTCCTTGTACCATGTCGTGTTGGGTGTTCTGGTTCACAAACAAGCCAACAATGCTGGAAGTGGTGTAACGCTATTTTATTAACTGTTCAACTATGCTAACATACTGTAAACGTGGGTATAAGCAATACCAGCTTAACTGTGGACCCTTTCCTATCACTAGCTATGGTGAGGCACTCAGCACATGGTGAATGTATGTGATGAAGGCTGTGAGCTCTGTGCTCTGAGCTGGCTGCTGCTAGAATGAGCGGGAACTCTCCTGTCCCCTGTCTTTATAGTGCTTGTGCTCTCACTGGTGATTGGCTGCGGTGTTATGTATGCTGGTTGGTCCTACTGCATGTCCATCAGTTTGTGTATGTGATTGCACCATAATGTACTGATGTATATTATGACAGCCGCGACGAGAGAGGTGATAAAGGTGGAAATCCAGGTGGCAGCCAAGGTGGCAGTAACAGAGGCAATGGTCGGAATGCAAACGGTGATCAATGGAGTGGGGAAGAAGGTGGAGGTGCAGAAGAAAATGATCCTCGAACTCGAGAAGGCATCAGTGGCCCACAGTGACAGGATTGTCGCCCTGGAGGCCGAAATGAGAAGGTTGCTGGTGACCCAGGGGAGCTTGAAGGGGAAAGTTGAGGACCAGGAGAATAGGTCCCGATGCCAGAACACTTGGATTGTGGACCTGCCAGAAGGGGATCGAGGGCAGGGACCCGACGAGCTATGTGGCTCAAATGCTAGGCAATCTCGTCGGGAGGGACAGGTGATCGACAGAGTGCACAGGTCGCTCCGGCCGAAGCCCAAGACGGGGGAACAACCAAGAGTGATAATCACAAAATTTCACCAGGTGAAATCGGCCCTATACAGGAACGGAGTAAAATTTGCAATGCTGTTCCCAGCCAGGCTCTGGGTCACGTTCCAGAATAAGGAATGCTACTTCAACACTCCGGCGGAGGCAAACGAGTTTGTTCAGACGAACGGCCTGGATGAGGGGCAGGCAAAGCAATGCTGAAGGCAAAGCGGAGGAGGAAAGAGGGAAAGAAACAACTATGATTGACACACACTATGTTTGCAAAGGAAGAGGGCAATGGCACGCAGGTAAGGTTGTGGCACAGGCAGAGTGAGCAGACAGTCAGCGAGCATGAGACAGGGTTAAGACCAGCCCCGGCAGGGTAGACCACCACACTAGCGGGGAAAGCTAGCGTAGGAAGTACGACAGAAAGCGGGGCCGCGGCACACATCCCGGCAGGGAGGGAGCACCTGACAGGAGGAGGGGGAGCACGGAAGGGGAACGCAAAAGGGGAGGCGGAGAGGGCGTGACACAGGCAGCGGGGAGGGGATGGTAGGGGGCACGGGGGAGAAGGAACACAAGGGAAACATGAAGAGAAGAAAGCAATGGGTCTCAGATTGGTTTCAGCAGGTAAGGTGCAGGTTGAAGGAACAAGATGGCGCCACAAGCAGCCACTTTGGAGGGTCCCGGAACAAAGGGAAACCCTGGACTGCAGGGATACACCCACGTGCAATATTCGCAGATTCGCTTGCGAGGGGCACCCTGCCTCCAACGCTAACACAGGCCACAATATCGCTGATACCCAAGGAGGAGAAAGACCTGACAAAATGCGGATCGTATAGACCCATTTTGCTGCTCAATGTAGATGCAAAAATGCTCGTGAAAGTCCTGGTCAAGAGATTGGAGAACCAGAGATGGCCCTTACAAAGAGCATCCGACTCGAGCCCACGTATCTACCCTATTCCCGTAACCCAGTAACCTTTTTTGGTCACTAAGGGCAATTTATCATGGCCAATCCACCTAACCCGCACATCTTTGGACTGTGGGAGGAAACCGGAGCACCCGGAGGAAACCCATGCAGATACAGGGAGAACGTGCAGACTCCGCAGAGACAGTGACCCAGCCGGGAATCGAACTTGGGACCCTGGAGCTGTGAAGCAACTGTGCTAACCACTATGCTACCGTGCTGCCCTGGAAACGTTTGGGGCCTTCTCGGGATATCAACTCAACGTGGGCAAGAGCGAGGTCTACGGTGTTGAGGATCCGAGTTCGATCCTGGCCCCGGGTCACTCTCTGTGTGGAGTTTGCACCTTCTCCCCATGTCTGCTTGGGTTTCACCCCCACAACCCAAAGATGTGCAGGTTAGGTGGATTGGCCACGCTAAATTGCCCCTTAATTGGAAAGAAATAATTGGGTATTCTAAATTTATTTAAAATAAAGAAATGACATAAATTACAAGCTTATTTGTTCTTTTTTGATGCTGGTTGAAGTAGGAAAAGTAGCCATGGCATCTTTTAACATTTACGTGAGTCATTGAAATAGCCATACAGGACCTTTCTTTCATAATCTCATCTAATGGTCAAACTGCTGACGAGGCAGCATTCCATTAGCGCAGTACTGGAGTACCATCACTGATTGTAAGCTCAAAACCAGCAATGGGATTTGAACACATGGCCTTGGCAACCAAAGGCAAGTGTTGCTAATTGAGACAAGCTGACACAGTGCAGAATTACCTCAAAACATCACAAAAGGGTAGTATTATTACAATACATTGATAAATGTGGAACAAAAATGTTTCATTAATAGTAACCATGGAACAACCCGATTATCATAATTGTTCACAAATGCCTTTAAGGAGAGGAAATCTGACATGCATGCCTGGTCTGGCCTACATGTGATTCCAGCTGCCCACAGCAATGTCATTGATTTCCCTATCGAATGGCCAGGCGTGCCACTCAATTCTATAAAACTGCAGCAGAAAAGTTGAATAAGATTAAAACTGGACAGCACATCCAGCAGCAACCTAGGCACTGGAAGTAACAAAGTGGGATGGGACTTGGGTGCAGGTTGGGTGGGACCTCAGGTGGGGCAAGTTATGTTGTAGGGGCTGGGACTTAGAGAGGTGTGAGGGTGGGATATCGGGGGGAGAGGGGTGAAACCTTGGGAAAATGGGATCTCGAGGCGGTGGTGGGATCCGGGCTAAGTTGGGAGTCGGGGGCGGCATTTCGGATGTCAGGGTGGGGTTCAATATATTGGAGTTCAAGGGGCCGGAGGTCAAGGTGGTTGGCCCTCAGGGTTTGGGGGGGTTGGAGGTCGGGTTGGGGGTGGGAGGTTGGATTGTGGGAGGGCGGTGGTTGAAGGTCTGGGCTGGTCGGGCCTCTATTCGGTAGGGGGTGTGAGGGTGGAGTGAGGAATGGAGGGTCAGGCTTGGGCTGTGGATGTCCAGTCTGGCCGGGGACCTATGGGGGAGATGGGGGACCGGTTGGGTCAGGTGGAGCAAGTTAGGCTGTGGGGGATGGTGGGAGTCTGGTTGGATCGAGGGGAATTTCATGGGGAGTTCGGAGGGGCATGGGGATAACCATGAGGGGGTGGTTAATGGCAGGTGCAGGGACCCCATGGGAGGGGTAGTGGGGAGGTGGGGGCACTCTCTGGGGGGTTCAGGGATGTGAGGTAGGTATCCCACATGGGGGATAATCAGTCTGGGTCTTTACAATAGCTACCCAGAAGTTAGAAAGGGATTTAATTCTTCAAACGTTTTCTGGGTAACTATTTGTGTAACACAGAGCAGGGCAATTGCCCAGAGGGGGTTTGAACTTCTGCGCGATTGACATCCAAAGCCGTACCTGGGAAGTTCTGACAGGGGTTCCCCAGTGCACCTTTAGGGTACTCCCCAATCAGATGTTTAGGAGCTCGGAAGTTACAGTCCCGAGACTACTTTTTTTAAATTCCAGATTTATTAATTGAATTCACATTCCACCAGCTGCTGTGGTATGTCTTGCACACAAAAAGCCAGACAATAGGGGGGGGGGCACCCACAGGGATCCCTGTTACAGTGGGACCCCCTACAGGGACTCCTGTAATAGGGGGACTACCCAAAGACCCCGGTATTAGCGTGAGCCGCTCCAGGAATATCTGTAATAGGGGGACCCCCGAGGGATCCCTGTAATAGGACCACCCAAGGGACCCCCGTAATAGGGGGACCCATCCAGGATCCTCTGTAATAGGGAGACCCCCACAGGGACCCCTGTAATAGGGGGACCCTCTCCAGGAACCCCTATGATAAGGGGAGCCCCTTCGGGGACTAATGTAATAGGGGATCCCCCCAAGGACCCCTGTAATAGGGGGAACCCTGACAGGGGCCCCCTGCCGAATGGAATCCCCCTACAGATCTCCTCCCACACTTACAACACCCCCCCCCCCCACCCCCTGGAAATGGGACCCCTGTCTGAAAGCTAGAGAGTAGTCCAGACAGGGGCAATGGGAAGCATTATAGCTTCAATACTTACCTTGCAGCTCCATGTGTCCATTTCTTGAAGGAGGGCAGCTGTGCCTGCATCTGATTTCCACAGATCCACTATCTGCAAGTCATTCTGGTGGTGGCCTATGATTGACAGCTTATAAAATCATCTGCAGCTTTGATCCCTTCATGCATCAGTGGCCTAAGTGGTGAAACCCCAATGTTTGTAAACATTGACCAAATCGAAGAGATGTATGTGCATTCCAAGCATGAAGTGCTTTCCAATCACTCAAGTGTGGGATTTCACTGTAATCCAATTTTCCTAACATTTTCCAATCATCACAGAAGGCTATTGATGATTTCATATTATTCAGATTCATTCTCAATTCCCCAGTTAACGAAGCAGTTCATGCCAACATACTGCAAGTCCTGAACAACAGTTGGAGGAGGTGTTAAGTGGCACGTAACACTCATGCCACACAAGTGCCAGAAAATGACCATCTCCAACAAGAGAAAGTCTAACTATCTCCGCTTGACATTCAGCGTCATTCCCATCGCTGAATCCCCCACCTTGGGTGTTAGCCTTGACCAGAACTATCTGTCATATAATTGCTGTGGCTACAAGAGCAAGTCAGAGAATAGGAATTCTGCCTGTCCACAAGGCACAAATCAGGGGTGCGATAGAGTATTCTTCACTTGGCTGAATAAGTGCAACTCCAACAACACTCCAGAAGCTCAACATAATCTCATTTAAAGCAGCCTATTTGATTACCACCTCATCCACCTTAAACATCGATATCCTCCACCATCAATGCAGAGGCAGCAATGTATACCATCTACATGATGCACTGCAATAAATCACCAAAACTCCTTCAACAGTACTTTCTAAATACACAAACTCCACCACCGTATTGAGGGCAGCAGATGTGTGTTGTTGGTGCTGCGTTCATCCAGGCAAGTGGATAGCATTTCATCACATCCGGTACACTCAATCCAACTGACCTTTTCATATGTATTTACTTTTCTATCTTTGTCTACTTTATGTCTGGCAAAATCATGCCATATTGATAATAGAAGAAAATAGAACAACATTATATTTGGTAAATCACAGCAGGTCTGACAGCATCTGTGGAGAGTGAAGGGAGTTAACGTTTAGAGTCTGGATGATTCTTTGACAAAGTCATCCAGACTCGAAATGTTGGCTCCCTTCTCTCTCCACAGATGCTGTCAGACTTGCTCTGATTGGCCAGTATTTTCTGTTTTTGTTTCAGATTCCAGCATCAGCAGTAATTCGCTTTTATATTATATTTGGTGTAGTACTCTCTAAAAAAGCAATGGGCGCGATTTACCGGCTGCGTCGAGCCCTTGTTTGAGCACGATGTGGCTGTTAGATCATGGGAGAGAACAAAATCAGGAAACGTGTCGGGCGCCAATCGGTTTGCGGTCTAACCCACTTCACATAGGATGTGGCTTTATCCATCGTCGCACCCCCTCCTCCCATTGCCTATATTCCCACCCACCATTCTGTCACACTCATGCCTCCACCCCCCACCCGGCCCACCTCACCTTTCCTCTCCCCCTTGCACACACACACACACACACATACACGGCCAATCACCCAGCTCCACTCTTCCACATTCCAAGGGTCTGTGTTACATCACTCCAGGGTGATGGGCCTGTGTCGAGGGCAGGTGATGATAACCCACTGTGAGAGGAGCACCGGTGTTCCTCACTGTGCCATAATCTGACTCCTGTCTGTCTGCTAAGTGGACGCTCACACCCATCACCTGAATGTTAAATGCCTTCGATCGGGAGTGCAGGTGATGGTGGGGGTAGGAGATCGGCCCACATTGCAGAATACCATGCCAGAGGCTTCACATGCCTTGGATGCAACGTTTTATTGTTGTAGTAGAGAGCTCAACTGCCCCTAGGCCCTCGATGGTGCCGCTGTACGCTTCGTGCACGGGACCCTGGTCTGCATTGCCAAGTCTTGGAGCCGATCTCCTTGGTGGCATGACAGCATGCTCTGTGGTTTGCTCTGTGGGATTGGTTTAAGTGCTGCGACCCCTTGCTAGCATTGGGCTGGCGAATGCGGTCCTGGCGAGTCAACCAATGGGGCAGTCATTTGCGGAGTGAAGCACATGGGGCCTTGTTTGTTATATTACTGGGTCTGGTAATATGTTTCGTTACTAGGTGCTGTTGATGCAGATGGTCTGATGGTGTGATCCTGAAGAAATCACGAGTCTTCAACTTAAGCAAACTAATTTATTAAAGTAACGATTGATTATATCTGAGTTTGACACTCTACCGAATTATCTCTAGAAATCAAGTAATTAAATATGATTGAATTAACTAATTCACAACTTTCAATACTAACTATACTGAGAGCTATGTATCAGACACTACTGCTTACTAAAGACTCCTGGGTTGAAAGAGACCAAGATCCTCTGGGAGCTGATACTTGTCAGTGGATCTGGTGGTGACCTCTCATGGTAGTGATACAGCTAGATGTTATAATTAACCCTTTAGTTATGTACACATATGCATATCATAGAACATACGTAGAACATAGAACATACAGTGCAGAAGGAGGCCATTCGGCCCATCGAGATTGCACCGACCCACTTAAGCCCTCACTTCCACCCTATCCCCATAACCCAATAACGCCTCCTAACCTTTTTGGACACTTAGGGCAATTTAGCATCACCAATCCACCTAACCTGCACATTTTTGGACTGTGGGACGAAACCGGAGCACCCGGAGGAAACCCACGCAGACACGGGAAGAACGTGCAGACTCCGCACAGACAGTGACCCAGCGGGGAAGCGAACCTGGGAGCCTGGCGGTGTGAAGCCACAGTGCTTGCCACTTGTGCTACCGTGCTGCCCATTACATTGTTTTTTAAAATAAATGAAATGAAATGAAATGAAAATCGCTTATTGTCACAAGTAGGCTTCAAATAAAGTTACTGTGAAAAGCCCCTAGTCGCCACATTCCAGCGCCTGTTCGGGGAGGCTGTTACGGGAATTGAACCGTGCTGTTGGCCTGCCTTGGTCTGCTTTCAAAGCCAGCGATTTAGCCCTGTGCTAAACAGTTCCTGTAATTTAGAGTAACTAATTCATTTTTCCAATTAAGGGGCACTTTAGCGTGGCCAATTCACCTACCCTGCACATCTTTGGGTTGTGGGGGTGAAACCCATGCAAACACGGGGAAATGTGCAAACTCCACACGGACAGTGACCCAGAGCCGGGATCGAACCTGGGACCTCGGCGCCGTGAGGCTGAAGTGCTGTCCACTGCGTCACGCTGCTGCCCATCATTACATTGTTAAATGCACCAATTAACGTTAGGTACCGACGACTGCCTCATTGGGTCAGCTGTCGGGAAACTCCCAACAATTCTTGCTCGCCACCATACTTAGAACATATTTGGTTCGATCGTGCCAATGTATTTTTCCTCACAAAATAGATATAATATGCCCTTAGTCTTCAAAATAAAGCAGCTGCGTAACTGTCTGAAAAGAATGCTTCATCTAAGAAAAAGCAAATACATCTTGTCTGTGCAGCATGAACTAAGGTCTGTCATTGCCCAAGGCTTCTTGACATAGAGGTTCCAGCTATTTTGGTGTTGTCTTTCATATTTATGTGTAAAAAAACATCTTTCTCTGTGCAGCATTATGTGGGTTATGAGCTCATTAAGGAGAAAATTGGTTCCCAAATGCATAACTGACAGTCCATACAGTTTCGACCATGAAAGTGACCTGTTGATTTCAGCTTATTCACTTCACATAATTGCATTCATATTACTTTCAACACTCCGTGTTCTATTTATTTGGTAAATAATAAGTAAACTTTGATATCAGAATGCAATATATTAAGGTTACTAATCTGGCATTAACATATGATTGATGATATGTTTCCCTACAGGTCTAAGCTGAGAGTTTGCAGCAATGCAATATTTATGAGGTCATTTTTTAATATATTTTCTGATCCAGAAACATGTATTGCACCATCATACATTGGAGAATTATATTAGAAAATCCAGAAAAAACATTCAAATGCTCATTGTATTTGTATAAAATGCTCTCTGTTTAAGAGGCAATGCTAAGTCCTTTTATTTTAAGTTGGATAATACCATTCACTCAAATAATAAACAAAAGAATTTCATGTAAACACATGAAACCATATTTTCACATTAGATACATTTTATATACTTTCATGGATGTGAGCATGAATGGCAAGGTCATTGTTGCACATCCCTAATTGTCCGTGAGAAGGTGGTGGTGAACTGCCTTCTTGAACCATTGCAATCCATATGCTATAGGTGCACAACAGCGCTCTTAAGAAGGGAATTCCAGAATTATGACTCAGCAACGGTGAAGGAATAAGGATGTAGTCCCAGGTCTAGATGGTGTGGCTTGGAGGGGAACTTGCAGGCGGTGGCGGTGTTCAAATACATCTGCTTTTCTTGTCCTTCTAAGTGGTAGAGTTCACAGAAAATACTATCAAAGGAGCCTTGGAAAGTTGTTGCAGTGCATCTTGTCGATGGTACACATTGCTGCCACTATGCATCATGGATGCAGGGAGTGGATGTTTAAGGTAGTGGATGAGGTGCTGATCAAGTGGACTGTTTTATCTTATGATGTGGAGATGAAATCTTGAAACCCATCGTACAAGGTACACCCAGCTTCTGTCGCGACACGACGGACTTCCTACAGAAACTCAGCACCCATGGACCAGTTGAACCAGGAACATTCCTCGTCACAATGGACGTCTCGGCACTCTACACCAGCATCCCCCATGACGACGGCATTGCTGCAACAGCCTCAGTACTCAACACCGACAACTGCCAATCTCCAGACGCAATTCTGCAATTCATCCGCTTCATTCTGGATCACAACGTCTTCACCTTCGACAACAAGTTCTTCATCCAGACGCACGGAACAGCCATGGGGACCAGATTCGCACCCCAATACGCCAACATCTTCATGCACAAGTTTGAACAGGACCTACTCACCGCACAGGACCTTCAACCGATGTTATACACCAGATACATCGATGACATTTTTTTCCTTTGGACCCACGGCGAAGAATCACTGAAACGACTACACGATGACATTAATAAGTTCCATCCAACCATCAGACTCACCATGGACTACTCTCCAAAATCAGTTGCATTCTTGGACACACTCGTCTCCATCAAGGACGGTCACCTCAGCACTTCGCTTTACCGCAAACCCACGGATAACCTCATGATGCTCCACTTCTCCAGCTTCCACCCTAAACACATTAAAGAAGCCATCCCCTATGGACAAGCGCTCCGTATACACAGGATCTGCTCAGACGAGGAGGAGCGTAACAGACATCTACAGACGTTGAAAGATGCCCTCGTACGAACGGGATATGGCACTCGACTCATCGATCGACAGTTCCAACTCGCCACAGCGAAAAACCGGACTGACCTCCTCTGAAGACAAACATGGGACACAACCGACAGAATACCCTTCGTCGTCCAGTACTTCCCCGGAGCGGAGAAACTACGTCATCTTCTTCACAGCCTTCAACACGTCATTGATGACGATGAACACCTTGCCAAGGTCATCCCCACACCCCCACTACTTGCCTTCAAACAACCGCGCAACCTCAAACGAACCATTGTGTGCAGCAAATTACCCAGTCTTCAGAACAGTGACCACGACACCACACAACCCTGTCATGGCAATCTCTGCAAGACGTGCCAGATCATCGACATGGATACCACTATTACACGTGAGAACACCACCCACCAGTTACGCGGTACATACTTGTGCGACTCGGCCAACGTTGTCTACCTCATACGCTGCAGGAAAGGATGTCCCGAAGCGTGGTACATTGGCGAGACCATGCAGACGCTGCGACAACGAATGAACGGACATCGCGCAACAATCACCATGCAGGAATGTTCCCTTCCAGTCGGGGAACACTTCAGCAGTCAAGGGCATTCAGCCTCTGATCTCCGGGTAAGCGTTCTCCAAGGCGGCCTTCAGGACCCGCGACAACGCAGAATCGCCGAGCAGAAACTTATAGCCAAGTTCCGCACACATGAGTGCGGCCTCAACCGGGACCTGGGATTCATGTCACATTACATTCATCCCCCACCATCTGGCCTGCGAAATCCTACCAACTGTCCTGGCTTGAGACAATTCACACCTCTTTAACCTGGGGTTACCCCATCTCTGGATCTGTAAAGATTTAATCACCTGCTAATACTCGCATTCCTAGCATTGTTTGGCATCTTTGAATTTGTCTATATATGTGTTTCTGGAACAGACCTCTTCAGTCACCTGAGGAAGGAGCAGCGCTCCGAAAGCTAGTGACATCGAAACAAACCTGTTGGACTTTAACCTGGTGTTGTAAGACTTCGTACTGTGTTTTATCTTAGACAGTGTCAAGCTTCTTGGGTGCTGTTGCCACTGTATTCATCCAGGCAAGTGGAAAGTATTCCATCACATTTCTGGCCTTGTACATGGTGGGGTGTTAGGAGATGAGTTATTCAGTGCCGAATTCCCAGCCTCATGACTGTTGGAGCCACAGTAATTATATGATTGGTCAAGTTAAGATTTTAACCACAGGTTATTGATGATGTGGAATTCAGCAATTGTAATGCCATTGAATCCCAAGGGGAGATGGTCAGATTATTTTTTTGTGGGAGATGATCATTTCCTGGCATTTACTTATATTGTGTGAGTTATTCCTTGTGACTTTGAGCTCAAGCTTGAATGTTGGGTCTTGCTGCATGCAATCATGTTCTGCTTCAGCATCTCAGGGGTTACAAATATAATTAAACACTGCAATCATTGGAAAACAACCTAATTTCTGACCTTATGTTGTGGGGAAGCTGAATATGCTTGGGCCTAGGACGCTACCTGAGGAATTACTGCACTGATGTCTTAAGCCGAGGTGATTAGTATCCAACATCCACAACAATCTTCTGATGTGCTCCGTATATTACTCCAACCAGTGAAGAGTTTGTCCCCTGGATTTCAATTGGCTTCATTCTTGCTATGGTTGCTTAATGCTGAGATGGATCATCCACACTACAGTTGGAGTATAATTATACAACATTAAGACACAAAATCTGATAAGCTTAAGACCATGCCAAAAGAAAAATCGTTCTCTGGATTCTCTGTTGCGAGTCCGTCCCGCTACCGCCACTAGCGAGGATGGAGAATTTGGCGCTCAGCCAAATCTCCCATTCACTGTGGCGGGGCTGAAAAGTCCCACTGCCGTGAACGGGCGGAGGATCACACACCATTATTTCCACTTGCACAATTAAAAGACAGCCAGTGAATCTCCATGATGCAAACCTGTAGGGGAGTCTATATAGTACTTTTCATTTATCTTACAGTTTGAAAACAAACTTGGAAAAGTGTTGAGATTTTAGCCTCTCTGTGGGGTCATTTCTCAGTGGACACGCAGTGCTGCTGTAAAAATATATCAGAAATTCATTTAAATATCTTGCCATTGCATTGGATAGCAAAATTCTGTAATCCTCAAATGTATCCTCTGCGATCACATAGACACATCTTAAAGGATCAGAATCCTAATCTCAAAGGCTTCATCTTTTGAAAGTGGGGCTCTAAGATCAGCGTCTGAAATAGTTCAGGCATACACGTAAGATCCGACCCAGCTGAATGGACAGGATCAATTCAGAGATAGCTGTCAGGTGCACGGCTATGAATTGACACAGACTATATCATGCCTGAGAGGGTGGCTACTGAAAACTGTCTCCAGACTAAGAAAGGAGTCAATCAATTGTCCAGACCCCAGTCCTCCAAAGAAGTAGAAACATGAAGTGACCATTGACTGGTAGGCAAGCCAGGCTGTAGGTTAACCCAGTTGCGGCTGCTTGTGGCATCTTACCTGCAAAGTCAAGGGCACAGCTGGAGGGGATATGTGAGATACAGGGGAATTGTTTCATACGATTTGGTTCAAGGAGACTCAAGTACTGCTGCTGTGTTATATTTGAAGTACTTCCTTCCAAAGCCTATTTCAGTATTTCTACCAAAGGGAAAATGCTGCCCTCAGAGCAGAATGATGTCCCAGGAAGTGGGATGGGATTAAGGGGAATCCTGTAGTTGGTGCAAAAATATTTTAGAATTGCAGGGAGAGGGAGCAGAGCAGACTTTGTGGGCCAGATTTCCATTGATGAGGTGGCTGCAGCTAGTTGGGAAATTTCCCACCTTAATAGACCTGGCTGGAATGGCCGATCTTCCGAGGGCCGGGTGTGTGGTGGAGTCAGGCCCGTCACCCCCAGAAGCAGATCAGAGGTGGCCACAGGAGCGACTGAATACCAAGGCAGGCTGGTTAAATGGCCTGCCTCAGTTCTCTGCGACTTCAGCCCAATTATTTGATCATATTTAAGGTCCTCAAACTCTCACCTATCACGCCCCATCACAATCCCCACCTATCCGAAATGTCCCCTTTCTCGCCCCTTGCCAATGCAATTCCAATTAATTGCCCCACCCATCCCAATGGCCCCCATACAATCCTTGCCAGCATATAGCAAGTGTCAATAACAGAAGCTTTAAGCATTTGACACCTCTTAATCTTGGGCAAATTAATATTGAGCTATTGACAAAAGAGATCACCAAAAATAGCTTATATCTTCGAAGAGCTGTTTGTCAAGCAAAGTCAAAGGGCGGAATTTTCCGTTTCAGAGATTAAGCGTTGACAGAAGGACAGAATCAGTGGATTTCTATGACAGCAAAATTGGCGCCACTCCCGGAGCAATTCAACAACTGTTAATGGGCTAGTACCAGCGCCACGTGGAACAAGCAATTCCAATGAAAAATGGTGACGGATTCGTCAGGATTGAACCTCAAGAGGCTGACAAGCTGTGGCCACATATTAGCACTCTACTCCCCACACACACATTCATCCCAGCCATGCAGAAACGGGGACAACGTGCAGACTCCGCCGAGACAGAGGTTCCCGAAGAAGACGGGAACCGTCGAGTGTGCTAGGATGAAGGCATAGTTCACACTGCCCGTATCGGGTGCAGATGTGCTTGATGCACATCTGATGGTCACGCAGCAACTGTGCATTCGCCAAGTGGAACCCCTTACGGTTTGTAAAGACCGGCCCATTATGGGCCGGTGCTTTTAAGGAGCCATGCATCCCGTCAATCACCCCCTGGACTCAGGGTATCTCAACGAGGCAGCAAACTCTGCTGCCTGAGCCTCCTGGTGGGCTCAGTCCACATTGAATTTGATGTGTTGTGCCAGCCAGACACACAGGCCGACGTGACGGCACGGATGTGTCTGTTCACCGAGGTCTGTGAGAAAACCGACAGGTCCCCACTTAGCGCCTGGAAGGGCCCTATGGCATAAACATTCAGAGCGACTGCCACCTTGGTCACCAGGGGCAGGTGTCCTCCCTCATGCTCCCATGGTGCCAAGTGCACCACAATCTAACAGATATGCCGTACGGTGCGCCTGCTGAACCAGAGTCTTTGACACTATGCCTGCTGTTGCAGGTCCTCGAATGACAGGCGCTGTCGGTACACACAAAGCCTCATGTAGTGCCTCCTTCCTACCTCCTCAGCTGATTGGGTGGCCTGATCTCCATCCTCACTGGCTGCCTCCTATTCCTCTGGAGCAGACTCCCCTGCTTCAGGTCCTCCTCGAGCATCTCCTGTTTGTACAGCCTCAGGACATCCCCCAGGGGTGTGGCGGCCAGGATGAAGGCCACCATTCTTGGTTGAATTGGCTGCAGGAGGCGAAAGGCAGAAATGTTAGCATGGTGCGTACCCCCGTGCCCAAGCAGGTCCACCAGGTCACACAATGTCTCCGGTCTGTACTGCAGACCCTGCTCCCACATGTCCCCCAAGCCCACTCTTCTCCCCTATCCCCACATCCACCACTGGCTGTTCCTCTGGCAACCTGCTCTCCGTACCCTTGGCCCTGTTGATGCCCGGCACCGTGGTGGTCTGTAGCACCCATTCCTGTTGCCAGGAGTAGTGATGGATGGCGCTACCTATGGCAGGGGTAGATTCCAAGGCCCCTGTCCGGTGTCCTCCTGCAGAGGCTACTGTGGGTGTTGCCCTAGGTGTTGGGTGGGCCGTGTGCTGCCCCGCAGGTGTGAGGCAGCCGATTGGTGGGGTGGAGGAGTTGATGGGGTGGAGGGTGGGGGCTGGGGTGCGGGCTGGTGGAATGGAGAGTGGGAGGCGGGGTGCGGGGTTGGTGGAATGGAGGATAGGGTAGGTGTGCGAGGGTGGTGGGGTAGAAGTAGGGGCTGGGGCATGGGGATGGTGGAGAGGAAGCGCCCATACAGCCGATGTCACTTTGCGCAACCACAGGCACGGTGGGCGGTCGATGGTGTGCAGGAAGATGGCTGCTTTGCAGGCTGCAGCAATGGCAGTTCGTGTCTGGACCTCTCAGTCCCGTGGGGGGTCACTCCAACCCCATGGCCCATCCACTGGCCACCACCCGTTACCCCCCACTGCTATCCCCTCCCCGGGGCCAAGCAGATGCCACCGCGCAGCCAGCTCTGCCAGTTGCAGGGTACACTCCCCACGATCATGCCTCTGCATGTTCTACGTCCTTTTTCTCCCTCATCAGCCTCATCGCCTTTCCTGATTTTTTAAAACCACAAGTAAAACTCACCATCAGCAATTCATCCAGGTGGAAGAGAAGCATTGCGGAGGCCCTGGAGAATACCAGGTCAGGCCTGCTAATGATATGCGAACGGCGTTTACTGTACGTGCGGAGTAGAATGCATTGACGTCGCTGTCGAAGCACCGGAGCATGGTATCCTGGCAGGGGCCTGTCACCGGCTACGAATTTGGCCTCACGATCGATTCTCCGCTTAATTGTCTTGCCCGATTCCGACGTCGGCTGTCGGAGAATCCTGCCCAATATCCAGCGGTATAAACAGAGTTATTTTTTTTGTAAGAGTCTGGACTCTCAGCCAAGCATGTGTCATGCAAGAGTGCCTTTAAGAATTGAAAACGCCTCACCCATAACAATTGGGGGCTTATCCGGGATAAAAGTCTATCTATTGGATTGGCTTTTGTGAACTTAAACACAGTGAAGGATTGTTGCTTTTCCAGTGTGGCATTTTAGTTGAAGTGGGGAGAGTGTTGTGAACAATGGCTCTTTCAGAGGCTCAGAAGTTTTTGGGGGTGGAGAATGTTACACGTAGTATCTTACGGACAGAAACGAAAAGCAGACTGTTAGATTTGGCAAGAACATTACAGTTAACATTACCTGACAAAATGTGAAAAGATGAGGTAATTATGGTGGTGGTTAAGCATTTAAAGTTGCCTGAGATACAGCTTGACTCATTGGAAATGGCAAAAATTCAGTCGCAAATTAAACAAATGGAACATGAGTGAGAATTAAAGCGGCTGGCATACGAGAGTGAGAGAGAGGAAAAAGAAAGAGAAAGAGAGAGAGAGGAAAAAGAAAGAGAAAGAAAGAGAGGAGGAAAATAAAGAGAAAGAGAGAGAGAGGAAAAAGAAAAGGAGAGAGAAGAAAGGAGAAAAGAAAGAATAGCCTAGCAGAACAAAAAGAAAAAGAAAGGGAGATACAGATCAGGGAATAAGATAAAGAGAGGGAGTTTGAACTTCAGAAAATGGCCATGAAACATGACAATCAGTTAAAATTGGCAGACGTAAAGGGAAACGTACAGTTGGATGATAGTGATGAGGATAGTGAGAAAGAGCGTCATAGTCAAAGGCTTGGTGGGAATCTATTTAAATATGTCCAAGCATTGCCAAGGTTTGACGAGAAGGAAGTGGAAGCCTTTTTCATTTCATTTGAGAAGGTAGCTAAACAAATGAAATGGCTACATGACATGTGGGTGTTACTGATTCAAATAAAGCTGGTAGGTAGAGCTAGTGAAGTGTTTGCATCACTACCGGAGGAGGTATCTGAGACGTATGAGGCGGTGAAGAAATCCATTAAAGTGCATATGAGCTAGTTCCTGAAGCTTACACACAAAGGTTTAGAAATTTAAGGAAAGAATTTGGTCAAACATACATGGATTTTGAAAGGCTAAAACAGAGTAATTTTGATAGGTGGATAAGGGCTTTGAAAATAGACCAAACATATGAAGCTCTCAGAGAAATTATACTTTTGGAGGAGTTTAAAAATTCAATTCCTGATGTTGTGAGAACTCATGTGGAAGAACAGAGGGTTAAAACTGTGAGATTAGCAGCAGAAATGGCAGATGATCAGGAATTAGTGATTATAAATCAAAGATTGGTTTCCGACATCAGTTTCAGCCGGTGAGGGACAGAAACTGGGGACATGAGAAATACTTAAGTGGTAAAGGTAAAGGTGATCTGATGGGAGACAATAAAGAGAGTGTACCTCAGATTAAAAAAGAAATCCAGGAGGGTGGAAAAGAAATGAAAAGTTTCAAATGTTTTCACTGTAATAAACTAGGCCATGTAAAGTCACAGTGTTGGTGGTTGAAGAAATGCACTGGGAAGGCTGATGTGGTAACACAGGATAAGACAGTGGGATTTGTTAGAGTGGTAAAGGAAAGCCCATGGGAAGCGAACGAGGTGCAAACGATTGTACAGCCTGTTCAAGAAGTAATTGTTAAGAAGGTGCCAGATGTCTTTACAGGATTTACTTGTGTGGGTAAAGTTTACTCATGTGTATCAGGAGGAGCATTAAAGAAGTCACAATTTTAAGAGATACAGGGGCTAGTCAATCTTTAATGGTAAGAGAAGAGGAATTATGTAGTTTGGGAAGAATGTTGCCAGAAAAGGTGGTGATATGTGGAATTCAGGGTGAGAGGAGTAGCATTCCATTATATAAGGTAAGGTTAGAAAGTCCAGTGAAGAGTGGTGAAGTGGTAGTAGGAGTAATAGATAAACTATCTTGTCCAGGAATACAGTTTATCTTGGGTAATGATATAGCTGGATCACAGGTGGGAGTGATGCCTACTGTGGTTGATAAGCCAGTGGAAAATCAGTCAACTGAAGTGTTGAAGGACGCATATCCTGGGATTTTTCCAGATTGTGTAGTAACAACGTCGCAAAGTCACAGGTTAAGACAAGAGGATAATTCAAAGAGTAAAGATGAAGTTGAAGTGCAATTATCAGAAACGATTTTTGATCAGGTGGTTGAAAAAGAACAAGAACAGGTGGAGGATGAGGTGGATATTTTTAGTTCAGGAAAATTGGCGGAGTTACAACAGAAAGATGTAGAAATAAAACGGATATATCAAAAAGCATATACAAAAGAGGAATCTGAGAGCACACCAGAGTGTTATTACCGTAAAAATGATGTCTTGATGAGAAAATGGAGACCTGTACATATGCAGGCGGATAAAAAGTGGGCAGAAGTTCATCAAGTAGTATTGCCGGTAGGGTATAGAAAGGAGGTGTTGCGAGTTGCACATGAGATACCAGTGGGACGTCATTTGGGAATAAGGAAAACTCAAGCTAAAATCCAGAAACATTTTTATTGGCCTGGACTACATAAAGATGCAGTTAAATTTTGTCAATCATGTCACACATGTCAAGTGATAGGGAAACCTCAAACAGTGATAAAACAAGCGCCCTGAATACCCATTCCAGCATTTGAAGAACCTTTCACAAGGGTCCTAATCGATTGTGTGGGACCACTTCCTTAAACAAAAAGTGGGAATCAATATCTTTTGACTGTAATGGATGTGTCTACTAGGTTTCCAGAGGCCATTATAGTATGTGATATTACAGCTAAAAGGATTGTGGAAGAATTACTTGAATTCTTTACTAGATATGGACTACCCACTGAAATTCAATCGGATCAAGGAACAAATTTTACTTCAAAGTTATTCAAAGAAGTTATGGATAGCTTAGGAATAAAACAATTTAAATCAACTGCGTACCATCCAGAATCACAGGGAGCATTAGAAAGGTGGCATCAGACATTAAAGACAATGTTGAGGGCGTATTGTCAAGATTATCCAGGGGATTGGGATAAAGGAATCCCATTCGTATTGTTTGCAATTAGGGATGCACCTAATGAGTCTACCAAATTTAGTCCTTTTGAACTAATTTTTGGTCATGAGGTAAGAGGACCACTTAAATTGATTAAGGAAAAATTGGTGGGTGAGAAATTGGAAGCTACACTATTGGATTTTAGGGAACGACTAAATAGAGCAGGTGAATTGGCGAGACAACATTTGAAAGTTGCACAAAATGTGGTGAAACCGGTAGCGGACAAGAAATCCAAAGTTCGTTGTTTTATCAGTGGGGATAAAATTTTAGTGTTGTTACCAGTGGTAGGGGAGCCTTTAGAAGCTAGGTTTTGTGGACCTTATCAGATTGAAAGGAAATTAAGTGACGTGAATTATGTGGTAAAAACACCAGATAGAAGGAAGACTCACCGAGTGTGTCATGTGAATATGCTTAAAAGATACTTTGAAAGGGAAGGAGAGAAAAAGGAGGTTTTAATGATTCTAACTCAAAGTGACGAACCAAATCCAGACTGTGAATTTGACATACCTCACATTAAATTGGAAAATGAGGATGTTCTTTAAAATTGGGATGAATTGTTAAGTTACCTTCCAGAGGAAAAACAAACTGACCTGAAAGAGTTATTGGGCAAGTTTGTAGAAATAAATTGGGAAGTACTAAAATGGCTATACTTGATGTAGATGTGGGAAATGCTGTTCCTATCAAACAACATCCATTTAGACTTAATCCTTTAAAATTGGCACAGGTTAACAAAGAGATTGAGAGTATGCTTAAAAATGGCATAATTGAAGTGGGTTGCAGCCAATGGAACTCACCCATAATAATGGTACCTAAACCAGACGGTACCCAACGGTTGTGTGTGGACTATGGAAAGGTGAATGCAGGTACAAGAATGGACTCTTATCCTGTCCTACCATTGAAGGATTGCATGGAGAAAGTGGGACAATCTGCTTTTATTTCCAACTTCCAGACATGGAAAGAACATTTAAACCATTGTATGGCGTTCTTCGATCGACTTCAGGTGGCGGGTTTGGTGATGAACCTAGCCGAAAGTGAATTTGGAGAAGCCCGAATCAATTTCCTTGAGGAGTTTCTGATACCCTCAAGATGAAGGGAGGCAATGCGATCTCTTAACATGAATGAATTTGATCGATCAGCTGTGCAAAAGTTTTGTGGCGTGATCACTCCACTGATGGAATTGCTGAAGAAACATAAATAAGTTCAATGGACAGCGGACTTTCAACAGGCATTTGACTGCCTGAAAGCTGTGGTAACCAGGTATTGGAGAATTGCAAGTGACTCTGTTGTCAAATTGAACAAAAGTATCTGATTCCAAAGAGAAATGCCGAGGAGTAGAGGAATGGATGGATCGTGCAGAGACTTTGTTCAAAGAGACTGTCAATCGAGAAGGATTTTGGTTGGAGGAAGAAGAGCAAAGAAAAATTGACTATATTATTATGCCTGTTTGCGTGTGGTTTTTTTTTGTGAAACATAAACATATTTTTACTGTGTGCATTTCTTAATTGATGGTGCAAAGGTGAAAAATGAAACGATCTTGAAGTTGATGGTTTTTTTTTCTTGGGGGCAGGTGTCATTCGAGAATGCCTTTAAGAACTGGATGTTTAAGCAATGTACCTTTAAGAAAACAGTGATGTCATAGAGTGGGTGGAGCTCAGCTCAGTTCAGCCATTTTGCAGTTTGGTTTCAGTTTGGAAAAGTGCCTGGCTGGTTTTGCTGAGAGCAGTTTAAATGTGCCTGGCTGTTTTGCTGTGAGCAGTTTAAAAGTAGAAAGCCAGTTTGAGACAGCAGCTTGAGAAGTCCTGGTTTGCTGTGAGTTGCTTGAAGGGAGAAAGCCAGGTTTGAGAAAGCAGCTTGGGTGTGTCTGTGTGTTTCCAGAGAATTTGCAGGAAGAAAGCAAGGTGCTGGAGCTGAAGTCAACCAAGCTAATATATCTCTGCCATTCTACAGAAAATATATATATCCTTTAACCTGATGTGATATTGTTTAAAAGTGTCAAGTCTCTTGGAAGTATGAAGGAACATTTTAAGGAGTTATTTACTGTTGCAATATTTTCTGAGTTATCTTTGAAGTAAGGGGTGTTAAGAGATCCAATGTTTATTTAAGATGTTAAATTGAGTTCATGGAATAAACAGTGTTTTGTGTTTAAAAACCCACGTGTCCATAATTGTAATCCCACACCTAGGGAAAAAGCTAGGAAAAGCAACAAATCCATTAAAGGGTGAGGTTGGTTGAACTCCATGATACATTTTGGGGTTCTGAAATCGCCTCGCCCATAACACATGCAATTGAAAGAAGTTTCATATCAGACTCAAAACATGCCTCTGTCTCTCTCACTCCACAGATGCTGTCAGACCTGCTGGTTTTTCCAGCACTTTATGTGGTTGTTATGCATAATGAGGCTTGGTTGAAAGCTCGGATTCTTATAAAAGGATTAACGGGGAGCACAGTGGCGCAGTGGTTAGCACTGCTGCCTCACGGCGCCGAGGTCTCAGGTTCGATCCCGGCTCTGGGTCACTGTCCGTGCGGAGTTTGCACATTCTCCCCATGTTTGCGTGGGTTTCGCCCCCACAACCCAAAGATGTGCAGGATAGGTGGATTGGCCACGCTAAATTGCCCCTTAATTGGAAAAAATGAATTGGGTTCTCTAAATTTATTTTTAAAAAATAAAAGGATTAACTCTGAATGGGATTTTCCACTCCTATCCTGTCAATGGACTTTTGGCAGACCAAACACATTCCCTGTGGCAGGTCCCACGACAGTGGGGCCAGAGAATTCCAGCCTCTGTTGACATGCTGGAGAGAACGGACAACTTCGCTTCATTGACAGATCTAAGCTGTTAGAATCAACTATTTTTCAGTTATCTGTTTTGTTAACAAATCGATGTTTATTTGCAAAAGATTAAGAGGTGTCAAGTGTTTATTGATCTGGTTTACTGAAATTTTTATAGAGTTGTAAGAACACCAGTTTTCTTTTTTTTTTAAGAGGTTATTTAAGCAAATTTCATAGTTACTTTTGGGTTCATTGGCTCTGTAAAGACTGTACACTGAATTAATGGGCATGGAGAGGCTCATTAGTTGCCATGGAAGGTATGGAGGCATTTGGAGTGGGTAGAGAGTACGACTTGGCATTGAGTTGGCATGGAGTTGATAAGAGGCCATGGGGTGGGTAGTGCCATGATTTTGAATTGAGTTGAATTGACCTTAGCAGTTTTAATTTCTTGGTGATACTAGCAGAGCTTTTACTTACCTTGTGGATATTCAAGGACACAGGGTGCTACTGAAGCACAAGAGGGTGATGGCAATGAAATGGGTGCAGCAATGGCTATTGAGATAATGTCACAATATTTCTGTTCATTATTTGCTAGTCATGACACCTTTTCATATTTATTCGATCTTTTGTGATCTTTCCTCTAAATCTCTGAATTAATTTTACGTGTAAACTTTGAGACAATCATGAGCCATGTGCAGCCATTTGATATTCACTCATCACTGAGATGGACTATTGTAATCTAGGCAACAATTAAAGCTTTGGAAAACAGTTGATAGCAGTTCCGACAATGTTAGAGAGAAATACTTTGTCAAAATCTTCATGAAGTTGAGCGGCTCTCTCAAATCACATTTTCATTCTCTCCTGTTCTGAAAGGAAGGTTCTATTTTATAATAATCATCGTGTCCAATCTTTTCTTGTTCATTCTTGAGCTATGAGCAACCGTAATTACCTTTTCGAGAAATTTAAACTCATTCAATTTATTCAAGTGATGTCGGCAACTGAGGATTCAGTCTGGTAAAAGATTAGTAGGCACGCTTGCCTGCTTTTTGAAGAACGTGGATTTTCAGTCAAATACATTTTAACGAAGACATTCATGACATCCCTTTCTCCACCACCGGACACATAATTGGCAGAACCAGTTGGTTGATGGTCAGACCAGTCGCATCTGGCGAAGGCTGAACGTGAATGAGGAATGGTGCAAGTTAATTCCGACAGATTGAGAGCTATTAGACGACTGTGCTGATGTACGATGGATGTGGTCATGTCTGTGGGTAATTAGGGCAGCAAGTGGCGCAGTGGTTACCACTGAGACTGCGGCGCTGAGGACCCGGGTTTGAATCCCGGCCCTGGGTCACTGTCCGGGTGGAGTTTGCACATTCTCCCCGTGTCTGCGTGGGTTTCACCCACACAACCCAAAGATGTGCAGGTTAGGTGGATTGGTCACGCTAAATTGTCCCTCAACTGGAAAAAAAAAATTGGATACTCTAAATTTTTTTTTTTTAATGTCTGTGGTTAATTAGATAGAAGCAAGAATCCGGGTACAGAAGGTGCATTTAACGGAGTAATTGTCTGGACATATTCTGATGTCACCTATCTCTACCTCACCAAAACTTCTCTCAACCCCTCCAGTGTCAATGTCCAGCAGGGCAGAAATGACCAAATTACCAAAGGCAGGTGGGTGAGGGAAATTGGTGGAGTGACCAATGGAGTAGATACACCTTTACCATTCAACTGGCTGGGCAATACTTGGCCTGCATATTTTTGATGCTGACACATTGATGTCTTGAAATAGGATGAGCTCATTTCTCAACACAAATGTTGCTTACTTCAATGAGCACGAAATGGGAGAAAATACATTAATAAATTCAGCAATCCCAACATTGAGCTGCATTCAAAGGCATCACATGTCATATTAATAAGGTTCAATCTCTGACGAGTGCTCACTTTGGATTTGGCACACACTGGGAATTCAATTTACTGACTTTACCTTGGGGAAATAAATGTTTAATCTAAAGGTTGCTGTTGTTTATAGCAGTAAGTCATCAGTAAAATATAACTTTATTAATGTCATAACCACAAGAGGCCCAAGGGGAAACCATTATCGATCTCCCTGTGGGTCTAATGCTGTACGATCTTCCCAGGTAGGAAGAAGAGGCCACCCAGCTGGGGTTCATTAGAACTGAACATGAAAGCCAGCCCAAGCAGGGCCCAGGCAGTTAGTTATCTCAACAGGGACTGTGATTGTGGATAGTTACTGCCATGGGAAGATTATTGTAAACAGTTAAAATAAATCTTTGTTTCCAAACGCTGGCTTCCTCGGTCATTAAACTGGTGATGAGGACAAGGAGATTCTGAACTCGCTTGTGGAAAAGCCCAGCCGCCCTAGACGATTACTCTAAAGAAACATGAGGATATAAAGTTTGAATATGCCACTGTTTGGTATGCTCGAGGCCTTTGACCCGGGCCTGGAGGATTTAAGCCAATACGCAGAATGTATGAAGTACTTTTTCCAGACCAACAGTATCTTGGGGGAAGACCGTCAAAAGTGATCCCTCTGAACGCCTGCAGGGCCCCGACTTTTGTAATTAAATAGAGCCTCACTTACCCAGGTGCCCCAGACTCCAAATCATTTGAAGAACTGGTTGCATTAGTGGCTGATCATTATGATCCTAAACCTTCCATTATAATGGAACAGTACAGGTTCAACACAGCCATACTGTCTCTGGGTTAGCTGGTCACTGATTTTTTGACCCTGCTTAGGTGACTGGCAAAGCAAGTTCAGGCCGTCCCTCTCGGAAATGTTCAGGGATAGGCTGGTCTGTGGAATAAACAACCAGCCACTCAAAGGAAGCTGTTGGCAGAGCCCACGTTAGGTTTGAAAAGGGCCATCGAGCTATCAGTATCGCGAGAAAAAGCGGAGAAAGGGATGCAGGAACCGCAGAGGTCCATGGACTATGGCGTCCATAATTTGGCTCGCCCTCTGTTTCGGGTTCCCGTTGCATCATGGAGCAATGCCGGTCAAGCCAGATCTCCTCTTAAGAGGTAACTCAAGGTGCAATTCCACAGCTGGGCCCAATACGTAGAAACCACTGAAGACCTACAGAATACCCAAGGACGAAGGGGAAAGCCGGTCCCATTTCCATATGTGTGGTCGGAGGTCACATGGTGGCCAGAGCTGCCAGATCTGGTGAAGAGAACTCCATCCAAGGCAACCACCGACATCACCACAAGCCAGGGCCTTACACGTGACCCCTCCAGAAAAAGACTGAATGATGCAGTTGAATTACATCACAACCCCAAAGGTGGGGTTGATCAGGATCACATTGCAAGGAAACAGGCATTCTTTAGTAACTGAAGCTGCCGTCTCCATTGTGGACCGGCTTTGTGCAGGGATTTTACCGCTAACGTTGCGAGACACCAAGGCAAGGTTGGCAACCTATACCGGTGACACACGGACAGCAATCAATCAGGCTTCCCTTGGTTGTGGTACGGGGTCCAGGGCCTAATCTGCTGGGGTATGACTGGTTGTGAGCCCTCGTTTTAACTGGCAACATATTTTCTGGATGGGCACTGGAAATTTATACAACAGCTTGGGGAAATACCCTGAAGTGTTCCAGGAGGGCCTGGGCAGGATAAAATGGGCCAAGGCTGCTATATATGTGGACCCTGAGGCTCAACCCAGATACTTTAGAGCGAGGCCTGTTCCTGTTCATTGGTCACAAAAGTTGACACGAGTGCACAGCACCTGAAGGAACTGGGAATCATACTCCCGGTACAGTTTGCTGTGTGGGCCACACCTGTGGTGCCAGTAATGAAGTCGGACAAGTCTCTCCGTCTCTGCAGGGATTACAAGCTCACAGTAAACAGGGTTACGCACTTGGATCGTTACCCGATGCCCAGAGTCGAAGATTCGTATGCACAATTGGTTGGAGGGTGTTCCTTTACCAAGCTCGACATGAGCCCTGCCTAGTCACAGGTGGAGCTGTACCGCGCATCCAGGAAATTTGCGACTATAAACACCCAGAGAGTTACTTGAATACACACACCTCCCGCTTGGGGTCTCGTGTGCCTCGGCAATTTTCCAGCAAGTGATGGAAAGTATTCTTCAGGGTCAGCTGAAGGTGGCCATTTACTTAGATGAGGAGAACATGGACAGGAAGTGCTCAGGCGCTTCTCCCAAGAGGGCACCCGGCTGAAGAGGAGCAAGAGCGTGTTCAGAGCGAAAGCAGTGATTTATTTGGGGTACAAGGTGCACAGGGTTGACCTACACCCTGTGGAGGACAACCTTTGTGCCGTAAAAGGGGCCCCAATTTCAAGAAATGCCACTGAACTCCGATCATTTTTAGGCCTGGTGAATTATTATGGAAAATCCATCTGCAACTTGGCCACCTTATTGGCAACCCACCACATAATGCTAAAGAAGGACCAGAAGTGGTTTTGCAATGCCTTACAGGACAAAGCATTCGCAAGGGTGAAAAAGCGTCTATCGTCCAAGCAGATCCTCACTCATTCTGACCCAGCTGGAACGTTAGTCTTGACGTGCGATGCCTTCCCCTATGGCATCTGGCAGGGCTGGACCACAGATGGTACGACGGCACAGAGCGCTCCATTGTTTCAAGGACGCGAGCAGACACGGAACAAGGTTATTCCCAAATAGAGAAGGAAGGATTGGCGGTGATATTTGGAGTCAAGAAATTCCATCAGCACTTCTCCATTGTGACCGATCACAATCCTCTGCGGAGCCTCTTTAAGGAAAATAAGGGGATTCCACCCATTGCATCAGCCAGGATTCATCATTGGGCGCTCCTGTTTGCCGCATAAAGGTATTCGTTCCAACACTGCCGGATACGCAGATTGCCTCTGCTGATGCTGTAAGCCATTTACCTTTGTCCGCGAGTTCCCCGTCCCCACTGGTGAAGGATGAAGCAATAGAAACCCTCAATTTTATGGATCCTTTGCCAGTGACGGCTGCTCAGGTTCAAAAGTGGACACAGTGGATCTTAAACTGCCAAAACTCTGCCACATGCTTTCAAATAGTGGATTGCTGGGGACAGCACCTTTCCCCCCCCCTCCGCCCAGTTTCCCTCCATCCTTATGATGGTGTCATACTGTGGGAGCTTGTGGGTCATGTTGCTGTAGGGTCAGGAATCCCATCTGAGGGATCTACAGAGTGGTCACCCGGGTGCCTCAAAGGTGAAGATGCTTGCTCGGAGCTATGTCTGGTGCCCTGACATCGATGGAGACATACAGCTGGTCGTACGCAGCTGTTAGGCATGTCAGGAGCACCAAAAGCTCCTGCTGATGACCTTGCTTCGTCCCTGGGAATAGCCAGGATCTCCATAGGTGAGACTGCACACAGATTCGCAGGGCCTTTCATGGGGTCCATGTTTCTACTTATCGAATTGGTTTGATGTTTACAAAATTGCCTCGACAGGGCGGTATGGTGGCACAGTGGCGCAGTGGTTAGCACTGATGTCTCACGCCGCTGAGGACCCCGATTCAGTCCCGACCCCAGGTCACTGGGTGTGTGCAGTTTGCACATTCTCCCTGTGTCTGCAGGGGTCTCGCCTCACAACCCAAAGATATGCAGGCTAGGTGGATTGGCCAATCTAAATTTCTCCTTAATTGGAAAAAATAATGGGTACTCCAAATTTATTTAAAAATAGCCTCGATGATGTCAAGAGCCATCATTGAAAAGCCGAGGTGCTTGTTCAGTACCCATGGGATCCCGGATGTCTTGGTGATGTACAACGGACGTCTTTTACGAGTGAGGAGTTTGCCACATTCACAAATTGGAGTGGCATCCGTCACATCAGAACCGCCCCGTACCATCCTTCATCCAATGGTCTTGCAAAAAGGGTGGTCTAGACGTTCATACAGAAGAAGACCACAGGCTCCAAAGACACGCGACAGGCACGGTTCCTTCTTAACTGCCAAACAATGCCGTACGTGACATCGGTGGCAGTACCAGCAGAACTGTTAATTGGCTGCAGGCATAGGACCCGGTTGAGCTTGGCTTTCCAGAACCAAGGCGGGAAAGTGGAGGTGCAACCGGAAGCACAAAAAGGGCGTCAGTGTTAATCAGGGGACACAGTCTATGCATGCAACTTTGGAGATATGGCACACTGGCTCCCAGGAATCATGCTCGGGAGAAAGGGGCTGGTCGCCTAATAAGGTAAAATTCAAGGAACATATGGACAATTTCAAGAAGTGGGAACATGTGCTACACAATGTCCATCCGGCAGCATCGACGCCTCATCCATGCTGAGAACCTCCCCTTAGCCGGGGGATCCAGCCGGCCATGATCCATCGCCAGGACCAACAGGAGGATGATGACTCCAGCTCAGATATGGGCACAGAAACATCTGCTCAGGCAGATGATGCTGTGTCCGGGACCGAGGTTCCGACAATAGCCCTCTCGAGGTCAGCCAGAAAAAAGCAATTTACAAACTGGTATATACCACCCAAATAGAAGGTCAGCCTCAGGCAAAACGGCGCAGAAGGCTCCCACTGATGATGGCAGAGGGGGAACATTCAGATTTTGGGGGGTGGGTAGGGATTTCATAACTCCCACGAGATCCATGGGGTAACCATTATCGATCTCCCCATGGGGATTGTCGAGAACAAGCTTCCCAGGTAATGAAGTGCTCCGAGAGATTGGTCATGAAGCACATCACCTCCATACTCCCAGAACACCTTGATCCACTGCAACCCGCGTACCGCCGCAACCGGTCCACAGCAGACGCCATCTCCCTGGCCCTAGACTCATCCCTAGAGCATCTCGACAACAAGGACTCCGACATCAGACTCCTATTTATTGACTACAGCTCTGCCTTCAACACCATAATCCCAGCCCAGCTCATATCAAAGCTCCAAAACCTAGGACTTGGCTCCTCACTCTGCAACTGGATCCTCGACTTTCTGACCCACAGGCCACAATCAGTAAGAATAAACAACAACACCTCCTCCACAATAGTCCTCAATTCTGCGGCTCCGCAAGGCTGCGTACTTAGCCCCCTATTATACTCCCTACACACACGATTGCATGGCAAAATGTGGTTCCAACTCCATCTACAAGTTTGCTGACGATACGACCATAGTGGGCCGGATCTCGAATAATGAGGAGTCAGAATACAGGAGGGAGATTAAGAACCTAGTGGAGTGGTGCAGCGACAACAATCTATCCCTCAATGCCAGCAAAACTGAAGAGCTGGTCATTGACTTCAGAAAGCAAAGTACTGTACACACCCCTGTCAGCACCAACTGGGCCGAGGTGGAGATGGTTAGCAGTTTCAAATTCCTAAGGGTACACGTCTCCAAAAATCTGTCCTGATCCACCCACGTCGACACTACCAACAAGAAAGCACAACAGCGCCTATACTTCCTCAGGAAACTAAGGAAATTCGGAATGTCCACATTGACTCTTACCAAATTTTTACAGATGCACCATAAAAAGCATCCTATCTGGCTGCATCACAGCCTGGTATGGCAACTGCTCGGCCCAAGACCGCAAGAAACTTCAGAGAGTCGTGAACAACAGTCTATCACCCAAACCTGCCTCCCATCCATTGACTCCATCTACACCCCCCGCTGCCTGGGGAAAGCGGGCAGCGTAATCAAAGATCCCTCCCACCCTGCTTACTCACTCTCCCAACTTCTTCCATCGGGCAGGAGATACAAAAGTCTGAGAACACGCACGAACAGACTCAAAAACAGCTTCTTCCCCGCTGCTACCAGGCTCCTAAACGACCCTCTTATGGACTGACCTCATTAACACTACACCCCTGTATGCTTCACCCAATGCCAGTGTTTATGTAGTTACATTGTGTATGCTGTGTTGCCCTATTATGTATTTCCTTTTATTTCCTTTTCTTTTCATGTGCTTAATGGTCTGTTGAGCAGCTCGCAGAAAAATACTTTTCACTGTACCTCGGTGTATGTGACAATAAACAAACAAATCCATATCCAACAAATCCAAATCCAAGGTAGAGGGCAGAGGTCACCCACCTGGGCTCGTTAGGACTGAACATAAAAGTTGGCCCAAGCAGGGCCGGGGCAGTCGGTTTTCCCAACAGGGACTGTGATTTTGGATAGTTACTGCCCTGGGCAGATTATTATAAATAGTTCAAATAAATCTTTGTTTCCAATTGCTGGCTTCCTCAGTCATTGAAATTAGTCAGTCAGTAATCCAATTTAAACCAGTTTAGTAAATATTTGAGAGTATGTGCGAACGAAAAGCGTATTTTTAAGAGATGAAAACATATAGATTGAACTTTGTTTCAAATATTTCACACTAAGAACAACTTATTCCTTTATTTCCTAATTCACAGTTGTAAAAAAAATCACAACGGATAATTAAGGATTTTTTTTTTAATCATGCACAAATTCAAAATGTTGACAAAAATTAATTTATATGTCATGGATTAAAAAGCAATCACAAAAGCTCAAGGAACCAGCAAATACTGGATCTTTGATTTGTCAATTTCAATTTAATATGACTTTCTGGCAAATCAAGCATCCATCAAACTTAAGTCATTCAAGTTGGTACTTAAGCTGAACCTGAACAGACAGGGCTAATGGTGGTAAATTTCCTTAATTTAAGCAGTAACTGAGGCTGACAGCAATAACATTTCAAACTGCACAATTGTATGTTTCAGCACTGCTTATAATTCAATTCTGGGTCTTTTTTGCCTCAAATTAAAAGCATGCTTTTGTACCAAAACAGGCTCCAAATCTCTATGCTTTAAATAGCATCAAACAGTCCATCGCGTACTGTTAGTAATGCACCGTGGTTCTTAAAATCTTTATTTTTATTTGAACAAGGACATGACAACCAGACAGGTTTGCGAAAGCTCAGCTGACATTTTACAAGCCTGGGCGCACACAAAATAATCTCAAAGTCTTCCGCAACATTCCAGATGATTTTTTGTCCAGAAATTCTGACCAGTGATATCATGATGGAAATCAAAGTATGGAAATATTAGTCAGACAGAATTTAAGAATTCCAATGTGTAGTCTATGAACTTCTGGCCCTTTGTTTGGGAGCAGTCACAATGGTTGTCTCTGACAATGTATCAGCCTATTTTGTGTCTCTAGAGTTGACCCATTTCACCCCCATGCCTCAGTACGAGGCGACAGCAGCCACCGGGGCTCTCCATCGGCATTAATCTGAAAGTGAAGTTCATCAGGTCGCTACATCTTAGTAACTTGCCAATTGAAATCTTTAGTGTTTTGTTATCATCCAAGGAAATTGAAACTACAATGAGAAACTCCAGAAAATCGCTTTGGAACCATTTAGAGTGGAACTAGGTCAAAGATGTTGCATCTGGTGACAGAAGTTCAGGACTAATGGGTCCTCCATGGCATACCTGGCATGCAGGCTAATGTCGATATGCTTTGCATTGATACGGAATACAAACACAACCCAAGATATCCTATTGCAAATTGATACATGTTGCAATACAAATGAAGATTATACCGTATTATGCATCCAATTAATACTTTAACTGCCCTGATCAGAAATAACTCACAGGAAAGAATTCAATGTAAGAGGCTATGAGAAAAAGAGTCAGGTAGGAACAAACCTAATGGAGATGGCAGTAGAGGAGAGTGATCCCGATGAACAGCAAAAGTAAAGGCAAATGACAGTTATACCTGTGATAAATGGGCAGCACGGTAACATAGTGGTTAGCACAATTGCTTCACAGCTCCAGGGTCCCAGGTTCGATTCCCGGCTTGGTCACTGTCTGTGCAGAGTCTGCACCTTCTCTCCGTGTGTGCGTGGGTTTCCTCCGGGTGCTCCGGTTTCCTCCCACAGCTGTGCAGGTTAGGTGGATTGGCCATGCTAAATTTCCCTTAATGTCCAAAATTGCCCTTAGTGTTGGGTGGGGTAACTGGGTTACGGGGATAGGGTGGAGGTGTGGGCTTGGGTAATGTGCTCTTTCCAAGAGCTGGTGCAGACTCGATGGGCCGAATGGCCTCCTTCTGCACTGTAAATTCTATGATTCTATGAAAATAGGGGATGACCAATATATTTGGGTGAGATTCACATCATCACTTCTCAGCCAACATTTGTGGCCTGATATCAACTCCAAATATATTAAAAATAATAATGAATTGCGAGGAATTGGTCAGCACAATGATGTGGTTTCCAGAAATAATTTGAAATTTCTCATTGGACAATATTCCAGTCAGAACTATAGGCTGGGTTCAGCGCTCCATTTTACTCTTGCAAAAATTAAACACTAAACAGTACGATATCCAGCAGGTATCCTTTGAGTTAAAATCAAATAAACGTGAAATAGACCAAATGCAATTTTATCTTTGACACATGCATGTACATTCCTGAACAAATGGGACTTTGGACACTCTTAATAACCTGTGATAGCATTACTGAAACTTGAAGCTTCCATTTCCTGCACAGCACTGTTAATACATTAGAATAAGTGCTTTATGGTTTGGTTCAATGAGGTGTAGCTAATTTAAGACTCAAAATGTCATTTTGGCTGCTATTTAAGTCACAAAGTTCTGTCAGTAAGAGACAAATACCAGGTTACTTTTTTCGCTTTCTATGTCAGATACTGCTGAGGCAATACGCCTTCAGTGCTATGTTTCATTGACAAAGCTCTCCCACCGATACCTATTCCTGCTCTCTATTAATTTGTAGCTAACACTGCACTGCAGAGGTTTGTAAGTGCCTAAATGAAAAGTTGTCTGGGAAACCCTTTGTAGAATACTGACGAACATCTACGAGTCTCTGAGTGCATTTCCACCGGTTCAGAAAGAAACCAAAGGATCCTAAACATATGTCCAGGATGGATGATCTGCAACATTAAAAAAATATCATTTTAGCCGTATTTATTCCAATGCTGTATTATTGGAGTTACATATCCATAGACATGAAACTGACAGTACTTTTCAATGTCTGTACTTCTATATTATAATGGTAAATATGTAGCAGAGTGGAGTTCCATTCATTACAAAGATAAAGCAGCTTTCCAGAATCGGGCTATTTACATTACCTGGACAGGATTTAGATCCTCTTACAGGAAATCTAAACTGGCAGATAGGGGGAACACTGAAGGAATTTGAAAGTGACAACGAGGGGGAAAAGAGAGAAATCATTTCGGGATCCATGCCACATGCCCTCTACCATTGACATGTAGAAGTTGCTGAAGGGGCAACAAGCAGTGTTCCTCCCTAAGTGTATGAAAAAACCATTTGAAATCTATGTCCTAGTTAGCATGAGCTATTCTAAAATTTATGGATAGACATAGATAAATTAATTAACGGGCTGAATTGAGTTGTGTCATATCATTTTATAGGCACAATGTGACCACACTAATTACACAGAAATAATGGAATTGGAGTCAATCTTTGAACACTACGTTTATTTACAAAATGACACATTGCACTTATGCACGTCCTAAGGCCTGGACTTTCTGGCCCCGCCCATAGTAAGACCCGCCCCGTGGGATGTGATGGGTCAGACAAAAGTCCATTGACCATCGGCAGGACAGGAAACTCCCAGCGGTGAGGGGGCACGGGGGGATTTAGAAAATGCCAGCCTTAGTCTATGGAGGGGATTCTCCGCCCCCGTTTTTGACGAGGGCATAGAATCCAACAGAAGTCCCCAAATGGCTTTCATGCCAGCGAGATTTCCCATTGTCATTGTCCATTCCCCCACATAAGACATATTGCGACTCCTGCCATGAAATGTCAAATTAACATTAACCCCCAAGGATCCTGAGAGAGAAATTCCCTTAGGTTAACTTCAGCAAGATCTAACGCATGAGCTGTCTTTACTTCACAACTTCAGTCTCAAAGCAAGGCAAGCGTAGCAGTGCCAATGAATATCAAGGTGACTGTGGCTCTTCCCTTTTATGTAGCTGTCTCTTTTTAGGCTTCTGCCAAAGATTTAAACAAAATCTCATAGTTTTTAGTGCTCTGCTGCAAATGAGAGATCACTGAGGACCTCTATACAAAGAAATATGCACTCGTCTCATTCCTTCTGCCAGAGACAAGCAAGAGGAACAAACATAAAACTTTGCATTGACTACATGGTGCAGGGTGTCATTGCCTGGATGCACATTGTCTTGTCATGGCTGCAAGATGAAAAAGGCTGGAACCTGAGTATTCAAGGGTACGTGACATTTTGGAAGGACAAGAAGTTAGGAAAAGGTGGATGGGTAGTTCTGTTAATTAAAGAGATATGACCTTGGTTCTAATGATCAAAATATAAAATCAGTTTTGCTAGAGATGAGAAATAGTAAATCTAAGAAGTCACTTGTGGAAGTAGTTTATAGGCCCCCTGACAGTGACCACTTTGTAGGACAGGAAGAATTGCTGGGGGCTTGTGGGAAAGGTACGGTGATAATCATGGGTGATTTTAATCTACATATAGATTGGGCAGATCACATTGGCAAAGGTATCCTGGAAGGGGAGCTCATTGTGTTTTTGGGACAGTTTCTCAGAGCAGTACATGCTAGAGCCACCTAGAGAACAGGCTAGTCTAGATCTGGTAATGAGCAATGAGAGAGAATTAATTAATGGCCTCATAGTAAAGGCCTAGGTAACAGTGATCATAAAATGTTGAACTTTGCATTCAGTTCAAAGGAGAGAAGTGTGAGTCTGAGACTTGTGTTTTGAATTAAGTACATTTATGAGGGTATGAAGTCAGAGCTTTAAAGTGAACTGGGGAATTAGGCCAAGGGATAAGTCAGTAGAAATGCATTGGCAAGCATTTAAGGAGATATTTTGTTATACTCAGCAAGGATGCATTCAAGTGAGAAAGAAAGGTTCCAGGGGAAAGCATACCAACTGTACCTTCTTAAAGAAGTTAAATATGGTATTAAACGGAAAAAAAAACATCAACATCTGTAAAAATTAGTGGCATGTTAGGAGATTGGACAGAATATTTAAAAAAACAAAGAATGGCTGGAAAAAAAGAAGGCATTAGAGAGAAAACTACCCAGAAATGTAAGAACAGATAGTAATAATTCCTATAGGTATTTAAAAGAGTATTTAAAATGACCGTTGGTCCCCAACAGTGAATCTGGGGATTAATCATGTAAAAAAAAGGAAATGGTGGAGGAATTGAACAGATATTTTATATCTGTCTGCACTGTAGAGGATACTAATACATTCCAGAAATAACTGTGCATCAAGCATGAAGGGAGGGAAGAACTTGAAACAATTATAAAAACCAGAGAAAGAGTACTGAGAAAGTTATTAGAGCTGAAAGGTGACAAGTCTCCTTGTCCAGATGGACTTCACCTGAGAGCCTTAAAAGAAGGAGCTGCTGAAATAGTAGATGCATTGGTTTTAATTTTCCAAAGTTCCTTAGATTCTGGAAATGTCCCATCAGGTTGAAAAATAGCAAATGTAATTCCTCTATTCAAGTGAGAAGGGAAACAGAATGCAGGAAACTACAGGCCAGTTAGCCTAACATCTGTCACAGGGAAAATGCTGGAATCTATTATTAAGGAGTATTAAGGGCACTTAGAAAATCTCAGTACAATCAGGCAGAGTCAACATGGATCTGTGAATGGGAAATCTCATTTGTCTAATTTATGATAATTCTTTGAGGAAAAGCAAGAAACGTGGATAAGGGGGAACCTATAGATGTGGTATGCTTAGATTTTCAGAAGGCATTTGACAAGGTGCCACATCGAAGTTACTGCACAAAATAAGGGGAGCGATTCAGAGGCCCTGTTGCGCCCGACTTGGTGACGGGACGAGGACATTGAATCTCGCAAGAGGCCTCTTGCAAGATTTGTGACACTCAAAACGTCTCACAAATTCAACGGAATCCCAAGCCGCTTTGCGATCTGGAACTCGCACTCACTGGGTGAGATCGAGGCACCACAGACTTAAAGGGCCATTAGGATAATTTAAATATGCGCTCGCTAAGTTCACCTGGGGCCTAGGATTCACCGTCCTCCCCAGCGAGGCCTCAACTGGGCACCATCTGGAACTGATTCACGAAACCGCAAACCAGTCAAGATGACATCTGGGGGAGGGTCTCACTGGAAAGTTGAAGCTCCTGGGTGGTTGTGGACAAAGCAGGGTAGTACCCTAGCACACCCCCTGGAGAACCTAGCAGGGGTGAACTAAAAAAAGAAGTTCTTGGCTAGTACTGGTTTAACAAAGGTTTCAGTCTTTTAAAAGTCAGAGCCACCCGTTTCCGAAAGCACTGCGGCCTGCTGAGTTTAGAACCGTACTATATGGCTGTGGAGCTCATTGAAAAGGTAAAAAGAAGCAGGTTTACAAATTTCAGCCAAAGCTGGGAATCAATCGTAAAACAGTGGAAAATCCTCTTACATCAGAGGCAAGGCACCAAATCATTGATCTGACAAATTGCTGCAAAACACTAAGCCCCTAAGAAGTCATGGCTGCAATTGCCATGGAAGCCCACCAAAATGTGATAAGCACAGAAAGATTATTTTTTTAAAATCTGCTACAGCGATGCCATCTTTAAAAGCTACACAGTATTTAAAGCTATATGCAGCTGAACTTTAAAGTTACAATGGAGAACAAATCAACATAGCCAGACCAGTTTGGACTGATCCAAGAACCAAATCTGATGTGCAATTGGTATTCTTAGTGAAGAACTGTTTTACATTTCCAGAGTACATCAGGTCTAAGAAGGAAATCAGAGGAAGTCCAGATGAAGGCATTTTCATACTCGTTTGGTGAGTTTGCAGGTAAAGTAATTCTAAAACAATACATCGATGGAACCTCAACCAGCTTTGATGGGATAGGAAAAGTCTTTGATAAATATTTTTGTGGTGAATGGAACTACTGTTAATTCACCAGTGCACTGTGATATCATGTTGCTGCTGTATCGTGTTACGTTATGTGTTTAACCCTGTGGGCTCCACCTATGGGGCACTGTACGTCTTCACCCATGTCGGGGCATGTGCGGGCTCGCCCATGGCTCCACCCCTTACAGGAAGTTTAAAGGCAGCTGACCTGCGGGGCTCCATTCATTGTTGTACAGGTCACAGGCAGGCTCAGTTCTAAGCTGATTAAAACCACGGTTTACTTCCCAACGTGTCTCTCAGTGAATTGATGGTCGCATCAATTTTTACTATTCAAGAGTGCACAAAGCTTAAAAAGAGAGTTAGAAAATCCCAAGTAAATCTACAAAAGGGAAAATACAAAAGCTGCAAAAGGGAAAATGAAAATACACAAGCAAACATCATATTGTGGCAGGCAGGCAGTGCCAGACACTCAGGTTCACTGCCAGGGTGCCATGCTGGCAGTGTCAAGGTGCTCAGGTGCCAGAGCAAGAGCCAGTGCGCCACACTGCATGTCCACCCGGGGGGTCTCCAATGGTCTTCGAGACGCTCCCAATTTCCTTTACAACTGGTCCACATTTGTGTGGATCAGTATCAAACAATGCCCTGGCAAGGTCTCCCAGGCCTGGCCGTTGAGTCCCGGGTGCTGGCTGAATCTAGTGAACGTATATTTAAATGAATAGTGTGGCTCCCAAATCCCAATCAGTAAGTTCATCAAAATCACTTAAGCGTATGGTTGCAATGCATTTACCTCTCGTTGATGTTATTGATGTTTTTAAACATCGGGGTTTCAGCACTTATAGAGTTACTCGCCCATGAAGGGATATGAATGAATCAAGGTTGCAGCTGTTTTGTTGAAGCTGACAATCACAGCTCACAACTAGAAATGAATGAATGGCTTGTAGCTACAGGATCTGAGTGGTTTAAACACAGGTCACAGTTCTAGGAATGGCTATGTAGTGCTTTGAGATAAGAGTAACAACTGTAGTTTCTGTAACTGTCCCTGTCTGGACTTCTGTCTAGCTTTCAAACAGCGGCATTTTTCTGGGGTGTCTGTGGGGGATCCCTCTAATTAGACTGCCTCTGTATGGGGTCCTTCCAGTTAGGGGATCCCTTGGAGGGTCCCTCTAGTTAGGGGATTTCTGTGGGGGGTCCCTCTAGTTAGAGACTCCCTATGGGGCCTCCCAATACAGGGGATCTCTTTGGGGGGTCTCCCTATTAAGGGGCTCCCTGTGAGGGATCTCACTGTTAAGGGGGGTCCCTGTGGCCGGTCTCCCTAGTTAGGGAGGTCCGAGAAGGGTGGGGGGTGTTGGGTAGGGTCTGTACTTGGAGAATGGGGGCACATAGATAATATGGGGGTGCAGGGCTGCTTTTCGATGTGGGGGGGGGGGGATGATTTTTGGGGTGCGGGTGAGGGGTGGCCAGCTGTGGGACTTCGCTATCAGGTTGCCTGCTCAAAGTGGCGGCCCGATAGCGGGATTCCACAGAGAATCCTGCCTATTCCTTGCCATGCATAAATTTGCATGGCGAGGAATAGTGAATTGCTTCCTGATTTGCATTCCCAGGGGAAACATGAATCGGTGGCAATTCTCCTCCGGCGGGAAAACAGTTTTCCAAACGGAGCAACTTGCCCACAGACTTTGAAAGCAGATAAGGAAAATTCTAAGACATAGATTGAGGATGTAACAAACAAAATGAAAGAGTCCAAGGAACAATCAATGACCATGGAAGAAAGATTCTGAAAATAACTGAATGTCCAGGTGAAGTTTTCAAACTTATCTCAGAGCTCCACAGATAACTCTGAGATAAAGGCAACTGAACTTACCAGAATAGTTGCTGAGCTGAATGAAAAGATCCATAGGCTTAAAACAAATTGGGAATGAAGCGAGTAAAGAAACACTTGGGCGAAATTTGGAAACAAGTGGAAAGGAAGGTTCCGTTTTTGAAACATGTACTCCGACAAGGATCACATTCAAAAAGAAAAACTCGGTTCATACCAAGAGCCAAAAGAGCGAGCATTCTCTCAGTAAAGAACGGGATAAGCCACAGGTCGTCAAGCAGACCAGATTGGGAGTTGACAATGAGAACTTCAACATCAAGGAGCAGAAAGAGCATATCAGAAGAAGACAGCCAAGTGCCAGAAACATAGAAACTTAAACTCTAAATCAAAAAATATTGCCCAAATCAGCAGTGTCTATCATTCCTCCAAATGTGACAAGAATGAGGGCTGGGATTCGCCCACAACCAGCGGGCGGGCCATACCGGTGCCAAAGAGTGGCGTGAACCACTCCGGCATCGGGCCGCACGGGAGTTGCAGAATCCTCCGCACTTCTGGGGGCTAGGCCGGCGTTAGAGTGGTTGACTCCTGGTATCATATCGTGTTATTCACCCTGGGGTAACACGGACTGCCACAGGATGCAGATGAACTGTAAAGCATACACCAAATGTAGGCGTTGGTTCAATACGATTTATTGGACTTCTGTAACAATGCACACAGCTGGCTGTGGGTTGACACTCTACTACTCTAAGTGTACTAACTCTAACTTACTAGACCAGGCTAGCTCTGATCCATGTGTAGAAGATGCTAACTGATATATACACCCTGACTGTCACTACAGTTCTCACCAGTGGAAAGAATCGGAGTGCTGATGCCTCGTGTGTTTTATAGTTGGAAGCCCCCCTCTGGTTTCTGTCTGGTGATTGGTTGTGTTCTGTCCTGTATGTTGATTTGCTAACCTGGGTGCCTGACACTGCCTGTCTTTACCTCATGATGTGCATGGGTGCATATTATGACATCCCCCCTTTAAAAAAAAAATTGTCGGTTGCTTAGAGCATATACGACATATTGACAGATATAACTATTTACAGCAATTGGTGAGTGAATGCATATGTACATGTAAGGTGTCTAGCGTGCAGATACAGAACAATATGTACAAAGGAAATATTTATAAATCCAATCTCTGGGGCTGGCATCGGATCCCTTTCGACTGCCTGAGAGGTAGAGGCGGGGACGACGGCACCTTGACAGGTGGGATTGCAGCCAAATTGGTGGCCTCGTGGAGCGAGGTGTTCGGGAAAGGCATAACGACAGCTGGGAACTTGAGATCCGGTGGTGGGCAGGCAAGTTTGCGTAGTGCGCTTCTGTTGCGCCTGACAGCCTTTGGGGCAGCACGGTAGCATTGTGGATAGCACAATTGCTTCACAGCTCCAGGGACCCAGGTTCGATTCTGGCTTGGGTCACTGTCTGTGCGGAGTCTGCACATCCTCCCCGTGTGTGCATGGGTTTTCTCCGGGTGCTCCGGTTTCCTCCCACAGTCCAAAGATGTGCAGGTTAGGTGGATTGGCTATGATAAATTGCCCTTAGTGTCCAAAATTGCCCTTAGTGTTGAGTAGGGTTACTGGGTTACGGGGATAGGGTGGAGGTGTTGACCTAGGGTAGGGTGCTCTTTCCAAGAGCCGGTGCGGACTCGACGGGCCGAATGGCCTCCTTCTGCACTGTAAATTCTATGATAATCTATGATAATCTATGACAATGGATCCATCAGTCATGCGAACCACGAACGACCTGGGAGCAGCCTGTCAAACAACAACAGCTGGAGCTGACCATCCTCCACCAGGCAACTTGATGCGAACAGCATCTTCCGGAGAGAGCACAGGCAAATCAGCAGCATGAGCATCGTATGTCAGCTTTTGCCGGTTTCTGAGTTGCTGTACCTTTTGCAGCACTGGGAGGTGATCCAGGTCTGGTAAACGAATGGCCAGAACAGTCGTCTGTAGGTCACGATTCATAAGGAGTTGTGCCGGAGACATACCGGTGGACAGAGGGGTTGCCCTGTACGCCAGGAGTGCAAGGTTAAAGTCAGAAGCTGAGTCCGCAACCTTGCAGAGCTGTTGCTTCACGATATGGACCCCTTTCTCGAACTTCCCGTTAGACTGCGGGTAATGCGGGCTCGAGGTAATGTGCTTAAACTGGTATAGCTTCGCAAACTTGGACCACTCTTGGCTGTAGAAGCAGGGACCATTGTCGCTCATGACCGTGAGCGGACTACCATGCCTGGCAAATGTCTCCTTGCAGGACTTGATGACAGTTCTTGATGTGAGGTCGGACAGTTTCACCACTTCAGGGTAACTCGAGAAGTAATCTATGATGAGCGCATAGTCACGCCCATTGGCGTGAAAAAGGTCGATTCCCACCTTAGACCACGGAGAGGTCACGATCTCGTGTTGCTGTGGTGTTTCTTTGGGCTGAGCAGGCTGGAAACGCTGGCAAGTCGCACAATTGAGGACCTTGTTGAATATGTCCTCATTGATGCCAGACCAATGGACAGCCGGCTGGGCCCTGCGCCTGCATTTCTCGATACCGAGGTGTCCCTCGTGGATCTGTTTGAGCACTAAGCTCTGGAGGCTGCGAGGAATAACAATACGATCCAGATTGAGGAGGATCCCCTCGACAACTGTTAGGTCATCCTTGACATTGAAGAACTGGGGGCATTGCCCTTTCTGCCAACCATTTGCAAGGTGATGTGTGACCCGCTGCAGAAGAGGGTCCTTGGCAGTCTCTTCTCGAATGTGATGACTCATTCGTCTGAGGCCGGGAGGTTGCTGGCACACAGTTGCACCTGTGCCTCAATTTGACGGATGAAGTCGACCTGTTCACAGGGCGAGGTGATGGCGCGAGACAGGGCATCCACAACGATTAGCTCCCTGCCCAGTGTGTCAAACACTTCGAAATCATACCTGCGGAGTCGAAGGAGAATGCGCTGAAGCCTGGGCGCCATGTCATTCAAATCCTTGTGAATAACATGGACTAGGGGTCTGTGATCAGTCTCTACTGTGAAGGTTGGTAGACCGTAGACGTAATCATGGAACTTTACAATACCGGTGAGGAGGCCCAAGCACTCTTTCTCTATCTGAGCATACTTCTGCTCAGTGGGAGTCATGGCCCTGGACGCATAGGCCACTGGAGCCCAGGACGAGGAGTCATCCTTCTGGAGGAGCACCGCACCAATGCCGGCCTGGCTGGAGTAGGTGGAGATTTTTGTCTCCCGTTCTGGGTCAAAAAGCCCTAGTACCGGAGCAGTGGTGAGCTTTGCCTTTAACTCGAGCCACTGTGCTTGATGTGTGGGTAGCCACTGACAGACAATGGACTTCTTCACCAGATGCCTGAGAGCCGTGGGAGGCGATTCTCCGATATTGAGGCCAAGTGTCCACGCCGTCGTGAACACCGTCGTGTTTCACGACGGCGCAAACAGGGCCCGGACACTACCTATTCTGGCCCCCACAGGGCCATATAACATCATCAACATAAACCCGCACACCCTCAATGTCCTCCAGCATCTGTTCCATGATCCTGTGAAAGATTTCAGAGGCTGAAACAATACCAAACGGCATGCAGTTGTAACAGTACCTTCCGAAAGGTGTATTAACCGTGCAGAGCTTCCTGCTGGTCTCATCCAGTTGTATCTGCCAGAAGCCACGCGACGCATCGAGCTTCGTGAAGAATTTGGCATGTGCCATCTCACTGGTTAGCTCCTCTCGCTTCGGGATCGGGTAGTGTTCCCGCATTATCTTCCGGTTAAGATCCTTGGGATCTATACAAATGCGCAGTTCTCCAGAGGGCTTCTTCACACAGACCATCGAGCTGACCCAGTCAGTCGGTTCCGTCATGTGGTAAACCACTGTTAGTGTATTATATGTATTGTGGTAAACTGTTATTGTACTACATGTACTACATGTATTGTGGTAAACCATTGCCTCATGACTCCGCCTCGCCTCGGGCTCGGTATAAAGTTGGCTGACCTCTGGCCCTGCCCCAGTTCGGGATCAGTGGACAGGAGGTTTTCTGTTTAGCTTATTAAAGCCAGTGTCATTCACTACTAATTGATGGCACATCAATTTAATAAGCTAAGCTTTTAAGATGAATTCATCTCTCAAGCCTGATCGCCTGGAGCTGGACCCACAAGCAGCCGACGCCACTGCGACATTTGAGCACTGGCTAAGCTGCTTCGAAGCTTACCTCAGATCATCCACCGACGACGTCACCGACCTCCAAAAGCTTCAGATACTCAATGCACGGGTGAGCCTGCAAGTTTTCCTTCTTATCAGAAACGCCCCCTCGTATACGGAGGCGATAATGCTGCTGAAGGGACAGTATGTAAAGACAGTAAACGATGTGTACACCAGGCACCTCCTTGCCAGGAGGTGACAACACCCCGTAGAATCACAAGCCAAATTCCTGCGTGCCTTGCGGGTACTCGGCCGGAACTGTGCTTGCCAGGCGGTATCGGCTGTCCAACGCACGGAGCTGCTGATCAGGGACGCCTATGTCGCGGGCATTAAATCCAATTACATCCGCCAGCGCGTGCTAGAAGGGGGTACATGTCGCCTCCCAGAGGCAGTGCAGCTCTGAAACTCGCTGGAAGTGGCTTTCCAGAACATGGCGGCCTACACCGACCACGCGGCACCCTCGTGGACGTCGTACGTGCCGCCATCACCCGACCCGAGTGCGGCGCAAGCCTGTGCCGCGCTGCAGACCGCCAATGGCGGAAACCCGAAATGCTACTTTTGCGGCCAGGGTAAGCACTCCAGCCAACGCTGCCCTGCACGGAACGTGTTTTGCAACGGGTGTGGGAGGAAGGGCCACTTCGCCAAAGCCTGCCAGGCCCGACCTGTCCCTAAAGTTCCTAGGCCCAGCAGCACTGCCTGTTGCCTTTTGGGACCGCCCCCATCTGCTGCGCCACCTGCCATGTGCGACCCGTGGGCGCCGCCATCTTCTCTGCCACCCGCCATGTGCGACCCGTGGGGGCCGCCAACTTCGTGGCCATCTTTGATTCCACCCGCCATGCGTGACCCATGGGGGCCGCCATTTTGGAACCACTCCGCCGCCTCCCGTGAGCCCTGCTCACCCGGTCGTACGCTGGCCACCGCTACCACCGACCGGCCCACCCACCACCTTCCGAAGCTCGCCTCCATCACAATCGACCAGTCTCGACCTCATCATCTCACAAAATCCACGATGACCATCCGGATCAACGGGCACGAGACGGCTTGCCTCTTCGACTCTGGGAGCAGACAGCTTTATCCACCCAGATACGGTAAGGCGCTGCTCCCTCCCAATTTATCCGCGACCCAGAAAATCTGCCTGGCTTCCGGATCACATTCCGTAGAAATCCGGGGGTGTCGTGTCGCGACCCTTTCGGTACAAGGCGTAGAGTACACTAACTTTAAGCTCTACGTCCTCCCCCATCCCTGCGGGGTTCCCTATTACTGGGGCTCGACTTTCAGTACCACCTCCAAAGCCTTACCTTAAAGTTTGGTGGACCCCTGCCCCCCCTCACCGTCTGTAGCCTCGCGCCCCTTAAGGTCGCCCCACCCTCGCTCTTCGCTAACCTCACCCCGGACTGTAAACCCGTCGCCACTAGGAGCAGACGCTACAGTGCCCGGAACAGGGCCTTTATCAGGTCGGAGGTCCAGCGACTCCTACGAGAGGGGATCATCGAGGCTAGTACCAGCCCCTGGAGAGCCCAAGTGGTGGTCATCAAGACTGGGGAGAAACACCGGATGGTCATCGACTTCAGTCAGACCATCAACCGGTACACGCAGCTCGATGCGTACCCCCTCCCCCGCATATCTGACATGGTCAATCAGATTGCGCAGTGTTGAGTCTTCTCCACGGTTGACTTGAAGTCCGCGTACCACCAGCTCCCTATTCGCCCGGAGGACCGCCAATACACTGCCTTCGAGGCAGATGGCCGCCTCTACCACTTCCTCAGGGTGCCCTTCTGCTTTCGCCAATGGGGTTTCGGTCTTCCAGCGAGAAATGGACTGAATGGTTGACCAGTACGGGCTGCGGGCCACGTTCCCGAACCTAGATAATGTCACCACCTGCGGCCATGACCAGCAGGACCATGACGCAAACCTCCGGCACTTCCTCCACACCGCTAAACTCCTGAACCTCACCTACAATAAGGAGAAATGCGTTTTCCGCACAACCCGCCTAGCCTTGGCTACGTTGTGGAAAACTGAGTCTTAGGGCCCGACCCTGACCGCATGCGCCCCCTCCTGGAACTTCCCCTCCCCCGCTGCCCCAAGGAACTGAAGAGATGCCTGGGGTTCATCTCTCATTATGCCCAGTTGGTCCCCAATTATGCGGACAACGCCAGTCCACTCATTAAATCCACCATTTTTCCCGACGGCTGAACCCCGCCTAGCCTTCAACTACATCAAGGCAGACATTGCCAAAGCCGCGATGCATGCTGTGGACGAGTCCATTCCGTTCCAGGTAGAGAGCAATGCATCGTAATTTGCCCTGGCCGCTACCCTCAACCAGGCGGACAGGCCTGTGGTTTTCTTCTCCCGTACCCTCCATGCCTCTGAAATTTGACACTCCTCCGTCGAAAAGGAAGCCCAAGCCATTGTAGAAGCTGTGCGACATTGGAGGCATTACCTGGCCGGCAGGCGATTCACTCTCCTCATTGACCAACGGTCGGTTGCCTTCATGTTTAATAATACACAGCGGGGCAAAACCAAGAACGACAAGATTCTGAGGTGGAGGATCGAACTCTTCACCTACAGCTACGATATCTTGTACCGACCTGGGAAACTCAATGAGCCCCCAGATGACCTATCCCGCGGAACATGTGCCAGCGCACAAGGAGACCGATTTAGGGCCCGCCACAATGACCTCTGTCACCCGGGGGTAACCAGTTTTTTCCATTTTATCAAGGCTCGCAACCTGCCTTACTCCATCGAGGAGGTCAGGACCGTGACCAGGGACCGCCAGGTCTGCGCGGAGTGCAAACCACACTTCTATCGGCCAGACAGGACGCACCTGGTAAAGACCTCCCACCCCTTTGAGCGCCTCAGCATCGACTTCAAAGGGCCCCTCCCCTCCACTGACCATAATGTGTACTTCCTCAACATTGTTGAAGAGTACTCACGTTTCCCCTTTGCCATCCTATGCCCTGACATGACCTCTGCCACCGTCATCAAGGCCCTGCACAGTCTCTTCACCTTGTTCGGTTTCCCCACCTACATCCATAGCGATCGGAGTTCCTCCATAGCGATCGTCAGTTCCTGCTTAGCAAAGGCATCCCCTCAAGCAGGACGACCAGCTACAACCCTCAGGGAAACGGACAGGTGGAGAGGGAGAATGCGACGGTCTGGAAGGCCGTCCTTCTGGCCTTACGGTCTAGAAGTCTCCCAGTCTCCCACTGGCAGGAGACTGGTCCTTCCCGATGCGCTCCACTCCATCCGGTCGCTCCTGTGCACTGCCATCAATGAGACCCCTCACGAACGCATGTTTGCCTTCCCTAGGAAGTCCACCTCAGGGGTCTCGCCCCCTTCCTGGCTGACAGTCCCTGGGCCCGTCCTCCACTGGAAGCATGCGAGGAGTCATAAATCGGATCCCCTCATTGAGAAGCTCCTGCTCCTCCATGCCAACCAACAATATGCCTACGTGGCACATCATGACGGGCGGCAGGACACAGTCTCCCTCCGGGATTTGGCACCTGCAGGTTCCCCAGCGACCATCACCACCACCAGCAACCCTACACCGTCTATCTCCACCACTACCCGGCTACTTCAAGATTTGGCACGCACAGGCCCACTGGCAACCATCACCACCACTCCCACCCCTACACCCCCCCCCCCTCCACCGACTCAACTCCTGGGCGAAGAAGAAGACAACACACTCCCGGACGCGCAGGTCTCGACACCAGAGCCGGGACTAAGGTGATCACGGCGGAAGGTCAAAGCCCCCGACAGACTCGACATTTAAGTCCACTTCACCCCCACTGAACTCTTTTTTTTAACAGGGGGTGAATGTGGTAAACCACTGTTAGTGTATTATATGTATTGTGGTAAACTGTTACTGTACTATATGTATTGTGGTAAACCACTGCCTGATGGCTCCGCCTCCGCTCGGGCTCAGTATAAAGGTGGCTGACCTCCGGCCCTGCCCCAGTTTGGGATCAGTGGCCAAGAGGCTTCCTGTTTAGCTTATTAAAGCCGCAGTTTTGTTCACTACTCGTCTTGTGTTAATTGATGGCACATCACGTCACTTTAGAGATTATACCCTGGTCTTGGAGCTCCTGCAGCTGTGCCTTTGAATGGTCATTCAGAGGAGCCGGCACCCGGCGTGGTGCATGGATCACAGGCATGGCATCAGGCCTGAGTAAGATTTTGTAGCGGTACGGCAGCGTGCCCATCCCACTGAACACAACCGGGTATTGTGACAGGATTTTGTCAATTTCATCCTGAAGATTCATATTGGCAGTGGACATGGCATGTACGGGCTGGACGAGATGGAGCAGTTTGCATGCATGGGCACCAAGCAGGGAAGCCTTGTCAGGCTTGACGATTTCGAATCGCAGTGTGGCCTTGATGGCCTTGTTGGATACATGCAGGTGACACGACCCTAACGCAATAATGGCATTGCCATTATAATCAAGCAGCTGGCAGGCTGGCGGAAGAATTTTTGGCTGCCTTTGGATGCGAGAAAGATCAGCTTGAGATATGAGATTGGCTGAAGCACCAGTGTCCAGCTTGAACCGGATGCTGCATTGGTTAACGTGTACAACAGCACGCCATTCGTCCGCAGAATCCACATTGAGGATGGGTAGGCGTGTTGCTGAATTTGAGGAGGCCTTGTCAGACATGGTAATGATGCCCACACGATATGGGGACAACCGGGCAGTCGTCCTCTGGATCCATGGTGTTACCAGGTTCCGAATCCAGCAGCCCTTGCTGCACACTTCGAACACGTTTGCGTTGGAACTGGGATCGCTGGCCCACGATCGGAGGTGCAGACCTGCACAAGGCTGCATAATGGCCAGGCTTCCCACAATTTAAACATCGCCTGCCTCTTGCAGGGCATTGCTGCTTTAAGTGGGTGGTGCCGCAGTTCAGGCACGTCATGACGTTGACGTCGTAACGTTCCCTGCGTCATCGCATATGCGCAGTGCGGTCAGCCGCCGCTCACACCTGTGCAGTGTGGTCTTCGGCCACTTCGTTCTCCCGTCCGTGGTGTGCATGCATGCGATCCCGGGAAAAGCGCGCGAAATGGCCGCCTTCATCGATGCTATGGCGCCGTATTCAGGCGATGGCCTCTGCCTCGTGCGAGGCAAGTTGGTCCTGTTCTGCTGATTTAAGGTGGGAGTAGCGACTTTTCGCCTGTTATTGCACTTTACACGTCTTGATGGCTACTGGCAGGCTCATGTTTCTTATTTTTAGGAGCTGCTCCCGCAGGGCGTTGGAGTGGACCCCAAACACGATCTGATTCCTGATGAGGGAATCAGTGGTGTCACCGTAGTTGCAGGATTGCGCTAATATGCGGAGATGAGTTAGAAAAGATTGGAAAGGCTCATCCTTACCCTGAAGACGTTGCAGGAAGACAGAGCGCTCAAAGCTCTCGTTCGTTTCGACCTCACAGTGACTGTCGAATTTGGCTAACACGGTCTGGAACTTGGTCTTGTCCTCGCCGTCGGCAAAAGTGAGCAAATTGAAGATTTGGATGGCCTGGTCCCCCGCAGTCGATAAGAGCAGCATGATTTTTCTGGCATCGGCCGTATCCTCGAGGCCCGAGGCCTCAATGTATAGACTGAATTTCTGCTTGAAGACCCGTCAGTTGCCGCTGAGACATCTGGAGATCCGGAGCTGTGGAGGGGCCTGGATCTTCTCCATGCTGCTGGAAGGCACTTGCTGGTCGTCACTGACTTATTCAAGGTAAATTACTTAGATGAAGTAGACTCCTGGTACAATGTCATGTTATTCACCCTGGGGTAACACGGACTGCAGCAGGATGCAGATGAACGGTAAAGCATACACCAAATGTAGGCGTTGGTTCAATACGATTTATTGAACTTCTGTCACAATGCACACAGCTGGCTGTGGGTTGACACTCTACTACTCTAAGTGTACTAACTCTAACTTACTAGACCAGGCTAGCTCTGATCCATGTGTAGAAGGTGCTGACTGATATATACACCCGGACTGTCACTACAGTTGTCACCAGTGGAAAGAGGCGGAGTGCTGATGCCTCGTGTGGTTTATAGTTGGAAGCCCCCCTCTGGTGTTCTGTCTGGTGATTGGTTGTGTTCTGTCCTGTATGTTGATTGGCTAACCTGGGTATCTTTCACTGCCTGTTTTTACCTCATGATGTGCATGGGTGCATATTATGACAGGAGCTATGCTCCGAAAGCTAATGACTCCAAATAAACCTGTTGGACTTTAACCTGGTGTTGTCAGACTTCTTCCTCTATGTATATTGTTATGTGTTATCAATAAACACCTAATGTTCAACCATCCAAGACTCAGAACCTCTTTGTGCGACCGACTGAATACTCAACATATATCAATGTGCACAGCAGGCTTACAATGAGACCCATGCTGGTGCAAGGAACAATGTGGAACACATCATCAGCTTTTGCAGCAATGCTACTTCTGGACCTCACTGGAGAAGCCCTGCAGTACTCAGCTGAGTGGCCATGACCGTATGCTGAATGCTGCATAGGCTTGCAGTTATGTGGATTAGCCTTTGCTGCAACCTGTCAGGTTGGAAATCCAGGACAAGGATGGAGAAAATCCAACACAAAGTAATGCAACAGTAAGATAAAGGGAGGCTACAATGCAGACAGCCCCTTTCTGCCTTGTTTCTACACAATCAGATTATTCATGAGTGTTACTGAATCACGTCTTTCCATTCACATCTATTCCTCACTCCCTTCTATTCCTTCAACGCTGACCACATTGTTGTCCTCCTCCGTCAATACAATATTAAAAACTACCGGAAATTCTATATTCAAATCCAATTTTCTAAATTCACTCATTAAATAATGCCTACAAAATGAAACTAATCACCCTGGTTCACATTCTCTGAGTGCCTTCTTTCATATGTCTTTGCCTCTCCTAGAGCTCCTACAAGGTTTTTCTCCAATGGTTGCAGCATGACCAGCGAAAGGATGCAGATGTTTATTTGAGAGAAGTGCGGGCTGTCTTGGAGGGTAACCTTGACCAGCTCAAGGTTAAGGTTTCTGACTGCACCAATGGGGAGGATGTGCCGGACAACCAATGCAAGAGGTATGCTGCATGCACCTGTCAGCATCTTCCCACCTGAGGCTCAGACGGGTGCATAAGTGTGAACCTAGGGCACTTCTTTCTCTCAAAATTCTGTACTACCACTTTCAACTCCAGGCAACACCAAAGGAGGTTGTCAAAGGAGGAGACCACTGCTGACAATGGTGTGCTGGGAGGGAATCTGGTAGTGACCACCTATACTTGCATCAATGTGGTAAAAGATCAGTCAAAGCCGTTTGTAGAACTTGTAATTGAAATCTTTGGGACAACTCTTCCTTTTTTAATAGTGCTTACTCCTCCTATTCAAGGTATCCCATAGTAGTATTGAATAATTGTGGCAGCAGTGGGTCCCTTTTGTAAGGCAGCACTTCTCTGGGCGTCTGTCCTACAGTGGTAACTAGAGAACAGCCAGAAAATTGGCTGGATTCATGGCAGCATTAGGGAAATAGCGAGAATGTCCTCAGATGAAAAATTGTGCTGGAAGGAAATCCCGGCCCAAGAATATTATTTCCAGGAACATTTGAAGAAGTAGAATTGTTTATTTCTTTTTAAAATAAGTAAAAAATGTATCCCTCATGCACTTTCCCTTTCAAAATAACATACACATTTTTAAAGGTATTTTAATCTGTGTACCAAACCTGCCGAGCCAAATCACATTCTACTTTTGCTGGAGAAACAAGTATTGTAGTGTGTCTGTCACATCTATTGCTGTACCACACACCCACTATCCCAAGGAAACAGACTGCAGGTCAGTAGGAATCTGTCACTGCAATCTGTCAGGCCAGATCAAATTTACAGGATTTATGCTGGCAGTACTGCTGGAGTACATTTTATTATATGTTTTTACATTTTTTATGATGGAACTGCATTCAGTCTAAGCCCAACAGTGCTAATTAAGACATGTTGCTTTAATGACAAACCCCAAGAGCACTGGCTATACTGCTTGGGCATGGTGTAGTCTTGAGAGACATGGTGAAACATTCTGACACATAATCACCAGCAATGACTATTCCGAACAAATAAATCCCACGCAACCCCATCCAACTTTCTGTGGCATCAATATTATTGCTGAAACTCCAACCATCACATTTTACTGGTCACTATGTAGCAGACGTTTAATTGTACCAGTCATAATCATATCTTTTTTAAATTCATTTTTACGGGATGTGGGCTTCACTGGCTGGGGCAGCATTTGTTATCCATCCCTAATTGCCCTTGAGAAGGTGGTGGTCAGCTGCCTTCTTGACTCATGTGGTGTCGGTACCCCACAGTGCTATTAAGGAGAGAGTTCCAGGATTTTGACACAGCGACAGTGAAGGAATGGTGATATATTTCCGAGTCAGGGTGGAGAGTGACTTGGAGAGTAACCAGGTGGTGGGGATCCCAGGTATCTGCTGCCTTTGTCCTTCTGGATGGTAGCAGTTGTGGGTTTGAAACGTGTTGCCTAAGGAGCCTTGGTGAGTTCCTGCTGTGCATCTTGTAGATGGTACAGACGGCTGCCACTGTTCGTCAGTGATGGAGGGAGTGAGTGTTTGTGTAAAGTGTGCCAATCAAGTGGGCTGCTTTGTCCTGGATGGTGTAGAGCTTCTTGCGTGTTGTTGAAGCTGCACTCATCCAGGCAAGTGGGGAGTATTCCATCACATTCCTGACTGATGCCATGTAGATGGTGGACAGGCTTTGGTAGTCAGGAGGTGAGTTACTCGCCGTAGGATCCCTAGCCTCTGACTTGCGCTGGTAGCCAGTGTTTATATGGCTAGCCCAGTTCAGTTTCTGATCAATGGTAGTGATATCATGGTTTGTGTGTACTTCACCGACTGACCACTAGGAGTCTCATTAGTATATAAGTGCATGTTAGAGTCAGGTGACCTCAGACTGACTGGGAGAGAGGTTGCTTGTGCAAGTTCATACTATTATTCATCTGTTGTTTTGTATATATTTGACCCACAGTTAATGTTAATAAATCATTTATAGGTTTAGCTACAAGTGTTCTTGTAATGTAAAGCAGGCCATCTGACAAGAACATTACAGATAGTGTCCAGGTCTTGCTACATTTTCACGTGAACTGCTTCCGTGTCTAAGGAGTCATGAATGATGCTGAACATTGTGCAATCACCAGTGAACATCCCCACATTTGATGTTATGTTGGAAGGAAGGTCATTGATGAAGCAGCTGAAGGAACTCCAAAGTGATGCCCTGGGCTGAGATGACTAACCTCCAACAACCACAACTATTTTTCTTTGTGCTTGGTGTGATTCTAACCAGTGAAGAGTTTTTCCCCTAATTCCCATTGACTCCAGTTTAGCTAAGGCTCCTTGATGCCATACCCGGTCAAATCTGCCTTGATATCAAGGGCAATCACTCACCACTGGAATTCAGCTCTTTTGTCCATTATGGTGACCAATGAAGATTTCTGAAAAGGTAAGTTCAAATTGTTTATTTCTTGCTCACAGTAAGAACACACAGCAGTGGAAAGCACACCTAGTCCCAACGGGGACCATCTGAAGATGTTGGCTCCCTCCTGGGCCAGCTTTTACCTCGAGGAATTAATGAGCCCCAGTATTGGGCATCTGTCCCTCAGCAGGGTATCTCGTATTCCATAAACCGTACGGAGAGATCAATTGGGTCATCCCCATGAGGGTTACAATATCCATGTTTGAACAAAGGCTGTAATGAGGTTAGGAGCTGAGTGACCATGGCGCAAAACAAACTGAGTGTCAGTGGGCAGATTATTGCTAAGGAAGTGCAACTTGATAGCATTGTTGATGACTCCTTCCATCACTTCATCATCATAGATATCATAGAATTTACAATGCAGAAGGAGGCCATTCGGCCCATCGAGTCTGCACCGGCTCTTGGAAAGAGCACCCGACCCAAGGGCAACACCTCCACCCTATCCCCATAACCCATATCTTTACTACATGGTAAGAAGAGTCAGTCAGAGGCTGGATACTGTGCAATAATAGCTCTCCACATCACCAAAGCTCAAATCAAGAGTATGATGAAACACTTACTATTCACTTGAATGTGTGCAACACAGTAATGTTTGCACCATCCAGAAAGAGTTTTACCTTTGGCACTGGAATTAATATCCAATCTTCCCACTGCTGATGAACTGTGGCTCGAGACTATTCATCGAGAGGATCCACCAGAAGACCACATAAAGATGACTTCAACTGTGGCGGGATTCTCCGTCCGTTCACGGCAGCGGGATTCTCCGGTCCCGCTGCAGTGAATGGGAGATTCGGCTGAGCGCCAAATTCTCCGTCCTTGTTAGCAGTGGTAAATGGGCAGACTTGCAATGGAGAGTATCAGCCTGTATTCGCTATTTTATAGCCTTCGCCCCATCACCACAATGAGTTAACTCAGAAGAAGGTCGTCTGCGACATTCTTCAGGAGAACCACGACAGGCAGTGCACATGGCCTTCCCAGCATTGCAACGTACTGGGAACAAATAAAAGTAATTGTCAATTTTAAAACATGTTCCATTTTCATTTTGCACGTTGACTAACTCAGTCCAGTAACACGAATAACATTATTCTTCATGGGACTGTGAATTGTGAAGTGGTTGGCCGACTATTATTTCATTGTTTTTCTCTGCTGCATGACAAGCTGATATCTTTTTGAGCCTCGTCTTTCATATCTACAGTATTATCAATCCTGAGAATTTTGTCAGTTCTCGGACTATTCAAATTTCCTGCAATCAAAAGAGCTGACCAGAAGTCAGTAAAGCCAAGTATACACTATTCAAGTCGTTACCAGAGTTTGATTGTTCATAGGTTAAAGAATTGGTTTTCAAATTATTTTATGAAATTTATATTGTCCATCTCGTGACAGCAAAGGGAAAATAATGCAGAATAAACAGGTACTAATAACAAAAACAGAAAACACAAAGAAAAACCTCAGACAGTCAGGTAGCATCTGAGGAGAGAGTAACCGTTTGGGCTCGATTCAATGGAAAGTAAGTGTCATTTGGGCATGTTTGTTTGGGTGTTTTGCTTCAATGGCATTGGCGAGATTGCACTTGGGTGTTTCTCTTCAATGGCATTGGCGAGATTGCGGCCTGTATTCAACAGCACTTAGTGCCAAAAATTAGCCCCCACAAAATTCTCACCATTACTGGCTGTCTCGTCAGACTCGCGCTTCAGCTTCTCACCACTGACAAAGAGGTGTTTTTAAAATCTCCCTCACCAGTGACTCCCAGTCAACACACAAGCATGGCAAAACGCAGACCTGCTCCTCACTTTGGGGATGCCGACATGGTCAAAGTTCTCAACGCTATGAATGAGAGCCGAGGCATCCTGTTCTACCGGGGGGTTTCGAGGACCAGTAGCAGGGTCAGCATTGGCATCTGAGAGGCAATAGCAGCAGCTGTCAGTGCGGGCAGCATGATGAGGAGGCCCGCCGTCCAATGTCAGAACAAGACTAATGACCTCTACTGAGCTGCAAGGGTACCTATCTCTAGCCATCAGTTCCGCCTGCCACCCCTCAAATTCCCAAAGCCCACCGGCCCACAAATCACTGGCTAACCACCCTCCCACATCCGACCTTCGTGTTCATTCCTCAGAACCCCCTTGCACTGACAAGCACTCTTCATGTCAGGGTGTGGTGCCCACACATGCCACCTGCTGTAGACCCCCCCTGACCCATCAAGCATGCGGCTCACAATGTTCTCTCTTCATCCCCGCAGGAGAAGATAGCCAATAATAAACGGGAAAGGGCCAAGATGGGGGACGGAGTCCAGAAATCCGAGTCCTCACCATACTATGTGGAATGAGCCCTGGAGATCGCGGGGTTGTCCAAGGAGAGAGCAGTCACCAACAGCGAGGTTGGCCTGTATCACAGAGGTGAGGATCCACTGCCCCTTCACCCAGATGACCTGTTTTAGTGAGTTTTCATGTCAGACAAAATGATCCTTCCCTCTCTCTGACCACATGTCCATTGTCTCGCAGGATCTCCATCTAATGGGGCCGGGCCATCAGGAGTCGCTCCCCCCCACCCCCTTCCCCCCACTCCACAGCCCAAGAGACCACCTTGGAGGAGAGCTCCTAGGAGACCACCGGCAAGGCATCATAGCTAACATACCCACCCTCCACCAGTGCAGAGACATCTCAGTGGGTGACATTAGTGAACAGGCTTCTAGGGCACAATCTGGTAAGCACTACACAGTTGCTGATGCATATCAGGTGGAAGAGGCAAGAACATCCAAGGGAGACAGTGGGAGGTCTGCTGGATCTCAGGACTCAGCTGAGTCTCAGTCAGATGCTGAACTTGTGGAAAAGGTTCTCCCAGAGCTGATGCAGATAAGACATAGCCATGACGTTCAAGAGTGGATGTCAGCAAAATTCCAGCGACTGTAGCACGGTCGCAGGGTGGTTAGCACAATTGCTTCACAGCTCCAGGGTCCCAGGTTCGATCCCCGGCTTGGGTCACTGTCTGTGCGGAGTCTGCACGTTCTCCCCGTGTGTGCGTGGGTTTTCGCCGGGTGCTTCGGTTTCCTCCCACAGTCCAAAGATGTGCAGGTTAGGTGGCTTGGCCATGATAAATTGCCCTTAGTGTCCAAAATTGCCCTTAGTGTTGGATGGGGTTACTGGGTTATGGGGATAGGGTGGAGGTGTGGACCTTGGGTCGGGTGCTCTTTCCAAGAGCCGGTGCAGACTCGATGGGCCGAGTGGCCTCCTTCTGCACTGTAAATTCTATGTACAGCATTTGGAGGCATCCCAAAGGCTTCTGGTGCAGGGGATGGTGCCGACAATGCGTGGCACTGAGGTTAACACTACTAGGGTGGCAACCGCAGTGGAAAGCCTGGAGAATGATGTCCATGTCTTGAGTGGTGGTGCCCAAGGTTAGTGACGACGATGACTGAGGGGCTAGACATTACGTCCCAGTCGCTGAGTGACATGTCCCAGATGCAGGTGAACATTGCTGAGGCACCTCCAGAGCATGGCTCAGTCGCTGCGGACCATCACTGTGATCATCCGACACCATGCTGCAGACAATGGGGAACCGCCAGCACTGGCAGAGCCAGATAACTCAGGCTTCTGGAGCTCACTCCAGCTACACCTCCATTCCAAGGAGTCCCCCACGGCCCTATGGACACCTTCAGAGAAGAGGAAACGCTGGAGCCCAACCCGGGGCCTGCCACCCAGGAGACAATGGCAGTCTCCAGTTGTTCTGAGTCCCCCTCTCCTGACACTGGCGCATCTCAAGGACAGTGGGCAGAACAGGATGGCACCGAGAAGCCTGTGACACTGATGGGTTGGCAGGGCCCTCAGGCTCCGTGCCCTCCAGAGGACGCCTGGCAAGGGCACCAAAGACCACAGGGCTCAGAAAGAAGCAGACTGTTTCTACCTCTGTTGTGTATCCTGGGGTCACACCTAGACCACTAGACACTAGGGCACTAGTCCACGAAAGATCAAGAGTGAGTAGCACCGGGTGGGCACTGGGGAGTCGCTTTCTGTAGCTAGAGGGATCTCGCTCTAGCTAGATGCCGGTGGCATAAAAGTTTGGGGCTGCAGTGACCTTCATGGCCATGTACGGGAGGATGTGACACAGGTGCCACACTGTCTCTCTCCTGAGACAGAATCTTCTGTCACACATGCTCTCCGCCATCTCATTGAATGACCAATGATACCTGTACACAGCTGGCTCGCTGGATGGCACTCTGAGAGAAGGCAGGACATGTAAGGTTGAGGGAGACTTGAGGGATTTGAGGGGATAGAATCGAAGCACTAACTGATCATCAGTCTCTCTCTTTCTCTAGAGATCGACACAAGCAACCATTTTGGTATCTGTAAAGAATTAGAGAAAGAGAGAGACTGATAATCATTTAGTGCCTTCTCTCAGAGTGCCATCTAGCGAGCCAGCTATACTGGCAACCCTTGCTTTGCACACTCACCCCAGACCTCTGCCAGGAACATTAGGGTGACCGTGCTCAGAAACCCTCCTCTGAACCACACACTTACCATTTGGTCGCAACAGGATCCCCAGTGCTGAAGGCCTGCTCTTTAGTGTTTGATTGTTGGCTGCTGCCTCTCTGCTGCTGGTGCCCCTAGAGCACAGGCACACTGTTCAGGGATCAAGGTTTGCTTGACATGTAGAGCACTAATCATTCTCTGAGACATGGCACACGTGACCTCAAGGAGGCACTTGTGTGTTGAGAATATTTTGTTTATGAAACGGTCAACAGTAACAAAGATTTAAAAATCAACTATGTAAATTCCACATATCACACTGATCATTAAACAACAAGGAACCATTTTATACTGGTACCAATACAAAGCTGTGGCAGCTCATTTTCACAAAAACAACCAAACACATGGTATCATCCCAAGTAGGTTTCCCAACAGAATGATGATGTATTATCGTGTCCAGAACTTTGTTGTGGAAATTATCTGTCCATCAATGTGTTACTTGTTCCACATATCAGTGCCATTCTCCGCCCAGGAGCTGCAGCTGTGCATGTCCTCCCACACGGCCCAAGCTCACCAGAACCAAATCCTGGCATCCACATAGTCCACTGGCGCTCAAGGTGCAGTTGAACATCCTTTACCATCTGTGGTGACGTGCCAGTTACAAGCAGCACTCACTGCACCAACAACAAAAGCATCAGCAACCTGTGAAAGCATTTCTTCAATGGAATCATCAGATGGCCCATTTGAATCAATATTGTGCATCAGGTCCCACAGTGTCTTGCTTCAAACTGAATTGCCTTATGGACCCACACGATTCCCTGAACCCAGTGTTCCAGGACCCAGGTATCCTCGAGAAATGTCCTTATTCTCAACTACAGAAAGGGAACGAAACAGCAACAGCAGCTTCCAGGTATCTGCAGACACGAACAGCAGCAAGCAACAAACACAACCTGCAACTGTGAAGCACTCTCACAAGTAACAAGGCCAATTCCTTATCAGCAATAGCTGTGCAGCTCGAGGCTGCTCACAGTCAAATGGAGTGAAATTTACTTTCATGAGATAAGCCGCAGCTGGCCTATGTTCTGGATAGTGTTTGGTAGGACAGGCAGGCTGCAGCTGTAGTTGTCCCTGTTATGGGTATCCACAATATTTAAAGATAGCTTGAGGGGGCATCATGGTGGCGCAGTGGGTTAGCCCTGCTGCCTCATGGAGCCGAGGTCCCAGATTCGATCCCGGCACTGGGTCACTGTCCGTGTGGAGTTTGCACATTCTCCCCGTGTTTGCGTGGGTTTCACCCCCACAACCCAAAAATCTGTAGGCTAGGTGGATTGGCCATGCTAAATTGCTCCTTAATTGGAAAAAATGAATTGGGTACTCGAAATTTGTTTTTTTTTAAATGGCTTGTGGGCCTCAATGCCGCAAAGACTTCCACTCACCCGGTGACCCCGGATCTAGAAAGCTTCAGCCCCCTGACCAAGCCCAACACGCCTGAGGGGTTTGTTCACCCAAGCACTGGGGTAGCAGCTCCGGTGCCCTTGAGCTGTCAGCTGGAAAATGGAAATGGAGACTCACCTCCTTACATCCCCTCAGTCGTCATTGCACTAGCTTCAAGTTTTTGAAAAGGAGTTCTGAATGGCACCCATGTGTTTTCTGGCTGGGGAGCTGGGTAATTCCCAGGAGGCTGCTGCATTTGACTTCAATCTCGTTAATGAGATTGAAATGAATGCAAATATGGGTTAATGATATTCTCGCCATTTTTGGGCGGGCTGAGCGAATCGCAAACGGGTTCATGCAAGGCATGAATCCCGATTTTTGCCTTTCCTGCTATCTACTCGGCGCACCCAGAGCTGCGCCGGGCACAACGCTGTGGTTAAATTGCAGCCTTTGTTTCAACTTGATAATCTTTCAGCAGGTTAACTCTGTCTCTCCACAGACCTGTCTGATCAGCTGAGTGTTTCCAGCATTTTCCAGTTTATTTTTAAATTTCCAGCATCTGCAATATTTTGCTTTTGTAGATGCGTACAGTAAGGTTTCATGTACTCATTGATAGCATGCAACAACAAGCTTGAAAGCAACAATGAGATGACACCTTTGACAACCTTTGAAAAATCAATGGAGGTTTAGTCAATATAGAGGCTGTGGAAGAGTCTGCTCTTGAATATCCAAATGCTTACCACCTCGACGTCTAGGCATGCTTCTGTTTTCTGCCCATTTATAACGCACCAGCTTTTGTGCTGTCAATTTCAAGGAACATCCCATTCCTCTGATGCCAATCTCCAGAAATCCCCTGCAGCATTTCCAGTCTCCAAGATCCCCCTTCCCATGGTGCTAATCACTATACAACCCCCCCTCCCTCCCACTTTCTGTGCTACCAATCTTCAACCACCACCTCTCACACCCAATCCCAGTGCTGCCAATCTCTAGGATCGTCCCTTGCAGTTCTGCCAAATCTCAGGCATGTCCCAAGACTACAAAGGGTCAATGGGCAGCACAGTGGCTAGCACAGTTGCTTCACAGCTCCAGGGTCCCAGTTCGATTCCCGGCTTGGGTCACTGTTTGTGCGGAGTCTGCACGTTCTCCCCGTGTCTGCGTGGGTTTCCTCCGGGTGCTCCGGTTTCCTCCCACAGTGCAACGATATGCAGGTTAGGTAGATTGGCCATGCTAAATTGCCCTTGGTGTCCAAAAAGGTGGGGTGGGGTTCCTGGATTACAGGGATGGGGTGGAGGTGTGGCTTGGGTGCTCTTTCCAAAGGCCGGTGCAGACTCGATGGGCCGAATGGCATCCTTCTGCACTGTAAATTCTATGATTCTATGATGATTTGATGATTCTAATTCAACCTCCCGATATAACTAAATAATATCTCAGTATGTCTGAAATTCAAACTATGTAAAATAATAAGGAATAAATGCATGAACTTAGTTAAATATGAAATGGAAGTACATAAAATGAAGGCCACTCATTTGTGGTTTTCACAGAATAAAGTAACATTTCACAATGTCGCCCCTTATGACTGTTTAAAGTCTAAGAAAATCACATAATGGAAGATGAATTAATGGTCTTGCTGTTTGCGAAAGCTGATCAAATTTCGCTACTGTTATAAAATTAGGTACCTTCTAACTCACAAAGAGCAATGTCACTTGTGAGCAGGTGGTATCATACTGTGGCTACAAGAGCAGGTCAAAGGCTGAGAATCCTGTGGCGACTAACTTACCTCCTGACTCCCCAAAGCCTGTCCACTACCTACAAGGCACAAGTCAGGAGTGTAATGGAATACTATCCACTTGCCTGGATGAGTGCAGCTCCAACAACACTCAAGAAGCTCGACAACATCCAGGACAAAGCAGCCCACTTGATTGGCACGTGATAGCCACAAACATCCACTCCTTCCAACACCGAAGCATAGTGGCAGTAGTGTGCACCATCCACAGGATGTAATGCATGAACTCACCAAGGCTCCTTAGGCAGAACCTTCAAAACCCATAACCACTAGAAGGACTGTGGAAGAAGGTACATGGGAACACCACCACCTGGAAATTCACCTCCTAGTCGCTCACCACCCTGACTTGGAAATATATTGACGTTCCTTCATTGTCGATGCGTCAAAATCCTGTTCAAGAAGGGAACAAGGAAAAAGATGGAAAATTATAGGCCAATTAGCCTAACCTCGGTTGTTGGCAAGATTCTAGAATCCATTGTTAAGGATGAGATTTCTAAATTCTTGGAAGTGCAGGGTCGGATTAGGACAAGTCAGCATGGATTTAGTAAGGGGAGGTCGTGCCTGACAAACCTGTTAGAGTTCTTTGAAGAGATAACAAATAGGTTAGACCAAGGAGAGCCAATGGATGTTATCTATCTTGACTTCCAAAAGGCCTTTGATAAGGTGCCTCACGGGAGACTGCTGAGTAAAATAAGGGCCCATGGAATTCGAGGCAAGGTACTAACATGGATTGACGATTGGCTGTCAGGCAGAAGGCAGAGAGTTGGGATAAAAGGTTCTTTTTCGGAATGGCAACCGGTGACGAGTGGTGTCCCGCAGGGTTCAGTGTTGGGGCCACAGCTGTTCTCTTTATATATTAACGATCTAGATGACAGGACTGAGGGCATTCTGGCTAAGTTTGCCGATGATACAAAGATAGGTGGAGGGGCAGGTAGTATGGAGGAGGTGGGGAGGCTGCAGAAAGATTTAGACAGTTTAGGAGAGTGGTCCAAGAAATGGCTGATGAAATTCAACGTGGGCAAGTGCGAGGTCTTGCACTTTGGAAAAAAGAATAGAGGCGTGGACTATTTTCTAAACGGTGACAAAATTCATAATGCTGAAGTGCAAAGGGACTTGGGAGTCCTAGTCCAGGATTCTCTAAAGGTAAACTTGCAGGTTGAGTCCGTAATTAAGAAAGCAAATGCAATGTTGTCATTCATCTCAAGAGGCTTGGAATATAAAAGTAGGGATGTACTTTTGAAGCTTTATAAAACATTAGTTAGGCCCCATTTAGAATACTGTAAGCAATTTTGGGCCCCACACCTCAGGAAGGACATACTGGCACTGGAGCGGGTCCAGCGGAGATTCACACGGATGATCCCAGGAATGGTTGGCCTAACATACGATGAACGTCTGAGGATCCTGGAATTATATTCATTGGAGTTTAGGAGGTTGAGGGGAGATCTAATAGTAACTTACAAGATAATGAATGGCTTAGATAGGGTGGATGTAGGGAAGTTGTTTCCATTAGCAGGGGAGACTAGGACCCGGGAGCACAGCCTTAGAATAAAAGGGAGTCACTTTAGAACAGAGATGAGGAGAAATTTCTTCAGCCAGAGAGTGGTGGGTCTGTGGAATTCATTGCCACAGAGGGCGGTGGAGGCCGGGACGTTGAGTGTCTTAAAGACAGAAGTTGATAAATTCTTGATTTCTCGAGGAATTAATGGCTATGGAGAGAGAGCGGGTAAATGGAGTTGAAATCAGCCATGCTTGAATGGTGGAGTGGACTCGATGGGCCGAATGGCCTTACTTCCGCTCCTATGTCTTATGGTCTTAACATCCTGCTTAACAGCACTGTGGTGTACCTGCACAACATAGACTGCAGCGGTTGACGAAGACAGCTCACCACCATCTTCTCATGGGCAATTAGGGATGGGCACAAATGCTGGCCTAGCCAGCGAAGCCCAAATCCTGGTTAAAGGGGCTGGTTTAGCACAGGGCTAAAGAGCTGGCTATAAAAGCAGACCAAGGCAGGCCAGCAGCACGGTTCAATTCCCATACCAGCCTCCCCGAACAGGCGCCGGAATGTGGCGACTAGGGGCTTTTCATAGTAACTTCATTTGAAGCCTACTTGTGACAATAAGCGATTTTCATTTCATTTCATTTCAAATCCCGTATAAATGAATTTTATGGAATACAATGTTTTTACAAATTCTGTGACTACATGCAAGGTCTTCCCACGAACCTTCCATCATATTTTCAAAATGTATGAGTAATCTTTTTAGCGTTAAATTTAATACTAGAAATCACTGTTTAAACATTTATAATGAGAAATATTTTGAAAGATATGTTGACACTTTATAAAAGCCTACCTTCCTGAAATGCTGTTCACCATTGGTTGGTGCTATGCACGAGTCACCAGATTCATCTACCATTTTCATTTGCTGTGTCTCTTTGTGCTACAGTTTCTAGCTTTGAATTTTTGCATGTTTACACTCTCTCTGATATTTTTTACAAAATTCATTGCTTTATTCTTGATCCCATCTCCCCACCCCTGCTCCCTGTTCCACTCCCTCACAACGTGCTACATCCTCACCGTCCTTCATCCCAATGTGTTGATCCATGCTCACACCCTGTGCATCTTTGTGGCACCTGGGTTTACTGCCTGCTATCTTTCCAGCTCACCCACCATGATGGTTCACCATTGGGCCCAAGGCCTGTTCCCTGCTAATTAGCAGCCTTAATTAGCTTTGTCTTTCTCCTTGCCTACCTTCAATTCTCAAAGTCCTCTGAAAGTTATTAAGGATTACAAGTACGTGTTTCCCTTTCAGACCGAAACTTCTGTTTCACTGGTGCAGATAACAAGTTCAATCCTCAGAGCGGTACGACACGAGGAAATGGCATAAGCAAACTGGGACCTACAAATAGCATGCAGCAGGACGTGGTATGATGCACTGTGCACAACTAGACATGACTGTGTAAAATGCGTTTCTCATAGGTAACAGAGAATGGAAGGGAGTGATGGAGAATATGGTTGACACAGAGTTGCGGCGAGCAGAAGCAGGAGGGGAACATCCAGCAGGAGATAAATTGAGGAGGCGGAGTCAGCAGCAGAGTGAATAGGCCGAGCAATAGAGGCAAAAACAGAAAATGCTGGGAAAACTCACCAGGATTTGGCAACATCTGTAGAGAGAGACAATCAAGTTATTGGCCGGACTTTTCCAGCCCCGCCCCATCCCAGGACCAGAAATTCCGGCTCCAGTTTTTCATCATATTTACCATCCCGCCCACGATGATTCCAGCAGTGGGTGTGACTGGAAGATTTAAGCCAATGGTTCGAGTTTGCGTGACTCTTCTTCAGACAATAGAGACTCCTACTCCAGAGCAGACCCACTAAAGCTCAGACAAGACCTGAATTTCCTGTAAGCCGAGTCACGTGGAGACTTACTTCTATCTCTTGCTCTTAGATTTATATTAACACACGTAGCAATAAAGATTGATTTTTATAAAATCTCGAGATGTAAGCAAACCGTTTCCAATTGGGAGAGTTTGGTTCCAGGAGTATATCTGGCTGTCTGAAGTTCCATTATTCTTGCAACATTGCCTCTTACACTGAGGAAGGATCAGGCTAGACGCTGAAATGACCAAAGTCAGAAGCATTACTGGAATACTTGGCTTTGAGCCAAAAAGTAGCTTCAATGAAGTAGTAACTATCATGTTGTTGAAAATAACAACTGCTGAAACAATTTATTCAGGTATTAGTGCCACATTAAATTAATTATCTGTATAACAGGGGTATTTATGATCATGATCTATGCAAACACCTGTATAAATATGAAAACAGTAAAGCAAAATCAATGCTGTTCAAAGGTTTTCCGATTTAAGTGCAACAAATACTTTAAAGTTTGAAAGCAATTGTGAGTCTAATTTAACACATCAGGGGCGGGATTCTCCGACCCCCCCGCCGGGACGGAGAATTGCCCGGGGGCGGCGTGATTCCCGCAGCTGCCAAATTCTCCGGTCGTGCGAGTCGGGGGCCGTTGGCAGCGCTCCCCCCGGCAATTCTCCGGCACGCGATGGGCTGAGTGGCCACCCGTTTTCGGTCGGTCCCGCCGGCGTATGTTACGACAGGTAGTTACCGGCGGGACCTGGCTCCGTGGGCGGCCTCCGGGATCCTCGGGGGAATGCGGGAGGACCTGGCCCCGGGGGGTGCCCCCATGGTGGCATGGCCTGCGATCGGAGCCCACCAATCCGCGGGCGGGCCTGTGCCAGGGGCATTCTACTCCTCCGCGCCGGCTGGTGTAACAGTCCACGATGGCCGGCGTGGAGATGAACCCCGCCCTGCGCATACGCTGGGATGACGCCAGCACACGCTGGCACTCCCGCGCATGCTGGCTGGCAGAGGCCCATTTGCGCCGGTTGGCATGGCGCCAAGCCCCTTCAGCGCCGGCCAGCGCAGCGCAAACCACTCCGGCGACAGCCTAGCCCCTGAAGGTGCGGAGGATTCCGCACCTTCGGGGCAGCCCGACGCCGGCGTGGTTCACGCCACTCCTTCCCGCCGGAGTTGCCCGCCCCGCCAGTTTCCGAAGAATCCCGCCCCAGAAAGTAGAAACCTTTTGGGCTGCGTTTTACAACTAGGCAATGGGTTGTCAACATTGTGACTGGAAGCAGCAGATGCGTCTTCTTGGGGAGAGTTTGGCCAGTTGCACACAATCTTCCTGCGGCCAGTCAATAGTAGTTGTGACGCGTGGGGCCGTCGACCATGGAGGAAGTAGAGGTGGGCAGACAGGAAGCAGGGGTGGCATCACATCATGCTGCAGCAGGTGCTGGCACCAAACTGAAATGGGTGCCAGCACTTTGTGCTAATGGGCACTTCCATGGGAAACCTGAGGGGAAATGGAAAGAGTCAGTAAGAATGGCAGAAGGAAAAGCCTGCATAGCCCCATGGTTCAGAGACTCTTCCTGTAGGCTCTTCCCTCAGGGACAGGAGGAGGATGCCAGATTGACTGACCAAGCAAACGTGGGCAAGGATTTAAGAGGCAATCAGCAACTGTGGGGTCATGCCCAGAATGTGGATCGAGTGCTGTAAACACATCAATGACCTTATTTAGTATGCCAAGGGAAATACACCGTAGCATTTCTCCCTTTGTGTCTTGTTTAAGATACTGCTAGAAGATACATTTGGTGGAGAGGGGAGTGATTACACAGTCAGTAGTAATGGGATCAGGCAGCAGCTTGTCTGGTCAGAGGCATGGCTGCCTTCCACCTACTATTGTTGATTCTAGAAAGATCCCTCGAGAGTGCCCCTCCCATGGCATGCTGTGCTGCTAACAGCATGGGTGTTGCACTCCTCATTGAGAGATTAACAATATTCATATTTCTACCTGCAGGCAAAGACCACCCATAACTTCAAGGAATGGGTTAAGACAGGTGGAGAGGTTTCATTCTTGGCAATTCTGATCCCCAGAGAGGAGGAGGTGTTAGAAGTGGCAGGGCGGCTGCTCCATTGCAGATGGCGAGAGAAGAACACAAACACAAGCGAATAATTGGCTGACTAAAGAGGCACATGGGACTTCAGGTGCACACAAGGCATAATACGCATGTGCACACTACTGTTCATATGCAGTTCTACATTAGGAATAGTTGGAAGGATGCAATGGAAAGTGCATGATACTTTAATCTATCTATTCTCTCATGCGGGGCCCCACACCCTCCTCCAACATATATACTCTCACATCAGTGGTTGTCCATTCACTCCTCGATTCCGGATCACAAGCTGGTGAGCACAGCACTGACACACCTGACTCACTGACAGAGGCTGCGACAGCTGAAGCCACTGATCTGTGATGGCCTGCCTGGTGACGTACAGTATTTGGAGACATTGCCGCTCAGATATCGAGAGATATCTGCATCTCAGACAGTTCAGCCTGTCAAATGACTGTTGGAAGCCATGGCGAGGCTGAGCTTCAGGCTGATAAAGTGCTTCTGGTGTCAACACGGCAATTCCTGCAGCTGCAGCGGAAGGTAAAATAACATCTGGTAGACCTGTCAGAGTCAAAGCACACCCACGTTCACACAACATAGGATCTGGGCCAATTGATGGGCATGCACTTGACTTTCTCCATTGGGAGATTGGCACCCTCATGGAGAGTCAGTTCTACCGGACCACTCAGTGGATGCAGAAGACACATGCCCACCTGTATGTCACTGCCTTCTCTCATGAGAATGTCGCTTTAAGAAATGTTTGGCTGCTCATGTTACTGCAGTGATGTCAGAGTGTGGGTGGAGCTGAGCTCTGGTTCTGCTTTTTGGTTTCACTTTGAGAAAAGCTTGGGTGTGTCTGTCTTTTTGGTTTCGTTTTCAGTGTGTTGCAGCTGAAGTCGGCCAAAGCAGCTGTACTGTTGATCTCTCTGCCATGAAGGACTATCTCTTGATCATTTGGTGAATTCAGAAATTTAAATGTTTTCAGTATTGAATGTAAACCCTGATGTGCTTCTGTTTAACCATTGTTAAGTTTTTTGGATGTTAAAAGGACAGCTTAAAGGATTACTTAATGTTGTATTCTTTGGGGGTTATTTTTGATTTAATGGTTGCTAAGATATTCACTGTTTGTTTCAAAAAGGTTAACTTGAGTTCATAGAATAAACATTGTTTTGCTTTAAAAAATAACTTTTCCCTTTCTGAAGTACCACACCTGTAGAGTGGGCCGTGTGCTCCCCATACCACAATCTATTAAAAGTTGTGGGTCAGGTGAACTCCATGATACACTTTGGGATTCTCTAAACCCTGGCCCATAACACTTCTTCTAGAGTCCCTGCAAGGTCCCTGCACAAGCATGCCTAGGAAGTGAGGAGGAACTGCTACCTCCCACATTGGACATGCTCTCAGGGTGCTCATGTTTCAGACAGCAGCTCCTCAGCCATTCTGCCTGTGATACAAGTGTCTCGAGTTTACGTGACGGAGGCTCAGCAATTACGTGAAGGTCAGCAATTTTTTCCACATCACATGAACACCTCAGCACCTCACGAATACAGACAAGATTTAAGAAGAGCACCTAGCTGTACTTGGGGTTCGCATGTGAATAGAATATCAAACTGTGTAGCCTTTGCATTTCTTGTGCTTTCTACTAAATGAATAATGTATTGCTGCTACATATTCTTCCACTCTTTTGCTGGCCTTTGCGACTTCAGTTATGCCCTGGATTCCTTAAAGGGCTGGTTGCCAGGCACCATGCTGTATTCAGCTGATGCTTCACCCTTTCTGCTGTACAGTTTGCACCTGGGTGCTGGAATGGTAAATGAAAGAGTTATCGAAAGTGAAGGTTTGTTGGTATCGATCCAACAGACGGTAAGGGTCATATGAAAAGTCTGTGTAGCTAGCCTGTCCCGAGCCTCCCTTGCACGTATCACACCATACCTTGCCTGTGGTTCCTGGGGCATCGTGTGGCCAGCAGTCTCCTCTACATCCTCATCATCGGAGGAGGTATCACAATCCACAATATCCTCACTGTTCAGCATCTCCCTGTCTAATGTGCCACGATGTAACAGTTTAAAGAACAAAGTTAAGAAAAATGAGGAATGAATGAGACAATGGAAAATAAGCTGAATGCCATGAAAAGCAGCTAGAAGATCTGAACAAGCCCAGTGAAGAATTGCATCAGGAGAATAAGAGATCATAGATCATAGAATTTACAGTGCAGGAGGTCATTTGGCCCATTGAGTCTGCACCAGCCCTTGGAATGAGCACCACACCCAAGTCCCTGTAACCCAGTAACCCCACCTAACCTTTTTGGACACTAAGCGCAATTTAGCATGGCCAATCCACCTAACCTGCACATCTTTGGACTGTGGGAGGAAACTGGAGCACCCGGTGGAAACCCACGCAGACACGGGGGGGAAAGTGCAGACTCCACACAGACGGTGACCTAAGCCGGAATCGAACCTGGAATCCTGGAGCTGAATAGCAACTGTGCTAACCACCGTGTTGCCGTGCTGCCCACAAAGAGATAAGAGATTGAAGAAGGAAGCCTGGCAATGAGGGACTAATGCAAGAGGTAAATGGGCAGCAGAATCAGCAATTCAGACAGAGAAAGAAACTGAGATTGGGTGTTAGAACAAGATTGCTGAAATGGTCACACGAATGGGTAAGCAGAAAGCCTGTATGAAAAAGCTCCATGCAAGACTCTATTTAGAACTGTACCTAGTTAAAGCCGAACAATAAAAGTGTTTATGTTTAAATACACAAGCCTCAATATCTCATCAATGAGCCATCACCACTGCAACAATAAAAACGCCATATTAAGTACATAATATGATGTGGTGTAATGTGAAACTTTGGTAGCAGATCAAGCTAGATCTGGAATTATTGTCTCTGAGACCGGACTCCTGTCATACCCAGTAGACATAGAGGGACGGATCGTTCCTAAACATGTGGATCACTTGAGGAATAGAGAGACACTCCAGCAGTCAGTGTTGCCATCAAGAAATGTTTCCGAACATGTAAACACCAAAGTCCCTGATCAACCTGATAGTGACATATAACTGATATCTCTGGGAAGCAAAGAGTAATGGGCCGGGATTCTCGGACCCTCCGCGCCACAATCGCGCCCGGCGCGGGGACGGAAAATGGGGTGTTGGACCCGCGACGCCTTTGCGCGATTCTCCAGAATCGCCGCCAGCCGAGCGCGCGTAGTTGACGCGGCGTCGGTGGGGGCCGTTGAAAAACGCGGCCCCCGCGGCGTTTCTCCATGGACGACTGGCCGAGTTCCCGCCGGCGTGGTTCACGTATGGCGCCACCCGGCTGGAGCTCGGAGTCGCGGCTGCGGTGGCCGTCCTTGTGGGGGTATCGATCACGGGGGGGGGGGTCCTGCAAGCCCCCTTAAAAATGGAAAATCACACTGGACTTTCTAGAAAAAAGTCCGGAGTGATTCGCGCCCATTTTCTCGTGGGCGTGGGGACATAGTCCCATTATTGGAGAATCCCACCCAGGAACGTCCTGTGCCAGAAGATGTACCCGTTACTGTAGTTCCTGTTCATGTCGATCCTGTGGAAGCATCTCAGAGTACAGAATTACGCTGCCTTACAAGAAACAGAATATCGCTCAAAGACTCGATTTATAATTGTCCAACTTGTATATAATGTTCAGATAGAGTTTAGGACTGAGTAACGTGGAATCATAGAAACTCTACTGTGCTGAAGGAGGTAATTTGGCCCATCGAGACTGCACCGACCCTGTGGAAGAGCACCCTACCTAGGCCCATTCCCCCACCCTATCCCCGTAACTCCACCTAGCCTGTACATCCCTGGATACTAAGGGGCAGATTTATTGCGGCTAATCTACCTAACCTGCACATCTTTGAACTGTGGGAAGAAACCCACACAGTCACAGGAGAACATGCAAACCCCGTACAATCACCCAAGAGCGGAATTAAATCTGGGGCCCTGGCACTGTGAGGCAGTGATGCTAACCACCGTACCACCGTGCCTGCTTAGTTATTGAAGATTGTATAAAGGGAGAGGGATATGGTGATTGTGGTGATTGTCCCTTTAAGGGCCATCTGGCTCGAGGGACCAATTGGGGCTGAGAGTGGGTAATTAGCCCAGGGGTTGGCGTCCTCTCTTGGACAGAAGACAACTAGAAGACATATAGGAGACATGTAGGGGACTGGGGCAGCCGATGGGTTTTACTAGGACAGCCGGTGGGGGGTGGGAGATAATGGGTAATGCAAGGCTGCTGGTCTCTGTTTTGCTTTTCTTACTGATAAATACCTGTTGTGTTTCTAAAGATGTCTGCAACATGCATCATTACAGGCAGCCTTCAGGAATATCAGGCAGTGACATGAAGACTCCAGGTTCAATGTCTTCCATTTCCGATAATCAGCCTTCCCCCAATACCACCTCTCATGCCAAGTCCTTTCCCAAATGACCCCCAAAATTCCAGACTTCGTATTTCCTATTGAAACTGAAATTCTTCTGTATTTTCAAATGAGTCTGTAGTTTTTCCATGAGTACCTGGTCATTCTATGCTGCCTCTGGCAGATTCATATATACCCAGAATACAACTTCAAACGGAAAGTCATACCAGGGACTAGATACGACACAAAGAAACACAGTAACTAGCTGTTCTACAGATTATAAGGCAGGTTTGTCACCAGAAGTGAATGGTGGTAGGTGTATGAGGAGGACAGGGAATCTAATAAGAATGAACTAAATGATTTAAAAAAAGATAAAATGAAGAGAAATCCAGTCAGCGCCTCCAAGTGTCTCTGTCATTTATAATCCATTAAATAATCTTGTTGATACCTCAATAATATCCTCAAAGTGTGTGCATACATTCTACAGGGGAAAGTTGTGAAAAACAACTGTACAAACAAGTACGTTTTTAATAACCTTGTAATTCAGCCAATGTGAATACTGACATAATGGTTTAAGTACAAAAAGTATATCCATTGCAGGAATACAAAAATTTGTTGGTGTGTTGGGCAGGGGCTTTGTGACATTTTTTTCTTGTGGAGGGGTTAAGGACAGGTCAGGCAAAGTTGATGAGGCAGAAAAATACAGGAGCATTAATTCCCAAAACGCGGCGGTAAAAGTGCAAAAAGGAGTATTTTTTATAGAACTGCTGCAAGCAAATTCAAAACATCGATGGTTCAACAATCTGCTGGGCAACAAAAAGGGCAGAACAAAATCAACACTTCAAAGCAAACATCTGCCGAATTTCGAACATTTCGCCACAATAATTGCAGCCTTCTCCTGAAGAATGACACAAAATGGCTTCAGTGAAAAAAACAATCTTCGAACTACTTGGTAAAATGTGTGACCTTAATTTTCAAATCTAAACACTTGATTTCTCTCCCCACTCCAACACGGACACAGACACACACAAATTCATTCCATGTACTATATCAGTAAAATATGATTTACTGTGGAGTAAAAACATTTTGCCTTGACACATTTTATTTTACTACTAGTGGCAGCCTTCTATCTGGTGAAATGATGGTTGTGCCGTGGTGGTCAACCTTGTGTTACACATCGCCTGGTGTGGATCAGGAACCCCACTCTGGTATGGCAGTCTCTGCTGCATTTGTGACAGAGGATGACACTGGCTGAGATGGTGCACGATTTGCTAGCCTATTTTCTCTGGGCCATTTTCTTAGCCAGCTGAACTTTTCACTTGTGCTCCAATCAGCTTCCAAACAGGTTGTGGCCATCAGAGTCTGTATAGATGTCAGTATCGATATCGTCCTTCTTCATTTCTCACTTGCAGGTGTCTCCGTAATGCAGGTATGGAAGCCCAAGAGGTTGTGACCCAGTAGCCAATTCGCTGTATAGATCATTTGATGAACATGGCCGAGCTGGTGCAGACCTCATTTGCTTAGCTGAGTGTATGTTAATGGAGTTAGTATGCCCCTGAACCTCTGAGTTGGTGACCTTCTCCTGCCAATAGGAAACGTCTGCGACAAGGAAGATGAAAACTGTTCAGCTTATTCTCCTGCCTATCATATGTTGTCCATGTCTCACCACTGGAGAGGAGTGTGCTGAGGATGTAGGATTGGTAGACTTGAAGGTTGGTGTTTTTAGTCTGGTTGCTGTTCTTCCACACTCTCTTAATCTGCTTGGGCATTACAGAGAAACGTATTCTGATGCATTTTTGATTTCAGCGTCAAATGGCAGATTGTTGCCGATTGTGCAGTCCAGATATGTGAAGCCATCAAAAACATCTGGGCCACATTGTCAATGCTGATAGATGGAAATATGGCAACATCCTGGACCATGCCATTTGTTTTCCTGATGCTGGCAGTCAAACCAGATAATTTACAGATGTCTGTCCATTTTCTGTGGCAGGTGTTTCTCAGTATGGAACATTAGTGCAGGATGTTCAGCATAGAGCAACTCTTTGATGAGGACTTGCCTTACCTATTGTGTTTGGTTGAACAGCCGACTGACAGTTCTGGTATGGCAGTAGACACTCTCTGTAGATGACCTGAAGGCTTATGACAGTAGGAAAACAAATCATTTCTTAGAAGTGTCAGTGCCAGAACACATTCCTGTTTGACCCCACTATGGATCCCAAAGGGTTCCGAGTTGCCCCGTGCAGCTGACCTTATCCATAATGTTGTCAAGGGAAGAGATCACTTGAGCAGCTTTGACGGGCAGCCGGTTTTCTCTAGCATCTTAAATAAATTGTCCCTGCTCACATGGTTGAATGTCTCAGTGAGATGAAATTCAAATGGTAACCAAGTGCTTTCAATTTCATTGCAGCTCCATCTGCACACTATCTGTCCATAATAATCCACCCGACAACTGATGAATACCCCAGGATTCCTTTCTTTCCAACTCATCCATCACTTGCCAATATTGTTTTGTAATGGGCGACAGTGCCGTCTGAGGTGGGTTAAGCCAAACTAATAGAATCTCTTCTTCTCCGAATGCGGTGCACTCCACTTTACACAGCTCACCCAGCGAAATGCAGCTGGTGCCAATAGCTGAGTAAATATCTATCCACTGGATTTATTATTTGCCCTGTAGAGTCATTGATGGTGTGATCCATAAACCCATCTAAATTTGGTTAGACTCAGATTTTCTGATTGATATAATTTGAATGCTGGTCGCAACACATAAAGTACATTGGGACATTTACGCAAATAGATTTTTGTAATAAGATATCTCCGATTTGGACACCTCTCTGTGCTCGGGAAACAACTTAAACTAAAGCGGTTTTTGCATTGGCACTGATTTAATTTGGAATCTACGAGACCAGCATCTGTGAGTCAGCAGCTGACATTTAGTCGATGAAATGCAGCTTCTTTATACTGGCAAACGAATTCTGGATTGAAGCGAAACTGGGTCTTTAGTCTGGTAGCATGCATACTACTCATCCACACTTGAAATGGCTGGTCACTGGGGTTGATTTTCCATGGGGAGTCACTTGCTTGTCCACCATAATTTTGGAGAGAGAGCTGCAGAAAATCTGGAACAACAGCAACATTGTGGTTTACGACCTTTTCCTCTGGGATGTCAGTGGCACTTCCACTGATGGATGAACTAGAGAGCCCCATGTTCTGTCTTCATCAATGATGATTGGCAAAGTTCCCTTCTCCCCTGTCCCACTCACCCTCCCCAGCCATTTGGTACTATTTCAGATCTCCAACCTAAGTTGTGTCCTTGCTGCTGCTGTACACTGCAGTTTTTGAATGTGGCTGTATGTTATGGGTGAGAAATTTCACAAACCACTAGCTCCTACCCACACAGTGGAGCGCAGTTCAAGCACTTTAATTCACGGCAGCAAAAAGAATTGGGTCGAATCTGCAAAGCAGCAGAGGGAGAGGTAGAGGCCCTGCAGAAGTATATCAGGTGTTGGGGATCAGTGGATGAACAAATAAAAGATAGGAGGGAGAAAAGGGTACTGCCATTAACTTGGGAGAAATGACAGTGCCAGGGCAAGTGGTGGGGAGTAGAACACCAGCATGAACTGTGTGTGTGTGTGTGTGGGGGGGGGGGGGGGGGGGGGGGGATGCTGGCAAAGGAAACTGCGGAAGCAGGAAGTTGGTGAACAGCAATTCCAGCACAGACTGGGGGAGAGTAGTCATGAATTTGGAAAAAAAGGAAAGGAGATGAATTGGATGGGGAAAAAAAGACTGCCAACGTGAGTTTGGGGAATTGGAGGAAATTCAGTCCCTCTGCGAACAGAGAGTGATCGAAAGGGGTGCAGTGAACTGGGCCCAGTTGGTGCAGCATATTTAGCCTGCACTATTGTGTGGGGACTTTGGAGAGGAGAAAGGCATTACTCAGATAATGTTTGAGGGAATATTGACTTCTTGAAAACTCTCATATACCAGGGGAAACAAAAAAAAAATCACAGGACAGGAATTTCCTTGAAACTGTTCCTGCTCGACTGCAGAAACTTTGCTGGATATATAGCAGAAACAATGCACCAAATAAGGAAATAACACCACAATTCACCCTCCCCAGAATATTACTCTTATTCTCTCCACACTTGTGTCTTTCATAAGGCTTTCAACTTGAGCTCATTTTACTTTGCCCTGCAATATAAGGGGCAGCATGGTAGCATAGTGGTTAGCACTATGGCTTCACAACGCCAAGTCCCAGGTTTGATTCCCGGCTTGGTCACTGTCTGTGTGGAGTCTGCACGTCCTCCCCGTGTCTGCGTGGGTTTCCTCCGGGTGCTTCGGTTTCCTCCCACAAGTCCCGAAAGACATGCTGTTAGGTAAATTTGGACATTCTGAATTCTCCCTCTGTGTACCCGAACAAGCGCCGGAATGTGGTGACCAGGGGCTTTTCACAGTAACTTCACTGCAATGTTAATGTAAGCCTACTTGTGACACTAAAGATTATTATTATATAAGTGAAGAAACATTGGGTATGCCACAGTTTTGGTTACAAGCCCATGTCCACTTCCTCTTTCAATGTAATTATTTGTTTTTAAATACAAAACCTTTTCTGGAATGCTTCAGCCTTTTTTGTAGCTGATGGTTGAGCTTTGACTAGTTTGTCGTATGATCTGTACGGCGCTTAGCAACAGAAATAGCCAGAGCTAACCCAGGGACAATGGTTTCCCAGAATTAAACTATGATAGCAAGAATATAAAATTTGTCAAAATTCTATTAGTTCAGTTGGATTGGCTCCTGCATACATAACATTAATTGAGAATATAAATTGTGAATAAAAGCTGAGAAAATGAAGAGAAAAAACTCAGACTTCTCTTAAAATAATTCTGGGCATTTTATTCTGGTCTCCAGTTCACTCAAAGAATAAGATTAAAGGAGGATTCATGTTTAATCGGGTTTCATTGAAAGGATCAAAATAACATCAATATCCAGGTTGAATCATAGAATCCCTACAGTGCAGAAGGAGGCTGTTGAGTCTGCACTGACCCTGTGAAAGAGGACTCGACCTAGACTCACTCTGTCGCCCTATCCCAATAACCCCTCAACTTAACCTACACATCTTTGGACACTAAGGGGCAATTTAGCATGGTCAATCCACTTCACCTGCACATCTTTAGACTGTGAGAGGAAACGGGAGTACCTGGAGAAAACCCACGCAGACAAGGGGAGAACGTACAAACATCACACCTCTTGTTGTTCTACAGGACACTGTGACAAAGATTACAAGTAGATCCAGTAAAATTGTGATCTTGGCATTCATTATATCTCGTGTGTTAAGATGTAGTTTATTGGCCCAGAATACGCGACGTATTGATGACCTCAAAACATTGCCTGAGGCCTGCTCCCAGATGCTCCGCCCCGACTGGCTGAGTTCCCGACGGCATTGGTCGCGTGTGGTCTCATCCGTCGGAAACTCGGCGTGGCAGCTGCGAACTCAGTCCAGCACGACCACAGTCTGGGGAGGGTTGATCCGCGGGCAGGGGGGACTTTATCGGGGACTGGGGGTACTGTGGGGGGGGGGGTGGATCAGAGCGGGCAAGCCGGCCAAAGGGGGGGGCACTATTTCATGGGCTGGATTCGCGAGGGGCCTCTGCCATGTGGTACAGCGTAGCCGCTGCTGGCCGCCACCGTGCGCATGCACGGCCACAGACCCGGCAATTCTCCAGCAGCTAGAACCGGGTGCTCTACACTGCCGGCATGCTGGCCCACAGCCAAACGGAGGATCGGTGGCTGTTTTACGCCAATTTCTCTGGCGTAAAACGTCACTGCTCCCACGCCGGTGTGGGGACAGCCTCAGGATCGGAGAATCCAGTCCACTAACTTTAATGTGCATGCCATTATTAGAGTGTAAATAACTCACCAATTTATGACAACGCAGACATGTGCTGTGAGGTGTGAACTGCTGTATGTTGCATGATGTGTGCTGCTCGGCTTGGCTAACCTCACAAAGGCAAGAGCTCGGCATGAATTTTGTAATACATTTCAAGAAATCTCTGCATTTAATGAGATTTATGTTCTTGCAATGCCACTCAATCTCAGAGGCCAAACAGTCAAGTCTTATTTCTGCAGGCAGTATATAGTTTCAATACGATTTTAATATTTGAATTTTCTCTAACAATCCTTTTGTCTCTTTTTTCTTCCTCTCAGTCTAACCTTTCTTGGTAGACTTAGTAGACCCATCGCATATAGTGGTGCATGAGGCGGACACATGCAAACACATGCTAATATTTGTTTTCCTTGGCTTGCTTTTCCTGGACCAAATCACTAGCCTGAATTGAGAGGCTACAGCTTGAGAGGTGACACCCGGCATCAAACATGGCTGGCCTGGATTCTTTCCAACACAAAAACGGGAAATACTGGCAATCTCAGCTGATCTGACAGTATCGGTGGAGAGCGAAAGGAAATAACATTTCGAGTCTGGATAATTCTGGTCTAAGCTTTGACAAAGAATCATCCAGACTCGAAACATTAGTTTCTTTCGCTCTCCACAGATACTGTCAGACCAGCTAAGATCGCCAGTATTTTCTGTTTCTGTTTCAGATTCCAGCATTTGCAGTAATTTGCTTTCCTGCTGCTATTGCCGACAAAAAGTGCATTCAAAAGTTGACGCTCAATCTATTCGGTCATGTTATGAATACATCTTATCATGGCCATCGAGTCCTAGAGTGGGACTTGAACCCAGGGGCTTGGATGGAAGGGATGCTACCCACTGTGCCACAAGACCAATCTTTTATCCTCATTCTCTATTTCTTTCTCTGTTTCTAATTTGATTCCATTTGCGCTATTTCATAGTTGTTCAGTTTGTTTCCCTACCCTTCAATCTTGCTCTTTAAGGAGGTAGACAAGCTCTTAGGTATGTCTTTCACTGGTGTCTCAGGCACCTTGTCAACACTTCCAGCAATTTATGGTGCATAGATTGTGTGAGTTGAAGGTACCAGCAAATTGTGGCTATTATTTATCAGTATGTAGACCGCAATGTGAGTCTAATTTCATTTCTACAGCAATTATTTGCTATAACTCTAGCAAGAAGAGAAGAACCTAAAACACATGCATCACTTGATGAACAGATTCATCACACCTATTAAAATAAACTTACAGTGAGACAGAAAAATTATAATATGTGAGTTAATCTAAGTTGCTCACATTTGTTTTACTGTACATTATTGTCTCGCTCATCTGCACTATCAAATTGGCTATGAAGGTCAGATTAAACTGCTGAAATTAAAATGTATAGCTTGTTTAATTTTGCCTGACAAAGTGATCTCAGGACACATTTAGATCATAAAGCTGCATAATGAATACCCACACCTTAATGTGATAAACATCCACACTTGCATACTTTAGAAAGGATGTGATAATTAATCTTCCCATATCAACAGCTGCACAGTCACACAACTTACTATGCTATTTCTGATACACCACAAAAAAATCCTTACTTAAAGGTACTCTGCACCGTTCGTTAGGAAGCCATTAAACAAAATAACCATATTGCTCTGATTTGTGCTCATCAAGTATCAATTGCACATTCAAAAAACAAATTGATGCATTTTGTAAGTTCTTATCCATGCACCTCAATATTAGCAAAGGCATGCTATCATCTGGTACAGATTTTAATGTTTTGCAAATGCCACTTTTGGACAAAGAACTGTTTCAACAGTGTCTTATACAGCCCCATGGATGTTAAATTCAGCTCATGTTTGGTGTTGAAAAGTTTTTTTGAACTTCGAAGATTGAGTAGAGAAACACAAGAAAAAATCATTGAAGTTTCTATAATGAAACATTGAACCAAGTACTACTGAGGTGTGGCAGCTTACAGTGTATACTATTGTTGTCAGGTACAAACAATAATCACAAAAGTTAATGGGATGTTGACCGGATACAGTCTGGGACCTTCATCAATGACTTGACAAATGGTCTACTTTCTTAATCAATGAGCTTAAAGGACTGAAAAATATACAGAAGAGGAACTGAGAAAGAGAGTGAATTAGAGTCAAATGAGTTACAGAAAGAGAAATAAAAGGAGGCTAAAAAAAAATGTGATTAAGAGGGAAAGAACAAAAACTAGATAGAAAAGAAAATTAAGAAAATATGTTTTTAAAGTCTCTAGTAATAATGTACGATAAGCAGAAATCAGGTAGAACAGTTTAAACTGTTCCCTTTCTGGGCCAGAGAAGCTGTGGTCATTAGCAATTATCACATCATTAAAAAGACACACATCATTAGATTGCAATCTTAACCGTGAGTCTAATGGACAGTTATTGTGTGAATCCAGCATGTTTCTCAGGAAGAGATGCCCTTTATATTGATGATTGTTCTGGAGATTTGCCACTCATGGTTTATCTTGTAATTCCCTAAATCTGCTGGATCATGTGAACATTGGGTAGAGCCATGAAGAAACATCCTCCTGATCAGGTGGAGGCTCAAACAGCACATTAAGGGTCTTCAACGAGAGACGGTACTAGACACGACATTGGGTGTACCACCCAAGCACCAGTTACCTGGACAAAGGGACAGTGCTGAAGGAAGATGCGCCAACCAGTCAGATGGCCAACTGCGGCCCATTGCAGTCTATATCCTGATGGACAATGGCATCTCACAGTTGCCAGCTCTTTGTGCTGTCAGGCAGGTGATGAATGGTCTACTCCAGACAGTGGGGATTGCATCTGCTTAGACAGGCTGGTGCAGGCACAGAGGACATTGGGATTTTCCACCATTGATGGATTACCCCAGGTCCAGGGGAACACTGATTATAACTGTATAGCCATCAGGGCACCAACGGAATAGTGAGCCAAATTGCTCAACAGCAAAGAATTTTACTCTTTGGATGTGCAGATGGTCAGTGATCACAAGAAGCACATCCAGCAGAACAGTGCTCAGATTTCAGCATTTCTCATGATTCCTTCAACTTTATAAGGCTTATCCCCTGAAAATATGGATCCTGATGCTTGTCCATAGCCCAGACACAGAGGCAGAGAGGTGCGATAGTCAGAGCCATCTCCGAACAAAACTTGCATTGAGCAGACAATCGGCACATTGAATATATGCTTCCGTTGCCTTGACCAGGTCGGTGGTGCCCTACAATGTCCACCAGCCAGGATGTCCCATGTTATGCTTTTCATGCTGTCCATTCCATGATATGACTATTCAAAGAGTCCTTAGGCTGGATGAAAAAGAGCGAATGATGCACCACTCTTACATGGATGATGAATGTTGGTGCGCTGCTCTAGCACACACTCAGCGTGGTGCTGCATGTAGCTTTCTATGGTGGTGACCACTCGCTCAATGGAAGAACTCATGCGTTCAAATTCCTGATCCATGATGGAGCACATGCACTGCATGGATTCCTGCATTTGGCTGCCCAGGGCACCTAAATGCATTGGGGGGAGGGGCTCTGACAATTGAACTTATCTGCCTCTGCTGCTTCAGAAAGACAACCCTTGTCTATAATATCCGAGACCCTGTATCTTCATTCAATGATGCATGGCAGAGTCAGACCTCTGCCTTGCGAAGGAGACTTCCAATAGCTGATTCTGCCTCTCATTATTCCTCCAGCTTACTGGTGGTGTGAAGCTCACCCAATTCTCCCTGCTCTAATCTTGTATTGTGCTCCTCCTGAGGTGAATGTGTCCACACTGGTGCATGGTGTGAAGGTAGAATGCAATACTGTTGGTTCTGCTGAGCCCCTCCTCCCCCAGGAAGCCGTAGCCAATTGCATAGACTCTCTCTCTGTGATCCAGGCTTCAAGGCTTTGTGGGAAAGAGAAGGATTGAAGGTGCTCTTGTCCGGCAGCTGAGAATGTTGGACAACTCAACAGATACATTAGCAAAACTAAGTCCATTCTCATATCAGTCTAAAAGCCAATGCAACCATTGGGCAGCAATCTTCTCCATGCCCATCACCTGAGGATAGAGCGATCAAATGACCTTTCTCTGCTCGACAGCACTGGTTCAAGAGACTCACTGCCACCTTTGCTATGGCAACTCAGCATGGGCAATAAATGCACTTGCCAGTGATGCCCACATCTGGTGAAAATGTAATAAAAAAGATTGAATTTGTCCCACTGATTTTGACTGAATACCCAGAGAGAAATGTTTCCTTACACTGTGAAGCTTGGATAAGTACTAATGAATCATATCGTCCCTCTGTTCCCTTTCATTTGGGAATAGTAACTAAGGGTTCAAATGGAGATTCAGTCTAACATCAAAGTCTGACTTCAAGCATAACCATCACAACAAAATGGAGAAATATGAAGCTCAATAACTGGTATTTTTGATTCTGTCTCATAAACAAGCTAAAATGGGATCAGACACACAAGGCAGATGTTGGCACAAATACATAAAACCTTAACTCAGAAATAATATCCAAAGATGTGCAGGTTAGGTGGATTGGCCATGATAAATTGCTCTTAGTGTCCAAAATTGTCCTTAGCGTTGGGTGGGGTTACTGGGTTAGGGGGATAGGGTGGAGGTGTTGACCTTGGGTAGGGTGCTCTTTCCAAGAGGCAATGCAGACTCGATGGGCCGAATGGCCTCCTTCTGCACTGTAAATTCTATAATTCTATGAAGTAGAAAAATACAGAGGAAAATGGACATCTTAAGAAAGCTCTTTTTTTAAGCACACAGAGGTGCTATTGTCAGCTGTAGCAAGATTGTAAGTAGGGCAATTTGCACACTTTACTTTTTTTTCCCCTTAACGTTATTATCAAATCACTGCAGGCAGTCTTCAACAGCTTTCTGGTTTACTAGCAGAGATGGTTTGCCTAATTATGCCACACACTGACAAACAGCGTGACAGAAAGGGCAAATACACTGACAACCAAAGCTTAAATGACCTATCCATACCACCCACTGGTGTATAGCATCGACAGTGAGATGTTGTCAGGTAAGAGGAGAAAACTTCAAGTCATTTCAATGAAAGATACTTACTCACTGGCAGTCATTTTATAGTGTTTTTCTATACATATCCCCCTTTAAGCCAGAAATTAACAAAAGGATTCTTTCAACATCTCTGAAAGGGCAATGAAGGGAAAGAAAGAGAGAAAAGAAGCGCGAGTAATTAAGGTGCTAATAGGGTTGTGCATTATGAGGTTCTGACTTGCAAGTTTGACACAGGCTCAAAACACGCCGATGTTGCTATCACATTATGCTGACAATGCTGCCAGCTCAATATTGTTAAAGGCAGTGGTGAAAATTGTGAGATTCCTAATTTTTACAGAATGCATGTTTACTGGAAGCTTCCGAAGTGTGATGTTTTGATAAAACCTGATCTGTTAGGTTTAAACTTCTGACTCTTGGCAAAAATGTTGTTTCCAGGTGAAATAATGACAGACATAGGTCCATGTCCTAAGATGTCCCAAAGGGTTTGATGGCTAGTAACATACTTTTGAAGTATTTCCATAGTTAATCATGTTTACCGCAATCTATTTATGACAATAAATTATTTTATCTTGATACAGCATACTTCACGGGTTGGATTCTCCGCACCCCGACACCGAAATTGCATTCGGTGACGGGGTGGAGAGTCTGTTTTTCTGCCCGAAATCGGGACCGGCGACGGTTTCACTATTCTCCCGCCCCCCCCCCCCCGGAAATCACGATTCTTCAACCCCCCCCGGAAAGGCGGCGCACTCGGGGAGTACGCATTGCTGAGTATCCACCACCTCAGGCCATTGCCTGAGGCCTGACCCGTTATTCTCTGTCCCCGATTGGCCGAATTCCCGATGGCGTGGTTCTAATATGGTCCTGCCGTTCAGGAATCTCATGTGGCAGCTGCGGACTAAGTCCGGGTGCTCCACAGTCGGGGGAGGACCAATTGGAGGGCAGGGGGGGGGCTTCATTCGGGACTGGGGGCTATGTGTGTGGGCAGTTTGGGTCGTGCGAGCGGCCGATGCGGGGCGCTATTTCGGCGGCCCAGGTCCGCTGAGTCTGCCATGGAGCATGGCACCACCGCTGGAGGCTGCTGCCATGCGCATGCGCGGCCTCTGACCCGGAAGTGCGGGGGACCATATCGGCTGCTGGAAATGCGAGCTCCACGACAGCTGCAAGGCTGTGAATCTGTGGCCTTTTGGAGCCAGTTTTCCTGGCGAAAAAGACCAGTGTTTTCACGACGGCGTGGCAACATAGACCCAAAAACGGAGAATACACCCCCACTTCTCCATCACTCCATGGAACAGCTCGATTTACATTGGGTTGGGTCCAGTATCCTGGTGAACTGAATAACTAGGACAGTAAACAAGGCATTAAACTAGTAAAAGGGTTGATGGGAGGATTCAGGAAAGGGTAAACTTAGGGGTGGATTCTCTGCTGCACACCGGCGGAAATGGGGGATGGGGGCTAGATTCTCCGATTTTGAGACTAAGCCCTGTCATAATATGCACCCATGCACATCATGAGGTAAAAGCAGGCAGTGACAGACACCCAGATGAGCCAATCAACATACAGAACAGAACACGACCAATCACCAGACAGAACACCAGAGGGGGGCTTCCAACTATAAAACACACAAGGCATCTGCACTCTGCCTCTTTCCACTGGTGACAACTGTAGTGATAGTCAGGGTGTACAAATCATTCAACACCTTCTACACGTGGATGAGAGCTAGCCTGGTCTAGATCGTTAGAGTTTGTTTACTTAGAGTAGTTGAGAGTCAACCCACAAGCAGCTGTGTGCTTCGCTACTGAAGTTCAATAAATCTAATTGAGCCAACGCCTATGTTTGGTGTATGCTTTATTGTTTATCTGCATCAGGATGAATAACACAACATGATACCAGGAGTCGCTACTGCTTCTGAGTAATTTACCTTCAAAAATTCACTGACACATTCGCATGGTGGCCGTTTCCGGGCCAGCTCCGCACAGCATGTCGTAGCGACACAGCGGACCCGCGCAGAAGAAGGTAGGCCCACCCCCCCTCAGATCACCGTCATTCAAAGAAGGTTATCAATGGAACTTAAGTCTGAAGGCTACATTAGGTGTTGCTGTTTCAATGGAGTTGTGCCAAAGGAGGCTTCTCAGCTTGGAGCACGTGCGAGGATCCATAAACTGGCTGCTGGTCAGAAGTCTACCCAGCAACAGTTATATCATCACTGCAAAAATGGACCATTCACAGGCTGATTGCTGGAGCAAGGACAACCAATGTCAATTGTGGCAGAACTGACCACACAGCAAGAGCTTGTTGCAGTAAAATAACTTCTCCAAAGAAAAAAACTCAAAGATAGACACAGATGTTATTCAAAGGAAGAAACAAGCCAAATTCAACTGAGAAAATTCATAATGTGGAAGAAAAGAATAACACCCACAATGAAACTAAAACAATTCTTTCCAATGAAGAATTAAAGTTGAATGTGCAGGTTGGTCACATCACTTTTGGGTCATGCCAAAGTTGAACAGGCAACCTATTAAAATGGAGGTTGATACGGGGGCTGCCACCGCCTGAATTCCTGAGACCAGGAGCAAAATTCTCCATCCCGCCCCGCCACATTTCTGCCCCGACCCGCCGGCGGGATGCTCCGTTACACCGGCCGGTCAATGGGGTTTCCCATTGTGGGGCAGCCCCACGCCGTCGGGAAACCCCCGGGCGCCGGCAAAACGGAGACTCCCGCCGGCGGAGAATGACGCCCCAGATCTGAACAGAAACTTGACCATTTACTTTTAAACCAAGCAGATATGATCTTGAGAACGTATACTGAGGAAATAGTACCATTGAGAGATTACATTATAGTCATGGTTGACCAACAGGGTCAAACCACAGAGTTACAACTCTACATTGTGCAAGGTTGTTTCCCAGCTCACTTTGGTCGCTCCTGCCTGGAAAAGATTTAAAAGAATTGGATTCAAAGTCAGACTTACAGACCACAATAAAAAATACAGCAGTGTTTTTGAAGAGATACTGGGGCCCATGAAAGGTGTACAAGTGTCCCTGAAGATTAAGGAAAACGATAGGCCGAAATGTCTCAAGGCTAGAACTGTACCCTATGCGGGCAGCATGGTAGCATTGTGGATAGCACAATTGCTTCACAGCTCCAGGGTCCCAGGTTCGATTCCCCGCTGGGTCACTGCCTGTGTGGAGTCTGCACGTTCTCCCCGTGTGTGCGTGGGTTTCCTCCGGGTGCTCCGGTTTCTTCCCACAGTCCAAAGATGTGCAGGTTAGGTGGATTGGCCATGATAAATTGCCCTTAGTGTCCAATATTGCCCTTAGTGTTGGGTGAGGTTACTGGGTTATGGGGTAGAATGGAGGTGTTGACCTTGGGTAGGGTGCTCTTTCCAAGAGCCGGTGCAGACTCGATGGGCCGAATGGCCTCCTTCTGCACTGTAAATTCTATGAAATTCTATGAAATAGGTCTGAAGGTTGAAGCAAAACTACTGAGGCCTGTGGAAACAGGAGTCTTGGAACCCATCATTACCAGTGGCTGGGCAACCCATATTGTACCTGCCATGAAACAGGATGATAGAATTCTTATCTGTGGACATTTTAAAACAACAATCCAGTACCACGTGTGGATCATCGATTGAAGATTTGTTCCCAGGCCGAGTAGGAGGCCAGATGTTAAGCAAGATTGACCTATCGCAGGTCTACGACAAATGAATGTGGCAGTTGAATCTCAACATCTGCTCACGATCATCACTCATAAAGGCCTATTCTGCTACAAAAGATGTCCTTTTGGAATACCATCAGCACCACCTTCATTTCACCACTCAATGGATCAGCTCCTTAGCGGCTTGCAGGGGTATAGTGTTACCTAGATGATCTATTGATCACCGGCACAAATGATAAAGAACATTTACAGCACTTAGAAGCTACACTGAAATTATTCAAATGCATGGGGCGGAATTCTCTGAAAATGGGGCTGTGTCCCCCACGCCCACAAGAAAACGGGCGCGAATCATTCTGGACTTTTTCTAGAAAGTTCAGAGTGATTCTCCGTTTTGAAGGGGGCTAGCAGGGCCCCGGAGTAGTCCACGCAGTTCCGGCTGCTGATACGGGGCCCTGCACTTCCGGCCGCGGGCCCGCGCATGTGCGCGGTGGCCACCTCCGGCGGCGACCCCGCGCAACATGGCGGACCCACACAGCAAGCCGTCCCAACAATATAGGTCCCCCCTCTCACTGGGTCCGCAGCCACCGCTCCGAGCTCCCGCCGGGTGGAACCATGAGTGAACCACGCCAGCGGGAACTCGGACAGCTGCCGGCTGAGAATCGCCGCGAGGGCCTCTTTCAATGGCCCCGGACTGGTGCTGCGTCGACCACGCGCGCGCGCGCGCCTTGCGGCGATTCTCCAGTCCGTGGAGAATCATGGGAAGGCGTCGGACCCGATCGTGGGTCTGACGCCCCATTCTCTGCCCCCGTGCTGAGTGAGATTTCGGCACGGAGGCTCGGAGAATCCCGCCCATGGATTTCGTGACAGGAAAGATAAATGTGACTTCTTCCAGATATTCATCCAATATCTTGGACACGTAATTGACAGTAAGGGTCTGCACAAAACAGATAAAAATAATGGAAACCATTATGGACACTCCAAGACCAACAAAAGTTATTGAACTCCTAAGGTTAATCAACCACTATGGAAAATATGTGCAGAATCTGGCAGCCTTATTGAAACTCAAACATACATTGTTGTGTGTAAAAAGGCATGGAAATGGACACCAGAATGTGAAAAAGCGTATCAATCTGCAAAAGAGGCACTGAAAAAGTCAAAAGTGTTTGTACATTTTAACCTGAAGTTACCATCACAACTTGCCTGTGATGCTTCACCGTATGGTGTTGGAGTGGTGGTGCCATATCTACCACCTTCAGGAGAAGAAATAAATGGAATTTGCATTCTGTACGTTAACAAGTACAGAATCTAACTATGCTCAGTTGGAGAAGGAGGCACTGAGTATCATATTTGGTGTATGGAAATTACACCAAGACCTGTGTGGTTATCATTTCACTTTGCTGACGGAACACAGGCCTTTAACAGGTATTTATGGGCCACACAACAGTATCCCTGCGTTGTCTGCAAGTAGGGTCCAATAATAGTTGTTACTCCGATCGGCATATTTGTACGAAATGCTTACCTTTTTCAGCTGCTCAGATACCAGCTATTCATGATAATATTTTTTACTGCTTGCAGATTGAGAACGTTCCAGTGACTGCAGCTCAAGTCCAAAGACATACCAGCAACGATCCCATGAAGGGGAAGGTACTGGAAATTGTATTAAAGGGGAGGATAGCAGTTACACAAAGGAAATCTTTGTGCTATTGGGAAGAAGCAAAAAGATTAAATTGATCCATTTGCATCTTAATGGGCTGGGCACCAAATTCTCCAAACCCACGTCAATCTCCGGTTCTCTGAGTCGGGATTCACACGGGTGAGAATTGGTACAGGTATTTCCCAGCATGGCCCTGATGCGGTGGGCCAAGGGGTAACTCTTTAAAAGAGTTGTCCCCAAAGTCCTTCAAAGGGCTACCCTCAAATTCAGAAGGTAAATCCTGCTCACCGCAACACCCAGAAGACCCCACCCCCACCGCTACCCCCACCAGAGACCACCCTGAGAGACCCTCATAAAAGATCCCCATAAGAGAGAGCCACGCCAGAAATCCCCCATAAGAGAAACCCCTGCCTGGAAGCACCCATTACAAAGATGCCTACCTTGAAGCTCCCAATAACAGAGACTACTGCCAGGAAGCCCTCCACTAGAAAGACCCCAGCCTGGAAGCTAGAGAGCAGCCCAAACAGAGAAAGTGAAAAAGAAAATCACTGCTTTAAAATTTACCTGTGCAATACACCTGCTGGTTCAGGTAGCGGAAGCAATACCTGTAAATCCCTAGAAAGAGAAAACCACATCAGTTGGGTTTAAACCCCCTCAGACCTTTGATTTGCAATGCTCTCATTCATGTCAATGTGAAATTGATTTTCCCTTCACGCTTGAGTGGATTTCATGTAGTCAGCTGTGAAACTAGCCATAACATTTATAAACATCTAGCTTTGATTGACAACTCTTGGACCACATCAAAGATAGTTAAGTGCTCTCACTTCTTCTTTTTCTCTGCAGAAAACAGGAGTCTCTTTTACGGGAGAGAATGCCTCACAATCTCTGCCATTCAGAAATTTGCATGGCAAGGGATAAGTGAATCATCTCTGGATTTGTGTTCAAAATGCGATTGCAAATCAGTGGCGATTCGTCTCCCAAACAGAGAATTCTGGCCCCGATTTATTTTGTACTGTTACTCTAAAGATACAACAGAAAGCCATTTAGTTAGATCTGAAACTCAGTCTGAGCTTAGATCCTTTATCTTCACTGTGTTTATTTTTATGAATAGGTTGGCCCCAACTCATTTTACGTTTTGCCTATCTCTTCTAAAACTTCAAAGTATTCTGGAATTATTTTTCCGAACCTTAAACAAAGCAAACTATGGAGGTACGAGGGGGAAGTTGCCGATGACAGTGGGAAAGCAATGGCGATTCATTTAAAGAATTATTTTGTCAATAAATAGACATCTATTTGAGGCATAAAAAGCTCACAGAAAAAAAGGTGCCTGATTGTGAGTGAAAAGAGGAGTTAAAGATAGTGTTAAATCAAAGGAAGCGGCTTAGAACATTGCTGAAAATAATAGCACGCTTGAGGATTGGGAGCAATTTAGTATTCAGCAAAAGAGGACCAAGAAATTGATAAGGGAAGAGAAAAGAACAGATGAGATTAGACTAGAGCCAGGAACATAAAAACAGATCGTAAATGTTTCTACAGGTATCTAAATAGGAAGAGATTGGTGATAGTAAATGTGGACCCATTAGAAGCAGAGACAAGTGTAATTCTGATGATGAGTAAGAAAAAGGAAAAATATATTAAACAAATACTTTGCATGTATCTTCATGATAGACAAAAATAAATATTTGAATTAATGGGGAATCAGAGATCTAGCAACAATGATGAACTTAAAGTCATGAATAGAAGGAATAGTACTGAAGCAATTAACGCGACCTAGCGGTCAAACTTCTCTCATCCTTATGACTTGCATCCCAGTATATTGAAAGAGATGACTGCAGAAAGATTGTGGTGCATTGGTTTGGATCCCCTAGAGTTCACTAGATCCTAGAATAGCTTCCAAGCATTGCCAGCTAATAAACATCAGCCCACTATTTAAGAAAGTGGAAAAAGAGTAAATGAGGATAGATAGGCCAGTTAGCCTAACAGCAGCAATAGGTTAAATGCTAGAATCTATCATCAGGATAACAGGGTACACACAATGCCACAATCTGATTAAGCAAAGTCAACATAGAAGGTTCAATACTCCTGCTTTTCCTGACTCCACACCAAGAGAAGTTACTGTTTGGTTGCAGGCCTGCAGTGCTCTATTTAAGTACTGTTGGTTAGGCTGCAGAAGAACCAAATAAACTGAATGATACCTACGTTTTTCATACACAGTGAATGGCTAAACAGAGCATATCCTATGCAAAGAGCCTAATGCCTATTTCAGGCATCTGCACAGGACACCAACACATTGCCTGAGCTAATGGGGCATTTGACATATTTTAGAAACCATTCAGGGGCAGAACATAACACCGTTTAGTGCTTTAAAAAAAATAAAAATTTAGAGTACCTAATTATTTTTTTTCTCCAGTTAAGGGGCGATTTAGCGTGACCAATCCACCTAACTTGCACATCTTTGGGTTGTGGGGCTGAAACCCACACAGACACGGGGAGAATGTGCAAACTCCACTCGACAGTGACCCAGGTACGGGATTCGAACCCGGGCCTCAATGCCATAAGTGGCTAACCACTGTGCCACATGCCACCCCTCCGTTTCGTGCTTTTTGACACCGCAATGCGCCCAAATATCGGCATAATGAGGTCCACTTCACCTTAATCGCCTTGGACATAAAATGGAACCGATTTCTGAATCTGTTGATTTTGTTTATGGAAAATAAATTGTGTTAGCTTTCACGTTACCCTGGGTGGAATCTTCTTGCCCATCCCAGTGCCAGGGTTTTCTGGTCCCGCCAAAGACGATGCCCCCACGTGATGGTTTCCCAGCGGTGGAACGGGCAAATCATGCACAATGTCATGAACAGCGGTTGGACCGGATGATCCTGCCTGTGGCCAATGGTGAATCACCCTGGCCCCTGGTAAAAACTGCTGCTGGGGGTGGGCTGTGGAGGGGGGGGGGGGCGGCGGTGTGCTGGAAAACATTCATTGGTGGCTTCCATCTAGTTGAGACAAATGTCCATGAGTGGTTAGGATCTAAAATGCATTGTCTGAGAGTGCAGTGACGGCAAATTCAGTCATGGTCTTCAAAACAGAATTGGATAATTAGCTGAATAGAAAAATTCCCAGGGCGACTGGAAAATGGCAGTAAAGTGGGACTTGTTCGTGCAAGGAACCGGCATAGACACAATGTCAAAACCAGCCCCGTGCTGTCTGTGATTCTATATTCCAATGGATAAAAACATTTTCTCAGTGTATCAATTTCCAGGTTATGCTAATCAACAAAGCAACTGGCATTGTCATCGCCTTGCAAATGAGGCCAGTATGACCGTCTCTCTCCCAGTCTGTCTAATGTGAGCAAGGTAGCAGAATGAGAGCATGAACCCAATTGCACCACACAACATTGCAAAAACTGTTCATAACATATACCATTAAATTGACATTAGGGGACATTTATTAAAAATAGGAATTGATAGAAAATATGTTTAAAAATGCCTAACCTGCTGTGGAACGATAAAAACAAAAGCAATACAATTATTTATAAGCTCTTCACATAACTAGGTTATAACTTTTACATCAATTTGGGAGAAAATGTGAAAAAGGAGCCTTGCCCAGTCCATTTAAGCCAGGAACAGTGAAGTGAAAGGAAATGCCTTATTGGTATGCAGTGTTACCAATTATCTGACAAAGCCAGAGCCCATTTACAACTAATAAGAAATAAGAAGACAAAATTAAATCTGCTGTGTGAACTCAGCATTTACATATTTATTACACAGAAATGCTAATGAGGCTAATAAGAAATTCCAGCACTAATTTAAAAATCGAGGACATATCAAATGACACAACTGGCTTCAGAAAGAAAGTACACATTGTGCGTCAAGTAAACATGGGGTGCGATTCAGTAGATTTTTAAAAAAGTATTTTTTATTCTCCCCCTTTTTTTACATTTTCTCCCAAATTTACACCCACCAACAATAAACAATAATCAGTAACAAATATGTCAATCCCCATATCAATAACAACGATCCCATCCTCCCACCAAACCCCAAACATTAGCCCGCATGTTCACACAAACAAATGACAAAAAGGAATTAGGGATCACCCATAGTCGCAATTCACACACACAACCCCCCTCCCCCCAACCCTCCCACCGATCCGCCCCAACTAATGTTCGATGTTATCCAGTTCTTGAAAGTGCACAATGAATAATGGCCATGAATTGTAGAACCCCTCCGTCCTTCCCCTCAGTTCAAATTTAACCTTCTCAAGAGTCAAGAATTCCAACAGGACCCCCCACCACGCCAGGGCACAGGGTGGAGAGGTGCTCTCCAACCCATCAGGATCTGCCTTTGTGTGATCAACGAGGCGAAGGCTACAACATCTGCCTCCGCACCCGTTTCCAAACCTGGCTGGTCCGACACCCCGAATATGGCCTCCCGGGGGCCAGGGTCCAGTTTCACGTGCACCACTTTAGAAATTACCCTAAAAACCTCCTTCCAGTAATCCTCTAGCTTTGGACAGGACCAAAACATATGAACGTGATTAGCGGGGGCCCCCCCGCAACGTTCACACACATCTTCCACTCCCTCAAAGAATTGACTCATCCTCGACCTCGTGAGGTGTGCTCTGTATACTACCCTCAGCTGTATCAGCCCCAACCTTGCGCACAAGGTGGAGGCACCTCACACCAGAACCCCGCCTCTGTATCCTCTCCCAACTCTTCCTCCCACTTTGCTTTGATCCCTTCCAGTGGTGCCTTCTCTGTCATGATATTCAAACACACACATCATGATAGACACACCAACAGACAAATCAGAACACACAACACCACAACCAATCACAGACAAAGACAGGGACAGTATAAAAGGGCAAACACGACACCTGGTGGGCAGTAGATCTGGGGACAAGGACAACGACAAGACCTGTTTTAACATCACAGACAGGGAGTCCCCACTTGCAGAGTATCAAGACAAAACTGTAGATAGTAAGTTTGAATAAAACAGCGTTGCACCAAACACAACTGTGTTGGCTCATCTGTGTGTCAGAACGCCAAACACCACATGGTACAGGAGTGGATCGATACCTGCCGACTAACCTGCCATTCTGGACATGGACCTCACCAATAAACCGCAGCCGTTGCAAGTCGCGGGGAACCTTGGTACCAATTGGAAGCTCTTCAAGCAGCGATTCGACCTGTACATCCGAGCCAACGAGAAACAGAGCGCCTCGGACGAAACAAAGATTGCAATGCTCCTCTCCTACGCAGGTCAGCACGCCATCGATGTCTTCAACTCACTGGTATTCGAAGAAGGCGAAAACCAATCCAAGTATGACACAGTCATCCTCAAGCTAGACCAGCACTTTAATGTTGAAGTGAATGAAAGTTTTGAAAGATGTACAGTTCTGGTCGCCTCATTTTAGGAAGGATGTGGAAGCTTTGGAAAAGGTGCAAAGAAGATTTACCAGGATGTTGCCTGGAATGGAGAGTAGGTCTTACGAGGAAAGGTTGAGGGTGCTAGGCCTTTTCTCATTAGAACGGAGAAGGATGAGGGGCGACTTGATAGAGGTTTATAAGATGATCAGGGGAATAGATAGAGTAGACAGTCAGAGACTTTCTCCCCGGGTGGAACAAACCATTACAAGGGGACATAAATTTAAGGTGAAAGGTGGAAGATATAGGAGGGATATCAGAGGTAGGTTCTTTACCCAGAGAGTAGTGGGGGCATGGAATGCACTGCCTGTGGAAGTAGTTGAGTCGGAAACATTAGGGACCTTCAAGCAGCTATTGGATAGGTACATGGATTACGGTAAAATTATATAGTGTAGATTTATTTGTTCTTAAGGGCAGCACGGTAGCATTGTGGATAGCACAATTGCTTCACAGCTCCAGGGTCCCAGGTTCGATTCCGGCTTGGGTCACTGTCTGTGCGGAGTCTGCACGTCCCCCCCGTGTCTGCGTGGGTTTCCTCCGGGTGCTCCGGTTTCCTCCCACAGTCCAAAGATGTGCAGGTTAGGTGAATTGGCCAATGATAAATTGCCCTTAATGTCCAAAATTGCCCTTGGTGTTGGGTGGAGGTGTTGAGTTTGGGTAGGGTGCTCTTTCCAAGAGCTGGTGCAGACTCAAAAAGCCGAATGGCCTCCTTCTGCACAGTAAATTCAATGATAATCTATGATTAATCTAGGACAAAGGTTCGGCACAACATCGTGGGCTGAAGGGCCTGTTCTGTGCTGTATTTTCTATGTTCTATGCTCTATCTCTTTCAGCAACGCCTGCAAGGTAAGGAGAAGCTTTTTCAACCTTTTTTGACGCACCTCCGAATTCTAGCGCAGTCCTGCGGTTACGGCAACACCTCAGAGTCCATGATCAGGGACCAGATTGTTTTTGGCGTTGCCTCCAGTGGCATACGCCAGCAGCTTCTTAAAATCAAAAGCCTCACCTTAGCGTCTGCAGTGGAAGCCTGTGTCCTGCACGAGAATGCAACCAGCCGTTTTGCCCGATTTCAGGCGTCCGAATTGGCACGGAGGGGGCCCCCAGCCGTCGAATCGGCAAGCCAGGCCGCCCACGATGCCGAACGCATCCAGGCCATCGATTATCTCCCGATCCGCGGCCCCGACGAGAGCGGCCGCTTCCTGTGCTTTTCGCGATCTCCCGCGCTTGTGCGCCCCAAAACCAACGGCAACATCAAGGGACGCACCGCGCAGGTGTGCCCAATGCAAGATCGCACTGCGCATGCGCAGTGGCGCAACGAACGCCGTGACGTCATGACGTGCGGCAACTGTGGAGCTGTACATTTAAAAGGGCAATGTCCTGCTAAAAACCGACAGTGCCTCCGATGTGGCAAGGTGGGCCACTATGCTGCCTCCTGTCGTGCGGTTCAACCCATGGATCCTACACATCTCCGACAACCTCGCAGACACGTCAGGACCGTCCAGCCCACGCATCAAGACTTCCAGCTAATTGATGCAGATGACCAGGATGCCTTCTGGGTTTCCGTCATCGATGTAAACAGGGTCAACGCCATCAATCCGGCCGATAAGTGGAGTGCCACCCTAACGGTCAACCGATCGCACATCACCTTCCGCCTGGACACCGGCGCATCCGCCAACCTGATTGCATATTCTGAATTCCAGACCATGAAGGTCAAACCACCCATCACGCCATCCCGGCTCAAGATGGTTGATTATAACGGGAACGTCATCCCGTCCATGGGTTCTTGCCAGCTACAGGTAACTCGCAAAATGCACACGGCCACACTCCCCTTCGAAGTTGTTGGCTCATCAAAAGATTTGTTACTGGGCGCACAGGCGTGTAAGGTCCTTCACCTGGTACAGCGCATTATGTCTCTCTCTCCAGATGAGATATCCGACTTCCCGGATGCTGAGTTCCACGCAAATCTCCATTCCCTCTTTGCTCACAACCAGGAGGTATTTGAAGGTATGGGGACATTGCCATACACTTACAAGATTTGCCTCAAACCGGACGCCATCCCGGTCGTTCACGCACCTCGCAGGGTTCCTGCGCCACTCAAAGACCGCCTCAAGTTGCAGCTGCAGGCTCTTCAGGACCAAGGGGTCCTCTCCAGGGTCACGGAGCCCACGCCATGGGTCAGCTCCATGGTCTGTGTAAAAAAGCCCTCTGGCGAGCTCCGCATATGCATAGATCCTAAAGATCTAAATAACAACATTATGCGGGAACACTATCCCATCCCCAAACGAGAGGAAATCACCAGCGAGATGGCCCAAGCCAAAATATTTACCAAACTGGATGCGTCCAAAGGATTTTGGCAGATCCAATTGGACCCGGCCAGCCGAAGGCTATGCACGTTTAACACCCCTTTCGGCAGATTCTGCTACAACCGGATGCCATTTGGCATCATCTCGGCATCTGAGGTTTTCCACTGAATCATGGAGCAGATGATGGAAGGCATCGAAGGGGTACGTGTATATGTGGACGATATCATCATTTGGTCCACCACTCCGCAGGAGCACATGCATCGTCTACGACGCGTCTTCGCCCGCATACGACAAAATGGCCTGCGTCTCAACCGCGCCAAGTGTGCCTTTGGCCAGACTGAGCTGAAGTTCCTCGGGGACCACATCTCACAATCAGGGGTCCGTCCTGATGCAGACAAAATTAGCGCCATCACAGCCATGCCACGGCCGGCTGACAAGAAGGCTGTCCTAAGATTCTTGGGCATGGTCAACTTCCTTGGGAAGTTCATTCCCAACCTTGCTTCTCATACAACGGCTATGCGCCATCTCGTGAAAAAATCAACAGAATTCCAATGGCAACAATCGCACCAGCTGGAATGGGAGGAGCTCAAGCACAAACTGGTCACGGCACCAGTGTTGGCGTTCTTCGACACGGCTCGCCCCATAAAAATCTCAACGGATGCCAGCCAATCTGGTATTGGAGCAGTACTCTTGCAGAAAGATAGCACGTCGTCATGGGCCCCGGTTGCATATGCGTCACGAGCCATGACCCCTACGGAGCAGCGCTACGCGCAAATAGAAAAAGAATGCCTGGGCTTGTTAACTGGATTGGACAAGTTCCACGATTATGTATATGGTCTTCCACGATTCACGGTCGAAACTGACCACCGCCCCCTGGTCAACATAATAAACAAGGACCTGAACGACATGACCCCTCGCCTCCAGCGCATCTGACTTAAACTCAGGAGGTATGATTTCGAACTGATCAACACTCCGGGGAAGTATCTCATTGTGGCGGACACGCTCTCCCGAGCAGTGAGTACACCACCAGATGCGGAGGGGTTTGTATGTCAAATTGAGGCACACGTTACTCTGACAGCAGCAAATCTGCCGGCTGACGACCCAAGTCTGGCCCACATACGCGCAGAGACAGCGACTGACCCCCGTCTACATCGGGTGATGCGCCACATGGCGGAAGGGTGGCTCAAAGGGCAGTGCCCGCAGTTTTATAATGTGCGAGATGACTTTACCAACATTGACGGGGTCCTTATGAACTTAGACAGGATTGTCATTCCGCACAGTATGCGCCAGATGATTCTTAATCAACTACACGAAGGCCACTTGGGAGTCGAGAAATGCAAACGGAGGGCCCGAGAGGCGGTATATTGGCCGGGTATTAATGAAGACATAGCCAACATGGTGCTCAATTGCACAACCTGTCAGAGGTTTCAGCCAGCGCAACCTCCGGAGACACTTCTACCACACGAGATGGTGACGTCCCCCTGGGCGAAGGTGGGTGTTGACCTATTTCACGCGCTCGGCAGAGATTACATCATTATTATAGATTACTTTTCCAATTACCCGGAAGTCATACCTCTGCACGATCTGACGTAGTCCGCAGTCATTGGGGCCTGCAAGGAAACATTTGCTCGCCATGGCATTCCAATGACTGTCATGTCAGACAATGGACCCTGTTTCGCCAGCCGTGAATGGTCGTCCTTTGCCGCAGCATATGGTTTAACTCATGTGACGTCCAGCCCTCTACATCCACAGTCGAATGGGAAGGCAGAGAAGGGCGTTCACATTGCCAAGCGGCTCCTCTGCAAGGCAGCTGCTGCTGGATCGGACTTTAACCTCGCCCTGCTGGCCTATCAATCGGCCCCGCTAGCCACGGGTCTCTCGCCAGCACAGCTCCTGATGGGTCGCTCCCTCAGGACGACGGTGCCATCCATCCTGGCACCAACAACGGACCATGATACGGTTCTTCGTAAGATGCAAATGCAGCGTGATCGCCAGAAGAGTCTGTACGACACACGGGCGACGGACCTTCCCCCCCTGCCCTCCGGAGACAAAGTACGCATCCATCTACCGCATGGTGGCTGGTCAGCACCGGCCGACGTTCTCCGACGTGTGGCTCCCCGCTCGTTCCTGATACGCATGCCGGATGGTTCAGTGCGTCGCAGCAATCGATGCGCCCTTCGCCGACTTCCATGCTCGCAGCCACACTGTACACACACGCCGGATCCTCAACAGGCTTCCGAGGATGACTTCGTGGAGCTGCCGCAGATCACGCCCCTTCCATCGCCACCCATGGCCAGGCTTGCACATCAGCCGGTGGTTCTTGACCCACCCTTGAGGCGGTCAACCCGAATTCGTCGCACACCCATTAGACTGGACTTATAACATTGTTCATACGTTTAAAAAGTTAAACACTACTGTATTATAACCTGTTGTTGTTTATCGTTCCAGATATCGTTTGACCGGACCACTATTCAAAGTTTTTTTTCGCATTCATATTTTGTTATGGTACAACCTCGTTAGCATGACGCACCCGACATCGCCCCATGTAAATAGTTCCGTCATATGCACATGCTGTACACAACACACACACACACTCTTAGATGCACTCACGACACGATTATATTTATAACCACGTACGCACATATCTTTGTAAAAAGGGGGGATGTCATGATATTCAAACACACACATCATGATAGACACACCAACAGACAAATCAGAACACACAACACCACAACCAATCACAGACAAAGACAGGGACAGTATAAAAGGACAAACACGACACCTGGTGGGCAGTAGATCTGGGGACAAGGACAACGACAAGACCTGTTTTAACATCACAGACAGGGAGTCCCCACGTGCAGAGTATCAAGACAAAACTGTAGATAGTAAGTTTGAATAAAACAGCGTTGTACCAAACACAACTGTGTTGACTCATCTGTGTGTCAGAACGCCCAACACCACATTCTCCTCTTCCAAAATAGCTCCGTATACCGCTGACACTACCCCCTTCTTCAGTCCCCCTGTCGTCAGCACCTCCTCCAGCAATGTGGAGGCCAGCTCCTCCGGGAAGTTCTGTGTCTCCTTTCTGGCAAAATCCCGAACCTGCATGTATCTAAACATTTCCCCCTGCTCCAGCCCATACTTCGCTTCCAGCTGCTTCAATCTTGCAAACCGACCACTAAGAAACAAATCTTTTCGTGTCTTAATCCCCTTCTCCTCCCATTTCTGAAAATTTCCATCCCACTTCCCTGGCTCAAATCTGTGGTTGCCCCGAATCGGCATTTCCCTTGACCCTGCCCCCAACCTGAAGTGTTGGCGAAACTGCCTCTAAATTCTCAATGAATCTATTATTACCGGACTCCCTGAGTACTTCCCCGGGGCCATCGGGAGCGGCGCTGTTGCTAGTGCTTTCAATCCCAACTGCCAGCACAAACTCTCATCCATTCTGACCCACTGGGAATCAAGCCCTCTGACCCAGCTACGATTCAGTAGATTTGAGGCTCGTGCTTGATTCACCCGTTGTGCCCGGATCAGCACCAGGCACAACGTAGTCGCTGAATTGAACCCTTGATTTTCATGGTGCTGCTTGTTTTTTAAAGGAAATTTCACATTAATGTACAGGAAACTGAGTATTCTGGAGAGAGCTACACAACCATAACAGAACCAGGGATTCAGACAAATGTCTGCTTGTGCATTTAGGTGTAACACCTAAATTATTATATAATTCTACCTTGGGGAGGATTCTCCATTTGGGGGGAATGTTCTCCCGCCGGATCTAAATTGCACCAGTTTTACAATCCCCTTGCTGTCGGAAAGCGGGATGCAATTCAGCGTTCCACGGGTGTGAATATGAGAGATTCCCGGGGGAATCCCGCTATCGGACCACCACCATGAGCGGGCGACCCGATAGCGAGGTCCCACGGCCGGCCACCCCAGCACCGCAAATCTGCCCCACACCCTGCACCGCTGTCTCCCCATCCGGAATGCCTGGGTGCCCCCCCCCCCACTCCCAAGTATGGGCATGACCTGAGCTGACCTGACTCCTCAGGGGCCCCTGTAATAATGAGACACCCCACAGGGGTCCCTGCAATAAGAAGATCCCCAACAGGGACCGCTGTAATAGGGTGACTCCCCCCCCAAATCCTGCAGGTACCCCTATAATAGGGGGACTTCATCAAAACCACCTGCCCAAAGGGACCCCCCTCAAACCCCTGCACACACGGCTCCACTCCCCAGAAAAGAGACCCCTGTCAGGAAGCTAGAGAGCAGTCCAAGCAGGGGCAGTGAGAAGAATTATAGCTGTAACACTTACTTTGCAGCTCCATGTCTCCATTCCTGAAAGGAGAGCAGCTGTGACCTGTGTCTGGGCCCCACAGATCCAGCAGCCTAAGTGATGGAATCCCGATCACACTGACCACACCAAAGGGAGGTAAGTACATTCCAAGCAATAAATGCATTCCAATTACTCAAGCGTGTGATTTCACTGCACTTACCTCTCTTTGATATTACAGAGGTCCCTGGGGGGGTCTCCCTATTATAGGGGTCCCTGTGAGGGGGTCCCCCTACTACAGAGGTCCCTGGGGGGTTCCCCTAATACAGCAGTCTCTGTGGGGGGGGGGGGGGGGGGGGGGGGAGGGAGATTCTGGTAGAGAAGGCATGGTCAGGCAGTGCATTATTGGTGAGGGGTTGGCCCTCAGATGGGCTCGGATGGTCTCTACCAATGTGGCCCTGGAAATGTGGACCTCGTGGTGGGCCTTGAGGGCAACCATTGCCCCCTTGGCCCACAGCGAGGTCCACCACACCAGGACTATGCAGGTAGAGACCGCAAGTGATCTACCCCCACGGAATTCCCGGCCGCGGAGACCGAAGTCTAGGTATCCGGAGTCTAGGTATGCCGGTATCTAGGTATTTACAATGTGTACCTTGTGTTGCCCTATTATGTATTTTATTTTATTTTCATAAATGATCTGTTTGAGCTGCACGCAGAAAAATACTTTTCACATACCTCGGTACATGTGACAACAAACAAATCTAAAATGAATCACAGAAGGCCGAAACATAGTGCGCCGGGCCCACTAAACGGGGCATTTATTTACATGCTCTCGCTGGTGTGTGGCGAGGACTTTGTTCTCGCTGCCAGTGGGTGGTTGGAGTATTGCGGCCAGTTTGGCGCTTGGCATAAGTCCCGATTTTGCCCCGACACTCAATTCTCCGGCCAATCAGGGAACCTGATCCAACCGTCCCGGGACGGAGAATGCCACCCCTTATTCTTTATAAAATAAAGAAACAGAGAACATGGGCGTGATTTAACTAAATGGGAACAAAGCTCCATAGCCAGTGCATGTAGCCGTGAGTTTACAGGTGCTCACAGTGCCAAGAAACAGAACACTATAATATGGCACTCACGTTAGATTGGGGGCCTCAGCAGGAACACATGGCTGAGGCCGCATGTAGCCCCGGTTTGTGCACTGAGGAGCTCCAAAGGCATCCAGATTTCTGGAGCCCCGATACGATTCCCTATCCCCCCCCAAACGCATTATGGGAGGTTCCCCGGCCAACTCCGCACCCCCCTCAACACCCATGCAGGGCACCCCCAGTCCGATCATCACCGTGCAAATAATGCCAGCTTGGTACCTTGACAGTGCTAACCTGGCACCCTGGCAATGCCCCTGTCAGCTGGCAGTGCCACCTGGGCACCTTGGCTGTGCCAGGCTGGCACCCCGGTGGCATGGCTAGGATATCCAGCTGGCACAGCCAGGGTGTCTGGTGGCACCAGCAGTGCTAGGGTACTGTAGCCATCTGAGATGGCCACCTGCAAAGGACCATGGGAATTATGGCCAACCCAGGACTCAGACAGATACAGAACTTCTGTGTATTTGAAACGCAGGTTGCTAGACCTGATCGAAACCCCCGCTCGTTTGCATTTTAATGGCCCGTTCCCCAGAACAATAGGACTCCAATCAAGAAACCGGTACAGCCACAGACTGATCGGCGCCACTCCCTTTACTCAGAGAGCCCAACTGCCAAGGTCAATGACCGCTAAGGACCCGCCCAGCCACCAAGGCACCCGCCCTTTTATTGGCCAAAATCGAAGGCAGTGATCAGAGCCCTGTCGAACTATTGGGTCCAAGATCAAGGACTGCCCCAAAGAGCGCGAAATCCCAGAGGGATAAAAGGGGACACGGCCATGTGTTCTGTCTCTTTTGGACCTGGCCTGTGTCAGCCCCTTCTAGATCCAGCCCATGTCAGCCAATTGTAGCAGGAACAGCCAGCCAAGTTCAAGACCAACGATCACTACCTGATGGAAGAGCCCAGCAGAGACAGAGCCACTTCTTCAAACCAGCCATGTGAGATCAAGATAAAGCCCTGATCCATCTGCACAGTGCCAGTCGCCCTGAAGTTAAGTATAGGTTATTGTAGCTGATAGGTGTAGTTTAACTCGAAGTAGATTTGTGTTTGCATGTCAAAGTAATTCTTGTGTGTGTAGATAAACCATCTTTTGAACTGACTAACTGGTGGTGTGGTCATTTGACCGATATAAGAGAAAGACTTGTGGTTCACCGGGATAAATAAAAATACCCACATTATTGGTGACGCTGGTGGGATTGTATTCCATTAAATTGGCAACAGTACCACCCTGCCCAAAGGGTATGCACACAGCGCTTCTGATCCCCTGGGAGACCCACATGAGTTTTGTTCCATCTAGTTCCCGTTTGTGGAGAACAGTACTTGCCTGAGGTTTCCGAGGCGAAGGGGTTAGATCCCAGCGCCTCGGGTGCCTCGGGAAACTGCAGATTAGAGTGAAACTAGCTGTCTCGCTCTAATATGTAGATTTGCTAAAAGGTGATGCCATCCACAATGCGCGTGATTTACATTGCTTCGTCTCGCAAGATCGCGTTAGATCTCGTGAGGTGTTGGGAGCCTGGTAGATCCCGGGAGCGGTGTCTCCCGACTTCTATTGGCCATGCTACCCTGTTGAGAGCTGCCTTCCGGGCACAACTTGGCCGTAAAATCGCGCCCCATTTCTCATTTGAAATACAGATGGTCTAGATAAAGCAAAATTATGAATTTGGGTTAACATTATGTATGATAATGAACTGAAGCACTTTACTTCACAGCTTGATACAAGGAACTATCACAACTGTTGCACTTTATAAAGGGAGAAGATGAAAAGGCTGCGTTTTCTAACAGCAAAATAAAAGATCCAGGAATTGAAATATTACCATGAACTTCAAGAACAAAGCTGAACTGACAGATATGTTATACTCTGAATAATGCTCCAATCTCTGCTACTCAATACCGCACACAGAAACCACTCATGGATGGTTTTTAATCTATTTTCATAAAGTTTTTTTCATGGTGAAGGTTCAATGGTTTTTCATGAGATGCAGTGGACACCTTTGATTCACTCGTGCTTCAAACTCGAGCAATGTCAGGCCTCCTATAAGTGCATGTTACCAAAGGGTAAAAATTAACGTTTTATAGGCCTAAAATAATCAACTTAGCAGATATTTGCCTACTTTGCATGGTTGTTTGTAGGCTGCTACTAAATTATTTAAATGTTTTTTTTATAGGCGGCCTTGACAGCAGCCTAATGTTAGCTGTAGTAAAATTAGGACAGGCCTCAATTCAATATTGAAATTAATCTCTACTGTGCAAACCCAGATCTGTAAATTCATGCGCAGGTTCTGGCTGGTATTTCCCTGGGTTTAGCACAGTAGGCTAAACAGCCAGCTCGTAATACAGAACAATGCCAGCAGCGCGGGTTCAATTCCTGTACCGGCCTCCCCAAACAGGTGCCAGAATGTGGCGACTAGGGGCTTTTCACAGTAACCTCATTGAAGCCGGTTTGTGACAATAAGCGATTATTATTATTATCTTTTGACACATCTGTTGATGTTTTTGTCTTCTTTGTCGGGTCACAAAATGTCAGCATTGGAGCTGTTGTCAATGCTTCCTGTAACATTTTCCACTCATGCTCATGTCTGTTAGAGCATTTGAAAATAGGCTGCTGGATTCTCCGCACCCCAACGCCGCAATTGCGTCCGACGCTGGGGCGGAGAATCCAGTTCCATGCATGGAATCGGGACCGGCGCCGGTTCCTCGATTCTCCGGCCCCCGAAAATCGGGGTACTTGGGAGTACGCCGCACCGCGTATCCCCCACCTGCGGCCATTGCCAGAGGCCCGCCCCGCTGTTCTCCGCCCCCGACCAGCCGAATTCCCGACTGCCATTTGGGATACACGCATGACGGCTGCAGTCTCAGCCCGTGGCCGCCATGCTTGTGGGTGGGCCACTCGGAGGGCAGGGAGGGGGCTCATATGGGACCGGGGTATTTTTGAGCGGGCGGTCCGGGTCATTCGTGCGGCCGATCGGGGGCACTATTTCCGCGGCCCGGCTCCGCTGCCTGAGTCCGCCATGGAGCACGTTGCGGCCGCTGGAGGCCACCGCCGTACGCATGCGCGGCCTCTGACCCGGATGTGCGAGGGATGTGTGGAGTATCTGCAGCTGGAGCTGTGAGCTCCATGACAGTTCCCTGCTAGCCCCCTGCAGGTCTGTGAATATGTAGCTTTTGATGCCAGTTTTCCTGGCATAAGTGGCCACAGTTTTCATGACAGCGTGGGGGCATGAGTTGGGATTCTCCCGAATCAGTGCAATGGCCCGACGCCGGTGTAAAAAACGGCGCAAACCACTCCGGCATCGCGCCAACTGGAAGTTGCGGAATTCTCCACATTTCCGGGGGCTAGGCCGGTGCTGGAGGGATTGGCGCCGCACCAGCTGGCGCCAAAGGGGCTGCGCGAGTTAGCCTACTTTGCATGGTAGGCATGGTTCAGCACATGCGCAGACCGGCGGCGTATTCTGGCACATGTGCAGGGGGTGTCTTCTCCGTGCCAGCCATGGAGCCCTACAGGGGCTGGTGCGGAAGGAAGAAGTGTCCCCATGGCACAGGCCCGTCCGCAGATCGGTGGACCCCGATAGCGGGCCAATGCACCGTGGGACCCCCCCCGGGGTCGGATCCCCCCGTGCCCCCTGTCATAATATACACACCAGTATATGATGGTGCAGAGACACACACTGACTGACACACTGCAAGACCAATCAACACACACAACACAGCAGCCAATCACCAGTTAGGGCACGGTCACGAGAAAAACAGAGGGCACTAGTTTTCCCGCTCATTCGGGATGCAGCCTCTGAGATAGACAGAGCCCGCAGTCAGTAGCACAAACATCCACCATGTGCTAGCAGTATAGGCTGGTCAGGTTAGGCATAGGTCTTCAGTCAATCTAACATAGTGTCGACCCACAGTGCAAGTATGTTTAACAGCTCTTCGTTAAACAAAATAGAGTGTTATTACAAGTGTTGGTAGCCTGTCTATGTTACTGCTAAGGTAAACGCAGTCTCCACAGATCCAGAGTCCCCAACACATCACCCCCGAGAGGACCGCAGCAGCCAACGGCTCCCGACCGGCATGGCGTGATCCCCGCCCCCGCCCGAAAACCGGCGACGGAGAATATGGCAGCCAGCGTGGGAGTGGCAGGGCGGGATTCACGCTGCTCCCCCCCGCCCGGGGATTCTCCAACCCGGCAATGGGAGGGTGGCAGGGAGGCGCTGGGGGAGCAACTGGGGGGGGGGGGCATTCTCTCAACGAACCACCATGCCAGCCCCTGGATCCCAACCCCATTCTGGGGGCAACCCTTGTCCCTGCCCATCTGCCACACCGATCACCAATAACCCCCACCAATTGCCAAGGCCTCTGGCTGCGTGGCTGAAGGCTATCGCTAATCCTGGTTAAGTGAGCACTTGACACATGCCAAGTGGATTCCAGTGAGTGGGCGGGCCATGATGCATGTGGGATTTGTCTAGCATTCCAATTGCACCATGAAACCTGGACACTGTGCTTGAACACTGCGGGGGACAACACCACACACGTAACATTGGGACACCCAGGGGATGGGACACCGGAGTGTGTGTGGGTGCGCCACCTGGGGAGGGGGGGTGGTTTGCCTGGAGAGATGGGCAAAGGGCCCGGGGTTCAGCCCACATTGCAGACGAAAGTGACAGATGCATCGTAATGGTTGTGGAAAAAGTTGTTTCATGTACTGTACAATACCCCAATACCCCAATGTGCTGCCCACCCAATCCCCCCAGCCCCCAACCATACCCCCTCCCGCCACCTCGTCCCCCACCCCTCCCTCCTACCTTGGTTCCGTCAGAGATGCTCAACATGCCTGGCCCTCCTAGCTATACCACTACGTCTTGGTGCTTCCCCAGGATGCACATCTGAGGTGGAGGCAGCCAGCTGCTTACCTCGTCCCGTGGCCCTCAGTGCCCCTGGCAGGCATACTCTGGGGACTCTGGGTCCAGTGGGCGCCGGCTCACTTGTCAGCGGCACATGCGCAGCTGTGCCGCTGTGTCCCGTGTGCTGACCCCGAGGCGCGGCCTCATTAGAGGGGTGGAACTCGGGGGAGCTGGTGGCCCCCATCGCCCCTCCATGGACGGGGCCAGTTTGGCACCCAGCACCTCTTCCTCCCAATCGGTTCCCATAGGGCCCTGGGGTTCATCTTGGGGCGAAGGGGCAGCTGGTTCGAGCCCCAGTTGCCCTGGCGGTTCTCCATACTGTTGACGCCCTTAGCGATGCTCCTCAGTGACTGGGACATGCTCTGTAGTGACTCAGCCATGACCAGCTGCGACTGGGACAAATGCCGCAGTGCCTTGGCCATTCCTATCTGAGAGCGGGACATATCCCGCAGCATCTCATCAAGGTCAGTCTGGTACTGGGTAACATTCCCGAGCGATTCGGACATTCTGCCGAGGCCCTCAGCCATGGTCATCACTGACTGCGCAATGCCATGTGCACCTTCTTTCATGGTTGTTGACGTTGTGTTCCAGGCTTTCCACTGCGGTCGCCACCCTAGCAGTGTTGGCCTCGGTGCCACTCATTGCGGTGGCATCTCCTGTGCCCATAGCCTCTGGGACTCCTCAAAGAGGCTATGGATCTGCTGGAGTGACGCAGCCATCTCCCTCTGAATGTCCCGGCCACTCCCTTACGTCTCCATCAGCTCCAGGTAACCCAGTTTTAGAGGCTCAGCATCAGGCTGGGACCTTTCATGATATTCATATTAACATGTCCCAGCACCACTCAAGGACCGCCTCAAGTAGCAGCTGCAGGATCTGCAGGACCAAGGAGTGCTTTCCCGGGTCACGGAGCCAACGCCATGGGTCAGCTCCATGGTGTGCGTAAAAAAGCCCTCTGGTGAAATCCGGATCTGCATCGACCCGAAAGACCTGAACAATAACATCATGAGGGAACACTACCCCATAACCAAACGGGAAGAAATCACGAGCGAAATGGCCCGGGCTAATATTTTCACCAAGCCTGATGCCTCAAAGGGTTTTTGGCAGATTCAGCTGGATCAGTCCAGCAGGAAGCTGTGCACCTTCCACACTCCCTTTGGCAGATACTGCTACAATAGGATGCCGTTTGGCATCATCTCGGCATCCGAGGTGTTTCACCGCATCATGGAACAGATGATGGAGGGCATCGAAGGGGTGCGCGTCTATGTTGACGACGTCATCATCTGGTCCACCACACCACGGGAGCGCATCAGTCATCTCCAGCGTGTCTTTGCACGTATACAAGATCACAGCCAGCGCCTCAACCGAGCCAAGTGCTCTTTTGGCCAAACTGAGCTAAAGTTTCTGGGGGACCACATATCCCAGTCAGGGGTGAGTCCGGATGCCAACAAAGTGGCAGCTATTGCAGCCATGCCGCAGCCGGCAGACAAGAAGGCAGTGCTACGCTTTCTCGGGATGGTAAACTTCCTGGGGAAGTTTATTCCCAACCTTGCCTCGCACACAACGGCTCTTCGCCACCTGGTCAAGAAGACTACGGAATTCCAGTGGCTGCCCGCACACCAGAAGGAATGGGAGGAGCTCAAGATTAAGCTCACCACCGCCCCGGTATTGGCGTTCTTCTACACTACTCGGGACACAAAGATTTCGACTGATGCCAGCCAGTCCGGCATTGGGGCGGTACTCCTGCAACGGGACAACACTGCATCATGGGCCCCGGTCGCCTATGCCCCGTGGGCCATGAACCCCACAGAACAGCGCTATGTGCAGATTGAAAAGGAGTGCCTGGGTTTGTTAACCGGCATTGATAAATTCCACGACTATGTGTATGGTCTTCCGCAGTTCACTGGGGAGACCGACCATCGCCCCCTGGCATCATTCAGAAGGATCTCAACGAGATGACCCCCTCGCCTCCAGCGCATTTTGCTCAAGCTCCGGAGATACGACTTCCAACTTGTCTACACCCCAGGAAAGGACCTCATCATCGCGGATGCCCTGTCCAGAGCAGGGGGCACACCGCCCGAATTGGAGGGGTTCGTTTGTCAGGTCGACGCACAAGTAGTCTTCACATCGGCCAGTCTGCCGGCTACTGATACACGTCTGGCCCACATTCGCCGTGAGACTGCGGCTGACTCCCTTCTACAACGTGTGATGTGCCACATGATGGAAGGGTGGCTCAAGGGGCAGTGCCCACAATTCTACAATGTCCGGGACGACTTGGCCGTCCTTGATGGTGTCCTCCTAAAGTTGGACCGGATTGTGATCCCACACAGCATGCACCGGCTTGACCTCGAACAATTGCACGAAGGCCATCTTGGGATTGAAAAGTGCAGGCGGAGGGCCTGAGAAGCTGTGTACTGGCCGGGCATCAGCGACGACATCGCCAACATGGTAATCAACTGCCCCACCTGCCGGCGCAACCCCCTGAGGCACTTCAGCCCCATGAGTTGGTAACGTCCCCCTGGGCAAAGGTGGGTGTGGACCTCTTCCATGCGCTCGGCAGGGACTACGTCATGATAATTGACTATTTTTCCAATTATCCGGAGGTCATACGCCTGCACGACTTGACATCATCAGCTGTCTTCAGAGCATGCAAAGAAACCTTCGCTCGCCATGGAATTCCGCTTACCGTCAACGGGCCTTGTTTTGCGAGCCAAGAATGGTCTTCTTTTGCCGCTTCATACGGCTTCACACATCTGATGCCCAGCCCTTTGCATCACCAGTTGAATGGCAAGGCGGAAAAGGGCGTCCATATCGTGAAGCGGCTCCTCTGCAAGGCTGCTGATGCCGGATCTGACTTCTATTTGGCCCTGCTGGCCTATCGCTCGTCCCCACTGTCCACAGGCCTCTCGCCAGCCCAGCTGTTGATGGGTCGCGCCCTCAGGACCACTGTGCCGTCCATTCATGTTCCTAAACCCGACCAGGCTCCAGTACTGCAAAGGATGCGACAGCAGCGTGCTCAGCAGAAGGTGGCACATGACACTCGGTCAACTGATCTTCCTGCCTTGGCTCCTGGAGACAACGTCCGCATACCCTACCAGAGGGTGGCTGGTCGGCAACCGCCGATGTTCTCCGCTGCGTGGCTCCCCGTCCGTTCCTGGTTCGCATGCCTGATGGCTCCATTCGCCGGCGTAATCGGCGAGCCCTTCGGCTGCTTCTGCCCTCGCTACGTGATCATGCACCGGAGCCACGCCCTCCTGTTGTCCCTGATGTCGACTTCGTGGAGCTTCCTGCCACTCTGCCTACTCCTCTCTCGCCCGTGGCCAGGCCCATTCCTCAGCCGGTGGATCCTGACCCACCCTTGAGGCGGTCAACCCGAATTCGTCGCCCACCTAATAGACTGAACTTATGAGCCTGTTTGCACATTGGACTCACTAATTTGTTGTGCAATAATGTTAACGTGTTTCTTTCTTGTCGTTCCAGGAGTTCTCTTTCGATATTTGATGATTGCACTTGTTTTGTTTGTGGTGCAACCTCGTGGCTATGTTGCACCTGACACCTTCCTCTGTATATAGTTTAGTCTCATGCACATGTTGTAAATATTGCACACACATACTCAGATGCACTCAGTACACACCAATATTTATTACCATGTAGCACATATCTTTGTGAAAAGGGGGGATGTCATGATATCCACATCAGCATATCATGGTGCAATCACACACACACTGATGGACAGGTAGATGGAGCAACCAACACACACACAACATCACAGCCAATCACCAGTGAGAGCACACGCACTATAAAACAGGGAACATCACAGTTCCTGCTCATTCTGCCAGGAGATAGCTCAGAGCACAGAGCTCACAGCGTGCCACTCAGACATAGACCATGTGTTGAGTGCCTCACAAAGATAGTGCTAGGGCTGGGTCCACAGGTTAAAGGGTAAAGAACGAACCACAGCCAGAAGTTAATAGTTATTATTGTACGGAATAATAAAACAGAGTTGTACCATCTGCAACCGTGTTGGTTCGTTTGTGTATCGGAACACCCAACACGGCAGGACCCAGCGGGATGCTGGGATCCTGGGATCCAGCAGACCTCCAACTACTGCTTAGCCTGGGGGTTCCTGCCTCCACCTGATGTACATCAGCAGCAGCGTGGTGCTCACCAGATTGTGCCCCAGGAGCCTGCCCACTAACATGTCCCACCAAGATCTGTGCATCTGTGCTGGTGGAGGGTGGGGATGACAGCTGGGCCCCGACCATTATGGTGGCAGCCTCGGAGCTCTCCTCTGAGATGTTCTCCTCGGTGTCAGGAGAGGGGGCCACCCAAGGTGGGCCGACGCCGTCTGCTGGAGGGTCTGCAGGAGAATGGACATGTGGTCAGTGGGAGGTTTGGATCAGTCGGCAAAGCAATCACTATTCAGGTTTGACAGGTCCTCCGAGTGGGGCCCAGTGGTTCCTCACTTCTGGGCGTCCGCCAGCCTCTGTGTCGGTGACTGCCCTGTCCTTGGCCACACTGGTCACCTCCAGAGCCCACTCTTCGAAGGAGGTGAGGATTCTCAAGTCTGGCACCCCACCGCCAATCTAGGCCCTCGCTCGCTGATTATGGGAGAGCTTTTCCTGAGAAGCACAGAGAGAGCAGCGTTAGCCATACGTGTGGTTCAGTGGTGGGAGAGGGGATGTGAAGGTGGGGTTGGGGGGAGAGGGGGAGGGAGGGCTGGGGATCACTTTGAGAGTTGGCGGGTGGGTGTTCCATTGGGGCGTGGTGGGGAGCATTGGTGCCTACTCACTCGTGCTGCCCGGTGTACATCATAGATTATCATAGAATTTACAGTGCAGAAGGAGGCCATTCGGCCCATCGAGTCTTGGAAAGAGCACCCAAGGTCAACACCTCCACCCGATCCCCATAACCCAGTAACCCCACCCAGCACTAAGGGCAATTTTGGACACTAAGGGCAATTTATCATGGCCAATCCACCTAACCTGCACATCTTTGGACTGTGAGAGGAAACCGGAGCACCCGGAGGAAACCCACGCACACACGGGTGTAGATGTGCAGACTCCGCACAGACAGTGACCCAAGCTGGAATCAAACCTGGGACCCTGGAGCTGTGAAGCAATTGTGCTACCCACAATGCTACCGTGCTGCCTTTCGTCATTGACCTTCTTCCTGCACTGCTGGTCAATCCACTTGGCCATACTGTACGAACTAAATGCTGCTGCCGCTTCATCCCAGGCAGCACTGGCTGCACTGTGGCTCATCCTCCGGGACCCCCAGGGGAACAGGACATCCCTCCTGGTCTCCACCACGTCAAGGAGCCTCCCCAGGTCAGCATCCCCGAATCTTGGGGCCGGTCTCCTCGGCTCCATTATTGTGTGCCAGCTGTGGTTGGCTGAGCAAGTGCAGTTTACATGCTGCTCGATCTTGTTAGCGGGAGGCTGGCGAGCCAGTCCCGGTGAATCGGCCTCTTTAAATGGACGAATTAACGTGGAATTACATTGCGGCTTTCACTGGGATTAGCACTGGGAAACTTGCAGCAATTCCCGCTCACCACAATACTTGGAAATTGTTCCAGAAGATCGCACCCAATATGTTACCGAACCACCTCCCAATAAAGCTATTTTAGATCTAGTTTGCTGCAATGAGGCAGGGTTACTTGGATTGGATTGGATTTGTTTATTGTCACGTGTACCGAGGTACAGTGAAAATTATTTTTCTGCGAGCAGCTCAACAGATCATTAAGTACATGTGAAGAAAAGGGAATAAAAGAAAATACATAATAGGGCAACACAAGGTACACAATGTAACTACATAAGCACTGGCATCGGATGAAGCATACAGGATGCAATGTTAATGAGGTCAGTCCATAAGAGGGTCGTTTAGTAGTCTGGTAACAGCGGGAAAGAAGCTGTTTTTGAGTCTGTTTGTGCGTGTTCTCAGACTTTTGGTATCTCCTGCCCGATGGAAGAAGTTGGAAGAGTGAGTAAGCCGGGTGGGAGGGGTCTTTGTTTATGCTACCCGTTTTCCCCAGGCAGCGGGAGATGTAGATGGAGTCAATGGATGGGAGGCAGGTTCGGATGATGGACTGGGCGGTGTTCACGACTCTCTGAAGTTTCTTGCGGTCCTAGGCCGAGCAGTTGCCATACCAGGCTGTAATGCAGCCAGACAGGATGCTTTCTATGGTGCATCTGAAAAGTTGGTGAGGGTTGTGGTAATCTGTGTAGAGATATTACGTACCTAGTAATGCTGGAACACCATTGGTAGATATTGTATGTTTCCAATTGGTCAAGCTGTATGGTAGCTCCGCCCTGCAAGGTGGGGTATAAGAGCCCGTGCCTCCCTAGCAGCCTTCTTTCTGTACCTGAGCTGCTGGGGGAAACATCTAGCTTATTAAAGCCTTCAGTTGGACTACAACCTTGCTTTAGTGGTCATTGATCGTGCACCAATTTAATAAGCTAGATTTAAAAGTATGGAGCTCCGAATCAAGCCGGAGAGTCTGCAACTCAGCCCCCACGGGGCAACCTCAGCGACAACCTTCAAGCTCTGGCTGGCGTGTTTTAACGGATATCTCGGAACGGCCGAAAACACACCCATGGGAGAACAGAAATTGCAAGTCCTGCAATCGAGGGTGGGCCCAGAAATTTACACCCTCATCGAGGATGCGGACGACGTTGACGCAGCAATGGAACTGCTAAAAGGACATTATATTCGCCCGGTAAACCAGGTCTACGCCCGACATCGGCTAGCGACGAGGCGACAAATCCCTGGGGAATCGCTGGAAGAATTCGACGTGCGCTCCTGGTGTTGGGGAGAAACTACAGCTGCCCGCAAGTTTCGGCGAGCGACCACACAGAACTTTTGATCCGGGACGCTATTGTTGCAAGTATGTTGTCCTCCCAAATCCGCCAGCGATTGCTGGAGAAAGACACCCTAGGCCTCAAGGAGGCATGGGCCCTTGCCGGCTCCCTGGATGTAGCCTCCCGAAACGCCCGTGCTTACGTCCCCGACCGCGCGGCAGCCCCCTGGGCAGCATGGAACCCCCCCGCGGCCGACCCCGAGACAATGCCCAGGATCAGATCTTTATTAGGTCAGAGGTCCTACGGCTACTGAGGGAAGGAGTCATTGAAGCTAGCAACAGTCCCTGGAGAGCTCAAGTAGTGGTGGTAAAGACCGGGGAGAAGCATAGGATGGTCATCCACTAAAGTCAGACCATCAACAGGTTTACGCAGCTGGAGGCATACCCTTTCCCCCGCATATCTGACCTGGTAAACAGGATCGCGCATTACAAGGTTTTTGCCACGGTGGATCTTAAGTCCGCCTCCCACCAGCTCCCCATCCGCACTAGTGACCGCAAGTACACTGCCTTCGAGGCAGATGGGCGGCTCTACCACTTCTCAAGGGTTCCCTTCGGTGTCACTAACAGAGTCTCGGTCTTCCAGCGCGAGATGGACCGAATGGTTGACCGGTACGATTTACGGGCAACATTCCCATATCGGATAATGTCACCATCAGCGGACACGACCAGCAGGACCACGACACCAACCTCCGAAAATTCCTCCAGACCGCAAAGATCCTTAACCTTACGTATAACAAGGATAAATGCATATTTCGCACCGACCGCCTAGCCATCGTCGTCTACGTAGTGCAAAATGGAGTTATAGGCCCCGACCCTGAACGCATGCGCCCCCTTATGGAGTTTCCCCTCCCTTACTGCTCCAAGGCCCTGAAGCGCTGCCTAGGTTTTTTTTATTACTATGCCCAGTGGGTCCCCAACTATGCGGACAAGGCCCGTCCCCTGATCCAATCCACAGTTTTCCCCTGTCGATAGAGGCCCGCCAGGCCTTCAGCTGCATCAAAGCAGACATTGCAAAGGCCACGATGCACGCCATCGACGAGTCTCTCCCCTTCCAAGTCGAGAGCGACATGTCCGACGTAGCTCTGGCGGCCACCCACAACCAAGCGGGCAGACCCGTGGCCTTCTTCTCACGTACCCTCCATGCTTCCGAAATCCGCCACTCCTCAGTCGAAAAGGAGGCCCAGGCCATAGTAGAAGCTGTGTGGCATTGGAAGCATTACCTGGCCGGCAGGAGATTCACTCTCCTCACTGACCAACGGTCGGTCGCCTTCATGTTCGATAATGCACAGCGGAGCAAGATAAAAAACGATAAGATCTTACGGTGGAGGATCGAACTCTCCACCTACAACTGTGAGATCTTGTATCGTCCCGGGAAGCTAAACGAGCCTCCTGGTGCCCTGTCTTGCGGTGCATGTGCCAATGCACAAGTGGACCGTCTCCGAGCCCTCCACGTGGACCTCTGCCACCCGGGGGTCACTCGCTTATTCCACTTTATCAAGACCCGCAACCTGCCCTACTCCATCGAGGAGGTCAGGACAGTCACCAAGAATTGCCAAATCTGCACGGAGTGCAAACCACACTTTTACAGGCCAGAGAAAAGGCACCTGATAAAGGCTTCCCGTCCCTTTGAACGCCTCATAATGGACTTCAAAGGCCCCAGCCCCTCCACCGACCACACCATGTACTTCCTGAACATGATTGACGAGTACTCCCGGTTCCCATTCGCCAACCCCTGCCCCGACATGACCGCAACCATCGTCATCAAGGCCCTCCATAGCATCTTTACGCTGTTTGGTTTCCCCGCCTACATACATAGTGATAGGGGGTCCTCCTTTATGAGCGACGAACTGAGTCAATTCCTGCTCAGCAAGGGCATTGCCTCGAGCAGGACGACCAGTTACAACCCCCCCCCCGGGTAATGGACAGGTAGAGAGGGAGAACGGAACAGTCTGGAAGACCGTCCTACTGGCCCTACGGTCCAGGGATCTCCCAGTCTCCCGCTGGCAGGAAGTCCTCCCTGATGCCCTCCACTCCATCCGATCACTGCTTTGTACCACGACCGACCAAACACCTCACGAACGTCTCCTTGTCTTCCCCAGGAAGTCCTCCTCTGGGACCTCGCTCCCGACCTGGCTGGCAGCTCCCGGACCCATCCTGCTCCGAAAACACGTGCGGGCGCACAAGTCGGACCCGTTGGTCGAGAGGATCCAACTTCTCCACGCTAACCCCCAGTACGCCTACGTGGCATACCCCGACGGCCGACAAGATACGGTCTCCCTACGAGACCTGGCACCCGCCGGATCCCCACGCACACCCCAGCCACCAGTCCCACCCTCCCTCCCACCGGCGCACCCCACAGACGCTCCCTTCCCAGGTCAATCAGCTTCCCCACCAGCACTGTCTAGGCCACAGAGATCGAGGCCACGCTCCCGGAGTCACAGATGCCCGAGCCTCCACCGGCGTCACCACCAAAGCTTCAACAATCACAGAGGACGACCAGGGGCCCGATCGACTGATTGCTTCATTTTAAAGTGTATATAGTTAATTGTAAAATTGTAAATAGTTACGACAATAAGACAAAATGCTGTATGGAGGTATTACGGTACCTCCATAACTATAACTTGTACCACGTTACAATGTTGTAATACCAAGCCACCACCCCCACCGGACTCTTTTTTAACAGGGGGTGAATGTGGTAGTCTGTGTAGAGGTATTACGGTACCTAGTAATGCTGGAACACCATTGGTCGATATAGTATGTTTCCCATTGGTCAAGCTGTATGGTAGCTCTGCCCTGCAAGGCGGGGTATAAGAGCCCATGCCACCCCAGCAGCCTTCTTTCTGCACCTGAGCTGCTGTGGGAAACATCTAGCTCATTAAAGCCTTCAGTTGGACTACAACCTCGCTTTAGTAGTCATTGATCGTGCATCAAGGGTTAATGTGGACATGCCGAATTTCATTATGCAAAATAGTGATCATAATACAATTGAATACCACATTAAGTTTCAAAATTACATACTCCAATCATTAACAAAAATCTTAATCTTAAACAAAGCCAATTACATGGGAATGGAGGGCAGATCTGACTAAGGTTGATTGGGTAAGTAGACTACAAGTCATGGTGCTAACTAAACAGTGGAAAGCATTTTAAGAAAAGCAATTCGAAATGTTCACTAAAAATACATTCCATTGAAAAAAATAAACCCAATGAGAATGATTAATCTGTGGTTTCCTGAGGAGGTTAAGGATCGATTAAAATAATAGGTTTATAATATTGCAAAGAATGGGAGTAAAGTTGAGGGTTAGGAGTGTTTTAGAAACTAACAAAGAGCCAGCAAAAAGTTGATAAAAAGGGAGAAAATAGAAATTGAGAGTAGATTAGCCAAAAATATGAAACATGTTGTAAAATCTTTATTAAAAGGAAGAGAGTATCTGAAGTAAATGTTAGCTCCTTAGAAACAGAGACAGGAGAAAATATTATGGGAATAAGGAAATTGCAGAGAAATGTTGGGCGAGATTCTCCGTTGGCCTACACCAAAATCGGGAATGGCGATTGTGTGGTGAATAGGTTCCGAAACCAAAATCGCCTCACAAATTATGCGTCAATGCGATACAGCAGGTCCAGCAGGTGATCGACAGTATGCATGTTGCCCTACGGGCACCTGCGGATAACAGGCCGCTCTACATCAACCGCAAAGGGTTCCTCTCGCTGATTCAGCTGGTGTGTGACCATCAGCTACGGATCATACACCTCTGCACCCGATACCCAGGGAGTGTGCATGTTGCCTTCATTCTGGCCCACAGTTTCTGACATGTTTGACACCCCCCCCCGGCTGAGTGGCTGGCTCCTGGGCGACAGGGGTTACCCACTGCGGTTGTGGCTGATGACACCTATCCGGAGGCCACAGGCCGACACGGATGCCTGCTACAACGACGCTCATGCATCGACCGGGAGTGTGATCGAGCAGTGCTTCGGCCTCCTGGAGATGCGGCTCAAGGGCCTGGACTGCTCAGGAGGGGCCCTTCAGTATGATGCTAAGAGGGTCGCCCACAGTGCAGAGCCCTCCACAACATCGCGCAGCAGAGGGGTGATGGTGATGTGCTTGAGGAGGAGGATGAACACCAGAAGCCATCCGATGATGAGGATTTGGGGGAGGGTGAGCATGGGCGATACATGGGGCCCAGGTAGCCATGGGAGGCCGCATGACGTGTGCACCAGGGCCAACGCGCACGGGACATTCTAATCGCCTCCAGGTTCACTGGCTAGGAGGGGTGATAGAGGTGGGTGGGGGGCACTGTCCAGGGGCATGGACACCGCATCCCAACCCCACACCCCCTCACTTCCCACGCTGGCCACACCACCCCCCCCACCTGGACACCCTCCATGATACATACCTGCCGCACCATGGGGTGGGGGTGCTGGGTTGGCAGTAACAGCGGGTCTGGTCTATGAGATGCAGGATGATGACAATCCGCTCTGCAATCAGCTCTGGTGCTCCGCATTGTATGACAAAGTCTGACTCCTGTCCATGGTAACATTTTCCATCTGGGTGAGCCCTGCATGCGAGCTGGCCATTCCATCACACTGTATCATCGAGTCCCAAGGGTAGCAGTGGTAGGGATGGTTGGTGGTGGTGCAGGGGAGGAGGGAGGGTGCACGGGCAAGCTCCGGCAAGCCCAGACTAGCCCACCCCTCACACCCATCAGACAGAGCACTGAAACAAGTTGTATCAGTGGTAACAGGTGCTTATTGTGCACAAATATATACAGATTTGTGCCCCAGCCCCGATAGCTAAACTGTACATGCACCCGTACCAACTCAACTGGTGTCTAACTTTCTAGCCTTACGGGCCCTAACACTATTGGGGCTGGTTTAGAACAGTGGGCTAAACAGCTGGCTTGTAATGCAGAACAATGCAGAACAATGCCACCAACGTGGGCTCAATTCCTGTACCGGCCTCCCCGAACAGGCGCTGGAATTTTGCGACTAGGGGCTTTTCACAGTAACTTAATTGAAGGCTACTTGGGACAATAAGCGATTATTGGTGGATCCCCAGATGGTACAGCAGGAAGTGGAGGAGGCATGCGGTGACTTGGGTCCCCGTTGGCGGGTGTCTTCTGGGATGACCATGCCTGACTGGGCCCAGCTGCTGCTCGAATGCCCCGGGCGGCATGGTGCCGCCTCATTGTGCCCGCTGCCCACCAGATGCACCAGTGATAGGAGGGGGGGGGAGTTTGAGGTACTGCGGCATGCCGACACCTCCCCTGCGGGAGTCACCAGCACGGGCCCCATCACCTCCTCCTCCCTTGGGGTGCCCGATGGCCCCCAGACTACACCATGGGTCGGGGGTGCGAGTGGAGTGAGCTATCCCCTTAGGCTCCTTCGCCAGTTGCCTCTATCAGTTCTGGAGGCCTGCTCTGGTCTCAACCAGGGTCTGCGTGCTGGTGGCCATGGTGCACAGGGAGTGGACCATCTCCATCTGGGACTGCGCCACATGACACTACGACTGGGCCACTACTTTCTGGGTTTGTGTCACATCAGCCAGTGACTGCGCCATCTCCCTATGGGACTAGGCCACCTCCCTCTGTGTCTGTGCCACGTTGGACAGCGCTTGGGCAATGCCACCGATGTTCCCAGACATGGCCTGCTGTGACTGAGCTATGCTCGCGAGCACCACAGCAATGTCCAAGTGGCTCTGGCACATAGTTGCCTGTGAGGCAGCAGACCTGTCCTGGGCCTCGGCCAGCGCTTGACCAGAATTCCCAAGCCTTAGATGAGCTGATCCATGGCCAAAACCGTCGCCCCCAATGCCTCCACTGCGGACGCCACCAGTGCGGTGTTGGCCCGCATGATCGGCAACACCTCCTGTTCCTGAATGCGGTTTGACTTCTCCAACTGCACCTGCAGGTACTGGATGCTCGCCGACAACCCCTCATGTCGTCCCTGGCTCTGCGACTGCATCTCCGCTATTGTTGGGGCTGTCTGATCCAGAAGCCGGAGGTCCGTCTGGACGGCAGCTAGTCCCTGGTTTTGGCCTGCCCTCTGACCGTTCGCCACCTCGGCTGCTCCTACTTCTACCTGCCGTACCGGGTCAACAATATAGTGCTCACTAGACTGTGTCCCAGGAGCCTCGTCACTAAAGTGCCCAGCCGAGGTGAATGTCTCTGGGATGGTGGAGGGTATTGGAGTCAGCTGTGACGGAAAATCACTGTCATCCTCCAATCCGCACTCCGGGGTCTCCTGAGGGTTCGGCCATCCTCCGGGGGGGGGGGGGGGACTGTCACGGGTGTGTGGGGGGGGGGGGGGGGGGTTAGTGCCAGGGGCACAGTACTGCCTACTCACCATGGCCACCCTGAGATTTCATTCCGCACTGCTGGCTGGTCCAGACGACTTGGCCCACAGTGCTGACCATCTTTGCTGCCTGTGTCCAGACACGACAAATGGCAGCAGCTGGCAATCTCCTTCCCGGGCCGGGAGAATGGCCTGGTCCCTCGCCATGCATGTGCATAGCGATGACCTACAGTGGTCGCGCCATACAGCGCCGGCCGGCTGTGTGCGGACCCGACCCGCTAACCACAACCCCACAGACCATCCCCCTCTGGTCACCCCAGCCCTCGCGGAAGCCCCCCCCCCCTCGAGCCAGAGGCACGAATCCCGGCCGAGTGTGGTGGCGCAGGACACAGTCCGCAGCCGCTTTGCTGGGTTCCCAACCGCTTCGTCCATACACAACCGCACACCATTGGTACGGCCTCAGGACCTCAGCTGAGGCCCTCCCCCGATGCTCCGCCACCGATGGGCCGACTTGGGTCGCGTGTGCTCACAGTTTTTGGGGACCTCGTGTGGTGGGTCCGGACTGTGTCCAGCGCCGCCACAGTCGGTCCACTGGCCGGGGAAGCTTCGGTGGGGGCTGGTGGGACTGGTGTGGGCTGATCGCAGTTTCCTGAACTAAAAATATTCGCCTCATCCTCCACCTGTTCTTGTTCATTTTCAACCATCTGATCAAAAACCGTTTCTGATAATTGCACTTCAACTTCATCTTCACTCTTCGATTTCTCCTCTTGTCTTAACCTGTGACTTTGCGACCTTGTTACTACACAATCCAGAAAAATCCCAGGATATTCGTCCTTCAACACTTCAGTTGTCTGATTTTCCACTGGTTTATCAACCACAGTAGGCATCGCTCCCACCTGCGATCCAGCTATTTCATTACTCAAGATAAACTGTATTCCTGGACAAGATAGTTTCTCTGTTACTCCTACTACCACTTCACCACTCTTCACTGGACTTTCTAACCTTACCTTATATAATGGAACACTACTCCTCTCACCCTGAGTTCCACATATTACCACCTTTTCTGGCAACATTCTTCCCAGACTACATAACTGCTCATCAATTACCAATAAAGATTGACTAGCTCCCGTATCTCTTAAAATTGTGACTTCTTTACCTGCTCCTCCTGATACACATGAGTAAACTTTACCCATGCAAGTAAATTCTTTAAAGACATCTGGCACCTTCTTATCAATCACCTCTTGATCAGACTGTACAATCTTTTGTACCTCCTTCGCTTCACTTGGGCTTTCCGTTACCACTTTAACAAACCCCACTGTCTTATCCTGTTTTACCACATCAGCCTTCCCAGTGCTTTTCTTCAACCACCAACATTGTGACTTTACATGGCCTAGTTTATTACAGTGAAAACATTTGAAACTTTTCGTTTCTTTTCCACCCTCCTGAATTTCTTCTTTAATCTGAGGTACATTCTCCTTAGTATCTCCCATCAGATCACCTTCACCTTTACCACTTGAGTATTCTCATGTCCCCAGTTTCTATCCTTCACAGGCTGAAACTGATGTCGGAAACCAAGCTTTGATTTATGAACTAATTCATAATCATCTGCCATTTCTGCTGCTAACCTCGCAGTTTAAACCCTCTGCTCTTCCACATGAGTTCTCACTACATCGAGAATTGAATATTTAAACTCCTCCAAAAGTATAATTTCTCTGATAGATTCATACATTTGGTCTATTTTCAAAGCCCTTATTCACCTATCAAAATTACTCTGTTTGATCCTTTCAAACCCATAAGACCATAAGACATAGGAGCGGAAGTAAGGCCATTCGGCCCATCGAGTCCACTCCACCATTCAATCATGGCTGATTTCAACTCCATTTACCCGCTCTCTCTCCATGGCCCTTAATAATGTGTGGATATATTTAAATAGATCTCCATCAAGCCTTCGACTATGGAGCTCTTTCTCTTCATCCTCATCACTCTCCTCCAACTGTATATTTCCCTTTAAATCTGCCAATTTTAACTGACTGTCATGTTTCATGGCCATTTTCTGAAGTTCAAACTCTCTCTCTTTTTCTTTTTCCCTGATCTGTATCTCCCTTTCTCTTTCTTTTTCTTCTGCTAGGGCCATTCTTTCTTTTCTCCTTTCTTCTCTCTCCTTTTCTTTTTCCTCTCTAGCTCTTTCTCTCTCTTTTTCTCTTTCCTCTCTATCGTATTCAAGCTGCTTTAATTCTTTTTCATGTTCAAGCTGCTTAATCTGAAACTGGATCTTTGCCATTTCTAATGAGTCAGACTGTATCTCAGAAAATTTTAAATGCTCAGCTACCGCGGTAAGTACCTCTTCTTTTCGCATGCTGTCACGTAACGTTAACTGCAATGTTTTTGCCAAATCTAAAAGCCTTTTTTTAGCCTCTGTTCGTAAGGTACTGCATGTGACCATATCCACCCCCAAAAACTTCCGAGCCTCTGAAGGAACCATTGTCCACAACACACTCCCCGCTTAACTGAAAAGCAAACACAATATGCTCACCCATCACTGTCTTTAAGTTCACTAAGCCAATCCAATAGTTAGATATTTATCACCCTCGAGCCCCCAATTTGTTATGGGCCAGGGTTTAGAGAACCCCAAAGTGTACCATGCAATTCACCTGACCCACAATTTTTAATAGATTGTGGTATGGGGAGCACACGGCCCACTCTACAGGTGTGGTACAGCAGAAATTGAAAAGTATTTTTTTAAAGCAAAACAATGTTTATTCTATGAACTCAAGTTAACCTTTTTAAAACATACAGTGAACATCTTAGCAACCATCAATTCAAATACAACCCCCAAAGAATACAACACTAAGTAATCCTTACTAAATTCCCAAACAACATTCGGCAGACAAAAGACCCTTTTAACACAAAGATCAAGTTTAAATTCACTATTGAGAGCAGTTACCATGTTGAAATCAGCAAATGAACATTCATAAGCTTGCAGAGATTCACACACATCCTGCTGTGATTTCAGCTTCTCCAAAACTAAAATGAAACCAAACCCACCCTGCAGCAAAAAGCCTAAAGTGAAAGTAAAAAGCTGACAGACAGCCCAGCTCCACCCACTCTCTGACATCACTGCAGTAGTAAACACCCATTTCTTAAAGGTACTCTCACTACAGATATTTATATACACACCCATTTATAAACACCCATTTCTTAAAGGTACTCTCACATGACACCTGGCACCCAGGCAGTGCTCCTGCCAGCTTGGCAATGCCAACCTGGCACCTTGGTAATGCCAGGGTTATAACCTCTGGATTACTACCCGAGCCACGTGCCAATTGGCATAGGGTTGAGAAAATTAGGGAAGTTAACACGTGGCTAAAGGAGTGGTGCGGGAAAGAGGGATTCCATTTCATGGGGCATTGGCATCAGTACTGGGGCAGGAGGGACCTGTACCGTTGGGACGGTCTTCACCTGAACCATTCTGGGACCAGTGTTCAAGCGAATAGAATAAATAGGTTGGTCACAGGGACTTTAAACTAGCAAGTTGGGGGGAAGGGAAGTGTAACGCTATGGACAGTATAATGGTTAATGGAGATCAAGGCAGCAGGTTACGTGACAGGTTATTATGTAGAGGTATGGGTTCAAAGACAAGGAAAATTAGGAGAAAGGGTAAGAGGAAAAATAAATTGCGAAAAGTTACCGATCAAGGTGTTAGGATTCATAACAAAGACATAAAAAACAGCATAAGTGTACTTTACCTGAATGCTCGTAGTATACGAAATAAGATAAATGAGTTGATGGCGCAAATCATTGTGAATGACTATGATTTAGTGGCCATTACTGAAACATGGTTAAAAGATGGTCATGACTGGGAGTTAAATATCCAAGGGTATCAGACTATACGAAAGGATAGAATGGACGGTAAGGGCGGTGGTGTAGCTTTGTTGTTTAAGGATGGCATCCGGACAATAGTAAGGGATGATATTGGTGCTATGGAGGACAAGGTTGAATCAATTTGGGCTGAAATCAGGAATAGTAAGGCGAAAAGGTCACTGATAGGAGTAGTCTATAGGCCACCAAATAGTAACAGGATGGTAGGGCAGGCAATAAGCAAAGAAATAACAGATGCATGTAGAAATGGTACAGCGGTTATCATGGGAGATTTTAATCTGCATATCGATTGGTTTAACCAGGTTGGTAAAGGCAGCCTTGAGGAGGAGTTTATAGAATGTGCCCGGGATAATTTCCTGGAACAGTATGTAATGGAACCTACAAGGGAACAAGCGGTCCTAGATCTGGTCCTGTGAAATGAGGCAGGATTGATTAATGATCTCATAGTTCGGGATCCTCTTGGAAGGAGCGACTACAATATGGTGGAATTTAAAATACAGTTGGAGGATGACAAGGTAAAATCAAACACTAGTGTTTTGTGCTTAAACAAAGGCGATTACAATGGGATGAGAGACGAACTAGCTAAGGTAGACTGGGAGCAAAGACTTCATGGTGAAGCAGTTGAGGAACAGTGGAGAACCTTCCAAGCGATCTTTCACAGTGTTCAGAAAAGGTTCATACCGACAAAAAAGAAAGACGGTAGAAAGGGGAAAAATCGACCGTGGATATCTGAGGAGGTGAGGGAGAGTATCAAATTGAAGGACAAAACATACAAAGTGCAAAAATTAGTGGGAGACTAGAGGACTGGGAAGTCTTTAGGGGACAACAGAAAGCTACTAAAAAAGCTATAAAGAAGAGTAATGTAGATTATGAAAGTAAACTGGCTCAGAACATAAAAGCAGATAGTAAAAGCTTCTACAAATATATAAGACAAAAAAGAGTGGCTAAGGTAAATATTGGTCCTTTGGAAGATGAGAAGGGAGATTTAATAATAGGAGACGGGGAAATGGCTGAAGAGCTGAACAGGTGTTTTGGGTAAGTCTTCACAGTGGAGGACACAAATAACATGCCAGTGACTGATGGAAATAAAGATATGATAGGTGAGGACCTTGAGATGATTGTAATCACTAAGGAGGCAGTATTGGGCAAGCTAATGGGGCTAAAGGTAGACAGGTCTCCTGGCCCTGATGGGATGCATCCCAGAGTGTTAAAAGAGATGGCTAGGGAAATTGTAAACGCACTAGTGATAATTTATCGAAATTCACTAGACTCTGGGGTGGTCCCAGAGGATTGGAAAGTAGCAAACGTGACACCACTGTTTAAAAAAGGAGGTTGGCAGAAAGCGGGTAACTATAGGCCGGTAAGCTTAACTTCGGTTGTAGGGAAAATGCTGGAATCTATCATTTTAAGGAGGAAATAGTGGGGCACCTGGAGGGAAATTGTCCCAATGGGCAGACGCAGCATGGGTTCACAAAGGGTAGGTCGTGTCTGACTAATTTGGTAGAATTTTTTGAGGATGTTACCAGTGCAGAAGATAACGGGGAGCCAATGGATGTGGTATATCTGGATTTCCAGAAAGCTTTTGACAAGGTGCCACACAAAAGGTTGCTGCATAAACTAAAGATGCATGGCATGGAGGGTAAAGTGGTAGCATGTGTAGAGGATTGGTTAACTAACAGAAAGCAGAGAGTGGGGATAAATGGGTGTTTCTCTGGTTGGCAACCTGTAACTAGTGGGGTCCCTCAAGGGTCAGTGTTGGGCCCGCAGTTGTTCACAATTTACATCGACGATTTGGAGTTAGGGACCAAGTGCAATGCGGCAAAGTTTGCAGACGACACTAAGATGAGTGGTAAAGCAAAAAGTGCAGAGGATACCGGAAGTCTGCAGAAGGATTTGGATAGGTTAGGTGAATGGGCTAGGGTCTAGCAGATGGAATTCAATGTTGCCAAGTGTGAGGCTATCCATTTTGGGAGGAATAACAGCAGAATGGATTATTATTTAAACGGTAAGATGTTAAAACATGCTGCTGTGCAGAGGGACCTGGGTGTGCGGGTGCACGAGTCGCAAAAAGTTGGTGTGCAGGTGCAACAGGTGATTAAGAAGGCTAATCGAGTTTTGTCTTTCGTTGCTAGAGGGATGGAGTTCAAGACTAGGGAGGTTATGCTGCAATTGTATAGGGTGTTGGTGAGGCCGCATCTGGAGTATTGTGTTCAGTTTTGGTCTCCTTACCTGAGAAAGGACATATTGGCACTGGAGGGAGTGCAGAGGAGATTCACTAGGTTGATCCCAGAGTTGAGGGGATTAGATTATGATGAGAAGTTGAGTAGACTGGGACTGTACTCATTGGAGTTTAGAAGGACGCGGGGGGATCTTATTGAAACATATAAAATTATGAAGGGAATAGATAGGATAGATGCGGGCAGGATGTTTCCCCTGGTCGGGGAAAGCAGAACTAGGGGGCATAGCCTCAAAATAAGGGTAAGTAGATTTAGGACGGAGTGTAGGAGGAACTTCTTCACCCAAAGAGTTGTGAATCTCTGGAATTCCTTGCCCAGTGAAGCAGTTGAGGCTCCTTCTTTAAACGTCTTTAAGAAAAAGATAGCTACCTTTCTAAAGAATAAAAGGATTCGGGGATATGGTGTACGGGCCGGAGAGTGGAGCTGAGTCCACAAAGATCAGCCATGATCTCATTGAATGGCGGAGCAGGCTCGAGGGGCCAGATGGCCTGCTCCTGTTCCTAGTTCTTATGTTCTTACCAGCTGGGCAGTGCTTAGGTGCCCACGTTCCAGGGCGAGTGCCAGGAAACCACCCTGCACTTACCCTGACCAGCCAGGATCGCCCGGGAAACCCCCTGGGTGCCATTCCACCTGGTCCAGGTTTGTGCAGACCAGTGCTGAACTGCGCACAGCTGCAGCCTCCCTCGGGAGGCCGGGGAATCGCGGGAGGCCGGTGGATCCTGTGTAGGTAGGTCATAAGTAGGTTTCCGAACTCCTTCCGCAAGCATCATTTGGTCCCGCTCATTTTGGGTGGAGTCCCGACTTCCACGTCTCGCGAAGTCCACTGGAGGCCTCTCCCGGGATTCTACGGCGGGGCTGTGCTCTCGATTGAGTGCAACATGGCAAGAAAATCCTTGTGTTAAGTCTGCTGAATTGTGACCTCGGACTGAATAGCGTGCGATTCGCACTTCTGTTAGGGGCACTATTCGGTAAGGGAGTCAGGACCTGCATGTGGGCCCGCCCTCTGCTAGTGTTAATTCAGAGAAGTTCCCAGCCCTGTAGGCATTGTAACCATGGGGCCAGAGTTAGCGCCAAAGAGCCTGACAGCTCAAGCTGTTTTTAAGCGCTCCATTTACAACACACCCACTGTAGCCACGAAGATGGCTCATAGAAGACCTGCCCCCTGGGTTCAGGAGTCTGAAGTGGTCCCACAGCTCCATGCTAGTGAGGAGAGGAGGGACGCCATTTTCCCCATGGTGGGCCGCAGACTCAAGCCTGTTCTTCCGAACAGTGCTTGGGAGATGGTGGCAAAGGCAATCAGCACTGCCAACCTCACCAGAAGGAGACAGGTGGTGATTCGGAGGGATGGGATCACTGGTGAAGCCTCTGCCCTCAAAGGGGCAGAGAACCAGGAAGACTCCTGTAATAACCTGCACAAGAAACATCCAGCTGGGAGATGGTGAACACCCTCGCTATGGCGGGGTAGCTTACCCAACATTAGTGTAAAAGGTCGGCCAGTGTAGTGCCAACCAGAAATGAGTAAGGTGTAACCTGGACTCATTATATAATGTTGTGTTGAAATAAATATCTTTTATTCAACTCATCGGACTCCGTTCGCCTTTATTAAAGTTCCAAAGGTGACACTGCAGGTATCCTCTGGTTGGAGTGATCTTCTGCTTCCTCTGCAGTGGGGCAGCACTTTTAAGGAGTGTGCTAAGGTGGGTCAACACTTCATAGAATCCCTACAGTGCAGAAGGAGTCCATTTGGCCCATCGGGTCTGCACTGGCCCTTGGAAAGAGCACCCTACCTAAGCCCACATTGTCACACTATCCCCGTCATCTATGAACCCGACCTAACCTTTTGGACACTAAAGGGCAATATAGCATGGCCAATCCACCTAACCTGCACGTCTTTGGACTGTGGGAGGAAACCGGAGCACCCGGAGGAAACCCCCGCAGAAACTGGGAGATAGTGCAGACTCCACACAGACAGTCGGCCGAGCCCGGAATTAAACCCGGGTCCCTGGCGCTGTGAGGCAGCAGTGCTAATCACTGTGACACTGTGCTGCCCACTGTGCCATCATGCCACCTATCTAATGGGCTTCTGATTGAACTTGGCCATGTCCATTCCCTTGATGAAACAGTGGGGTATGAGGGTGTTCAGAGGGGCGGCCTGGGTGGGTATGATCCTAGATGATCAGAGGCTCTTTGAGCACTCAAAGGACACAGGCAGCACTCAGCAGTGTGGGCAGCCAGGTGCCAGTAAGTCGCACCAAAAGGGTGCATTTAAAATACACACTGCAGCAATGGTAGTCTGAGCCAGGGCACCCCTCATTCATGGGGGGACACCCTGAGTCAACGGACTTAGCAACAAGTTGTTACTTGCTACTGCCCCCAGCCCGGGCAGCCATCCCCCAGCAAACCGACAATCTTTTTTAAAAAATGTACAGTTCCCAATTAAATTTTTCTAATTAAGGGGCAATTTAGCGTGTTCAATCTACCTAACCTGCACATCTTTGGGTTGTGGGGGAGAAACCCACGCAAATCCGGGGAGAATGTGCAAACTCCACACGGACAGTGACCCAGAGCCGGGATCGAACCTGGGACCTCGGCGCCATGAGACAGCAGTGCTACCACTGCGCCACTGTGCTGCCCCTCAAACCGACAATCTTTGAGGCTTTTTGAGAGTTTTGTCAGCCTCCCGCTCCCCCTCCACAGCAATTGTGCCCAGGCCCCACTTGCAAATACTTGCATTAATTCACGCCCATGAGACTTCCGCCTAAGAGGGGCAGAGCATTTGCAGAGGGTTGGAGCTAGAGATGTCAAAGCCATTAATGATATTGAAATCCATGCAAATGACAGTTTTGCATGGACCTGCCAGCGCGGGCGCAAAGCTTGATATTGCCACCGGCGAGCCACCGGAGCATGGCATCGGAATAGGCGGCGGGTGCAAAACTGACTTTTATCATTTCGCGCCATTCTCTGCCTGATCGTGATTCCCACTTCCGACGTTGTGAAGTGGAGAAGCCGGCCCATAATGTAGGGAAGTGGGATGTCATTCACTTTGGTCATTCACTAAGAATAGAAAAGCAAAATATTTTTTAAAAGATGTGTAACTTGTAAATGTTAATGTTCAGCGAATCTTGGATGTATTCATACAAGGAACACACAAGGTACAGCAAGCAATTCAGAAAGCAAATGGCATGTTGGCCCTTATTGCAAGGGGATTGATGCGTAAGAATAAAGAACTCTTGCTAAAATAATAATGGACTTTGCTGAGACCACACCCGGAATACTGCATAGTTTGGTCTCCATATGTATGGAAAGATAGGCTCACATTGGAGGCAGTACAATGAAGGTTGACTTGATTGGGCGCTGGGATGAAAGGCTGGATGAATTGGGTCTGTACTCTGTGCATCTTGGAAGAATGAATGCGTTCTTATTGAAATATTCATGATAATGAAGGGTTTTGATAGGGTAGATACTGAGAGGCTATTCCCCCTGGCTGGGGAATGTAGAATAAGGGGATACGGTTTCAGGATAAGGGGGCAATCATTTCAAATGGAGATGAAGAGAAATTTCTTCACCCAAAGGATTGTGAATCTTTAGAATTCTCTACCCTATAGGATCATGGAAGTGCCATTATTGAATATATTTAAGGCTGCAATAGATAGCTTTTTGGTCTCTCAGGGAATTCAGGGATGTGGGGAGTGATTGGGAAAATGGAGTTGAAACCCAAGATCAGCCATGATCATGTTAAATGGCAGAATAGGCTCGGTCAGCCATATGGTCTTCTCCTGCTCCGAATTCTTATGTTCTGTTCTCATTGATTATTCTTGTCACTGCTTACATTTCCCTCTGGATGTTGGCCAATCTAATATGAATGATGTGGGCTGTCCATTGTTACACGAGGACCTGAACCACGATTCTGCAAACAATCTGATAACAGCTTTCGAAGATACCGAACATAATTGGGAGCGGTGATTCACCCACAAGCAAGGCAACAGTCTGCATATTAAATCACATGAGTAGACTGTAGCAAAATCATAAATGTGAGAATCAACACCTGTCCAACCCACTCCCTATTTTATTTATAAACCCTGACAATTCAATAAGTGGATAAGGAATTCGCTGTTAATTTCAGTTAATGCATTCATACTGAGAAACAGGTTCTTTATCTCAAACAAATACCTGCAACTCGCCTTGCAGAAAATAAGCTTTCACATAAGACAATAGTTGGGCAAGGCATTTCAAATTCCTTTGAGGAAAATGAAAAGTTTTCAAAGTTACATTTTAACAGCTTAATTTGGAGATTGAAAGCAAGCGTTCAGCTACAGCAAGTAGCGAGAAAGCAAATGTTATGTGCATAAGTTCACAAGATATAGGAGCAGAATTAGGCCATTTGGCCCATCGAGTCTGCTCCGCCATTCAATCATTGCTGATTTCAACCTAGCATTAATTCTACCGTCCAGCCTGTTCTCCATAACCCTTCAACCCATTAACAATTAAAAATCTGTCTCACTCCTCCTTGAATTTACTCAGTGTCCCAGCATGCACTGCACTCTGGGGTAACAAATTCCATAGATTCCCAACACGTTGGGAGTAGTTTCTCCTCAAGTCTGTTTTATTTTAATTTTATGTTGGCCTTCATTCCAAGAGGATTTGAGTGCAGTATGTTGCTAACTTTCCGTTGGTTCAATTGCTCTGTTTTATTACCTTTGCTCTCGAGTCGCCAGGTATCTTTATGATACCACCACGAGGTTCAAGTCCGAGTAATGATCAATGACCCAATACACCGATTAGTAAGATTCAAATCAATGCACATTTATTATACACAGTAATCGCTACTCATGCACAAATTCTACGCCTAAGCTGCTTCTACAACTAACAGGCCTATACTTAACTTCGGACTGGCCCACCAGGTCAGGGGAACAAATGGCCTTTCGTTCGGGTTCTGAGTCTGCGGGATTCGAAGTTGGTACGGATTGGTAGCTAGGAGCACCTATCTCGTAGCGAGCGTTGAATTAAGACTTACTTTGTTCGGCGTTCACTGCACCAGTCACGGTCAATGTTGGTTCGTGTTGCTGGGTGACCCGGGCAGGACGAAGAGGTGAAGAGAGCGATTTGAACTTGGGGCTTAACTCTTATAGTCCCCAGTGTCTTCCCGCCTTACGGGGTGGACCCTGTACCTGGTCCCAAGTGATTGGACTTTGTCCCAATCGCTTGGTTCGATTTCTCCAATACTGGAGCGGTTCCCTCATCGATGGGCAGTCTTGAGGTGCTCGTTCACCTCCTTTGTGTTGGCTCCTGCTGGCGCCGGGGAGTCTGGCTTTGCTTTGTGACCCAAATGCTACTTATTGTTCCCAGGGATTGCTCATCAGTATGCAGATGGCTGCTACATTGTTATGGTGATGGTCGCTGGTATCGATGTTGTCTGGCCTTTTGCAGAGTTTTAATACACAGCAAACCTGCACCTGCCGGTTTCTGTCTTGTTGGCTGACTTTCCCATCAGCCTTTGCCGTTTGCCATTTTAAATCGGGAGTTGGCCAATTTAGGTGGCTACACTCCCTCCTTGTGAGCTTAACGAGAAGCGTAAAGGATCACATAACTACGTTGCTTTCCATCCCCTGACCTGGTGGGCACTTCGTTCATGGCCTCTACACTGACCATAACTATGCAAAATTTGTTTTAACTGACAATTCTAAGGGGCGCTATGTCAAACAGGGACATGCATTGGGGCAGCACGGTAGCATTGTGGATAGCACAAATGCTTCACAGCTCCAGGGTCCCAGGTTCGATTCCGGCTTGGGTCACTGTCTGTGCGGAGTCTGCACATCCTCCCCGTGTGTGCGTGGGTTTCCTCCGGGTGCTCCGGTTTCCTCCCACAGTCCAAAGATGTGCGGGTTAGGTGGATTGGCCATACTAAATTGCCCATAGTGTCCAAAATTGCCCTTAGTGTAGGGTGGGGTTACTGGGTTATGGGGATAGGATGGAGGTGTGGACCTTGGGTAGGGTGCTCTTTCCAAGAGCCGGTGCAGACTCGATGGGCCGAATGGCCTCCTTCTGCACTGTAAATTCTATGATCTATGATCTATGCATTACAAAACAAGAAAATGGGAAACTCTAACTATCCATAATACACTACACTCACTTAAACATTTCATCACTCTAACTTCCTCAACTATACAAACAAAATCATAGCAGTTTTATACACATTTTCTGGCTTGGCAGTCAAGCTCAGGATCGTACAATTGCTCATGAATATTTCTTTATTTACAACAAATCGCAAATGAATGCTCTTTATTATAGATCGCGGGGGTCAGGGGTCTGGCCGTATCCGAAAATAGGAGATCTGATCCTATATACCGGGGTGCGAGCGCAGTACGCTCTCCTTCTCCATTTTCTTAGACGCATAATCTGCACGATGCAGCAGAGTATCACCAATACCAATAGGGATTCTACCAAGTAGGACAGGGAGTACCAGGTTATAAACCTATCACACCAAGATGGTGTGGTGTCGCTGGTGACTGGGCTCTGGGTACTGTGGGGAAGTGAATCATTAACGGCTGGGGGGGCTTGAGGTCATGGGGTTCGCGTTCACGCGCAACCAAATGTCCATTATCACGATGCACAATCCGGAGGATGTCCTCATGGTGCATCTTCTTTCACTTCTCTTCTCTTCTCTTCCCTTCTGGTCCTCAACAAGCATAGTATCTGTAACTATCTTGGTTTAACATCTCGTACGATAGTCTGCCTGTCCTTTAGTGCCAATTACTCCCTTTATAATTGGTCACTATGTGTGACTCCCTCATTTCTTTTTTCAAAAACCAAATTTGAGGACAGACACACTTTCAAATAATGAACCAGTGCGAGCCGTCTCGCAGACTGTGCGGTTTACCATCCAAATGTTTCAGGATGTAAATAGCATGTGGTTGGCAACCTAAGGGTTACCTGAAACAAAACAAAACTTTTTGAACTAAAATTTCCAAAATGAGGTGCGTATGGGCCGCAACGGGTAAGAGTTGGATGGAGTCCCCGGGTAGGACGGCTACCAATGCCATATCTCTCCTACCCGAGCGTAGTTTGACCAGAGGGGGGTTCCCAGGCAGGGCGGGTCCCAAGCCGTTTCTCCACTGCCTGAGCAACCGACAAGAACGGGCAAGAAATGTAATCATCGTGGGGGGCTACCGTAATGGTTCTTCCCTCGAACCAGAAGGGCAGTTATGAACGGGCGTGTGGTATCTGTCGACAGACGAGTTCCGCTGAACTGGCGTCTGGGACCTTAACAAGTCTCTGTGGGCAAGTCCTCAGAGGTTTCTGCTGATGAGCGTGCGGACAAGTTCTCAGAGGTTTCGGCCGAAAGGGCGTGGGACGGTGGAATTTTTTTTTCCGGTCTGACATACAACATTTAACAAACAGTACAAACAACATACAACATGCTGCAGGTTCCATCAGAAAGGACACCGTTTTCTCTCAAGAGGTTCCTTTTAAAACATCATCTGGACACCTCAGTTATCGGTTGCGAACAGGGTCGCAAAGGGGTTCTCGTTTTGGGAGTCAAACTCAAGATCGTCATCTTCTCCCGGATGCCAAACTCTCGAGTGTATCAGGGCTGATTGGGCTGCATGGTGTGATTTGGGGTCGCTCTCGTAGTTTCGGACGAGTCTGTATGAGTTGTCTCTGTGCCAATAGGTGGTGTCTAGTTGTGTGGGGACGGAATCGGGGTCGTCATTGTAGGTCGGTGGTCGGTGGTGGGGTTTGTTTAGGAAAGTAATCATGAAGGGATAACTCGAATCGTAGTCGGATTCGCTGGGTGTGGGGCCTGTTGCATGGGGATAGTAGGGAGGCGTGCTGTGGCTATCGTCCGAGTCACAGTCGCTGTCTCTGCTGCTGCAGTCTGTGGGCGTTCCGGGGCGAAGTCTGTAGTTCGGGGGTGGAGTCGGGGGTTGAGTCCGTGGCTGGGCTGGACCTGTTGGGGGAGGGTAGGGTTACGTTGGCTGTGGGCCGGGTGTGGTCTGCTGCGTCGAGCATGACGTGATGTGCATGGTTAGACTGTGTTCCATATGCCTTCAGCTGGTTGATATGGAACCACGCAGTCTTTCCATTGGGGTACTTTATTTTGTAGACGGAAGGGCTTACTTTGTCCGCAATAGAGTACGGACCCGAGTACTTTGGTGACAGGAATGTGCTGGGGTTGTATACGAAGAGCATGACTTGTTGTCCTACACTGAACTCAGTCACATGCACTGTCTTATCGAAACAGGCCTTGCTCTGTTTCTTTCTTGTGCCCAAATTCACTGCGGCTGCTAGCTGAGCCGTTTTAACATTATCCACTAATTGTTCTACTGCTTTCTCGTGTGTGAGGGCCGTCACTTCGGGGCTGGTCAAGTCTAAACCTAATAAAAATTCTGTGCCTTTCATGGGGCGTCCGGTCATGAGAGTGTGTGGGGTGTAACCTGTGGAAGTTGAAATTGTATTACGCAAAAACATCAGCGCAAAAGGGAGGACTGAGTCCCAAGTGGTGTTGTTTTGCTGGACCATTTTTCTGAGGGTGGATTTTAGGGTCCGATTCATGCGCTCCACGATACCACTCGACTGTGGGTGGTATGCTATGTGGAATTTTTGGGTGATGCCAAACATCGTGAGGACGTTCTGCATGACACGTCCCGTAAAATGGGAACCTTGGTCGGATTCAATGCTGCGGGGAAGTCCCCATCTTCTAAAGATGTGGTGGGTCAAAATCTTGGCTGTGGTTTTTGCCGTGTTAGTCCTGGATGGGAATGCTTCCACCCATTTTGTAAATGTGTCTATCACCACGAGTACATTTTTATAGCGATTCCTGCAAGGGGGCAATGGTCCTATGAAATCAATCTGGAGGTTAGTCCAGGGGCCATTAACGGGTCGGGTGTGACTGAGTTGAGCCTTTTTGGCATATCTGTCCGGATTATTCTGGCGCAGATAAGACAATTCTTAATGTAATGGTTTACATCTTCCTTTAAATTCGGCCACCAACAAAGCTGCTTGAGGTGGGTTGTTGTGGGATCGATTCGCTTATGTCCATGACCGTCATGGAATAAACAAATCAGTTGATTCCTGTCCTGTTCAGGAACCACATAAAGGGTGTCTTTTAACACCACACTGTCATGTGTGGTCAGAGCATTTTTAAATCTCTCGTAGGGGGCTGGATAGTTTCCCTTTAAAATCTCCTTGAGATTGCTGTCCTGCTTCTGGGCCTCCACTAGATGGTCGATCCTAGTCTGTGAGACCTGAACTGCATTCACTGGTGCGCTTTCGGGGGGTGTCCAAAAATATCTATGCCTGGAACCTGCTTTAGCCAGTGCATCGGCTTTTACATTTCCAGGGGGGGAGGAACGATGGTGACTACGAACTTTGACTTCCCAAAAGTCCTGTTGTGTGCTCTCTCTAAAATGTGACGGAGCAATGGGGCTGAGTGGAGGGGCTTTCCGTCTGCGGAAACAAATCCTCTTGCTTTCCACAGGGGCAGGAATTCCGTAAGGCTGTTGCAGACATAGAGGCTGTCCGAGTATATGTCTGCTGGGCTGGGGAAGGAATCTGGGTGTTCCACTATATATGCGATGGCCGCAAGCTCTGCTGCCTGCCCGCCTAAGTGTCCTGGAAGTTTTATTGCGATTTCTTCTGGGGCGCATCCCTGCGCGTCCTCGACATAAATACCGCATCCTGTTATGCGCTTCCCAGCCAATATTGTGGAAGATCCATCCACATATATCCTTATGGCCCCACACGTGTCTGTGTGCTGGGGGCTCTGGATTGAACTACCTATCTTTCTGGGGGGGGGTTTCGCAATAAAGGGGCCTGTGTTGTGGTGTGGAGAGATAATTTCACATTCATGGGGGGTTCCAGGGTACTGTAAGTTGCCGGCTAAAAAAAGTGTGGGTCTTTGTCCGTTTAACGGTGATGACCCGTCCCTGCAAGAGAAGGGTCCACCTGGCTGCTCTTATCTGACTAACTGTACCGTCCTTAAGTCGTCCGTCCAGTAAAAGTTGGGTGGGGGTGTGTTCTGTGAGGATTGTGATGGGGTTCAGTCCGGTAATGTACGAAAAATACTGAACTGCCCAAAATACTCCGAGCAGGTGCCTCTCACAGGCTGAAAATCCCTGCTCCACAGCATCTAAAATTCTGGAGGCGTAAGCTACGGGCCTTAACTGGTCGTGCCGTTCCTGGAGGAGCACGGCCGAAAGGGTGCGGTCTGTGGTCGCTACCTCTATAGCGTAAGGGGAAAGCGGGTCTGGAACTTGTAGTGCGGGGGCTGCTATGAGTGCCTGTTTTAAAGAGAAGCCATTCCCAGGGGGCTCCTTTCTTTAGGAGGTCTGAGAGGGGTGCTGCCTTGCTGGCGAAACCGTCAACGTGGTTTCGGCAGTAGCCAACCAGTCCTAAAAATTACCAGAGGGCTGAAACGTTCTGGGGAAGGGGCAATTTAGCGATCGAGTCAATCCTTTTATGCTCGATCTCGTGTTTACCATGTGTGATAATTGTTCCCAAATATATCACCTTGTCTTCCAAAATCTGGGCCTTTTTGGGGTTAACTTTACAACCAATTGAGTGTAAGATTTCCAGGAGTTCAGACAGAAGTTCAATGTGCTCTGCCTTGGTGTCTGTCTGCAGTAGTAGATCGTCTACGTACTGGACCAGACATTCGGGGCGAGAGAATTTGGCTAAACCATTTGCCAGCTGTCGGTGGAAAATGGAGGGGGAGTTGTGGAATCCTTGTGGAAGGCATGTCCACGTGTATTGCTGATTTTTAAAAGTGAAGGCAAATTTATACTGGCACGCCTTTGCCAATGGAATGGACCAGAATCCATTACTGACATCCAAAACCGTAAAGAATCGGGAATTGAGTCCCTGCTTGAGCATGGTCTCAGGATTTGTGGCTACCGTGGGGGCCGCAGCGGGGGTGATTTTGTTGAGTTCCCGGTAATCGATGGTCAGTCGCCATGATCCATTGGGCTTTCTCACTGGCCAAATCGGGGCATTATTAGTGGAGGCTACTGATCTAAGTACGCCCTGCTCTAATAAGCTTTCTATTACCTTTGAGATTTCTCCCTCTGCGTCTTGCGGAAATCCATATTGTTTTTGGGGTCTAGGGTCAGGTCCTGTGACCTGTACGGAGCCAGTCATCCGGCCACAGTTGTGTTTGTGGGTCGCGAATGCTGCCCTGTTCTTTTGCAGAACTGCCCTAATCTGCTTGTCCGTGCTAAGCGTGGTCGGGTTGAACCATAATTCGCCTACTGCGCTAATTTTGTCCGCGTACTCTCCTATGTTGAGCGTTGCGGGGGCTCTTGCAGATTTTGCTATTTTCCAGACACACTGGTTGACTGGATCAAATGAAAGATTGTGGGAATTCATGAAATCGATTCCCAGAATGTGTTCTGCTGTGTGGGGCAGATTGACTAAAACTACGGGGTGCTTGGTGGTGATGTTGCCGATTTGAATGGGTACAGGGGCTGTGATGTGTCCCTGCTGTGAGTGGCCTGTAAAGCTGCTGAGGGTGATGGTGGCTGTAGTGGGCCTCGTGTCTTTTTGAAACAGGGTGGAGGAATTTATTGTGGTGCGGGACCCTCCTGTGTCCCATAGAAATTCAATGGGCTGTCCCCGAATTTTCGCTGCAACTACTGGTCGTCCGGACCTATCGCAAAGGGTGTCGCAGACCCAACTGGGGGAACCCGAACACCATCAGTCCGTTCCGGTCAGGTCCGTCTGATCTGAACAGGCGCGAACACTATGAATGGGCTCTGTCTTCGTCTTACTCAGAGTGCCCGTCTGCTGGGCTCTCTGTGGCTTTCTAGGGGCATTGCACTCTCTTGGGAAGTGTCCCAACTGTCCACAGTTGTAACATTCCTGTGACTTGGGTGGGGGGCTATTCTTTCCTTCATTCACCCATGCGGGGTTCTGGTGGGTCGTAACTGCCTGTATATCTGCGTCAGCCTGCTTTTCTTCTGGAATTTTAACTGCGGGTTTGCTTTGGACAGACTGCTCCCATGCGCGGGACAATCTTTTTACCACCCATTTTTCGTTATGGGCCTCCTCTGAGGGATCATAACTCACGCAAGCTTTCTGTCCTGTTTCTGTGGCATGAAAGATAATGGTGCGGGTCCATTTGGCCATGTTGTCTGGAGACAAAAGGGCACGGTCTACGTCTCCAAAAACTGCTGCAAAGTTATCCACAGGCATCCAGCAAATGCTGTGGAGTGCTCGGATTTCTTTTGCCTACATTTGTTGAGGCCATCTCCGGGGTCACCCCGGTTATACCCGATCGCATCCAGGATAGCGGTATGCATTTCTGCAAGGGTGCCTCCTCCTACATTCTGTGGGTCGGGAAGGGCTGCAGCGACCGAAGGGTCTAAACTTAAAACTGTGAGCTTTACATGCTCTCGCTCATCCAGGCTGTACATGGTCGCCTGCTGCTTTACTCTGGCAAAGAAATGGTGGGGGTCTGATGTGGCTGGTGGGGAAGAACGGTGTGATCTTATCGCACGCGTCCCGTAATTGGGTCACTGTTAAGGGGGTGGAGCATAGAAATTCCGCATCGTCTGATGTGGCTGTGCGGTGGGTGGTGACTGTGTTCATTGGAGCTTGAACTATCTGCTCTGTGGGGGGTTGGGGCACTTTCCTCTTTTGTGGCTTTCCCTACGCACATGTTCCCTGAATATATCTCTGTGCTGTCTCATTTAATTCTTCCCAATCAGGGCCGTCTTCCTCATCTAATTTTGCTCCAAAGGTTTCCTGGAATCCTTTTTGGACTGAAAGCAGAGATTGCAGCTCTGCAATCTGCTTCCGGCACTTTGCGTGATCTAGTGTGCTTTGTCTTTGTTCTGTGGTGGCAGCATGGAGTGCTCTTAACGCTGCCTTCAGGTCACCACACTGTCTCTGCAATGCTTCTACCTGCTTCTCTGTTTCTTAACGTACCAGGACTGCACGTTGCGTGTCCTGATAGGCCTTTTCATATTGAGACTGGAAGCTCCTTAAGTGCGCCAGACAAGACTGGTGTGCCTTTTTGGCATCCTCCACCTCTCCGTCTTTTGCTGCCAACTTCCTTCTCAATTCTAAGTTCTCTCTTTCTACCTCGCTTACATCGACCTTACTCATTCGATGTATGCCTTCTACTTCTTTCCAGAGCGTCCTAACGACCTCCTCTGTGCCTCGCAACAGTGCCAAGCAGGACACAATTGCCATCGGCTTGCAAGCTTTCCCTAAGCTCTTTTTGTGGATCTCGCTCAGGTTCTCCCACCAAGTATGTCCTATACTCCCGGGACCTGTTTCCTCATTGTCACAGAATTCACTCCAAAGGGGCCATCGTTTCCCTTTGAGGTACTTCCTGATTTCTTCCTCCCAAATGGGACATTGTCCCACTCTACTGCTGCTGGTCGCTACGACCGCAAATTCCTTGGGGGTTCATGACTCGTTGCACTGCCTGCATTGCCATCTTTCCTCTCCGAATGCTGCTCTTCAAATTTGGGACAGAGGTATTAAGGCGGTGCTGTAAATACGGGTACGGTTTGCGCTACTTTCTGAAATACAAACTCCCGACAGTTTTGTCGCAACAAAAAATCTATCAGTTTTACCTTATCGCCCTGTTAGTTATGCATGCATACACACACTTCCGAATTATGAGTATTGATCAGAACTGCTTGAACACGTGTGGTTTTCTGTTCCCAATTGGATCTCTAATTCAAATTCTGGGTCCTGCCAGAGTGGTTATGCCACTTCTAGATCAGGTGCTGTCAGGAAGTCGCCAAATAATGTTGCTAACTTTCCGTTGGTTCAATTGCTCTGTTGTATTACCTTTGCTCTCAAGTCGCCAGGTATCTTTATGATACCACCACGAGGTTCAAGTCCGAGTAATGATCAATGACCCAATACACCGATTAGTAAGATTCAAATCAAAGCACATTTATTATACACAGTAATCGCTACTCATGCACAAATTCTACGTCTAAGCTACTTCTACAACTAACAGGCCTATACTTAACTTCGGACTAGCCCACCAGGTCAGGGGAACAAATGGCCTTTCGTTCGGGTTCTGAGTCTACGGGATTCGAAGTTGGTACGGAGTGGTAGCTAGGAGCGCCTAGCTCATAGCAAGCGTTGAATTAAGACTTACTTCGTTCGGCGGTCACTGCACGGTCAATGTTGGTTTGTGTTGCTGGGTGACCCGGGCAGGACGAAGAGGTGAAGAGAGCGATTTGAACTTGGGGTTTAACTCTTATAGTCCCCAGTGTCTTCCTGCCTTAATGGGTGGACCCTGTAACTGGTCCCAAGTGATTGGACTTTGTCCCAATCGCTTGGTTCGATTTCTCCAATACTGGAGCGGTTCCCTAATCGATGGGCGGTCTTGAGGTGCTCGTTCACCTCCTTTGTGTTGGCTCCTGCTGGCGCCAGGGAGTCTGGCTTTGCTTTGTGTGTCCCAAATGTTACTTATTGTTCCTGGGGATTGCTCATCAGTATGCAGATGGCTGCTACATTGTTATGGTGATGGTCGCTGGTATCGATGTTGTCTGGCCTTTTGCAGAGTTTTTAATACACAGCAAACCTGCACCTGCCGGTTTCTGTCTTGTTGGCTGACTTTCCCATCAGCCTTTGCCGTTCGCCATTTTAAATCGGGAGTTGGCCAATTTAGGTGGCTAGAAGTAGCAAATATGTCTTATTGCAGCGGTATCGAGCGGTGATGAGACTGCTCCTGGAGCATTGTGTGCAATTTTGGTCTACTTATCTAGGAAAGAATAAGCTTCCCATAGAGGGAGTGCAACCAAGGTCTACCAGAGTGACTCCTGGGATGACAGAATTGTCGTATGAGGAGAGATTGCGGCAACTAGGCCTGTATTCACTTGAGTTTGGAAGGATGAGAGGGGATCTCATGGAAACATACAAAATTCTGACAGGACTGGGCAGACTGGATGCAGGGATGTTGTTTTCTCTGGCCGAGGTGCCTTGAACAAGAGGTCACAGTCTCAGGATAGGAGTAGGCCATTTAGGACTGAGATGAGGAGAGAAGTCTTCACACGGAGGGTGGTGAACCTGTGGAATTCTCTACCACAGAAGGCTGTGGAGTCTGACTCGCTGAATATATTTAAGAATGATGTGGAGGTGCCGGTGTTGGACTGGAGTGAGCACAGTAAGAAGCCCTACAACACCAGGTTAAAGTACAACAGCTATAGTTATATTGAACGGTGGAGCAGGCACGAAGGGCTGAATGACCCATTATGCCCCTATTTTCGATGTTACTGTACACATTTATAACTGGATTATCATCAGCTTATTTTAAAACATTTATGCCTCAGGTTCGTTTGTAAATGGCAGAGGGAAAATAGTACTAACTGCTGCCAGTTCTGCCCTCCAACGTGCTGAAAAACCTAAACAATACAGTTCATTTTCTCTGACAATAATTGCAGCATTGGCTGTGAATATAAAATGCTGCTGGTTGGTATGTTTGTGAATAGTGCTTTCTGCCTAAAGATTGCTGTGACCATGGGCGGGATTCTCCGACCCCCTGCCGGGTCAGAGAATTGCCTGGGGGCGGCGTGAATCCCGCCCCCCACCGGCTGCCGAATTCTCCGGTGCTGGGGATTTGGCGGGGGTGGGAATCGCAGCGCGCCAGTCTCCGGCACGCGATGGGCTGAGTGGCCGCCCGTTTTCGGCTGGTCCCGCCGGCGTAAATTACAACAGGTACTTACCGGCGGGGCCTGGCTCCGCGGGCGGCCTCCGGGGTCCTCGGGGGGAACTGGCCCCGGGCGGTGCCCCCACGGTGGCCTGGCCCCGCGATCAGGGCCCACCGATCCGCGGGCGGGCCTGTGTTGTGGGGACACTCTAATCCTCCACGTCGACTGTTGTCAGCCTCCGCGATGGCCGAGACGGAGATGAACCCCCCTGCGCATGCGCTGGGATGATGCCAGCACACCTTGTCGCTCCCGCGCATGCGCTAACTCGCGCTGGCTGGCGGAGGCCCTTTGGCGCCGGTTGGCGTGGCGCCAAACCCCTACGTGCCGGCCGGCATGGCGCAAACCACTCCAGCGCCGGCCGAGCCCCTGAAGGTGCGGAGGATTCCGCAACATCCGGGCGGCCCAACGTCGGAGTGGTCACACCATTCCTCGGCGCCAGTACGGCCCGCCCCGCCAGTCAGGGGAGAATCCCGCCCCTCAACTCCGAAAGCAAGGGTCTGATTTGTATCTTGGATGGTCTGAAGAATGTGGTACCTTGATGTAGGAGGCAATAACATTGCAACATATTTAAAATGGCAAAGGTGTTTAATACAGAAAATGTTTCCACTTGTGAGGAGTGCAAATCTCAAGGGTATACTAAAAAGACATTCACTAAGTAAGGAGGCATGGGATAGTGGGAAATTTGGCCAGTTGGATAACGAATTGGCTAACCGATAGAAGTCAGAGAGTGGTGGTGGATGGCAAATATTCAGCCTGGATCCCAGTTACCAGTGGTGTACCACAGGGATCAGTTCTGGGTCCTCTGCTGTTTGTGATTTTCATTAACGACTTGGATGAGGGAGTTGAAGGGTGGGTCAGTAAATTTGCAGACGATACGAAGATTGGTGGAGATGTGGATAGTAAGGAGGGCTGTTGTCGGCTGCAAAGAGACATAGATAGGATGCAGAGCTGGGCTGAGAAGAGGCAGATGGAGTTTAACCCTGAAAAGTGTGAGGTTGTCCATTTTGGAAGGACAAATATGAATGCAGAATACAGGGTTAACGGTAGAGTTCTTGGCAATGTGAAGGAGCAGAGAGATCGTGGGGTCTATGTTCATACATCTTTGAAAGTTGCCACTCAAGTGGATAGAGCTGTGAAGAAGGCCTATGGTGTGCTCGCGTTCATTAACAGAGGGATTGAATTTAAGAGCCGTGAGGTGATGATGCAGCTGTTCAAAACTTTGGTAAGGCCACATTTGGAGTACTGTGTACAGTTCTGGTCGCCTCATTTTAGGAAGGATGTGGAAGCTTTGGAAAAGGTGCAAAGAAGATTTACCAGGATGTTGCCTGGAATGGAGAATAGGTCTTACGAGGAAAGGTTGAGGGTGCTAGGCCTTTTCTCATTAGAACGGAGAAGGATGAGGGGCGACTTGATAGAGGTTTATAAGATGATCAGGGGAATAGATAGAGTAGACAGTCAGAGAGATTTCCCCGGGTGGAACAAACCATTACAAGGGGACATAAATTTAAGGTGAAAGGTGGAAGATATAGGAGGGATATCAGAGGTAGGTTCTTTACCCAGAGAGTAGTGGGGGCATGGAATGCACTGCCTGTGGAAGTAGTTGAGTCGGAAACATTAGGGACCTTCAAGCAGCTATTGGATAGGTACATGGATTACGGTAAAATTATATAGTGTAGATTTATTTGTTCTTAAGGGCAGTACGGTAGCATTGTGGATAGCACAATTGCTTCACAGCTCCAGGGTCCCAGGTTCGATTCCGGCTTGGGTCACTGTCTGTGCGGAGTCTGCACGTCCTCCCCGTGTCTGCGTGGGTTTCCTCCGGGTGCTCCGGTTTCCTCCCACAGTCCAAAGATGTGCAGATTAGGTGAATTGGCCAATGATAAATTGCCCTTAATGTCCAAAATTGCCCTTGGTGTTGGGTGGAGGTGTTGAGTTTGGGTAGGGTGCTCTTTCCAAGAGCCGGTGCAGACTCAAAGGGCCGAATGGCCTCCTTCTGCACTGTAAATTCAATGATAATCTATGATTAATCTAGGACAAAGGTTCGGCACAACATCGTGGGCCGAAGGGCCTGTTCTGTGCTGTATTTTCTATGTTCTATGTAACAAATTCCTTAATAAATACAGGAGAAATGTCTTTACCCCAAAAATTGTTAGAATGTGGGATTTAGAACCTCAAGGGTATTTGAGGTATTTAAGGGTAAGTTAGACAAGTACATTTGAGAGAAAGAATATGCTGACAGGGTTAGTTAATGTTGGGTGGATGTGGGGGAGGCAAGGAGCATAACAACTGGCTTAGGCAGCTTGGGTTGAATGGTCTGTTCCTGTGCTATAAAGTCTACTTAAAATTTCTGACATTAATCTTTAGATTGCCAAAAGTTGACATGGCAACACTTCCATTCAATGATTAGAATATTACATTACTATTTATACTGAACATTAGCTAAACTACGTAAAGGTCCTTCCTGTTTATTCTCTGTCTACTCCTTTATTCCCCTTTCTTTTCTTGTTGCCATTACATTTTTGATCCATGGATGATTTATGGACATGTATTTTTAAGGCAGCATGTATCTTTAATTCAAGCAAAAGAAAGCAGTGACCTGCGCCTTTAATTCTGACAGGATTTCAGCATCAGGAGAAACCATAGTTTTAATCTGCGCTGGTTCAAACCTGAGCTACGGATTGGCCAGCACCAAGGACAGAGATTGGCTGGAACTCAATTTAATTGATTTGGCTGGTGGCCAATGAATTGGCCTAAAATGATGTGCCCTGTCCGGTAACAGGTGGTGATTGGACCTGATCCCACTGGAATGTTTTCAGAGTCACAAGGGTTCCAGTTTGCTTTCAGTTTTGATTCTGGCAATTTGATGGAGGGATGTAACTAACTCTCTCCCAAAAGATCCAGCTATACTCTCTTCCAAAGGCCACCGTGAGGGCTAACTCTCTTTCCAAAAAGTCTGGGTGCTTTTTTCTTGATATTGCAGAGGCCTGAAGTCAAACCACAAGCTGGAAGCAAGGTTTGATGTGAAATAAAGGGTCTCACCAGGAAAATTATAGGACCCTAATTGCTGAGAGGCAGTTATCTGTCAGTCACCTGAGGCCTGTTTAGTGGCACAAGAGTGTACATTGTATTCTTCTGTTTGAAGCTTAAGCAGCGTGAGTCACCCTGGTTAGCTGAGGTCTGTATAAAAGACAGATAGAAAGCGCACTCAGTAAGCTTTGCGCAGGTGAAGGAGACACATCCTGATTGAGACACATCCAGAGTGGGAATTGGAACTTGGTAATTTGGTGCAGTGAGGTAATTCGGTGAGGAGTGGGAGAAGGTGCTTTTTCCCTACAATTTTGTTTCCCTTCTCCTGGCTTGTAATTATTAATCTGCAGGGAGAGAACCAGAGAGCATCCTGGGAAGGTAAGTGATTCTTATTTCCTATTCAAATTGTGCGTGTGGGGGGGGGGGGGGGGGGAGAGAGACTGTAAATGACATCACAGTAAAGCTGTGACCTGATTGGCTGGTTGGGAATCTTTTACATTTGTAAAAAAAAAAAATTGCAAAAAAATCTAATTGATTAATTAGATAGTGGAGTAATTAAACCTGAGGGCCGTGATCAGTATTTAGCATTTACTTTTACTGTAAAAATCATCTAGCATCAGGGCCATATAGTTAATTGTAACTCAATCTAACAATAATTCAAGTGTTTATTTTAAATTAATTAATTAGTGCTTAAATATCACTCAGCGGGGTGCAGTGCTCCAACTGTGAGATGTGGCAGATCTGTGACGCTTCCAGCGTTCCAGTTGACTACATCTGCAGCAAATGTAACCAATGGCAGCTCCTCACAGACCGCATAGTTTGGTTGGAGCAGCAATTGGATGCACTTAGGAGAATGCAGGTGGTGGAAAGTGTCATAGATAGGAGTTATAGAGACATGGTCACACCAAAGGTGCAGGCAGAGAGATGGGTGACCACCAGAAGGGGCAGGCAGTCAGTGCAGGAATCCCCTGTGGTTGTTCCCCTCTCGAACAGGTATACCGCTTTGGATACTGTTGGGGGGAATAGCCTGTTAGGGGAAAACAGCAGCAGCCAGAGCATTGGCACTACGGCTGGCTCTGCTGTTCAGCAGGGAGGGTCAAAGCGCAGAAGAGCAATAGTCATAGGGGACTCTTGTCAGGGGCACAGATAGGCACTTCTGTGGACTTGAAAGAGACTCCAGGATGGTATGTTGCCTCCCTGGTGCCAGGGTCCAGGATGTCTCAGAACGGGTAGTGGGCATCCTGAAGGGGGAGGGCAAACAGGCAGAGGTCATTGTACATATTGGTACTAACGACATAGGCAGGAAGGGGCATGAGGTCCTGCGGCAGGAGTTCAGGGAGCTAGGCAGAAAGTTAAAAGACAGGACCTCTAGGGTTGTAATCTCAGGATTACTCCCTGTGCCACGTGCCAGTGAGGCTAGAAATAGGAAGATAGAGCAGCTAAACACGTGGCTGAACAGCTGGTGTAGGAGGGAGGGTTTCTGTTATCTTGACCACTGGGAGCTCTTCCGGGGCAGGTGTGACCTGTATAAGAAGAACGGGTTGCATCCAAACTGGAGAGGCATAAATATCCTGGCCGCGAGGTCTGCTAGTGTCACACGGGAGGGTTTAAACTAGTATGGCAGGGGGGTGGGCATGGGAGCAATAGGTCAGTAGGTGAAAACATTGAGGGAAAACTAGGGAATAGGACCAGTATGGCTCTGAGGAAGAACAGACAAGGAGATGATGCAGCAAACAGCAGGACTGGTGGCCTGAAGTGCATATGTTTTAATGCAAGAAGTATAACAGGTAAGGCAGATGAACCTAGAGCTTGGATTAGTACTTGAAACTATGATGTTGTTGCCATTACAGAGACCTGGATGAGGGAAGGACAGGATTGGCAGCTAAACGTTCCAGGATTTAGATGTTTCAGGCGGGATAGAGGGGCATGTAAAAGGGGCAGCGGAGTTGTGCTACTGGTTAGGGAGAATATCACAGCTGTACTATGTGAGGACACCTCAGAGGGAAGCAAGGCTATATGGGTAGAGATCAGGAATAAGAAGGGTGCAGTCACAATGTTGGTGGTTTACTACAGGCCTGTTTACTACAGATTTTGGAAAGGAGTAAAAGCAACAGGGTTGTTGTGATGGGAGACTTCAACTTCCCCATTTTGACTGGGACTCACTTAGTGCTAGGGGCTTGGATGGGGCAGAGTTGTAAGGAGCATCCAGGAGGGCTACTTAAAACAATATGTAGATAGTCCAACTGGGGAAGGGGCTGTACTGGACCTGGTATTGGGGAATGAACCCAGCCAGGTGGTAGAAGTTTCAGTAGGGGAGCATTTTGGGAAAAGTGACCACAATTCAGTAAGTTTTAAAGTGCTGGTGGACAAGGATAAGAGTGGTCCTAGGATGAATGCGCTAAATTGCGGGAAGGCTTATTATAACAATATTAGGTGGGAACTGAAGAACCTAGATTGGGGGTGAATGTTTGAGGGTAAATCGACATCTGACATGTGGGAGGCTTTCAAATGTCAGTTGAAAGGAATTCAGGACCGGCATGTTCCTGTGCAGAAGAAGAATAAATTTGGCAAATTTCTGGAACATTGGATAACGGGAGATATTGTAGGCCTCGTCGAAAAGAAAAAGGAGGCATTTGTCAGGGCTCGAAGGCTGGGAACAGACGAAGCCTATGTGGAATATAAGGAAAGTCGGAAGGAACTTAAGCAAGGAGTCAGGAGGGCTAAAAGGGGTTACGAAAAGTCATTGGCAAATAGGGTTAAGGACAATCCCAAGACTTTTTACACGTACATAAAAAGCAAGAGGGTAGCCAGGGAAAGGGTTGGCCCACTGAAGGACAGGAAGGGATTCTTTGTGTGGAGCCAGAGGAAATGGGTGAGGTACTAAATGAATACTTTGCATCAGTATTCACCAAAGAGAAGGAATTGGTGGATGTTGAGTCTGGAGAAGGATGTGTAGATAGCCTGGGTCACATTGAGATCAAAAAAGACGAGGTGTTGGGCGTCTTGAAAAATATTAAGGTGGATAAGTCCCCAGGGTCTGATGGGATCTACCCCAGAATACTGAAGGAGGCTGGAGAGGAAATTGCTGAGGCCTTGACAGAAATCTTTGGATCCTCACTGTCTTCAGGTGATGTCCTGGAGGACTGGAGAATAGTCAATGTTGTTCCTTTGTTTAAGAAGGGTAGCAAGGATAATCCAGGGAACTACAGGCCAGTGGGCCTTACGTCAGTGGTAGGGAAATTACTGGAGACAATTCTTTAAGACAGGATCGACTCCCATTTGGAAGCAAATGGACGTATTAGCGAGAGGCAGCACGATTCTGTGAAGGGGAGGTCGTGTCTCACTCATTTGATAGAGTTTTTCGAAGAGGTCACAAAGATGGTTGATGCAGGTAGGGCAGTGGATGTTGTCTATATGGACTTCAATAAGGCCTTTGACAAGGTCCCTCATGGCAGACTTGTACAAAAGGTGAAGTCTCACGGGATCAGGGGTGAGCTGGCAAGATGGATACTGAACTGGCTAGGTCATAGAAGGCAGAGTGTAGCAATGGAAGGGTGCTTTTCTGATTGGTGGGCTGTGACAAGTGGTGTTCTGCAGGGATCAGTACTGGGACCTTTGCTGTCCGTAGTATATATAAATGATTTGGAGGAAAATGTAAGTTTGCAGACAACATAAAGGTTGGTGGAATTGCGGATGACGATGAGGACTGTCAGAGGATACAGCAGAATTTAGATTGTTTGGAGACTTGGGCGGAGAGATGGCAGATGGAGTTTAATCCGGACAAATGTGAGGTAATGCATTTTGGAACGTCTAATGCAGGTAAGGAATATATAGTGAATGGTAGAACCCTCAAGAGTATTGACAGTCAGAGGGATCTTGGTGTACAGGTCCACAGGTCACTGAAAGGGGCAACACAGATGGAGAAGGTAGTCAAGAAGGCATACAGCATGCTTGCCTTCATTGGCCGGGGCATTGGGTATAAGAATTGACAAGTCATGTTGCAGCTGTATAGAACCTTAGTTCGGCCACACTTGGCGTATAGTGTTCAATTCTGGTCGCCACACTACCAGAAGGATGTGGAGGCTTTAGAGAGGGTGCAGAAGAGATTTACCAGGATGTTGCCTGGTATGGAGGGGATTAGCTATGAGGAGAGATTGAATAAACTCGGTTTGTTCTCACTGGAATGACAGAGGTTGAGGGGCGACCTGATAGAGGTGTACAAAATTATGAGGGGCATAGACAGAGTGGATAGTCAGAGGCTTTTCCCCAGGGTAGAGGGGTCAATTACTAGGGGGCATAGGTTTAAGGTGCATGGGCAAGGTTTAGAGGAGATGTACGAGGCAAGTTTTTTACACAAAGGGTAATGGGTGCCTGCAACCCGCTGCCGGAGGAGGTGGTGGAAGCAGAGACGATAGTGACATTTAAGGGACATCTTGACAAATACATGACTAGGATGGGAATAGAGGGATACGGACCCAGGAAGTGTAGAAGATTTTAGTTTAGACGGGCAGCATGGTCGGCGCTGGCTTAGATGGCCGAAGGGCCTGTTCCTGTGCTGTACTTTTCTTTGATCTTTGTTCTTGAATATGAACCTCAAGCTGAAGGCCCAGTTTGGCAAGAATGAAAGTGTCTCTCCAGAAAGCCTGCTGCCTGTGCATTTTCTTTCTAATCTAAATAGACACGAATTATTATCTCTACAAGGACGACCATTACCAGAGACTGCAAACCAGAGACTTTAATCAGCAAGCATGCTAAAGGATCATCATTTGAAGCAAAGACTCTTTTTCTTTGTCCTTCATTCTTCTTATTTTTTTACCCCTTTTTATCCCTCTGTTTTTGCCTGTCTTGTGTCTGTGTGGGTAAAGGGTGGGACAGAAAAAGTGGGTTTTAAATTGCTGTTAACCAGCATTATTATTACATATTTCACGATAGTTCTTGGTATAAATAAACAGAATTGTGTTTAAACTTACACACCTAGTGACTGTATGCATTGGACCGCCAAGGGCCAAAGACTTCAGGAATATTTATAAGAATTATTGATTAATTCACTTACGTTGTGACTCCGGGATGCGTGAGGCTAGAATGAACCATGCACTTATCCAGGGTGCTGTAACAACTATTACAATTTAAATTTAACTTAATTATCTCAGTAGCATTTTACTGGCTATGCTTAGGTTTTTGAACAGTTTTCTTCAAAAACTATCTGCGTTGGCCAACAATTCATAATTATAGACGATTCTATACATGATAGTTTTTCAAATATCTCTATACTTAAATCAAACTGAAAGTAATAAAATAGTAGCATCAGATGAGACTGAGGGAGTAGTGTCATCAGTTTATTGTCAATCACGTTATTTGAGCAGTTTGCAAACAAATATGTTTTGCATTTCTTTGACAAAACGCTCCATCAATAGGTTTGTTACAGATGGTATTCGTTGGTTAGCTGCACTCACAGCAAGTTGGCTCAGAGCTCTGCTGGTGAAATTATGATATTTGCCATTGTAAAGGTATGCCCTGTTGCACTGCCTTAGATGTTCTTTCACATCCAGCAATATTAATCACTCACCTAAATGATTTATGTGTATTAAATTTAGGAACTTGGGTGCACCATCCTATATGTAATCATATGGTAGCATGAATTGAGTGCGTAACAATAGTATTTTGTTGTGATCTGGATTGGATATTCATGTCTCCCAAGTGTTATTAAGTGGGTTTCTCCCACTTTCAGAAGGCAAACCAACTCAAATATTTAAGCTGCTTTATTTGACAGACAGCTAGTGAACATACAGAGTGGTGAAACTGGAAGGAAAATAATGCCCATTTATATCATTGAACTTCAACCTTCCCTTTGTGAATAAGGAAAAAAATTACATGCTGCACTCTCACATTATTTGGCTATCAGTTTGTGCTGGTCAGCAAAGGCAAGGCCTAATGAACAAACTTCACCCCACTAAGCTGGCTCCCTTCCCAGATGTAATGGCTTAATTTTACTGTGGCTCTTGGGAGCCTGAAATTAGGGCACAATGGGGGTCTTGGGCCTCCACTTGCTGGTAGCAAATCCATCACTGCGATTTTACCACAAACCGCCTCTTTATTGGCAGCCTGCAGACTACTGCCTAATTCAGCATGATGGGCAGTCTCCTGATGTTGCCAGCCCCATCACAGTACAAGCAGCTCTGAACATTCATAGAATTTACAGTGCAGAATGAGGCCATTCGGCCCATCGAGTCTGCACCAGCCCTTGGAAAGAACACCCTACTTAAGCCCACACCACCACCCTATCCCTGTTACGCAGTAACCCCACTTAACCTCTTTGGACACTAGAGGCAATTTAGCATGGCCGACCCACCTAACCTATACATCTTTGGACTGTGGGAGGAAGCTGGAGCACCCGGAGGAAATCCATGCAGACACAGGGAGAATGTGCAGACTCCACACAGACAGTGACCTAAGCTGGGAATCGAACCTGGGACCCTGGAGCTGTGAAGCAACTGTGCCAATCACTGAGCTACCGTGCTGCCCCTTCAGCAGCAGCACCAGGAAGGATGATTGCTGCTGAGGTAGGAAGGGGACCAAAATGATGACATGCCCAAGTGAGCAAATACAAAAAAATTTAAATTCAGGACATCATGGATAGAGGAGATCGTTGGAGCCAACGGTGTATTCTTCCCTGCCCATAGTTCTCTCTTTTTACCATAGCCTCTTGCTTTGATGGCCTCCCTGGGGTTGCCACATGGCAAGACCACCTATTAAGTTGGTGTCCTCCCCATACGATAGCAGCAGAGGTGTGTGTATGTGTGTGGTGGTGGTGGTGGTGGTGGGGGGGGGGGGGGGGGGGGGGGAACGGGGGGGGGGACATGTCACTTAATAGGCCCTTCAAGAATATTAATTGGCTGACTGTGTCCTTGGAGTGGACAACCACTCTGCATCTGGTCCTGCTGCTTGGTCATTTGGTGGTACTGCATTGAGGAATCACCCTGATGCCTCCAAGGCTGCCAGTTGGTACGGTACTGGTCCAATAGGACTGACCAGTTAAAAAGAGGGTTTTTTATTTGTTTTCATTTCTTCCACGGGAAGTGTTTCGCTTATCTCTTTGACCTCTTCCCTGTCAAGTGAGTCACCAGTGACTTGCCAGTAGGCCACAAACCCAAACCCAACGGAATAGTCTGAATAAAAACCTCATGCTGATCTTAAATGATTTGGTCACCTCAATGACAAACATTAACTGGGATGTCTGAATTAACTTTTATAAAACTAAACAACTCTGATAAATAATTCTTCATCTGTAACCTAATCTACAGTTACTTAATGTGTCATTCTGTAAATTTAGTCCTTGAGCGCCATATTTAATTTAAAGTAATATTTCTAACATAAGTTACATCAAGGTTCTGAATTGGAGGTACAAATGGAAATGCCAAAATATAACAAACAGCCCTTGATTGAAGGCCTCTGAACACCTGGCGACTAACGGGTTATGGTTTCAAATTCCTTTTTGAAACCAAATTTCCTCCTAGCCCTTAATACATTTGAAATTTCAGAACTATCAGGATCAGAACCGGAGGCAATATCATCACAATATTTATACTTTACGTTTAAACTCTCGGATTATCACATCAGTCAGGTCTTAATTAAGTTTTTTTATGACCTGCATCGAATACTTTTAATATTTCTCTGTTGAATGGTAGGGAATAATAAGCCTGCCAAATATTTTTTTAAAATAAACCTGCAAAATTAAATGGTTGTATTTCTTTCTCCAGGGGTTACTTTTGTTTTGCTGCAAAAATCTAAACATGTAACATTTGGAAAACAGACAAAATATCTTATACATCTGCTGATTATTTATAACCCAAGGCCAAAATGGAAATGCTCACGCTTTGATTAGTGACTCATATTTTCAGATGCTGAATATGTGCTTGCAGGCATTGATATTCATTATGTCAGCAGAAGACCTTTATGGGCAGTGTGAACTCTATCTGCATCTTGCCAACAAACGATAAACATCTCTTAATTTGTTTCCAATTCCCTAAAATATGGAAGAATGCTCAGCAGACTGAAATGTCTGAAAAAGGCTTGTTGGATTTCTCTCCATTTGTGGTGAGCACCAATTTAAGTTTAGGCATTCCTTCCTTCCTTCCCATGATTTTCTGCTCAGTCTCTTGTACATTATTCCCAGCTATTGTGGTGAAATTGTGCAACTTGCAGTGGATAATAATCCTAGCCCCTTTTCAAGACTATTCCAGATCAGGCATACTCATAAAACATAGAACAGCACAGCACAATACAGGCCCTTCGGCCCACGATGTTGTGCCGACCACTTATCCTATAAGACCAACCTAATCTACACGCCTTCAATTTTCTGCTGTCCATATGCCTGTCTAAGAGTCGCTTAAATGTCCCTAATGACTGACTCCACCATCTCCGCTGGCAGTGCATTCCACGCACCCACCACTTTCTGTGTAAAGAACTACCTCTGACATCTCCCCTAAACCTTCCTCCAATCACCTTAAAATTACGTCCCCTCGTAACAGCCATTTCCGCCCTAGTGGAAAGTCTTTGGCTATCCACTCTATCCATGCCTCTCATCACCTTGTACACCTCTATCAAGTCACGTCTCTTCCTTCTTCGCTCCAGTGAGAAAAGCCCTAGCTCCCTCAGCCTTTCTTCATAAGTCATGCCCTCCAGTCCAGGCAGCATCCTAATAAATCTCCTCTGCACCCTCTCCAAAGCATCCCCATCCTTCCTATAATGAGGCAACCAGAACTAGACACAATATTCAAAGTGTGATCTAACCAGGATTTAAAAAAGCTGCAGCAAAACCTCGCAGCTCTTAAACTCAATCCCCCTGTTAATGAAAACCAATACACCATACACCTTCTTAACAACCCTATCAACCTGGGTGGCAACTTTGAGGGATCTATGTACATGGATCCCAAGATCCCTCTGTTCCTCCACACTTCCAAGAATCCTGCCTTTTACCCTATATTTAGCATTCAAATTCGACCTTCCAAAATGAATCACTTCACATTTATCTAGGTTGAACTCCATCTGCCACTTCTCAGCCTGTCAATGTCCTGTTGTAACCTGCAATAGCCCTCGACACTATCTACAACTCCACCAACCTTTGTGTCATCGGCAAACGTATTAGCCCACCCTTCCACTTCCTCATCCAAGTCATTTATAAAAACCACAAAGAGCAGAGGTCCCAGGACAGATCCCTATGGGACACTACTGGTCACCGACCTCCAGGCGGAATACTTTCCATCCACTATCACTCTCTGTCTTCTTTCGGTCTGCCAATTCTGTATCCAGAGAGCCAGATTTCCCTGTATCCCATGCCCCCTAACTTTCTGAATGAGCCTACCATGGGGGAGCCTTACTGAAATCTATGTACACCACATCCACTGCCCGTCCTTCAACAATGTGTCTTGTCACATCCTCAAAGAATTCAACGAGGCTTGTGAGGCATGACCTGCCCCTCACAAAGCCAGATGATATTCCTCACCTACGGTTGAGAAAGACAGGCCTTACAGACACTTAAATGGGTCTGAAGACCTGGCCTAACTCTCCCTGAAGGAAAGGAAACACTAGAGAATATTACCATCCTCCAGATAACCTGTTTTAACAAGTTTTTGTCAAATTATATCAATCCGGATTTTATAAGTGACAATGCACCTCTCCACTGAAGAGTAATGGAGATGGGTTTTCAAGTTTTGACATTGGAGATGATATGAGACAATACATTTTCTAAATTGTACAAGATTTTATTAAAGAGCCAAACATGAAATTCAATTTTGGTGGCAGTGCAATCGCAACATTGACAATGAAGGATAATCTTGTTTCTAATAAAGAATCCAACTCCCATTAATGTTACAGTGAGATACTTAAGATATCCATCAATGCTTAAAGTAATATATACCTTAAATTCCCAGGAAGAAAGCTACTGAGTCTAGCAAGATACCACTATCTCAATTAAGGGGAACATTATTGTTATGATAGGGAGATATTAGGAACTTGAGTCCAGAAATGTGGCCCAAGATGTAGCAGGCAATTTAGGTGTTAAACAGACTGAAGGAAAAGACTACTAACAGCAGAGTCAGAGGGATATGTCCACAGCCTGAGTTACCTTGTCCCATTCAGACTTAACCTTGTTCATGGGAATATACAGAATGCCTAAGTTCATCCAGGATGATTCACCCAAGATCCATTGTCATTCGGGACAACCTTGTTTAACCAGCCATTATCGCATCACAGAATCTGATGACCTACCTGTTTGTCCGGCAATGCAATGTTAGTTGTATATGAATGGCATAGCTCTGCTCTTTTGTAGAAATGGGAATGGCAAATCTGACAGCCAAGATAACAATAATGGAATAAAGTCTGGCCATCTCAGGGGAGAACCTTTGTTTGAAGGGGTAGGTGGAGCTTAGAGATGGGTTCGTAGTTTCTTCTTGAACAACAGCATTGCCGGTGAACTTTGCATAGTAGCATGTACAGTGTTTGGATAAGATATTAGAAATTTGTTTATTCTTCTTGATACTTTTCGCTGATCCTTCGATGCTTTGACAGAATGTTTTAAAGATTGCACAAAACGTTCAGCCAATCCATTTGTTCCCGAATGATACAGAGTTGACCTGATATGGTGTATACCATTCCATTCGAAGTAGTCCTCAAACTCCCTAGAAGAAAACTGTATACAATTGTCACTGACAATCTGCTCCAGTGTTCCAAATCTTATGAATACTTTGTCTAGTTTCTCAAAGGTTTGATCAGTTGCTATTGACTTCATTATTCTGGCCATTTTGAGTGCACGTCCACAATCACTAAGAACATGTGACCCTCCAGCGGGATAGCATAATCAATATCTATTCTCTGCTATGGCTTATCGGCCATTCCCACAGATGTAATGATAGTAATGGTGGAGTGTTCCTTAGTTTTGTACAAGATGGGCATTGCCCAACTTTCTCTTCAATTTGAGCACCTAATCCTGGCCACCAAAAATAACTGCGTACTAATTCCTTCATCCCCACCATACCAGGATTTCCCTCACGAATTGGTCAAGGACTCACGGAGGAATAATCACATGGATTCTCCATAACAGAACTCAATTCTGCACTGTCAGCTCAAGTCTTTGTACGATTATTTTTCCTATGAACTTCGGACAATGTGTATTTTTGGGCTGAGTACATCACGTTCCCCATTACGGGGTCAGTTCTTGAAAATCTTTGAACTTGAAATGAAGTCACAGGTGACTTCATCCATGAGTGAGAAATACAAAATATTGATGAAATGTTCGTCAGGGTCAGACTTAAATTGAAACAGCAATCGTGATAAAACATCAGCATTTGCATAATGCTCTGACGTGCAATATTGTCCACAATATCAATGACCATCTTTGCAATCTACTAGCTGCCAAAGAAGGTGTACCATTATACGGCCTGATGATTGTAGTCAAGGCCTGATGATCCATGAAAAGGGTAATATGACGTCTATAAAAGTAATGGTGGAAAATGATGCTAAAGCGTCATTTTATAGCTGAACGTAATTCATTTCTGAGCTAGTAAGAGTGCGTGAAGCAAATGCTATCTTTTCCTGAAGGCATCATGTGTGAGATGAATGTATCAACCCCATAGGGTGAGGCATCGAAAGCGCATTGCAACTTCATCTTGGGATGATAATGAACCAACATTATGACTTCTGTAAAGCTTCTTTCCCTTCATTGTGTGCATTCCCACATTCTTCTGTTTGAAACACAGCAACATGTGTAAAGGCTTCAATGGAATTGTTAAATTCGACAGGAAATTTACCATAGTAATTGATCAAACCTAAAAACGACCTTAATTCTGTCACATTTTGAGGATTTGGTACTTCTAAGAGTGCTGACATTTTCTTCAGCTTATTGTGTAAACTGTCTTTGTCGATCAAATGATGTGAAAAAAATCACATTTTTCCTTCTTTTCTCTACAAGTCTGTAAATGCTTCAGGATTCCTTCCAAATTTGTCGAGTGTTCCTGTTCGCTCGAACCGCTGATGAGTATTGTCATGTGAGAGTACCTTTCAGAAATGGGCGTTTATAAATGGGTGTGTATATAAATATCTGTAGTGAGAGTACCTTTAAGAAATTGGTGTTTGCTACTACAGTGATGTCAGAGAGTGGGTGGAGCTGGGCTGTCTGTCAGCTTTTTACTTTCGTTTTAGGCTTTTTGCTGCAGGGTGTGTTTTAGTTTTGTTTTCAGAGCTGGATAGCTGCAGTCACAGCCAGAAGGTGTATGAATCTCTCTCTGTAATCTAAAGACTGTAAATCGATCCTGGTGATTTAAAACTAATAACAGTAGTGACTTTAACCTGATGTGCTTCTGGTAAAAGGTGTTTTAAATCTTATGGATGTTAAAAGGAAAGCTTAAAGGATTACTTAGTGTTGTATTCTTTGGGGGTTGTATTTGAGTTAATGGTTGCTAAGATGTTCACTGTATGTTTTAAAAAGGTGAACTTGAGTTCATAGAACAAACATTGTTTTGCTTATAAAAAATACTTTTCCATTTCTGCTGTACCACACCTGTAGAGTGGGCCGTGTGCTCCCCATACCACAATCTATTAAAAGTTGTGGGTCAGGTAAACTCCATGATACACTTTGGTGTTCTCTAATCCCTGGCCCATAACAGTATGTCATCTAAATAACATTGCACTCCATTCAACCCACTTAGAATTTGATCTAAGGATCTTTGAAGAAGAGCAGATGCAGGTGTTATTCCACAAGGAAAACCTCTAGAGTAAATCAGACCTTTGTGAGTCACTATGGTGAGTAGTGTTGTGAGTCAGCAGCCACATTCATCTGCAGATATGCCTGTGAAAGATTAATTTCACTGAATTTCTATCCTCCAGAAACTCCAGCAAATAAATCTTCAATCAGCGGCAGTGAATAATGATTTACATACAAGACTGGATTAATAGTAGTTTTCAATTCTCACTGAGCCATCCCGTTTTAATTCAGGAATGATTGTTGTTGCCCAATCACTTTTAGCAATGGGTTCAGTGGCTCCTGTCCTTACCAATCTTTCCAGTTTTTCCCAACTTTAAGTCTGATGGTTCTAGCTTTGAGACATTTGGGTGTGCTGTCTGGCTTGATTTTTAAATATACCTCAACTCCAGTCATAAAAGCCTAGCGAACCTTTGAACAACTTCTTGTACTTCTTCAGTAATTACTGTGAGTTGCTCTTTGAATCCACTAATTGACTGATTCCCAGTTAAGCCTAATCTTAGCCAACTATGCTCTGCCAAATAGAGCAGGAAAGCTTCTGCGGACAACGTGCTTTATCTCGGCTTTGCTGCCTTTTGTTTGATCTTGAGCTTCATTCACTAATTTGTAGACACAACTAGATTGTTTGGCTGTATTGCTCGTCTTGCACTTTCTTGGTGTAGGAATGATTTTCTGAGCCCAACACACCTTGGCAATATGGTCCTTCTGGCATTCCCCCGCTGAGTGTCCAACCTATGTACAACGGAGACATGCAGTGGGATTCTCCCTTCTGGGGACTAAGTCCCCAAGCCGGCGGGAGAACCGGCGCCAACCACTCGGGCGTCAACAGCCTCGAAAGTGCGGAGAATTCTCCGCACTTTCGGGGGCTAGGTTGACGCTGGAGGGGTTGGCGCCGCTTCAGCCGGTGCCGAAGGGAAGGCGCGAGTTCGCGCATGCGCCGAAGGGGTGGCGTGATCTCGCGCATGCGCGGAACCGATGGCGTGGCGCAGACTGGCCGGCATATTTTAGCGCATGCGCGTGGGGTTCTCTTCTCCGCGTCGGCCATGGCGGAGCCCTACAGGGCGGAAGAAGAAGTGCCCCCATGGAACAGGCCCTTCCGCAGATCGGTGGGCCCCAATCGCGGGCCAGGCCTCCGTGGGGGCCTCCCTACAGGGTCAGATCCCTCCGCGCCTCCCCCCCCCCCGCCCCGAGAACCGCCACCGCCGACTTACCTGCCATCTAGGACCATGCATAACCCACGCAGGCGGGGCTGGTCAAAAATGGAAGGCCGCTCGGCCCATCGTGGCCCAGAGAATTGCCGGGGGGGGGGGGGGGCCGTTGCGGCCCCCTACCGGCGTGGCTTGAATCCCACCCCCGCCTGAAAAACAGCGCCGGAGAATACGGCAGCCAGCGTCATGGCATCGGGGCGGGATTTGCGCCGCCCCCCGGGGATTCTCCGACCCGGCGGGGGGTCGGAGAATCCCGCCCATGGTTGCACCTTTGCAGCCGTGTTCGTTGAGGTATCCACTTTGTGGAACTTCACTCCAGACCCTATCTATGGAGCTTCTTTCGTTGACAGTTACATAGATGTGGCAATTTCTACAACTGCTTTTAGAGTTAAATTACTTACAATTAGCAGCTTCCCTTGAATAGGTTCATTGTGGAGTCCACAAACCAGTCTGTTCCGAAGATTATCATCACCAAATTCACAATATCTAGCTAATCTTCGTAAAGATTAACAAACAGTAAAATGGTTTCACTTTCTACTTGACTATGGCAGTGGAACCATAACCTTTCTGCAATCAATAGCAGTTTGGGAGAGAAATGTCCCACTAAGATTTTATTAATTCCCTAAAGGACTCATTTCCTAGTTTTGTTGGGTGAACTAGATTCTATTGCAGCATAACTGTTTAACGACCAATTGAGCTGAGAAATGTTATGACCTTTAGGTGTCTGATTAGCTATTAAAATCAATTGGAATATTTCCTCATATGAAGTTGATGTTTCATAATCCTCATCAAATGTGGCCATAGTTTCTGTACTTCCTGCCGCTTATGGATCCTGGCTCCTCGCGTCTACACTTCCCCTCTTCCGACTGTGTTGGAAAGTTTGGCATAAACAATCTCTTGAACAAGCAACTAGGAAATCTTTCCCCTTTTTGTCTGAGTATTTCAACTTTTCGCCTTAGTTTCTTGTGCAGAGTCGGCAGACTTTGAAATCCCTGTTTCCCACAGCCTGTGCAGCTTTACCGTGTGTGTCATCCTTGCAGCCCAGAGCCCACTCACTTAAATGCAAGCAAGTCTGCCCCGACTGGCAGTCTTCTTACTCACAGTTACTGTCTGAAATTTTTTTAGACCTTCATGTTGGCAACAGCGCTTCACCTGATGTCTGTGTGTGTGTGTGAGTCTGGTCCTGAGAATCTCCGTTATTCCCGATGGCATCCCACAGTTAGCCGACAAAAATCTTCTTTCCAGCCATTTTTCTGCCTCAATCCTCATTGCCAGTTTTCTCTCCTGTTATATTTCTTTGTTGTTGCAAAGTGAAAATGCAGGGAGTTGCCCACATTCTGGATTCTTGTAAAACACGATGAGAGGTTTATTAAGGGTTTTGCCTATACAATCAAGATGGTGGCCTGCTCAAAGCCTGCGCAAACACTCTGCTGACATCACTGCACATCACTTGACACATAACCAGCAGGAATATATCCTCTGATACATAACACCATGATTCAGAGGGCAATAACTCTCTGTAGTCCTATAACTCCTTATTTATACCTGGATTCTCTTATAACGTATTCATGGCTGCAATCCTTCACAAATTAAATCCTGAATTGAAAGAAATAAAAATATCAGGGTAGAATGAAAAAGAGGAAGGCAAGAAGGAAGACAAACAGCTGAACAATGGAAAATTAAACAAAAGGGGGATGAGAAAAAATAACAGTACGAAGTCTTACAACGCCAGGTTAAAGTCCAACAGGTTTGTTTCGATGTCACTAGCTTTCGGAGCCCTGCTCCTTCCTCAGGTGAATGAAGAGGTCTGTTCCAGAAACACATATATAGACAAATTCAAAGATGCCAAACAATGCTAGGAATGCGAGCATTAGCAGGTGATTAAATCTTTACAGATCCAGAGATGGGGTAACCCCAGGTTAAAGAGGTGTGAATTGTATCAAGCCAGGACAGTTGCTAGGATTTCGCAGGCCAGATGGTGGGGGATGAATGTAATGTGACATGAATCCCAGGTCCCGGTTGATGCCGCACTCATGTGTGCGGAACTTGGCTATAAGTTTCTGCTCGGCGATTCTGCGTTGTCGCGGGTCCTGAAGGCCGCCTTGGAGAACGCTTACCCGGAGATCAGAGGCTGAATGCCCTTGACTGCTGAAGTGTTCCCCGACTGGAAGGGAACATTCCTGCATGGTGATTGTTGCGCGATGTCCGTTCATTCGTTGTCGCAGCGTCTGCATGGTCTCGCCAATGTACCACACTTCGGGACATCCTTTCCTGCAGCGTATGAGGTAGACAACGTTGGCCGAGTCGCACAAGTATGTACCGCGTACCTGGTGGGTGGTGTTCTCACGTGTAATAGTGGTATCCATGTCGATGATCTGGCACGTCTTGCAGAGATTACCATGACAGGGTTGTGTGGTGTCGTGGTCACTGTTCTGAAGGCAGGGTAGTTTGCTGCAAACAATGGTTCATTTGAGGTTGCGCGGTTGTTTGAAGGCAAGTAGTGGGGGTGTGGGGATGACCTTGGCAAGATGTTCATCGTCATCAATGACGTGTTGAAGGCTGTGAAGAAGATGACGTAGTTTCTCCGCTCCGGGGAAGTACTGGACGACGAAGGGTATTCTGTCGGTTGTGTCCCATGTTTGTCTTCTGAGGAGGTCGGTCCGGTTTTTCGCTGTGGCGCGTTGGAACTGTCGATCGATGAGTCGAGTGCCATATCCCATTCGTACGAGGGCATCTTTCAACGTCTGTAGATGTCTGTTACGCTCCTCCTCGTCTGAGCAGATCCTGTGTATACGGAGCGCTTGTCCATAGGGGATGGCTTCTTTAATGTGTTTAGGGTGGAAGCTGAAGAAGTGGAGCATCATGAGGTTATCCGTGGGTTTGCGGTAAAGCGAAGTGCTGAGGTGACCGTCCTTGATGGAGACGAGTGTGTACAAGAATGCAACTGATTTTGGAGAGTAGTCCATGGTGAGTCTGATGGTTGGATGGAACTTATTAATGTCATTGTGTAGTCGTTTCAGTGATTCTTCGCCGTGGGTCCAAAGGAAAAAAATGTCATCGATGTATCTGGTGTATAACATCGGTTGAAGGTCCTGTGCGGTGAGTAGGTCCTGTTCAAACTTGTGCATGAAGATGTTGGCATATTGGGGTGCGAATTTGGTCCCCATGGCTGTTCCATGCGTCTGAATGAAGAACTTGTTGTCGAAGGTGAAGACGTTGTGATCCAGAATGAAGCGGATGAGTTGCAGAATTGCGTCTGGAGATTGGCAGTTGTCGGTGTTGAGTACTGAGGCTGTTGCAGCAATGCCGTCGTCATGGGGGATGCTGGTGTAGAGTGCCGAGACGTCCATTGTGACGAGGAATGTTCCTGGTTCAACTGGTCCATGGGTGCTGAGTTTCTGTCGGAAGTCCGTCGTGTAGCGACAGAAGCTGGGTGTACCTTGTACGATGGGTTTCAAGATGCCCTCGATGTAGCCAGAGAGGTTCTCACACAGGGTCCCATTACCTGAAACGATAGGGCGGCCTGGTGTGTTGGCCTTATGTATTTTTGGGAGGCAGTAGAGATCTCCAATGCGGGGAGTACGTGGGATGAGAGCACGTAGGGTGCTCTGAAGATCTGGATCCAAGGTCTTGATCAGTCTGTTAAGTTGGCGGATGTGTTCCTTGGTCGGATCTGCGGGTAACTGTCTGTAGTGTTCTTGGTTGTTCAGTTGTCGGTATACTTCTTTGCAGTAGTCCGTTCTGTTCAGTACGACAGTGGCCCCCCCTTTGTCTGCTGGTTTGATGACGATGCTGTGGTTGGTCTTGAGAGCGCGGATGGCATTGCATTGTGCTTGGGTGACGTTCGGGGTTGTCTTGTGAATGCGACTGATGAATCTGGCATTGACGCGACTCCTGACGGCTTGAGCATACATGTCGAGTCTAAGGCAGCGGCCTTCCGGAGGGGTCCAATTCGACTCTTTCCTCTTCGGTTGCTGCACCGCAGATCTCTCGGTCTGCTGTTCCGGTTCATTGGTAGTCTGCTTGGGTTCGCTGTTGGCCTCTTGGAGTCTGTGAAAGAATTCCCGGAGCCTCATTCGCCTGATGAATTCCTCCGTGTCTGCCGCGAGACTGATGGGGTCCATTTTGGTGGTGGTGCAGAAATTAAGCCCTCTGCTGAGGACTTCGATTTCGTCTGGTTGAAGGGTGTAGTCTGACAAGTTGACAATAGATTTCCCTGTATTGTTTTCTACTGTGACACCGGGGGTGGCTTGGTTGCTGCCGGTGGTGATGCCAAGTTTCTCAAGCTTTCTGTTCTTGGTATGCATATAGATGGCATAGTATTGTTGTCTCATCTGTTTGGCGGTGTTCCGCAGCTGGTCTGCTGCATCCTGAGCGCAAGTTGAGAATATGGCCTCTATCTTGGTTTCCAGGTTGCGTCGTCTGCTGTAGAGCTGGCGGACGAGGTGGTTGAGGAGTGTGAGAGAGGTGCGACGGCAGAGTCTCTCAGCGAAGTCTGTGTTGCAGGTCGACTTGAGTGGGTTTGTGATCTGTAGCCCTTTCGGGATCTTGTCTGCTTTCTTGCATCTTTGTAGAAACTTAATGTCAGTGTCTATATGCGCTATCTTCCTGGAGATCCTCTCCACTTTGAGCCGGCAGTTTGCGGTGTCGACGGTAGCCATGATGTGGAGATGCCGGCGTTGGACTGGGGTGAGCACAGTACGAAGTCTTAGTAACCAGGTTAAAGTCCAACAGGTTTGTTTCGATGTCACTAGCTTTCGGAGCGCTGCTCCTTCCTCAGGTGAATGAAGAGGAGAAAAAATGAGGAGAGGGCTTTTGATAGTTTATTAGGAGAATTCTCACAGAACTTCATCCACTACATCATTGCTAATTGACAGCAATCAGACAAGAGGAATGATGGCAACGGTTGAACAATTCTATGTTTTTTGACACAATGTGCTGTTGATTATTAACACAAATCAGACAATAATTTACAATTCACTTGATACATGAGCCTCATTGCCAACTAATATTTGTTCGGCTTACTAGTTTCTTTCATCATTTTTCTCTGAATGCTGCCCTTCTGCACTTTGTTAAAACCCTTCATATTTAATTACTGATTTTCTCTTGGGTTAAGTCCATGCAGAAGTGCTCAGTCCCAATACCCAGGTCTCTCAGAGCATGTGATCACATCAATGTAAATTTGTCACAGGTGATAAAGCCAGCAGCCAGGAAGATCTGAAATCAAAAACAAAGTGCTGGAAATACTCAGCCGCTTTGGCAGCATCTGTGGAGAGAGAAACAGAGTTAACGCTGTTAAGTTGAATAACGACTCTTCTCTTGAACTCTGAAGAAGAGTCATGTTCAACTTAAAATGTTGGGTGGGATTCTCCATTCCGCCAGCCCCATTTTCCAGCGTGGCACATACCCGCCGGCAGCGGGATTCTCCGTTCCCCATTGTGGCCACCCCCATGCCGTTGGGAAATCCGCAGGCATGGGTGCACTGCCGGCAAAGCGGAGGATCCCGCCGACAGAGAATTCCGCAGGTTATTTCTGCTTCTCTCCACACAGATGCTGCCAGACCTGCTGTGTATTTCCAGCACCTCTTACTTTTATTTCAGGTTTCCAGCGTCTGCAGTATTTTTCTTTTATTTAAGCCAGGAAGGTCTGTCAATCTTTACCAGTTCTGTGTTTTGGGCCTACCAGAGTATAATGTTTATACTTCAGGTTCCAGCAGCACTCGCTTGGCTTTGAATGAATAATGGACCAGACCTTGTGGAGATGCGCATTTCATAATGTGTACTGTCAGTTAAGGATTCCCCTGATGTTGTGCTGTAACTTAATGGAAGTGTGAGCTGATAAAATGATGAGGGCAACAGGTATGTGAGACTTTGGATAATGGCAATATCAACTGTCTATCTCTTTAACCAATGAGATTTTAGGATTGGAAAAAAAAATAGGTGGGAAAGAAGAGTGAATTAGATCAAATCAGGTACAGAAAAGGAAACAATGAGTTTACTATACGTGCAGAGTAGAACACATTAACATCACATTCTGCCGTGCACACAGCACAATTTTGGCTTCACGACCGATTCTCTGCCCAATAGTCCTTCCCGATTCTGGTGTCGGCTGACGGAGAATCCCGCCGTATCGGCGGGATTCTCTGACTCTCCGCGCCGGAATCGCGGCCCGCGCGGGGGTGGAGAATAGCTGTTCACACCGGAAATCCGGCACGATGGCGCTTCTGCGATTCGCCGTGGACCCGCCAGTCCCATGCGCGCGGTCACCATGGCGCCAGTCGAGGGCCATTGGAACAGGCCCCCGCGGCGATTCTCTGCAGTTGACCGGCCGAATTTCCGCCGGCGTGTTTTACATGTGGTATCACCCGGCGGGAGCTGGAACCCGTGGCCATGGTGGCGGTCCTGGTGGGGAGCGGGGGGTATCTGACTCCAGGGAGGGCCTCAGCGGTGGCCAGGCCCGCGATCAGAGGCCACCGATCGGCGAGACATCGCGATCTGGGAGGGATCTACCTTCCTCTGCGCGGGCCCGCTATGTGGATCCGCCATGTCGGCAGTGCCCACGCCGAGGTGGGCCGCCGCGCGCATGCACGGCCGTGCAGTCTGGCTAGCAGGACCCCACCAGTAGCCAGAGCTGCAGGACGAATGCTGGGGCTCTGCTAGCCCCCTGGAAAACGGAGAATCACCCCAGACCTTCGAGGAAAAAGTCCGGAAGGGATCTCGCCCGTTTTCTGGCGGGTGTAGGGACTTAGTCTCCAGAAGGGAGAATCCTGCCCTATATCTTTGTCTTTCTCTTGAGTGAAAATAGTATACTGATCTGTTGTGGGAAGCTTTTCTACTGGCCCTGGTTTACATCTGTGAAACCTGGATGACAGATTCATTCCACATTAAGAGAAACAGTTTCGCCTCAGCAGCCTGTTGATTAATGAAGATTAGATGCCAGGTCAAGGTCCCGGGTGCTGAAGTTGTCATGATGGTGCGACTTGTGGGTGAGTGATAAATCTGTAGTTTAACTGGCTAACCAAATACTAAACTGTTTAAAAGCACTTTTTAAAAGATAATAAAAGACACTGGATGCGATATTCACACCATTCATGCTGGTTGGATCTTATGGTCCTGTCGATGGCGCACTCTCACTGCAAATGTAGCAGCAGCGAGGGGTGCATTCAACAGGAAACTCCATTGACAAAGGTGGGAGCAGGAGGTTCCGCTACCGGCCAATGCTGAGCCACCCTCTGTCGCTGCAGAAGAAGCCATGGTGGGGAAGAATATCTCACCCACTGAATAAATATGGCTGCCACAGGTCACCTGACATCTGGTATTGCCAGTTTACTGGTATTGCTAGTTGGCCAGCTTATTCAAAGTTCCGATGAGGAATTACAATTCAAATTTTGCAATTTGAACTGAGACAGAGCAAACTGCTTGAAACTGCAAAGCCACATTCCAAGATCAAGGTACCAAAACAAACAAACCTTCAGACCTATCGAACCCATCACAGTCTAATGACGAGATATTAAAAGACAAAGAGTTAGACATTTTAAAATGGCTGCCACAAACAGACCAAACCAAAACCCCTTGTCAATATACAATGAGTGAAGTATAACAAGCCAGGCTACAGCTACTGCAGAGAGATTGCAAGAGGCACAGGGAGTGACAAAAATGTTTTCAGTAGAGGCAATAGGCTGAGAGGTTGGTCTCTCCTCTTTCTTTTGGAAAAGGTTTGTGTCACCCGGTTCGAGAAGCCATTGATTGGAAACCTACAGAGAACTTGTAATAATTGCAATATCTTCTACATCTGACTTCATCCATGAAACCAACTAATCTAAATTAGCTGCAACATTTAATAATCTACACCTCAAGGACAAGCAAAGCATGCTGAACCTTATATTCTTCTTTTTTTTAATTGGTCTCTAACTTCCCTTATTTATGACACTTGTGTTCATGAAGTTGTCTTTTAAAACATTTTTTCCTTGGGCTTTGTGGTTAATAAATTTGCTCTTTCTTTAAATCTCAAAAACCTTGTTTTAATGGCTCCTTATTGCTCACTACATAAAAAGTTAAAGGCATTCTGATTTGGAAAAGGCATATCCTCATGAAAAAGAAACTTCAATCTTTATTGTGTCTAACTGAGAAGGCTGAATAGAAGGGAGGCAGTTTATTCCTTCGCACCTAATCATAACAAGTTCTTTAAAAAGTTGACATGCCAGACATGGGGCATGGGGGTGTGTAGGGGTGAGGGATGATTTTTGTTGTAGTTTTTGTTGAATTCAAAGTTCTAGGGCGCAGAGATAGGCCTTTTGCCTAGTCCACCTCAGCACCTGGCAGCCTCCGCACTTGTTCCGTGGTAAGTGGGCCTGGCTTCGAATCCAGCCTGCCAACCCCGAACTGAAAATGGGAACTGCAGGCTGCCATTTTTAAAGGTAGGGTTCACAGAGCCAGGAGTTTTCAACCCAAGAGTGAAAACCTGGGCCATTATGTTTCAACAGAATGGTAATGAATGACAACAGTTGATTGGATGACCATTAGGAACAATTCTGTGCATAAATTACTGACCCTAAGCAAATTTTTTAAAAAAGAAGCCTCTGAAAGCCGGCTTGAAGTTTGAGAATGACGTTCAAGGGAGTTATAAAATCTGTCACAAGAAACAGAAAGAGATCATTAGAGACCCCTACCTGAGCACTGAAGAGCGGTCCAGGCAGTACGGTGAAAAATCATTCAATTTTCACCTACCCTTTCCTAATATATGCTGCTTCAGGCAAGATTGTTCAAAGCAGCAGCTGTTACAAATGTCAGAGGCCTCTGTGAAAGCCTTGTACATTTCAAAGGGCTTGGAAGCCATTGACAACCTTTTGAAATGAAAAACTTCCATTCAATTTCACATAGAAAAACATTTCATTAGCCACTGGTTGGCAGTTTTATTATTCCAGAGCTGGCTGTTTGGTGGATTGTTTATTGATCTCCCCTTCATGCTTGAATGCATCTTCATTATCCTGCTTTGATGCTAACCACAATGTTTATAAACAATCTTGCTATGATTGACAGTTCTTCATCACATCAAAAGCAGCCAAGTCCTTTGACTTCCTTCTTGTCACAGCAGAAAGCTGTGGTGTGCTGGAAGGCCTCTGTTGGGGTTCTGATGGGAGGTCTGCTAGGAATCTCTGATGGCAGTCTCTGTTGGGGGTATCTGATGGGGTATCTGTTTGGGGGTCTGATGGGGTACCAATGGGGGATAAGTGTGGGGGGGTCGGGTCACCCTCATGCGTGCGTGCCATGGTGCAGTTGACCTGTTATTCCCCTGGTGATGGGAGGGTGGATGCACTTTTTGTCAGCAGGTGGACGAGACAGGATTTGCATTGTGGGGAGGGGAAAAGAAGAAGGAATCTCTGCTGGATGTCGCTCCTAGCGCCAGCAGAGACCAGCAACGATTCTACTCCAGCAGGTGCACATCGTCTCCAGAATAGAGACTAAGTGCGTTGTATTTCGAAGAACTGTGAAAGGGCAATAAGGTTGGGTCAATGTAATACCCAGATCTCCTGAAAAAGGAATATAAAAGAGTCGATTTGGGGACAGAATTTATGTGCTTCTTTTTACTGCTCATGATCAGTATGTTTGTATGTAAGAGTTTCATGTTTTCTTACCCTCAGCGTGTGGATCAAATTACATATCTTCATAAGCAGGTTTATGTGAAACTTAAAACAAAGAAGGTTATTTATTCTCACACGTTTACACCAAAAATAACACAACGTTTCACTCGTTCATCTCATACACATTCTCACACACACAAAGGTTAGATAGAGATGAAGGTAATCTACTGTAATAGCTTATAATTATCTCAGTCTCTGTTGTGGCAAGCCTGTAGTTTCTGAGATTCAGTCGATGCTTTAAAGTTGAAGTTAAGTTATTGTAAAGCGAGTGATTCTCAGCAGACTGATCTTTCCTGTCGTTAAATTTCTAAGAGGTTGGTTCTCAGGTGTGTTGTGTTCTTTGTTTTTGTTCTTTCAGGATGGTAGATGTGGTGTTAACAGAGAACAGCAATCAGTGTTTAACAAACAAAGCTAATTTATTACACTACTGAATTAGATTTAAACATATTACTAAGGAATTAGTTAAGTAAAGTTTAGACGGCACATCTACAATACTAAACTATGCTATCAGTTGAGCCGCCTCACACCTACTCTGTCTCTACTTCTCTTGCTCTCTCCCAGAAGTCAAGGAGGCGTGTAATATTTATGTGGTTGCTCTATAGCATATCTAGTGATTAGAATAGTAACATTACATTAACCCTTTATGTACTCTACAATATCCACATATTGTGACAAGGTGAACTTGGGGCAGGTTGGGGGCATCCTTCTCTCCATTAGGATCTCCTACTTTCAATGTATTGTTGTTTAATACCTTGGCAGCTTGGATGACTTTCAACTGAATGATCGCACAGGCCATGTGATTCTTGCTGTGCTGTGTTGTCCTTAAAGGGACAAACACCACAATTGGCCTTCCCAATATTTATCCGTCGTGTGTCTCAAAACAAGCATGGCATCAGCGGCGCTTCATCCAGGCTTGAATTTGAACTGATCTTTGTGGTTTGATTATTTTTTTCAGTCTCTGGTCCATGACTCTCTCCTACACTATGAAGGCATGTGGTAGGAGTTTAATTCTCCAGTGGCTTTTGCAATCTTGAATGCCACCCTTCCCTTTCAATATTGGTGCTGTCATAATCATCTAGTCCATGTGCTTTAGAGGTATAATGTTTAATTGTAGGAAATAATTTTTATTGATGTGAAATAAATGAAGTCACTGGTTTGTTTGTTGTATTCTGTATATTGCAAACATATCAACCAAACAGCATGGAATGGTAAAACAACAGCGTGTGTTCTTTATTTGGAGGTAAGGTTTGTTATATTACTGGGTTTAAGTAATATATGTCGTTACTAACTGTAGATGATGTTGAAGAACACTCAAGACTTCAAAGTAAACTGAAAGAATTTATTAAGTAACGATAAAACTAATAAATGAGTTTGACACTCCACTACACTAACTTTAGCAATAAAGTAAGAATAAATATCTCTACAAACTGTATCTAAGCAACATGTGGTGTCTGGCTGTGATCCCATTCTGCTACACTACTGCTATCTGGTAACTCCTGCATGGAAAAGAGAGCTAGAGCTTCTGGGAACTCAGTTATATAGTGGATCTAGTAATGTCCTCTCGTGGTAGTGTTGCAGCTAGGTGTTGTGATTAACCCTTTAGTTACATGTCTGTCTACATGTCATTACAAGGTTATATGTATAAAATGGTAACTGAGAGATGATGTGGGCTTGTCTGACCTGTAAGAACTGCTGTACTGTCTGCATAGTACATGGGATTATTCACCACATTCTGTCTCATAGTGAGGAGTGATGGTCAGCAGTCTGGATATGATCCTTAAATATACATGGGAAAACTGGCAAACAGATCTGGGTAATTACAGTTCAAAGTGATTATTCAATGAGGTCAGAGTTAGGAGAGTGAGAACCATAAAAACAGCAGGTGGTCTTCATGTAGCTAGGTAACAGTGAGGCTCAGAAGAATTGCCCTTACTTTGTTAAAATTTTAAGTTATTCAGGTGGGTCCCAAAATCAAAAAGCTTGATTTTGAAGCTAAAAATTAATGAATCAAAAATCTAGCAGACATCTCGACTAACCTCTATTGCCAAAGAGATGAGTAATTTAAAGTGGAGCTTTTAATTGTAACACTGGGAAGTTATCTGTGGGGGTATTTGGTATTGGAGCTAAAAGCACTCAAATTGGTAGATGCAAACCCTGAGTTTAGCAGCCAGAGAAAGAAAAAGTCTGCTAAGCACAGTAACCTGTAGACCAGAAACTAAAGGACTATCACAAATCAGGGGCATTTCTGAGGTGAAGGCACGAAGTAGGAGCGAAGTAATGGCTATATTTGAGCAGCGAATTCTACAATTCTGAGGTTTTGAGGAGAAATTTGAGGATCATTGAGCCATAAACTAATGGAAATATCCCCATTAAATTTCGCTCTTTGGAGAATAGCTGGGATACTGAGGAGAAATTAAAGTGAATTCTGGAGGGCTGTGGATTACCATTAGGTTGGCCCCAGGAAAAGTGAATGAACCTTCAAAACTTTTGTAATGTATCAGGGAACTCTTGGGGGTGAGGTAAAAATAGAACTGAGCTTATAGCATAAGCCTTTGTGAACTATAATGTTAACTTAATGCTGCTTGCTTTGTTATTGTTTCTTAATATGCGATAAAGTTTTATTTTGTTTAAAAATGTGAAACTTTGTGCCGCAGTGTGGGGTCGACCCATCTTCTTCAAAATGATGATGGACTGTAAAATGGCCGTAAACACGGCCTTTGGGCAGAACGTGGGCGGCAGAAAAGAAGTGGCAGCCCGGACCGCAAAGCCAGAGACTCAAGCGCTCGGGAGCGGAGCCAGTGGGGCCAACAAGCAGAAGAGAGAGAGAGGGACCCCCCCCTTCCACAACGGACCGGCAGTGACCACGTGGTGAGCGGCGAGACAAAGAGGGACTCTGGTCCGCACCAGGAAACATCTCTCCCAAATCCTCCTGACCCAGTGAGAAGGAAGGGAAGGAAAAAAATGAGAAGAAGAAGGGGGAAAAATAAAAGTAAATAAATAAATAGACAAGGAAAGAGAGAAAGGAAGGAAGGGAAGAAGGTAATCAACAACAAACACCCCCTTCCAACAAACTAAAAGGGAAACCCGAAACCCGAGGCAGACCCAGCGAGAGCAGAGGAGCGGGGTAAGTGAGAGTAACCCCAGGGGAAGGAAGAGCAGCGGTGAAAGATAGAGAGACAGACAGATGGCTGGAGGAAAGAAAAACACCAAGGTGAAGGGACAGCGAGACGCAAGCAGCAGCAGTGAGGGTAAGGCGCACATGATGAGACGGAGGTATAGGCGAGCCTGAATGGGAAAATGATGGCGGACCAAGCAGCGGAACATGAGCAGGACGCAGCGACCGGCATAAAGGAGGCGCTCTGGTCGGAGCTCCAAGCAATGACGAAGGAGACGACGCACAAAATGCAGCAGACCACCGAAGGCCTGGAAAGGGAAGTGAAGGCGCAGAAAAAAACAATTCTGGAGTTGGAGGGGGCCGCCTCAGACCAGAGCGACAGGGTGATAACCCTAAAAGCCGAAGTCAAAAGGTTAGTAACGGCCCAGGGGAGCCGAAGAGGGAAAGTGGAGGACCAGGAAAATAGGTCCAGACGACAGAACATTAAAATAGTGGGTCTGCCAGAGGGGATAGAGGGCAGAGACCCAACAGGCTACATCACCCAAATGATGGGCAAGGTAGTGGGAAAGGAGGTATTCCCAAACCCACCGGAAATAGACAGGGCGCACGGATCGCTCCGACCCAAGCCCAAAGCCGGGGACCAGCAAACAAAACAGAGCACGTGGGAATGAAAGACCATAAGGGTGTATCAGGCCATTGGGGTGGATCTGGCCAAAAAAAGGGCTGAATTCAACAAGGCAAAATCAGCACTGCACAAAAGCAAGGTAAAATTTGGGATATTAATCCCAGCCAAACTCTGGGTAACATTTGAGGGGAAAGAGCTGTACTTTAACACCCCAGCGGCGGCTGATGAGTTCGTTAGAACGAACAAGCTCACAGTGAACATCAGGCGGATGCTGAATGTGATAATGACCCCCCCGGGGAGAGAACACCAGAGGTGATCGTCTCCATGGATGCAGAAAAGGCCTTTAACAGAGTCGAATGGAGCTACCTCCTCGAGGTACTGGGATAGTTTGGGCTAGGAGCGGGATTCACCGCCTGGGTGAGGCTCCTGTACAACGCTCCCAAAGCGAGTGTCCAAACTAACACCACCAGCCCTGAACACTTCCAGCTACAGAGAGGAACAAGACAGGGCTGCCCCCTGTCCCCGCTCTTGTTAGCACTAGCGATCGAACCCCTGGCGATAGCCCTGCAGGACGCAAAAAGCTGAAGGGAATCCGGAGAGGAAACAGAGAGCACAGAGTCTCACTCTATGCAGATGACCTGCTCCTCTATGTCTTGAAGCCACAGGAGGGACTGAAGGCAATACTGCAAATACTGAAAGAGTTTGGAACCTTCTCAGGCTACAAACTTAACCTGGGCAAAAGCGAGACAATCCCAGTGAACCCAAAAGGGGGAGGTAGAGCTGAAGGGGCTCCTGTTCAAAATGGCCCAGAACAAAGTCCGTTACCTGGGGATCCAAATAGCCAGAGACTGGACACAGATCCACAAGTGGAATCTGATCAGCCTGGTGGAGGAAGTAAGAAAAGACCTCAATGGTGGGGCTCACTCCCACTCTCCCTGGCAGGAAGAGTGCAGACAATCAAGATGAATGTACTGCCAAGGTTCCTCTTCCTGCTTAGATCCATCCCGATCTTCATCCCCAAGGCCTTTTTCCAAAACATAGACAGGCTAATCATGGCGTTTGAGTGTGTGTGTGTGTGTGTGTGTGGTGGTGGGGCGGGGGGGGGGGGGGGGCAAGAACCCAAGAATTCCCAAACCGACACTGCAAAGAGGGAAATGATGTGTTGGGTGTTCTGGATCCGTGGAACACATACAGGCCACCAACTGTAAAATAGTGCAACACTATTTTATTAAGTTAGAAACTGTTGAACATGCTTTCACTGTGGGTTAACACGATGTTGGATTAAACTAAAGACCTATGCCTGTCCAAACCAGTCTAAGCACTCAGCACATGTTGAGGACCTGTGCTGTAAGCTGTAAGCTCTGTCCTTGTAGGAGGCTGCATCCCGAATGAGCGGGAACTCTGATGCCCCCTGTCTTTATAGTGAGTGTGCTCTAACTGGTGATTGGCTGCGGTGTTGTGTGTGTTGACTGGTCTTGCTGTGTGTCCATCAGTGTGTTTGTATCGGCACCATGATATACTGGTGTATATTATGACATCCCCCCTTTTATAAAAGAATGTATGTGTGTGGCAATAAATAATGTATGGTGAGAATGTTCCTAACTACGTGTGGGGTGCGAAGACATATTTACAGGGCTACGTACCTGAAAACTAAGCTATTTACACGGGAAGGTGCCTGGTGCAGAGAAGCAGTATGCAACAGGAATAACGAGATCAACACTATATACAAACCAGGGAAACGATCAAACTAAACAACAAAACAATTCAGAGAGTCTATAAGTCCGCAAAGTTCATAAATTAAGTCTCTGAGGTGGGCGCCGAATTCTGGTTGACCGCCTCAAGGGTGGGTCGAGAACCGCCGGTTCAGGAGCGGGCTGGACTGCGTCAGAGTCAGGGGGAGGCAGAGTGACAGGGAGCTCTGCATAGTCCGTGGCAGGGTCAGCAGGAGGGCGAGGCGACAGTGGAGGATCACGTGGCGAGCGTGGAACGAGACGAAGGGCGCATCGATTGCGGCGCAGAATGGAGCCATCTGGTAGACGAACCAGGAACGAGCGAGGGACAACAGCAGTCGCAGACCAGCCCCCATCCGGAAGATGGATGCAGACGTTGTCATCTGGAACCAGAGCAGGGAGATCAGCTGCAGGGGAGTCATGAGCCGCCTTGTGCTGTGCACGAGACAGCTGCATCCGGCGAAGGACCGGAACATGGTCGAGGTCTGGGACATGGATGGATGGCACCATCGTCCTCAGGGTACGACCCATGAGTAACTGGGCTGGCGACAGGCCAGTGGCAGCGGAGCAGAGCGATAGGCCAGCAAGGCAAGGTGGAAATCTGACCCAGCATCGGCAGCCTTGCATAGGAACCGTTTGACTATATGTACTCCCTTCCCCGCTTTGCCGTTGGATTGGGGGTACAGGCGACTGGAAGTCACATGGGCAAAATTGTACCGCCTAGCAAAGTTGGACGATTCGTGGCTGGCGAAGCAGGGGCCATTGTCCAACATAACCGTGAGCGGGATGCCGTGTCGAGCAAATGTTTCTTTACATGCACGAATGACGGCAGACGAGATGATGTCGTGCAACCGTATCACCTCCAGGTAATTCGAAAAGTAGTCCACGATCAGGACATAGTCTCTACCCAGCGCATGGAATAGGTCGATGCCCACCTTTGTCCATGGTGATGTGACCAACTCATGGGGCTGCAGGGTCTCACGTGGTTGTGCCGGCTGGAAGTGCTGACAAGTGGGGCAGCTGCACAGGAGCACTGTGTTGGCTATGTCCTCATTAATGCCAGGCCAGTCGGCGGCACTTTTCCATGCCAAGGTGGCCCTCGCGTAATTGTTCCAGGACAAGTTGCCGCATGCTATGTGGGATGACAATGCGGTCCAGTTTTAGAAGAACCCCGTCTACTACCGCCAGATCATCTCTGATATTATAGAACTGAGGGCATTGGCCCTTGAGCCACCCGTCCGTTAGGTGGCGCGTGACACGCTGTAGCAAGGGGTCAGCCGCTGTCTCACGGCGAATTTGGATGAGGCGTTCATCCGTGGCAGGTAGATTGGAGGCCGCGAATGCCACATGGGCGTCAACCTGGCAGACAAATCCTGCTGGGTCACATGGAGTGTTGACTGCTCTGGAGAGAGCGTCAGCAATGATGAGGTCCTTGTCTGGGGTGTATACCAGTTGGAAGTCATATCGCCGGAGCTTGAGAAGAACACGCTGGAGGTGAGGCGTCATGTCGTTCAAGTCTTTCTGTATTACATTGACCAGTGGGCGATGGTCGGTCTCGACGGTGAATTGAGGAAGTCCGTAGACATAATCGTGAAACTTAACCACACCGGTCAGAAGGCCCAGGCACTCCTTTTCTATCTGCACGTAGCGCTGCTCCGTGGGGGTCATCGCATGTGACGCATATGCAACGGGGGCCCATGATGAGGTCTCATCACATTTATGGAGCACTGCCCCAATGCCAGTTTGACTGGCATCGGTCGAAATTTTGGCCTCCTTTGCTGGATCAAAGAAAGCTAAGACCGGGGCCGTGGTCAGTTTTGCTTTGAGTTCTTCCCCATTCGCGCTCGTGGGCAGGGAGCCATTGGAAGTCTGTCATCTTCCTGACCAGGTTCCTGAGAGCCGTGGTATGAGAGGCGAGGTTAGGAATAAATTTCACTAAAAAATTGACCATGCCCAGAAATCGGAGGACCGCCTTCTTGTCCTCTGGTGTTTTCATAGCTGTGATGGCAGCTACCTTGCCCGCATCCGGCTGCACACCTAATTGGGAGATGTGGTCCCCGAGGAACTTGAGTTCCGTCTGTCCAAAAGAGCATTTGGCCCTGTTGAGGCGGAGGCCATGCTCATGTATACCTCTGAATACGCGCTGGAGGCGACTAACATGCTCCTGCGGGGTGGTGGACCAAAGGATTATGTCATCGACATAGACGTGAACACCTTCAATGCCTTCCATCACTTGTTCCATAATCCTATGGAACACTTCTGATGCAGATATGATCCCGAACGGCATCCTGTTGTAACAATTCAGCGAAAGGGGGTATTAAATGTGCAAAGTTTCCTGCTGGATTTATCGAGCTGGATTTGCCAGAATCCTTTTGAGGCGTCGAGTTTGGTGAAGAGATTGGCGCGAGCCATCTCACATGTGAGCTCTTCGTGCTTGGGAATTGAATAATGCTCCCTCATAATATTGCGATTTAGATCCTTGGGATCAATGCAAATTCTCAATTGACCGGAAGGCTTTTTTATACATACCATGGAACTGACCCAGACGGTCGGTTCCGTGACTTTGGAAATCACTCCTTGGTTCTGGAGGTCCTGCAGCTGCTGCTTGAAGTGGTCCTTAAGGGGTGCTGGGACCCTGCGATACGCGTGCACCACAGGCGTGGCATTCGGTTTTAATAAAATCTTGTAGGTGTATGGGAGCGTGCCCATGCCCTCGTGGTACTGGTTGATAATGCCGTCGAGCTGCGCCCTGAAGTCGGTGTCCTGAAAGGCAGACGCGTCAGCAGGAGAGGGAGAGTGAACTCTCTGAACTAGGTTCAACAGCTTGCATGCCTCGCGCCAAGCAGGGAGGCTTTCGAGGAGCACACGATTTCAAAGGGAAGGATGGCTTTGCGTGACTTGTGCGTCACTTCGAGCTGACACGAGCCGCTGGCAGCAATGGCATTGCCATTATAATCTAATGGCTGGCAGGCTGATGGGAGGATGGCTGGTTTGACACGAAGGCTTTGGAGGTCAGGTCAATGCGATTGGTGGAGGCACCAGTGTCCAGGCGGAATCGTATTTGGGACCGGTTGACCGTAAGGGTGGCACACCACTCATCGTCTGGATCGATGCTGTATACCGATAGAGGCTGGATTCTTTGCTTCGGGGACACCCTGTTTTTTGTAACAATACCGATTCGAAAAGGTATCTTTGGATCCTCGGTGTCAATATTGGGTAGTAGGACCGCATCGGACTCGGTAACCATGGGTTGAATGGCCCGGGCATTCCTGCGAGTCTGGCCGGAGCGATACGAATTGGCAGGCTGAGCTGATCTGCATAAAGTAGCATAGTGTCCAAGGTTGCCACATCTCAGGCATTATCGGGATTTGGCAGGGCATTGCCGTTTTAAGTGGGCGGAGCCACAGTTGCCGCACATTGTAGCTGAGCCACCGCGCATGCGCGGTGCGGCCGTACGTGGTGCGCGCCTGGGCAGTACGTTCGTCGACGCCGCCGTCCCTTCGTTCAGTGCGCACAAGCGCGGGAGTCCGCGAAAAGCATGCAAAATGGCCGCTCTCATCCAGGCTGAGGCCCTGGAGTTGCTCGATTGCTTGGACCCGTTCTGCCTCATGGGAACCTTGCCGCACCATTTCAGCCGCTTGGATGTGGGAATACCGACTAGTGGCATGTTTGTGTAGCACGCAGGTCTCGATGGCAATCGCTAGGGTGAGCTGCTGTAACTTGAGGTGCTGCTGGTGTAGGGAGTCCGACTGAATACCGAAAACGATCTGGTCGCGTATCATGGAGTCGGAGGTGGGCCCATAATTACAGGACTGCGCAAGGATGCGGAGGTGGGTGAGAAAGAACAGGAAAGGTTCATCCTTACCCTGTAAACGCTGTTGGAATACATAGCGCTCAAAACTTTCATTCACCTCTATGTTGCAGTGAGTGTCAAACTTGAGGAGGACCGTCTTGAATTTTGATTTATCTTCATCATCAGCAAAGGTGAGAGAATTGAAAATGTGTATGGCATGTTCCCCGGCCGTGGATAGGAAGAGACAGATCTTCTTGGTGTCCGAGGCATCTTCCCGGTCTGTGGCTTCCAGGTAGAGCTGGAAGCGTTGTTTGAATATCTTCCAGTTGGCCCCCAGGCTGCCGGTGATGCAGGATGACTGTATACTGGTGGAAGGCAGATCACTTGCAGGTAGGTCTAAGAAGTTCTAATATCCCTCAACTCCTGGTATCATGATGTGTTGGGTGTTCTGGATCCGTGGAACACATACAGGCCACCAACACTTAAAATAGTGCAACACTATTTTATTAAGTTAGAAACTGTTGAACATGCTTTCACTGTGGGTTAACACGATGTTAGATTAAACTAAAGACCTATGCCTGTCTGAACCAGTCTATGCACTCGGCACATGGTGAGGACCTGTGCTGTAAGCTGTATGCTCTGTCCTTGTAGGAGGCTGCATCCTGAATGAGCGGGAACTCTGATGCCCCCTGTCTTTATAGTGAGTGTGCTCTAACTGGTGATTGGCTGCAGTGTTGTGTGTGTTGATTGGTCTTGCTGTGTGTCCATCATGACAGGAAAAATGTCAGAGGGGGCCTGGCTCTACCGAACCTACAATACTACCACTGGGCAGCAACGGCAGGAAAAGTGAGGGGATGGGCAAGAACCCGACACAGATTGGGTACAAATGGAGGAGGCATCCTGTAAAGGAACAACCCTCCGGCCCTAGCCACAGCAGCACTCCCATCCTCCTCAACAAGGTACACAACGAGCCCAGTAGTAGAACGTGGACCCAGTTGAGACAGCACTTCGGAATAACCAAAATGTCCCTTATGGCCCCCATCTGCGGCAACCACAGATTCCCCCCAGCCATGCTAGATACCACCTTCAAAAGATGGATGCGGGACGGCGTCACACTGATGGTCGGGGACTTCTACGTAGAGCGCAGCCTGGCGACACTGGACGAACTGACGAGGATGTGGAAACTAGCAAGACGACAGGAATTGAGACATGTCCAAATAAAGCACTTTTTTCCGCAAAGAGACAGTAGGGTACCCCGGGGCCCCAGAAAGCACACTACTAGAGGACCTGATAGGCACAAGCAGCGAGAAGGGGGGGCTATGTGGGAATGGGGAAACGACAAGAGAAGAGGAAGGATGCTGAAACCAATGGGGGGGAGGGGGGGAGGAGGAGGAAGGGGGGGGTATCATAGACCGATCCAGAGGGCAGCAAAATGTACATAGTTAGTCGAATGAAGGACAAAACAAATTTCTCTGTAAAATAAAGCAAATTAGCGCGGGCAAGAAAAATGTCATGTATGTAAGTAACAACTGTTTATAAATATGAGAAAAGCCAATAAAAATATTTTCAAAGAAGAATAAATAAATAGGGCCTTTGCATAATCATATTGGCTTCTTGCCTTCTTGTGGCAGGTAGCCTGCCCGATCTTGTTCTTGCCATACGTAAAATTCCCTGACGGTGGAAAATGATGGGAAGCTAATCCGCCATGCCCATCATAATTTTACTGGGCCATCCCCACCTTGTTCCAACCTCGAGCAGTCCAGTAAAATTCTGTCCTTTTCCCATTCGGATGAATGAATATAATGGACCTCCAGCAAACTGCTATCAATTTTTAAAATTTAAGAAGGATGACACTGAAAACAGATTTTTAAAATATAATATTTGGGGAAGTTATACTTTAGTTTGACAACACTTTCCCTCAGGCAGACAGGTCAAGAACTTAATGCTCCCATTTGTGAGTTTCTGATCACTAAGTTCCAAGCAGTCTGAACATATGTTTTAGCATCAAAATGTGTAGCATCTGTTAGGCTGAGTACACAATCGGAAAACAACCAAAATATAGAGGACTCCCTCCCAGTGCCAAAAGCCAATTTATTGCACAGCAAACAAACAACAGTGAATGTATTCTGTGAATAAAATAGACATCTTTACAAGAAAAAGGCTTGAAGAAATAGTGTTTGGACAAATAGTAACTTCGCACAGACCAGCACCTATGGTAATAATTCTAGTTCAGTAAGTGACTGTGCATTGAGCCTTTGTTATAAGGATACTAATTGTGATACTATTGTTGGAGCATTACGGGCATAATTTAATGGAAAAAAGAGTCCCGTTTTGGGTTGGATCTATGGGGTCGTCCCGAGCGCTACATGCGCGGAAACAACCCGGCTATTGAACGGGACGCTGTTATTTTTTAGGGCTTCTGCAGGGAATGCACCACTGAGTCACATTTCCCTGCACTGACGTGGTCCGCTCCCCAGTGCAGGAAGGAATAGGGGAGCCTTTTTTAAATGGCGCACTGAACTATTGACCCCACAATGTGACCACTGGACCCCCAATTTGTCCTCCAGCACCACCACACCCCACATTATATGGGCACGTTCGAGTATATTGGTTAGAGACAGGTAAGTCAGGGTAAGATCGAAGATAATCAGCACTATCCAGACAGATTGCTTATTGTGTGTAGCCCAAATGCAGCCAGACTTTCTGCCAGCTCAATTTCAATGCCGGTACTTTATATATTTTTTTAAAATTTAGAGTACCCAATTAATTCTTTCCAATTAAGGGGCAATTTAGCGTGTTCAATCCACCTACCTTGCAAATCTTTGGGTTGTGGGTGCGAAACCCACACAAACACAAGGAGAATGTGCAAACTCCACACGGACAGTGACCCAGAGCCGGGATCGAACCTGGGACTTTGGTGCCGTGAGACTGCAGTGCTACCACTGCGCCACCGTGCTGCCCTGCCTGTACCTTATATGGGACAAGGTTATGTGCGAACAATGAAGCTGAAGGTAAACCCTGAGTGGAGGGGGGATGGGGGGTGGGGTTCTTGGTGTCCTTCAGAGTTGGCATCAGCAGCTCCATCAGGTGTTGTGACCCCTGCCCGGTGACCTCATTCTGGCTGAATGCCAGAAAAACCTCTGGATGACACGAAGGGGGGAATAAGAAGGGACACCCAGAGACCCACTGTAGCCATCTGGGATGGCCACTTTCAGTGTATAAAATGGACTCTCGCAGAGCCTATAGGGAAAAATGGACAATGCAAAGCAACAAGCAGGCACGGAGCCTGAATGTATATTTGGAAGGCAGTCAGCAGACGGAACCGAAACTCTGGGTCGATTTACATATTGATGGCCCATCTCCGAGGAACAAAGGACTAATGCTCAGGTAGCTGATACTGTCTCAGACATTCTGGCGCCACTACCCCAACCGAAAAACACAAACAAAGCAAGGCCAACGGCCACCTAGGACACGCCCAGCCATCAAGGCACCCGCCCCTTTATTGGTTTAGATCGATGACAATGATCAAGAAGTTGCCCAATTAATTGGGACCAAGGTTAAGGCCCGCCTAAAAGCGCGCAAAGCCCCTCCAAGTATAAGAAGGAACCCCCGCCAAAGATTCGCCTCTTGGATTTGGCTCTCAAGTGGAGAGACCCGTCCACCAGCATCACCAGAAGCAAGTAAGTTCAAGGTCAACGCTCGCTACAGGACGGACAACCTTAGCTGTTCTCCTGTTACCTCTTCGAACCCAACAGCCTCAGATCCGAACAACGGCCATTATTCCTCTGACATTAGTGGGCACCCGAAGTTAAATATAGGTGTTAGCGATAGAGATAGTTTAGTTTGTAGTATTATTGTGCATTAGTAAATCATACTGTGTGTAAATAAATACCATTGACTTTGAACTAACTAACTAGTGTATTGGCTCTTTGATCGGTATTTGGGTTGAACCTTGTGGCGGTAAAAAGAGATACCTGGCGACTCTGAAAGTATACTCATAATTAGGATTAAGAAAGGCGACCTTATTAACCGCCATCTTTTTAGCAAGTAAACAGAGCAACACCACCCATCAAAGACAAGGATTAGACACGGAGACTACAGACTAGACTCGGCGGTGAACCAGAGCCAGATGAAAGAGGTGAGCAAGAACCATCTTTGCAGACGAGAACCCTGAGACAGCAGAGACTCAGAAAATTGGACCCGCACTCCATCTAATTCATTGGATTGGGCAGCATTAGAATCATGGACAAATAATATTGAGGATAGTAACTGTTTTATTGTACTTGTGAATACATTTGTGTTGAATCGTGAACCTGTGTTTGTCCTTTGTTCATCTCGCAAGTAGGGGCACCTGGATAAAACGTTTTATGAATAAAATGGTCAAAGTGTCTGACAATTTCCAGATCACAGCATCCATGAAGCAGCAGTCCTGGTGGCACAGTGCTGCCACTGGTCTCGTAACCTCTCCATGTTTAGGTGTTATAGGCAGCTGTAGAGTGCCATGGTTGGTGAATGTGAGCTGATGTTTCCTGATGGCTCAGCTGGTTAGATCAATATGCCACTGAGACCCAAAGCTCAGAAAGATTCAAACCCTATTACCTGTCATGTGAGTTGATCAAAATCAAGTCATCAGTTGCCGCAATGCAATTGCCCTCACGTTCTTGAGTTAGGTAGATGTAAACCAATCTGGGACCCTGCTAAAAGTACAAGTGTGTTAACCTCAGATGGAAATGTATTATGGGCTTAGCTGTCATAGATTATCATAGAATTTACAGTGCAGAAGGAGGCCATTCGGCCCATCGAGTCTGCACCGGCTCTTGGAAAGAGCACCCTACCCAAGGTCAACACCTCCCCCCTATCCTCATAACCCAGTAACCCCACCCAACACTAAGGGCAATTTTGGACACTAAGGGCAATTTATCATGGCCAATCCACCTAACCTGCACATCTTTGGGCTGTGGGAGGAAACCGGAGCACCCGGAGGAAACCCACTCACACACGGGCAGAACGTGCAGACTCCGCACAGACAGTGACCCAAGCCGGGAATCGAACCTGGGACCCTGGAGCTGTGAAGCAATTGTGTTATCCACAATGCTACCGTGATGCCATCTTAGTAAAAAAGCTTGCCAAAACTCACTTTCTAGCCACACCCAGGGAAAAGAAAACATTGATTAAGTGCCTTGTAAAAGTTCCTACATTCTTTGAATGATATCCATCCCCACACACTATAGTCCTGCGGAAATCATGTGCTTATTATGTACATAAATAATTCACCATAACATTACAGATAGACTGTGCGACATGTGGTTTGCTGCCTCTACATCGGATTTTGACTTTAAACAAATTAACCACTTAACAATATCTTCCTTCCAACCCCTACAAAACAAAACCCTACAGGGATTGACTGAGTAGGAATATAGTGGTGGAGGATACAGTCATTGTAGGAATGAAGATGGCCATATAAGGCAGGCAATCTGTGTTTGTGCTTTATTTTGAATTCTCCATACATAAGAGAATAATATCAAAGTATTGCAGATGCAGGGAGGAAGGGGGTGTTGTGTAGGAGATGTAATGTTTTCTCGCACCAGCTGTCATAATTGCCATGTTAATGTACATTGCAGTTACATCCAGACAGTACTGTAGCAATGAGATTGGAACCTTGCCCATTTTATCAATTGAAATATGCTGATAATGTGCAGGAAGCATCATAAAATCCATGCAGTTATCTTTCAACTCCTGAGCCAGGTTCCATGAAGCTAGTAGCAGCTTAGGTTGGGCCCAATTCATTTAGCTATCCATCGGTTAGGTGCATTCAATTCTAGCACCACAGAAAGCAATTTACTGATGAGACTTCCTAAATTGTCCCATGCTGGAGTTATATGTAACAACTTAACTGTCAGTGAGCATTTTTATAGTGATATCTGTCCCCGTTCTCATTTGTGTGATGACAGATAAGGACAAAGAACAAAGAACAGTACAGCACAGGGACAGGCCTGTCGACCGTCCAAGCCTGCACCCATCAAGATGCCTGACTAAACAAAAACCTTCTGCACTTCTGGGGTCCATATGCTTCTATTCCCATCCTATTCATGTATTCGTCAAGATGCCTCTTAAACATTGCTCTCCTGTCTGCTTCCATTACCTCCCGCAGCAGGGCATTCCAGGCACTCACCACCCTCTTGTGTAAAAGATTTGCTTTGCAGATCTCCTCTAAATATTCCCCGCCGGACCTTAAATCTATGTCCCATAGTAACTGACTTTTCAATCCTAAGTAAAAGGGTCTGACTATCTGTTCTGTCCAAGCGACTCAATTTTGTAAACCTCTCTCAGGTCGCCCCTCAACTTCCGTTGTTCCAGTGAAAACAATCCGAGTTTATCCAACCTCTCCTCATAGCTAATACCCTCCAGACGAGGCAACATCCTGGTAAATCTCTTCTGTACCCTCTCCAGAGCATCTACTTCTTTCTGGCAGTGTGGTGACCAGAATTGTACGCAATATTCCAAATGTGACTGAACTAAGGTTCTGTACAGCTGCAGCATGACTTTCCAATTTTTATACTACATACCCCAACCGATGAAAGAAAGCATGCCGTATGCCTTCTTGACTACCTTATCTACCTGCGTTGCCACTTTCGATGATTTGTGGACCTGCATGCCCAGATCTCTTTGCCTGTCAATACTCCTAAGGGTTCTGTCATTTACTGTGCAATATCCACCCGTGTTAGACCTTCCAAAATGCATTACCTCACATATTAAACTCCGTCTGCCATTTCTCCACCAAGTCTCCAACCAATCTTTATCCTGCTGTATCCTCTGACTATGTGCAACTCCACCAAATATTTGTATCGTCCGCAAACTTATTAATCAGACCAGCTACATTTTCCTCCATATCATTTATGTACACTATGAACAACAAACATCCCAGTACTGATCCCTGCAGAACACTGCTAGTCACAGCCATCCATTCAGTAAAGCCTCTTCCACCTTGACTTCTATGACCGAACCAGTTCTGCATCCATCTTGCCAGCTCATCTCTGTGACTTTTGTACCAGTCTGCATTGTCAAAGGTTTTACTGAAGTCCATGTAGACCACATCCAGTACCCTTTGTTCATCAATCTTCTTTGTTACTGCCTCAAAAAACTTGATCAAGTTAGTGAGACACAACCTCCCTTTCACAAAACCATGCTGCCTCTCGCTAATACGTCCATTTGCTTCCAAATGTGAGTAAATCCTATCCCCAAGAATCTTTTCCAATAATTCTTCTCCCACTGCTGTAAGGCTCACTGTCCTATAATTTCCTGGAGTATCCCTGCTCCCCTCAAACAAAGGAAAAACTATGGCTGTTCTCCAGTCGCCTGGGACCTCACCTATAATGAATGAGGATACAAAGATTTCTGTCAAGGCCCGAGCAATTCGATCCCTTGCCTCCCTCAATATTATGGGGTAGATACCATCAGGCCCTGCGGAATTATCTACCATAATACTTTTAAGAAGCCCAACACCTCCTCCTTTTTGATATTGTCATGTGAGAGTACCTTTAAGAAATGGATGTTTAAGCAATGTACCTTTAAGGAAACAGTGATGTCAGAGAGTGGGTGGAGCAGAGCTCAGTTCAGCCATTTTGAAGTTCAAACTCTCTCTCTTTTTCCCTTTCCTCTCTATCTCTTTCTTTGTTTCTTTCTTCTCATTTTCTTTTTCCTCTCTATCTCTATCTCTTTCTTTTTCTTTCATTGTATATTCAAGCCTCTTTAATTCTTTTTCATGTTCAAGTTGCTTTAATTCTTTTTCATGTTCAAATTGCATAATCTGCAACTGGAGCTTTGCCATATCTAATGAGTCAGAAAGTATCACAGGCAAACGTAAATGCGCAGTTACCGCGTTAAGTACCTCATCTTTTTGTATTTTGCTAGGCAGTGTTAACTGCAATGCTTTTGCCAAACCTAACAGTCTGACTTTAGTCTCTGGCCATAAGGTTTCACGTGTTACCGCTTCCAACCCCAAAAATTCTGAGCCTCCGAAAGAGTCATTGTTCACAACACTCTCCCCACTTAAACTAAAATACCACACTGGAAAAGCAATAAACCTTCACTGTCTTTAAGTTCACAAAAGTCAATCCAATAGATAGGCTTTTATCCCCCTCGAGCCCCTAATTGTAATGGGCGAGGCGTTTTCAGAACACCAAAATGTATCATGGAGTTCAACCAACCTCCCCCTTTAATGGATTGTTGCTTTTCCGAGCACATGGCTTGTTCCCCAGGTGTGATATTACAATTATGGACACGTGGTTTTTAAACACAAAACAATATTTATTCTATGAACTCAACTTAACCTTTTAAATAAACATTGGATCTCTTAACACCCCTTACTTCAAAGATAACCCCGTAAATATTACAACACTAAATAATGGCGTCAGCCTAGCCCCCTAGAAAGGGGAGAATTCATCACTTTCGGGGGCCGTTGACATCGCCCCATTATTGGAGAATCCCACCCCCAGAGTCTAATCCGAGATTGAATCGAGAAATGTACTCGAGGGGCAGCACGGTAGCATTGTGGATAGCACAATTGCTTCACAGCTCCAGGGTCCCAGGTTCGTTTCCGGCTTGGGTCACTGTCTGTGTGGAGTCTGCACATCCTCCCCGTGTGTGCGTGGGTTTCCTCCGGGTGCTCCGGTTTCCTCCCACAATCCAAAGATGTGCGGGTTAGGTGGATTGGCCATGCTAAATTGCCCATAGTGTCCAAAATTGCCCTTAGTTTTGGGTGGAGTTACTGGGTTAGGGTGGAGGTGTGGACCTTGGGTGGGGTGCTCTTTCGAAGAGCCGGTGCGGACTCAATGGGCCGAATGGCCTCCTTCTGCAATGTAAATTATATGAAAAATCCTTCAGTTATCCCTTTCAACATCCATGAGACTTAACGCCTTCAAACAGAAACACATCAGGTGAAAGGCTTTACTATTATTAGTTTAAATTACCCAAATGATCCAGAGATAGTAGTCTTTCATGGCAGAGATCACAGCAGATCCAGCTCACTGCAAAACACAGACACACACCCAGCTATTTTCCTCAAAACTGAAACTTCAAAATGGCTGAACTGAGCTCAGCTACACCCACTCTCTAACATCACTGTTTCCTGAAGGGTACATTGCTTAAACATCCATTTTTTAAAGGTACTCTCACATGACAATATCGAAATGACCCAGAATGTCTATACACCCTTCCCTAGACTCATCATCCACCAAATCCTTCTCTTTGGTGAATACTGATGCAAAGTACTCATTTAGCACCACACACATTTCCTCTGGCTCTGTGCATAATTTCCTTCCTCTATCCTTGAGTGGGCCAACCCATTCCGCAGCTACCCTCTTACTTTTTACATATATATAAAATGTCTTGGGATTCTCTTTAATCCTGCTTGCCAAGACTTCTCATGACCCCTTTTAGCCCTCCCAACTCCTTCCTTATTTTCCTTCCTACTTTCCTACTTTCTTCAGACAATACTTTCTTGTTCTAGACTAAATGAGGGATAAAAAGTGAGCCTGTTCCAGAAATCCAGGCCAGGATTCTCCGACCCTGTGCCGGGTCGGAGAATCCCCGGGGGGAGGCGTGAAACCCGCCCCGCCGCCCCGACGCCAGCTTCCCTATTCCCCAGTGCCATTTTTCGGGCACCGGCGGGATTCCCGCCGTGCTGGTCTGTGGCCCCCCTGGCGATTGTCCGGGCCCCGATGGGCCGAGTGGCCGATGAGTTTGGCCCAGTCCCGCTGGCGTGGATCACTCACCTCACACACGGCAGGACCGTGAAGGTAAGTGTGCGGGGGCCTAGGGGTGGGGGGGGGGGGAGGGGGAAGGGAGGGATCCGACCCCGGGGGGCCCCCATGGTGGCCTGGCCCACGATCTGGGCCTACCGATCGGCGGGTGGGCTGCTTCCCTGGGGGCCTACTTTACTCCGCGCCGGCCCCTGCAGAGCTCCGCCATATTGCCCAGGAACCCTCGCGCATGCATGGAAATACACGGCCATTCTGTGCATGCGCGAACTCACGCCGGCCGTTCGCCGCCGCCTGGAGTTGCAGAAACCACTCCGGCGTCAGCCTAGCCCCCTAGAAAGGGGAGAATTCATCACTTTCGGGGGCCGTTGACACCGGAGTGGATGGCGCCGGTTTTCACGCCAGTGTGGGGACATCGCCCCATTATTGGAGAATCCCACCCCCAGAGTCCAATCCGAGATTGAATCGATCACTTGCTGCAGAAATGTACTGGCAGATCACAAACATGGGACTTTGATCAACCAAATGTCTAGGTGACAATTCATGTGGAAATTCAGCATGAAGATATGTGGTAGCCACAGAAAAGAACATATTTGAGATTCCCAGGCCTTGTAGAGAGACAGAAGGGAGAAAGCTGCCATTTGTCTCCGAAAGTTAAGGATGAGAACTGTCCATTGCCTTTCCCATTTGACAGTAGGGAAATATATTGGCCCGGATTCTTTGAAATCCCGGCCAAGGGTTGGCGACGGCGTAAACACCGGAGTCATGCATGCCGGTGTCAACTGGCCTCCTGGCCCAGCAATTCAGCGGTCTTCAGGGGGCCAGCACGGTGCCGGGGTGCTGCGCGCTGCTCTGGCGCCGAAAGGCGGCCCTGTACGGCTGGCGCGGGTCCATGCATGCGTGTGGTTGCCATCTCCGCGCCGGCGCGGAGCAACATGTTGGAGACCTACAGCGGGCCCGCGTGGAAGGAGGTAGGCCCCCTCCAGATTGCGGGCGCCCACTGATTGGAAGCCTCCGATCGCGGGCCTGGACCCCATGGAGCCTCCCACCCCCCCGGAATCATATCCCGCCCCGCCCCCCCCCACCAGGACATCCACCGCGTCCGCGGGTTCGAGCTCCAACCGGGTGGTACCTGGTTGGTACCATGCCGGCAGGACTTGGCAGAACTTGGTGGGGGTTCGGCCGGTCGCCCGTGGAGAATCACCGTGGGGGCCTCTTTCAACGAACCCCGACCGGCGCCGCGCGACTGCGCGGGCGTCAATTCTCCGGTCGCCGGAGAATCACGTCCCGGCGTCGGAGCAGCGTAGCGGGAATTTCCCGTGTCCCCGGTAATTCTCCAACCCGGCACGGGCTTGGAGAATCCCACCCATTTTCTTTAGGTCTCTGGCAACTGATCAATTCTCAGTGTCAATAGGACCACCCATAATTCCTCCTGTTTCATAAATTGGTTTAAGATCCTGAGATGTGTTATTTCCTCTTGTTGGTACCTTACCCAGTAGCTACTTTTCCTCTGTCAGCTTGGTCAGTGAGTGCCTGTGAGTTACTCGACATTGGGGATTGGGCAGGGCCAGGGACGCCTCATCCATCTTTAACCCAATTCCACACATTTCAAAGTAAGGTCAGTCCATAATGCTGAGAGCAGGAACCTAGACTGGAGGCACTTTAGGGCAACTTTATGACATTCACTGTCACACATCTAAGGTCAATTAAATCAGCAAAAAACAGACATCAAACCTGAGATTTTCCTGCTCAGCATCACACCACATGTTGCATTTTCTTTCTACTGAGACAATGGGAGATGCAACAGAAAACTTCAAAGTAAAAGAGTAAAAGAGAGTCATAAAAATGCAAACTGTGGAAAACTTTTTAGCATTTCCAGAAATATTTTACTGGTGCAATTGTAAGGTTAACTGTGATTCCAAAGTATGTTGTGTACAGTTCTTATTCTGAAATCGATTCATAATCAAACAATTTAGTATTTGACATATTTGTTACTTGAACTTTCTGTCATGATATTCAGGTAAACATCATGGTGCAAACATACATACATACTGATGGACAGATCAACGGACCAATCAATACACACACAACACCATAGCCAATCACAGGCAAGAGCATACGCACTGCCAAACGGGGAACACGACACTTCCCGCTCATTCCAGCAGGAGACAGCGCAGGGCACAGAGCTCACAGCAAGCCACTCAGACATCCACCATGTGCTGAGTGCCACTCCAAGATAGTGTTAGGGATAGGTCCACAGATTCAAGGGTAATGAATGAACCACAGTAACCAGTTTACCATTGTAAATATTGTTAGTAATAAAACTGAGTTGTACCATCCGCAACCGTGTTGGTTCGGCTGTGTAGCAGAGCACCCAACATGACACTTTCTATATTAGTTCTGGGGCTAGGAACAACATTGCCAAAGAAATATCTGATACTCATTGCTTTATGTTCCCATGACATAACAGCCTGATTCTAATCCGGAAATTAGGTTGGGTGAGAGTTGAGCTGAGCACCGATTCCCAGTCTTCATTTCCATGTTCCCTTTATCCAATTTCCTTCCTAAAATTGGTGGGAGACAGAAGCTTGCTGGCAGATGGGAGAGCAATGCCAGGCAGCTGTAGGTCACTGCCTCAGAGTAAAGGAACAGTCATTGGCACTCAGGGAAATTCATAAAGCCAAGGCTGTGAGAGGAATAAACTTTCATTTTGGGGCATAGAGGAACACTTCTGCTTTTCCTGGTTTGACAAGGAAAGTTTAAAAAGAACTTTCAAAACCTTACCTCCGTGGGCTTCTTTTGGCCCCAGCTCCTCTTCCTGCTGTGTTCATTTGGCAGGAATGTCATATTAACTTCCTTGCTAAGGCCAGCAGTTAAAATAGCAGATCAATTATATCACCAGATCCCAATCTGCATATTCAAAGAGCAGGCTTTAGTTGGGCATCCTTTCTGTCCACTCTGAAGAACATGTTAAAATAGAAGAGGTCAAGGGGCAGAGCAAGGCAATGGCAGGTCATTCTCCCACCTGCCCACATTGGCAGGATCATAATTCTCCCTCAAGAGGCTACCAATTAGTGTGGAACTGGAGCCAGGTAAAGTTAATTCAAGGTAGGAATGGCAGATTCACTTCCTCGAAGGACATGGAGGAACTAGTTGGATCTTTACAGCAATCAGGCAGCTGTCACGTATAATTTCTGATGCCAGTCCTTAACGAATCACATTTCCTTAATTCAATTTCACAACTTCCCATGGAGAAATTTGAACTCATGGCTTCTGTAGTGCTACTGCAGTACAATGTTCTCCAGGCTAACACGCTGCCTATTATACGTATTTATATGTTATATTTAATGCATACTAATTATATATATACAATTAAAGATAAACTTTTTCATCAGACTGATATATTTGACTAAATAATGATTCAACAAAATTTGCATGATGACTAGACCGAGCAAGCTCATCCATTTTAATAGATCAACCTCACCTCCTCCTCGCCTCGCTCCATCAATCATTTCTCACACTAGAAATACAACTAATTAGTTCTTCAATTAATTTATAAAATTAATTTTGATTCTCTTTCTTGCTAACTTGTCCAACTCTTCTATTGTCTTTCATTTCAAAATGGCCTCCCTGATTAGTTTGTATTCCTGGTATTTAAGCTCTTTGCCCCAGTGAATAATGGGTTTGACCTTTATGCTCTGCCAGGGCTAGAATTGAAGGCACGTGGTCACTAAAATACCCTGAAGGTATTTATTTCAAGTAGGAATTGGAGGGGGGAGGGGGGAGAACATAAGAAATAGCAGCAGGAGTAGGCCATTCAGCCGCTTGATGATGTTTCATCATCCCCCAACCACATATTTCTCAGTGGGGCCGCCATTCACTGGCAGTGGGATTCTCTCTTCCAACCACTTGTCAATGGCATTTCCCATTGAGGCCACCCCATGCCGCCAGGAAATCCATGGTCAGGAATGCGCTGTCAGCGGGAAAAGAGAATCCCGACAACCGGCGAATTCCGTCCAAGATCTTGGCTGATCTGATGTGGCCTTAAATCCACTTTCTAGCCTGCCTTCCACAACCCTGCCTCCCTTGTCAATCAAAAATCTGTCCAACTGTGAGTTATTTGCCGCAGGATTCCTAACCTCTGACTTGCTCTTGTAGCCACAGTATTTATATGGTTGGTCCAGTTCAGTTTTTGGTCAATGGTAAGCCCAAGAATGTTGATAGTTGGAGATTTAGCAATGGTAATGCCATTGAAAGTCAATGGGTGATGGTTACATTGGCCCATAACTTCCTGGTTTCCCCAGCATCGCGTTTAGGTGCTACGTCAATGATGTGCTGGGAAATCCTTCTAGGAAGTTCCCACTTCAGTGTTTATCCGGTAGTTGCCCAGAAGTGCTAACTTCCTCAGGACAATTGCGCTGGGCTGGGAACCATCTGACAGAAGCAATTTAAATCACTACCTTTGGATGGTTCTCCCAGTTTTACCCAGATAGTTACTCTGAAGGAGTTAGAAGAAAAGAAAATCACTTCTAACTCCAGAGTAATTACTTTAAAAACCCTTGAGTGGGACACCTCCTCCCCCCCCCCCACCCCCCTGGGGACCCATGACAGTACCCCATCCCCCTCATGTCCCAACACATCCCTTCCAGACTTGATGGCCCCTCTCTCCCTTTGACCCGACCCCCTTCGTGACCCAATTGCCCATTACTGACGCGACTCGGTGTGACCCCCCCCCCCAGATTGACACTAGGCTGATCGAGGTCAAACCCGACACCTCTCCCCCCACCCCGCCCTCTTCCATACCCCCTTCCAACTCCAAAACAATTCTTCCACAAGCATTGAACACTAACTAGTAGTTACCTTTAATTGGATGTTTCTAGTTGTGAAACTCTAAATGCTATTGACCTTTGTGTGGTTTCGTCCATCTCTACTCACTTTCAAGACATCATGCATTTGAACTCTTGGAATAGTAATTTGTACCCTTAGCATTACCTGCACATTTCAGCTTTCCTTTTAAGCGTACGCTTTCATTTCTGGTTTTTGTTCCAAATCAAGTTTCAGCTCATGCTTCGCCATATCAAATTACATCATCCATCTGTCTGCTCATTCCACAAACCTATCTTCCCCAGAAGTATCTTACAGTTCACCTCCCTGCCTGCCAAACCCTCTGGATTTGCTTGTCAGCAAATTTCAATGTTGTCCCTTAGTTATGTCCAAATCATAAACCCTCCATTTTGCAACAAGTTAATGAATCTCATTTAAATCTTTAATATTTAATGACATTGTTTTAGCAAGAAGCTATTTGGATCCGATATCAAAAAACACCAACTCAAATGAAATACATTGGGTGGAATTTTCCTTTCCGGGACTAAGTCCCATGGCGGGGGTTGGGAACATGGAGTGTTTCCCATTAGGGAGGCCGTGGAAATTCGTGCTGATTGCGCAGGGCCGGCCTTATTAATTATGCAATCGGGGGTTTCCCAATGGTTTCTTTGTGGCAGGGCAGGCTGAATGGCCACTCCTAGCCTCCATATCCGGGTGCCATATTTAAAAGGTGGCAGGCTTACCCATTGTTGAAGGGGGAGATGGCCCACTGATCTCTGCGACCTCCAGCCAACAGATTCAGTGTTGCGTTCCTGCAGGTCCTTCTCAATGTAATGGAGGCCAGGAGAGCTGTCCTCTACACAGAGGATGGAAGGAGGAGGCGGAGCCATCACATCAATCCAACATGGGAGAAAGATCTCCAGAGAGTTCAGTGCCTCCACCAGAGGGCTGCCCGATAATGCTGCAAACGCAGTAGTGACCTCGTCCACTCTGCCAAAGTAAGTGAATCCTCAACTGCTCACACTCACCTTGTTGAATGGTACACTGGACACAGGCCTGAGTGACAAGGGCACCATCCTTATGGTCCATGCATAAAAGAACTACTCCAGGTTCTCAGGTGATGCTTCATAGTCCCACTGCAGTTCATCTAGTCTGTAGGTGGAGAGGTCATTGCTGGTTCGTGACATTTCTACACAGAGAGTTCACATGCTGTCTGGGAGGGGAGTGGGGAGAAGGCAGTTAAGCTTCGATGGCCTCAGCAAGCAGCACTAATGAAATGCCTCAGTGAGCCTTATTTCTCTATCCGCATCAACTCACCACTCTGGAGGGGTGCTGCCCCAGAACCCTTCCGGACAATCTGAAGTGTAGCATTCACATGGCACACAATGCAGTGGGTTATTTGTAAGTCTGAAAGCATGAGAAAGGTACCTGAAACCCAATTGCTGTCAATTCCATCATCTTTCTTCATGCAGGAAATGTTGAGGCACAATCGGAGAGAGAGAGAGACACAGAGAGAAAGAAAGAGGGCCATTCTGACCTCAAGAACCTCACTGAATTCAAGGAGCGGGCAACCCAGCTGGTTGGAGAGGAACCAGATTGAGCCTGCAGTGATGGAGAAGTCAGTAAAGTCCATGTATAACATAGTCACATAGAAACCTAAGGGTCATGCATTTCTTCATGTCGGAGGCAGCTCATACAGTCCCTTGCTCTTTCACTTAGAGGTGTCAGCTAGAAAGGGCAATGAAACAAGAAGAGCCCCTGTCCAGCAGTTCATCCAGCCTACACAAGACTGAGGACACTGTGGAAGAAAATGCAACTGTCAAGGCGCCATAGCAGTCATCCGCAGCCCCCATTAAAACAGAGACACACAACTTAGTGGGTACTAGATGCAGTTCAGGCCTGGTCTCATATACTGCTGGTGTCGCTGCATGGACACATGTCTGCAGTAGGAGAAGGCAGGGTCAGCCAAGCTTACCAGCACTCAGACGATTGCTGGGGAAGTAGCATCTGCGACGTTCAAGTCGGATACCACGACACTGGGATGCACCATCCAGGAGACGTTGGGGAAGCTGCTAGAGATGCAGAACACCTCTATATGTCAGAGGGCCTCAGCAGAGAGGCACATGAGGCAGGGGAATCCATCCAACTGCTTCTGATGATGTGGTGCTGAGATGTACACACATCTAGGGCTCCATGGAGAGGATGGCGGACACCATAGAGAACCTGGCTCAACAGAACACCCAATCTCTGCCGGAGATGCCTGTAAAACCGCATTACTTCACTGTAGCCACAGATGTCTACATGTGTCTACGCAAAAGCGGGGTGGAGCACCCTGGCCTCCCTCCAGATGCCCCTTCCCTTAAGGGGTCAGACAAGGGCCCCATGCATCCATTTGGCTGGCGAGTGGCTGTTGGACAACCCTGGGGCCTCCACTCATGGCTCCATGAAGGTGTTCAACCCTTCCGAGTCCACCTTACTTGTGATCCCTTCAGCTTCATCCTCTTTGACCGCTGAGGGAGCAGCTGCCCCACAACAGAACAACCAAAGTAAGCTGGGGGCCTCTAGAGGACAGCCGTCAAGGTTATCCAGGACAACAGAGCAAACTGGTCAGTAGGTTGCCTCACTCCTGCTGCGCATTACAGGGGAACACCTAGAAAAAGTGGTAGGGAATGAAAGATTAAGACGTTTTGATTTCAAATGCAGTTGTACGGATGCACTCTGATTATTAATCTTCTGAGAGTTTTGTAAATGGAGTATACTTACACTTTAATGAGTTTGGATGTGGTTTATTTGTGATCTAGTCCTTAAACCTACGTGTGCCCACCCAACCCCCACATCCACCCCCTTCCGAGAAAGATTGGATCTATGTCCCCTGGACAATGCCTGTGCAGGGAGACAAGGGTATTTTCCAGGGCCCTTGCGAGGCATGTGCAAGAAGCCCCTGCACACACTGAGCCTTTGCCCTTCACATGTGTTATGGGCCAGTGTTTAGAGAACACCAAAGTGTATCATGGAGTTCACCTGACCCACAACCTTTAATAGATTTTGGTTATGGGGAGCGCAAGAGCCCACTCGCCAGGTGTGATGCAACAGAGATCTAAAGCACTTTTAAAACAAAACAATGTTTATTCTATTAATCCAGTTAACATTGTATAAACACACAGTAAACATCTTAGCAACTATCAACTCAAATACTCCCCCCAAAAAATACAGTACTCGAGAAGTAACCCTTAATCTTTCCTAGCAACATCCATAAGACAAAGACCCTCTTTAACAAAGAAAACAGGTTTCAAATTCTCTACTGAGAGAAGTTATCACTTTTAAATTAGCAAGTGATCTGAAGATATTCTTTACATGCAGAGAGATCAAAATTACACCTTGTTTGGCTGGATGCAGCTCCAACTCTGAAAACGAAACCAAAAACCCACTGTCGCTGCCAGCTCAAAAACGAAAGTAAAGCAGACAGACAGCCCAGCTCCACCCACACTCTGATATCACTGCAACTATTTGATAAACACCCATTTCTTAAAGGTACTTCCACTACAGTTATTTGATAAACACCCATTTCTTATCCAGGACACATGCCCCTCTGTTCCAGCATTGTAAAAACTACACGCTGGGGTTCCCCTTCAGTTGTCCAGTCCAGTTGACCTGCATCTCCACCCTCCCCTGATGACCTAACACCCATGCAATATCTCAAGGCCCCCACCGCAAGGTTCTGTTTAGGTTGGAGAAGCCATGGTTGTTGTGACCTTCCACGTTGAGTCAAGTACCCTGACCGCTCTCTCCTGTGGCCCAGGCAACCACTCCCATTCCCGACCTCCACCATAACTATTGTCTCCCCAAATGCAACGTCTAACCTTCCAATTGTTGCCTTTCAACCCTTCCCGATCACCCTCTGTCCCATGCAGGTGAATGTCCATGCCCTCTACCTGCCTTGAGAAGCCTATCCATGACTGTAGATCTTCCCCCCCATTCTCTCAACCCCCGGAATGTGCCTCTCCTTTTGTATCCACTTGACCAACACTCAGTGCCTCTTCAGCCACCTTCTCTGAACCCTCACCCTCTCACGCTACTGGATCCCTTTGTCCCCTTTAAACCTCACCTTCTTATCACCGTTTCGCTCAGTATGTCCCCAAGGACTGCTCAATTTAAACTACAGATCTCTCCCTCTGAACCTCTTTCCTTTATTCCTCTCAGATGTCAGCCCATACCTGCACAATCCCAAAGCCCCCTGCACATGCATGTATTTCCCCCTCCTGCCACCTCCAACCCCCACCATGGCCACTCACACCTGCCCACCGCCCCATCCTTGTTCACACCTTACCAATTTACACTTGTACACACACCCCTCCCACACATACACTCACCCATTTGATGGCCCAGTAGACCCTTCACAAAACTGTTGCTTAAAATCATAGAATTTACAGTGCAGAAGGAGGCTTTTCAGCCCATCGAATCTGGACCGGCGCTTGGACAGAGCACCCTACTTAATCCTACGCTTCCACCCGATCCCCGTAACCCAGTAACCCCACCTAACCTTTTGGACATTAAAGGGCAATTTAGCATGGCCAATCCACCTAACCTGCACATCTTTGGACTGTGGGAGGAAACCGGAGCACCCGGAGGAAACCCACGCAAACACGGGGAGAACGTGCAGACACCACATAGACAGTCACCCAAAGCTGGAATTGAACCCGAGTCCCTGGAGCTGTGAAGCAACAGTGCTAACCAATTTGCCACCGTGCTGCCCATTACTTGAAGATCCACCTTCTGGAAGAAGCTGCAGCTAGAGGACCCTTGTGTTTGAAACTCCACCCAAATATTCCTGCACGGATGTTCCAGGATCCATCAAATCTCCACAGGTTGCCCCGGGTTTTCTTCAAGTAATTGCTGCCATTGGTCCGGATGTACTCTGGATTTGCATGAAAACCCATTGGTGACATGAATGATTGGATGCGGGATTGAGTGGAGGTGGGTGGGGGGTGCAATTCCAGTCAGACTTTCATCTGCAGCCTATTAATGGGATGTAAACCAGTTTCACACTGGTCTCTGGCGTGTACGATAACCCGCCATGACATGGGGAGTACAGGTTCCCGCCAGCGTGACTTTTCGGCTTCTGTCGTACTGTCCCCCTCCACCATTAAACCCCTCCCGGTGGTGGTGGATGGTTGGGGGGGGGAGTGGTGTGGCATCTGCCCCCCCCACCCCCAGTTTTCCATTCAGAAAAGAAAAGCTTTTTAGAAAAACACATGGCCGCTAACTGTGAAATCGGATCAAAAATAGGCTCCCAGAGCTCCAAACAATGTTAAAACAGTAAATGTTTATCCGCTCAGAATGTTTCATTTTGAATTGATTGAAAAAAATATCGTAAGTTATGATTTTATTTTAAAATGTTCTTTGCTGCTAATAAATATTGGATTTTACGCTGAGCAGCAAAATACAGATTTTCAAAGATTTCACTCAAGGAAGGTGCAAATGCGAGTGATAACAGCAGTGTATATTTGCAAGTAAACTTTTATTGCTGAATCCCTTTATATTTGCACTCAGCACAAATTTGAAAGGGTGCTATTTCCATCTCAGAAAATACAATGTATAACTTAATGGCCTTTTTGAATAAAAGGGAAGGAATCCAATTAAATATTTGTTAGGATGTATGGTCACCTGGTCAGTAATAGGTGTTCCATTTAACCCAAAATTGGCAGTGATGGGAGCTTTGATCTGAAACACTTAGATGTGTAGAGTTTTAGTCACTTGGTCGTTTCAGTCTTCAAAGTGCTATACATAGGCTTTTTAAAAAAAATACCCTCAGAAATCCTTTTGACCCAACCAAAAACAAATTGCAAGTAAAACATTTGGGATTAATAACCTTTTTGTAATACGCCTTGCAAAAAGGAAATTACATAATATAAAGCATACTTTATAAGAACTATTTCCATTTCTTATTATATATAGGAAGAAGTCTTACAACACCAGGTTAAAGTCCAATGAAGGAGCTGTGCTCCGAAAGCTAGTGACTCCAAACAAACCTGTTGGACTTTAACTGGTGTTGTAAGACGTCTTATTGTGCCCATCCAGTCCAATGCCGGCATCTCCACATCATTGTATATACTTTCCTTGGTACAGTTTAGTATTCTCATCAATTTACATACAAACTTACAGATGAATTAGGACGAGTAGGTTACTAAGCCCCTCGAGCCTGTTCCGCGATTCAATTAGATCATGGCTGAACTGATTGTAATTCCGACCCTACATTCCTATCTACCCTTCAATAATCTTTTACTCCTTGTTAATCAAGAATCTATCCACCTCTGCCTTAAAATATTCAAGGGAGGTGGCTGCACGATGGCGCACTGGTTAGCACTGCTGCTTCACTGCGCCGAGGAATCGGGTTCGATCCCGGCTCCCGGTCACTCTCAGTGTGGAGTTTGCACATTCTCCCCCTGTCTGCGTGGGTCTCACCCCCACAGCCCAAAGATGTGCAGGGTAGGTGGATTGGCCATGCTAAACTGCCCCTTAATTGGAAAAAAATTGGGTACTCGAAATTAATAAAAATATATTCAAGGACTCTGCTTCCACAGCCTTCTGAAGAAGAAAGTTCCAAAGACTCACAACCCTCTGAGAGAAAGACATTCTTCTCTTCTCAGTTTTAAATAACAATAATAATCGCTTATTGTCACAAGTATGTGTCAATGAAGTTACTGTGAAAAGCCCCTAGTCGCCACATTCCGGCGCCTGTTTGGGGAGGCCGGTGCGGGAATTGAACCCGCGCTACTGGTCTTGTTCTGCATTACAAGCCAGCTGTTTAGCCCAATGTGCTAAACCAGCCCCTTGTAGCTTCTTGTCACAAGTAGGCTTCAATTAAGTTATTGTGAAAAGCCACTAGTTGCCACTTTCCGGCTCCTGTTTGAGGAGGCCGGTACGGGAATTGAACCCGCGCTACTGGTCTTGTTCTGCATTACAATGCCAGCTGTTTAGCCCTCTGTGCTAAACCAGCCCCGATGAGCGACCCCTTATTTTTAAACAGTAACCTCGTCTGTTTTCAAACTACTGGTTGTGGGATAATACTTCAGATGATAAAATGATTTTTGAATTTGCGAGCTGGAAACACCTAATGGATTTTATTTTAAAGACTAAAGCTACAATCTAGTTATTTGGGATCACAGTCAAAGATGGCAGCATATTTGCATCACTGTACCATCTGCATTCCAAAACTATTGAAATGGAGGCAACCTGTCTGCAAAGCCTCACCATGAACAATAGTTTGGAAGACAATGAATGCAGAGGCATCTCCTATCCCATTAGTAAAGTGTCCAATTGCCTGAGTACTCAACTGGGTGGGAACAAGCCATTAGACATAATCACTTGGATAATTGGAGCTTGACTGTTGGAAGACTTTCAAAGCATGAACTAATCAAGTTACAATTGGAATACACTCACCACTGACCCTATTTGGATCACTGGCCAGTTAGCAAGAGAAGGTCATGTGACAAGCCAACTCTGCATGTTTTAAACATATGCTTTGTTTGCAGAACAGGAAAAGCAACAGACTCTGAAGGAACAAGACCTTGAATGGGTTCCTCTTTTTCTTTGTCTCTCTCTCTCTCTCTCTCCCCACCCCCCCCCCCCCCACCCCATGCAACTCCCCCACCCATTTTGACTATCCAGGTGCTGCATTCAGAGATCTTAAAAAATATTCAAACCTGTGCCAGTGTTTCCCGAAGAACAGATAAGCATCCATCTACATCCTTAAAGTGCCTTGACATCGAGAGTAGCAGGACTGTCAAATTCCTCCCTGAAGCCAGTCAAGCTACCATATGCGCCTTTAATTTTACTGGATTCTAAATTATTCATTCTACCCTTCCCACTCGGTAATCTATTTGTGCATGTGTGAACTTCAAGTTCGTGTGCGTGTGATTGGGTGAGAGCTCAGGCATTTTTTCTATTATTTTGACTAGACCAGGTCAATTACAATAAAAACTATCCTCTTTTCTGGTTTGAAACTCGAGAAACCCTGTCTGATCGTGTCTTTTATGGTCACGGCAAATAGACTATTAAACACTCATGGAATTCAAGTATATCAATTTTTAAAAACCTGCTGCAGTCAAATGAGGAGATGGAACAGAGGCGAGCCGTTCGACCCCTCCTTACCTAATTGTAACATACTGTTTGACACTCAGTCAGAACCATCTTTAAAAGCTCAATATCTCCTGAATAAAAATATTTTCATGTGCACACATTCAACTTCCCATAGATGTTTAAATACATTTTTCCTTTTGATCTCCGCAAGATAAGAAACAAAAACTTTTTGAAAAAAAAATCTTTATTCTGTTTCATCTACTAACTCATGGGGTGAATCTTTTAGAGGGTGGGTATGTATGGGTGTGGATGTCTTCCATTCCCCGAATCCACCCCATCAAAACATCAGCCGGCAACTCACCTGCCTTAAATCAGGCTGCACTGCAGCGAGAGTACTCTGGGGGAGGCCTTTACCTCAGAGTGGAACTTCCAGCCCTCATTAGGAGCTCCTGCCCTTGAGAGCTGCTGGCCAATCAGCTTTTTTGTACCAATGCAAAAACCTTTTCCTCGCCCACTCCACCACCAGGTCAGTTGTCACTTGTTCTTAAGCTTTGCTTTCACTGAACACTGACCTTTATTCACCCATTAACACATTCTCATATATTACGTTTATGTAATTACCAGCACCTTCTCCTGCCATTAAAGCTTCCTCTGTTGCATGACCTACATACATTTGTTGTGATCGCTCCTAGCTTCCACGGATAACTGACCGTCCACTCTGCTCTAGCTGTTCCAATCCCTCTTACGCAGTATATAATTTGTCACATTTCTCCCTCCCTTTAGCTCTGAAGAAGAATCTAAGGGACTCTAAATGTTAATGTGATAACCCGACAGGAGGCCCAGGGATCTGCAACATCAGAGTCCCTGTGGCCTCACCGGAATATGATCTACCCAAATGAGGGAGGGAGACTAACCTCCCTTTGTCCTAGGACGGCTGGGATATAAATATCCTGGCCCGGGTGTGGGCCGGACGCAGGAGACCCGTCGGGGAGTATGAGGGGTGTATAGTAACCAAAATAAACTGAGCTTTTAGAAACATAGAATTTACGGTGCAGAAGGTGGCCATTCAACCCATCGAGTCTGCACCGGCCCTTGGAAAGAGCACCCTACCTAAGCCCACACCTCCACCCTATCCCTGTAACCCAGTAACCCCACCTCACCTTTTTGGACACTGAGGGTAATTAAGAAAGCAAATGCAATGTTGTCATTCATCTCAAGAAGCTTGGAATATAAAAGCAGGGATGTACTTCTGAAGCTTTATAAAGCATTAGTTAGGCCCCATTTAGAATACTGTGAGCAATTTTGGGCCCCACACCTAAGGAATGGGCCCTGGAGATCGTGAGCTCGTCTGAGGAGAGAGCAGTCACTGACAGTGAGGGTGGCCTGAGCAGGAGAGGTGAGGATCCATTGGCCCTCTCACCCAGATGACCTGTCTCAAGTTAGTTGTTTATGTCGGACAAAATGAGCCTTCCCTCTTAATGACCACATGTCCATTGTCTCGCAGGACCTCCATCTGATGGGGCCAGACCACATGGAATCGTAACGCCCCCCCTAAGGCCACCTTGGAGGAGACATCCGAGCAGCCCACCATCAGGGTGTCACAGCTATCATCCCCACCTTCCACCAGCACACGTTTATGGGCACCATTAGGGCACAATCTGGTGAGCACCACACAGTTGCTGATGCATTTCATCTGGAGGTAGGCACATTCAAGGGAGACAACAGTCAGAGGTCTGCTGGATACTAGGACTCAGCTGAATCCCAGTCAGGTGACGAACCTCTGGGCCAAGGTTATCCAAGAGCTGATGCAGATGATAAGCACAGACATGAGATTCAAGAGGGGATGTTCCAGTGAGTGCATAGTCATAGATCATAGAATTTACAGTGCAGAAGGAGGCCATTCGGCCCTTCGAGTCTACACCGGCCCATGGAAAGATCACCCTACCTAAGCCCACACCTCCACCCTATCCCCGACACCCAGTAACCCCATCTAACCTTTTTGGACACAAAGGGCAATTTAGTATGGTCAATCCACCTAACCTGCATATCTTTGGACTGTGGGAGGAAACCGGAGCACCCGGAGGAAACCCAAGCAGACACGGGGAGAACGTGCAGACTCCGCACAGACAGTGATCCAAGCCGGGAATCGAACCTCGGATCCTGGAGCTGTGAAGCAACTGTGCTAACCACTGTGCTACTATGCCACCCACAATTCGGCGATTGGAGGAATCCCAAAGGCTACGGGCGGTGGATTGATGCTGACAATGCATGGCACCAAGACAAATACTGCTAAGGTGTGGAATGCCTGGAGCACGACGTTTGCATCTTGATTGGTAGTGCCAATGGTGGTGTCCATAACTACCGTGGCTGAGGGTCTTGACATTATGTCCCAGTCTCTGAGGGACATGTCCCAGAGGTAGGTTGACATTGCCAAGGCACTGCAGAGTTTGGCCCAGTCACTGAGGATCATCGCTGAGGGCGTCGACACCATGGTGCAGACATTGGAGAGCCACCAGGATTGGCAGAACTTGATGACTCAGAGGCCTCTGGAGCTCACTCCAGCTGCCCCTCCATCCCATGGAGACCCCCAGGGGCTCTATAGGCACCGCAGGGTGGAGGAAGCATTGGATGCCAACCGGAGACTGCCAACAGGGAGACGACGGCGGCTTCCAGTTCTTCCAAACCCCCCCTCCTCGTAACAGCCATGTATCTCCAGAGCAGTGGGCAGAACAGGGTGGCACAGTGACACTGGTAAGTCAGGGGCCCTCCGTCTCCATGCCCTCCAGAGGACGTCCGCCAAGGGCATCAAAGGTCACAGGGTGCTGAAAGCAGCAGGATGCCTCCACCTCTGATGTGCATCCTGGGGGGACACACCCAGAGGTAGAAACCCCGAAAGATTAAGAAGATTGAGGATAACCAAGTGGGCACTGCGGGAGGGTGGGCGGGGGGGGGGGGGGGGGGGGGGGGGGGGGCACTATCTGTAGCTAGGAGAATGGTAATGTCAAATGTTAATTATTAAAACATGTCACACCTGATACATGTGAAGCCTCTGTCACATAAATCGTCACAGCAAGCCTGCCAGCACCCCCACCCCATGTTGCCTTTTGCTACGCACCCCCTACTGCCCCCCACCCCCCATAGGCACAGCGTTCCAACATCAAATGCCCCCGATGCAGATCCCGTTCAGAAGGTGGGTGTGAGAACATTGTCAGCAGAAAGACAGGAGTCCGACTCTGGGATAGACTGAGGAGCACCAGAGTAGCCTCACAGTGCGTTATCATCATTCTCCTGCCTTGTAGATTGACCTGCTGACAGTGACAACACAGGCCCATCACCCTGGAGTGACATAACACAAACCTTTGAGCGTCGAACAGGATAGTTGTGGCGTGTGGGCGGGGGATGGGAGACAGACGGAGGGCTGGGATTGGAGGGAAGGAGGGAAGGGGGTGGGAATTGAAGAGGGACGGCAATGGGGGGATTGGATGGGAAGGAGGGGAATGGGATGGAGGGTGAAGGAGGGATGGGGTGGGAGAGGTGGTGAGCTCACAGACAAAGCCTTGTCCTATGAGAATCGGATGAGGTTGAGGGCCTACCTGGTCCTCTGGGTAGGCCGGACACTTGCCGCTGCCTGGATTCCATCATCCATCTCCTCCTGCGGGTGCTCCCCGGGCTCGTCCTCCATCCCCTCCTGGTCCGTCTCCTCCTCCACATCAGATGAGGCCGCATATCCCTCCTCCCCCTAGTCCAGCATGTCACCCCGCTGCTGCGCCAGGTTGTGGAGGGCAGCGCAGACCACCACAAAAAGGGAGATCCTCTGGGGGATATACTGAGTGCACCACCAGAGCGGTTGGGTATCGGAACCACGTTTGAGCCGCCTGATGCACCGCTCAATGACAGTATGGGTGGCAACATGGACCTCATTATATCGGGTCTCCACCTCGGTCTCCGGCCTCTGCACTGACTTCATCAGCCAGGACCTCAGCAAGTACCCCTTCTCCCCCAAGCGTCAACCTGTGATCCTGGGGTGATACTCGAAGACTCCAGGGATCTCCGAGTGTCCTAAGATGTTGTTGTCTTGCATGCTCTCTCCGAAGCGTGCGCACATGTGCTTGATCCGATGGCAGTGGTCGCACATGAGTTGAACATTCAGGGAGTGGAAACCCTTCCTGTTAATGGACGGTACTTCCAGATGCCCCAGTGCGCGAATAGGAACAATTGTAGCCTCGATTTCCCTGGACCTGAAGCACCTGACGATGGTGGAGAATCCTGCAGCTCCGGCATCTTGGTGGACCTGATCCAGTGCAAAGTTGATAAAGTCTGATGCCTGGCCATACAGGATATCTGTAACCTCACGGATGCACTTGTGGGCTGTAGCTTGGGAAATGTAGCACAAGTCCCCGCTCGCGCCATGGAATGATCTGGTTGCATAAATGTTCAGGGCTGCAGTGACCTTCACAGCCACTGGGAGCAGGTGTTCTCTTCCTCCACAGGGTGCCAGGTCCATGAGGATGCTGCACAAATGTCGCACTGTCTCTTTGTTGAGATGGAGTCTACTGCAGCACATGCTGTCCGTCATCTCATCGAACAATCAGCGACTCCTGTACACCTTGGGCCGTCACTGGCATCCCCCCTCAGGGTTCCTCCTCGGCCTGATGGGCAGCCGGGTCTTGAGGGTTTGCAGCCCCCTGCACATGGGGTGCCGCCTCCAATCTGTGTCAATGCTGCTGCCTTCTCCAACATCTGCCCGCCTGGGCTGCCAACAGTACCGTGAGGGCAGCCTTAGTGAGGCCAACAATAGCTATTTTGTTATATATGTAAGGAATTGGAGAAGGAGAGAGACTGAAATGAAAATGAAAAATAAAATGACAATCAGTTAGGGCTTCCACCCCGGACCCTCTAATCCCCGAAGCCTCCCTCACCCTTATGTGTCCCACCTTCTCTCAGAGTGCCATCCACCGAGCCGATTGTCACAGAATTTATAGAATTTACAGTGCAGAAGGAGGCCATTCGGCCCATCGAGTCTGCACCGGCTCTTGGAAAGAGCACCCTACTGAAGGTCAACACCTCCACCCTATCCCCATAATCCATAACCCAGTAACCCTACCCAACACTAAGGGCAATTTTGGACACAAAGGGCAATTTATCATGGCTAATCCACCTAACCTGCACATCTTTGGACTGTGGGAGGAAACCGGAGCACCCGGAGGAAACCCACGCACACACGGGGAGGATGTGCAGACTCCGCGCAGACAGTGACCCAAGCCGGAATCGAACCTGGGACACTGGAGCTGTGAAGCAATTGTGCTATCCACAATGCTACCGTGCTGCTCTGTGGGAGAACCTCGGTCTGCAAATATACACCCGGCCACTTCAGGAGCCCCTAGACCTCAGGCCCTTGCTGGAAACATTAGGAAGGCCGTGCTCAGTTCCCCATCCCTGATCCACACACTCACTCCATGGTCAAGAGCACATCCCCAGTGCTGCAGCCCAGCTCTGAGTGTGTGTTGGCTGCTGCCTCTATGATGCTGACACTCCTAGAATTCAGGAACACAGTTCCGTCTTCAAATTTTGATTGAAATACATCTGCTGAGACATGGCATATGTGCCCACGAGGAGCCACTTGAGAATACTTTGTTTATTAATCAGTTAACAGAAAGATTTGAAAATCAACTATGTACCATTCCACATATCACACGAACCATTAAAAAACAAGGAAACATCACCTTTCCAAATTGGTACCAGTACAAAGCTATATCAGCTCATTTTCCCTCCCAAAAACCCGAACACCCGGTATCACCCCGCAACAGTCGGGCGGGTGCATGCTGCTGGCCGGAAGAGGCTTTGGCGAGGGCTGGGGAGGACTGGTGGGGGGTGGCCCAGGGCTGGTGAGGGATGTCCACGGGGGCACCATCTGTCATGGGCAGCGCCGTGTTGTATGGCACAGCTGCAGATTGTCGCGTGCTCATGCCCGGCCATGGACCAGGCAATTCTTGAGGCGTTTATATTGGGCAGGCTGTGCCTTTTATGTGGCGTGGCTGCTAGCCCTTCAGTGGTCGGAGGATCGGTGCTGGCGCCATGCCGATATTTCCCCCGTAAAACGCCACGGATTCTCCTGACATAGCCCCAAAATCAGAGAATCCAGCCCATAGTCTCGGAAATGGAGAATTCCGCCCATTGTATTATAATTATTTGTTGAAATAAGTCTTAAAAGCCTGCGTTCGAGCCTGTTTGACTGCTGCTGTCATGTTTTAAAATAAATTCTTTGGTTGAAAGACAACATAGCCTTTAGGAGCCAGAGGTACAATAAGCCATTGTTAAAAAGCTTGACCAGTGCAATTTTATTTTGATTAGGGGGATTCAATAGTTTTCAGCTTGGTAAAATTATGTCATTGCTGGCTGGAACTAACGCTTCAGGCTTTTTGAAAAAAGCCATTTCAGTTCAGTTCTGATCTGGCTGAAGCTGTGCACAGTGACACAGTTCTGCTCTCACTGTGAGTTAGTTAAAAGAGATTAACTGTATTGAGAGCAGCGCAGATTTCTCTGAGGACAAAGGGGAGCTGAAACAAGCCAGTTGAAACAGCTTTTGAAGTCATACAGCCAGGGTTTCTTCATTGGGTATGACCGGAGTTAGGTCTTTTCTCTAAAGCAGTGTCAAGAAAGCATTCCCTCAAAGAATGCAAGTGTTCCTCTGTGCCATTGGCATTTAAGGCATGTTAATAATGTGATAGTAATGAAGTTTGTTTTGATGTACCATATCCCTATTTCTTTGTACAATCACTCCTGGAGCGAAGTGTCCTTTGCTCACAGTCTTACAAAATGAAAAATAAAATTGGGGTTTCTCTCTCCCTAGAAACTGCCTGAGATTGAACTAACTTGTTTGCAACCTTGGTATCACATCTGATCCTAAAATGATCAAAACTCTGCACCACCTCTAAGATCACTCTAACATCACCCGGCTCCATCTCTGCCTCAGCTCATACAGTGCAAGAGGCCATTTGGCCCAGTGAGGCTGCACTGACCCTCTGAAAGAGCACCCTAACTCGGCCCACTCCCCGCCCTATCCCAATAACCCAGTAACCCCACCTAACCTTTCGGACACTAAGGGAAAATTTATCATTGCCAATTCACCTCACCTGCAAATCTTTGAAATGTGTGTGGAAACCAGAGCACCCTGTGGAAACCCACACAGATACGGATAGAATGTGCAACACAGACAATCACCCAAGGCCGGAATTGAAACCGTGTGCCTGGTGCTGTGTTAACCACTGTGCCACCATGCCCCCTCACTTGTTGCTGAAACATGCATTCATGACTTTGTTACTTCTAAACTTGACCACTCTGTCGGCTTCAAAAGATTTCAAACATGCTGCCAGACCTGAACAGGCACCGGAATGTGATGTGTGATGACTAGGGGCTTTTCACAGTAACTTTATTGCAGTGTATGTAAGTCTACTTGTGACAATAAAGATTATTATTATTATAAACTGGAGGTCACCCAAAACGTTGCTGCTCATGTCCTTATTCACACCATGTCCCATTCAGCTATTAGCAATATGTTTGCTATGATCTACACTGACTCCCAGTAAAGCAATGCCTTGGGCGTCATTCTCCGCCGGCGGGAGTCTCCGTTTTGCCGGCGCCCGGGGGTTTCTCCATTACACCGGCCGGCGTGGGGCTGCCCCACATTGGGAAACCCCATTGACCGGCCGGTGTAACGGAGCATCCCGCCGGCGGGTCGGGGCAGAAATGTGGCGGGGCGGGATGGAGAATTTCGCTCCTTGATTTTAAAATTCTCATCCTTATTTTCAAATCTCTCCATGCCCTCACCTCTCACTGTCTCTGAAATCTCCTCCGGCTCCGACAACCATCTGAGATACCTGCATTCCTCTAATTCTGGCCTCTTGAGAATCTCTGATTTTAATCGCTTGACCAGTTGCCGTCATGCTTTCAGTTGATAAGGCCCAAAACTTGGAAATGTCTTCCCTAAATCTCTCCTCCTCTCCAGCTCAGTTTTCACTTTTGACACACTTTTTAAAATCCACTATTTTGACCAAGCTTGTGGACATCTGACATAGAATGTTCTTGGTGTTAGATTTATTTGACCATGTCAGTGACATCCACAGCCCATGGACCAATAAATTGAAGGCAAGACGAAAGAATTCCATCGCATTTTGAACATGTGCCTTGCAGCTAGTGGACAGTCTTTGAGGAGTCAGAAGGTGTGCGACCAGCTGCAGAATTTTCAGCCTCTGACTTGTTGTATTTACCCGGTTGGTCTAAGTCAGTCTCTGGTCAATGGTAACCCCAGGATATTTATTAAAGTTTTTTAACAAAACAAAACAATTTTTTCCCCTTACAAACAATGAACCCCCCCCCCTCCCCCTGTAACAAAATAACGCAAAATCGCCCTGAGCAAGATATATACATGGTAAGATGAAATATTTACAGAGCTTTAGACACTGGCTCTCGCCTGTTCGTGCCAGTTTCCCCCACCCTCCATGTTATTCCCCGCTCATCCGTCCCCTCAAACAATCTCTCGTTCCTCCCTCTCCCCCCCCCCCCCCCCCCCCCCCCCACACCCCCAGGGTAGCTGATGCTGCTGACCGACCTTACTCTAACGCTCCGTGAGGTAGTCTAGGAACAGTTGCCACCGCCTGTAGAACCCCTGCGCAGACCCCCTTAAGGCAAACTTAATCCTTTCCAACTTTATGAACCAGCCATGTCATTTGTCCAGGCCTCCACGCAAGGAGGCTTCGCCTCCTTCCACATTAGCAAGATCCTTCGCCGGGCTACTAGGGACGCAAAGGCCAGAATGCCGGCCTCTTTCGCCTCCTGCACTCCCGGCTCGTCCAATACTCCAAATATTGCTAGCCCCCAGCTTGGCTTGACCCGGACTTTCACCACCTGAGATATTGCTCCCGCCACTCCTCTCCAGAACCCTTCCAGTGCCGGGCATGTCCAAAACATATGGACATGGTTCGCCGGACTCCCTGAACACCTTCCACATCTGTCCTCTACCCCAAAGAACCTACTCAACCTCGCCCCTGTCAAGTGCGCTCTGTGAACCACCTTAAATTGTATCAGGCTGAGCATGGCACATGAGGAGGAGGAATTGACCCTACCCAGGGCATCAGCCCACAAACCTTCCTCGATCTCCTCCCCCAACTCCTCCTCCCATTTACCCTTCAACTCTTCTGCTAGCGCTTCCCCCTCTTCTTTCATCTCTTGGTGTATTGCCGAAACCTTGCCCTCCCCGACCCATACACCCAAGATCGCCCTGTCTTGAATTTCCTGTGTCGGGAGCAGCGGGAATTCCCTGACCTATCGCCTCACAAAAGCCCTCACCTGCATGTACCTGAATTCATTTCCCGGGTGTAGCTCAAACTTCTCCAGTGCCCCTAGGCTCGCAAATGTCCCGTCGATGAACAGGTCCCCCATTCTTCTAATCCCCGCCCGGTGCCAGCCCTGGAGGTAACCCCAGGATGTCAATGGTTCACCTATCCTATCTGTTTCCCTTAATGTTTTGAAACCTTCAATCAAATTACCACTTAACCTTCTAAATTCTCGGGAATACAGCTCTCATTTGTACTATCTTTCTCATTATCAACCCTCTGAGTCCAGTTATCTTTCTGTTAAATCTACACTGTACTCCCTCAATTACCATTGTATCCTTCCTCCTTTTCTGGTGCCCAGACATGCTCACAATCCTCCAGTGCAGTCTAACCAGAGCTTTGCACAATGGATTCATGACTTTTGTACTCTTAATTGTATTCTAGTCCTTTAGATATAAAGGTCAGCAGTCCATTATCAGAGGCTAATGAATATAACCCCAAGGATCTTTACTCCAAATTAACCTGTTCTACTCTTTTCAGACTTCCATCTCTAACATTAAAAACAAAACTAAAAATAGAACATGCAATATTGTGTTTACTGGGTAATGTTTTTTCTCTTTCGCCGCTCCTTTCAAAGTCTGCTATGCCACAGCTATTTGCTCGCAAAGAGGATAGCATATGAACCACCCTTTGAGGTTTTTCCATGAATTAGTCTCGAAGTGCAGAAGAAGGCAACTGCATGAGTTCTTTTCACAATGCTGCTTTCCCATTTGAAAGCTTGCCAGATGTCAGAAGTAAGAACGTGGCAACCGTTTTTATTAATAGTCACATCTTTTTCTCAACATAGCACTGTCATCACTCACTTTAGTGTACACGCATATAACTCAGAATTTCATGATTAAGAGGAGTAAACACAATTTTTATTCACGTTTAATACTCTTCTTGTCTCCAATCCATGCGTCATGCCTCCATTCACCGAAGTGATTGGGAAAGGTTTACAAAATGAAGCTATCTCACAGAACATTGCAGAAGTTCTGAAATGCTCACTTCTCGAATAGTGCCAGAAACTTCTAAACATCAGCATGTGGGGTTCCTGACTCACTCCCTTTCCTTGTGCCCCTCAAAATGGCTGGAGATAGAAATGAAGTCAGGACTTCCACCTTCGTCGCTCAGTGGCCATTTTTTTTATAATTCCTGACTCCATGCAGGGCTGAAACCTGACTGAAAATCCATCCCAGTCTTTCCATACTGGTATGCTGAAACAAGGAAATTGTGGGGAATTGTCATGACACCCTGGGCTAGTGCGCAGTCAATTCCAGCCTCACTTGACCTGGAGTCACAACGTAAGTAAAATTAGACTTATGTAAAATACCTGAGGTGCTTGGCTGAGTCCGATAAGGTAACAAACCTGGTGAGTGCAGTTTAACACTAGTAATCTTTTATTATGCGCAGCATTATATTTAAATTGACAGAAGATGTAACTATCTAATACCCCATTCCCAACTCCCTCCCCTTTCTAACTACCCCACACTCTACACACTAACACAGAGTGGAAAGGGTGATTGAGAGGTAAAGAAAATATTACTGAAATAAAACAGATAATGGATACTTTGATGCACTTGGATGGCTCCTAATTAATATCTTTGTGAAGTTCAAGCTTTCGTTTCGGTACTTCTTCCATCTGGGCTTGGGATTTTTTTTCTGGCAAGGTTGTCTACTTTCTCTGTAGATCAGGATCATTTCAAGTTTACAGAAAAGATGTGACAGGCACTGGGCGGGATTCTCTGAAAATGGGGCTATGTCCCCACGCTGCCAGGAAAACAGGCGCCAACCACTCCGGTGTCAACAGCCCATGAAAGTGAGGAATTCTCCAATTTCTCAGGGGCTAGGTTGACGGCGGAGTGGCTGGCGCTGCTCCAGCCGGGCCGAAGGGCCGGCGCGAGTTCGCACATGTGCGGAGCATGTGCAGACCGGCTGGTGTATTTGGGGCGGGATTTTCCGACCCCCCGCCGGGTCGGAGAATCACCGGGGGGCGGCGTGAATCCCGCCCCCACCGGCTGCCGAATTCTCTGGCACCGGGGATTTTGCGGGGGGCGGGAATCACGGCGTGCTGGTCGGGGGCCATTGACAGTGGCCTCCCCCGGCGATTCTCCGGCCCGCGATGGGCCGAGTGGCCGCCCGTTTTCGGCCAGTCCCACCGGCGTATATTACACCAGGTATTTGTCGGCAGGATCTGGCTGCGCGGGCGGCCTCCGGGGTCCTCGGAGAGGTGCGGGGGGATCTGGCCCCAGGAGATGCCCCCACGGTGGCCTGGCCCGCGATCGGGGCCCACCGATCCGCGGGCGGGCCTGTGCCGTGGGGGAACTCTATTCTTCCACAGCGGCCGCTGTGGTCCTCCACGATGGCGATGCGGAGATGAACCTCCCCTGCGCATGCGCTGGCGCACGCTGGCGTTCCCGCGCATGCACCAACTCGTGCCGCCCGGCGGAGGCCCTTCGGCACCGATTGGCATGGCATACATACTATACTCCATATAGTATAAGGTCATCCTGCCTTTTTGCATCAAATAAATATTGGCCAGGACATAAGGTCAGCTTCCTTGCTATCTGATTTAGGGTCTCGATTGTATTTAAATAAATCAATTGTTTCAACTGAACAGATTAGCAAGAGCCAGGGATCACCCTTCTAAATCCTTTAAGGGCATCATTAGGTCAGCTGGTGGAAGGTTCTTTTTTCACAGGTAATAGTGGACATATAGAAGAGTGATAAATGTGGTGAATGTGGTGAATGTTGATTTGCTGAATCTCTTCAAGCCAATGCTGGACTTATTTCTGACGAGCGAGGAGGTAACTTCATACAAGAGGTAGGTTGCTTCAGTTGATCTGATTTGTTTTGATCACATAAGGGTGTTGTAAAGAAATTTATATTGTAAAGAGATTTACCCCCAATGGGGTGGGGTGGGTGTGGGGGTGGGTGGTGGCTGTCATAATATGCACCCATGCACATCATGTGGTAAAAACAGGCAGTGACAGACACCTAGGTTAGCCAATCAACATACAGGAAAGAACACAACCAATCACCAAACAGAACACCAGAGGGGGGGCTTCCAACTATAAAACATACGAGGCATCAGCACTCCGTCTTTCCACTGGCGACAACTGTAGTGACAGTCAGGGTGCATATATTAGTCAGCACCTTCTACACGTGGATCAGAGCTAGCCTGGTCTAGTAAGTTAGAGTTAGTACACTTAGAGTAGTAGAGTGTCAACCCACAACCAGCTGTGTGCATTGTTACGGAAGTTCAATAAATCGTATTGAGCCAACGCCTACGTTTGGTGTATGCTTTACTGTTCATCTGCATCCTGTTGCAGTCCGTGTTACCCCAGGGTGAATTACATGACAATGGCATCACCCCATGGAAGTCACAGTTCCGTTCAACTTCCACAAATCCGGTTCAGTTCAGGGCTCAGTGAGGGGTCTTTGCGACGTCTTTCAATCAGCTGCACACAGTTGTGTCAAGCTAGTGAGTTAAAGATGCTACCTTCAAACACACCCATGCTTTCATAAAATACTGGAAAGATGAGAGCAGCTAGGCAGACAGAGTACAAGGATTGGCGGCAATGACTGGGTTTCCCCACGTGCTATATATTGCACACATGTGACCATCAGGGTACCAGCAGGAGAGCTGGACATTTCTTCAGCAGCAAGCGATGAATGTGCAGTTTGTCTGTGACCATAGGACACAGATTCTGGAAGTCTGTGCCTGTTATCCAGGCAGTTCCCATGATCCATGCATCTTGTCGCACTCTCGGGTACCAAGGCTGTTCGTGGCTCATGCAACTTTGGATGAAAGGCTCCTGGGTTACAAGAGCTGTCCCGTGACTAGGTGGTTGATGACTCCAAGAATGGGTGATGAGACCAGTGCCTGGAGGAAACAGTCCAACAGTCTTCCCCAAGGAACTACTCTACCCCCACTCTTTTCAATCTCTGTATCAATGATCTGCCTCCAGCCCTGTCTCGGACGTTTAGCTATGCTGACCATATCTGCTATGCCCCTCAGACGTGGGCATTGTCTCAACTGGAGACAACATAAAACAACCATGTCGCAAAGCTGGCCAATATTGTAAGGCATACACCTTCAGCCCAGCAGCAACAAAACAGTTTCAAGTATATTCAAGTGCCGGGGAGGAGAGGGGGGCGGTTGGGGAGGGTGCGTGCCGGGGAGAGAGGGGAGGGTTGGGGAGGGCCAGTGGTGGTGAGGATGCGTGCCGGGGAGGAGAGGGGGGCGGTTGGGGAGGGTGCGTGCCGGGGAGGAGAGGGGGGCGGTTGGGGAGGTTGCGTGCCGGGGAGGAGAGGGGAAGGAGTTGGGGAGGGCGAGTGATGGAGGGGGTGCGTGCCGGCGAGGAGAGGGTGCCGGTTGGGGAGGTTCCGTGCCGGGGAGGAGAGGGGGCGGTTGGGGAGGGTGCATGCCGGGGAAGAGAGGGGGGGAGGGTTGGGGAGGGCCAGTGATGGAGAGGGTGCGTGCCGGGGAGGAGAGGGGGGCGGTTGGGGAGGGTGCATGCCGGGGAGGAGGGGGTGCCGGTTGGGGAGGGTGCATGCCGGGGAGGAGAGGGGGGCAGTTGGCCGGTGGGCGATGACCAGAATAAAGGGACTGTTTGCTGATTGGTGAGCTGGGACTGGATTTTTGCCTCATGGATCTGTAAAGTGGCTTCTTCTTTTTAACATATATGTCATAGATGAAGGAATAGACAACTATCTAAGTTCAAAGATGATATAGTTTAGGGAGCACATTTGATGTAGATGGGAACAGAAAGTAACAAACAATAAAAACTTTTATATAGTGCTATTGTCATTTTAAAATGTTGGAAGGTGCCACAAAGGGAGGTGACAGATGAGCAAAACCTTGAGGAAAAGGGAAATGTTTTGAGGACCATCTTAAAAGGAGGAAGAAGAGACAGAGGGCTGGATTTTCCACTGTCAAAATTCTCCATTGCGCCAGCAGTCCGGGGATTTCCCGATGGCGTGGGGCTGCCCAAAATGGGAAACCTCATTGGCCGGCTGATGAGACAGAGAATCCCGGGGTGGCTTTACGGAAGGAATTCCAGACCTTTGGACCTAGGCAGCTGAAGGCAATGCAATACAGGGCAGAATTGGAGGAGTGCAGAGATCTCAGAGAATTTCACGTATGGGAGAGGTTGCAACTATAAAGGATCATAGACTCCCTACAGTGCAGAAGAAGCCATTTGGCCCATCGAGTTTGCACAAACCCTCCGAAAGAGCACTCTATCGAGACCCACTCTCCCGCCCTATCCCCATAACCCCCCACATTGAGCATGGCCAATTCACCTAACCTGCACATCTTTGCACTGTGGGAGAAAAACAGCACCCGGAGGAAACCCACGCAGACATGGGAGAATGTACAAACTCCACACAGACAGTCACCTGAGGTGGGATGTGAACCCGGGTCCCTGCGCTGTGAAGCAGAAGTGCTAACCACAGTGTCACCGTGCCACCACAAGATGGTCTACGGAAAGATTGGAAAAGAAGAATATTTAGATTGTCGCACTGCCAAACTGGCTGCCAATGTAGATCAGTGAGTATGTCTTAATAAGAGAAGGAGTAGGCTATTCTGCCACTCAATAAGATCATGGTTGATCTGACGGTGGCCTTCACTCCAATTTCCTGTCTTCCCCCCCCAGAATCCTTGGCTTCTTTGTTGATCAAAAGTCTGTCCAACGCAGCTTTGAATATTTTCAATGACTCAGTCTCCAATGTTGTCTGGGGAAGAGAATTTCAAAGTCTAACAAACTCTGACACAAAAAAATCCTCCTGATCACCACCTTAAACGAGAGACCCACTTATTTTTAAATATTGCACCCCATGGTTCTAAATCCCCCCCACAAGGGGAAACATCATCCCAGCATTCCCCTATCAATTCCCCTCAGACTTTTATATTTAATAAGATCACCTCTCATTCTTCTCAACTCCAATAAGTATGGGCCTAACCTGATCAATCTTTCTTAATAAGACAACCCCTTTGTCCCGGTTATCAGCTGAGTGAATCTTCTATGAATGGTTTCCAATGCAATCATATCCATCCTTAAATACAGAGACCAAAACTGTGGACAGTACTCCGGATGGAATCTCACTAAGGCATTTCCTCCCATTACACTCCATTCCACTTGTAACAAAGGGCAACATTCCATTTGCTTTCCCAATCACTTGCTGTACCTGCATGCTAATATTTTGTGATTCAAATACAAGGACACCCAGGTCCATCCGTACCACAGGTATTTCAGTCTCTCTCCATTTAAATAAGATTCTTCTTTTTCGTTCTTCATTCCAAAGTGGGCAAGTTCATATATTTCACATTATATTCCATCTGCCAATTTTCTGCCCACTTAACCTACCAATATCCTGTTGTAGACTCTTTGGGCATGGTTTAGCGGACTCGCCATGCTCGACTTGTTGTCGGGACAAGAGGCCTTTCACAAGATTTGTGACGCTCGAACCGCCTCGTGAGATTTAACATTAGGCCTCGCGAGATTTAGTATTTAAATGTGCATTTGTGAGATTCTCCGAGCACCCAGAACCTGACAGCCACGCCTGTGAGACCTCCCAAGGGCACTGTTTAGTAGTGGTTTCCACAAATGTGGACCAGTCACAATGGCACCTGAGGGGATCGCTCAGGCCATTAGAAACCCCGGGTGGTCAGGGACAGGGAAAGGTGGCACCCTGTCACCTCTTTTGGCACCCGGGTACCTTGTCACAGCCAACCTGGCACCCCAACAATGCCACCCGGGCACCCTGGCAGTGCCACCCTGGCACTGTCCAGGCCAAGTTGGCACTTCCACGGATTGGGCCCAGGGGGACCTCATCAGATGGAGGGGGTGTTTCCGGGTGCCTCCTCAAGTTGGAGAGGGAGGGTTGGCCAAAAGCAGGGTGGAAGAGCTGAAAGGGAGAAATAAAAGATCAGGGCAGCCAGACAAAAATATGCTCCAATCTGCAAGGAGCCTTTCCTGCTCGGCAGGAAATGACTCCGGTAGGAAATGACTTCAGTGCAGCTTCGGCGGAGAGAAATTCCCCGAGGTCAAAGAAACCCAGCAAAGTAGCATTGAATAGCGGGATGTTTCTTGTTGCTGCTCAAAACCAGACATAATTTTTTCCCCCATTGAATCGCGTCTTTTGTGTTCACTTCATAATTTTCTTTCACACCATTAGCAAATTTGGCTACTATAGTCTTGTTACCTCCATTGGGGCCATTAATGTGGATTTATGTAGTTGAGGCCCGATACAACACTGATTCCTGTGGCTCTCCACCAGTTACAGGTTGCAAATCTGAAAACTACCCATTATTCCCACTTAACCTACCAATGTCCCATTAGCTAGCCAACCCCCTATCCTTATTAATACAGCTCACTGGTCCCAAATCAGGACTACCAGAAGTGCTGTTGCCAGTCTGGGCCGGCTTTTAAAAATTGAATTTATGAGCCCCAGCTGGGCGGGACTCTACCCACTAGCTGGGGAGCTCTATTGCACAAGTCCAATGGGAAGGTGGATCGATGTGTCCACATGGGTCTCAAGACAGCGATTATACATCCTTAAATGTCTGCCACTGCTCCTTTAGTGTCCTACTTTTCAACCTATTTTACCAGTCTAATTTAGCCAACTTTTGTTTTCATACCCTTACAGTTGCCTCTATTTAAACTTAAGATTTAGGCCCACATTTCTCAACATTAAACTGAATATGAAATTCTAACATGTTATGATCACTGTTGCCTCAAGACTCCTTTACTCTGGAGGCCGTTAATTAATCCTGTCTCATCACATATTACCAGGTCTAAAATACCCCACTCTCTGGTTGCCTCTAGAATATATTGCTCTAAATATGTGTCCTGAATACAATCAATGAACTTATCCTTCAGGCTGCCTATGGAAATCTAAATTGTCCAACCTTTGTGGAGATTAAAATCTCCCACGACTATTGCATTACATTTCTTACAAGTCCCCATTATTTCTTCATCCACACTCTATCCTATTGCGTAGCTACTGTTAGGGAGCCTATAAATTACACCTTTGCTATTTCTCATCTCCACTCAAACTGATTCTACATCTTGATATTTTGAACCAAGGTCATTTCTCACTACTGTACTAATCATATCCTTTAATAACAGAGCTACTCCACCACCATTTCCCTTTCTTCCTGACATTCCAAAATATCAAATACCCTTGAATATTCAGGTCCCAGTCTTGGACACTTGCAATCAAGTCTGTATTGGTTCTCAGTTCATACAGTTATTTCCATTTGTACTATCAGTTAATCCATTTTGTTATGCATGCTGTGTGCATTAAGATACAGAGGGCAGGGTTGTCCGAGCCCGTGCCGGGATGGAGAATCGTCAGGGGCTTGGGAAATTCCCGCCACGCTGCTCCGAGGCTGGGACGCGCTTCTCTGGCTATCGGAGAATCGGCACCAATCGCGTTCACATGGTCGCCGCACCGCCGGTCGGGGGCCGCTGAAATAGGCCCCCACGGCGATTCTCCGCAGGCGATGGGCCGAACTCCCGGCGAGTTCTGCCGAGTCCCACCGACGTGGTTCAAAGCTGGTACCACCCGGTGAGAGCTCGGACCCGCGGCCGCAGTAGACTTCCTGGTAGGGGGGCAGGGGTATCTGACTCTGGGGGGGGGCCTCCACGGGGTCCTGGACCACGATCGGGGAATACCGATCGGCTGGCGGCCGCCATCTGGAGGGGGCCTATCTCCTTCCGCGCGGCCCACTGTAAGGTCCCCGAAATGTTGCTCCACGCCGGCGTGGAGACGGCAACCACGCGCACTGCGCTGCGCCGGCCGTGCAGAGCCGCCTTTCAGCACTGGAACAGCGCGCAGCACTCCAGCGCCGTGCTAGCCTCCTAAAGACCGATGAATTGCTTGCCCAGGAGGCCCTTTGACACCTGCGTACACCACTCCAGTGTTTACGGCGGCGTCAACACTTGGCCAGGATTTTGGAGAATCCAGGCCAGAGCCTTTAATTCTGTAATGAATAATAATAGGTAAACCGTGCGTAACCTACGCCGGCGGGACTGGGCAAAGACGGATGGCCGCTCGGCCCATCGGGGCCCGGAGAATTGCCGGGGGGGGGGGGGGGCGCTGCCAACGGCCCCCAACCAGCGTGGCGTGCATCCCACCCCCGCCCAGAAAATGGCGCTGGAATGTACGGCTTGGTGCAAATTAGGATAGTGGCAGGAGAAGGTTGGATGAGGTCAAGTTTATCAGAGATGTGTTGTGGGAGGCCAGCCAAGGGAGCACTGGAATAGTTGAGTCCAAAGTTAAGAAAGGCATGTGGACAACAATTTCACCAGCAGAGGCAGTGTTGGAGACAGCAGCTTACAGAGGTGGAAATAAACAGTCGAAATGGTGGAGACAGTATGGGGTCAAAAGCTCAAATCAGAACATTAATGATGCAAACAGCCTGGTTCAGCATCAGAAAGTTATCAGGAGGAAGGTTTAAATCAATAGCTGGGGAACTGGCTATTTGGTGGGGAGAATTCCTTCAGTTTTCCCATTCATTTGGAGGAAATTTCTGCTCACTCTGTAACGGATGTTGAACAAGTAGTCTGACAACTAAGAGGCAGGAAAGTTTGAGTGTGTTGGTGATGAGGTATAGCTGCATGTCATCAGCATATATGAAGAGCCTGAAGTGTTTTCAGATTCTCCAAACCCCACAGGGTCGGAGAATTCCCGAGGGGGGGGGCGACGTGAATCCCGCCCCGTCGCCCCGACGCCAGCTATTGTCATGTGAGAGTACCTTTAAGAAATGGGTGTTTTTCAGTGATGTCAGAGTGTGGGTGGAGCTGGGCTGTCTGTCAGCTTTTTACTTTCATTTTAGACTGTTTGCTGCAGGGTGTGTTTTAGTTTCGTTTTCAGAGCTGGATAGCTGCAGTCACAGCCAGGTGTATGAGTCTCTCTCTCTGTAATCTAAAGACTGTAAATCGATCCTTTGGTGATTTAAAACTAATAACTGCTCTCAGTAGTGAATTTAAACCTGATCTTTGTATTTTAAAGGTTCTTTTTAAAAGTTTTATGGATGTTAAAAGGAAAGCTTAAAGGATTACTTAGTGTTGTATTCTTTGGGGGTTATATTTGAATTGATGGTTGCTAAGATGTTCACTGTATGTTTAAAAAGGTTAACTTGAGTTCATAGAATAAATATTGTTTTGCTTTAAAAAATACTTTTCCATTTCTGCTGTACCACACCTGTAGAGTGGGCCGTGTGCTCCCCATACCACAATCTATTAAAAGTTGTGGGTCAGGTGAACTCCATGATACACTTTGGGGTTCTCTAATCCCTTGCCCACAACACTATTCTCCGGCGTCGTCTTTCGGACGGGGGCGGGATGCACGTCACGCCGGTTGGGGGCCGTTGGCAGCAGCCCCCCCGGCAATTCTCCGGGCCCCGATGGGCCGAGCAGCCGTCCATTTTTGGTCAGTCCCACCTGCGTGGGTTACGCATGGTCCCACATGGCGGGACATAGCAGGTAAGTCGACGGGGTTGGTTCTCGGGGGCACCGGTGGATACGACCCTGGGGGGAGCCCCCACGGTGTCTGGCCCGTGATCAGGGCCGGCCAGTCTGCGGGCATGCCTGTTCCGTGGGGGCACTTCTTCCTTCCGCACTGGCCCCTGTAGTGCTCCACCATGGCCAACGTGGAGAAGAGAACCCCCCCCCCGCTCATGCGCCAAAATACGCCGACCAGTCTGCGCATGCGCAGAACCATGCCGGACCTTTGGAACATGCGCGAACTAGCGCAGTCCCTTCGACGCCGGCTGGTGCCCCTGAAACAGCATTTTCGGGGGCTGTTGACGCCGGAGTGGTTGGCGCTGGTTCTCCTGCCGGCGCGGGGTCCTAGTCCCCCAGAAGGGAGAATCCCGCTGAATGTCACCAAAGGCAACGCATGGACAAAAAATAGAAGGATAGATCCTAGGGGAAGTTCAGAGGTAATGGTTAAGGAGAAGGAAGATAAATCATTGCAGGTGAGCCTCTGGCTACGACTGAAGTGATAGGAGTGGAACCATGCGAGGGCTGACCCATCCAGCTGAATGACAGAAGAAAGAAATCGAAAGAGGATGGTGCAGTTTACTACGTCAAAAGCTGTGGACAAGTTAAGAAGGAAGAGGAAGGATCATGCATCATGGTCATAATCATAATCGATTTCATCTGACATGGGCCGTTTCAGTGCTGAGGCCGGGGAAGAAATCGGATTGGAGGAACTCAGACATGGAGTTAATGAACAACACAATCAAGGACACTCGAGAAAAAAACAATGTTGGAAATGAAAATGAGTTTGCGGGAATAACAAGGTCAAAGTTGGATTTTTTGAGAAGTGGGGTGATTCTAGCAGATTAGGAGTGGGCTGGTATCTGAAGGAGTTGGCTGATGGAGTTCAAAACACAAAAGTGCAAGTTTGGATCTGAGTAAGATAAATATACTTTGGTAATAAGGAGATGATATAAACTTCCTTCTCTCCTATGTCTCATGCCATATGAGGCAGATGAAGAACATGCTTATGGCTGGTTATGGACAACTGTTACTAGAATAGGTCACAAGTAACCTATTCTAGGGCCTCCATTCTACATCAAGCATGTCTGACCAGGAGGCTCTCCCACTCTTACCACCTGCCATGGGTAGATTGGAAGGATTTATAGCTGGGTAATCAACCTGTTTGGTCACATTATGAACACACCCTGTCCAGGGTGTCTAAGGGTGGGATTGAAAACCAGGACATTGGGCTCAGAGGCAGGGATGCCACCTCTTGCGCCACAAGGTCTCCCAATAGAAACTACAGAGATGCAAAAGAATTTGGGCATCCAAATGCACAAATCATTAAACACTAATATACAGGCACAATAAGTAATCAAAGGGTGAATGGAATGCTATCATTTATCGTAAGGTGGCTGGAACACAAAGGGGTAGAAACGATGCTTTAGTTGTACAGAATCTTGAATATATTGACCTTGGAAGTGGGTACAGCTCAGGTTCACCAGAAAGGCGCAGGAGCTTAAAGGATTTCATTATGAGGACAAATTGCACAAAATTGGCTTTTAGTTCCTTGAGTTTAGTAACCACATTTAAAAAAAAATAATTCAGGAAATTGATCGGATAGGTTCAGAAACAATGGGCTGAAATATACACGGCAGCAAGGGTCCCAAAGACTGGGCTGAACGTTTTGTAAGCAGTGGAACCCAGGGTTGCATATTCTCAGCGGCAGATAGAACACAAAACATACAGTGCAGAAGGAGGTAATTCAGCCCATCGAGTCTGCACTGACCCATTAAAGCCCTCACTTCCACCCTATCCCCCTCACCCAATAACCCCTCCTAACCTTTTGGGACACTAAGGGCAATTTATCATGGCCAATCCACCTAACCTGCACGTCTTTGGACTGTGGGAGGAAACCGGAGCACCCGGAGGAAACCCACGCAGACATGGGGAGAATGTGCAGACTCCGCAACGACAGGGACCCAGCGGGCAATCAAACCTGGGACCCTGGTGCTGTGAAGCCACAGTGCTGGCCACTGTGCTACCATGCTGCCCTGGATGTTCAGGTTAGGTGGATAAACCGTGTTAAATTGCCTCTTGATGTCCAAAGATGTGCAGGGTAGGTGGGGTTACAGGGTTACAGGGATAGGAAGGGGGTGTCGGCCTAGTTAAGGTGTTCGTTCGGAGGGTCAGTGCACACATGATGGGCTGAATGGTCTCCTTATGCACTGTAGGGATTTTATGATTCTGCTATCCTTCTAAGGTTGAGCCTGCCTTCAAGACCTGCTGGCACAATCCGAGGATCGACAGCTTAGCCACCGTACGCAGTGACTGTTGCTGGGGTTATACTTTCAGGATGAGAACGCAATGATGGTTGGTGCCATCAAAATCAGATCATTGGTTTTTCAGGATGTAGGGGCCAGTCAGGCAAGCTCTGGCAGTGGGCAGACAGCCTTGTTGAGAGCAGACGGGGATGGCCATTGCCACCAGGGACCCCGACTCTCTGTGGGCCAAAGAGTGCCCAAAAAGGATGCCTCATTCTGGAACCTGGTGGGAGAGCATCAGGGTTGACCTGGCAGTCTCCCCACATGATGGAACACCTCCAAAGAGTTGGTAAACGGCGCAGTAGCACAATGGTTAGCACTGTTGCTTCACAGCGCCAGGGACCTGGGTTCGATTCCCAGCTTATGTCACAGTCTGTGCAGAGTCTGCACATTCTCTCCATGTCTGCTTGGGTTTCCTCCGGGCGCTCCAGTTTCCTCCCATAAGTCGCGAAAGACGAGCTGTTAGGTGTACTGGACATTCTGAATTCTCTCTGAGTACCCGAACAGGCGGCGAGTGTGGTGACTACGGGGTTTTCACAGTAACTTCATTGCAGTGTTAATGTAAGCCTACTTACGACACTAATAAAGATTATTAAACTGGTGCTGGAGGCAAGAAGAGGCCCTTAATTGGCCACTCAAGTGGACATCTGCCACATCTCCTGCCACTGTCAAAATGGCATAATGGCAGGAAGAGGACGGACACAACATCCAGCCCCTTCCCAGGACACTTTGCCAGGCTTCCCACCTCCCAGCTTGTCACCAAAGAGCTGCTGAAACTCAGCCCACTTAGGTGGGGGAATCGATAACAAAGTTGCGTGATTTTAGTCAGAACAGCAAAATAATTACACATGTTACAAATCTGAAATGAAAACAAAAACCCCTGGAATTATTCTGCAAGTCAGGCAGCATCTATGGAAAAAGAAACAGAGTTTACGTTTCAACAAGTCGATGACCTTTCATCATGAGAGGACCTTGATCTGAAAGATTGTGCTTGGCTTTTCGCCCCTGGCTGGACTGAGAACAGAAGCGAGCGGGCACTAAAAGTTATTGCTGCCTGCCATTGAGTCAGCTCTCTGGCTCCACCCTGGTTTAGGCAACATGGGAGAGAAGTGGCACTACCCATCTACACATGGCAGGGAGCCAACCTGGCTCATTAAGAGCCTATTATGCCATGAGGCCAACAAGGATTTTCCAATTTAGCCTCCAGGTTCCTACAGAAGACGGGGGTCAGTTTAACTACCTGGGGTTGGCCTCCTTATGGACAGGCTGGCGATGCCAAAACTCCAAGCAGACCTACAGCCCTCCCTGCCTGCTTGAGAGCAGGGGCAGCTGCAGATCGTCCTGTGAAAGGATTTGCCCCACCACTCCGCCCATCCCCGCCCTGCAACCCCCACAGTTGTGGCCTGGCTGCATTCTATTTTCAATCAAAGATTCTGGAAAGAGGGTGGTTCCTTTGTGAAGTGCCCTCTCCCTTGCTTACCTGAAATCATTACCTGTTGTACCTTGAAGCATCTGTAGGGAGAGTAAAAAGCTAACGTTTCGAGTCCAGATGACCCTGTGTCAAAGCTGGGCTTTGACAAAGGGTCATCTGGACTCGAAACGTGAGCTCTTTTCTCTCCCTACAGATGCTGCCAGGCCTACTGAGATTTTCCAGAATTTTCTCTTTGGTTTCAGGTTCCAGCATCCGCAGTAATTTGCTTTGAACCTGTTGTACCTTCCTATCTGGAAAGTCTCAGATTGGCCCTCCAGCTTTGAGAGTCTGCATCTTGAATAGGATGATGATCCTGTCCTCTCGCCTTAACTTGCTGCTCTGGGGAAAATCACAGCGAGTGACTGCTTCTCAGACAGTGCGGCTGACCAACTAACATTGGAGCCTTCCGGCGGGGTTCGGAAGATGGCAGGGAAATTTCTGCCTGTTAACTCTGTTTCTACCTCGGCATATACTGCCTGACATGCTGAGTATTTCCAGCACTTTCTGTTTTCATCTTAAAATCAGAGTGAGGTTATTCAGGAAGCATGGTGCATTGACATTGTCAAGATTGAGGTTGAGACATTTTTGTTCGTTAAGGGTATCAATGGAAATGGATCAAAGACAGGTAAATGGAACTGAGGTATAAATCACAAATGATCTGATTGAATGACAGAGGGTTCATTTAAAAATGCAAGGGGTTGAATGACAGAGGGTTCATTTAAAAAGTCACATAGTTAAGAAGAAAGGAATATGTTACAGAAGTATTCCAACGTCATAGAGATTTTAGGCAGTCCTGAGTGTCTATGAAATAGTCTTCAAAGGGTTTAAGCTGATGACCCTCGTGTTGTCTCTGGTGCTCCGCATGGATGACTATCTCACATTTTGGCAGTCGCAGGTTTAAGCTCCAGCAGTTGCTGACACTTGAACCCATTTGCTAATATCTCAGCATTTTGTCAGCTCTCAGCTAAGCCCATAGGTGAGAAAAAGCTGACATTTCTGTCGATCTCCTCACAATATTGTGCTTCAAATTCACTCGCCCATAACGAAAATAAAAAATAAAGAAAGCAATGAAGCAATTTGCAGCTTACAATCTTGTCTTAACCCTCCCATTTAGAGGCTTGCCGACAGATAGCAGTAACCACATGAGGAAAGAAATAACAGTGCGTGATGTTGGCTTGATCTAGAAACTCAGAATAATACATGTGAAGGTAGGAAAGACTTGCATTTACACATCTTTCATGACCGCATGACATTTCATAGTGCTTTCGAACCAATGAAGTACTTTTGAAATGTTGTCATTCTCATAGTGTAGGAGCATGGCATCCAATCTGCACGCAGAAAACCCCCACAAACAGCCATGTGATAATGAATAGATGATTCGTTTTTCTGATGTTGATTGAGGGATAAATATTCATCAGGACTGCATTAACTGTCATATACTGTTCTTCGAAATAGTGCCGTTGAATCTTTTGCACCCACCTACGAGGGCAGACAGGACCTCAGTTTGACATCTCATCTGATAGATCGCATCTCCAACAGTGCAGCACTTGTACTGCATGTCAGCCTTGATTTTTGAGTCCTAAGTGCTGGCGTGGGCCTTGAACCCACATCCACTGACACAGAGCCAAGAGTGAGACCACCAGAGCCACATTTGTAATGCTAATTTGCAATGTAGCAATGTGGCACAGCAAGAAGATTAAGTGTAAGAGGTTTAGAGCCAGAAAGCCCTGTTACAAGGCCGTATGACAATGGAATGCATTGCCAGAGCTAAATCGGGGACTGTGCCACCATGTAAGAACAGGTTATTTAGGTGTTTGAAGAAAAGCTGATTAACAGGGATAGAGGGCAGTGGCACACATGGGATTAGGACTAATGCTCATGGAGAGAGTGAGCATCAACACAGCCTCTTTGGTCCATAAGACCTGTTCAATGTCATAATACCGATGGATTTTTTTCCCCCAAAATTTCTAATTCACCGTTTAATTTTTGATTTGAAACCCTAGCAAGGCGAGTAACTGAAACAAACAAGCCCAGATAGAACATGTATTATTGTAAAGGACATGCCAATTACTGTCTGCATCACAGGTGGCCACAGCTGGCAGCAAGTTCACCGCACATAGCATCCTGTACTTGCTTCCAAGTAGAATCATACCCTTGGCTATAATTTTTCATGGTAATAGGTAGGACTAATGGGGAATTTCTCCCTGCCTGATTGAAGAAGACATTTGAGCTCCTTTAGTTCTTGCTGACCTGTGCTACCAGCTCCATTTCAGTCAATTACCCTTCCGGAGGGCAAAAGATGTGGAACACAGCAGCAGTTGGCATGACACATCCATACACTGTTTACCTACAATCCTCTATTCATAAGAATAATGATAATAATAAATGGTGACAGTTTTCTGGCTAACAAATCAAAACCTCAGGGTCTAGCATGTCATAAGTTCCAGCGTTCCATTTTTACTTGTATTCTGTGGTCTTTTGCCTGATCCAACAAGAAAACAGGCAGCTAGACATATCACCCATTGTCCTCTCTGCTGCCTGCTTTTCAGTATTTACACCTCACAGTTTTCAAAACAGCCAGTTTCCATTTTTTAGTCTTTTACAAATCCCTGTGCACTCTCTTTTCATCTCGACCTTCCTTGCAGTGATCTGTCATTCTGCTTAATGCACATAAGCTCTGAGAGAGAGAGAGAGAGCATGTAGCTGCAGGGGAGGCCAGACAAATACTTTGCAAAAGAAAATTATGGAGCCAGAAGGAATATTCTGCAATCTCAAGTGACCCAGACATAAACTCAATCATGTGAATCAAGAAGTTCCAACAAATAAATAATTATGGGACCAATAATTAACCTAATCCCAGCCTTCTTCAGGTGCATTACACCATTTTAACTGCTTTGGAATTTGCATTTTGTGGTTTCTCCCCAATAAGCAATTATTGATTATTTGAACGGAATTTTAAAATATTTACTGTACATTAAGGGTGCAATGCTTTCAAACAATGTTTAATGCACTGCTTTTTCAAAAACACATTTGCATTCAATAGTGTGTCGAAAGTGCTTCACAAATTATAATTTTGTTCTTGGCTGATAAGAAATTCAGTTGCATTTATCTGTTCCAATGATTTTGTTTTACTTAGCACACTGCAAGATGAGGATGAATGTATGTTAGGTAACTAATGCCTCATAGAACCTATAACTATTATGTTTATTACAGAGTTGACATTTACACAAATTGACTTTTTTCAGTGCATTTGTTTGAAGATATACCACAATGACTTTGTAATCCTGTTTTAATTAGACATATGTTGCAAGCATACAAAAAAAAATCACAGCCTGCACTCCCTGTGGTGGTGCCACACTGGCAAAGAATCAATCACCGAGATTTCAGTTGCTATGGAAACTGACAGTTGCTGCGCCACCATCTAAGTGGAAAATGATTGCAGGTGTAACTCATCACCCGCGCAGACCAATGAGTTTTATCAACCCATCCAGCGCCTCTGCCAGGGAGTTAATTAAAAGCAGTGAACATCAAATAAATCTAAAGCTGCAAAGAAATGAAATGTACAGTACAAATTGAATTCCAGCACTAAGCAGAAATTAATATGCAGCACAGAGCACACCACTGCCTCAGCAACAAAAAATGTAAAATGTCAACAGTACAGCTATGCAGGAAAGTTAACTACATTCTCTCCCAGCCTCAAATCAAAGAGTTTTTATTTGTATCTCACTTGCTTGCACACAAATCCTTGCTCGTCTGTTTTGTTGTGGGATGACTTGGAACAGTTGAAAGCAGCCGTAACACACAACAGTATAATGGAGTCCACTACGAATCTTCGGCTTAAACCATGATTACTTTGGTTTGAATTTATTTGGGAAGCTGCCCACTTTCCGACCTTTCGGCTGAATTGGCCGTGTTTATCATGCAGCTCCCTGGTTAAAGGCGTGGCTAATTTGCAATATTTCCATACATTTACTGCCGCTTTATTTACCTTTCATAGACCTGTAGGTGATGGTTAATGTGGCTGTGCCTCATGCTATCACACCTAATAGACCACAGTCCTGTTTAAAGGCTGCTAGGCTAGCTGAAGGCAGAAGGCTATTGGAATGGGAAGACAGGTGGCAGATGCAATTCCATGTGAATAAGTATGAGGTGATACATTTCTGTATTGTAGCAAACCAATTTTTAGGTGACAGAATCTCTAGTCTTGAAAGATGGGGAATGAGAGGGGATCTTACAGAAATGCATTTGATAGTAAGTGGAATAGAAAAATGTCACCCATAGCACAGCTTTAAATTAAACCATTACTTTAGGATAAAAGACCCAAGTACAAACTGGTCGAAAGCAAAATGCAGCATTGCTGCCAGGAAGCAGATATCCACAAAAGAAGTGATTAATACCTGGAACAGGCTTCAGGGTGGTAGAGGCCCAAACTCTGATTCAGCCAAGAGACAGTAAGATGCTGTGACTTAGGTTTCTATGATGGAATGGGGGCAGTTTATCCCAGATGTTAATATCATTGTCAAATGATTAGAAAGTAGGGCATTGACGAGATTAAAGAGACCTAAACTCTGACTGGTTTGTAAAATGGTTCAATGCTTGACGGTAAAATATTTTGGAAAGGTGTTTATTTTTGTCAAATGGAGAGCAGCAATATAAACTCTAGAAACACCTTTACTGACAATGATCTTAAGCGAATGAGATATGGGACCTGTCTGATGCATTCCTCTTGTGAGTGAGCTGGTCACCTTTGAGTGAATGAAGTTACATTCTCTTTATGCATGTAAAGAGAAAATAATATGGCAACATTCCAAGAGGTGAATGGGGTTTAACACAATGGGCAGATATTGATGCTCCTCCACCGGTAAGTTTGGGTGGGGGGGTTCAACAGGAAATTGAGCATATGACCGTCCCACTTTGCAACGACCGGTCTGAGATTTTACGTTTGGGGGGGGGGGGGGGGGGGGGGGGGTAGGCATCATGTGACCCCGCCCCACCCTAGAGCTTATGGATGCCCTTAATGACCAATTAAGGGCCTCATCTTGCCTCTCTCGTATTTAACCTGTAGCAGGATGAGGCCCGCACCATGTGGGAAGCCTGGCAGCTTTAGCTACACAAATCGGCGCCAGGAGTGGGGTCCTCCTTGGCAGTTCCCTTGGGCTTATGGAAGAATGCCCAAATTTCATCCTTCCATTAACCCTCTCACCAGCCTCTTAAACATGTCCCCACCCCCTCCTGCCTCAATCACGATCCCAGATTTACCTAGGACCTTTGACGTGGTAGAACAGCCTGCAGACCCAGCAGTGGCCATCGCTCCCAGCTGGCACTGCTGGGACTGACGACTTGACACTGTGTGGGAGTCAACAAAATACAAGCAGCAGCCAACATCTGAAATCCCAGGGGTTGGGACACAGCTCCTGGGACACGACCATGGCTGGAGGGTGGGTTAGTGCCACGGGGATGAGGGTTTGCCTGGAGAGACAGGCAAAGGCTCCGAGGATCAGCCCGCATTGTGGAAGAAAGTGACATGAAAGAGGCATCATAATGTTTGTGCAAAGAATTGTTTAATGTGCTAACCAATACCCCATTTCTGATAGTGCCACCCCCTCCCCAATCCCTACCCAACCACTCTCCTCTAACCCCGGTGCCCTCAGTGATGTTCAACGTGTTTGGCCCTCCTAGCTCTACCACTACGACTTGGTGTTTCCCCAGGATGCACATCTGAGGTGGAGGCAGCCAGCTGCTTTCCTCGTCCCCTGGCCTTCAATGCCCCTGGCTAGTGTCCTCTGTGGGCTCTGGAGTCGGAGAGCCCCGGCTCACTTTTCGACGGCACATGCACAGCCATGCCGCTCTGGCCCCTGTGCTGACCCCGAGATGCGGACTCATTAGGAGGTAGAACTCGGGAGTGCTGTTGGCCACTGTCGCCGCCCCATGGGATAGGCCTGGGTTGTAACTCAGCGCCCCCTACTCCCGGTCGGTGCCCATAGGGCCCTGGGGTTTACCTTGGGACGGAGGGGCAACTGGTTCGGGCCCTGGCTGCCCATGCATCGTCTAGCTCTGCCAGCCCTGGCGGCTCCCTGATGTATGCATCAAGGTGTTGACGCCCTTGCCGATGCTCCTCAATGACAAGGATACATCCCCCAGTGACTGGGACATGTTCCGCAGTGCCTCAGCATTGCCCACCTGCGACTGGAACAAGCTCCACAGCACCTCGGCCATTCCCATCCGAGAGCGGGACATGTCCCGCGGCACCTCATCAAGGTCTGCCTGGTGCTGGGTGACATCTCCCAGTGCGGCAGGCATACTGCCGAGACCCTCAGCCATGGCCGTTACCGACTGCGCAATGCCTTGGACACCTTCACTCATGGTCCCGGCGTCATGCACCAGGCTCTCCACTGCAGTCGCCACCCTGGCAGAGTTGGCTTTCGTGCCACTCATTGCTGGCGACATCTCCTGCGCCCGTAGCCTCTGGGACTCCTCCAATCGGCGATGGATCTGCGGGAGTGATGCTGACATCCCCCTCTGAATAACCAAATTTGTCCCTATATCCCCATCAGCCCCGGGTAACTCTGTTCCGGAGGTTCAGCGTCAGGCTGGGACCCAGCTGGGTCCAGGGATCCAGCAGACCTCCGACTGCTGTCTCGCCTGGGAGTTCCTGCCTCCACCAGATGTAGATCAGCAGCTGTGTGGTGCTCACCAGATTGTGCCCCAGAAGCCTGTCCACTAACATGTTGCACTGAGGTATGTATCTGCGTTGGTGGAGGGTGGGGATGACAGCTGTGCTGCGACTACAACAGTTGCATCCTCGGAGCTCTCCTCCAAGGTGTTCTCCTCAGAGTCAGGAGGGGGGGCCACCAGGGATGGGCCAGCAGCATCAGGTGGAGGTCTTGCAGGAGAATGGACATGTGGTCAGTAGAAGAGATGGATCAGTCAGCAAGGCAATAACTACTCCCGTTTGACAGGGCCTCCAGGTGGGGCCCGGTGGTTCCTCTCCTTTCCTGCGGAGACACAGAGTGGGTACCGTCAGTCACACCCATTGTTAGTCACACCATCCTGGTCTCCACTGCGTCCAGGAGCCTCCCTGGTTAGCGTACCCGAATCTTGGGGCTGGTCTCCTGGGCAGCATTATTGTGAGTGGGTGGGATTTGCTCGACCTTGTTAGTGGGGGGGCTGGTGAGCGCGGTCCTGGTGAGTCAACTGGCGAAGCCCATGAGGCCGCGTTAAGTAAACCAATTAACATTGCATTGCGTTGCCAATTTTGCTGGGCCAAGTGGCAGAAGCTACCGGCAGGTCCCGCTCGCTCCCACACTTAAAATCTTTTCCGGAAAATGGTACCCTCTGTTTCTTATCGCAGTCAATCTTTCAACCATGTAAACACCATGTAAACAAGCATATAAACAACCATGTAAACACATGGCTGAGGTACGGAGGTAAACACTTCTTCAGTGTCTCCCTCCGTACCTCTTCTTCTAACCAAAAAAAAACAATCACTGTAAGGATCCCAGCCGAGTAAAGATCAAGAGGGAGACTCGAGAAAGAAGTTGAACCGTGATGTCACAGCCTGCAGGTAAGTGATTGGCTGGTGATTGGTAAGTAGTTTTTCTTTTCCCTGAAGTTTTCTCGTGCGTGGCGCAGTGGTTGCTGAGTGAGTGCTTACTGAGAAGGGGAGTAAAATTTTTTTTAAACTTACTGTTGGGAGTTTCCAGCTGAAACCGGTCGGAGTGAGGACAGAGTGACTGCTGGGAAAGTAGTAAAGATTTAAATTGTTTGCGCGGGCCCATAACAGCCGATTGCTGTTCTCGTGCGGGGCGCAGTGGTTGCTGAGTGAGTGCTTGCCGAGAAGGGGACTACATTTTTAAAAAACTTACTGTTGGGAGTTTCCAGCTGAATCCGGTCAGAGTGCGGACAGAGTGACTGCTGGGTAAGTAATAAAGATTTAAATTGTTTGCACGGGCCCATAACAGCTGAATACTGTTCTCATGCGGGGCGCAGTGGTTGCTGGTTAAGTGTTTTATTTTTACCTGTATTTAAGTTGGGTGGTTCCTAAACCCTAGACACTACACTTGTAGTGTTCCCCCACCCTTCCACCACCTTTAACCTAAGGGGTAGAGTGAATAACAGGTAAGCTCTTTCTTTCTTTTTCTTGTTTTACCTAGAGGGGATGGCAGGGAAGGCAGTGCAATGTTCCCCCTGCAGAATGTTTGAGGTGAGGGACGCCGTCAGTGTCCTTGCTGATTTCACCTGTAGGAAGTGCACCCATCTCCAGCTCCTCAGAAACCGCGTTCGGGAACTGGAGCTGGAGCTGGATGAATTTCGGATCATTTGGGAGGCAGAGATGGTCATAGATAGTAGCTTCAGGGATGTAGTTACTTCGAATAATCAAGATAGATGGGTGACGGTGAGAGGGGCTGGGAAGAAGCAGTCAGTGCAGGGATCCTCTGTGGTCGTTCCCCTCAGTAACAAGTATACCGCTTTGGTACTGTTGAGGGGGACAACCTACCAGGGGTAAGCCACGGTGAACGGATCTCCAGCACAGAGTCTGTCCCTGTGGCTCAGAAGGGAAGGCGAGAGAGCAGGAGAGCAATAGTTATTGGGGATTCCATAGTTAGAGGGACAGATAGACGGTTCCGTGGCAACGAAAGAGACTCACGGATGGTATGTTGCCTCCCGGGTGCCAGGGTCCGTGACGTCTCGGACCGTGTTTTCAGAATCCTTAAGGGGGAGGGGGAACAGTCACAAGTCGTGGTACACATTGGTACCAACGACATAGGTAAGAGAAGGGACAGGGATTTAAAACAGGAATTTAGGGAGCTAGGGTGGAAGCTGAGAGCCAGGACAAACCATGTTGTCATCTCTGGTTTGTTGCCAGTGCCACGTGCTCGTGAGGTGAGGAACAGGGAGAGAGTGCAGATAAACATGTGGCTGCAGGGATGGTGTAGGAGGGAGGGTTTCAGTTACGTGGATAATTGGAGCACATTCTGGGGAAGGTGGAACCACTGTACAGACAGGACGGCTTGCACCTGAACCAGAGGGGCACCAATATCCTGGGAAGGAAATTTGCTACGGCTCTTCAGGGGGGTTTAAACTAATTTGTCAGGGGGGTGGGAAAATGAGCTGGAGTCCAGAAGCCAGTGTTGAGAGTAGTGAGGTACTGAGGATGGTATCGAGGTCGCAGGAGTGTATCGGCAGACAGAAAGGTGGGTTGAAGTGTATCTACCTCAATGCAAGGAGCATCCGAAATAAGGTAGGTGATCTTGGAGCGTGGATTGGTACTTGGGACTACGATGTTGTGGCCATTACGGAGACATGGTTAGAACAGGGACAGGAATGGTTGTTGGAAGTTCCAGGTTATAGATGATTCAGTAAGAGTAGGGAAGGTGGTAAAAGAGGTGGAGGAGTAGCATTGTTAATCAAGGATAGTTTAACGGCTGCAGAAAGGCAGTTCGAAGGGGATCTGCCTACTGAGGTAATATGGGCCGAAGTTAGAAATAGGAAAGGAAGCGGTCAAGTTGTTAGGAGTTTTCTATAGGCCCTCAAATAGTAATAGAGATGTGGAGGAAGACATTGCAAAACAGATTATGGATAGGTGTGGAGGTCTCAGGGTAGTTGTCATGGGTGACTTTAAGTTTCCAAATATTGATTGGAACCTCTATAGGTCGAACAGGTCGGATGGGGCAGTTTTTGTACAGAGTGTGCAGGAAGGTTTCCTGACACAATATGTGGCTATGCCGACAAGAGGGGCTGCCACATTGGATTTGGCACTTGGTAATGAACCGGGCCAAGTGTTAGATTTGATTGTGGGAGAGCACTTTGGAGACAGTGACACAATTCGGTGTCTTTCACTACTGCAATGGAGAGGGATAAGGCCATACGGCAGGACTAGGTTTATAATTGAGGGTGAGGTCATTATGATGCGATTAGGAAAGAATTAGGGAGCATAAGATGGGAACAGAAACTGTCAGGGAAAGGCACAAATGAAAAGTGGAGCTTGTTCAAGGAACAAATACTGTGTGTCCTTGATAGGTATGTCCCTGTCAGGCAGGGAGGAAATGGCCGTGTGAGGGAACCATGTTCACAAAAGAGGTTGAATGTCTTGTCAAGAGGAAAAAGGAAGCGTATGTAATGATGAGAAAACAAGGTTCAGTTGGGTCGCTTGAGGGTTACAAGGTAGCAAGGAATGAGCTAAAAAAAAGGGCTTGGTGTAGCTAGGAGGGGGCATGAGAAGTCCTTGGTGGGTCGGATCAACGAAAACCCCAAGGCTTTTTACTCTTATGTGAGAAATAAAAGAATGACCAGGGTGAGGTTAGGGCCGGTCAAGGACAGTAGTGGGAACTTGTGCATGGAGTCAGAAGAAATAGGAGAGGCATTGAATGAATACTTTTCTTCAGTGTTCACCACGGAGAGGGGCCATGTTTTTGAGGATGAGAGTGCGATACAGGCGGGTAGGCTGGAGGAGGTAGATGTTCTGAGGAAGGATGTATTAGCAATTTTGAAAAACCTTAGGGTCGACAAGTCCCCTGGGCCAGATGGGATATATCCAAGGATTCTTTGGGAGGCAAGGGATGAGGTTGCAGAGCCTTTGGCTTTGATCTTTGGGTCCTCACTGTCCACGGGGATAGTGCCAGAGGACTGGAGAGTGGTGAATGTTGTTCCCCTGTTCAAGAAAGGGAATAGGAATGACTCTGGTAATTATAGGCCGGTTAGTCTTACTTCGGTGGTCGATAAATTAATGGCAAGGTCCTGAAGGATAGAATTTATGACCATTTGGAAAGATGCAGCTTAATCCGGGATAGTCAACACGGATTCGTGAAGGGTAAGTCTTGCCTCACAAATTTGATTGAATTCTTTGAGGAGGTAACTAAGTGTGTAGATGAAGGTAGAGAAGTTGATGTCGTATACATGGATTTTAGTAAGGCGTTTAATAAGGTTCCCCCTGGCCGGCTTATGAAGAAAGTAAGGAGGTGTGGGATAGAGGGAAATTTGGCCAATTGAATAAGTAACTGACTATCACATAAAAGACAGAGGGTGGTGGTGGATGGAAAATTTTCAGACTGGAGACCAGCTACCACAGGGATCAGTGCTGGGTCCTCTGCTATTTGTGATTTTTATCAATGACTTGGAGGAGGGGGCTGAAGGGTGGGTCAGTAAATTTGCTGATGACACCAAGATTGGTGGAGTAGTGGATGAGGTGGAGGGCTGTTGTAGGCTGCAAAGAGACATTGATAGGATGCCGAGCTGGGCCGAAAAATGGCAGATGGAGTTTAACCCTGATAAGTGCGAGGTGATTCATTTTGGTAGAAAAAATTTGAATGCGGATTACAGGGTCAACGGCAAGGTTCTGAGGAATGTGGAGGAACAGAGAGATCTTGGGGTTCATGTCCACAGATCTCTGAAGGTTGCCACTCAAGTGGATAGAGCCGTGAGGAAGGCCTATAGTGTGTTAGCGTTTATTAACAGGGGGCTTGAGTTTAAGAGCGCGGGGTTATGCTGCAACTGTACATGACCCTGGTGAGACCACATTTGGAGTATTGTGTGCAGTTCTGGTCACCTCACTATAGGAAGGATGTGGAAGCATTGGAAAGCGTGCAAGGGAGATTTACCAGTGTGCTGCCTGGTTTGCAGGATAGTTCTTATGAGGAAAGGTTGAGGGAGCTAGGGCTTTTCTCTTTGGAGTGGAGGAGGATGAGAGGTGACTTAATAGAGGTTTATAAGATGATGAGGGGGATAGATAGAGTGGACGTTCAGAGACTAGTTCCTCGGGTGGATGTAGCTGTTACAAGGGGGCATAACTATAAGGTTCAGGGTGGGAGATTTGGAGGGATGTCTGAGGTAGCTTCTTTACTCAGAGAGTGGTTAGGGTGTGGAATGGACTGCCTGCTGTGATAGTGGAGTCGAACACTTTAGGAACTTTCAAGCGGTTATTGGATAGGCACATGGAGCACACCAGAATGACAGGGAGTGGGATAGCTTGATCTTGGTTTCGGACAATGCTCGGCATAACATCGAAGGCCGAAGGTCCTGTTCTGTGCTGTACTGGTCTATGTTCTATGTTCTATATAACAACATTCCCTTTTATTCCATGGCCTTCAACTTTGCTGGAGAGCCTGCTGTATGACATTTTAATCAAATTCCTTTTGGGAAGTCCATGTGCCTCATGGACAGCATCACCCTCATCAATTCTCTCCCTTAACTGAAGAAAAACTCAATCAAGTTAGCTAAACACGATTTGCCTTGAGCAAGTCCATGCTGACTTTCCCCAATTAATCTCCACGTGATCATGTGACTGTTGATTTTATCCCATGTTGCTTTTTCTAAAGGTTTTCCATCATGGTGGTTAAAGTGACAGGCCTGTGTCACTGGCTTATTTATCACATTGTTAATCACAATGACAATGGCAATCACTTTGTTTAATGGCAATTAACACTATTAAGTCATTTAAATTGCTAAACAGGTGATGTGTATTGGCACACCATAAATGGAGATATTGTCACTCAGTTTGTTTAATTTAGTTCACATCGTTCAACCAAAAGAATATATATGTTTTTCGTGCAGTTTCCCTTTAAGGGGCTGCCCCTTTAATTTGTTTATTTGCTCTTTTGTTAATTTTTCCCCTTTCATTGTTTATTTGTTTTGCTCCAAAGAATATAAATGGTGATAGCTGGGACACTACAGGGTTGGAGTGGGGTTGGCTGTGAACTAAGTCAATAAGCGCTCGCCAGCAAAGAAAACAGCTGTGTTTTAATTTGAACTTTAAGAACCGGCATGGATCTGATTAAAGAGAGCGAAGGTCGCAGAGAATATCTCTCTCATAAAGCTACAAGGGAAATTTGTCAGTTGAAATATAGGCCCCGATTTGCACTCTTGAGGTAGGTATACCATGTCCGAAGATTCCTGGCACACCGTACCCACCTTCGGGAAAAGGTGCCCTGACTAATGTCTTTCCGGGGTCAGGAAGGGGTGGGGGAAGTGTGCATCGAGTTTGCCCACCACCCCCAGAAAATATTCAAGGACAGCCAGAGGGGCTGCTCAGTGATGAAGCAGGCTGGTTAAAACGTCCGCCTCCGAATTAGGCCCTCTAAACCGAATACCCTCTCACCCCACCTCACCCCCTCCCCAGCCATGCCAAATCACTCCAACCAATGCTGCCACCCACTCCCACTGACCGTAAACCCTCCATTCCTACCTATAGCACGCCACCCGCCCTTCATTTTTAAAAAAATTAAGAGTATCCAATTCATTTTTTCCAATTAAGGGGCAATTTAGCATGGTCAATCCACCTACCCTGCACATCTTTGTGTTGTGGGGGCGAAACCCACGCAAACACGGGGAGAATGTGCAAACTCCACACGGACAGCGACCCAGAGCCGGGATCGAACCTGGGACCTCAGCGCCGTGAGACAACAGGGATAACGCACTGCGTCAAGTGCTGTCCCACTTGCCTTTCATGATCCATCATATGTACCATGGAGACCTATGCAGCCCACTCCTCCCTATGGCCCTTATCGCTCCTACGTCAACATAGTGCCAACGCATTCCAACCCATGTTACCCCATCCATCAACATTTTCCCTTGCATCTTCTATGCCAACTCACCCAGTATCCACCAGTGGCAGACAACAGGAGCCATGCTGAGATGGAATAAAATAAAGTTGTAAATATCTATTATTGACTTCAATCTACGAATATACACTTTCATTGATAAAAGCCCATTAAATCCATTTAAATACCCTCAAGTACATAAATGTGTATTCATAGCCCCACATCAAAGACAGATAATACCTTCATAACCTCTTGGAGCTCTTAATCAAACTGAATTACAGCAGCAAAAATAGAAAATGCTGAAAAATCTCAGCAGGTCTGATTGTATCTGTGGAGAGAACATAGCTCTGTTTTGAGTCTGAATTACTCTTTGTCAGAGTTAGAAAGAACTGGAAATATGATGATAATTATACTGTTGGGTAGATGGAGCAGTAGCACTGGATACAGGGCCTGAAATAGGTGGAGGCTAGGGAGAGATTGACAGGGATGTCATGGACAAAAAGACAAAAGGAATGTAAATGCTGGTGACCATGACTGACAAGGCTGCCGATAGTGGCACATTAAGAGATTAGAATGTGTTAATCGCAGAAGAAAGGTAAGCAGTGTGTCAAAGGACAACCTGGAAAAAGGAACAGATGGCCCTAGTGGGGTAGGGTGTGCGGAGGGGAGAGGGTGGTAAGGGAAAAACAAGAAGGAAAGGGGGATGAAAAAATGAATCAATGGAAGAAATGAAAATAAATTGGTAAAAATAAAAATGGGGTGAAGGAGAGAGTTCACAGTCTGAAGTTGATGAACTCAGTGTTTAGTCTGGAAGGCTGTAATGTGCCTAATTGGAAGATGAGGTGCTGTTCCTCCAGTTTGTGTTGGGTTTCACTGCAACATTGCAGCTGGCCAAAGACGGACATGTGGGTGAGAGCAGGATGGTGAGTTAAAATTTCAAGTGACAGGAAGGTCTGGATCCTGCTTGCGGATGGACCAAAGGTGTTCTGCAAAGCGGTCACCCAGTCTGCGTTTTGTCTCTCCAATGTAGAGTAGACCGCATTGGGAGCAGCAAATGCAATAGACCAGATTGAAGGAGGACACGTGAAATGCTACCTCACTTGAAAAGAGTGTTTTAGGCCTTTAGATGGTGAGCAGAAAGGAGGTAAAGGGGCAAGTGTTGCATCTTCTTTGATTGCAAGGGAAGGTGTCGTGGGAAGGGGGTGAGGTGTTGGGGGTGATGGAGGAGTGAAACAGGGTATCCCGGGGGGAATGGTCCGAGTAGAATGCTGACTGGGGAATGAGGGGAAGATATGTTTGGTGGTGGCATTATGCTGGGGTTTGCAGAACTAGCGCAGGATAATCCTTTGAATGCGGAGGTTGTTGGGGCGAACAGTGAGGACAAAGGGACGCATTCCTGGTTCTGGGAGGGAGGGGAAGTGGTGAGAGCAGAGATGTGGGAGATGGGTCAGACACAGTTGAGAGCCCTGTCATTCACAATGGATGGGAAACCACGATTAAGGAAGAAGGAAGACATGTCAGCAGCACCATTTTGGAAAGTGGCATCATTGGAACAGATGTGACAGAGACAAAGGAATTGGGAGAATTGGATAGATTCCTTACAGGATGTGGGGTGTGAAGAGCTGTAGTCCAGGTAGCTGTGAGAGTCAGTGGGCTTATAATGGATACTAGGGGACAGTCTATTCCCAGAAATGGAGATAGAGAGGTCAGGGAAGGGAAGGGAAGTGTTGGAGATGGACCATGTGAAGATGAGAGAGGGTTACAAATTGGAAGCAAAATTGATACATTTTTCAAGGGCCACATGAGAACATGAAGTGGCACCGAAATGCAATGGATTAGCCAATGCCTAATATGCCTCATACACTGAATCCATTTAATAGACTATCCAACATGGCTTTTAGGATACCGGACCAGACTCCTGGTTAGGATACTGGACCAGATTCCTGGTTAGGATACCGGACCAGACTCGTGATAGGATACCGGACCAGACTCCTGGTTAGGATACTGGACCAGATTCCTGGTTAGGATACCGGACCAGACTCCTGATTAGGATACCGGACCAGACTCCTGATTAGGATACCGGACCAGACTCCTGGTTAGGATACCGGACCAGACTCCTGGTTAGGATACTGGACCAGACTCTTGGTTAGGATACCGGATCAGACTCCTGGTTAGGATACCGGACCAGACTCCTGGTTTCTCGCCACGTTATGGCGAGATCCTGAATTTGCCGATGGGAACAGGCTGGTTGCATCGCAGACTGTTTGGCGCCTGCGGCGGATCTCATTTTTGGGGTCTTCCGCTATTCACCGGCCTCGTTACGCTTGAGGGTGAGTGCAACGAGGCCGGAGAATCACACCCAATATCTCACGAGCCATCTCTCTGTAAAAAAATAGGTTAAAATCTATCATCATCTCATCTTTTTTGACTCCTTAGTTACAGCTTTAGTAGACACACTGCTTGTATGTATTTTAAACCAGGGTTTTTAATAACATTACTGCCACAAAATATGGAACATAATATATAAGAATTTCTACATTCATCACCAGACTCTCGGAGAGAGTGGCAATTCTTTCAATGAAGGAGCTCATGAACCTATGTGCCTGAGACTGTGGCCCTCATGTCAGGAATGAACTCTTCCATTTTCATCACAAGAGATCGCACTGCCTCAGGAAACTCTGGCAGATATCCAATAATCTCCTGTTGCTGCTCCACTAGTACCTTCTTTATATTTTGCCCTTGTGACCCAGCATTTCAGGCTGGGTAACCCTGGCTCAAGCTTCCCTTGATCCTCGAGTGGGGACTGTCGACAGCAGCCTCTGCCTCCATGTGCTAACAGGAACTAATTTTCAGCAAACACCTCTAGCATCATGTCCAGGGAAACATCCATGAACCTTTGAACCTCCCTGCCATGAGAGTCAGCCATGTAATTCCTCTGAAAGCTAGTTCTCTCAAAGCGGATTCTTTCTGGCTGCTTGCACTTTGAATGCAGACAGGTACTCTTTAAATGAGGCCTGCTACTTCTGTCTCCTGCCTCCTGCTTACATTCACCACCCGTAATTGGACAGATATCACGGAGGTGACTCATCAATTGGTCACCGCCTGCAAAATGCTGATGTTCAGCGCACTCCGACCAGCAGCCAGGTCAGGACACGGAATTGGTCCCACCCTGGGGGTGCCGCGAGGTTTACAAAATCCAGCTGATTAACTCTCTCTCCCTACAAATGCTGCCTGATCTGTTGAGCGTTTCCAGCATTTTCAGCTGATATTTCAGATTTCCCGCATCTGCAACACTTTATTTGAAAAACAAACTGAAATAAAAATCGCTTATTGTCACGAGTAGGCTTCAAATGATGTTTCTGTGAAAAGCCCCTAGTCGTCACATTCAGGCGCCTGTTCGGGGAGGCTGGTACGGGAATTGAACCCGCGCTGCTGGCCTACCTCGGTCTGCTTTACAAGCCAGCTCTTTAGCCCTGTGCTAAAGTTCAAGTTCCATATGCTTTGAGGGCAAGACAATCAAAATATTGCCTTTGGTGGTCATTTTCTGGGTACACGCAGGAGGTGGGGATGTTTTCTGCCATTTAGTTCAATCATTTCAATGCAAGGTGACAAGCTTGTGTGCATTTCCCGACTGGCAAACAAATTAATAATGTCACCACATCATTCATGGGAATGCTGCCACTTGGTGAAAGTTGGGTGCCCTGCCTTGTGCCAGGTGCAGCTCTGTGGAAGCACTCGCACTCCTTAGCCAGGAGACTGTGTGTTCAAAGTCCCACTCCTGCAGTTTGAGCTGAAAAATCAAGGCTGACTGTCCATTGCAGGAGTCAGGGAACAAGGTGCTGTCTTCCAGTCTATCATCTCACGTTGATATAAATATATAAATGATTCAAAACGGAGTTGGTGTCACAGTCAATATTTATCTCTCCAGTTACATGAGTAAAACAGATCTTTGTCAAGAATCAGAGGTAGTTTTAAGTGAAAAACTAGCGTGAAAGGTAAACAAGAGCTTGGCGAAAGAATGAACTGTTACTTTGCAACCTGGGGCCACCTTTAGGAAAAAGGGCATCACAGGGTTTCTCCATTTCTGAGACTGAGGGCTGGATGCTCTGATTCTGCGGCTCTGTCCGCAGGATCCGTCTGGTCTTATGACCAAAATGTAGGTGGCGCCCCGCACCGATCCTCTGCCCAGTGCGGGGCTAGCAGCCACGCAGCGTAAAGCCCCCGTCTTTCGCTGCGGATACGGCTGCAGAATGGCTGGGCCCATGGCCGCGCATGCGCACGACGGCGGCCTGTGGTGGCCGCGCTGTACAACATGGCGCCAGCCGTGTGCGAACCCGGCCTGCCAAAAACTGCTGCCCTGCAAACCCCTCGCCACCCCAGGACCTGCCACACCAGTGCCCCCAGCCACCACTGAAGCCCCCCCCTGCCAGTGGAACGGCTCCCCCCTCTCCCCCGACTGTGGCGCTGCTGGACACAGTCCGCAGCCGCCATGCCAAATTCACGAAAGTGTCCCACGCCATCGGGAAGTCGGCCCATCGGTGGCGGAGCATCGGACAAGGGCCTAAAGTGACGTCCACCATACTCCTCGCGTACACCGGTTTTAAGGGGGAGGAGCATCTGAGAAACGGCGCCACCCCTGATTTCGGCATAAAAAGGGATTCTCTGGCCGATCGGCGGCGTCGGCAATCGGACAATCTCACACATGCACCTGTGCACCGGGGTCTGCGAGATCCCAGACAAGTCCCCACCTCGTCAAGGGGCAAGTGCTATATCTTCAGGTCCCCACTTGGTGCCCGTGGCAAAAAAGTTCAGGGTGCCCATCACCTTGACGGCCACCGGGAGCAGGTGTCCTCTCCATACTGTTGAGGTTCCAATGGTGCCATGATCTGGCTGATGTGCCGTATAGTCCCCCTGCTCAGACGGAGTCTTCGGCGACATGCCCGGTCCGGCAGGTCCTCGAGTTACAGACACATCAGACAAGGCCTAATGTGACGCCTCCTTCCACCTTCTCCTTGGCCTGTTGGACAGCCAGCGCTCCATCCTCACTGGCTGACTCCTCTTCCTCTAGGGAAAGCTCCGCTGCTGCAGGACCCACCGTGAGCAGCTCCTGGCCGTACAGCCTCAATGCATCCACGGGGGCTGCAGTAGCAAGGCAGATGCAAACCATTTCTGGTTGGATACCGAAATCCATTGTCTCCAGGGGGTGAAAGGCAGACACAATGATGTCTGACTGGGGGGGGGGGGGCATAATGATGCCTCTGACTGGGGGCCAGGCACAATGATGCCTGACTGGGGGGCAGTGCCATAATACATACCACTAGTGGTGTTCACCACATTCACTCCTTGTTAAAAAAAGAATCCGGCGGGGATGGTGGAAACATTGCAAATAAGTCTGTCGGGGGCCTTGACCCTCCTCCGCGATCGCTTCAGTCCTGGTGGTGATGTGGGCGCCGACTTGGTTCCCTGCGACTCCGGGAGCATGTTGTCCTTGTCTTCGTCACCCCTGAGTGGATCCAGTGGGAGGACGGATCCTACTGGGGTGGAGGCTGCGGTGAGGTTCGCTGGAGGGAGGGTGAGTGGCGAAGGGGTGAATGAGGCAACCGGAGGGGGGGGGGGATCAAACAACAAAGAACAAAGCAAAGTACAGCACAGAAACAGGCCCTTCAGCCCGCCAAACCTGTGCCGGCCATGCTGCCCGTCTAAACTAAAATCTTCTACACTTTCTGGATCCGTATCCCTCTATTCCCATCCTATTCACGTATTTGTCCAGATGCCCCTTAAATGTCTCGATAGTCCCTGCTCCCACCATCTCCTCCGGCAGCGCGTTCCAGGCAGCCACTACCCTCTGCGTAAAAAACTTGCCTCTACATCTCCTCTAAACCTTGCCCCTCACACTTTAAACCTATGCCCCCTAGTAATTGACCCCTCTACCCTGGGGAAAAGCCTCTGATTATCCACTCTGTCTATGCTCCTCATAATTTTGTAGACCTCTATCAGGTCGCCCCTCAACCTCCGTCATTCCAGTGAGAACAAACCAAGTTTATTCAACTGCTCCTCATAGCTAATGCCCTCCATACCAGGCAACATTCTGGTAAATCTCTTCTGCACCCTCTCTAAAGCCTCCACATCCTTCTGGTAGTGTGGCGACCAGAATTGAACACTATACTCCAAGTGTGGCCTAACTAAGGTTCGAACCAGCTGCAACATGACTTGCCAATTCTTATACTCAATGCCCCAACCAATGAAGGCAAGCATGCCGTATGCCTTCTTGACTGCCTTCTCCACCTGTGTTGCCCCTTTCAGTGACCTGTGGACCTGTACACCTAGATCTCTCTGACTTTCAATACTCTTGAGGGTTCTACCATTCACTGTATATTCCCTACCTGCATTAGACCTTCCAAAATGCATTACCTCACATTAAACTCCATCTGCCATCTCTCCGCCCAAGTCTCCAAACGATCTAAATCCTGCTGTATCCTCTGACAGTCCTCATCGCTAGCCGCAATTCCACCAACCTTTGTGTTGTCTGCAAACTTACTAATCAGACCAGTTACATTTTCCTCCAAATCATTTATATAGACTACGAACAGCAAAGGTACCAGCACTGATCCCTGCAGAACACCATTAGTCACAGCCCTCCAATTAGAAACACACCCTTTTCTCTGTCTTCTGTGACCTAGCCAGTTCTGTATCCACCTTGCCAGCTCACCCCTGATCCCGTGTGACTTTACCTTTTGTACCAGTCTACCATGAGGGACCTTGTCAAAGTCCTTACTGAAGTCCACATAGACAACATCCACTGTCCAACCTGCATCAATCATCTTTGTGACTGCTTCGAAAAACTCTATCAAATTAGTGAGACACGACCTCCCCTTCACAAAACCGTGCTGCCTCTCACTAATCCATCCATTTGCTTCCAAATGGGAGTAGGCCCTGTCTCGAAGAATTCTCTCCAGTAATTCCCCTACCACTGACGTAAGGCTCACCAGCTTGTAGTTCCCTGGATTATCCTTGCTACCCTTCTTAAACAAAGGAACAACATTGGCTAATCTCTAGGCCTCTGGGACATCACCTGAAGACAGTGAGGATCCAAAGATTTCTGTCAAGGCCTCAACAATTTCCTCTCGAGCCTCCTTCAGTATTCTGGGGTAGATCCGATCAGGTCCTGGGGACTTATCTACCTTAATATTTTTCAGACGCCCAACACCTCGTCTTTTTGGATCTCAATGTGACCCAGGCTATCTACACACCCTTCTCAAGACTCAATATCCACCAATTCCTTCTCTTTGGTGAATACTGATGCAAAGTATTCATTTAGTACCTCGCCCATTTCCTCTGGCTCCACACATAGATTCCCTTGCCTATCCTTCAGTGGGCCAACCCTTTCCCTGGCTACCCTTTTGCTTTTTATGTACGTGTAAAAAGCCTTGGGATTTTCCTTAACCCTATTTGCCAATGACTTTTCGTGACCCCTTCTAGCCCTCCTGACTCCTTGCTTAAGTTCCTTCCTACTTCCCTTATATTCCACATAGGCTTCGTCTGTTCCCAGCTTTTTAGCCCTGACAAATGCCTCCTTTTTCTTTTTGACGAGGCCTACAACATCTCTCGTTCTCCAAGGTTCCCGAAAATTGCCGTATTTATCCTTCTTCCGCACAGGAACATGACGGTCCGAGTTCCTTTCAATTGACATTTGAAAGCCTCCTACATGTCAGATGTTGATTTACCCTCAAACATCCACCCCCAATCTAGGTTCTTCAGTTCCTGCCTAATATTGTTATAATTAGCCTTCCCCAAATTTAGCACATTCACCCTAGGACCACTCTTATCCTTGTTCAGTAGCACTTTAAAACTTACTGAATTATGGTCACTGTTCCCGAAATGCTCCCCTACTGAAACTTCTACCACCTGGCCGGACTCATTCCCCAATACCAGGTCCAGTACAGCCCCTTCCCTAGTTGGACTGTCTACATATTGTTTCAAGAAGCCCTCCTGGATGATCCTTACAAACTCTGCCCCGTCTAAGCCCCTAGCACTAAGTGAGTCCCAGTCAATACACGGGAAGTTGAAGTCTCCCATCACAACAACCCTGTTGTTTTTACTCGTTTCCAAAATCTGTCTACCAATCTGCTCCTCTATCTCCCGCTGACTGTTGGGACGCCTGTAGTAAACCCCAACATTGTGACTGCACCCTTCTTATTCCTGATCTCTACCCATATAGCCTCGCTGCCCTCTGAAGTATCCTCCTGTAGTACAGCGGTGATATTCTCCCTAACCAGTAATGCAACTCCTCCACCCCTTTTGCATCTCCCTCTATCCCGCCTGAAACATCAAAATCCTGGAACGTTTAGCTGCCAATCCTGTCCTTCCCTCAACCAGGTCTCTGCAATGGCAACAACATCATAGTTCCAAGTACTGATCCAAACTCTAAGTTTATCTGCCTTACGCGTAATACTTCTTTCATCAAAACATATGCACTTCAGGCCACCAGACCCGCTGTTTTTAGCAACATCTCCCTGACTGCTCTTCCTCAGAGCCATACTGACCCGATTCCCTAGTTCTCCCTCAATGCTTTCACCTTCTGACCTATTGCTCCGGTACCCACCCCCCTGCCATACTAGTTTAAACCGTCCCATGTGACACCAGCAAACCTCGCGGCCAGGATATTTATGCCTCTCCAGTTTAGATGCAACCCATCCTTCTTATGCAGGTCATACCTGCCCCGGAAGAGCTCCCAGTATTCCAGATAATGGAAACCCTCCCTCCTACACCAGCTGTTTAGCCACGTGTTTAGCTGCACCATCTTCCTATTTCTAGCTCACTGGCACGTGCTACAGGGAGTAATCCCGAGATTACAACCCCAGATGTCCTGTCTTTTAACTTTCTGCCTAGCTCCCTGAACTCCTGCTGCAGGACCTCATGCCCCTTCCTGCCTATGCCGTCAGTACCAATATGTACAACAACCTCTGCCTGTTTGCCCTCCCCCTTCAGGATTCCTGCTACCCGTTCAGGACATCCTGGACCCTGGCACCAGGGAGGCAACATACCATCCTGGAGTCTCTTTCACGTCCACAGAAGTGCCTATCTGTGACCCTGACTATAGAGTCCCCAATGACTATTGCTCTTCTGCGCTTTGACCCTCCTTGTTGAACATCAGAGCCAGCTGAGGTGCCACTGCTCTGGCCGCTGTTGTTTTCCCCTGATAGGCTATCCCCCCCCCCCCCCCCCCCACCCCCGACCGTATCCAAAGGGGAATACCTGCTCGACAGGGGGACAACCACAGGGGATTTCTGCACTGACTGCCTGCCCCTTCTGGTGGTCACCCATTTCTCTGCCTGCACCTTGGGTGTGGCCACATTTATATAACTGCTGACTATGACGCTTTCCGCCACCTGCATGCTTCTAAGTGCATCCAACTGCTGTTCCAACCGAACCATGCGGTCTGTGAGGAGCTCTAGTTGGGTGCACTTTCTGCAGATGAATCCACCCGGGATTTTGGAAGCCTCCCAGACCTGCCACATCTCACAGTCAGAGCATTGCACCCCTCTAATTGACATTGCGTCAATTAATTAGTAAATTAAATTAAAAAGAAATTATTTTTTTTAAGTTACTGTTAACTATATGTTTCCCAGCACTAGATTTCTACTATAAATGTGGAAGCTAAATACAGTACTCTCCGATCTTTGGCTCAGATACCCCTCGAAATTCTAATTAAGTAATTATGTTTAATTTGTTTAACAATGCTTAATTTTTAAATTTAATGTAGATTCCCAACCAGCCAATCAGGCCACAGCTTTACTGTGATGTCACTTCAGTTCCCCCCCCCACAATTTGAAAAGGTAATAAAAATAAAAATGAATAAAAATCACTTACCTTCCCAGGTTCTCAGATGCTCTCTGGTTCTCTCCCTTTCCTAATTACCTCACTGCAGCAAATTACCAAGTTTCAATTTCCACTCTGGATGTGTCTCACTCAGGATGTCTCGACTTCACCCTGCGCAACGCTTACTGAGTGTGCTTTCTGTCTGTCTTTCTTACAGACCTCAGCTAACCAGGGTGACTCGGGTCGGGGATCGTGGGTGGGGACCCAGTGGGTGCCAGGTCCCGGAGGGAGACTGTGTCTTGGCGCCCGTCGGGGTGTGCCACGTAGGTGTACTGCGGGTTTGCATGTAGGAGATGGATTTTTTAGACCAAGGGGTCCGATTTATGGCTCCGCACATGCTTCCGGAGGAGGACGGGTCCAGGAACTGTCAGCCATGTTGGGAACCAGACCCCGAAGGTGGACTTCCTGGGGAAAGCAAACATACGTTCGTGAGTGGTCTCATTGGTCGAGGTGCAGAGGAGCGATCGGATGGAATGGGGCGTGTTAGGGAGGACCTCCTGCCAGCGGGAGACCGGGAGATTTTTAGAGCACAGGGCCAACAGGACGGTTTTCCAGACCATCCCGTTCTCCCTCTCCACCTGCCCGTTTTCTCGGGGGTTGTAGCTGGTCGTCCTGCTCGAGGCGATGCTCTTGCTGCGCAGGAACTGACACAGCTCATCGCTCATGAAAGAGGATCCCCGATCTCTGTGGATATAGGTGGGAAAACCGAACAGAGTGAAGATGCTGTGCAGGGCTTTGTTTACCGTGGCAGAAGTCATTTTGGGGCATGGAATGGCGAAAGGGAACCGGGAGTACTCGTCAATCACGTTCAGGAAGCATGCGTTGCGGTCGGTGGAGGGGAGGGGCCCTTTGACGTCCACGCTGAGGCGTTCAAAGGGGCGGGAGGCCTTCACCAGGTGCGCTCTATCTGGCCGGTAGAAGTGCGGCTTGCACTCTGCGCAGACTTGGAAGTCTCTGGTGACGGTCCTGACCTCCTCCATGGAGTAGGGCAGGTTGCAAGCCTTGACAAAATGGAAGAACCGGGTGACCCCCGGGTGGCAGAGTTCATAGTAGAGAGCCTGGAGTCGGTCCGCTTGTGCGCTGGCACATGTACCGCGGGATAGGGCATCAGGGGGCTCGTTGAGCTTCCCCGGACGAAAGAAGATCTCATAATTATAGGTGGAGAGCTCGATCCTCCACCTCAAGATCATGTCATTTTTGATCTTGCCCCGCTGTGTATTATGAAACATAAAGGCAACGACCATTGGTCAGTGAGGAAAGTGAATCTCCTGCCGGCTAGGTAATGCCTCCAATGTCGCACAGCTTCCACAATGGCTTGGGCCTCCTTTGCGACAGAGGAGTGTCGAATTTCGGAGGCATGGAGGGTGCGGGAGAAGAAGGCCACGGGTCTGCCCGCCTGGTTGAGGGTGGCGGCCAGAGCTACGTCCGATGCATCGCTCTCCCTGAAAGGGGAGGGACTCGTCGACCACGTGCATCGTGGCCTTGGCAATGTCCGCCTTGATGCGGTTGAAGGCCTGGCGGGCCTCAGCCGTCAGGGGAAAAACTGTGGACTGAATGAGGGGGCGGGCCTTGTCCGCATAATTAGGGACCCACGGGGCGTAATAGGAGAAAAAACCCAGGCATCATTTCAGGACCTTGGGGCAGCGGGGGTGAGGGAGTTCAGGAGGGGGCGCATGCGGTCGGGGTCAGGCCCTAGGACTCCATTTTCCACTACGTAGCCAAGGATGGCTAAGCGGTTGGTGCGGAAATGCATTTCTCCTTATTGTATGTGAGGTTAAGGAGTTTGGAGGTTAGCGTCTTGGTCCTGCTGATCGTGGCCACAGATGGTGACGTTATCTAGGTACGGGAAGGTGGCCCGCAGTCCGTACCGGTCAACCGTTCGGTCCATCTCTCGCTGGAAGACCGAGACGCCGAAGGGAACCCTAAGGAAATGATAGAGGCGGCCATCTGCTTTGAACGCAGTGTGTTGGCGGTCCTCCGGGTGGATGGGGAGCTGGTGGTAGGCGGACTTCAAGTCTATTGTATAAAGACTTGATACTGCACAATCTGATTGACAATGTCAGATATGCGTGGCAGAGGATACGCGTCGAGCTGCGTGTACTGATTGATGGTCTGACTGTAGTCAATGACCATCCTGTGCTTTTCCCCAGTCTTCACTACCACTACTTGAGCTCTCCAGGGGCTATTGCTGGTCTCAATGACCCCCTCTCGCAGAAGCTGTTGAACCTCTGACCTGATGAAGGTCCTGTCCTGGGCACTGTACCGTCTGCTCCTAGTGGCGACGTGTTTGCAGTCCGGGGTGAGGTTCGCAAACAGGGAAGGTAGATGGACCTTAAGGGTCGCGAGGCCGCAGTCGGTGAGGGGGGGGGGGGGGGGGAGAGAGCGGGGGTGGTAGGGGTACGCTGAATTTTAAAATCAGGCTTTGGAGATGGCACTGAAAACCCAGGCCGAGTAACAGGGCAGCGCAGAGTTGGGGGAGGACGTAGAGCCAGAAGGTGCGGAACTGTAAGCCCTGGATGGTGAGGGTCGCGATACAGTACCCCCGCATTTCAACGGAATGGGATCCGGAGGCCAGGGAGATGTACCGGGAAGGAGCAGCGCCTTACCGTAGTGGGGTGGATGAGGAAGATGCTGGGAGGGGAATTGAACCCGCACTGCTGGCCTTGTTCTGCATTACAAGCCAGCTGTTTAGCCCACTGTGCTAAACCAGCGCCTCAGGAATAGGGAAATAGAGAAATGCGATTGGCGCTGATTTAACGCCAAATCGCAATTCTCCGTCACCTTGACAGCGGCTTCAATGTGTTCCAGAGCGCCTTAACAGTAAACACCATTTGCATGTTATTGCCGGGCCAGACCCGGTATTCTCCAGGGCATCTGTGATTCTCGTCCTCCGATGGGCCGAGTTCCAGATGGCGTGGTTTACTTGTGCTTTTAAAAATCGGGAAACCGGCATCATGGCTGATGAGGTAGAAAGAGAAGAGGTAGGACACGGAGAGGGGCGACTGTGGGCTGCCGTGCTGGACACTGGCCGGACTGGCTGGGGAGGGGTGGGCCGTCGTCGTAGCGGTCGGGAGGTTGCGGGGCCGAGACCGATCCAGTGTGATAGAGGCGAGCTGAGGAAGATGCTGGGAGGTCCCGGGCTGATCAGCGGTGGCGGAGGTAGCAGTAGGCGATGAACGGTCAGACAAGCAGAGGTCCGAAGATGGCGGCGCCCATGGCAGGGGCATCAAAGATGGCTTGCGGTGGGGAAGATGGTGGTGCCCACGGGCCGCACGAGGCTTGCGGAGGGGAAGATGGCGGCACCCCTGGATCGCACGTGGGGGGTGTAGAAATGCCGGGCCTGGAAACAGCGGCGACCGACTGGGCCTGGCAAACAGAAGCGAAGTGTCCTTTCTTCCCACACCCGTTGCAGGTCGCGCTCCACGCTGGGCAACGCTGCCGGGGGTGTTTGTTTTGTCCGCAAAAATAACACTTGGGGCCCCCCAGAGTTGGCTGGCTGCCGCACGGCGCAGGCTTGCGGTGAGCTGGAGTCGGCAGCTGGTGGGGCCCACAATGCCCACGAGGGTGCCGCGCGGTCGGGGGCGTAGGACTGAACGTTACGGGAGGCCACTTCTAACGAATTAGCGAGCTGCCTAGTCCCCGTAAGATCGAGCGTACCCCCTTCCAATAGTCGCTGGCGGATGTACGCAGACTTCATGACCGTGACGTAAGCATCTCTAATTAAAAGTCTGGTGTGCTGGACTGCCAAAACTGCCTGGCAGTCACAGTTCCTACCTAGGATCTTCAGGGCATGCAAGAAATCGTCCAGAGTCTCCCCAGGGAGTTGCTGTCTCGTGGCCAGGAGGTGCCTGGTGTACACTTGATTCACCGGTCGAATGTAATGTCCCTTCAGGAGCGTCATCACTTTGGAGTAGGTGGGCGCATCCCGGATGAGGGGATAAATGTCAGGGCTCACCGTGAATAGAGGACTTGGAGCTTCTGCGAGTCCGAGGGTTCTTCAGCGGCTGCTCTGAGGTAGCCTTCGAAGCAGGTGAGCCAGTGGTCGAAGGTGGACGTGGCGTTGGCTGCTTGAGGGCTCAGCTGCAGGCGATCAGGCTTGATGCGGAGATCCATCGTCTAAAAATCTTGTTCAATATATTGATGCACCGTCAATTACCACGAGACGAGAATGGTGGAACAATCGAGGCTTTATTGAACAAGATGTTGTTCCTCCTGTAGCTGGAACCAGAATGGCTGCAGTGCAGGAGAGCACACACTTTTATACGCGGCCTGCTGGGCGGAGTCAGCAGGCAGGGATTTACCATTGTACCTCTAATATACGGGCAGTGCCGTAATACATATAATATACCACTGGCGGTGTTCACCACACCTAGAAAGAGGCCAGCTCTCTCAGCTCTGCCAGAATTGGAACAATGAAGTAATGGGCAAGCAAGCAAGTACCAAACACCAATGAACCAGACAATTTCCAGGAAACTGAAGTTAAAGGAGCAGAGGAACTGGGATTGGAGTAGGATACTGTTGATTAAAGTTAAAGTCAGAGGTGAAAAGTACAGATCTGCTGGAGTTGGCCAGTGAGAGGCCCGAGATCTGAAGTAATCATATGGCTGGTGATATCTGCCTACAGCCTGTGAAGCAATTATGAAGTGATTGGTGGCTGGATCTCTGAGAGATTGTGTGAAAGTTTGAAACCTCATAGCGATTCAAGGCAAAGGAATACTGAAAGGAGAATTGGAAACCATGGAAGTGGATCTTTTCTGGAAACAGCTGAGGGAAAGCATGTTTGTAAGAAGATTCCAAAACGCGTCTTTTGAGAGTGGAGTTTGTAAACACTCGGGTGACAGCCGGAGTCCAGTAAGATCAGTTGGTTCACAGCGTAGTCATCATCTGGGGGGATTTGAGGAGAAATCCATAGAAGCTCGAACGGGTTGCATCTGCCACTTCGTTTCAGAGTGAGGTGTTATCTGATCACAGTTAGCCTGTTGGGTTACAGGGACTGTATGTTTACTGAGAACATTACAGCATGAGATATACTTTGCAACCTGTGCTAAACTTAAAATCTGTGTACATTTGAAAGGTGGGAATGAATGAGTATTGTATTCTAGTCAAACTTGTAATTTTTACTAACTGCTTTTCTGTTATTAAAAGCTAATTGGCAGTCCTGTGGCTCTGTTCATCTGCGTTTTCGAAAACATAAAGTAAAGGCTGCAGTCTTTTGAGCTAGGATTCCACTCTGGGACTTTCCTGTCCAGTAATAATACCAACTGGGATCGTAACATTTTTTGTTATCATTATATTGTTGTTTTTGTGGCTTTGCTTTGCACAAACAGGCTGCCACTTTATCTACATCGTGACAGTGACTACAATTTAAAAGTAATGTATTGGCTGGAAGGCACTTTGGGACATACTTTTTTTAAAAAATATGTTTATTAAAACATTTTCATATTAATCAAAACAACCCAAAACAATCAAACAGAAATACAAAATAGAAGAGAGAAACAGAGAAGCAAAAACTAACACAACACCTACTTACGTTTAACACAAAAACTAACCTAAACCCCTAACAGCTGACAGTGACTAATGCCTTTAAAAAGGAAACTAATGGTTGCCATCTTAGGTAGAACCTCTCCACTGACCCCCTGATGGTGTACTTGGCCTTCTGCAAATGCAGAAATGACACGAGGTCACCCAGCTAAGACGAGGCACGAGGCGGAGAAGGAGGCCACCACCTAATCAAAACTCGACTCCGGGCTATCAATGGTGCAAAGACGAGAGCATCCTCCTTCACCCCAGACTATAGCACCAGCAAATTCAACACCCCAATATGGCCACCAGCGGACATGGATCCATGCCTGCACAGAATATCTCCAACATGATGTTAAAGAAAGAAACCCAGAAACCCATCATCTTGGGACAGGACCAGAATATATGTGTATGATTAGTTGGCCCATGAGGGCAGCGCTCACACTTATCCTTAACCCCAGAGAAAAATCCGTCCATCCTAGCTCTGGTCAGGAGAGTCCTAAGCAGAATCTTGAATTGGATCAGACTCAGCTGAGCACATGAAGATGTGGTGTTGATCCTGTGAAGGGCTTCACTCCACCCCTCTCCATTAAGAATTGGACCCAATTCACCCTCCCATTTCCTCCTCATCAGAACAGCATCCGTTGAAAGGATATGACCATATATGTCTGAAATAGACCCCCTAGCCAGAGGCCTAGCCAGAATCAGAATCTTCAACAGGGAAGAGGGTGGCGCCACAGGAAAGAAGGGGAAGGCCTTGTGCAAAAAAAAATCACAAATTTAAAATACCTGAGAAAACTGGAACCAGGCAGTTGGAATTTCTCAGCTAACTCCTTAAATCTAACAAGCCTCCTCTCCAAGATGAGGTCCCCAAACCTCTCCAGCCCTTCCCCTCCAAAAGCATAAATGTTGAGTCCAAAGCAGCTGGTAGGAAAAGGTGCTTATTGTAAATGTGGGCTAGCGAAGACTGGGAAAGAAGTTTGAAATGCGGCCTTGACTGATTCCAAATTCTCAGGGAGGACACCACCGCTGGGTTCAAGGAGAATCTAACTGGCGAAAAAGGCATCGGTGCCCTAGCTATTGCCGGAAGACTAGACGTAGTGCAGGAGCTCGCTTCCATTTGTCCCCATATGGAACCGGGATCGCTAAACCACAGCAAAACCTTCTGAATATTGGCTGCCCAATAGCGAAACAAAGAATTGGGGAGGGCCAAGACTCCCGAATAGCTGTCTCTTTGGAGCAGAACCCCACAGATTCTGGGAGTCTTTCCAGCCCAAATAAAGGAGGATATCAATTTATTGACCTTCGAAAAAAAGGATTTGAGGAGAAAAATGGGAAGACACTGAAATAGAAATAAAATCTTGGGAGTACGTGCATTTTAATAATCTGAACTGCACCCACCAAGGATAGGGGGAGGTTGTCCCACCTCTGCAAATCTGTCTCAATGCTGCGAACCAGAGTAGTGTAATTAATTTAGGAAGTGAGGCCCAGTTGTGGGCCACAGGGACCCTGGATAACGAAAGCTAGTCTTGGCAAGACGAAAAGGTAACGTCCTCAATTAGGCTCCTCCCAGAGGGGTTGACCGGGAAACATTCACTCTTATCTAAGTTCAACTTGTACCCCGAAAAGGAGCTAATGTTTCTAAGCAGCTGAGTTATGTCATCCAAGGAGGGTACTGAATCTGTAATGTAGAGAAGTCATCCGTGTAAAGGGGCAGCCGATGCTCCACCCTTCCCCAATTTATTCCCCTTCCACTTAACAGAGGACCTCATCCCTATAGCGAGCAGCTCTATTATCAAAGCAAACAAGAGCGAGGACAATGGGCAGTCCTGCTTCGTGCCCCTGTTCAACAGAAAATAACCAGAGTTCAGGACATTTGTATGAAGCCTTGCAGTGGAGTCTTATACAGTGGGCAAATCCAAGAAATAAATTTGTGGTCAAATCCAAACCTCTGAAGAGTCTCAAAAAGATACTTCCACTCCACTCTAGCCATCGCCTTTTCAGCATCCAGAGAAACATTCACCTTCGGTTCAGACACCAAGGAGGGAAAAAGGACAACAGTTAACAGTACATTGGCCGAAAATTGTCGACCCTTCACGAAACCCATCTGATCTTTTGAGGTTATATTTGGGAGATAGGGTTCCAGCCGAAGCACCGACACCTTGGTAAGTAACTCCACGTCCGCGTTCAGCGGTAAGAAAGGTCGGTTCGAACCACACTCTATCTGGTCTTCGTCCTTCGTAAGAATAAAGAGAAAGAGGCCTGTGTGAGTGTAGAGGGCAACCATCCCCGAGATAGGGACATATTGTCCAGAATTTTAAAGGCACCAGCTGCTCCGAGAACTTCTTACAAAATTCAATCGGAAAGTCATCCGGACCAGGAGCTTTGCCAGATTGCATCAATCCAATGTATTTTAAAATTTCACCAGGGTTTAACAGGGATTCCAACTCACTGCTTCTCTCCACCTCAACATTTGGGATGGGTAGGCTGTCCAAAAAGTCATACATGACCGATCCATCCACACGAGACTCCGATCTGAAAAGATCACAGTAGAGGTACAACACCCTGGGCTAGGGTGCAGTCAATTCCGGCCCCCTTGACCTGAAGTCACAACATAATTGAATTAAGCAACAATTCTTAGGAAAACCTTAGTTGCCCAACAATTACAGTCACTAAGTTTGTAACTTTAAACACAATTACTTTTTATTTATGACCAAAACTATAATGAAATATGCAGCAAACACAACTGGTTGACTATTATCTATTTCTTAATCTCCCCACTTTAACTTTCCCGCACTCTCTGCACACACAAGACAAGCAAACACAGTGGGGAAGCGAGGGGTGAAAATAATAAACAAAATAAAAAATAAGAGTCATTGTTTCAGATGGTTGTTTCTGGTACGTTTTCCTTCAAACCAGGCTTTCGGGTCAAGATTTATACTTTTCAGTCTGTAATTGTTTTCACTGTAGACTCATTCAGGTCTCTGCAGTTTCAGAAACACAGCAGCTTTTTTGGAGAAAACAGGAGCGAGAGAGCAGGTACTTTGCCCTGAGTGTCCAGGCACCCGACTCTACTTTCTTTGTGTCTCTGAAATCATCCCACTCAGGCAGTAGCCAATCATCATGGGTGAAACAAGGTTGCTGCTCAAATTGCGTACCTGTGTCATCTCCCGAGAGGCCGCCTGCTGTTAAGTTGGTGAGCCCAAAGACGACTGGTCTTCTCCCCATATTCATAAAATATTCTAGCGCCAAATCAACAAAGTGTAGGGTATGGTCCGAAATAACAATCGCTAAGTACTCAGCCACCACCACTGAAGGGTGGAGGAATCTATCTACAAAAAAAAATCAATCCACGAATATACCCGATGAATATGCGAAAAATATTAAAAGTCTTTATCGCTTAGCTGCAAGAAGTGCCAAGGATCTACACTCCCACCATCTGCATCATGAAAGATGACAAAGCCCTGGTCAACCCAATGGAGCAAGAGATTTAGGCTTGGAACAATCCAATCTAGGATCCACGAGACAGTTCATGTCCCCACCCAAAATCAGCTGATGAGAGTCTAAATCGGGAAGGGAGTACAACAGGGTATTAATAAAATTTGCATTGCCCCAATTTGGGGTGTAAATATTAACCAGAACCACTGGGGCGACCACTAGGGACTGCAGACAGTAACGTATCTGCCGTTGGGGTCAGCCAAAATCTTAGAGGTAGAAAACTGAACCCTTTTATTAATTAATATCGCCACACCACGGGCCTACTATCGAAACAAGAATAAAAGATTAGTCCTACCCACCCCTTGCACAGCCCAGTTTGACCTCTGACCCGCAAATGGGTCTCTTGCAAAAACACCACATCAGAGTTTAAACTCTGAAGGTGAGCAAATGCTCTCGATCTTTTCCCTGAACCATTCAACCCGCTAACATTCTCGTTGACCAAGCAAATTGGGGTTCTCCCACTCTACCCCACCCCCCAATCCAGAGTCAGCCATCTCCACCAAGAGACATTACCCAAAGGACACTTACAAGGTACAGTAAACAGGTCCACCCAAGGTGACCACCCAACCAAGCCAGAAGATGGGACAAAGAAAAATGTACAGACTCTGTCAGAAAACTACCCCCCACCCCGCCTCGCCACAATGCCCTTGTATACAACCACATCCAAGTACAAAATTCAAATAAGAATGAGGCAAACAAAAACTACTAAAGTCTATGTCTAGCAAACCCAAACAAAACAAGAACTCAAAGCTCATTATCTCAAAACTACTATAATGAGCTGCAGCGAACCCTTCAAAACTGCACGTATTAATTAAACCCCAAGAAAAGCAAGAAAAAACAAGAACAAACATGAAACCCCACCAATGTAACAATTAAACATGTCTGCCAACAGCATCAAAAACTCAGTTACACTGCGCCCAACTTGTGTATTTTCATGAAAGTCTCCGCCTTTCCCAGTGCGTCAGAGAAATCGTCTTTTCCCTCCAAAGTTACCCTGAGCTGAGCAGGGTAGACCAAACCCAACTGAATCCACTTTTATACAGGACGGCATAGGCTCCATTGAACGCAGCCCTTTCCCTCGCCAGCTCTGCGTACGAATGTCTTGATAGAAACTGATGGAGTGTACTTCCCACTTAAGGTCATGGGGCGGGATTCTCCATTGGTTGATGATGGAATAATGTAAATGTAAAATGTAATGTAAATCGCTTACTGTCACAAGTAGGCTTCAATGAAGTTACGGTGAAAAGCCCCTAGTTGCCACATTCCTGCTCCTGTTTGGGGAGGCTGGTACGGGAATTGAACCCGCACTGCTGGCCTTGTTCTGCATTACAAGCCAGCTGTTTAGCCCACTGTGCTAAACCAGCACCTCAGGAATAGGGAAATAGAGAAATGCGATTGGACGGAGAATTCTGTCCTGATGCCAAAATCGCGGCGGGCGCTGATTTAACGCCAAATCGCAATTCTCCGTCACCTTGACAACGGCTTCAATGTGTTCCAGAGCGCCTTAACAGTAAACACCATTTGCATGTTATTGGCGGGCCAGACCCGGTATTCTCCAGGGCATCCGTGATTCTCCTCCTCCGATGGGCCGAGTTCCAGATGGCGCGGTTCACTTGTGCTTTTAAAAATCGGGAAACCGGCATCATGGTTGATGAGGTAGTGAGAGAAGAGGTAGGACACGGAGAGGCGCGACTGTGGGCTGCCGTGCTGGACACTGGCCGGACTGGCTGGGGAGGGGTGGGCCTTGCCAGGGCCAGGGGAGGGGGGTGATGGAGGGAACAGGCCGAATGGCCAATGTGACCCCACTACGGGACTGGGGTGCTGTCCATTCATGGACTGCCATTACCACGGCCTGCAGGGCAGCCATGTTGCTGCGCAGCCCACTGACCACCCATCTTGGCCCATGGCCAAACTCCACCTCGTCGACCTCCCTTTCCTCCGGGCCGCCGACAACATGAGAGGCCTCTGTTCGCCACGGTGAGGGCTGCAGGTCCGGCGGTCCCCCACCTATCTCTCCCGCTCCTGGCAGCTGTGGAAGGCCTTCTCCTGGGTGGGGGGAAGGAACAGACAATGAGTGTTAGACAGCCTGATGCATGCAGCACAGGGGGTGGGGTAGCTGGTAGCCTTGTGGCCAGGACACCTGTCCATGGCAGTCTGTATTGGTGCTGGCAGGGTGGGGGTTCTGCCGCCCTCCAGGTGGGGAGGGGGGAATGTCGGGTGACGGATTTGTGGGACGGGGTTTAGTGCCAGGGGCCCAGTGCTGCCTACTCACCCTGGCCGCCCTGAGGAGTTTTTTTCGGCACTGCAGGCCGGTCCGGACGATGTTGCCCACGGTGCTGACCGCCTCTGCCACCTGCGCCCAGGCCGGGCGAATGGTGGCGGCTGGTAGTCTTCTGTCCAATTCAGGGCATTACATTTTAGGTAGGATCTGATGATATTTGAGTGGGTAAAAAAATGTTTATGGGGCTTCAGTACGTGGACAGATTATAGAAGCTGGAACTATTTTCCCTCGGAAAGAGATAGGTTGAGAGGAGATTTGATAGACGCGTTCAATTTGAATAGATAGTGAGAAACTGGCAGAGTGGTTAGCACTGTTGTCTCAGTGCCAGGGACCCCGGTTCAATCCTGGCCTTGGGTGACTGTGTCGAGTTTGCACATTCTCCCCATGTCTGTGTGAATTTCCTCCGGCTGCTCCGGTTTCCTCCCACAGTCCAAATTTTTGCAGGTTAGGCGGATTGGCTATGCTAAATTACCCTTAGTGTCCATAGATGTGTAAATTAGTTCTGGTTACAGGGGTTGGGTGGGGGAAGTAGGCCAAAGTGGGGTGCTCTTTCAGAGGGTCGGAGCAGACTTGATGGACCCAATGGCCTCCTTCTGCACTGTAAGAATTCTAAGGATTCTACCAATTGGCGAAAGGGACAAAAACCAGTGGACATCAATATAACATGATTGGGAAAAAGAAGCAATGGCGACATGAGTAAAAACCTTTTTATGCAGTGAGTGGTTTGGATCTGGAATGCACTGCCTGAGTGTGGTCAAGGCCGATTCAATTGTAGCTGTCAAAATAAATTGGACAATTATATAAAAAGAAAACATTTGCAGGGTTATGGGCAAAAGGCAGGCGAGTAGGACTAGCTGAACGGCTCTTGTGGAAACCTAGCACTAGTATGCTGGACTGAATGGTCTGTTTCTTTGCAGTAACATTCCATGATTCTATAGTTCTAACAGAGGATTCAATAGGTCAGTGCATTGTAACTACCTACAAGACTTTAAATATGTAACCATGATATCCTCACAGCACAGATCTCAAACCCATTTCCCCCAGAAAACCCAGACAGGCAACATCCATCCACCTCCTCCCCACACACGCACACACAAACACAACCAACTAAAGCACTAATAGGCTGAAAAATTCAGAACTGCAGAAGATGAAAGGAAGCAAAAGAAAGGGGATATTATGTGCATTATCAAATACATCAAAGGAAATTTACCTTTATTTCATCTCTAATACATTTGAAACCTCACTGGACCATGTGTGAAGGATTTGTTCAGCTTTAAACAATGAACAAAGGAACAAACTAAAGGGAGTTAAAATAAAACACAAATAAGACAACGCAAAAGAAAGGTCTTGGAAGGCCAAAAAAACTTCTAGCAACACTGACAGGGGAAAATATAACTGAAAGCCAGCCCAGGTTACAATACAGAATTGAATTAATACGGTACGTATTGCAGAAGGGAATGTCACAACCAGCTACACTAGCAAACGTGTTAAAGGCCAACAACCAAGAGTCATTGAGTGAATGAATGGAATGATATAAACAGTGGCGTCCTTCAGGTGTCAGTGTTGAGAGCATTGCTCTTCTAAATATTTGCAATATTTAGGGTTCCTGTGGTAGCATGGCCCCTTTAAGGGGAAATCTTTTGCAGGCCACGTGACCCACTCGGGACCTATCACGCAAGAACACGTGAACCATGACCAATGGGGAAAAAGCATAGGGCTCTGAGAGCAGGGACCCGTGTAATGTGGACCCGGAAGTCAAGAAGACCTGTATGATATATATCTGTGCCTGTATATAGTTAAACCTCATTGTTGTTTCCAATAAACCTCTTTGTTGTACAAGAAGCCTCCTCAGTGATACCTTGTGATATTACCTTGGTGACAAGAGTAAATCGGACAACGATCACAAATCTTCAAATTCTTGGAGGAAGGGATTACATTGGAATACTCTGAGAAACAGAAAAGACGAGGTCGGCACAAAAATAGTCAGTGAGGAACAAGCCTATGATAGGGAAATTCGATTGTTCAACCAGCGGGCCGAAGGCTGGAGCCAATGTATCGGAAAGCTTTGGTACTTTATTTACTGCCGATGGGAGAAGATTAGCAAATGGTCATTTTATTTACAGTTTGTGGGCCCCAGACCTATAAGCTCATTTGCAGTTCCATGCACCAGGAGGCCCCAGACACAAAACCACTTGACCAGCTAGTGACACTTGTGAAAGAGCATTTCAACCCCAGAACCTCCATTATACTGCAGTGCTATCAGTTTAATTTGGCCATCAGAGTCCCAGGAGAGACAATTTCAGCTTTTGTTACCAGACTTTACCAAATGGTTGAACACTGCAAATTCGACTTGGCGTTAAGTGACATGCTGAGCGACTGTTTGGTATGTGGCATTAGCAATATCAATGTACAAAAGTTAGCTGAAACTAAATTATGTTGGACAAAGTGTTAGAATTAGCTCAAGCCACTGAATGTGCCAAGAAGAATGCTTCTGAACGACAGTGCGTGCAAGAAGGTGAGCTAAATCAGCTTTGGAGTAGAACAGATGTTAGGTGTGCACCGCAAGTAGCAAGCACAGAGGAGGCTGAAAAGAGATACCAGGAGCAGGATTGTGGATAGAGGCAAGGACGAAAAGCATGCCATCAACCCACAAATTGTGCAGGGCGTTACAGATTTGAGGGAGACCACCCCCAAGAAATGTGCCAGAAGAGAGATTTTGAGTGCTTCAAGTGCAATAGGAAAGGCCACAATCAGGCACGTTGTAGCAGCAGACAAAGCATACCCAGTTTAAATGAAAAACACACAACTCCACTGCATAAAGTCGAGAAAAATTCCCAAAGATTCCTTGATAGATTGACTTTGTGAAGCACTATACTGTATTGCTCCCACTTGGTGTTTCTGCCCTCATTGTACAGAATAAACTGTAAATAACCTGCATTGTATATATGTGTCCAGGGACTTAAGGGGGAAGGAATGTGGTAGCATGGCCTCTTCAAGGAGTGATCTTTTGCAGGCCAAGTGGCCCACTCAGAGCCTATTGCGCGGGTGCATGTGAACAACGAACAATGGGGAAAACCACAACACCCTGGGCAATGTGGACCCGGGAGGCAAAGATTAAAGATCTGTATAATATATTTCTTTGCCTCTATATATTTAGATCTCATTGTTGCTTCCAATAAACCCCTTTGTTATACAAGAAGCCTCCTCAGAGATACCTGTTACAGTCCCGATGTCAAAATTTGGAGAGGACACTGTTACGGACTGGTGAGAAATGGTAAAACGGCTTCCCTCTCTTTTTCTATCATTCAATTGACTGTAAGTAGGGGCTGGTTTAGTACAGTGGGCTAAACAGCTGGCTTGTAATGCAGGACAAGACCAGCAGCGCGGGTTCAATTCCCGTACCGGCCTCCCCGAACAGGCGCTGGAATATGGCGACTAGGGGCTTTTCGCAGTAACTTCATTGAAGTCTACTTGTGACAATAAGCGAGTATTATTATTAAATATTTTTCAGTAAATTCAATGAGTGTTTAATGATTTAAATGCCGTGACTGCAGTAGACACACACGGACAGGTTTCCGTTTAAGTTTTTAAAAGTGAATATTATTTATTGTATTTGGCACCTGAAAATAAAAATAATAAATATACGCTCCAACACTCACACACACATGCATTCAAGAGTTTGCAGATGCACACATTAAAAAGTATGTGGGAGGGGGTAGGTTAAATAATTTAAGGGACCAAAACAGTCAGTTGTATGTGAGCCTGGTTGATTGATGATTTGAATAGCTTTAGGCTTGGCTTGATGGACTTTCCGAATTCTGTGTCAGGCTTATTTAAAGATATTGACTTCTGTTTGGCCTCCTGGAGTCAGTAGCTGCTAGATTGAATGTTTTAAAACTATGCCTGTGGCGGGTGGCTGGTCAAATAATAGGAAGGGCTCAAGGTACAGGATGGATAGAGAGAGAGAGACTGTCCAAGCAAAGTCCTTCTTCTGTGTCTCTTTTTCTTCTGTTCTGGGGGCCTGTAGAAAAGTAGTTTCTAAAAACACAAAAGAAAATTATTTGGCTCATCACATTATCCCCTCACACCAACTGATCAATTACCCAAACACGGTCACAGCACGTTGATTCCACATCTGTGGTTAGACATAATTAAATTATGGCTACCAGACATCCTGAACGGCATTCTCCGACCCCCCGCCGGGTCGGAGAATCGCCGGGGGGGGCGGTGTAAATCCCGCACCCGCCGGCCGCCGAATTCTCCGGCACCGAAAATTCGGCGGGGGCGGGAATCGCGCTGTGCTGGTCGGCGGGCCCCCCCTGGTGATTCTCCGGCCTGCGATGGGCCGAAGTCCCGCTGCTATAATGCCAGTCCTGCCAGCATGATTCAAACCGCTTAACTTACTGGCGGGACTGGCGGCGCAGGCGGGCTCCAGGGTCCTTGGGGGGCTGCGGGGTGATCTGTCCCTGGGGGGTGTCCCCACGGTGGCCTGGACGCGATCAGGGCCCACCAATCCGCGGGCGGGCCTGTGCCGTGGGGGCATTCTTTTCCTTCCGCCCCGGCTGGCGTGGCGCCAAAGGCCTTTCCCGCCGGCCGGCAGCGCGCCAACCACTCTGGCGTGGGCCTAGCCCCTCAGGGTGAGGGCTTGGCCCCTAAAGGTGCGGAGAAATCCGCAGCTTTGGGGCGGCCCGACGCCGGAGTGGTTCACGCCACTCCATCCCGCCGGGACCTCCCACCCCGCCAGGTAGGCGAGAATCCCGGCCCATATCTCAGCCAGGATCCATTGTCCATCTAATGGCTTGTTCCAAACACAGTGAATGCACAGGTGCTGTCTGGATGTTTTGTGAATAGCTCAGGAGATGCTACATTTCTCTACAGTTACTGCCTCCAGTCAGCTACGTGTTGAAAGGCTGACTCCAATCTAATGACATTGAAATGTGTAAGGTACAGTTATGCAAATGTTCAACCATCCCAGAAGTTGTTGTTTAAGCCATTTAAAATAAAATGCTGCTGTTCAGGCCTTTTAAAATTCAATCGGTGGTTTCAGCACAATAAATAAAGTACATTTTTTAGTGTAAACAATGGCTTGATAACAAGACATAGTAGGGATTAAGGTTAACCATAAATGCCTTCATGAAGGCATAGAATTTTTATCGATTGAACAGATACTAAATTGGATGGATAAGCATCAGATAAAATGAATACAGAGAAATCTGGAGTGTACTTTTTGGGACAATGAATAAGGAGATGACATTTACACTAAATTCTAAAACATTAAAGTGAGTTTCAGATGCATAAATCTTGCGAAGTGGGAGGACAAATTTAGAAAGCTGTGAAAAAAACTTATGTAGGAGGACAAAAGCAGCTAATTAATGATAAAGCCATACAACTTAGTAATTAAGTTAGTTATTACTTAAAATACTGTTTACAGTTTTGGGCACTGTACTTTAGCAAAGATAAAAAATGGATAATAATCGGCTTTGGTAATGAGAGATCGGAGAAGCTGGGGCTCTTTTCCAAACAACATATAAGGTGAAGAGGGATCTTATTTGTGATGTTCAAACCTTTGAGGGATTTTGATAAGGTAAAACAGGAAAGAGATACCCACTGACAAATGAGTTTATAATTAACCGGCATGAATTTAAGATTATAACCAAAAGGCAAAGGGAAATAGAGGATTTTTTTATTGTGCTGAGGTTTGTTGTGATATGAAATCCTCAAACAGAAAGAGTGATGAAAGACTTTTGAAACAGAAATGGATGGTTAGCACTGCTGCATCACAGCGCTAGGGACCCTGAATCAATTCCAGCCTTGGGTGACTGTCTGCATGGAGTTTGCACTTTCTCCCTGGATCTGTATGGGTTCCCCTGGGTGTTCCGCTTTCCTCCCACATTCCAAAGATGTGCAGATTAGGTGGGTTGGACATGCTAAATTGTCCCTTAGTGTCCAGGGATGTGCAGGTTAGGTTATGGGAATAGAGTGGAGGAGTGAGCCTATGTAGGGTGCTCTTTCAGAGGGTCGATGCAGACTCGATGGGTTGAATGGCCTCATTCTGCACTGTAGGAATCCCTTGGTTCTAAAAAAATGAAAAATGAATATACAAATAAGCTGTTTTATTTTCCCAGGTCTTAACTGACACTCAATACGAATTGGTGGTGATTCATCTGGAATGTTCCTTACTTTGTTGGACTGTGTTTGCTTTCAGTTTTCATTTTGATGAAGAAACTAGAAGTCCACCGCAATGATCTCTCTCTAAAGAACTGAGGAAAGGGCCTTTCTGAACATAGCCAGTTTAAACTGCAGGGTAAATCCAGTCAGTACCAACTGCAGGCAGGATGGGTTGTTTGAAACCCCACTTTAAACTCTCATGTGGAGAACTCTAGTCTTATCTCAGTGAGTTAATCTGGTTGAGGTGGGGGCAAGTCAGAATTAAACAGACATGAGGTGGATATTCCATGTGAAGGCCCAGATTAACACAAGTTAAAGTGATTCCCCAGAGGGGACCTCAAGCCTGAGAGTCCTGCCTGAATGTTCCAGCCAGAAGAAACTCATTGTGTTGGGACTCCGAGACCTGTGGGGTTGGAATCAACCGGACATTAGTGCGTCGTAACAGGCCTAACCTAATATTTTATAAAAGTTTAAAATAACTTTCTTGCTTTTGTATCCTATGTCTCCACTGATAAAAGCAAGAATCCCTTTGTCTCTTCAGTACCTTTTTCAACTTGCCCTGCAAACGCAAAGATTTGGGTAGGTACAACCCCAGGACTTAATGCTCCTATACTCACTTTAAAATTGTGCCACTTAGCTTATGTTGCCTCTACTCATTCCTCTGACTAAAATATATCACTTCACACTTTTCTGCTTTAAACTGCATGAAAAAATGAAATGAAATGAAAATTGCTTATTGTCACAAGTAGGCTTCAAATGAAGTTACTGTGAAAAGCCCCTGGTCGCCACATTCCGGCGCCTGTTCGGGGAGGCTGGTACGGGAATTGAACCATGCTGCTGGCCTGCCTTGGTCTGCTTTAAAAGCCAGCTATTTAGCCCAGTGTGCTAAACCAGCCCCTGCCATGTGTCATGTGTCAACATCTGCCATGTGTCTACCAATCTCACCAGTCTTGTGGGATCTTGACAAAATTGGATGAACAGCAGCTTTTTTGCCAAATTGACTACTCCTAATGGTATAGGCTCATTGTCATTTCAGACTTCCCAGTGACCATGTCAGTACAACTCTCCAATTCCATTGCCACTTCCTTCAATTTGACCTTCAGAGCACCCTACATGCTCTTATCCCACGCATTGGAGATCTCTACTGCCTCCCAAAAATACACAAGGCCAGCACACCAGACCATCCTATCGTATCAGGCAATAGGACCCTGTGTGAGAACCTCTCTGGCTACATCGAGGGCATCTTGAAACCCATCGTACAAGGAACTCCCAGCTTCTGTCGCGATACGATGGACTTCTTACAGAAACTCAGCACCCATGGACCATTTGAACCAGGAACATTCCTCGTCACAATGGATGTCTCGGCACTCTACACCAGCATCCCCCATGACGACGGCTTTGCTGCAACAGCCTCAGTATTCAACACCGACAACTGCCAATCTCCAGACTCAATTCTGCAATTGATCTGCTTCATTCTGAATCACAAGGTCTTCACCTTCGACAACAGGTTCTTCATCCAGACACACAAAACAACCATGGGGACCAAACTCGCACCTCAATATGCCAACATCTTCATGCACAAGTTTGAACATGACCTCCTCACCGCACAGGACCTTCAACCGACATTATACACCAGAGACATCGATGACATTTTTTTCCTTTGGACCCACGGCAAAGAATCACTGAAACGACTACACGATGACATCAATAAGTTCCATCCCACCATCAGACTCACCATGGACTACTCTCCAGAATCGGTGCCATTCTTGGACACACTCATCTCCATCAAGGACAGTCACCTCAGCACTTTGCTTTACCACAAGTCCAAGGATAACCTTATGATGCTCCACTTCTCCAGCTTCCACCCTAAACACATTAAAGAAGCCATCCCCAATGGACAAGACCTCCGTATACACAGGATCTGCTCAGATGAAGAGGAGCGTAACAGACATCTACAGACGCTAAAAGATGCCCTCGTATGAACGACATATGGCGCTCGACTCATCGATCGACAGTTGCAACGCGTCACAGCAAAAAACCGCACCGACCTCCTCAGAAGACAAACACGGGACACAACTGACAGAGTACCCTTCGTCGTCCAGTACTTCCCCTGAGCAGAGAAACTACAACATCTTCTTCGCAGCCTTCAATACGTCATCGGTGAAGATTAACATCTTGCCAAGGTCATCCCCACACACCCACTACTGGCCTTCAAACAACCACTCAACCTCAAACAGACCTTTGTTTGCAGCAAAGTACCCAGCCTTCAAGACAGCGACCGCGACACCACACAACCCTGCCATGGCAATCTCTGCAAGACGTGCCAGATCTTTGACATGGGTACCGCCATTACACGTGAGAATACCACCCACCAGGTACGTGGTACATACTCCTGCGACTTGGCCAACGTTATCTACCTCATACGCTGCTGGAAAGGATGTCCCGAGGCATGGTACATTAGCTTGACCATTCAGATGCTGCGACAACGGATGAACGGACATCGTACGACAATCGCCAGGCAGGAATGTTTCCTTTCAGTCGGGAAACACTTCAGCAGTCAAGGGCATTCAGCCTCTGATCTTCAGCTGGCCTTCGGGACGCGCAACAACGCAGAATCACCGAGGAGAAACTTACAGCCAAGTTCCGCACACATGAGTACGGCCTCAACCGGGACCTTGGATTCATGTCGCATTACATTCATCCCCCACCATCTGGCCTGGGCTTGCGAAATTCTGCTAACTGTCCTGGCTTGAGAAAATTCACACCTATTTAACCTTTGATTATCCCTCTCTCCAGTTTCTCCATCTGGACCTGTCAAGACTTAATTACCTGCAAAGACTCGCATTCAAAGTATAGTCTTGCACCATTGACTTTATCTATATATGTGTTTCTGGAACCCACCTCTTCATTCACCTGAGAAAGGAGCAGTGCTCCGAAAGCTAGTGATTCGAAACAAACCTGTTGGACTTTAACCTGGTGTTGTAAGACTTCTTACTGTGCTCACCCCAGTCCGGCATCTCCACTTCAATTTCATGGTTACTGCCATTGTCCACTGCATTGTCTGAATACCACAGCTATGATAACATTCATCGGAACACACAGATCACTGCTCTTACTTTCTAATGACATACATACATGATAACAATCACTTCGGGAAGGTCCCAGAGGCCAAAAACCACCCAACAAATCATAGCTGAGGAAATATTTATTACTGTCTGTAACTTAAATACCAAAACTTACTTCATGACAAGCTAGTGTGCACCTTGAAACAAAAATGCTTAAGACAGCACACTTAATCTTTACAGACCTACTTAATATTGTTTTTATTATGTATCTCTTGAGCACATTAGGGCTGATTTATAGAGACAAGTTGAAATTAGAATGAGATAAAAACAGTGGCATTGAGCACTTATATTACTCATCAAGTTTACATCCTTATTGTTCTCAACTTACATTGATCTTACAATGAAAGCCTGATAGGCTTTATGCTGCTATGCCTTTTGTTGGAATACAGAGAGCTTATCCCATATGCCAGCTTTCAGAGGACGGATATTATAAAAACAGACCTTTACAACTATCTCCTCTACTTATCTGAGTCATCAGATGATTCATAATATTGTGAATTAAGATGATGACAACTGCATAGCTGAAGTTGTTTCATGGAAGAAAAGTTTAGTGCCACTAAATTTACATGCTAAAAAAAATGTAACCCTTCTTTAGGCACGCCTTTTGGTGCTGATGGCAAGAATGGAAACTCACAGTACGGAAAGCCATTTAATCCATCATGTCTGTGCCAGCCCTTTGAGGGAGCGATTCACTTACTTTAATTCCACTGCTTATTCCATTTATCCCTCTACATTTCTCTTTTCAGACTATTTGCCCCATTCCTTCTCGAAATAATTATGGATGGTGTTTCTGCCGTTGTTTCTGGTTGGGCTCAGTGCCTTCTGCAAACCTGTGCAGATGTATGTGGACGTTATGGTCATTTACTGAAAGGGGATTGGGAGTTGTTCCGATAGTGGTGCACCCTGCAGTGGTACTTTGTTGATGAGGTTTCATTTCCTCTAGAATCAGTGCCGTGTAGGCAGCATATACTCCAACCAGAAGGTCAACCTAAAATTGGGCTCTGGACCTTATTCCAATCATGTAGGCAAGCTTACGGTGCCTGCTAAACCTCCTAAACAGCGGGATCTTTTGCAACAACAAATTCCAGGTCACTGGCCTTGCTGGCTGTAGTGATATCATGGTTGTGTTGTAATTCACCGACTGACCACTAGGAGTCTCATTAGTATATAAGTAAATGTTAGAGTCAGGTGACCTCAGACTGACCAAGGAGCTGGTCGAGAGGTTGCTTTTGCATGTTCATACTGTTATTCATCTGTTGTTTTGTACATATTTGACCCACAGTGAATGTTAATAAATTGTTTTTGGCTTTAGCTACAAGTGTTTCTTGTAATCTAAATCAGGCCATTCAACAAGAACCCTGGCAGCAGACTCGGGGACGTTCCCAGGAGGGAGAACAATGGCGAGTGCCTGATCACAGCTGACAGCGGGTGTCAGGAAAGCTGTTGACTTTGGAAAAGTGAGTACTCCTGCTCCATGGACCAGGCTCTTCACGAATGCTTTCAAGATCCGTACCTTCATGTGGTGGCTGCTGCAGGTCACAAGAGGAACAGATTTTCTCATTACACAGCAATTTCTGTGAGGGACTTAAATCAGGCATTGGGCCCTACAGTAATACATGTAAAAGATCTAACAACTGTTAGGCCAGGAAGAACAGGACTATTTCCTCTAACTAACCCTGTAAACCACTGCAGCCCATTATCGACAATCTAAACCCCCCCACTTCCGTGACCTTCACTGACAACCCCCGATATCACCCCGTAACTAATGACCACCCCCATGATTTCTCCAATCTGCACAATGGTACAATGTCTGTGCTCACCCCCATCTCTCCCCTCTCACAATCTCTTCGTTCACCACCACCAATGCCTGTTTTTGGCAGTTGTCCCTGGCACCTGAAAATGGCACAGTGGTATTTTGGGTTTGTCGTGTTATTCACCCTGGGGTAACACGGACTGCAACTGGATGCAGTTATACTTGAACGTAGACTCCAAACTGTGATGTTAGTTCAATATGCTTTATTGAACTTGTTAAGCAGTGCACACAGTTCACTGTGGGTTTGACACTCTACTAATCTAAGTGTGCTTACTATAACTAACTGGACCAGACTAGCTCTGAGCCACGTGTAGAGGATGCTAACGGATATATACACCCTGACTGTCACTACAGTTGTCACCAGTGGAAAGAGGCAGAGTGTTGATGCCTCTTGTGTTTTATAGTGGGAGCCCACCCTCTAGTGTTCTGCCTGGTGATTGGTTGTGTTCTGTCCTGTGTGTTGATTGACTGTACTGGGTGTCTGTCACTGCCTGGCTGTATCTCATTATGTGCATGAGTGCATATCATGACAGGGTTGGTAATTTCCAAGTTGCCTTTGGGTCTCAGGACCCAGATTTGGGCTATGTTTCGCCTGTTTTATAGCCACAAAACATACTGGAGATGGAGGATAAAGCTGTTGACAATGTTCCTAAAACCATATCCCTAGTATCCAATGTCATAGCTTCAACATATCTAAAGGAGAAACTGGCCTAAGATGCATTGTACCAGATCAATGATCTGGCTTCAGAAGTGGAAAATGTACAAGGAAACTCTAGTTGTGAAAAGTTACTTTAAATTTCAGAAACATATGTGGTCTTCAGGTCAATCTATCATCTCCTGCGGATGTTGTAATTTCCAACAATTCTGACACACCAGCTATCTGAGTCATTAATAATGAATCATGTAGTAAACTAGACTGTGTTGATTCTAAGTTAAATCTTTATTTTTATGTTACTACATTACAGAGAATAATGCAGTTCCCAATACACTAAACACAGTTTGACAATCACACTCAGGCAGAATTTCTACCACTGGCAAATCAGAGAAATCTTTTTGTAATAAAATTTAGCATTGGGATATGGTTCCTCCCTTGTAGATTACCTGAACTGGGCTAAGATGATTAAAAGTTTTTTGATTCTCAGATAGGCTCCAAGGACTTATGGAAAATAATCCACTTCCAAAACTCGAGCCAACCTCACTCACTTTCCACATTCACAAACTGGAGTTATTAAATCACTCTACTTAAAATTTTCTCTGATCATTTCTGAAATCCAAGGAAATGTGAGGAAGCAATTTCAGCTTTTGTGTGTGAAAAGCTTGGATATTTTGTGTAAAGTTGGTCCACATAGATTGCGTGTGCAGGCATCTTGTTTTCCTTGTTCACGTCTCATTTTGCATGGGTGAGGGCTCTTTTATTTTGGGGTATTAGACCCTCCATGCTGAGAGTCAGCACGGAACACATTCCCACTGGTAGTGGCAGCCCTACAGCCATTTAATGCTCTGAGGGATATTAATTAGCTGGGGACAAGATTTCCATCACTCATTTAGGCAGAAGGGTGGCATGGTGGCACAGTGGCTAGCACTGCTGCCTCACAGCTACAGGGACCCGGGTTCGATTACAGCCTTAGGTGACTGATTGTGTGGAATTTGCACGTCCTCCCCAAGTCTGTGTGGGTTTCTTCCGGGTGCTTCGGTTTCCTCCCACAGTCCAAAGGTGTGCAGGCTAGGTGGACTGGCCATGCCTAATTGCCCCTCAGTGTCCAGTGATGTGCAGGTTAGGTTACGGGATAAGGGGTTGTACTCAATGGGCTGAATGGCCTCCTTCTGCACTGTAGGGATTCTCTAATTCCTGTCAGAGACAGCTGCTGGCAGCTCTGTATTCCCAATGGAGCCAATAGCATCTGTGGCCAGAAAGGAAATACAGGCTGCTGGCAGAGTTAAAGTCCCGGATTCCAGGAGAAGCTAAGTATGGGTCGTCTCATATTGGTGTGGGTAGGTGAGACCGAGAGGGACAGGGGTGTGGGGTGGGGTGTGGAGGCACCTGATGTGGAGAGGAGGCTATAAAGGAGGTGCCGCCCCGCTTTCTCAACTGAGCGCATAGCAGGGTGACTTTCTGGCCTTATCCCCACCCCTATACTCCTCTCGCTGAATGAAAAATGGCCCTTGTGTGGTAATTAATTGCCTACTTAAGGGCCTCAATTGGGGCAAGGGCTGGCTGGCCTATCTCCACCCTTCCCTCGGAAAATTGCAGACAGCTTGGGGCCAGACAGGAGGGTGGTAGGAAGGCCATCCAGGGAATTTCAAAGGCCCCCCCACCTCCCCCTGGAGACCCACCGGTGGACTCCATGGAATTCTGCCTTTTGTCTTTTTTTAACAATAGGATTTTAATTTTCTTTCTCGGTGGCTGGAGTAGTGGTTCACGTTGGTAGTTCTACGTTTTGTGTAACAGGCACCTGTATGTTTGTATAATTAGAGATGGTTCACCACTGATTTTGTTGTTCTTTCAGACCACAGCCACTAAATGTTCAACATTTACCATAAGACATAGGAGTGGAAGTAGACCATTCGGCCCATCAAGTCTGCTCCGTCATTCGATGAGATTATGACTGATCTGATGTGATAATCCTCAACTCCACTTTCCCGTCTTATCCCCATAACTCTTATTTCCCTTACTGATTCAAAATCTGTCTATCTCAGCCTTGAACACTGTTAATGACCCAGCCTCTACAATTCTCCGCAGTAAAGAATTCCACGAATTCATTACCCTCTGAGAGAAGAAATTCCTCCTCATCTTTGTCTTACGGGAGGGTTTAAACTAGTATGGCAGGGGGGTGGGCACGGGAGCAATAGGTCAGAAGGTGAGAGCATTGAGGGAGAACTAGGGAATAGGGACAGTGTGGCTCTGAGGCAGAGCAGACGGGGAGAAGTTGCTGAACACAGCGGGTCTGGTGGCCTGAAGTGCATATGTTTTAATGCAAGGAGCATTACGGGTAAGGCAGATGAACTTAGAGCTTGGATTACTACTTGGAACTATGATGTTGTTGCCATTACAGAGACCTGGTTGAGGGAAGGGCAGGATTGGCAGCTAAACGTTCCAGGATTTAGATGTTTCAGGCGGGATAGAGGGGGATGTAAAAGGGGAGACGGAGTTGCGCTACTTGTTCGGGAGAATATCACAGCTATACTGCGAGAGGACACCTCAGAGGGCAGTGAGGCTATATGGGTAGAGATCAGGAATAAGAAGGGTGCAGTCACAATGTTGGGGGTATACTACAGGCCTCCCAACAGCCAGCGGGAGATAGAGGAGCAGATAGGTAGACAGATTTTGGAAAAGAGTAAAAACAACAGGGTTGTGGTGATGGGAGACTTCAACTTCCCCAATATTGACTGGGACTCACTTAGTGCCAGGGACTTAGACGGGGCGGAGTTTGTAAGGAACATCCAGGAGGGCTTCTTAAAACAATATGTAAACAGTCCAACTAGGGAAGGGGCGGTACTGGACCTGGTATTGGGGAATGAGCCCGGCCAGGTGGTAGATGTTTCAGTAGGAGAGCATTTTGGTAACAGTGACCACAATTCAGTAAGTTTTAAAGTACTGGTGGACAAGGATAAGAGTGGTCCGAGGATGAATGTGCTAAATTGGGGGAAGGCTAATTATAACAATATTAGGCGAGAACTGAAGAACATAGATTGGGGGCGGATGTTTGAGGGCAAATCAACATCTGACATGTGGGAGGCTTTCAAGTGTCAGTTGAAAGGAATACAGGACAGGCATGTTCCTGTGAGGAAGAAAGATAAATACGGCAATTTTCGGGAACCTTGGATGACGAGTGATATTGTAGGCCTCGTCAAAAAGAAAAAGGAGGCATTTGTCAGGGCTAAAAGGCTGGGAACAGACGAAGCCTGTGTGGCATATAAGGAAAGTAGGAAGGAACTTAAGAAAGGAGCCAGGAGGGCTAGAAGGGGTCATGAAAAGTCATTGGCAAATAGGGTTAAGGAAAATCCCAAGGCTTTTTACACGTACATAAAAAGCAAGAGGGTAGCCAGGGAAAGGGTTGGCCCACTGAAGGATAGGCAAGGGAATCTATGTGCGGAGCCAGAGGAAATGGGCGAGGTACTAAATGAATACTTTGCATCAGTATTCACCAAAGAGAAGGAATTGGTAGATGTTGAGTCTGGAGAAGGGGGTGTAGATAGCCTGGGTCACATTGTGATCCAAAAAGACGAGGTGTTGGGTGTCTTAAAAAATATTAAGGTAGATAAGTCCCCAGGGCCTGATGGGATCTACCCCAGAATACTGAAGGAGGCTGGAGAGGAAATTGCTGAGGCCTTGACAGAAATCTTTGGATCCTCGTTGTCTTCAGGGGATGTCCCGGAGGACTGGAGAATAGCCAATGTTGTTCCTCTGTTTAAGAAGGGTAGCAAGGATAATCCCGGGAACTACAGGCCAGTGAGCCTTACTTCAGTGGTAGGGAAATTACTGGAGAGAATTCTTCGAGACAGGATCTACTCCCATTTGGAAGCAAATGGACGTATTAGTGAGAGGCAGCACGGTTTTGTGAAGGGGAGGTCGTGTCTCACTAACTTGATAGAGTTTTTCGAGGAGGTCACTAAGATGATTGATGCAGGTAGGGCAGTAGATGTTGTCTATATGGACTTCAGTAAGGCCTTTGACAAGGTCCCTCATGGTAGACTAGTACAAAAGGTGAAGTCACACGGGATCAGGGGTGAACTGGCAAGGTGGATACAGAACTGGCTAGGCCATAGAAGGCAGAGGGTAGCAATGGAGGGATGCTTTTCTAATTGGAGGGCTGTGACCAGTGGTGTTCCACAGGGATCAGTGTTGGGACCTTTGCTGTTTGTAGTATATATAAATGATTTGGAGGAAAATGTAACTGGTCTGATTAGTAAGTTTGCAGACGACACAAAGGTTGGTGGAATTGCGGATAGCGATGAGGACTGTCTGAGGATACAGCAGGATTTAGATTGTCTGGAGACTTGGGCGGAGAGATGGCAGATGGAGTTTAATCCGGACAAATGTGAGGTAATGCATTTTGGAAGGGCTAATGCAGGTAGGGAATATACAGTGAATGGTAGAACCCTCAAGAGTATTGAAAGTCAAAGAGATCTAGGAGTACAGGTCCACAGGTCATTGAAAGGGGCAACACAGGTGGAGAAGGTAGTCAAGAAGGCATACGGCATGCTTGCCTTCATTGGCCGGGGCATTGAGTATAAGAATTGGCAAGTCATGTTGCAGCTGTATAGAACCTTAGTTAGGCCACACTTGGAGTATAGTGTTCAATTCTGGTCACCACACTATCAGAAGGATGTGGAGGCTTTAGAGAGGGTGCAGAAGAGATTTACCAGAATGTTGCCTGGTATGGAGGGCATAAGCTATGAGGAGCGATTGAATAAACTCGGTTTGTTCTCACTGGAACGAAGGAGGTTGAGGGGCGACCTGATAGAGGTATACAAAATTATGAGGGGCATAGACAGAGTGGATAGTCAGAGGCTTTTCCCCAGGGTAGAGGGGTCAATTACTAGGGGGCATAGGTTTAAGGTGAGAGGGGCAAGGTTTAGAGTGGATGTACGAGGCAAGTTTTTTACGCAGAGGGTAGTGGGTGCCTGGAACTCGCTACCGGAGGAGGTAGTGGAAGCAGGGACGATAGGGACATTTAAGGGGCATCTTGACAAATATATGAATAGGATGGGAATAGAAGGATACGGACCCAGGAAGCGTAGAAGATTGTAGTTTAGTCGGGCAGTATGGTCGGCACGGGCTTGGAGGGCCAAAGGGCCTGTTCCTGTGCTGTACATTTCTTTGTTCTTTGTTCTTTGTACATGGGCAACCCCTTCCTCTGAGATTATGCCCTCTGGTCCTAGATTCTCCCACAAGGGGAAACAACCTCTCAGCATCTACCCTGTCAAGCCCCTTGAGAATCCTATATGTCACCATAAGGTTACCTCTCATTCTTCTAAACTCCAATGAGTACAGGCCCAATCTATTCAACCTCTGCTCATAAGAAAATCCCTCCATATGTGGGATCAACCTTTGACCCTTCTCTGGACAGCCTCCAATGCCAGTACATCTTTCCTTAGTCAAGGGGACCAAATCTTTTCACAGTATTCCAGGTGTGGTTTGAATCGGGACTTGTACGGTTTTAGCAAGACTTCCCTATTTTTATACTCCATTCCCTTTAAAATAAAGGCAATGCTTCCATTTGTCGTTGACAATGAAAAGACGAGGAAGTCGAGTTGAGGATTATCACATCAGATCAGTCATAATATCATTGCTAACTTTTTGTGATTTATGCACAAGGACATCAAAATCCTTTTGTGCTGCAGCCTTTTGCAATCTTTCTCCATTTAAATAATATTCAGCTCCTTCACTCTTCCTGCCAAAGTGCTAACTTCACATTTTCCTATATTATGTTCTATTCTGACCGAAAACACACCAGGGTCTCTTCATGAATGACCAGCATGATAATTTTTTACAATTCTCTGCAAAGTATGATTAATGTAAAAACACCACCAATTTCCAGGTTTCTTTAGATATTTTATGGAACACAAAGTTTCAGAGTGGACAGATGGTAATTAACGCTTTAATGGATTTTTAAAAACAGAGTTTTAAGAATCAGAGATGAAATACACCCCTCACATATACACCTAAGTAGGTGGTGGAAATCAGGTAGGTGTCACTAATGTTTTTATTCATACTTTGTTCTGCTCATGTTAACAATAGTGCTTGTTGAGAGGCATGAAGCTAGTGGAACAAATAAAGAAGTCAATCGTAACTCCTGGACTAGTAATCACCAGTTTGATTCATATCTAAATAGTCAATAAAGGTGCAAGAGTTGCTCTATATTTCAGCTTTGTAGGTTACACCCAGGGGACAATGGAACCTGAAATGAGAGGGGGGAAATATATTTAAGGAAAGGGTTTAACTGAGTGTGCTGGACATGGGGAAAACCCTGAAGACCACCTGCTGTATGCTGAGAAGCAGTAAAGGATTTGAATTAGAGGGAGCTATCCATTGTTAAGCCAGGAGAGTTTTTGTTTCGGAAAGAGTTTGGGCAGGATTCTTCCTTCTGACGACAGAGTGTTGACGCTGTCGTAAAAACCGGAAAGTTTTACGACGGCGTCATCGGACCACTAAGTGTAGCGATCCTTTGCCGCACAGGGGGCCAGCACAGTACCGGAGCGACTCACGCCGCTCCAGCTGCCGATACCGGCGTCAAACGGGCCCCACAGGTCTGTGCATGCGCACTGCGGCCGGGGTGAATGCGCGGTAGCTTCCTTCTCCGCGCCGGCCTCGATGCAACATGGCGTAGGGCTACAAGGGTCGGCGCGGAGTAAAGGAGGCCCCCACCAGGAGAGGCGGCCTGTCAATTGGTCGGCCCCGATCGTGGGCCAGGCCACGGTGGAGGCCCCCCTCCAGGGCCGGATCCCCACTCCCCAACCACCAGGTCGCCCCCTGCAGGATGAACGGTGAGGTCCCACTGGGTAAGACCACATGTGAACGGCGACGGTGGGACTCGGGCTTTCTTGGCGGCCACTCGGCCCATCTTGGGCGTAGAGCGGCCCCCGACTGGCGCCACGCCGACCGGGCCGGCGCCAATGGCGCCAATTCTCCGCTCACCGGAGAATCGGCGGACTGGCGTCAGGGCGGTGTCGCGTGACTCGCGCCCGACCCGGCGATTCTCGGACCCGGCCCCAGGGGCAGAGAATCCCGCCCTTTGTTTCTGAACCTGCTTTTTAGAATTCCTCGTCAGAGTGAAAGTGTTGTGTACCTTTATTAAAGTGACAGCAATTCATTGACTTGAGTAATATTACTGGATTTCTGTGGTTAAAAGGTAATTTACTTGTGTACTTTTAACCAAGCAGGTTTTTGGAGAAGATTGTTCGATAATAATGTTTTAACTGTGTAACTTTAATCTTGTGTGCCTAAAATGTTTTCATCATTAAAATTCTAAAAGTGTTCCTGGAATTCTATCCTTTTGGGGTCAGTAGCTCTTCCACCTCATTTACACAATTTTAAAAAAGACGTCACTCTGAGGTTTGGTTTGCTCAGCAACATTTACTGTGATTGTACCACAACTTAAGGGCCTTATTAATCCCATAGATGCACAAGCGATCCAATGTAGTTTTATCTTGTGTTCAAGATCTAGATGGAGTTCTCCAAGGTTTGCCTAAGAAAGCTAACATCCATGAAAAGATTATTCTTTATTTATAGCTCGATGTACCTTTCAGTAATTCTACATGAGATTGTACTTATCCCTCCATCCAGATCTCTGTTACTTGGTCATATGACATAGCAGCATAGCTACATCAACATCAGGTGCTTCTGATGCAGGACCTCAAATGTAGTAATCTCAGGATTACCCCGAGGCATTCAGATTCTTGAGGCACTGGGACCATCTCTGGACAAGGTGTGACCTGTACAAACCAGGCGGGTTGCACCCAGGGAGATCTGAGACCAATATCCAAGTGGGGGCTTTTGCTAGTTCTGGGGAGTATTTAAATGAGTGTGGCAGGGGGATGAGATCCCAGGAGTAGGATCAAATAGATCAAACTCAGATCAGGAAAATGGAGGTAGAACATTAGCGAGTGATGTTGAAGATGGAATGATAGACCTGGAATTACAGGAGACAAAAGGTTTAAAAGTGTCCAGCAAGGTAAAATGGTGGGACTAAACTGTTTATATTTCAATGCAAGGAGTATTACATACAAGGTAGACTAGTTAAGACCACAGGTAGACAGATGGCAGCAGGAGGTCATTGCTATAATTGAAACCTGGCTGAAGAAGGGGCGAAATTGGCAACTAGGTATCCCTTAATATAGAGTTTTCAGGCAGGACATGGGGGAGATAAAAATGAGGGGGAGTAGCAATAATGGTTCAGGAATCAATTTCAGTTATGAGAAGGAATGATGATATACTAAACGGCTCAACAGACAAGGCTTTATGGGTCAAAAGGGGCAGTCACGCCACTGGGAGTATACAATAGACCCCCAAATTGTGAAAGCGAGATTGCGAGCAAATATGTAGGCAAATTTCTGTCTGCAAGAACAAGAGGGCAATAGTACTAAAAGACTTTCCCAATATTAACTTGGAATCAAATAATATAAGATGAACTGAGGGAGAAACATTCATGCAGTGTGACCAGGAAATTTATTTCACCCAGTTAGTGACAAGCCCAACGAGAGGAGCTGCAATTCTAGACCTAGCCTTGGGGAATGAAAGGCAAGTGGGTGGGTGAAGTGACAGTCGGCGACCATATCGGGGATAGTGATCACAATTCAGTTAGATTCAGTATTACCGTGGGAAAGGACAGAGATAAAGCAGGAGTAAAGATTTTGAACTGGGGGAAGGCAGATTTTGTAGAAATGAGAAGGGACCTGGCTGAGGTGGACTGGTCAGTATTGGTAGAGGATAAGTCTGTGGAAAAAACAATGGTAAGCATTAAAAGGAGAGCTCCTAAACAATAATCTTTATTAGTGTTACAAGGAGGCTTACATTACGCTGCAATGAAGCTACTGTGAAAATCCCTTAGTCGCCACACACAGCGCCTGTTCGGGTGCACAGAGGGACAATTCAGAATGTCCAATTCACCTAACCTGCACGTCTTTGGGACTTGTGGAAGGAAACCGGAGCACTTGGAGGAAACCCACGCAGACACGGGGAGAACATGCAGACTCCGCACAGCCAGTGACCCAAGCCGGGAATCAAACCCGGGTGCCCGGCGCTGTGAAGCAACAGTGCTTTCTGTGCTACAGTGCTGCCCCAGGTACAATGTAGACATATCACCTCCAAAAATAAGAGTGGTACTACCAAATCTAGATGCCCCCTGTTGTCTAGAGGAATACAGGGGAAGATCAAACAGAAAAAGAAAGCGTGCGTTAGGCATAAAGAACTAAGCACTGCGGATAGCCTAGACGAGGAGAGAAAGTGCAAGGGTGAAGTCAAAAAGGAAATAAGGAAATCAAAAAGAGGGCATGAAAAAAGATTTGCAAGTAAAGTTAAAGAAAACTCAAAGATGTTTTCCCAATATATTGATGATAAAGGGTTAGTGAAGGAAAAAGTAAGACCGATTAGTGCTGAAGAGGGGAACTTGCGTGTAGATGCAATGGCCGTGGGAAGGGTTTTGAATGAATATTTTGGGCGGGATTCTTCATTTCTGAGACTAAGTGCTGATGCCAATGCAGAATTCGTGGACTTTCACAACAGCAAAACTGGCGCTGCACCTGGACTGATTTTGACACTGTTTAGGGGCTATCACCGACGCCATGTCGAGCACAATCGATTCAAATGAGAGATGGTGCCAGATTCGTCAGTTCCACGAATGACATTCAGGAGACTGAAAAACTGCAGCTGCATATATCTACTTCGTTCCCCACTCACACCATCCGAGTCAACAAGGTGGCAGTGAGGAGAGCAGCCCCGAGGTTTATGGATGCTGAGTGGAGACCATCTTGGGCACGGTAGAAGAGAGGTGGATTACCCTCTCTGGCGCAGGAAGGAGGCTGCCAGCCGTTGCCGTTCACCGTGCCTAGGCAGAGGTGGCAAGGGCAGTCAGCGCTATGGGCATCACTGTCCGGACTGGCCAGCAGTGCCCGAATAAATTGCATGAATTCCTCAGGGCGGCCAGGGGTGGCCGATTCGCCACCCTACACCACATGCCGGCATCCATACGGGCCTCCATGCCAGGGTGGCCTGGCCACTGAGTCCACCAGCTGCCCACCCCCGGGGCTACATGCGTCGGACTGTCGAACACTGTTGTTTTCTGTTTCCCCCCAGGAGAAGGCCACGCACAGCTGCCGGGAGCAGGAGAAGACAGGAGGGGAACTCCAGACCTGCGACCCCTCACCTTGGCAGAGCAGAGGATCCTGGAAGTGGTCGGCAGCCCAGAGGAAAGGGAGGTCACCAAGGTGGATTCGACCGCAGGCGAGGAAGTGAGTTCCCCATGACACGTGTCACTTGCGCCCCCAATACCACACCCACACCCACCTCACCCCCACACCACCCGTGACTACAGATCAGCTTGTCCAAGGCCTAGGGAATTCTATGCAGGCGCTGGCCGAGATCCAGGACAGGGTTGCCGTCTCACAGGCAACCATGTCGCAGAGCCACCTCGACACCGCAACGGCACTTATGTGCATGGGCCAGTCATAGCAGGCCATGGCTGGGAACGTCGGCATTTCCCAGGTGCTAGATGACATGGCGCAGACACAGAGGGAGGTGGCCCAGTCCCAGAGGGAGATGGCCCAGGCACTGGCTGATGTGAAACAAACCCACAGGGCGGTGGTACAATCGCAGTGAGATGTGGCGCGGTCTCAGACGGAGATGGTCCACACCCTGTGATCTATAGCCACGAGCCTGCGTACCCTGGTTGAGACCAGAGCGGTCCTTCAGGACTGGCACTGCCAGGTGGCAGTGGAGCCTCAGGGGATATCTCCATTCGCACCCATTGGGGTCCGTTTCCCCCCTCCTCCCCACCCCCTTAATTGGTAAACTTGGAGGCGATCAGAATGTCCCGTGCGCATTGGCCTTGGTGCACACGTCGTGCGGCCTCCCGTGCCTGCCTGAGCCCCAGTCCTGCCCATCCTCCCCCTCCCCCGCATCCTCCTCATCGGAAGAGGCCTTGTGTTCATCCTCCTCCTCCAGCACATTGCCCCTCTGCTAGGCGATGTTGTAGATAATGCAGTAGGCCGCTACGATGCGGGCGACCCTCTCAGCGTCATACTGGAGATCCCCTCCAGAGCGGTCCAGGCACCTGAATCGCATCTTCAGGAGGCCGAAGCACCGCATGAACACGCTTTTGGTCGCTGTATGGTCATCGTTGTAGCGGACCTCCGCATCGGTCTGTGGCCTCCGGATAGGTGTAATAAACCATGGCCGCAGTGGGTGACCCCTGTTGCCCAGGAGCCATCTTCCCAGCCGGTGGGGAGAGGGCATCTTCCACATGTCAGGAATCGTTGAGTGTGCCAGGATTAAAGCGTTGTGCACACTGCCTAGGTATTGGGTGCAGATGTGCATGATGTGTCGCTCATGGTTACATATCAGCTGCATGTTCATAGAGTAGAACCCCTCTCAGTTGTTGTAGAATGGCCTTCCATCTGCAGGTACTCGTGGGGGCTCATGCATCCCGTCAATCACCCCCTGGACTTGGGGCATTCCAGCGATGGTGGTGAACCCCGCTATCTGGGCAGCCTAGTGGGCTCGGTTCACATTGAAGTGGATGTATTGAGCCGCCTGGGCATAAAGGGCCTCTGTGACAGTGCGGAAGCATCTGATCCCAGACAGGTCCCCGCTCAGCGACTGGAAGGACCCGTCACGTGAAACTTCGAGGCAACCATTGACTGCCACCCGGGAGCTGGTGTCCTACCCCATCCCCCGTGGTGCCAGGTGTGCCATCATCTGGCAGCTATGTCACCGCACTGTCTCTCTGCTCAGCCAGGCTCTTTGACGGAATGCCTGGTCCGACAGGTCCTTCAATGCCAGGTGGTGCCAGTACACACGAGGCCTCATGCGGTGCCTCCTTGGCACTTCTTCCTCCTCAGCCTGTTGGGCAGCTCGCTCCCAATCCTGGGAGGCTGCCACCTGTCCCTCGCTGGCACGCTCTGCTGCTGCACGCTCTGTTGCTGCAGCTTTCTCCTAATGAAGCAGCTCCAGCTCACACAGCCGCAGGGCCTGCCTCAGGGCTGCGGCGACAAGCTGTTTGAATTCCAATATCCATTGTCTGCAGGGGGTGAAAGGCCCATATGTTACCACGATGAGTACCCCGGTCCCAACCAGATCCAACGGGCTACCTGATGGCCCCGGTTGGCACCGTGGGCTCTGGCCCCGCGTGTGCCCCCCCATCCCAGCACCCCCGGCCCTGTAGGTGGCCAGCACCACGGGGGCCTCTGGCCTGGCACCTGTCTCTGATGCTAGGGTACCATTGGCTGGCACTGCCCTTGCCAGGGGCTACTGTGGGTGTTGCCCTGGGTGGGCCGGCTGACCTTTGCAACCCACCATTTTCACTTACCTTTAATGTGACAGGTGAGCCTGCTTGGTCCTCACGATCTCACTTGCTTTGTCATTCAATGTTACATTCTGATAATGACTTCAGCTGATGATTTAAGATCTCACTGCAAAATAATAAAGAGATTTGTCCTCAACCTCGCCTTGTTTGGTCTTCAAATATCTTTGAAGTTTAGAGCATTTTAAACTTTCATTTGCCTGTGCGTCCCAGCATATAACACACATGAACTTTGAATCCTGATTTGCAGTGGAACAATTAATAACTCATACCTAAAGTAGTCATCTTTGTGCTGCTTTGTTCCTATTTTCAGCTTCTTCTTCATGGGTTGTTCATCAGAGGTCCAGGAGTTCTCACCTGCACCAGCACTGCTGGCAGCTGCAAAATGGAGGTAACTCTTTTGCACACAGAGCATGTGATGTCAGCGCACGGGGCACATGACCGGTTCTTTGTCGCCTCTCTTGGTGGGAGGACTCGGTCGATTTCTGAAAAATACTGGCTTGGACAGCGCATCAACGTCAGGAGGAGGCAGTCCATCCTGCTGGGCTCTGGGCCTGCGCACTGCTTGATCCGGCACGCATGCGCGGGATGGCTGGCAATTTCAAAAGTCTGGCACTGCTGGGATTTTTGAAGGCCGGAAGTGACAGTCGGCCGTTCCTCCCGGGATTGGGAACGTGCGACCGAACGACGTGACCATCCCGAAACCTGCCCGCGACCCACCCGCGGGTCGTGACCCTGAGTTTGTAAACCCCTTGTGTAGAGGATAGCTATAATCTTCAAAACAATATAGATGGGTTGGTGGAATTGTATTGAACCCCCCATTTGGCTGCATGACGCACATTGAATGTATATGGTGAAAATTACATGTATCACAATTGTATTGAAGCACCTCAGAGTGCAACTTGATCTATGTAGATAATTTAAATACCATTGCACTTTCAGTAATAACGGTTTTAAAAATGTCTGTAATGTTCTTTTCATTGTATTGAGGCACTTCAGAGTGAAATGTGCAGAAAACCTGAATATTATTACACTTTTGGTGAAGGCCATTGTGAAATGTTTTCTGATGTTCTTTCAGATATTTTATGAATTAAGTATATTGTTTTGCAAAATAAAATTCAGCGTTCCACTTCTAAATCCCCTAATTCCATGATGCCTACATCTCTCTTCCCATATAGGGAACTTCCCATCCTGCAGTCAGCCAGCCTGCCAATCTGTTTTTTTAAAGCATATCTTCACACCCACACTGATTTTTTAAAACTCTTTGGGGAATAATGCGGGGGAAGTGGTGGAAGGATTCCCGAGCTGATTATCAACCCATTAAATCGCTTCTTCCATGGCAAACAAGTCCTGGGGCGCGATTTAATGCAAGTTATATGGATGATAATGGCATAGTGTAGGTTAGATGGCTTTTGTTTCGGTGCAACATCGTGGGCCGAAGGGCCTGTACTGCGCTGTATCGTTCTATGTTCTATGTTCTATGTTCTAAGTGTTATTGTGGAAGCAACTGGCAGGGTGTTCCTTGACGGCTGCATTGGCGAGATCGCAGCCCGTCTTTCACAGTACTTAGTGCCAATCTTTAATCTTTACTATTTTATTATTGTCACAAGTAGGCTTATATTAACACTGCAATGAAGTTACTGTGAAAATCCCCTAGTTGCCACAGTCCAGCGTCTGTTCGGGGACACTGAGGGAGAATTCAGAAAGTCCAATTCACCTAACAAGCACATCTTTCAGGACTTGTGGGAGGAAACCGGAGTACCCAGAGGAAGCCCATGCAGACACAGGGAGAACATTCAGACTCCACTCAGACAGTGACCCAAACTGGGAATCAAACCTGGGACCCTGGTGCTGTGAAACAATAGTGCTAACCACTGTGCTACCATGCCTGCCCATAAATGAGCCTCCACGAGCTTCTCGCCATTTCTGCTGCCTTGCCGTCTGATTCGCCGGATTTGCGCCCCCACATCTTGCCATTAGCAAGAGGGATCTGCTTTTAAACGCTCCCTCGCTACTCACTCACAGTCAACTCAGAAATATGACCTGTTCCTCGCTTTGGAAATGCCGATATTGCCAAGCTTCTCAATGCTGTTGATGCATGATGGTGAATCCTGTTTCCCCGAGGAGGCTGGAGGACCAGCAACTGGGTCAGCAATGCCGCCTGGGAGGCAGTGGCAGTGACTGTCAGTGTGGGCAGCATGATGAGGAGGACACATGCCCTCACATGCCACCTGCTATAGACCCCCCTGACCCATCAAGCGTACGGCTCACAATGCCCTCTCTTTGACCCGCAGGAGAAGATAACCCATAAAAAGCGGGAAAGGGCCGAGATCGGAGTCCACACCCACTATGAGGAACAGGCCCTGGAAACCTCGGGGTTGACCAAGGAGAGAGCAGTCACCGACAGCGAGGATGGCCTGAGCCAGAGAGGTGAGGAACCATTGCCTCTTCATCCAGATGACCAGTCTCAAGTGAGTAGTTCATGTCAGACAAAATGATCCTTCCCTCTCACTAACCACATGTCAATTGTCTTGCAGGATCTCCATCCGATGAAGCCGGATCATCCAGAGTCATCCCCCCCTCTCGCCATAATGAGAACACCTTGGAGCAGAGCTCCGAGTAGACCACTATCGAGGCATCATGGATGTCACTCACACCTTCCACCAGCAGAGAGACACACACCACAGACCCACACAGGGCAGCACGGTAGCATTGTGGATAGCACAATTGCTTCACAGCTCCAGGGTCCCAGGTTCGATTCCGGCTTGGGTCACTGTCTGTGCGGAGTCTGCACATCCTCCCCGTGTGTGCATGGGTTTCCTCCGGGTGCTCCGGTTTCCTCCCACAGTCCAAAGATGTGCAGGTTAGGTGGATTGGCCATGATAAAGTGCCCTTAGTGTCCAAAATTGCCATTAGTGTTGGGTGGGGTTACTGGGTTATGGGGATAGGGTAGAGGTGTGGACCTCGGATAGGGTGCTCTTTCCAAGAGCCGGTGCAGACTCGATGGGCCAAATGGCCTCCTTCTGCACTGTAAATTCTATGAAATCTATGAAACCTCAGTGGGTGATAGATTATAGATTTATTGATCTACTACTTGCTTCATTGATTTATTTGGGACCTTTAAGAATTGATGCACTATAATTTTTAAATTCAGTACTTAGACAGAAAATGGAATATCCTCAAAGCCAAAGTCCATGGCTTCAGATAGAAATATGAGAACTGCTGGTTAGAGCTAATATTGTTTCAAAAGTCATTTTCATAAGGCCTTCGTAATAGGTCATTGTTCCACAATACGTTCAGTAATAAAAATGTATCAAAAGCAAGGTTAGTGCACGCATCTTATCTGTGCAGAAATGGCATACAAGGCAAATGCACGTAGACATTTAACTAATTTGAAGGACATTGGTGAATTTTAAGTAATGACCAATGCCTGGATAACAAATCATGTTCTAAGTGACAGACAGTTGTTTGAATAAATCAGAAATCAGATCTGGCCAGCGTTCCCGTAACAGCCTCCCCGAACAGGCGCCGGAATGTGGCGACTAGGGGCTTTTCACAGTAACTTCATTTGAAGCCTACTTGTGACAATAAGCAATTTTCATTTTTCATTTCATTGTAAGAGGGAGTGGGAAGCATACCATTAATGGGGGCAGGGGGGAGGGGGAGGGGGCAATGTCCATGGGGAGTTGGGAGGGGGGTCTTTAATTTCACTTTGAGCTTGGGGTACCCTTTAAAAACAGCACCCCGATCTCTGTGAAGCCGAGTATGCCGGCATGATTAGGGCCAGCCCCTCCCAATGACGGCGCAAACAAGCCCCCTTCAAGTGTGGGGAGATCTTGATAGGAAAGCTGTCTCTTTCTCTGGAGAGAAACATGGCGGTTTCCTGACCGAACCTGTCACTTTGCCATTTTGGGGAAAATCCGCCTGGAATTTACATTGTAGCACTATTAGCAACTCAGAGGGCAATGTGGATGCTTCTAAACAAAAGTAAATTACAACAGGTGTTGGAAATCTGAAATAAAATCAAAATGCTTTGAACACTCAACAGGTCTGACAGTTTCTGTGGAGAGAGAAGCAGAATTAACATATCAGTTTGATGACATTCTGTCAGGACACAGAGTGCATCTAAATATTGTTTCCCTGGAAGGTCTCAATCAAAACATTGCAAGCACCGGGCGGCACTGTGGCGCAGTGGTTAGCACTGCTGCCTCACGGCGCCGAGGTCCTGGGTTCGATCCAGGCCCCGGGTCACTGTCCATATGGAGTTTTCACATTCTCCCCGTGTCTGCATGGGTCTCACCTCAAAAGCCAAAGATGTGCAGCATAGGTGGATTGGCCACGCTACATTGAAGAAAAAGAATTGGGTACACTAAATTTATTTTTTTTAAATCACAAGTGCCACGACAAATTCCAATGCATGGAAGAGGTACAGTATCTGCACTGCTGTCTTAATCTCCTTTTCATGGTTAATGGAAGGTCAGTTGTGCCGGTGCATGAGTTGTAGCCCATCCAGTAACACTTGGAATTCTAGTCAGGACCAAAAGGTTAATAACAGGCATGATTAACAGGTTTCTTACGCTATAAGGAAAATTAGCAGCTTCTCTGAAATATGCCTCATTCACCAGAAATACCTGTCAGAAATGGTCTTAATGAAATTAGCTACTGTATCTCATCCTGAAAATGCTATGAATAATGTAGAGGCCAAGTCCCTTGACAAATTGAGCGATTGAATTTGTTAACCTCGCACTAGAATCCTGGATTGGTTACATTACAGAAGGAGGCCATTTGCCCTATCATGCCATTGTTTTCTCTCTATAAGAGTTACTCAGCTCATCCAATCCCCTGCTTTCTTATAGCCTGCAAATCCTTTCCCTTCAGATAATCTTTCAATTCTCTGCGAAAGCCATAGTTGAACCTGCCTCTACCACAGCCTCAAGCAGTGCAATCCCGATCCTAAGCATTCGTTACATAAAAAGATTTCCCCCCATTTTTCTCTGCCTCTTTTCCCAGTCACCTTAATTCAGTGCCTTCTGGTCTTGACTCTTCTGCAATTGGAATAGTACTTTTTTTCCCAATGAGAACAGTGTAGTGATATGCATAAGCAATTGTACATGTAAATATGTTTGACCTCCGTTCACTAGGTGGCAGGCAAGTTATACCATGTGACACTGCAACCTAGGGAGAATCTGCAGAAGAAGTCATTGTGGTTAGTTGTGTTTGTGATTGTTCCAGTTGTTAGTATTAGTTTCCAACCCACTTTTTGGTAAACAATAATAAATTCGACAATCGAGAACTTGATGTTCTTTGGTGCACTGACTCAATCATTGCCCATGCACTAGAACATAACATGGCACCATAAGTGGTAATCTACTGAAGATCTAAAGTGTGAACATTTGAAAGTCGCAGTCTTCAAATTCGGAAATGGTGCTGCAAAAAAAACAAATGGGGAATATCGAAAGAAATCTCTCAGAACGCTAAACTGGTAACAGAAGAAGATGGAAAGTTTGAAAATGCCTCAATATCTTCAAGTAACTGGTAATGTAGATGGCAACTGGCACGCATTTAAGCAACAGTTCACATTATATGTGGCTTCCTTAGGATTACAAGCACAGCCTGATGAATTAAAAATAGTATTATTGCTAACTGTAGCAGGCCCCCAGGCGATCGAGATTTACAACACATTTATTTTTAAACGGGAGGAAGATAGTGAAAGCTTTGATGACTATATTAAGAAGTTCGATGAGCATTGTACTCCGAAAAAGAACGAGACTTTTGAGCAGTACATATTTAAAACGTGCACACAGAAGACGGTTGAGTCCTTTGATAACTTCCTTACCAACCTCAAGTTGAAAGCACAAACTTGTAACTTCGCGGCATTAAAGTTCTTGATAATTCGAGATCAGTTTGTCTTCGGAATTAATAATGATAAGGGGCGTCATTCTCCGCCGGCGGGAGTCTACGTTTTGCCGGCGCCCGGGGGTTTCCCGACGGCGTGGGGCTGCCCCACAATGGGAAACCCCATTGACCGGCCGGTGTTACGGAGACTCCCGCCGGCCGGTCGGGGCAGAAATGTGGCGGGGCGGGTAGGAGAATTTCGCCCAAGGTGTGTGAACGTCTCTGACGGGAGAATGAGCTTCAGTTAGAAGACGCAATTAAAATTTGCCATCTTCGTAGAGAATTTAGAGGCTGTTTCGACAGCACTTCAGGTTGGGGGCAGGGTCAAGGGACATGCCGATTCGGGAGAACCATAGATTTGTGCCAAGGAAGTGGGATGGAAATTTTCAGAGATGGGAGGAGAAAAGAATTAGGACACTAAAAGATTTGTTTCTTGGGGGTCAGTTTGCAGAATTAAAGGAGCTGGGAGCAAAGTATGGGCTGGAGCAGGGGGAAATACTTAGATACATGCAGGTTTGAGGCATTGCCAGAAAGGAGATACAGACCTTCCCGGTAGAACCGGCTTTCACATTGCTGGAGGAGGTGCTGACGACAGGGGGACTGGAGAAGGGGGTAGTGTCGGGCTATTTTTGAAGAGGAGAAGGCACCGCTGGATGGGAACAAGGCAAAGTGGGAGGAAGAGTTGGAAGAGGGTATAGAGGAGGGGTTCTGGTGTGAGGTGCTCCGGAGGGTGAACGCCTCCACCTCGTGCGCGATGTTAGGGCTGATACAGCTGAAGGTTGTATATAGAGCATACCTCACAAGGGCGAGGTTGAGCCGGCTCTTTGAGGAGGTAGAAGATGTGTGTGAACATTGCGGGGGGGCCCCCGCAAACCACGTTCATATGTTTTGGTTCTGTCCAAAGCTGGAGGATTACTGGAAGGAGGTTTTTAGAGTAATCTCTAAAGTTGTGCACGTGAAACTGGACCCGGGCCCTCGGGGGCCATATTCGGGGTGCCGGATCAGCCGGGGTTGGAAACGGGTGCGGAGGCAGATGTTGTAGCCTTTGCCTCGTTGATCACCCAAAGGCGGATCCTGTTGGGATGGAGATCAACCTCTCCACCCTGTGCCCTGGCATGGCATGGGGACCTGTTGGAATTCTTAACTCTTGAGGAGGTCAAATTTGAACTGAGGGGAAGGATGGAGGCGTTCTACAATTCATGGGTGTTATTCATTGTGCACTTTTGAGAATTGGATTACATCAAACATTAGGGGGCATGGTTGGGAGAGTTGGGGGGAGGAGGACTGTAGGTGTTAATGGTGACTATGGGTGATTCCTGATTCTTTTTTGTTATTTGTTTATGTTAACATGCGGGCTAATGTTTGGGGGTTTGGTGGGAGGATGGGATCGTTGCTATTTATATGGGGATTGGCATTGCATTCGTTTATTGTTGCATGTAAATTTGGGAGAAAATGTGAAAAAAGAGGAAAATAAAAACACTTAAAAAAAATATTTCTCTTTAAACCCCAAAAAAATGTTTTGCCATGCGAGTGAATTAGTTGTGCAGCATATAAACACAATGAATGCACTGAGTTTTGCCGTGAAAATCGGGAGCGATGTCCATGCCATTGGTGTTGTGATGTACTCAAAATTAAAACGTGGTCTCAGCAGCAGCAGCCATTTTAAATGCTTGCGAGAAGCAGCCATCATGGTAAAATATGTGGAAACAGGCAACTACTGAGGCAATGTCCAGCATATGGAAAACTTTGCACGAAATATAAAGGTAAAAACCATTTTGCCAAACAATGTTTTACAAACAAGAAAGTTCGCCTTGAAAAATCCATCAATGATATTAACTTAGAGGGCACATTTTTCATCGATGTAGTGTCAAATGAAGACAAGGACAGTAAAGCCAAACATAGTAACATGTCGCCTATAGAAACAAAAAATTATAACGATGATATTGCAACAAAAGATAATTGGACAGTTTTGTTGTTCATAAATAAACCACTCTTCAATGTTAAACTAGACACAGGAGCGAAACAAATCTCATCAGCTTCAGTGATATTGAAGCAATGAAAATAAAACCCAGAATATTATACAAGACAGTCTTCTTGAAGGACTATAATGATCAGAAAATTGACACATTAGGCATGTGCGAGCTCGATAGCCAAATAAAAGATAAAGTTCACAAAATCAAATTCTTCATAGTAGCTACAGATCGTGCGTCACTGCTAGGTGGTGAAGCGTGTGGAGCACTGGAAATGATAGAAAGAATGTATAGTTCTGACTGTGCACTGAACACACACAGCAGATTAATGGAGTCCAATGTGCAGGATTTTCCAGAAATCTTTCAGGGTTTTGATGTTTTGCCTTTCACTTACAAGATTCAACTCAAGAATGATGCTCAACCAGTGATACATGCTCCGAGAAGAGTTACACCACCATTAGGTGGCTGTCAAAAAGCTGAATTAGACCGAATGACACATCTTGGTGCGATCAGAAAAATCAAAGAGTCGACAGATTGGGTCAATTCGATCGCGTGTGTTGGAAAACAAAATAATGATCTCAGGATATGCATTGATCCTAAAGACCTCGATGCAAACATAAAATGGGAACACTATCCGATACCTAAGCGAGAGGAGATCACGAGTTTGATGTAAAGAGTACTAAGTATTGTACTTTCAATACTCCGTTTGGTAGATATTGCATTCTTTGTATGCCCTTTGGCATAATCTCAGTGTCAGAAACGTTCCACAGAGCGATGGAACACATTGTTGAAGGCATTCAGGATGTTCGAGTGGAGGGGGTGGAGCATCGTGACACGGCATCATCATTTCGGTTCCACACAAGAGGAACACAATGAAAGGCTAAAAAGAGTATTGCAGAATGTCAAGAAAAATAGGCTACGCCTTAAGAAGGCCAAATGTCAATTAGGTGTGAAGGAAATAACTTTCCAGGAGATAGATTCTCTGCTGAAGGAATAAAGCCTGATGACATGAGAATGCAAACCATTATGAAAATGCCTCAACCAATAGACAAAAAGGGAGTACTGAGAATACTAGGCATGATTAATTTTATTGGTAAATTTATTCCAAACCTCTCAGCAAAGACAGCGGGCGGGATTCTCCATTGCCTGACACCGAAATTGGGAACGGCAATTGGGCAGAGAATGGCTCCCAATGCCGAAATCGGGGCAGGCGCCGAGTTGCAACACTCAACCCCCTCCAAATCGGCGTAATCAGGAGCACACCGCACGCAGTTGCAACCCTGTTGGAATGTCCTTAGCTGGCCGAGGTCCATGCCGCTGGCTGGGGGAGCGTCTTCCATGATAGGGGGGTGTGGTGGGGGCTGGCCAGGAGGTGGGTTGTGGGGTCGGGGTGGGCGGGTGCGTGGGTCCAGCATGGCAGGCACCATCTTGTCTGGCACGATCAGTGCACGTGTGGGGGGTAGAGGCGTACGCGTGGCTGCAGCTCATCAACCCTGTGCATGTGCAGCACCGATGATTCACCAACTGTTATCTTCACGTTCTGCAGGTATTTCATGCGACACCGCTGCTAGCCCCTCACCGGTAGCAGAATCGGTGAGGGTTTGGGCCGATTTCCTCGTCGTGAAATGCCACAGACCCTCTGTTGGCGTCGGTACTTAGCTTCAGGAATGGGAATCTAGCCCAGCATGTCTTAGAGAAGTTCTAAAAAAAAAGTAAATAACTTCACTTGGACAGACAAACATGATCAAGAGTGGATCACATTGAAAACAGCTCTAACAACAACTCCAGTTCGAACATTTTTCAACTCGACCAAGAACGCCAAAATTTGAACAGTTGCATCGAAGGATGGTTTAGGTGCAGTTTTGCTACAATAGGAAAGTGGTAGTGATTGGAAGTCAGTTGCACATTCATCCAGATCAATGACAGACTCTCAATGTTGCAATACTCACGTTGAAAACGGATGAGAGGAATTCCATAGTTAGGTGTACAGCCTCCCTACTTTCCTTATAGAAACAGATCACAGACCATTGGTAGCCATAGTCAAGAAAAACCTTTGTGAGATGTCACCTTGTATCCAAAGGATGATGATGAAGCTTCAGAGGTATGACTTTGAATTGATCTATATGCCGGGGAAGCACATTGTCGTAGGCAATGCGCTATCCAGAGCTACAGCAGCACTGGATGACAATTCCATGGGAGAGGATGTGCAAGTGCATGTAGATATGATCACAGAGACACTACCAGTGTCAGATGCAAAATCAAAACTGATTGTTGCAGAACAGAAAAAGATGAAGTTCTGCAAATGGTGATACATAATCTCAACAATGGATGGCTGAATCGTTCATTCTCCAAGTACCATAATATATGATCAGAGCTAAGTGTAGCAAATGGTTTATTACTAAGACAACAGAGAATTGTTATTCCACAGCCTCTGTGCAAAGAAATACTGCAAAAGATTCATAAGGGTCACCTTGGGATCAAGAAATGCAAGAGAAGAGTGTGAGAAATGGGCTGGATTCTCCATTATTGACACTATGTCCCTGCACTGGAGTCAAAACGGTGGGGTTTTACTCCTGAAATTCCTGGAAGAAAGTGAAACGAATTCCCAGCCCTGCAGGGGGCTAGCAGGGGCCCGGAGTGAATCTCGCAGCTTTTGCTGCAGATACGGGCCCCCACACCTCCGGGTCAGAGACCGCGCATGCACACGCCGGCAGCCTCCAGCAGTCGTGCCTTGCTCCATGGCGGACTCGGACCGTGGAGGTAGAACCACAAAGGAAACCCCCCCGATCGGCTGCGTGCCCGACCCTCAAACCCCACACATTAATTCCCCGGCCGCCAATAAGGCCCCCCTGGCCTCCGATCGTCCCGTCCCCGACCAGGGCGGCTGTGGAATGAGTCCACAGCCGCCACGCAAGCATCCCGACCGGCAATAGCAGGTTAGTTCCACGCCGTCGGGAACGGAGGATGTCGGAGCGAGCTTTTGGCAGTAGCCCCCGATGACACCGATTTTCGGTGCCCGGAGAATCGCCGAACTGGCGCCGGTCTTGATTACGGCATCAAACTGGATTCTCCGCCCAGGTGCCGGCCGCGATTTCGGCGTCGGGGTGCGGAGAATCCAGCCCATGGTATATTGGCCAGTAATTAATAAAGATATTCAGAAAATGGTGGAAAAATGTAGCACTTGTCGATGATAACGATATCGACAAGCAAAGGAACCGATGGAGATGGGTGGAATTGTGTCCACCCATGGAAAAGGTGGGGATAGACTTATCCTACCTTGAAGGTAAAGAATATTTGCTAATCGTCGACTACTATTCCAACTATCCTGAAGTGGCACAGTTATCAATCTCGTCAGCCAATTGTGTTATTATGCACACAAAGGCAATATTTGCACGTCATGGCATTCCTCAGGTCTTCATGAGTGACAATGGTCCTTGTCTCAATTGTAACAAATGGAAGGCATTTGCACAGCATTATGACTTCAGACATGTAACATCAAGTCCATCATATCCTCAGTCCAATGGAAAGGCAGAAAAATGTGGGCAGGTAATTAAACAACTACTGAAAAAAATCCATGGACAGGTAAGATCTATATCTAGCATTGCTCAGCTACCGAGCATTACCTTTAAGTATTGGTTTGTCACCATCAGAACTGTTAATGAGTCGAAAACTAAGAACAACTCTGCCATGCCACACCAAACAGCAAGTAAATGACAAGAAGCGGAATCAGCTGCAATCTCAAAAGAAGAAGCAGAAGAGTTACGGTGACAAGTCAAACAGGGCTCGGAAACCTTTAAATCCGAAGGATGTAGTGAGGGTGGAGGATCCTGATGGCTAGTCAAAATGTGCAACAGAATTACAGAAAATAGGTCTGAAATATACTGGAATCACAGAGCAAGGACAGGTACTAAGGAGAAACAGACGGGCACTCTGAAAGTGAAACAACCTGTTATTCAACTGCAAGCAGATGATGTCTATGGAAAATTGTATTCTTCAAAACCAACACAACCAGAGGACGAATCAAATATCATTGTACAGTCTGAAGTTCCGAATAGTGATATCGTCATACCAGTTGCACCTACAAAATGCAAGACTGTCGAGCAGATTCATTGGAACTACTGAAGCTGAGATCATCACAAGGCATAGTAGGAAACCCGAAAGATTGAACCTGTAATTGGACAATGTAGCTGTACATAATACAAATTATTGTGCTATGCATATCATGTGTAATATTTATTGAAATGATGTATTTATGTTTTTGTTCAAAACCTGAAGGAAAGGGGATGTAATCATATGCATAAGCAATCATGCAAGTAAATATGTTTGACCTTCAACCACTAGGTGGCAGGCAAGTTATACCATGTGACACTGCATGGAGTGGAGACACTGCATAGGGAGAGTCCGTAGAATATGTCGTCGTGGTTAGTTGTGTTTGTGACTGTCCCAGTTGTTACTATTAATTTCCAACCCACATTTTGTTATACAATAATAAATTTGACTTGTCTGGAACTAGGGGCGAAATTCTCCGGTATCGGCACGATGTCCGCCAACTGGCGCCCAAAATGGCGCAAATCAGTTGGGCATCGCGCCACCCCAAAGGTGCGGAATGCTCCGCATCTTTGGGGGTCGAACCCCAACCTTAAGGGGCTAGGCCCGCGCCGGACGAATTTCCGCCCCGCCAGCTGGCGGAAAAGGCCTTTGGTGCCCCGCCAACTGGCGCGGAAATGACATCTCTGGGCGGCGCATGCGCGGGAGCGTTAGCGGCCGCTGACGGAATTCCCGCGCATGCGCAGTGGAGGGAGTCTCTTCCGCCTCCGCCATGGTGGAGACCGTGGCGAAGGCGGAAGGGAAAGAGTGCCCCCACGGCACAGGCCCGCCCGCGGATCGGTGGGCCCCAATCGCGGGCCAGGCCACCGTGGGGGCACCACCCGGGGCCAGATCACCCCACGCCCCTCCCAAGACCCCGGAGCCTGCTCGCGCCGCCTTGTCCCACCGGTAAGGTAGGTGGTTTAATCTACGCCAGCGGGACAGGCATTTTAGCGGCGGGACTTCGGCCCATGTGGGCCGGAGAATCGCGGGGGGGGGGGCCCGCCAACCGGCGTGGCGCGATTCCCGCCCCCGCCGAATATCCGATGCCAGAGAATTTGGCAACCGGCGGGGGCGGAATTCACGCCAGTCCCCGGCGATTCTCCGAGCCGGCGGGAGGTCGGAGAATCTCGCCCCAGATGTTCTTTGGTGCACTGACTCAATCACTGCCCATGCTCTGGAACATAACAGTTTCTCTCTATCTGTTCTGTACCTGCTGATTTTCAACGCCTCTATCAAATCTGTTCTCAATCTTCTCCCTCCAAAGAGAACAGCGTAGGCTTCACCAATCTATGCTTGTAACTGAAGTCTCTCATACCTGGAACCATTCTCATCAAACTTTCAGCGCCCTCTCCACTACTTTCACATCCTTCCTAAAGCGTGGCACGACAAAATGCTGGCAGTTTTATCAAAGCTTACGCCGGCAGGCCCATACAAAAAGCCTCACTTGCATGGGTTTAAATCTTATTAATAGGTTGGATACGTCATGCTCCATCTCTCTGTGATGCTCCTCCACTTAGGCGGAAGTCACGTGGGTACGAATTGGTGCAAGTATTCATGAGCGAGATCTGGACGCCATGGCTGTTGAGGGGGAGCGAGAAGGTAACAAAACTCTCAAAAATTGTTGGGCTTGCTGGGGACTGGGGGGAGTGGCGGGGAAAACCTGGTGCCCACTCCATGGACTCATGGTGTCCCCCTCCGGATTGGGGTGGCCAGGCTCAGGCTACCATTGCTGGGTTATGTGGATTTAAACACACCCCTTTTGTGCCACTTACAAGCCCCTGGTTGTTCATACTGGTGACTGCATTTTTTATCTTGTAAATGATCAGAGAGCCTCTGGTCATTTGGGAACTCACCCAGGCCGCCACTCCGGAAACCACAGACCCCAGCTGTATCATCAACGGGTTGGGCGTGGCCAAGTTTAATCACCGGCACGCCAAGTGCTGCCACTCGTCAGTGCACTCGTTAGAAGCAAAGCCCCACTGCAGGGGAAGCAGGGGAAGAGCAGAGCTCACTCCAAACAACGGACACATGCACCATGGCCTTTGCAACCTTCCCTGGCACACTGCTTTTCTCACTAGGGCTAGCCCACTCCGAAGACCATGAGCTGCCTCCATGCCCTCTCTCTGCACCGCGCTCCTGCTCTGACCCATCCTGCCCCCGGCCAGGAAACTTGACCAGCTCTCTTTCACAAATTGTGCGTTACACCCAGGCCCCAAATGACACATCAGCTAAGGTCCCAGCAAATGCACACTTCCCTCGTACACGCCCATCTGTAGGACTAGCCCACACACAGCCTCTAAGCATGGAGGAAATTGGTGGCGCATGGAGAATTTCTCCACTGCTCAACCAGTTGCACCCTGCTGGCAAGATGATCCATAGCCCATCCAGTGAGGAAACCCACAGTAGATCCCACTGGTCGAAATAGGACGGGGCGACAGAGCCTATTGCTGACACGGGATGCGGCAGCCACCGGTACCCCTGGTGACAGGGACAGGTGGCGAGGATCGAGGCTCACCACATCACTCAATGATGGGAATGGTGTGCAGTGTGGAATGCAACATATCGAAGGGGCCGGGTGAGGGGTGGGGGTTTGGGGTGCGTTAACGGTGGCGCTGCAGTATAACTCAAGGTGACCATGAAACCAGGTGGCTTTCAAGGTGACGGTATCACTGAATTTTATCATTCCAGGGCTCAAACGGGGACCTGTGTGGGATACCGCACGCAGGTTCATCCGTGCTGTTGTGGATGCCCTATGTGCCCAAGGCAACGGACTATATCAGCTTTAATCTGGGCCAGGCCCACCAGGCAGCAGGATTTGCCACCATCGCTTGTGTGCCCCAAGTCCAGAAGTTGATCGACGGTACGCATGTCTCCCTCCGAGCACCGGTTCATCAGGGATACCATTCATTAAAGGAAGGGCTTCCACTCCACAAATGTGCAGTTAGTATGCGACTACCAGCTGCTCACCAAGCACGTGGGGAGGCAGTGGCATAGTGGTATTATCGCTGGATGAGTAATCCAGAGAGCCAGGATAATGATATGGGGACCCATGGCAGGTGATGGAATTTAAACTCTATAAAACATCTGGCCCCGGCTCTTGGAAAGAGCACTCTCCCCAAGCCCACACCTCAACCGTAACGCCACCCACCTTTTTGGGACACTAAGGGCAATTTATCATGGCCAATCCACCTAACCTGCACATCTTTGGACTGTGGGAGGAAACCGGAGCACCCGGAGGAAACCCACGCAGCCAGAGGGAGAACGAGCAGACTCCTCACAGACAGTGACCCAAACCGGGAATTGAACCTGGGAACCTGGAGCTGTGAAGCAACTGTGCTGACCACTGTGCTACCATGCTGCCCTCAGTAGGAGAGATCCAGCAGAGATGGCGACACAGTGGTATACAGTCGGGAGGGAGTTGTCCTGGCAGTCCTCAACATCGATCCTGGACCCATGAAATTTCAACTATCTGGAGGTTCCCCTCCAAGTCACTCACTACCCTGACTGTTCCTTCACTTTCACTTGTACAACATCCTGGAACACCCTCCACATCAGCACAGTGGGTGCACCTACACCTCAAGGACTTCAGTGGTTCAAGAAGGCAACCCATTACCAAATTCTGAAGGGCAACCAGGGATGGACAATAAATGCTGGCCTAACCAGCTACACCCACATCCCATAAATTAATTTTAAAAAAACATCTGTGCCCGATTGCCAAGCAGTGTGCACGATGCATTCGTCCTGGCGCACTCTGATGTTCCTGGCACATTCAGACGCACTCTCGAATGAGGAGTTGGCTCTTGAACGACAAGGCATATGCACTTGTGTCACGTCTAATGACACCTCTGCAGAGGCCCTAGAAAGACACAAAGACTCGTTGTAATGACACCTATGCAGCAACAAGAAGCATCATTGAGTGTGTTTGGCATCCTCAAATGCGTTTCTGATGACTGGACTTCTCTGATGGGGCTCTCCAATATAGCCCCAGGAAGATCTCGAGCATCATGCTGGCCTTCTGCATCCTGCACAACATCACACAGCAGAGGGTGGACATCCTGGACAAGGAGGAAAAACAGCAGGCCTCATCTGACAAGGAGAATGAGGAGGGTGTAAAGGACAAGCCGGGCATGGAGCCCGGTTGGCAGGGCAAGCTGCCCAACCTATGATCCAGTGTCAGCACATCAGCAGCCCCCTCCCCACCATCCCCCACTTCAAAATGAAACCCCCTCCCCCCTAATCATCACCCCTTCCCTCTCCCTCAGTCCTTCACTGCACCTTCCCTCTCTCTTGATTCATAACTTCACCTGCCCTGTCCCTCAGACCTTCATTCCACCTTCCCTTTCCCTCCGTCCTTATCTACACATACCCCCTCACCTTCCACTCCATCCCGCTAACAGAGCTCACTTTCTCACCTCCGAGGGTCCTACTACATAGCCACCAGGTGTTGGCCCTGGGATGGCAGAATCAATTGATCTTGTCCACAGAATGTCATAATATACACCAGTATATCATGGTGCAGACACACACGGATGGACACACAGTGGGACCAATCAACATACACAACACCGCAGCCAATCACCAGTGAGAGCACACACACTATAAAGACAGGGGACATCAGAGTTCCCGCTCGTTCGAGTAGCAGCTAGCTAGGAGTACAGAGCTCACAGCCTGCAACACAGACATTCACCATGTGCTGAGTGCATCAACTGGTTAGGACAAGGCAGAGGTCTTTAGTTAAAGCTGGTATCGTATTTACCCACAGTTCAAGTATGTTTAAATAGTTAACCTTTTAATAAAATAGTGTTGCACTACTTCAAGTGTTGGTGACCTGTATGTGATCCAGAACACCCAACACATCATAGGACAGAGGATGATGATGACTCACTGTGAGATGAGCTCTGCTGCTCCTCATCAGTTGTTGGTAAGATTATAGAGTCTATTCTTAAGGATGAGATTGCAGAATACTTAGAAGTGCATGGCAAAATAGGACTGAGTCAGCAAGGATTAATCAAGAGGATGTCATGCCTGACAAATCTATTTGAATTCTTTTAGGAGGTAACAAGGAAGTTAGACAAAGGAGTACCAGTGGACGTGATCAATTACCAGAAGACCTTTGACAAGGTGCCGTGCAGGAGGCTGCTAAATGAGATAAGAGCCCATAGTGTTCGGGGCAAGGTACTGGCATGGATAGAGGATTGACTGACTGGCAGAAGGCAAAGAGTGGGAATAAAGGGGTCCTTTTCCAGGATGGCAGCTGATGACTAGTGGTGTTCCACAGGGATCAGTGTTGGGACCACAGCTATTCACGATATACATTAATGCTCTGGAAGAAGGAACTGAGGTCATTGTTGCTAATTTCGCAGATGATACAAAGATATGTAGAAAGACAGGTTGTGTTGAGGAATCAGGGAGGCTGCAGAAGGATTTGGACAGGTTAGGAGAGTAGGCAAAGAAGTGGCAGATGGAATACAATATGAAAAAGTGTAAGGTTATGCCCTTTAGGAGGAAGAAAAGAGGCATGGACTATTTTCTAAATGGGAAAAGGTTTCGGGAAGTTGAAATATAAAGGAACTTAGCAGAGGTAGTCTGCTAAGGATTCTCTTAAGGTTACCGTGCAGGTTCAGTTGGCAGCAGGAAGGCAAATGCAATGTTCGCATTCATAGCGAGACGGCTAGAATCCAAGAGCAAGGATGTACTGTTGAGGCTGTATAAGGCTCTGGTCAGGCCCCATTTGGAGTATTGTGAGCAGTTTTGGGCACCCTATGTAAGGAAAGGTGTGTTGGCCTTGGAAAGGGTCCAGAGGAGGTTCACAAGAATGATCTCTGGAATGAAGAGCTTGTCGTATGAGGAACGGTTGAGGACTCTGGGTCTGTACTCGATGGAGTTAAGAAGGATGAGGGGGGATTTCCTTAAAACATACAGAATACTGAGAGGCCTAGATAGAGTCAACGTGGAGAGAGTGTTTCCACTAGTAGGAGACACTAGAACCGAGGGCACAGCCTCAGGCTGAAGGGATGATCGTTTAAAACTGAGATGAGGAGGAAATTCTTCAGGCAGAGGCTGGGGAATCTGTGGAACTCATTGCCGCAGGAGGCTCTGGAGGCCCAGCCACTGAGTGTCTTTAAGACAGAGATAGATAGGGGGCGAGATTCTTTGGCCACGCCTGCACGGCGACCAGAAATTCCCGCCCGTGGTCAACAGGCCTTTAGGTGGTCACCGTCCCGTCCATAACGGCATGTGGCGGGAGCGGCCGAAGAATCCAACCCTGGTTGTTGATTAATAAGTGGGTCTGGGGTTATGGGCAGACTCGATGGTCCGAATGGCCTAATTGTGCTTCTATGTCTTATGGTCTTACGATCTAAGTCTGCCTCCTGCTCCTAAGATCACATTCCACTGTTTAACCGGGCGATCCCTGCATGGGTGCTGGCCAATCCTTCTCATGGGCCCGTATATATTTTGGGAAGCTGGGGGGGGGGGGGAGAGGGAGGAGAGTGTGGGGGGCGGGGGGGGGGGGGGAGTTTTCCGGGTGATGTTAAACGGTTAGGTCTCACTCACTGGTTAAGTTGTCATAGAAGGCAGACTAACACTTCTGGCCCTGTGCCGTACCACCTCTCTTTGAGGATGACACCAGGTGGGACATCCCCTCCCCATCCTCCAAACACCCTCACTCACCGCATCCTCTACACCAGTGTTTTCACTTTTTTTTTCCTGAGACACATTTTTATCACCGGCCATCCTTTGGGACCCACGTCGGCCGACCTTTGAGACCCATGCGGCTGAATTTTGTGACCAAGCCAGCCATCCTTCGCAACCCACCATTTTCATTTACCTTTAATGTGACAGGTGACCCTGCTCGGTCCTCACGATCTCACTTGCTTTGTTATTCAGTGTCACATTTCTGATAACGACTTCAGCTGGTGATTTATGATCTCCCTGCACCGTTGAAAAACTAAAGAGGTTTGTCCTCAAACTCGCCATGTTTAGTCTTCAAATGTCTTTGAAGTTTGAGGGTTTTAAACTTTCATTTGCCAGTGCTTCCCTGCATATAGCACATATGAACTTTGAATCCTGATTTGCAGTGGCACAGTAAACAACTCATACCTCATGTAATCATCTTTATGCTGCTCTGTTCCGATTTTCAGCTTCTTCATCACGGATTGTTCACCAGAGGCCCAGGAGTTCACACTAGCACTGCTGGCAGCTGGAAAACGGAGGAATCTCTGTTGCACCAGAACACGTGACATCAGCGCATGGGGAGCGTGACCTGCACTCTGCCGTCGCTTCCAGTGGGAGGACTCTGTTCTTTGCTGAGAAAATTGGCCCCGGAACAGCGCGTTGACATCAGGAGTAGGTGGTCCACCCTGCTGGGCTCCGGGCCTTGCTTGATCCAGCACGCATGGAAGGGATGGCCGACAATCTCAAAAGTCCATTCGCAGACTGCATTATCAAAAGCTGGCTGCAGATCCACGCGCGATCGAGAACGCCGCGACCAAGCACCGTGACCCGCCCCGAAACCTGCCCGCAACCAATCTGCGGGCCACAATCCTGAGTTTGAAAACCCCTGCTCTATATGCATGCCCAGCCCATCCCTAACCCATCAGACGGACATTAGAGGCAGGTTGGACTGTTGGTGCAAAAGTGTTCAATGGTGAGTATGTACATTGTTGTACTTTTACCCCTAACTATCATCTATGTGCCACACTTGTGCCAAATCAAATGTTATCTAACTTTGTTATTTTACATGACCTACCCCTCCTTCCAGGTGTAACCGCAGACAGCACATCAGAAGTGAGGTGGCCTGCTGCGTGTCTCACCCTCTGACCTGGGATGCCCTTGGCGGCCATTCTCCAGAGCGCCTGGGCCTGGATGGGCCCAGCTTATTTTCTGGTATCACAGGTGTCAACGTGCCACCCTGTTTGACCCTGCCCATGGGATGCACCAGTGTCAGGTGGGGGGGATTCAGAAGAGCCGAGATGTCCAGCACTTCTCCTGCGAACACCGCTTCCTCCTCCGTCGGGGTGTTCGATGGCTGCTGGGCTACTCTATAGGATGGAGGTGAGCCCAGAGTGAGCTCTGTAGGCTCCACCGTCACCTGGCACGACCATTCCTGGAGGCCTGCTCTCATCTGAGCCATGGTCTCGATGCCCTCAGCCATGGAGCATTGAATCTGGGATATGCCCATCAGCGAATGAGGCATATCACTCATTGCATCTGTCATGTCCCTCACTACATTGGTCATGTCTCTCTGTGCCTGTGACATGGCCCTCTGTGGCTGGCTAAGCTAAGTTCAGAACCTGGTGAATGCTCTCAGCCACAGCCCTTTGTGAATGGCCAAACTCTGGAGCACCACAGCAATGATCATTTCTCAAAAACAAATTCCAATTAAGGGGCAATTTAGCATTGCTAGTCCACCTACCCTGCATGTCTTTGGGTTTGTGGTCACCTAAAATGGCATCCGACAAAGGACACTGGGAAAAGTGGCCAAGTTCAGGGACAAACAGGCTGCAGCTTTGAATAAACAAAAGACTGCAGCCCAGACTTTGTAAACTAACATAGGAAAAAAGCCATCAAAAGGCCATCCTGGGATAATGGGCTTAAATGCAAATCACCTACAATGTAACAGACTCAGTGATATCTGTTCCCTTATTTGGAAAGGCCTATGTGCCTCGTACACCAACGGACTTGGCGGTAAGGAGACGCTCTGCCATCAAGGTGGCGGGTCTTGTTTGGACTTAATCGATCAGGGTGATCAAGCCCTGATTGATTGATCGATAGCTCACCTCTGACCATCCAAAAGGCGCAAAATCCCCAGGGACAAAAGATGCTGCGCAACCTCCTCACTCGTTCTTTCGACAGCAACCAACAACGGTGACCCTTCACCGGACGAGGAAGAGGAGAGGAGGGACACCCTCTTTCCATCGAGTGGGAAGCCTGCCATCATCAACAGTGCCTGGGTGGATGTGGCAGAGGTGGTTAATGCTGCCTAGCCTCACTCAAAGGACCGGAATCCAGTGCCGCAAAAAGATGAATGACCTCCTTAGGACAGCTCAGACTAGTCACTGTCTCTGTGCCCCTGGTATCACCCCTGTCCCACATTCCTCATATCATCCCCCAATCCCCAAGAGACCAACAACATCCTACCTGCATCTCTCTTACATCCCACCCTTACATCCCACCTGCAGGCACTGGAGATGTTGCCAACAATGCATGGTACCAGGCGAACACTGAACACAATGGAAGGCCTGGGGCACAATGTCAGAGCCATGGGTCAGGACGTCCAAGGCTTGGGGCACACTGTGCAGTTGGCTAAGGCTCAGAACAGAGGAGCTCAGTCACAGGCAGACATGTCCCAGACCCACATGAATATTGCTGCGAGGCAGCACAGTGATGCAGTGGTTAGCACCGTTGCCTCGCGGCGCCAAGGACCTGGATTCATTCCCAGCCCCGGGTCACTGTCCGTGTGGAGTTTGCACATTCTTCCCGTGTCTGCGTGGGTTTTACCCCCACAACCTGTTTTGTCTCAACGACAGTGTGTCTTAACCCATATACGTTGGACAAATGACTCCATTCCCCGATGATGATTTTGTAATCGTCGATCGGGCGGAGAATCCCCTTTGACGCTGAAATCAGGGGTGGGGCCTGTTTGACGCAGGTTTCGTATGCTCCATCTCTTCTGAATTGGCGTCATTGCGGAGCGTGGCACACGCCATTGGGATGGTCTCAGCGCATCACCTGAAGGCCCTGCCCTGATGCTCTGCCACCAATGGGTCGAGTTCACAACGGGGCGGTTCACTCATTGTCTCAGACTGTGTCCAGAGCAGCCACAGTCAGGCCGTGCTGCTGGCCAGGGGGGGGATCTTCCATGGGGGCTGGGCGGACTGGTGGGGGGATGGCCAGGGGGGCACTATCTGGCAAGTCAAGTCCGCGCACATTCGGCGCCATGTTTTATGGTGCGACCGCGGCAGGACGTTGCCGAGCGCATGTGCGGCCACTGACCTGGCCGTTTAATTTGTGGAGGCCGGGAGTTTTACGTGGCGCGGTTGCTAGCCCCTCACCGGTCGCAGGATCCGTGACAGAGCGGCGCCGATTTTGTCCACGTAAAACGCCACTGATCCTCCGCACTTAGCCTCAGAATTACAGAATCTGGCTCCATAAGTTTGTTTCATACAATAGTACAATATTTATTTACATGCACACAATGTTAAGGTTATTCAATCACATACACATAAGTTAAACTACAAAGCTAGTACATCCAAGACCTTAACTTAACTTTCAAGTGACTGACAAATACCGGACAGATATGAGGCGGGATTCTTCGAGCCCGCGTCGGGTTGGAGAATCGCCGGGAACTCAGGAAATTCCCACCACGACGCTCCAACGCCGGGACGCGATTCTCCGGCGACTGGAGAATCCGCTCCAATCGTGCGCGTAGAGGCGCTGGGCGGGGGCTGCTGAAAGAGGCCCATGTGGCGATTCTCCACAGGCAACTGGCCAAACTCCCGCCGGTGTGGTTCCAACCTGGTACCACCCGGCGGGAGCTCGGACCCACGGCCGCGGTGGATGTCCTGGTAGGGGGGGGATCTGACACCGAGGATGGGCCTCCACAGGGTCGAGGCCTGCGATCGGGGGCTTCCGATCAGCGGGCGCCCCCGATCTGGAGGGGGCCTGCCTCCTCCCGCGTGGGCCCGCTGTAGGTCTCTGACATTTTGCTCCGCGCCGGCCGTCGCGCGCTTGCGCGGACATGCGCTGGCCATGCAGGGCCGCCTTTCGGCACCAGAGCCGCGCGCAGCGCTTCGGCGCCATGCCTGAAGTCCGCTGAATTGCTGGGCCAGGAGGCCCGTTGATGCCGGCGTACACTACTCCGGTGTTTATGCCGGCGTCAACATTTGGCTGGGATATCGGACAATCGTGGCCATGGCCTTTAACTGGGACCCGCAGTCTTGCAGGTCTTGATGGTCAGTTGCTGGTCGTCCTTATCCCTGGCTCTGGTCCAGGAAAGGCTGGAAAATCCTGCCCTGTGTCTCTATTTATACAGCCTAGCTTCATCAATGACTGATTATCAACTATCAACTCTCTCAACCCATTCTGTCAGCTTCAATGATTTGTGCACCTATATCCTCAGTCTGCTCTGCTCAGGCACTTCACTGGGAATTCTATTGTCATTTTAAGGCGTTAATTCTCATCATCCGCCATCAAATATATATGTATGTGGGCGTGTGTAGTTCTTACTCTGTGGTTGCAGTGGGGGCGTGTCCATAAAACGCAGCAAAACTGTTCAAAAGTCCATTGACTTTAGTGGGACTGGAAGGCCCGGCCAGCCGGAGGGGCCAGAAAATTGAGTCAGCTTAACTAACCCAGCAGCCAACCCTTTGTATTTACAAGAGGAAAAGGCTTGTTTGTTGTTCTACACTCTTACCCTGGAGGTTAGCAAAAAAAGGCGACACACCACTCTCACTCACACTCTCTCTCACACGCACGCACATAAACTAGGTACAGAAGAGGATAAAAACGATAATTATAAAACTGAAATTTAACTCAGTCGCTGGTTTCAGTGCCAGCCTAAAGTTTTGTAATTGCGTTGTTACATAATCTAAAGGGAAGATTTTGAATTTGCAAAGATATCTCAGCTGCCGTGATGGTCCTAATGTTGATGTGTTGGAGGCTGGTTTCTCAGTGTAGATGACACAGCGTTCCTGTTTCTCTTTCAGGATACTGTGGTGAGACACCTCAGCTGCCCAATTGATGACAGGGATTTGCTTGCCCTGGACTCCTCTCTCTCTCTCATGGAATTCAGTCAGTCTCCGAAGACGTCTCCCTCTGAAGAGGTGTCTTTCAAAAGTCAGTTTTGACCTCTGTTCGCAGGGAGCCGAGCTGACCACTGTATCTTGTGACCTCACATCAGTATCGTCATGGTCTAAATAAGGTATTTTGGTAATCCACAATGTTTAGAAGACTATGGGGACGATTTTGTGTCTGTGTCCACCGTGAGCTCAAACGGCCACGCCGGTACAAAATCACACGAGCGTCGGGGAACGGGATTCCCGTCAATGAGATCTCATTTTCTGATTTTCCCCGCCCCTCGCTGGTGACATAATGAGGTTCTAGCCCACAAAGGGTAGGGACCTTGTTTAAATACATTTTAATACATCATTATTAATGGGCCTCCCCACCACATGATTCCCCCTCACTAAATATTCAAACCTCGCCGACATGAGGGTCACAACAGGTGTTCCAAAATTTAGTCAAGGGGATCCCGCCGGAGGCACAAAAGTAGGCATAGCCCCTGGGGGGGGGGAGAGCGACATGCGCTGGCACTACCCCCTGGATTAGCCCTGGCACAGGTTGGCACTTCCCCCTGGCACAGGTTGGTAGTGCCAACCTGAACATTCCAGCCATGGTTTTTGGAAGAGTCCCAAATTGGGCGGGGTTTCCGGTCCCGTCGCTGTGGACGGGAATTCCCATTGTTCACACCCTCCACTGCTGGGGATCCCAGGCCGGAGAGCCCCCAGCGGGACTGGAACATCCCGCCAGCAGGAACAGCCAGAAAATCCCACCCATTGTCACACCACTATGGCCATGACAATTTACATTGGCCTTCCTCGTTCTTCCTACGAAACTGTATCACTTCACATTTCTGCCCATTAAATTTCATCTGCCATATTTTCTACCAGCTAGTTTATATTCTCTTGACATTTATCACTATTCTCCTCACAGTTCATTTTGAGTGGAAAGTCTTGAAGAACTAATTGTGCTCCCTGGAACTAACTAATCCTCTTCCTTTGAATTGAAAGGCTGACATTGTAAAAACAATCTTTTCATCTTCACTGCTGAAGTAAGGCAAAACGTCTCTAGAAGGGAGAACAAGTCTGAAGGCCAAAGCTTTTCCTTGGCGAAACAATAAGATAAGAATCCCAGTGTTTGTATTGTCTGATAACGATGATCATATCAGTAACTTCAGAGAATATCTATATTGATCAACCTTAACCACAACAACCTTGGATATAATTAAATCACCTAAATCTCAAACCTGTGGCCCCTTTGCTCATTTATCTAAGATGGAAGAGATGGGAACTTGCTTCTATTATCAAAAACATTTGTAATGTGTGTTGTCCTAAGAGGAGAGATTAAGTACCTTTGGCCTATATTCCCCAGAGTTTAAGAGACAGCTGATCTCATTGAAATATAAAATTCTTGAAAGTCTTGAACAGGTGGATATTTACTCTTGCTGGGGAGTCTAATCTTTGAATAATGGATGATAGAAACATTGAAACATAGACAATAGGAGAGGAGAAGGCCATTTGGCCATCGAGCACGCTCCACCATTCATTGTAATCATGGCTGATCATCGAACTCAATAGTCTGATCCCACCTTCCCCCCATATCTTTTAATCCCCTTCGCCCCAAGTGCTATATCTAACTGCTTCTTGAAAACATACAACGTTTTGGCCTCAACTACTTTCTGTTGTAATGAATTCCACAGGCCGACCTCACTCTGGGTGAAGTCCCAGAGTCTGAAGTCTGGGTGGCGCACCCTTAACGCTCCCAACTAGACTGAGATAAGGAGACATTCTTTTCTCAAAGTCTTGTGAACTTCTGGAATTATTTACCCTCAGTTAATGAGTACAATCAAAAGAGAGATTGATAGGTTGTTGGATACTGTGGTATTATCAGGTATTGCAGTACCCGAGAGGCTGAAGACCATTAGTTAAACCTAGGAGTTTACCATTGGCTGTTTTGTATGTAGCCATCCCAGCAGCCCTCATTCTGTACCAAAGCTGCTGGGGAACAGTTCTAGTCTATTAAAGCCTTCAGTTATGTTACTACCTCATTTTAATAGTAATTGATTGTGCAACAATTTAATAGACTATGACATAAGCTGAAAGGATAGATCTCTGAATCAAGCCGGAGTGTCTGCAACTCAGCCCCCACGCGGAGAACTCAGTGGCGATCTTCAAGCACTGGCCGGCATGCTTTAAACGCTACCTCGAGACGGCTGGAGGCACACCCTCAGCGAAGCAGAAACTGCATCTCCTGCACTCAAGGGTAAGCACTGGGATCTACACCCTCATTGAGGAGGCGGAGGACTTTGATGCAGTGATCGAACTGTTAAAAGGACATTATATCTGCCCTGTAAATCAGGCCTACGCACGTCACCTGCTTGCAACAAGACGGCTAACCCCCGGGGAATCGTAGGAGGAGTTCTACCGCGCGCTACTGGTGCTGGGCAGAAACTGGCTGCCTGCAAGATTTGGGGAGCGAGCACACGGAACTCCTAATCCGGGATGCCTTCATAGCAGGTATGAGCTCCTCAGAGATCCGCCAGCGGCTCTAAAAGACACCCTGGGATTTAGAGAGGCACGGGCCCTGGCAGGGTCCATGGACGTTGCCTCCAGAAACGCGCAATCCTATGTGACCGACCGCGCGGCGGCCCCCTGGGCAGACGGTACAGTGCCCAGGACCGGACTTTCATCAGGTCAGAGGTCCAAAGGCTACTGAGGGAGGGGGTCATTGAAGCTAGCAACAGTCCCTGGAGAGCTCAGGTAGTGGTGGTAAAGACCAGGGAGAAACATAGGATGGTCATTGACTACAGTCAGACCGTCAACAGGTTTACGCAGCTGGACACGTACCCTCTCCCCCGCATATCCGACCTGGTAAACAGGATCGCGCAATATAAGGTCTTCTCCACGGTGGATCTCAAGTCCGCCTACCATCAACTACCCTTCCGTACTAGTGACCGCAAATACACTACCTTCGAAGCAGATGGGCGGCCCTATCATTTTTTAAGAGTTCCCTCTGGTGTCACTAACGGGGTCTCGGTCTTCCAACGCGAGATGGACCGAATGGTTGACCGGTACGGCTTGCGCGCAATGTTTCCGTATCTCGATAATGTCACCATCTGCGGCCATGACCAGTGGGACAACGACACTAACCTCCGTAAATTTCTCCAGACCGCTAAAATTCTTAACTTAAAGTATAATAAGGATAAATGCGTATTTAACACCGACCGTCTCGCCATTCTTGGCTACGTAGTGCGAAATGGAGTTATAGGCCCCTACCCTGAACGCATGCGCCCCCTCATGGAGTTCCCCCTCCCTCACTGCCCCAAGGCCCTGAAGCGCTGCCTCGGGTTTTTCAGTTATTACGCCCAGTGGGTCCCTAACTACGCAGACAAAGCCCGTCCACAACCTTCCCCCTGTCGATGGAGGCCCGCCAGGCCTTCAGCCGCATCAAAGCAGACATTGCAAAGGCCACGATGCGCGCCATCGACGAGTCCCTCCCCTTGCAGGTCGAGAGCGACGCGTCTGACGTAGCTCTGGCCGCCACCCTCAACCAAGCGGGCAGACCCGTGGCCTTCTTCTCCCGTACCCTCCATGCTTCCGAAATTCGCCATTCCTCTGTCGAAAAAGAGGCACAAGCCATAGTAGAAGCTGTGCAACATTGGAGGCATTACCTGGCCGGCAGGAGATTCACTCTCCTCACTGACCAACGGTCGGTGGCGTTCATGTTTGATAATGCACAGCAGGGCAAGATAAAAAATGACAAGATCTTGTGGTGGAGGATAGAACTCTCCACCTACAACTACGAGATCTTGTACTGTCCGGAGAAGCTAAATGAGCCTCCTGATGCCCTGTCCCGCGGCACACGTGCCACCGCACTAGTGGACCGCATCAGAGCCCTCCACGAGGACCTCTGCCACCCGGGGGTCACTCGCCTTTTCCACTTTATTAAGACCCGCAACCTGCCCTACTCCATCGAGGAGGTCAGGACAGCCATCAGGGACTGCCAAATCTGCGCGGAGTGCAAACCGCACTTCTACCGGCCAGAGAGGGTGCACCTGATAAAGGCTTCCCATCCCTTTGAACGCCTCAGCATGGACTTCAAAGGCCCCCTCCCCTCCACCGACCGCAACACGTGCTTCCTGAACGTGATTGACGAGTACTCCCGGTACCCATTCGCCATCCCCTGCCCAGACATGTCCGCAACCACCATCATCAAGGCCCTCCAGGGTACCTTTACACTGTTCGGTTTCCCCGCGTACATACACAGTGATAGGGGGTCCTCCTTTATGAGCGACGAACTGCGTCAATTCCTGCTCAACAGGGGCATCGCCTCAAGCAGGACGACCAGTTACAACCCCCGGGGAAATGGGCAGGCAGAGAGGGAGAATGGAACGGTCTGGAAGGCCATCCTACTGGCCCTACGGTCCAGGTTCCACCGCCAGCAAGAAGTCCTCCCGGAGGCCCTCCACGCCATACGGTCATTGCTCTGTACAACTACCAACCAGAAACCTCATGAACGTCTCCTTGTTTTCCCCAGAAAGTCCTCCTCCGGGACCTCGCTCCCGACTTGGCTAGCAACACCCGGACCCATCCTGCTCCGAAAACACGTGCGGGCGCACAAGTCGGACCCGTTGGTCGAGAGGGTCCACCTGCGGCACACTGACCCCCAGTATGCCTACGTGGCGTTCCCTGATGGCCGGCAAGATACGGTCTCCCTACGGGACCTGGCGCCCGCCGGAATCCCACGCGCACCCAAACCACCCCCCCCCACCAGCCCCCCCCCCCCACCCCACCCCCCTCCACAACACCTCACAGGAGGATCAGTCCTCCTGCCGCCCTTGCCTAGGCCATCCCACCCACCGCCGCCCCCTACAGCCACCCCCCTCTCTTGTCAACCGTTTGCCCCACCAGCGCCATTTAGGGGTGATGAAGCTGCCATGGAGGCCGAAGCCACGCTCCCGGAATCGCAGACGCCCGGATCCCCACCGGAATCACCACCGAGGCTCAGACGATCCAGTAGGATGACCAGGCCACCCGACTGACTGATTGCTTCAGTATAACCGATCTGTAACTGTAAATAAACACTGAATGTATATATCTTCCATGATTGTAAATATTCTCCACAACCTTGTGAGGAGGAATCACGGTACCTCCATATCTGATCATACCATGTTAAATGCAATTGTAACTACTGGCCACCATCCGCGCCGGACTCTTTTTTAACAGGGGGTGAATGTGGTATTATCAGGTATTGCAGTACCCGAGAGGCTGAAGACCATTGGTTAAACCTAGGAGTTTACCATTGGCTGTTTTGTATGTAGCTCCGCCCTGACAGGTGGGGTATAAGAACCGGTGCCGTCCCAGCAGCCCTCATTCTGTACCGAAGCTGCTGGGGAACAGTTCTCGTCTATTAAAGCCTTCAGTTATGTTACTACCTCGTTTTAATAGTAATTGATCGTGCATCAGATACCAAAGCCGGGATTCCCGTTCCCACCTGCAGCGGGAATCATCGCAGGCAGGGTGGAAAATTTGACGCACCAGCCAAATGTCCAATGACTTGGGGTGGAAATCGCAATGGGACTGAAAAATCCCAGCCCAAGAGAATCAAGGGATATGGAGATTATGCAGGAATGTGAAGTTGTGGTGGAAAATAAACCAACGATCTTAACGAATGACAGAGCAGACTCAAAGGGCCGAATTACACCTATCTCTTATTTTCTGCTCCTGCTCCTGTCTTTTACATTTGTGTGTACATTATGAAGAAACCAACAGCACAAAAAACAAAATGGCAACACAATGAACAGGACGTGCCGTGAGCAGTGAAACTCTTTCAATTTTCTTTATATTTCAAAATATCCTATTTAATAACTCAGCCAGTATAATGGGTCACACACAAAAATACAAATGAGTTGATTGTGGTTTAAAATGTAAAGGGGGGGGGGGGGGGATTTTGCACTACTGTTTTCTGGGGATGGGGGTGGAGGGATCAGCTGTGGTAGCGGGAAATCTTGCTGGAGTTCCAAAACATGGTTTACTTTGACGGGACTTCCTGTTCCAAATTTGCCTGCCCTCCGCCAATGACATAACAAAATCTCAATGTTCAACGTCGGAATCTCCATTTGAATACATTTAATAATAACAATCTTTATTAGTGTCCCAAGTAGGCTTCCATTAACACTGCATTGAAGTTACTGTGAAAATCCCCTTGCCGCCACATGCCCGGCGCATCTTCGGGTACACTTCAGAGAGAATTCAGAATGTCCAATTCACCTAAAAAGCACGTCTTTTGGGACTTGCGGGAGGAAATCGGAGCACCCGGAGGAAACCCACGCAGACACGGGGAGAACGTGCAGACTTCTTTTTTTTTTCAATTTAGAGTACCCAATTATTTTTTTTCCAATTCAGGGGCAATTTAGCATGGCCAATCCACCTAGCCTGCACATCTTTGGGTTGTGGTGGTGAAACCCACGCAGACACGGGGAGAATGTGCAAACTCCACACAGACAGTGACCCAGGACCGGGAATCGAACCCGGGTCCTCAGTGCCGTAGTCCCAGTGCTAACCACTGCACCACGTGCCACCCCTCGATTTAAATATAATTATCAGGCCTTGACCCTTCCCTTCCCTTCCCCCGTTATATTGTCCATCACATTGACGTGCTGAATCATGGCATATTCCCCATGATGGTGAGCAGAACCCACCAGAGGCGTGCATGTGAGTACAGACCCCAGGGGGGAGAGGGTGAAGCCCGGGTAGCAGTCCCTCGGTGGGATGTTGCGTGGGTGGGTATTCCACTGTGGAGGTGGGAGTTGGGGGTTCTGTGGGGCGTGATGTTCCATACGGGGCAGGGGTGTCCTATTTGTTATTTCCTGTATCGTATACCCTTAACTGAAGTTGTTAGCTTAGTGAAAGCTCACCCAGCCAGCATGTTGCCGTTGGATCGGCCCCTTTATTTCTTGGGCTGTGTGCCAAATAATGCGACAAGGATGCCTTCGGGACTGGCAGCTTCCTCGTTGTTTTTTCCACCTGCTGTGCCACACTGCCTAACATTGAGAAAATTCCGCCCTGTGTTTCATGACTCATACAGCATCAGTTGTTATGAAAAACCGCTGACAATTTATAGTTTTCTGCTTCACAGAAAACGTTAACTGTTTGTCAACAAAACAGTAAAGGTAATTTGAACAGGTGAGACAAATCACATGAACAGACAATTCCATTTCACTAATGATCTGCAAAAGCCGACGGACTCGTTCAAATTATGTGCCACACAGGCATGAACCACAGAGGACACCAGCAAACAGCTGCATTGTCAGATCACATCAACCCGACTTCCCGCTTTGCAATGTTAATTTCCGTGCAAAGTGCGTCCTTCTGAATTTTGCCATTTAATCAGCATCTCTGAAATCAGGGCAGACGACATTTGGAATAGCTTCCAGCACATGTTCAGGTGTTTTATCTGTCAGCCACTAGCTGTCCTGACAACAAAGCAATTGATTGCCAAGCAGCTGTAATCTGGGGGTGGAAATGTTTGTTTTTTTCTTTTGCTACCAAAGTTAATTGAGAAAGAAGCAGAGCAATTCTTTCGTGAAATTGGCATTTAGTGCTCTGGCTATTTCTGTCCCCTTGAGAACCACGTGTTGGATCTGCCTTCACATCCTATGCTGTAGTGAAAGGGAAGGGAGGAACACTGGGCCTTGATTTTCACTGTGGCTCCATGCGGTTTATGGCAGGTGGGGGCACTTACACCCTCTACTCCCACTGCCGTTCTGCCATTTCCCGATGTTAAGCTGTTCTTTTGATCAGCCGGTATGAATGTGTAGAAAGGAAACAAGCCTTCTTTACATTTGCAGATGGAGTCCAGTGCTGACATTGGGTTCCAATCTGCACTTTTTGTTGGAAGCTGTGATGTTCTTATGAGCCTTCAACTTATTTGCTGTATAAGACATTCTTTTATTACTCTGCTGTATCATCATTTATGAGACTTCTTTGTGTCTTTTGATATACTACGGAGTGTAATATGTGTTACTCAAACCTTGGTTGCTGATGAGGTCTTCTGAATCTCGATGAAGAAGACTCGAACTCGTCCAGTGGTAACAAAAGGTTTATTGAGTAATTATAACAATAATTGCGTGAGTTCTTTACTTTAACATTGATACTAGTGATAAGGTCAACAGGTCTAACTACAGTAACTATGCATAACTACACTAACCATCTGAGCTAATCTGATACTCCTGTCCTGGTCATGGTACACCCGAAAGAGAGAGAGAGCGAGGCACAATCTGGCTGCTTTTATACCCCTGTTGGTCCGGCCCTTCATGTGCAGAGTTGTACCATTTTGTACTGGTGGTTGTTTCATTGTTGTTGTTTTTGTTGTTTCTGTCGTTTCTGTCTTTGTTGTTCTTGTTGTTGTTTTTGTCATGCTTGTTGTTTCAGTTGTTGTTTTTGTTGTGCTTCGTGTTGTTGTTTTTGTTGTTCTTGTTGTGCTCAATGACTGTTCCTTGTGGATAATTTGAGTCATTCTCAAAGTTACTGGTATCAGTGTCCTTTGTGGTATCTGGTGTTTCATTGAGCTTTTTGAATTAAGGTCTGTGAGAATGATCTGATGTTGCATTGATCTTGGTGACATCAGTCATTTGTGGTTGATTTGATTCCTCTTTGCTTCCTTGGTGCTCCTCTTCTGGAGTCATTTCTGGTTGATCTGCTTCGTCTGTAATCTCTTGATGCTCCTCTTCTGGAGTCATTTCAGGTTCATTTGAATCATCTTTGGTTTCTTGGTGCTCCTCTTCTGGAGTCAAAATCTTCAAGATTTCATTTTTTTGTGGGGAGTTTAGAAGAAATGAGGTTTTAATTGACATGGTCTCACTGGACTCATGAATAATTTCACTTTGATTGTTGAGTGCTTCTGTACAGATGAGCTGAGATCTGTTAGTCTCGCTGTGATCTTGCATGTTGACTGTGATCACATTGTCACTATTCTCACATACCGTGGGGGTAGACATTAATTGTCTTCTTGTTGATTAAATGAGCTGGGTAGACTTTCATAGTCTTCCTCTAGTGGCTCAAATAAGGTGTATAGAGCTTCATAGTCCTCTTCATGCATAGTTGTCGCTCTGGAGTCTTTAATTGCTTCCATTTTGGAGTCTGTCAACGATCTCTCGGAGGAGGCTTCCTTCGCACTCTCTGTGGAGTCTTTCAGCGCTCTCTGTGTGGAGTCGTGCAGTGTTCTCTCTGTGGAGACCATCAGTACTCTCTCAACGGAGTCGGTCAGTACTCTCTGTGTGGCGTCGTTTTCATCTTGGCTAATTGACAGGTTGCTGTCATCCAAAGTATCAATGATCTGCCATTGCACCATGGTATTGGATTCATCTACCATGAGCAGAGTCGTATTGAACGTTTCAACCGTGTTGCTGAAGCTACGATCATCATATCCGAATAACTCAGCCATGTCTGAGTAGTATTCTTCAATATACAAATCATCTCTTTTTGTTTCGGAGTTGTTATCGTTCTCTTCATGTTCAATGAACAAATCGTCTTCTTTGGTTTCAGATTTATCATTGTGCTCCTCACTTTGGGTGGTGCAAACTGCTTGTTCCAGCGTGCTGCCGAGGTTATTTTCAACTGCTGGTTGAAGTTCAGGCATTGTTCTGTCTTTCGAGGTAAAAAAATTGGGTTTTATTTTCTTATTTTTAATTTTTGAGCAGTGTTGTGTTAAGTGGGCGTGGTCTGAGTCTTCTGATGTCATGACACTCGTGACGTAAAGCGTAGGAATCGATTGCGCATGCGCAATTTGATTTTCCTTTACTGTGCGCTCTTTTTCCAACTGCACATGCGTGGCTTCTCGCGCATGCGCGGAACCGTATTTTGCCGTTTCACTTCTTTTAGGTAAGTGCGCATGTGTGGACTGGTCAGACTGCACACACGGAAGATGGCTGCCGCTCAGAACCCTGCCTCTGCCTCGTGGTGAGTATTCGCGCCATTTGCACAGATGTTGTTTGCTAGGTACTGATTCTTTGTTTACAAAGGCATTTTTGTACAGCGATTTCTAGAGTTAGATACTTTTTTTGTGAAAGTTCGTCCCTCAAATTTTTATTAGATAGTCCATAAATTAATTGATCCATTATCATTGCATCTCTGAAATCAGCATAAGTGTCTCGAAAGGCAGAACCTTGAGTTCTGCAATAAAATTAGTGATTGACTCTCCGTTTCTCTGGCACCTATTACGAAAGTTAAATCTTTCCAGGAACTCATTAGACTGCCTTTTACAGTGTTCTTCAGATTTTTCGATTATCACTTTAAATTTAGTTTTGTCTTCACCTTCCAAGAAATTAAGGAATGCATCCCCTGATTTCACTGATCTATTGTCAGTCTAGAGATTAGTAGTCAGCATTAATAGTAATAGGAAACAATTGACAGTTTTAATCAATAAATAATTACAAATGAACAAATAAGATTGAGGAGGAGAAGTTGCGTGCAAAAATCACAATTATTCCAAAGATATTTGAAGATGAGAACTGTGTCCAAAATTTGAAAAAGTGGCACATCTTTACACTGGTTAGGGAAAGAGAAGAGCAACCGACTGGGAAATTAGAGTCAGTCCCAGCTCAGGTTAGTGAAAGACCTGCAGGTAAATTTTCAGCTCTTTTGTGGTCTTGTATGTGATGTGGTATCTGCATGCCCCAAATGCATATCAAACACCATTATTTTCCCAATGTTAATTCAATCATGATAAGCTAATTATATAAGATTAATTTCATAAAGGTCATAGGCTAGTTAGGGGCAGTAAGCGCCAGATAGTAAATGGCAGGTCTTATTTTACAATTCTGATTGAATTTTATGAGGGAGTCGGAGGGCAAAATTTTCCTTCTGGAATTTGCAGAATTTTAGGTGCAAAGGTGGAAATTGAAAGAAAGGGGAATGGAGAGGCTTCTTGCTGTTATGTATCTAGGAATACACTCATGCTGGTCCTGTGTCACGTGAAGTGTAGTGACATCAGAGTGCTTGCGCGGGCTTTGAGCAGACCACCATCTTGATTGCTTGAGAAACAGCCTCAATAAACTTCTCATCGTGTTTTACCAGATTCCAGAGTGCGGGCACTTCTCTTCACAGCAACAAAGAAATATCACAGGAGAGAAAAATGCCAATGACGATTGAGGCAGAAAATCGCTGGAAAGAAGATTTTTGTTGATTAATTGTGGGATGGCATCAGGAGCATTGGAAGATTCTCGGGACCGGACTAACACACACACAGATGTTGGGTGAAGAACTGTCGCTGATGCGAAAATTTAACGTAAGTTTTCAACATTAGTTATGATTAAGAAGACCGATATTCGTCGAAGACTTGCTTGCGTTGAAGTGAGTGAGGTCGCTATTACCTGAGACAAGTTATCATCAAATGCTTAGGCTGTCTTTTCAACCATCAAAGGTGATCCTAAGGACGTACACGGCAGAGGTTGCAACATTAAAAGGATGAACTATGGAGAAAGTAGAATCAATGGGTAGACGATGAAGTTGCCTCTTTGTGTTCTCGTGGAAACTTTCCTGCTCTATCTGACAGACCATAGTTGGCTAAGATTAACTGGGAAACAATCAATCCGGTTACCACTGCTGCTTCACAGCACCGGGGTCCCAGTTTCGATTCCCAGCTTGGATCACGGTCTGTGCAGAGTCGGCACGTTCTACCACTGTATGCGTGGGTTTCCTCCGGGTGCTCCAGTTTCCTCCCAATGTCCAAAGAAGTCCTTGTTAGGTGAATTGGACAGTCTAAATTCTCCCTCTGTGTCCCCGGGCAGGCGCCGATATGTGACAATTAGGGAATTTTCACAGTAACTTCATTGCAGTGTTAATGTAAGCCTACTTGTGAAACTAATAAAGATTATTATTGGTGGATTTAAAGAACATGTATCAACTTCTGAAGAAGCATGAGAAGGTGTTCAAAGATTCACTAGACTCTATGCCTGGAGTTGACACCTAAAAATCAAGCAGTTAGTACACCCAAATAGCCCAAAGCTAGAACCATAGATACGCCATCAAGCCTAAAGTTGAAGAAAAGCTAGACAGATTAGTAAGGACACAAGTCATGGAACCTGTTGCTACAAGTGATTGGGCAACACCAATCATTCCTGTATTAAAGCGGGATGGCTCAGTGAGAATTTGTGGAGATCTAAAAACTGCTATTAACCAAGTTTTGGGTTAGATCATTATTCACTGCGGCTGATTGAAGATTTGTTTGCTGGACTTACTGGAGGATAGAAATTCAGTAAAATTGATCCAACGCAGGCATATCTGCAGAAGACTTCCTTTTGTAATAATATCTATGCCTGTCTTTTTCAAAGATCCATGGATTAAATTCTAAGTGGATTGAATGGAGTGCAATGTTATTTAGATGACATACTCATCATTGTCTTGAGTGAACAGGAACGCTTGGAGAATTTGGAAGCTACCCTGAAATGTCTATGGTCATCTGGGATTATGGCGACTTTGCTTTACTTAGAATAATCTGAGTGGAAGACAGAGTTAGAGGGGAAAAGGGAAGTTTATTGCTTTAGCTGGTAATTTATTGCCAAATGTTGCTCAAACAGGTCAGGCAGGTCCCTTGTGTGGTCCAGAATATAGAGACAACATTGGGTTTGGGTGAACTATAGGGATTAAAATTTTGTGAGGGTCTTGAAAAGGATAAAAACATCAATGTCAAAGGTCAAGTGTTGACCAGTTCTGTATCTGGAAAGATCTATCAAAATCCATACAAATATTTTCACATTTCAAATATCACGATCCCTAGCTTTTGTTGGAAAGACAGTTATTATAACCTCCAAAATTCAGGAAAATCCACACTCTGAAATATTAAAAACACAAACCTTCTGGGGGGAGGCATGGCTTAAGATAATAAATCTCTTTCAGCCATTTTTTCCATCATTGCTGGAAATTGCGCTTTTGCGTTCTTGAGAATTCTCCCCAGCAATGAATGTGATCAACTGTCTGAATTGCACTGCCTGAAGCTGAAGTTATGAATTGGCCACTGGACTATTCTACACAACCTCTCAACTTCATGTATCATAAGACTGTTCATGATCAGAGAAAGGTTTATTGTGGATCAATTAAACAGCCAGAACTGGACCACCCTGCAGATTGCTTGTCTAAGTTCAAATCCAAATCAGACTTGGGGATTAAAGCCTTCTCTGTCTGTTGGGTGTTCTGTATGAATTTAGTTTGGTCAAGTCCAGTACCTATTGGGAATGGGCCCACAGTGCAAAGTTTTTCCTAATTTAGTTTTGCATAGCACCGAGCAGGATAATAGATGAGGAAGTGAAAGGAAGAAGGTGCCAAGGATGGAATCTGACAAAGACAGTCATGTCATTAAATAGAATTAAGGATTGATGGCAAGGTGAAAAGAGTTCAGCACCAGCTGGACCCAGCCAGGTTACTATCTCTGACGTCCATGTGATGGACCCTGAAGGAACTCTACATCTAACCATCTACAACCCAAGGCCTTAAAAGTGTCAAGTCCTGTATGAGATCTTCAGACTATTATCTAGCTATAAATATGGCTTACCAATTAGTCAAACCCTTGATTTTCCTTGTGGGCACCAGGCAAAGGTCGAAGAGTCTTGAGTTTTGTGTTAAACAAGGAAAATCAAGGACTTGGCTGATTGGTAAACCATATATGTGGCTTAAAAAGTAGTCTTAAGATCTCATACTGGACTTGATGCATTTAAGGCCTTGGGTTAAAGTACGTTGGATGTAAAATTAATTTAGGGTTCAACACCTGGACATCAGAGGCAAGAGCCTGGCTGAAGGCTGTGAATGGGGGTCCAGATCATTGATATAGATCTAGGCCTTGAAGAGCTATCGCTTGGGGTCTGAATGGCAGAGAATTAGATTGGGGGTCTAAAGCTTGGCTGGCCGGAGGTTGCAATTTTGGATCCAAGGGCTTAACTGCTTGGAAGTAGAAACCTAGCAGGTAGAATTCAAGGTCCAGGGTTATGCTATATTAAAGGTTTGCTAGCTAGCAGGAGGACTGGTTCTAATATCTTGCAGTTGAAGGTCCGAGTGATAAATAAAGCTTCCCGTTTCCTTCATCTTAAGAGATCAAGGAATAATTTTTCAACTCGCTGGCCCCCAACTGTTTTCTTCATTGTCTTAAGTATCTTACAAAATTGATCTGAAGAAATCCATTTTATGAGTCTGTCACCATTTGGTGATTTAAATTTCCCTGCCGTCCTTATGTCTTGGGGTAGGTTATTGTCTCCAAAGTTAATTTTTGAACTTCAGACAACTTGACACAATGGACCTGATCTACCAGTTGCATTGTGCCTGAAAGGCAGCACGGCCGATAAATGCCAAGAGATCCCTTTTCCGGATTGACCCGGCTCTCCGCAACTCGCGAGATCTAACGAGATCTTGTAAAACATTTGGATATGAGGCTGAAATCTGCATGTTAGAGTGAGACAGCTAGTCTCACCCTAATATGCACTCATCTAATCTACCCGAGGCTTTGGGATCTAATCCCTTTCCCTCGGAGGCCTCAGGTGAGTGCCATTCAGCGCTGGTCCCCACAAATGAGGAGCAAGCAGAATGCCACTTGTGGGGGTGTCCCTGGGCATCGGAGGCTGTCGGGTGCTTTCCCTCTGGACAGGGTGCTACCCTGGCATCACCTGTCTGGCACCATGGCTGTAGGTGCCCCCAGGCTGGCAGTGCCAAGGTGCCAGGCTGGCATTTTTTCCATGCCAGAGATTGGGCTCAAGGGGGTGCCCTGCACGTGTGAGGTGAGATATGGGGGGGGGGGGGCGAGGATCTTCTTAAAGGTGATTCGGGGGTCCAGCACTGAGGACTTCCGGCGAGCAGAGCTCCTCAATGCAGGAAAGGAGACTAAGTATGGCCTCGGCAGGGCGTTCCCCGTTGAGTCCCAGAATTGAAAGAAAGCCCCGATAGATAGCATGATTTTTCACGTGGCTAAACGTGCACATCATGAGACTCTTTTCCAATTTGGTTAGGTTGCGCTCTTTACTGTTGTTCGATTATGAAGGAAGAGAAAAAAATTATTCCCATTAATTCGGGATTGTAGCAAAAGTGGTTGATTAATCTGCAGAGAGTGATGTATTATGGTGGTTGTGGCAGGGACCCAGAAAGATCAGGGGCGTCATTCTCCAACCCCCCCAGCGGGTCGGAGAATGGCCGTTGGCCGCCGTGCATCCCGCCCCCGCCGGTTGCCGAAGTCTCCGGCACCGGATATTCGGTGGGGGCGGGAATCGGGCCGCGCCGGTTGGCGGGCCCCCCCCCCCCCGCTGGATTCTCCGGCCCGGATGGGCCGAAGTCCCGCCGATAAATTGCCTGTCCCGCCGGCGTGGATTAAACCACCTTTTGAATGGCGGGACAAGGTGGCGTGGGCAGGCTCCGGGGTCCTGGGGGGGGCACGGGGCGATCTGACCCCGGGGGTGCTCCCACGGTGGCCTGGCCCGCGATCGGGGCCCACCGATCCGCGGGCGGGCCTGTGCAGTGGGGGCACTCTTTCCCTTCCGCCTCCGCCACGGTCTCCACCATGGCGGAGGCGGAAGAGACTCCCTCCACTGCGCATGCGCGGGAAACTGTCAGCGGCCGCTGACGCTCCCGCGCATGCGCCGCCCCGACATGTCTTTTCCCCGCCAGCTGGCGGGGCAACAAAGGCCGTTTCCGCCAACTGGCGGGGCGGAAATTCCTCCGGCGTCAGCCTAACCCCTCAATGTTGGGGCTCGGCCCCCAAAGATGCGGAGCATTCCGCACCTTTGGGGCGGCGCGATGCCCGTCTGATTGGTACCGTTTTGGGCGCCAGTCAGCGGACATTGCGCAGTTTTGGGAGAATTTCGCCCCAGATTCGGTATTTCCATCAATTCGCTAATTCAGGTGGACAAATTAATGTGTCCTTCGCAAAGCCCGGAGAGTCTATAAATAGCAGTAAACAAAAGACAAAACTGGGATACTGATAGGCAAGGAGGATGGCCTGAGGGATCAAATTGCAAATAAAGGGCACGAGCTAAGGTTAGTTTGATATACGAACCAGAAACACTCTTCTCATTGGTGAATAATTGTAAATATAGGGTACAAACTGAGGCTAGGTTGTTGTACAGGAAGCCATTGGCCAAGAATGACAAATATATGGGTAGGCATTATTAGTTGTGCTGACAACCTGAGCTGAATGTTGCAAAGCCTGCCGCAAAAAGGTATAAAAATAGATAACTTGCCAGGGATCTTGGTACTTGATCAGGGATAGTGTTTATCTCAGGACACTTGCTAAGGGGGTTCTTGCTGGGAGAGAAAGTTAGGAGTAAGTAGTAGGGCACTTGCTAGGAAGTTAGCACTTGCGTAAGATATTGCCAGTCGATGGGTAATTGTCGTAAGAATTGTTGTAAGAATCCAGAAGTGCCTAATGTAATTGTCACTGGGTTGGGGATTATGGAATAATCAAGATCAGTGTTACAGTGCAGTATTCAGACTAAAGTAATTGGCTTAAGAAAAATTGAACAGTCTTTGTTATAAAGCTGCTTTCAGCTTGAGAGAGAGACACTCAGCAGGCAACTGTGAAATGTATAGAGAGCGAGAAAGAGAGAGAAAGAGAGAATGACATTCAGCAAACAGCTGTGAAATGCAAAGAGAGCGAGAAAGAAAAAGAACGCGAGAAAGCCACTCAGCAAGCAGTTGTGAAATGTATACAGAGTGAGAGGGAAAAAGAGCAAGAGACAGAGAGAGAGAAAGGCATTCAACAAGCAGCTGTGAAGAATACAGCGAGCGAGCGAGTAAAAGAGAATGAGAGGCATGGAGTGAGAGAAAGGCACTCAGCAAGCAGCTGTGAAACATGCAACTACAACAATTCAGGTGAGAGTTGAAGTCTTAAATCTGCAAAATAGGTATATTAGAGTTAGGTTTACTAAGTTGAAATCTTGAAAAATAATGTGAGTCAAGAAACCATGTTCAAGGAACCACGAAGAAGAGAAGACCTAGAAAACCTGGTGTCCACAGGAAAGACAGTGTACCGTGCCATGCCTCCACTTATGGAATTCATATCTGTTGTCCATTAAAATTTGTTGGTATATATTTTAAATTAGTGATTGTCTATTTTGGCAGTAAGGTCTTTCCCGACAAGATCTTACTTACTCTTGGTTTAGAACAGAATATAAATTCCAGCATTGCAAGCAGGACCTTTTCCCTTCCACCTACACTTCAGAATATTGGCATCCAATTCTGACTTGCCCATTAGCCTCGCAGCAGCATGTTGATATAAGCCAGAGGGAGCAAGCATGCAGGGATCTGTGTACTCGGGAGAACATCATGCCACATTGGCATGACAGGAATATATGCCATGCCACCTTGCATTCATTCAACCCCCCACCAACATCAGTCAGTGCTCAGAATCAGGTTCTTGCATGGGAACAGAAATAGGTTATGTGAGGTGACAGGCAAAACTAGAAGCCTCACATGTCCATGTTCTTTCTTCATTGTGTTCCGACCCCCTGGGCTAGTGCGCGGTCAATTCCAGCCCCATTTGACCTGGAGTCACAACACAATTGAATTAACCAATAATTCTTCGAAAAATACCCGAAGTCTTTGGCCCTTCGCTGCCCAATAATTATAGCCATCAGGTTTGTAAATTTAAACACTATTACTTTTTATTTATAACAAGAACAATAATGAAATATGCAGCAAATACAACTGGGTAACTACTATCAAATTCCTAACCCCCCACTTTAATGTGACCCATCCTCTATACACACACACACACAAGGCATACAAAAACAGAGGGGGAGAAGAGGGGTAAAATAATAAGGATGAAAGTCAAAAGATAAGGGGTGGGATTCTCTGTCCCGCTGCACCCGCTTTCTGATGCGGAGCGCCCCCGCCATCACCGGGCTCCTCCATCCCGGCAGTCGGCCAATGCGATTTCCCATTGTGGGCACCCCCATGCTGTTGGGAAATCCAAGAATGTGAGTGCATTGCCAGCAAAACAGAGGGTCCTGCCGATAGAGAATCTAACTCAAGAGTCTTTGTTTCAGATGGTTGTTTCCAGTACCTTTGCTTGAATCCAGACTTTCAGTTCGAGATTGTTTGCTTCAGATTCATGCAGAATCTGTGTACAGCTCTGCAGATGTTCTTACTTCAATTTAGGCTTTCAGTTTGAGGTTGTCTCTGTAGATTCATTCAGGTTTCTGCAGTTTCAGACATACAGCCTTTCAGGAGGGAGAGAAAAAGAGAGAGAGAGAGAGATAAAGAAAGATGATCCTTATCCCTGTATTCGGGATTCAAAACTGAGCTCCTTGGGTTTCTGAAAATCATTATACTCAGGCAGGATCCAATCACCACCTGTTACCAGGCAGAATACAGCCTTTTGGTCAATTCATTGGCCACAAGCCAATCAATCAATCCGAGTCCCACCCCATCTCTGAGGTGCTGAAAAGTCTGAGTTCTTCTGTTTGAAAAACCAGCACCATACATTATGCTGTATTCCTCATTCTCTCTGCTGCTTGACTTAAAGTTACATGTCCATTAAGCATCCATGGATCAAAAATGATAACTGCAAAAATAAAGAAAGGGGAAACAAGAGAATCAACAGGAAGGTCCCTTACATACCTTTCTCCCTAAATGAATGAAACGTCAGGGCATGGACATTTCATTATGAAGTTTACAAGACATAAATCACAAACGCATATCCATCCATCCATCTATTCCATAAGTTCCCTTACCATTTGTTACTTTGGTAACTACTCAGCCATTAAACGTGTGACATAGCATTTGCTATCACATTATCCTTTCCGGGAATGTTTACTATTTTAACATTGAACGGTTGTAATCATATACCCTAATGGAATAATTTTGCATTCCGAATTTTAAACTTTTCCATAAATGCAAGCGGATTATGGTCTGTATAAACTGAGCTTTATTTTTTGTTATGTCAGACATATCCTTCAAAGTGCTGAAGGGCTAGTCGCACTGCCATTACCCCAGGTTATTGGCATCTGTGACCATTTTAATGGTTTGGATAAGTCCAGGGCAGCCAGCATCAGTTTGCCCACTAATCTGGCCCTCAATCTCCAAACTCTATTTGGGGTTCTGTGGACCACAGCGTTTTCACTTGTTTCCACAATATATCCAACATGCACTGTATTTCAGTCTCTAACGGAGCCAGTCTCTGTGGTTTCAGTCGAGATGGACGTGGTTTTATTGGTTAAGAGTTTCATATGTCGACATCATGATTAGTTAACAGTGTGCCTCCCGGTGTTTCACTCCAACCCATTCTATATTGTTTCCGTATCTTTATTAGATCTTCTCTCTTTTCTTCTCCTGCTGATATTTCTCTCTCTATTCCACCTGCTTCAAGCTGGGCAGCACGGTAGCACAAGTGGATAGCACTGTGGCTTCACAGCTCCAGGGTCCCATGTTCGATTACCCGCTGGGTCACTGTCTGTGTGGAGTCTGCATATTCTACCCCGTGTCTGTGTGGGTTTCCTCCGGGTGCTCAGGTTTCCTCCCACAGTCCAAAGACGTGCAGGTTAGGTGGATTGGCCATGATAAATTGCCTTAGCGTCCAAAAAGGTTCGGAGGGATATTGGGTTATGGGGATAGGGCGGAAGTAAGGGTTTAAGTGGGTCGGTGTAGACTCGATGGGGCGAATGGCCTCCTTCTGCACTGTATTTTCAATGATATGTTTGCATCTTTAGAACTTTGTCTAAAATTTTCAATCAGTGACTTGTTTCAATTCTCTTCTTCAAAGTCAAAGGCAACATCCTTCCCTTTGTCAGATTTCTGACTGCCCAAATTGGAGAGGGCCCTGTGAATGTGTTTTTTCTGCATTTCGGCCTCTTTCTGTCTCTCGAATAATGCAGCCAGTCTTTCCTGATTGTCCAATGAATGTTTATCCAAATTTCAAGGATCCTCTGCTGCCAAACTGCCAGCAGTATTGTCAATACTGAGAGAAATATTTGGTTCATTTTTAATCAATAAACTCTCTTCAACCCCTCTAGCTTTACATTCTCTCTTTTCCTTCACATGGTTACTTTCAGTGCCAAGTAATGCTCAGGGTTCAGTTTGCAGAGTTGCTTGGCTTTAATTGCGCCACTCTTTGTGTTACAAATTATCCTTCATTGGAGCCTTCATAATCACAGATCTTGGGCTGGATTCTCCACCGTTGGGATGCTCTATTTTGCTGGCAGCCCGGGGGTTTCCTGACGGCGTGGGGCTGCCTCACAATGGATAACCCCATTGACCAGCCGGCGAAGCGGAGCATCCCATAAATCTGGCGCGGCGGGACGGATAATCCAGCCCCTTATCTCCATTTAAGCGGGAGAACCCGGTTAAGAAGGTCGTTCAGTGCTGGTCCAAGAAAACAGAAGAGATCCTACGTGACTGCTTGGAGTCAGTGAACTGGTCCATGTTCAAGAACAGAATGACCAACCTAAACGAGTATGCCACCACCATCACAGACTTCATCAGCAAGTATGTAGAAGACTGCGTGTCAAATAAGGTAGTACGTATGTTCCCCAACTGGACACCATGGTTTAATCAGGCGATTCACTCCCTACTGAAGGCCATGTCTGAGGCATTCAAGACAGGCGACCCTGACCTATACAGGAAATCCAGGTACGACCCCCGCAAAGTTATCAAGGATGCTAAGAGACAATTCCAGACCAAGCTAGAGTCATAGACTAATGCCATGGACTCTCGTCGGTTGTGGCAAGGCTTAATCAACATAATGGACTACAAAGTAAAGCCAAGTAGAATCTCCGGCAGCAGCTAACCCCTCCCCAGTGAACTCAATGCATTCTATGCTCGGTTCGAGCAGGAAACCATGAAACCGTTGTCAACTGCCCCAGCAGCCCCAGACAACCCATACCGACCGTCACAGCTTCCAAAGTCAGATCGCCGTTCTTGAAACTGACGGGTCCTGACGGGGTCCCTGGTCGTGCACTCAGGCCCTGCGTGGACTAACTGGCAGATGTGTTCACGGACATCTTCAATCTCTCTCTATTCCACCTGCACCAAGAAGACCACCATAACATCAGTGCCAAAGAAGAACGAGGCAAGTATGATTATCATCTGGTGGCCTTGACATCGATCATTATGAAGCGCTTTGAGAGGTTCGTCATGAGACCGATCTACTCCATACTCCCAGAATCCCTTGATCCATTGCAATTCACATACCGCCACAACCGGCCCACAGCAGACGCCATCTCCCTGGCCCTACACTCATCCCTGGAGCATCTCGAGAACAAGGACTCCTACGTCAGACTCCTATTCATTGACTACAGCGTCACCTTCAACACCATAATCCTTGTCAAGCTCATATCAAAGCTCCAAAACCTAGGACTTGGCTCCTCCCTCTGCAACTGGATCCTCGACTTCCTGACCCACAGACCACAATCAGTAAAGATAAACAACAGCACCTCCTCCATGATAGTTTTAAATACTGGGGCCCTGAAAGGCTGTACACTTAGCCCCCTACTATACTCCCTGTACCCACATGACTGAGGGGCAAAATTTGGCTCCAACTCCATCCAACTCCAACACAGGGCTGGACTTGCTCAGTGGGCTAGACAGCCGGTTTGTAATACAGAACAATGCCAGCAGCGCGGGTTCAATTCCCGTACCAGCTGAGAATTCTGAATTCTCCCGCTGTGTACCGGAACAGGTGCCGGAATGTAGTGACTCGGGGCTTTTCACAATAACTTCACTGCAGTGTTACTGTAAGTCTATAATAAAAAGATTATTATTATTAATATCTACAAGTTTGCTGATGACACGGTCGTAGTGGGTCGAATCTCGAACAATGATGAGTCAGAGTCAGAGTACATAAGGGAGATAGAGAATCTAGTCGTGTTGTGTAATGACAACAATCTCTCCCTCAATGTCAGCAAAACTAAAGAGCTGGTCATTGACTTCAGGAAGAGCCATATCGTACACACCCCTGTCTGCATCAATGGGGCTGAAGTGGAGATTGTTGGCAGCTTCGCATTCCTAGGTGTGTACATCACCAACAATCTGTCCTGGTCCACCCACGTTGACGCTACAACCACGAAAGCACAACAGCACCTATACTTCCTCAGGAAACTAAGGAAATCGGGCATGTCCACATTGACTCTTAGCAATGTTTACAGATGCACCGTAGAAAACATCCTATCTGGCTGCATTACAGCCTGGTATGGCAGCTGCTCGGCCCAAGACCGTAAGAAACTACAGAGAGTCATGATCACAGCCCAGTCCATCACACAAACCTGCCTCCCATCCATTGACTCTGCCTACACCTAAAGCTACCTTGGAAAAGCAGGCAGCATAATCAAAGACCCCTCCCACCTGGGTTATTCACTCTTTCAACTCCGTATACCGGGCACGAGCTACTAAAGTCTGAGAACACACACTAAGTGATTCAAAACAACTTCTTTCTCGCTGTTACCTGACCTCTGATTGACTCTTTAATGGACTGATCTGATCTCTTCACAAATCTTCTCTACTGAGTAGTACTACACTCCGTATGCTTCACCCGATACCTCTGTCTATGTATTTACATTGTGTATTTATGTATGTCCTATGTTTATTTTCATGTATGGAATGATCTGTCTGCACTGTATGCAGAACAATACTTTTCAGTGTACCTGAGTACACATGACCATAAAACAAAACCAATCCAATCTAAGTCTGAGTTGTCCTGTCCGAAAAACCAGCAGCACGTCCCATGTTGCAACTTTTTGAATTCCTCATTCGTTCTGCTGATTGACTTAAAGATACATGTCCATTAAGCATCCATGGATGGAAAATGATCAACTGCAAAACTAAAGAAAGAGGAAATAAGCAATCAATAGGAAGGACCCTTACAATTGTTGTGCTGGGATGTCACCGAGGATGCCAGCTGTTGAAGGTGCAGGAGGGCTCCAAGCAGGATCTCCAGATTTTGCACAAAGAGGTGCAGTGAGGGAGGGGGAATTATATAGCCCAGAGGAAGGGGGAATGTGTCCAGTGTGCTAAAAAAAACAAGCAGGCGACGCATCCGCCATCAGTGCAGCAGGTGATGAGCAGTGGCAGCAGTGTGTGGCATCTACAAGGCGCACTGCAAGAACTCACCAAAGCTATTTAAGCAGCACTTTCGAAACTCATCAATGGTGGAAGGGGTGAATATATGTGGAAGGGCTGCCAATCAAACAGGCTTTTTTGTTCTGGATGGTGTCAAGTTTCTTGAGTGTTGTTGGAGCTGCTCTCATCCAGGGAAGTGGAGAGTATTCCATCAAACCTCTGACTTGTACTCTTGTAGATTGTGGAAGGTTTTTGTGAGCCAGGAAATCAATTCCTGACCCCATTCTACTGTCACAGATACCTGCAGTTCTGAGGGATGTAGCGTACATTTAGAGTGGATAACATGTGATGAAGGGCACAGCACTAGAGTGCAGGAGGAGGTGTCAGACACATTGGTGCAAGGTGGGCGTTGACATTGCGCTTCAGGAGTCACCTTATGGAGCGCAGTACTTGGAGCATCAACTGCAGGTGTGTGGACAGCTGGCAGAGTTCTCAGACTTCCTTTGAAGGAATCCACTGCGGTGGTGAAATCTACCTTATTTCTGGGACTCAAACACATGAAATCCTAATATGTGAGAATGGCTAAGCTCATGGAGAGACACATGCAGCATTACACCGAGTGCATGCAGGAAGGAGCAGCCTGACACCATACAAAGGCACACCCTTACACAGTGCTCCCCCTGTTGCCTCGGAGTAGGTGGAGTCTGCTCACCTCTCCTGCTACATGGCATTGAGGGGCATGGTGGCTGGCTTCACTGTGAAATAAAATATCAGGGAGCTGAAGCCCTGGGCCAGGCCGTCCATCGTATAAGAGCTGAGTTCTACCGATCAGTACGAGGGGAGCTGTGAATTTCTAACAGGTCACTCATGCTGGTGGCAAAATGTTAGCTGCAAGTGATGACTTCTGTTTCCCAGCAGCCATCCCTAACCATCCTCCATGAAAGCCAACCCAGGGCTTTGGGATGAATAAGGAAGATGAGGGTTCCAAGAACATTTCGGCACCCTGATCTGTGCTACATGCCCCATTGACAATGACTGCCCCTGAACATATGCAGAGCCCGCAGTCTCAGGTAGATCCCTGATATTTTACTTCACAGTGAGGCCAGCCACCATGCTCCTCAATGCCATGTAGCAGGAGATGTGAGCAGACTCCACCTACTCCGAGGCAACAGGGGGATCACTATGTAAGGGTGTGCATGAGCACAGGGCACCATGGCAACTCAATCACTGATAGGTTCTCCATGGTGTTATTTAATATCACTGTCAGGAGTTCGATTCATAAACTTTGTAAATACACCGTCTTCAATGGATGTTTTGGTCTGTCATTATACATGAATAGCTTCAATTACCTGGTTAACAGAAAGAGGAAGTTGGTTAGCTCACATGGCTGGTTCATGACGTGGAGCAGTCATGACACTTGACACTTGAAACTTGACACCATCCAGAACAAAAAAGCCTGTTTGATTGGCAGCCCTTCCACATATATTCACCCCTTCCACCATTGATGAGTTTCGAAAGTGCTGCTTAAATAGCTTTGGTGAGTTCTTGCAGTGCGCCTTGTAGATGCCAGCGTGGGTTCAATTCTTCAACTGGCTGAGGTTATTCAAGAAGCCTTCTCAACCATGCCATCATCTGAGGTGTGGTGACCCTCAGGTTAAATTACGCCCAGTTAGCTCTCAAAGGGGAGCGCAGGCTATGGTCTTCTGGGACTGTGACAACATCTACCTTTTTAATAGAAAGTAGGTTTTTTTCTTATTCGTTCATGGTATGTTGGCGTCTCTGGCTGGGCAAGCATTTATTGCCCCCATTGCTGACGGTATTTAAGAGTCAACTGCATTGCTGTGGGTCTGGATTCACATGTAGGCCAGGCAACCTTTCGGAGGACAATGTGTTTTCATAATAAGGCCGAAACCAGAATATTTCAGCAGTATTTCATTTATGTTAATTTCTCTTCCACAGGATTATTTAAGATAGCTTTCCTTGTTTCACAGACATCCACTTGCTTGGTGCTGCCATCTGCTGTTGATGTTTGGGTACTGTGTGAATATTCTCAAAAGCTCTGTTTTTAAGAATTTCAGCTGCTTCTCAGCCTTTTCATTCTTCTGCACTAATTCTTCAATTAATTGGATTCATTGCATTGACATGGTCTGTAACCATCTTGTGGCTTGCTTAAGTCTTGTCTCTGGGGTCTCCTGTCTCCATCATTCTGATGTCTACGTCTCCCTGGGTTGCCTGAGGATCCTTCAGCGTAGTGTTTCTTTACCCTCCAGTGCTTTACTGGGGTGCTCTAGACCTTCTTTTGAGGTCTGCTCTTTCTGCCTAGTTGGCACTGTCAGGTTGGAACTTTCAGGGTGTCAGGGGTAGTATGAGGGCCATGCCCTGCCATGTCTTTGACCACCATGAGGGTACAATGACCTCTGAGACCCCGCTATGGTCAACACATCTGAGAGTTGATTCTCCATTGCCCAATGCCGTTAGCGGGTTTCCTCATCCGGCGGAGAATGGAGTGTTGGCCAATAAACAGAATCAGCTCTGGGCACTAATCTCATTCCAATGCTCTGGTGCTCACCAGTAGTGAAGTACACACACTGCACTGGTGCGAGGATGCAAATCGGTGATTTACATCCAATTGCATCTGATTAATGGGCTGGAAACCCGAATCTTCAACCCCCACCACTACCCCATCATACACCAACCCCCACAGTGGGAAATTCTTCCAGCAGTATTTGGTGCAAATTTTCTCAAGCTTGGTCCAGATGCGGCAGACCCGGTGGTGGGTCAAGGGGGTCAGTGCGTAACTGAGGTGTCTTTCAAAGTCCATTGGAAGGCCCCACCTCCCCACCACAACCCAAATCCTCCTCCCCTGCCCAAACCCCCACAATCCCCATCAGAGACTCCAACAGAGACCACTATCAGAGACCCTGTCTGAAAGCTGAAGAACAGTCCAGGCAGTAGGATGAAAGATCATTGCATTTTCACTAGCCCTTTTCTAACATCCGCTGCTTCAGACAAAGGTGTTTAAGGTAGCAGCTGTTACAGGTGTCGGAGGCTTTCTTGAAAGCCAATTACACTTCAAAAGGCTTCAAATTCCTTGACAGCCTTTGAAATGCAAATCTTCCATTCAATTTCACACAACAACACATTTAATTAGCCAGTGATTGACAGTTTTATTACTCCAGAGAAAGGTGGTTGGTGGACTGTTGATCTATCTTTCCCTTCACACTTGAATGTATCTCAAGTACCCTGCTTTGATGTTAACCACAATGTTTATGAGCAGTTTTGCTCTGATTGACAACTCCTCACCATATCAAAAGCAGCTAAGGAGCTTTCTGCTGTGAAAATGTGGCTGAAGACTGGCATCTGTGATTGGGGACCACCAGAGGAAGCCAAGATGGATCATCCACTCTGCACTTCAGGCTGAAGATTGTTGTGATTGCTTTAGCCTTATCTTTTGCACTGATGATGGGGATTTCTAGTGTAGCCTCCTCCTCCACTGAATTGTTTAATTGTCCACCACTATTCATGGGTGGATATGGCAGGGCTGCAGAGCTTATATCTGATCTGCAGGTTGTGGGATCACTTAACTCTGTATATCAGAGCTGGCAAGATTGATACAGAACTGGCTAGGTCATAGAAGGCAGAGAGTAGCAATGGAAGGGTGCTTTTCTAATTGGAGGGCTGTGACTAGTGGTGATCCGCAGGGATCAGTGCTGGGACCTTTGCTGTTCGTAGTATATATAAATGATTTGGAGGAAAGTGTAACTGGTCTGATTAGTAAGTTTGCAGACGACACAAAGGTTGGTGGAATTGCGGATAGCGATGAGGACTGTCAGAGGATACAGCAGGATTTAGATCGTTTGGAGACTTGGACGGAGAGATGGCAGATGGAGTTTAATCCGGACAAATGTGAGGTAATGCATTTTGGAAGGTCTAATGCAGGTAGGGAATATACAGTGAATGGTAGAACCCTCAAGAGTATTGAAAATCAGAGAGAACTAGGTGTACAGGTACACAGGTCACTGAAAGGGGCAACACAGGTGGAGAAGGTAGTCAAGAAGGCATACGGCATGCTTGCCTTCATTGGCTGGGGCATTGAGTATAAGAATTGGCAAGTCATGTTGCAGCTGTATAGGACCTTAGTTAGGCCACACTTGGAGTATAGTGTTCAATTCCTGTCGCCACACTACCAGAAGGATGTGCAGGCTTTAGAGAGGGTGCAGAAGAGATTTACCAGGATGTTGCCTGGTATGGAGGGCATTAGTTATAAGGAGCGGTTGAATAAACTCGGTTTGTTCTCACTGGTACGACGGAGGTTGAGGGGTGACCTGATAGAGGTCTACAAAATTATGAGGGGCATATACGGAGTGGATAGTCAGAGGCTTTTTCCCAGGGTAGAGGGGTCAATTACTAGGGGGCATAGGTTTAAGGTGCAAGGGGCAAGATTTAGAGGAGATGTACAAGGCAGGTTTTTTACACAGAGGGTAGTGGGTGCCTGGAACTCGCTGCCGGAAGAGGTGGTGGAAGCAGGGACGATAGTGACATTTAAGGGGCATCTTGACAAATACATGAATAGGATGGGAATAGAGGGATACGGACCCAGGAAGTGTAGAATATATTAGTTTAGACGGGCAGCATGGTCGGCACAGGCTTGGAGGGCCGAAGGGCCTGATCCTGTGCTGTACTTTTCTTTGTTCTTTGTTCTATCACGTGCTGCGTATGCTGTTTAGCATGCATGTAGTCCTATGTTGTAGCTTCCCCATGTTGGCACCTCATGCTGCTCCTTGCATGCCCTCTGCACTCTTTGTTAAATGGCTTGCTGTCGTATTTTGTTTTATATTATTCCTGTGATTCATTTCGGGATGTTTCATTACATCAAAAGCGCTATACAATATGAGTTGTTACTGATGGATAAGCAGGGCTTGGTGCAAGATCAGATTTGGACAGCAGAATTGTTGATTGATTGTGGTTTACAGAGGACATAAGATGGGAGGATGGACAAGAAAGCATTGGAATAGTCAAGTCAGGAGTTAAGAAAGGTATGTATAATCGTGCCTGCACTTGTGGATGTGAGTCTGTCTCTGTAAAACGTTGGGATTTAGTACGAGTGGGTGCAGATCTGTCACTATACAACGCAGGGGTCAATATTTGCAGGTGCATGTCTGTCACTGGCGATGCAATTTGGATGATGAATTCACAATATCACAAAATGCACCGACACAATATGTGTTAGCTTAAGTGTAACTTTTCCTATTGCATGTTGACTTAGTGAAAATGTCACTATAGTGCAACTGTTCCCAGACTAATGGAGATAACACAAGGTCTAACCAACTGTCAATCAAAGTCAGCCCTGCCTCGGCACATTCTGAAAAGTGATTACTGCCTGCTTGAGGCCGAACAAACTTGTCAGGTATGAGCCCAAGCGGAACTTGGACTCTGCTTTAATTTCAGAATACTGTATGTGATCTTGCTACTTTGCTGCAGAAGAATATCTTTCATGTCGAGTCTGTATATTCTGAGGTTGCTGCTGGATACACTGTACTTTCTGAGCATGAACTGATATGAAACAGTTAAAAACAGGTGACTTTAAAAACATATAAGACACAAATGGTCAGAGAAAGTCTATGTAACCAACAAATTGAAACTGGGCAACAGCAGGATGATTACATGAAACCCAACTTTTTACCCCGTGTTGGCAGAGATATACTTGATGCCGAGGACTGGCCATCTCTTTCTTGAACGGGTCGTAGATTTTCCTCCATGCTCCACTAACTACTGTTCAGATCAATCTGAAATCTCACTGCTCCATTATCCATCTTCAGAGTTCTACATGAACACAGTAATAGTTCACTCCCGTGCAGCTTGCTGGATGAGCTACTGGGACTGCAGGTTTTTTTCTTTTAAGAAAAGTAAGAATTCGATTGTAATCAATTTAACCTGTAAATTGCAGATAGTTAATAAACTGTTACAGCTACAGCACCATTTTTTCTGTTCAGTCTTTGACAGCTCCAGCAGCATCCTTACACCTTGTCAAATATCACTAAATTTGTTCATTTTTCAGAGCTTTCTATTAGAAATGAATATCCTTTGCAGATTTGTCCAACATGATTTTGCTGCATAATGAAACAGCAGCTGATTTGTACAATACCCCTATTATCTTTGCTTTAATGTAACATTTTAAGGAATGCAGTATTATTTCCTCCCTGTTTAAAAAAGTACAGATTCAGGATTTTCATTTCATTTTATACAATCTAAATGTTTCTCGTTCATATTGCATTCTCTGGCAACACCCAGAAAGCATTCCAAATTTTGTTCCTTTTAAATCAAGTTAAAATAATGAAATCGAACAGCTGCAAAATATAAACATCACGGGCTAGTTAAGGAAAAATTCATTGGTATGAAATATTGAGTTCCCTTGTAATTAACAGGTAAAATCGCTTTTGTTTATTGATATATAATGCCACCTCCCGAATGCCCTTTCTCCCACTGTGACTGCGACATCCCTCCTTGTATCCATTCTACAGCTGCCATATTCCACTTGCCATCTGGTGTGTTCCCATTGTTACTTTCAAGCTAAAACAAAAATTGCCACTATGTGGACACATGCAGTATTTGTAAGGCTGCCAAATCTCTGCATCAGGGACATGTTAGGAGAGAAATTTGCTATTAGCAAGATCCCATTGAAACATATGGAGCTGTGATTATTTTTGAGACTGACATGCATCAAAAAAAATTAAATGAAAATGAAGCATTATTACTCGTAATGAGTGACATTTGGCAGCTTTGGATTGTGTGAGGGCAGAATATAACGCATTTCTGTGAAAGAGCCCAATCGAGCATATGTGTGATATTTAGACAGGTCCAAAACTTCAGCGGCAACAGTTCCAATTGCTAAGTCCTGATTCTGACTTTGAGATTTTGTGCAAATTTGGTTGTCAGGCAAAGAGAGAAGCTAAAATGGCTCTGCTGCAAAAGAAGATATTCCTATGAGGATAGGGCTGCTCTTCATTGCTCGGGCAAAGTCATTTTATCATGTATATAATTCCTTTTTGTTTAATTAAGGGGCAATTTAGCATGGTCAATCCATCTACCCTGCACACCTTTGGGTGTGGGGCCGAGACCCACACAGACACAGGGAGAATGTGAAAACTCCACACATGGACAGTGACCTGGGGCCGGGATTCGAACCGGGATCCTCGGTGCCGTGATGTAGCAGTGCTAACCACTGAGCCACCGTGCCGCCCACTTGTATATCATTCCTGACCTGCGAGCGTTTGATGTTGAAATTCATAAAAAAGCAGGAAAAACCATGAAGGCTAGTTGCCTCATCAAGCCACTTTTACTCAATGGGAGTATTCTTAACCTCAAGATGGACAATGGAGGATTTGAAGGAAAAGTGGAGGGGATCAACAATACAAAACCCAAACTCAAACAACCTCCACTTGTGGTTTTAATAAAGGTGGATTGTGGCACTAATGACCAACCTGTTCTCCAGAGAAAATATTCCAATGAGACTGTGTGCCTCAATTTTAAATACGATTATATTCTTCTCAGTTGCAGCCTGAATGAGTTTCTAAGGGTCTGGGAAGCCAGGCACCTGAATGCAGGTTAAAATAGTCGGACCCTTCGGTTAAGTGCCTGTACAGCACTGCTCCTGGGCCAGTAGGAGTAGGAGTGATTACCCTCGACCTACCGGGCTTAACTGCTTCCTTCCCTCGGATTAAATGATAAAAACCCTGTTAAGATCTTCTTAAGGCCCCTGATGTCTTCTCCATCCTGCCCGATGTCTTCTCCATCCTGCCCGATGTCTTCTCCATCCTGCCCGATGTCTTCTCCTTCCTGCCCGATGTCTTCTCCATCCTGCCCGATGTCTTCTTCATCCTGCCCGATGTCTTCTCCATCCTGCCCGATGTCTTCTCCATCCTGCCCGATGTCTTCTCCTTCCTGCCCGATGTCTTCTCCTTCCTGCCCGATGTCTTCTCCTTCCTGCCCGATGTCTTCTCCAGCCTGCCCGATGTCTTCTCCATCCTGCCCGATATCTTCTCCTTCCTGCCCGATGTCTTCGCCATCCTGCCCGATGTCTTCTCCTTCCTGCCCGATGTCTTCTCCATCCTGTCCGATGTCTTCTCCTTCCTGCCCGATGTCTTCTCCATCCTGCCCGATGTCTTCTTCATCCTGCCCGTTGTCTTCTCCATCCTGCCCGATGTCGTCTCCATCCTGCCCGATGTCTTCTCCATCCTGCCCGATGTCTTCTCCTTCCTGCCCGATGTCTTCTCCATCCTGCCCGATGTCTTCTCCATCCTGCCCGATGTCTTCTCCATCCTGCCCGATGTCTTCTCCTTCCTGCCCGATGTCTTCTCCATCCTGCCCGATGTCTTCTTCATCCTGCCCGATGTCTTCTCCATCCTGCCCGATGTCTTCTCCATCCTGCCCGATGTCTTCTCCTTCCTGCCCGATGTCTTCTCCTTCCTGCCCGATGTCTTCTCCTTCCTGCCCGATGTCTTCTCCAGCCTGCCCGATGTCTTCTCCATCCTGCCCGATATCTTCTCCTTCCTGCCCGATGTCTTCGCCATCCTGCCCGATGTCTTCTCCTTCCTGCCCGATGTCTTCTCCATCCTGTCCGATGTCTTCTCCTTCCTGCCCGATGTCTTCTCCATCCTGCCCGATGTCTTCTTCATCCTGCCCGTTGTCTTCTCCATCCTGCCCGATGTCGTCTCCATCCTGCCCGATGTCTTCTCCATCCTGCCCGATGTCTTCTCCTTCCTGCCCGATGTCTTCTCCATCCTGCCCGATGTCTTCTCCATCCTGCCCGATGTCTTCTCCATCCTGCCCGATGTCTTCTCCATCCTGCCCGATGTCGTCTCCATCCTGCCCGATGTCTTCTCCATCCTGCCCGATGTCTTCTCCTTCCTGCCCGATGTCTTCTCCATCCTGCCCGATGTCTTCTCCATCCTGCCCGATGTCTTCTTCCTGCCCGATGTCTTCTCCATCCTGCCCGATGTCTTCTCCATCCTGCCCGATGTCTTCTCCATCCTGCCCGATGTCTTCTCCATCCTGCCCGATGTCTTCTCCTTCCTGCCCGATGTCTTCTCCATCCTGCCCGATGTCTTCTCCATCCTGCCCGACGTCTTCTCCATCCTGCCCGATGTCTTCTTCCTGCCCGATGTCTTCTCCATCCTGCCCGATGTCTTCTCCACCCTGCCCGATGTCTTCTCCTTCCTGCCCGATGTCTTCTCCATCCTGCCCGATGTCGTCTCCATCCTGCCCAATGTCTTCTCCTTCCTGCCCGATGTCTTCTCCATCCTGCCCGATGTCTTCTCCTTCCTGCCCGATGTCTTCACCTTCCTGCCCGATGTCTTCTCCTTCCTGCCCGATGTCTTCTCCATCCTGCCCGATGTCTTCTCCATCCTGCCCGATGTCTTCTCCTTCCTGCCCGATGTCTTCTCCATCCTGCCCGATGTCTTCTCCATCCTGCCCGATGTCTTCTCCTTCCTGCCTGATGTCTTCTCCATCCTGCCCGATGTCTTCTTCCTGCCCGATGTCTTCTCCATCCTGCCCGATGTCTTCTCCATCCTGCCCGATGTCTTCTCCTTCCTGCCCGATGTCTTCTCCTTCCTGCCCGATGTCTTCTCCATCCTGCCCGACGTCTTCTCCATCCTGCCCGATGTCTTCTTCCTGCCCGATGTCTTCTCCATCCTGCCCGATGTCTTCTCCACCCTGCCCGATGTCTTCTCCTTCCTGCCCGATGTCTTCTCCATCCTGCCCGATGTCGTCTCCATCCTGCCCAATGTCTTCTCCTTCCTGCCCGATGTCTTCTCCATCCTGCCCGATGTCTTCTCCTTCCTGCCCGATGTCTTCTCCATCCTGCCCGATGCCTTCTCCATCCTGCCCGATGCCTTCTCCATCCTGCCCGATGTCTTGTCCATCCTGCCCGATGTCTTCACCTTCCTGCCCGATGTCTTCTCCTTCCTGCCCGATGTCTTCTCCATCCTGCCCGATGTCTTCTCCATCCTGCCCGATGTCTTCTTCCTGCCCGATGTCTTCTCCATCCTGCCCGATGTCTTCTCCTTCCTGCCCGATGTCTTCTCCATCCTGCCCGACGTCTTCTCCATCCTGCCCGATGTCTTCTCCTTCCTGCCCAATGTCTTCTCCACCCTGCCCGATGTCTTCTCCTTCCTGCCCGATGTCTTCTCCATCCTGCCCGATGTCTTCTCCATCCTGCCCGATGTCTTCTCCATCCTGCCCGATGTCTTCTCCATCCTGCCCAATGTCTTCTCCTTCCTGCCCGATGTCTTCTCCATCCTGCCCGATGTCTTCTCCATCCTGCCCGATGTCGTCTCCATCCTGCCCGATGTCTTCTCCTTCCTGCCCGATGTCTTCTCCATCCTGCCCGATGTCGTCTCCATCCTGCCCGATGTCTTCTCCATCCTGCCCGATGTCTTCTCCTTCCTGCCCGATGTCTTCTCCATCCTGCCCGATGTCTTCTTCCTGCCCGATGTCTTCTCCATCCTGCCCGATGTCTTCTCCATCCTGCCCGATGTCTTCTCCATCCTGCCCGATGTCTTCTCCTTCCTGCCCGATGTCTTCTCCATCCTGCCCGACGTCTTCTCCATCCTGCCCGATGTCTTCTCCTTCCTGCCCAATGTCTTCTCCACCCTGCCCGATGTCTTCTCCTTCCTGCCCGATGTCTTCTCCATCCTGCCCGATGTCTTCTCCATCCTGCCCGATGTCTTCTCCTTCCTGCCCGACGTCTTCTCCATCCTGCCCGATGTCTTCTTCCTGCCCGATGTCTTCTCCATCCTGCCCGATGTCTACTCCATCCTGCCCGATGTCTTCTCCATCCTGCCCGATGTCTTCTCCTTCCTGCCCGATGTCTTCTCCTTCCTGCCCGATGTCTTCTCCTTCCTGCCCGATGTCTTCTCCTTCCTGCCCGATGTCTTCTCCATCCTGCCCGATGTCTTCTCCATCCTGCCCGATGTCTTCTTCCTGCCCGATGTCTTCTCCATCCTGCCCGATGTCTTCTCCATCTTGCCCGATGTCTTCTCCATCTTGCCCGATGTCTTCTCCATCCTGCCCGACGTCTTTTCCATCCTGCCCGATGTCTTCTCCTTCCTGCCCGATGTCTTCTCCATCTTGCCCGATGTCTTCTCCATCCTGCCCGACGTCTTCTCCATCCTGCCCGATGTCTTCTCCATCCTGCCCGATGTCTTCTTCCTGCCCGATGTCTTCTCCATCCTGCCCGATGTCTTCTCCATCTTGCCCGATGTCTTCTCCACCCTGCCCGATGTCTTCTCCATCCTGCCCGACGTCTTCTCCATCCTGCCCGATGTCTTCTCCATCCTGCCCGATGTCTTCTTCCTGCCCGATGTCTTCTCCATCCTGCCCGATGTCTTCTCCTTCCTGCCCGATGTCTTCTCCATCCTGCCCGATGTCTTCTCCTTCCTGCCGGATGTCTTCTCCATCCTGCCCGATGTCTTCTCCATCTTGCCCGATGTCTTCTCCATCTTGCCCGATGTCTTCTCCTTCCTGCCCGATGTCTTCTCCATCCTGCCCGATGTCTTCTCCTTCCTGCCCGATGTCTTCTCCTTCCTGCCCGATGTCTTCTCCATCTTGCCCGATGTCTTCTCCATCTTGCCCGTTGTCTTCTCCATCTTGCCCGATGTCTTCTCCTTCCTGCCCGATGTCTTCTCAATCCTGCCCGATGTCTTCTCCATCCTGCCCGATGTCTTCTCCTTCCTGCCCGATGTCTTCTCCTTCCTGCCCGATGTCTTCTTCCTGCCCGATGTCTTCTCCTTCCTGCCCGATGTCTTCTCCTTCCTGCCCGATGTCTTCTCCTTCCTGCCCGATGTCTTCTCCTTCCTGCCCGATGTCTTCTCCATCCTGCCCGATGTCTTCTCCTTCCTGCCCGATGTCTTCTCCTTCCTGCCCGATGTCTTCTCCATCCTGCCCGATGTCTTCTCCTTCCTGCCCGATGTCTTCTCCTTCCTGCCCGATGTCTTCTCCATCTTGCCCGATGTCTTCTCCATCTTGCCCGTTGTCTTCTCCATCTTGCCCGATGTCTTCTCCATCCTGCCCGATGTCTTGTCCATCCTGCCCGATGTCGTCTCCATCCTGCCCGATGTCTTCTCCATCCTGCCCGATGTCTTCTCCTTCCTGCCCGATGTCTTCTCCATCCTGCCCGATGACTTCTCCTTCCTGCCCGTTGTCTTCTTCCTGCCCGATGTCTTCTCCTTCCTGCCTCACCACTCCCTTTCTCCCTTCTCACTGCTCCATGGCTAAGTGCCACAGGCCTTTCTGCCGGCCAGTCAGCCCAGCCCTTCTACTGATTGACTTTCAGCCAGGCATTGGAACCAAAAAAACTAAGAGGGGGTGCCAGTAATTTTTCTTGTAGAATAATTCATTCCTCTGCCCACCCATTTTCTTGCAAATATTTAGACCAATGAACTCCATATAATCCATTGAATCCCTGCCAAGCAGAAGAGGCCATTCAGCTCATTGAGTCTGCACCGGCCCTCCGAAAGAGCACTCTACCTTGACCCACTCTCCTGCCCTATCCCCGTAACCCCGCACACTATCATGGCCAATCCTCCTAACCTGCACATCTTTGGACTGTGGGAGGAAAACAGAGCAGCTGAGGAAATTCATGCAGACACGGGGTAATTTGCAAACTGCACAAATGACAGTCAGCCAAGGACGGAATCGAACCTGGGTCCCTGGTTCTGTGAGGCAGCAGCGCTAACCACTGTGCCACCGTGCTGCCCATTCCCTTCAAAACCACACATGTACTGCCGGTGTTCTTTCTTAGCCCTCCATTAGCCCAAACCAAAATTTCTATATTGAAAAAATAGCATCAAGCATTTATATAGCACCTTTAACACAGCAAAATATCTCAAGGCACTTAGCACATCACAAATTGCAAATATTCCTCATCGGATCCCTTTTTCTTAAATCTAAAACAATAATTTCCAATTCAAATTCTGACCAGAAATTCATTTATTATTCGAAAAGCTCATAGAATTAGCATTATTTAACGTTGATGGATGGTACATCAATCACAGAGATGAAAATATCCTGTCAGTCTTCTGCATGCCTCTCAAACCTACCACTCTTTTCATATATTTTCAGTGCTCTGGCTTCCAATGGGCAGGTCTCACAAAGGTGATCGGTTCATCCCAAAACTAAACTTCCTGCCATTCCCCGAAGGAGCCAGGAAGACCCATTAACAGTGGTTTTCTAGGGCAGCATGGTGGCGCAGTGGGTTAGTCCTGTTGCCTCACGGCGCCGAGGTCCCAGGTTCGATCCCGGCTCTGGGTCACTGTCTGTGTGGGGTTTGCACATTCTCCCCGTGTTTGCGTGGGTTTTGCCCCCACAACCCAAAGATGTTCAGGGTAGGTGGAGTGGCCTCGATAAATTGCCCCTTAATTGGAAAAAATGAATTGGGCACTCTAAATGTATTTTAAAACAGTGGATTTCTTCTCACTCGCACTTAAAAGCAGATTATGTCCTTTGAGGTCAATGGGAAGGAAATTCAGTTTAAAGCATATTACTGATTCACCCATAAGTCCAGTTCTACAGGATGGGTAAAGCTCAATTTCACCATTCTGTTTTCACAGTCTACCCTTATCTCAGAAGTGTCAGATTAATCTCCGCCATTTTCTGAATACTCACTCATGCACCCACATTATATTTTCTGATGATAAGGTGACCAGAACTGAGCACAATTCTCCATCCATAGGCCATCGTACAAAGGACCCTGCGAGTTCAGTGACCTCTTTTAGTTTGCAATCAAATGTCAAACTAGAGATTAATCCATTTATTTTAGTTACTTGCCTAATCTAATTTGCCTGATTAATAAGAGCTTTGCATTTAATGAACAACTAGATTGAAGTTTTAGGGGATGGAATTTGGCTGCGGTGTAAAATGGGTGACAATAAATCGGCAGCGGATTTATCTGATTCCCTTGTCATTAAAGCCAAGTGATGAGAAGATGAAGCAATGTGTAAAGGAGGTTGCCAATTCATTAACAACTGTTTTACCCTTGCACTGAAATCACATTTCACCCCCTTTCTGTTTGCCCACATCTTTAATGAAAATATATATTCACAGTTGAATGCATAAGTCTGGAATACAAAGTAGATAAAAGGGTGTACCTCATATTCTGTACACCACATTCACCCAAAGTGTAAATTAAAACTAGAGTGGCAAATATCAATTTTATCTTCTAAATACTCCCTCATTAAGACAGTCACCTCTGGTTTAATGTATCCCTTGCGATCTGATCATGGGCATTTGCCTAATGTTTGCAAATTAATTTATCTTAGTTGAATGTCTAAATAACACCAAGCCCCGAACAAAATATGATATTTCATTATGTAGCATAACATTATTTATAAGTAAATAAAAACATAAAAGAATGGGAACATTGGAAGGACAAGTATGTTAAAATAAAAGCAACCTGTCTGATGTTTCTAAGTATTGATCTCAGGGACAATCTCCGAGCAAATGAACTGATTCAACAAAAACATCAAGGGCGAGATTCTCCGACCCCCCGCCGTGTCAGAGAATCGCCGGGGGCTGGCGTGAATCCTGCCCCCGCCGGTTGTCGAAATCACCAGCACCGGATATTCGGCGGGGGCGGGAATCGCGTCGCGCCGGTTGGCGGCGCCCCCCCCCGGCGATTCTCCGGCCCGGATGGGCTGAAGTCCCGCTGCTAGAATGCATGTCCCGCCAGCGTGGATTAAACCACCTCTCTTACCGGCGGGACAAGGCGGCGCAGGCGGGCTCCGGGGTACTGGGGGGAGTGCGGGGCGATCTGGCCCCTGGGGGTGCCCCCACGGGGGCCTGGCCTGCGATCGGGGCCCACTGATCCGCGGGCGGGCCTGTGCCGTGGGAGTACTCTTTTCCTTTCGTCTTCGCCACGGTCTCCACCATGGCGGAAGCGGAAGAGACTCCCTCCACTGCGCATGCGCGGGGATGCCGTGAGCGGCCGCTGATGCTCCCACGCATGCACCACCCGGCAATGTCATTTCCGCGCCAGCTGGCGGGGCACCAAAGGCCTTTCCCGCCAGCTGGCGGGGTGGAAATCAGTCCGGCGCGGGCCTAGCCCCTAAAGGTTAGAGCTCGGCCGGTCAAGATGCGGAGGATTCCGCACCTTTGGGGCTGCGCGATGCCGGACTGATTTGCGCCGTTTTTGGCATCGGTCGGCGGACATCGCGCCGAATACGGAGAATTTCGCCCCAGGTGCTGGATTCTCCGCAGCCTCGTGCCGAAATCGCGAACCGCGATCGGCCGGAGAATCGGCTCCGACGCCTAAATTGGCTTTGACGCCGGTTTTGCTCCGAATTCCGATTCTCCGAACTCCCCAACACGACATGATCATGGCACCTGCCGCGGGGCCCGGAGAATCGCGTGAGTTGCCCCAACAACCGATTCTCCGGGGCCTTAGCGATTCTGCTGCCCGGATGGGCCGAAGTCCCGACGGCGTGGTTCTAACCACGTATAAAAATTCATGAAGCCGGTGTGATGGCTGCTGCGGTGGCGGGAGGAGGTAGGGATTGGCGTGGCGGTGGGGGGGGGGAACTGCCGGCTCCCAAAACGGACACCAGCCATGGCTGCTGCGGGGGTGGGGGGGAGGGGAAGAGGGGGAGGCGCTGCCAGGGTCGGGGAATGGTTGTGGAGGGGGGGGAAAACAGGCCGCCATGACAGGGCGATGCCCACGCAATAGGCACCATTACGGCAGCCATGTTGTTCGGCACCCACACCGGGCGCTGGGTGAGTGCAGACTTCATAGCCGTATGGGTGGGTGCCGACCCCCCTCCCCGGCCACCCCACCCAACCAGCGGCACCCACCGGGAGGGGGAAACCTCAGGGCCACATCCACGGCAGCCCCCAGTGAGGGCTGTGCCATCAAATGTTGGCCTTGGCAGCAGGGACGGGCATCAGGAACGGGGGCACCAACGGGACAGGGGTGAGGGGCATACAAGGCTGGGGCACGTGCTGCCAATCGGGGCGACCACGTAGCCCATGGCACCTGTATTATTCCTTGTGTCTGAATAAAGCTCGTAGTCTTACAGTTGAAGTAGATGCTTTATTTCTGTGAGTTTGTTCTCTCTCCAGTACTGAGACTGTGTGACATCTGAGCTGCCTGTCTGTGTCCTGCTCACCACCTGCCATTCCTGTGAAGAGAGAGAGACTACTTCCTGTTTGTCTATGTATTCATACATCTCTGGTGCTCCCTCTAGTGGTTACTTAGTTGTAGTGTATTTACCTTAACCCCTTGTGTATATACAGTGATGCATATCACAACAGCACCTGGTTGTGCTCCGGTGTATGCGCCATGCTAACATTGTGTCCCCTCACCCCCTGCAGATCATAATGTTTGGGAACCACCCAGCAATTTTGGCCACTGTGGCGGGGGCCGTTGCCCTGCATGCAGCCCTGTGGCAGCGTGAGCACATGCAGCTTAGAGAGAAAGCGGAGGCCGCAACAGAGGAGCGGGCCGCAGATGGGCAGGTGCTAGCTGCTCAGGCTGGGGAGGGCCGCCCGCCCAACTGGCCGTGGAGGAGGAAGAGAGGCAAGATGAGTGTGAGCAACAGGACGAGGGTGAGGAGGGGGAGGAGGTGGTGCCAAGTATGAGCCTGATGAACCCCCGAGTGTACCTTCGATGACCTCCTGGACCGGGCATGCAAGAGGAGACTGCGGATGAGCTGGGAAGCCGTCGCTCACATCTGCCACATGATGGCACACCTGGCACTGCGTGGTACTGTGGGGGGGGGGAAACACCCGCTTCCAGTGGTCGTCCATGCGACGGTCGTCCTCAACTTCTACGCCACGAATCGTGCCAAGTTGGGGCCTGTCCGGCATCTCGCAGGCATCGGCCCATAGGTGCATCCATGCCATCACCGACTCCTTGTATACCCTGGCGGCCCTGTGGACCACGTGCACAAAGATGACACGGGCAGCGGGCTTCGCTGCAGTCGCCAGGATACCCATGGTCCAGGGGGTCATCGATGGGGTGCATGTCACCCGACGGGCATCGGCGGATAACAGGTCAATGTTCATGAACAAGAAGGAGCACCACTCAATGAATGTATAGGTGGTCTGTGATCATCAGGTGAGGATGGATCCTGTACGTCTGCGCCCGGTACCTGAGCAGTGAGCATAACTTGTTTACCCTGGCGCAATCATTCATCCCCGACATGTTTGAAGGACACCTCCCCTGTCATGATATCCATATTAACGTATCATGGTGCAATCACACACACACACTGATGGACAGGTCGATGGACCAATCCACACACACGCAACATCACAGCCAATCACCAGTGAGAGCACACGCACTACAAAACAGGGAACAACACAGCTCCCGCTCATTCCAGCAGGAGATAGCTCAGAGCACAGAGCTCACAGCGTGCCACACAGATATACACCATGTGCTGAGTGCCTCTCTAAGATGGTGCTAGGGCTGGGTCCACAGGTTAACTGGTGAAGTACGAACCACAGCCAGAAGTTAACAGTTGTTATTATACAGAATAATAAAACAGAGTTGTACCCTACAACCATGTTGGTTCGTTTGTATGTCGGAACACCCAACACGACACTCCCCGGCTGCGGGGCTGGTTGCTGGGCGACAGGGGTTACCCGTTGCTGTTGTGACTGATGATGCCTATATGGAGGCCACAGAGCGACATGGAGAACCGTTATAATGATGCCCATTGTGTGACCAGGGGTGTGGTGGAGAGGTACTTCGGGGTGCTGAAGATGCGCTTCAGGTTCCTGGACCGCTCTGGAGGGGCCCTCCAGTATGAGTCAAGGAGGGTTGGCCGTATCGTTGTGGTCTGCTGCGTCCTAAACCACATAGCCCAGCAGAGGGGTGATGTGCTGGAGGAGGATAAGGAGCAAGGGCAGGCCTCGCCAGATGAGGAGGAGGATGGGGAGAGGGACAATGGAAGGGACACAGGGGCTGGACATGGACGGGAAACTGCACTATGCCACCGGCAGGGCTAGTGAGCACTGGGCGCTTTGATCGTCGCACGTTTCACCAACTAGAGGTGCTGCGGTGTTCTGGGGGTTGCTGGGTAGGGGCACGGACACCACAATACCGCACCCCCTCACCACCGACCACCCTCAACTCCCAGAACACCAAAGAAACTCACCTCCCCCACCACCGAACACACTCACCTCCGCCACCACCGAGCCACCCGCATGCACACCACCCCTCCATTATACATCCACCTACGGCACAACGATCTGGGGGCACAGGGTTGCCAGTGACAGTGAGTCTGGTCCATGGGATGGAGGGTGATGACAGCCCGCTCTGCGATGAGCTCCAAGCTTCACATCGTTAGATAATGTCTGACCCATGCCCACAGTAGCAACCTCCACCTGGGTGGTCCTTGCACGCGAGCTAGCCACTCCATCACATGGCCATGTCATTTCGCTGGGGACGAGGGGCTACACAGTGCACCCACTGGGGCTCAGTCTTTCTGGCCTTACAGGCCCTATCACTACACCTAGGTGGTTCCTCAGATGGCACAGCAGGAGTGGAGATGGACTGCTGTGACCCCTACCCTGCGACTAGAGTCCCCGTTGTTGTACGCCGCCTGTGGCGGCAGGGCCAAGATGTGGCCTGATGCTCCTCAGAGTCCCAGGTGGCGTGGTGCCGCCCTGTTCTGCCCGCTGCCCACCAGAGGCAGGGGGTGGGGGGTGGGGTACTAGGTGCTGCGGTGTTCTGGGACCTCCCCTGCAGTAGTCACCGGCATGGGCCCCAGCACCTCCCCCTCCCCCGGGGTGCCCGATGACCCCTGGGCTTCCCCAGGGGATGGGGGTGCGAGCGGAGCCAAACCCCAAGGCCTCCCCCCGACACCTGGCGCTGCCAGTCCTGCTGGCCCGCTCTGGTATTGGCCAGGGTCTGTGTGTTTGCGGCCATGGAGCACAGGGAGTGGGCCATCTCTGACTGGGACTGTGCCACCTCCCTCTGGGACTGGGCTATCTCCCTCTGGGTCTGTGCGATGCCGGCTAGCACCTGGGCAATGGTACCGATTAACTCAGCCATGACTGGCCCGCGCTGAGGAGCGCCACTGCAATCTCTAGCTGGATCTGGCACACGGTTGCCTGTGAGAGGGCTGCCCTATCCTGGGCACGGCCTCCGCCTGCACAGAATGCCCCAGACCTTGCAAAACCTGCCCGTGGACGGCACCCATGCGGTTTCGGCCTGGGTGGCATGCCTGAGCGGCACCAACCACTGCTCCTGCACGTGGTTGGACTCCTCCACCTGCGTCTGCAGGAGCTGGAAGCCGGACATCATCCCCTCCTCCGGTCCCTTGATCTCTGACTGCACCTGAACTATGGGTGGGAATAGATCATCCAGGAGCCCGGGATCCATCTGGGCAGCAGCTGGTTGTTGGGGCCGGGCTGCCCTCTGACCGTCCGTCCCCTCGGCTGCTCCTACCTCCACCTGCTGTACCGGTACGGCTGTGTGCTGCGCAACAGTGAGTGTACCAGAAGCCTCCTCACTAAATTGCCCAACCGAGGTGAGAGTCTCTGAGATGGTGGAGGGTGTAGAAGACAGCAGTGCCAGAAGGTCTATGTCCACATCGGACCCGAAGTCCGGGGTCTCCTGGGTCACACGTGGTGTGCTATGTGTCTGTCCCCTGTGATCCTGTCCCCTGGCCATGTTGTGCTGTGAATCTGTCGCCTGTGATAATGTCCCCTGGTCACGGTGTGCTGTGTGTCTGTCCCCTGGTCACGGTGTGCTGTGTGTCTGTCCCCTGGGTCATGGTGTGCTGTGTGTCTGTCCCCTAGGTCGTGGTGTGCTGTGTGTCTGTCCTCTGGTCACGGTGTGCTGTGTGTCTGTCCCCTGGTCACGGTGTGAAGTGTGTCTGTCTCCTGGGTCGTGGTGTGCTGTGTGTCTGTCCCCTGGGCCATGGAGTGCTGTGTGTCTGTCCCCTGGGTCATGGTGTGCTGTGTGTCTATCCTCTGGTCACGGTGTGCTGTGTGTCTGTCTCCTGGGTCATGGTGTGCTATGTGTCTGTCCCCTGGGTCGTGGTGTGCTGTGTGTCTGTCTCCTGGGTCGTGGTGTGCTGTGTGTCTGTCCCCTGGGACATGGAGTGCTGTGTGTCTGTCCCCCTAGGTCGTGGTGTGCTGTGTGTCTGTCTCCTGGGTCATGGTGTGCTGTGTGTTTGTCCTCTGGGTCGTGGTGTGCCCTGTGATTCTCCCCCCTGGGTCATGGTGTGCTGTATGTCTGTCCTCTGGTCACGGTGTGCTGTGTGTCTGTCCCCTGGGTCGTGGTGTGCTGTGTGTCTGTCTCCTGGGTCGTGGTGTGCTGTATGTCTGTCCCCTGGTCATGGTGTGCTGTGTGCCTGTCCCCTGGGTCATAGTGTGCTGTGTGTTTGTCCTCTGGGTCATGGTGTGCCCTGTGATTCTCCCCCCTGGGTCACGATATGCTGTGTATCTGTCCCCTGGGTCGTGGTGTGCTGTGTGTCTGTCTCCTGGGTCGTGGTGTGCTGTGTGTCTGTCCCCTGGTCACGGTGTGCTGTGTGTCTGTCCCCTGGTCACGGTGTGCTGTGTGTCTGTCTCCTGGGTCGTGGTGTGCTGTATGTCTGTCCCCTGGTCATGGTGAGCTGTGTGCCTGTCCCCTGGGTCATGGTGTGCTGTGTGCCTGTCCCCTGGGTCATGGTGTGCTGTGTGTCTGTCCCCTGGGTCATGGGGTGCTGTGTGTCTGTCCTCTGGTCACGGTGTGCTGTGTGTCTGTCTCCTGGGTCATGGTGTGCTATGTGTCTGTCCCCTGGGTCGTGGTGTGCTGTGTGTCTGTCCCCTGGTCACGGTGTGCTGTGTGCCTGTTCCCTGGGTCATGGTGTGCTGTGTGTCTGTCCCCTGGGTCATGGTGTGCTGTGTGTTTGTCCTCTGGGTCATGGTGTGCTGTTTGTTTGTCCTCTGGGCCGTGGTGTGCTGTATGTCTGTCCCCTGGGTCATGGTGTGCTGTATGTCTGTCCCCTGGGTCATGGTGTGCTGTGTGTCAGTCCTCTGGTCACGGTGTGCTGTGTGCCTGTCTCCTGGGTCGTGGTGTGCTATGTGTCTGTCCCCTGGGTCGTGGTGTGCTGTGTGTCTGTCTCCTAGGTCGTGGTGTGCTGTGTGTCTGTCCCCTGGGTCGTGGTGTGCTGTGTGTCTGTCCCCTGGGTCGTGGTGTGCTGTGTGTCTGTCCTCTGGTCACGGTGTGCTGTGTGTCTGTCCCCTGGGTCGTGGTGTGCTGTGTGTCTGTCTCCTGGGTCGTGGTGTGCTGTATGTCTGTCCCCTGGTCATGGTGTGCTGTGTGCCTGTCCCCTGGGTCATAGTGTGCTGTGTGTCTGTCCCCTGGGTCATGGTGTGCTGTGTGTTTGTCCTCTGGGTCATGGTGTGCTGTTTGTTTGTCCTCTGGGCCGTGGTGTGCTGTATGTCTGTCCCCTGGGTCATGGTGTGCTGTATGTCTGTCCCCTGGGTCATGGTGTGCTGTGTGTCTGTCCTCTGGTCACGGTGTGCTGTGTGTCTGTCTCCTGGGTCATGGTGTGCTATGTGTCTGTCCCCTGGGTCGTGGTGTGCTGTGTGTCTGTCTCCTGGGTCGTGGTGTGCTGTGTGTCTGTCCCCTGGGTCATGGTGTGCTGTGTGTCTGTCCCCTGGGTCGTGGTGTGTTGTGTGTCTGTCCTCTGGTCACGGTGTGCTGTGTGTCTGTCCCCTGGGTCGTGGTGTGCTGTGTGTCTGTCTCCTGGGTCGTGGTGTGCTGTATGTCTGTCCCCTGGTCATGGTGTGCTGTGTGCCTGTCCCCTGGGTCATAGTGTGCTGTGTGTCTGTCCCCTGGGTCATGGTGTGCTGTGTGTTTGTCCTCTGGGTCATGGTGTGCCCTGTGATTCTCCCCCCTGGGTCACGGTGTGCTGTGTGTCTGTCCCCTGGGTCGTGGTGTGCTGTGTGTCTGTCTCCTGGGTCATGGTGTGCTGTGTGTCTGTCCCCTGGTCACGGTGTGCTGTGTGTCTGCCTCCTGGGTCATGGTGTGCTGTGTGTTTGTCCTCTGGGTCGTGGTGTGCCCTGTGATTCACCCCTGGGTCATAGTGTGCTGTATGTCTGTCCCCTGGTCACGGTGTGCTGTGTGTCTGTCCCCTGGTCACGGTGTGCTGTGTGTCTGCCTCCTGGGTCATGGTGTGCTGTGTGTTTGTCCTCTGGGTCGTGGTGTGCCCTGTGATTCACCCCTGGGTCATAGTGTGCTGTATGTCTGTCCCCTGGTCATGGTGTGCTGTGTGCCTGTCCCCTGGGTCATGGTGTGCTGTGTGTCTGTCCCCTGGGTCATGGTGTGCTGTGTGTTTGTCCTCTGAATCATGGTGTGCTGTATGTTTGTCCTCTGGGCCGTGGTGTGCTGTATGTCTGTCCCCTGGGTCATGGTGTGCTGTATGTCTGTCCCCTGGGTCATGGTGTGCTGTGTGTCTGTCCCCTGGGTCATGGTGTGCTGTATGTCTGTCCCCTGGGTCGTGGTGTGCCCTGTGATTCTCCCCCCTGGGTCATGGTGTGCTGTGTGTTTGTCCCCTGGGTCGTGGTGTCCTGGGTAGTCTCGGGCAGAGGGCTGGTGTTGCGGCTGCTCTCGCCATCTGTGCTTGGGTCCCTGGGGGGCACCAGACCTGGCACTGGCTGGGGGCGGGGGTCCCCGGATGGGTCGGACACATCACCAGCTGGTCCTGTAAGACACAAGACAGCGTGTATGGTTAGACTGGCGGACGGGGGTGAGGCGTGTTGGTGTGTGGGGTGAGGGTTGGAGGGGTGAGGGCTGATGGTGTGTGGGGTGAGGGGGTGAGGGGGGGGGAGTTGAGGGGTGAGGGATGGGCACACATGTGTCGTGAGGAGCCGCAACCAGGCAGAGGAATCTCATTGGTGGCGCGACTTCGACCTCCCTCTCCTCTGGCCCGCCAACGATGTCAAGTGTCCTCTGTTCGGGCACGGTGAGGGGACGCAGGTCTTGCGGTCCCCCTCTGGTCTTCTCCCGCTCCCGGCGGTTATGAGCGGTCTTGTCCTGGGGGGGGGGGGCAAACACAAACAGAACAGTGTTAGACGGTCCAGCGCATGCAGCACAGGGATTGGGTCTCTGATGGCATTAGCACAGTGGCTGGCATGGGTGGGAGCAGCCATGTGGGTCTGGGTGGGGCTATGTCCGTCCACATCGGGGTGCGACGGGTCACATGGGTGTGGGGGATAGGGGAGTTGGTACCTGGGGCACAGTGCTGGGTACTCATCCTGGCTGCCCTGAAGAGGTCGTGCCCTGGTCTGCTGTCTGGGCCACCGGCTCGACGGCGCTGACGGCCTCGGCCACCTCCGCCCAGGCACGGCGAACGATGGCACCTGCTGTCCTGCAGCCCGCCCCGGGGTATAACACCAGCCTCCTCTCCTCCATGGTATCCAGGAGGGTCTCTACCTCCCCGACAATAAATCGCTATGCTGCTCTGCTTGCCGCCATCTTGCCTGCGACACTGTCAGTGGGGGGGGGGGGAAAGAATTTTTGAACTCGAGCCGCCGGGTCGGGTCAGTGACGGAACCGGCGAATTGGCGGCCGATCCGTCACGCGTTGCACAACCCGCCCGTGCTAGCCCCTTGTGGCCCGTTGAATGGCTCCACCTGGGGGCCCGATGACGCCATCCGTGGTCTTCACGACGGCATCAACACTTAGACCCGTTTTGGGAGAATCCAGCCCCATAGATGCAAATAACACTGAGGCTCAGATTTCCGTCTGGGCAACATGAAAACGCAGGTTGCATAATTTTGCGCCACTCAACTCACTCGCCGTTCTGAGTATTTTATTTTCCCGGGATGTTTGTGTTTTGAACGAAGGGACAGACTCGATGTACAATCTACAAACCACGATTGGGTTCTGGCTTCCATCCGTTAAAGGTGAGGTTGAGTGTGGGGGTGGGTATGTCCCACCCTCTGCTCAACACAAAGAAGTCAAAGGCTCAACATCAGTAATCTGTCCAGAGAGAGCGCTATTGCTACTGAACGTGGCCTGTTAACCCTTATACTGCAAGAAAATTGGGGCGGGTTTTTTGTTCCTGAGAGTAAGTGTTGACAGGATTAGTGGATTTCTACAACAGCAAAACTGGCACCGCACCTGGACCAATTCAACGATTAAGGAGCTAACACCGGCTCCACATGGAACACAATCGATTCCAATGAGAAATGGTACGGGATTTGCCAGGTTCTGGAGTGACACTCAGGAGGCTGACAAGTTGCAGCAGCATAAACGCACTCGCCACAAACACCATCCCAGCCAACAAGATGGCAGCAAGTGGAACGGCACCAAGGTTTACTGAAGCAGAACTGGAGATGCTGCTAGGTACCGTGGAGGAGAGGAGGGTGACCCTGTACCCCGGGGTGGGAAGGAGGCAGCCAGCCGCCGCTGCTCGCCGGGCCTGGGCACATGTGGTCGTCAGCGGCATGGGGAGGACCAGCCAGCAGTACCAAAATAAACCGCACAAATTCCTCAGGATGGCCAGGGTGAGTTGGCAGCACTGTGCCACTGGCACCAACCCCCGTCCCACACACCCGTTACCCAGCCAGGTGGGAGGCTGAACCCCACCCTGCACCACATACCAGCACCCATTCCGGCCGCCATGGCCAGGTGCCCTTACAACTGGAGCCACCAGCTACCCACCCCATGGGCTGCATGCGGACTACCTAACACTGCGTGTTTTATGTTCCTCAACCCACTCCCACAGGAGAAGGCCAGTCACAATCGTCGAGAGTGGGAGCGGACTGGAGATGGACCATCGCAGCAGCACAGAGGGAACCGGACATGGTCGGAGGGCCTGAAGGGCAGTCAGCATCAGGTGAAGAAGTGAGACCCTGAGTTGGCATGGCCACGAGACACCGATCTCTGCCTCCCCAGCTGAGGCCATGGGTGGCCACCCACCAACTCCCTGCCCCTCGATGGCGGCCCGATCGCGGGCCAGGCCACTACGGAGGCTCCCCCCCCCGGGTCGGACCCTCCCTCCCCTTGAAAAGCAGTGCTCCAAAAGCAACTGTATCGAAACTGCTGGCTGGTCCTTGTAGTGTTGCCCATGCCACTGACGACCTCTGTTGGACTTTAACCTGGTGTTATAAGACTTCTTACTATGATCATAATGAATGGCGGAGCAGGCTTTAAGGACCGAATAGCCTCCTCCTGCTTCTATTTTCTATGTTTCTATGACTTGATGGGCCAAATGGCCTCCTTCTGCACTGTCGGGATTCTATGAAATCAGATCATTTTCAACAGCTGCATGTTATACACCAGCAGCTTGGGCCGGACGGTGCCCACATGCCCATGGAGATGCCAAAAGCACAAAAAGCCAAAGGCTCCTCGCCTCCCAAATGTTTTAAGCGCCTTCCTTCCACCACAGCCATTGCACCACCGGACTCTCCCTCCTCACAAACAGTGAGGTTTAATGTTACCACAGAAATCTCAGCGCCGTACCGTCCAAATCAGAGATCTCACCCTATTGACACTCCTCTCCCTCTTCTGTTGCAACTGCTGTACCATCTGTCCCTTCCAAATCAGCTCTTACAAGAACCTTCAATGCTGCTGCTAACTCACCTCTATCACAATCTGATGTGTCCATTGTTATGACCCTTGGCCAGACCCTACGTTGTTGGTGAGATCCGGTTATGGACAAATAATGGGCGGAATTTTCCGACCCCCCACCGGCTTGGAGAATCGGCGCCGCGCCATGCGAACCGTGCCACGCCACCCCGATGCCAGAATGCGTTTCTCCGCGCCACTGGAGCCGGCGTGGTCGGCGTGGCACAGGTCGGTGTGTACGCCGACTCTCCATCCCGGGCTGGCATGGGCCGGCGCTCTGATTCTCCGGTCCGGATGGACTGAGCGGCCGTCACCAAAAAGCCCAGTCCTGCCGGCGCCATGCTAACATCCTCTGAGCCGGCGGAAACTCGGCGTTGAAGGGTCCGGGGGTGGCCTGTGGGGGGGTCCAACCCAAGGGGAGGCCTCCGTAGTGGCCTGGCCCACTGTCGGGGCCCACCGACCGGCGAGCCGGCCTCTCTATCGGGGGGCCTCCTTTCCTCCGCGCCGGCTCCTGTAGTCCTGCGCCATTTGGCGTTGGGGCTGGCGCGGGGAATAAGGCCCCTGCGCATGCGCTGATTGCCGCTGGTCCAACTGCGCATGCGCAGACCCCGCGGCGCCGGGTTCACGCCGGGATAGGCAGCTGGAGTGGCGTGGGCCGCTCCAGCGCCGTGCTACCCCACTGTGGCCCGGAGAATCGGGTCTCGGAACGGGCGCGACGCCGGAGTAAAACACTCCCGTTTTTACACCGGCGTCGGCACATCGCCTTCCAATGGGAGAATAGCGCCCAATATTTTGTTTCTAGTAGACAAAGTTTGAGATCCAAGACACTTAGTAAGACAGCCACCAAGGTATTGAAAAAACAAAAATAGACTTTGCTATACAAGGTAAAAAAATAAAATAATTTAAAACATTTATCTGATGTTCTAACTTTCAGGGTAAGTATGAGGGGCTGTGAATTAATAAACCCACTATATCTGAACACACCACGCAACACAAAAAATGCCAAATCCAACCAAATCAGATTCCATGGATTTCTCAACAATCCACCCAGACGTAAGAAACATTGCGAGTCAACCAATCTCAATTACATTTTACCTCTCTCATGAGAGTTTCCAATCTTAACCTTCAAAGGTCCTGCCGTGGGAATCCCTCCACAAGTTGCTCCAATATGGATGGCTTCAAGAACAGCCAGTCTCGTATGGTTCCAGTCTTGCCTTCCGAAATTCCATTCCCATGTATTCCCAAAAACACTCTAGCATCAATTTACAAGCACAATTTGAGCTTTTCAGCTCAGCAGAATACTACCACTCCAAAGGGATACCTTTTGCTCCAGTGACCTACGGCATGGAATCACCAGAGGCATGGAATTTGAGCTGCCTTCTCAAATTTTCAGAGCTTCTTCTGAGCCCATTTCAATTACCAGGGCTCCCAACCCCATTTCATTTAAAGTCTGTTCCCTGCAGCCCTTTTCTCTGATTGGTTCCTGTTTTTCAACCCTTCTCCTTTTCTTAACTTAACTGGAACGTGTTGCTGTCCTCTGTCTTTGCCTCTGCCTCTGGGACACTTCCTAGGCCTCTCCCATGCCCCCCTCCCATTTCTCTTGCCTGGGACACTTCTTTCAATTCCCGGCTTGCAGAGTCTGCACGTCGTCTCCGTGTCTGCGTGGGTTTCCTCCAGGTGCTCCGGTTTCCTCCCACAGTCCAAAGATGTGCAGGTTAGGTGGATTGGCCATGATAAATTGTCCTTAGTGTCCAAAAAGAAGGTTAGGTGGGGTTACTTGGTTATGAGGATGGGCTTAAGTAGGGTGTTCCTTCCAAGAGCCGGTGCAGACTCGATGGGCCGAATGGCCTCCTTCTGCACTATAAATTATATGATTCTTGAGACCCCGCTCTATCCCCTCTCCTTTGTCCCTTACCTGAGATGCTTCTTGGCACCTCTTCCTCTTTAGCTCCCTCGTGCCTCTCTCTGCTTCAATGGCTGACTCTGGCACTCCACACTCAGTCACCTGGGGCAAAATTCTCCCCCAACGGCGGGATGTCCGCCGACTGGCGCCAAAGCCGGCGCCAATCAGATGGGCATCGCGCCGGCCCAAAGGTGCGGAATGCTCCGCATCGTTGGCGGCCTAGCCCCAACATTGAGGGGCTAGGCCGACGCCGGAGGGATTCCCGCCCCCGCCCAATCTCCGGGAGCGGAGACTTCGGCGGGGGCGGGGGTGGGATTCACGGCGGCCAACGGCCATTCTCCGACCCGGCGGGGGGGTCGGAGAATGACGCCCCTGATCTATGTTTTCTCTGTGCGCAGTTCCTGTCCTCAGCCTGAAGATCATAAAGATGTCAAACTGCCCTTATACAGCCCCCTCCTGTGGGAGATCCGAATACTGCCCGGGCTTCGAGTTCCCGACCTCTGTTATTAGTGAGAAGGTCAATGTAACATTCGCAGCACCATGAAACCATGGACACCTGTATATCTGCCTGGGGGAAAAAAGAATCACAATTATTTTGTCACATTAATTATCTCTCTCTCCCCCCCCCCCCATCCCCCCCCGCCCCCCCACCCCGAGTGGTTTGAACATTCAGTTGATGAAAATCATGCACCAGAACTGTCTGCATTGTTTTGTCTTATATTTTATGACGACTGGAGAAATCTTGTTCATAGGACTGAGCAGGGAGGATGTTGTGACTAGAGATAAAACTGATCAAAGTTAGAGCCATCTCCAAGGAAACTGCATTTAACTACACCTCATAAAATTAGTACACAAAAACAGCATCTCATGATCTTACTTTATATTCAATTCAAAAAGTTTGATTTTAAGTTTCAGAAAATAAGATATATTATATAGACATATATATATTAATACATACCCTGGCAAAATTCATCAAATCATAAAATTTCTCCCTACATTGTTATTTGTGCTAAAAGCATTACGTTCCTGGGCGGGTTTAATTTTTCCACATCCTTGATGTGCTTACGTCTAACCTCCACCTCACCTAAAGTAATATTCATTTCTTCATTCGTGAAATTTTGATCCATTTTGACGCCCTGCCCTGACTTCTTCTCCAGGCAAAAACAGAAGCACACTTCAGTGCTGGTGGTCAGTGGGAGAGGTGGTCAGACCGGGGGATCAGGTGGTCAGTGCAGGCGTCAGATGGTCAGTGTGGGGTTCATGTGGTCAGGTGGCAGGGAGTTGGTTGGTGGATTGGACAGTCAGGGGATGGGGTGTACTCAGGAACGTGGGGCTGCAGTCGGGTGTTGGGTAGGTTAGTCAGGTTTGGGGAGGACCGTTGAGGAGTGGGGGGTGGAAAAGGGGCTCAGGGGTAGTCGGCAGGGAGTGGGAAGGGAAAGTCAGGGGATCGTAGAGGGTTGGGGGGAGCCCCTTGCGTTGCTGGTGGGGATAGTGAAGGTCAGTGCATAAGAACATAAGAACATAAGAACTAGGAACAGGAGTAGGCCATCTGGCCCCTCGAGCCTGCTCCGCCATTCAATGAGATCATGGCTGATCTTTGTGGACTCAGCTCCACTCTCCGGCCCGTACACCATATCCCCGAATCCCTTTATTCTTTAGAAAGGTATCTATCTTTTTCTTAAAAACGTTTAAAGAAGGAGCCTCAACTGCTTCACTGGGCAAGGAATTCCAGAGATTCACAACCCTTTGGGTGAAGAAGTTCCTCCTAAACTCGGTCCTAAATCTACTTCCCCTTATTTTGAGGCTATGCCCCCGACTTCTGCTTTCCCCGGTGGAAACAATCTGCCCGCATCTATCCTATCTATTCCCTTCATAATTTTATATGTTTCAATAAGATCCCCCCGCATCCTTCTAAACTCCAATGAGTACAGTCCCAGTCTACTCAACTTCTCATCATAATCTGATCCCCTCAACTCTGGGATCAACCTAGTGAATCTCCTCTGCACTCCCTCCAGTGCCAATATGTCCTTTCTCAGGTAAGGAGACCAAAACTGAACACAATACTCCAGATGCGGCCTCACCAACACCCTATACAATTGCAGCATAACCTCACTAGTCTTGAACTCCATCCCTCTAGCAACGAAAGACAAAACTCGATTAGCCTTCTTAATCACCTGTTGCACCTGCACACCAACTTTTTGCGATTCGTGCACCAGCACACCCAGGTCCCTCTGCACAGCAGCATGTTTTAACATCTTACCGTTTAAATAATAATCCATTCTGCTGTTATTCCTCCCAAAATGGATAGCCTCACACTTGGCAACATTGAATTCCATCTGCCAGACCCTAGCCCATTCACCTAACCTATCCAAATCCTTCTGCAGACTTCCGGTGTCCTCTGCACTTTTTGCTTTACCACTCATCTTAGTGTCGTCTGCAAACTTTGCCACATTGCATTTGGTCCCCAACTCCAAATCATCTCTGTAAATTGTGAACAACTGCGGGCCCAACACTGATCCTTGAGGGACCCCACTAGTTACGGGTTGCCAACCAGAGAAACACCCATTTATCCCCACTCTCTGCTTTCTGTGAGTTAACCAATCCTCTACCCATGCTACCACTTTACCCTCAATGCCATGCATCTTTAGTTTATGCAGCAACCTTTTGTGTGGCACCTTGTCAAAAGCTTTCTGGAAATCCAGATATACCACATCCATTGGCTCCCCGTTATCTACTGCACTGGTAACGTCCTCAAACAATTCTACCAAATTAGTCAGACACGACCTACCCTTTATGAACCCATGCTGCGTCTGCCCAATGGGACAATTTCCCTCCAGGTGCCCCGCTATTTCCTCCTTAATGATAGATTCCAGCATTTTCCCTACAACCGAAGTTAAGCTTACCGGCCTATAATTACCCGCTTTCTGCCGATCTCCTTTTTTAAACAGTGGTGTCACATTTGCTACTTTCCAATCCTCTGGGACCACCCCAGAGTCTAGTGAATTTTGATAAATTATCACTAGTGCGTTTACAATTTCCCTAGCCATCTCTTTTAACACTCTGGGATACATCCCATCAGGGCCAGGAGACTTGTCTACCTTTAGCCCCATTGGCTTGCCCAATACTGCCTCCTTAGTGGTTACAATCATCTCAAGGTCCTTACCTATCATACCTTTATTTCCATCAGTCACTGGCATGTTATTTGTGTCTTCCACTGTGAAGACTGACCCAAAAAACCTGTTCAGCTCCTCAGCCATTTCCCCGTCTCCTATTATTAAATCTCCCTTCTCATCTTCCAAAGGACCAATATTTACCTTAGCCACTCTTTTTTGTCTTATATATTTGTAGAAGCTTTTTCTATCTGCTTTTATGTTCTGAGCAAGTTTACTTTCATAGTCTACCTTACTCTTCTTTATGGCTTTTTTAGTAGCTTTCTGTTGTCCCCTAAAGACTTCCCAGTCCTCTAGTCTCCCACTAATTTTTGCCACTTTGTATGTTTTTTCCTTCAATTTGATACTCTCCCTCACCTCCTTAGATATCCATGGTCGATTTTTCCCCTTTCTACCGTCTTTCGTTTTTGTCGGTATGAACCTTTCCTGAACACTGTGAAAGATCGCTCGGAAGGTTCTCCACTGTTCCTCAACTGCTTCACCATGAAGTCTTTGCTCACAGTCTACCTTAGCTAGTTCTTCTCTCATCCCATTGTAATCGCCTTTGTTTAAGCACAAAACACTAGTGTTTGATTTTACCTTGTCATCCTCCAACTGTATTTTAAATTCCACCATATTGTGGTCGCTCCTTCCAAGAGGATCCCGAACTATGAGATCATTAATCAATCCTGCCTCATTACACAGGACCAGATCTAGGACCGCTTGTTCCCTTGTAGGTTCCTTTACATACTGTTCCAGGAAATTATCCCGGATACATTCTATAAACTCCTCCTCAAGGCTGCCTTTACCAACCTGGTTAAACCAATCGACATGCAGATTAAAATCTCCCATGATAACCGCTGTACCATTTCTACATGCATCCGTTATTCCTTTGCTTATTGCCTGCCCTACCATCCTGTTACTATTTGGTGACCTATAGACGACTCCTATCAGTGACCTTTTCGCCTTACTATTCCTGATTTCCACCCAAATTGATTCAAACTTGTCCTCCATAGCACCAATATCATCCCTTACTATTGCCCGGATGCCATCCTTAAACAACAAAGCTACACCACCGCCCTTACCGTCCATTCTATCCTTTCGTATAGTCTGATACCCTTGGATATTTAATTCCCAGTCGTGACCATCTTTTAACCATGTTTCAGTAATGGCCACTAAATCATAGTTATTCACGATGATTTGCGCCATCAACTCATTCACCTTATTCCGTATACTACGAGCATTCAGATAAAGTACACTTATGCTGTTTTTTATGTCTTTGTTATGAATCCTAACACCTTGATCAGTAACTTTTCGCAAATTATTTTTCCTCTTACCCTTTCTCCTAATTTTCCTTGTCTTTGAACCCATATCTCTACATAATAACCTGTCATGTAATCTGCTGCCTTGATCTCCATTAACCATTATACTGTCCATAGCTTTACCCTTCCCTTCCCCCCAACTTGCTAGTTTAAAGTCCTTGTGACCAACCTATTTATCCTATTCGCTAGAACACTGGTCCCAGAATGGATCAGGTCAAGACCGTCCCAACGGTACAGGTCCCTCCTGCCCCAGTACTGATGCCAATGCCCCATGAAATGGAATCCCTCTTTCCCGCACCACTCCTTTAGCCACGTGTTAACTTCCCTAATTTTCTCAACCCTATGCCAATTGGCACGTGGCTCGGGTAATAATCCAGAGATTATAACCCTGGAGGACCTGTTCTTTAATTTAGTCCCTAGTGTTTGATAATCCCCAAACAGGTCCTCTTTCCTAGTCTTACCTATGTTGTTAGTCCCAACGTGGACCACAACAACTGGATCCTCCCCCTCCCTCTCCAAAATCCTTTCAAGCCGATCAGAGATGTACCACACCCTGGCACCGGGCAGGCAACATATCATGCGGGTCTCACGATCTGGCTTACAAAGGATGCCATCAATCCCCCTAATTATAGAATCCCCTACAACTACCACTTGTCTTTTTGCTCCCCCCTCTTGAATGGCTTCCTGTACCATAGTGCAGTGGTCAGTCAACGCATCCTCCCTACAGCCCTCTTCCTCATCCACAGAGGGAGCAAGTACCTCATACCTGTTGGACAAGGTCAAGGGCTGAGGCTCCTCAACTCCTAAACTCAGGATCCCCCTACCTGCCTCCATTGCAGTCACACCACTCTGTCCCTGACCACTGACCAAATTAACAGTACTTATTCTACCGGGTGTGACTGCCTCCTGAAACAAAGCGTCCAGGTAATTTTCCCCCTCCCTGATGTGCCACAGTGTGTGCAGCTCGGTCTCCAGCTCATCAATTCTGAGCCGAAGTTCCTTGAGCAGCCAACACTTGCTGCAGATGTGGTCACTGACGGTCTCAATGGGATCCACCAGTTCCATCATCATACAGCAACAGCACATCACCTGTCCAGCCATATTCAACTAGTTAATTAAGTTAAATATTTTTATTTAAAAAATTTTTTTTATAGAACCTCAAGGATAAACCCAAACACCAACAAAAACACAGCCCTCTCTCGCCACTCACCCGAACTCAGTCACTCACCTAAACTCAGATGCACTCTGTTCCAATCAGCACTCACCTAAACTCAGATGCACTCTGTTCCAATCAGCACTCACCTAAACTCAGTTGCACTCTGTTCCAATCAGCACTCACCTAAACTCAGATGCACTCTGTTCCAATCAGCACTCCATGTCTAAAGGCATTCCTGCCACACCTTTTGTACTCTGCCTGATTTCCAATGAGCCAATAGGCCTGCTCCAGGAACTGAAGTCTCCAACTGCCACTCGACCTGTAAACTAAGCACTTTTAAATATGCACTCACCTCTCCCAGCAACCCTGCAGCCTGTGGCCTGCTCCAGGAACTGAAGTCTCTTTTAAATATGCACTCACCTCTCCCAGCAACCCTGCAGCCTGTGGCCTGCTCCAGGAACTGAAGTATCTTTTAAATATGCACTCACCTCTCCCAGCAACCCTGCAGCCTGTGGCCTGCAGCCTGCAGTACCACAGCGATGCAGGAGTTAGAAATGGTTTTAATTCTCATTTTTTTCTGGGTAACTGTTACTGTAACAGTCAGACCTCCAGAGTTTAGTAATTTGAATTGGAGTTTTGGATGGTTCTTATTTCAGAGCAATTGCCCAAGGGAAGGTTGAAATCCTTAGATGGGGCCTGCCAGGGACCCCAGCATATCTTCAGGACCCCTCTCCTGGATATGATGCCCTGGAGCTTAGTGATTATGGGTCACAGAGTTTACAGGTGATTTTGTTTAGCCTGAATCTGCTATCTTCACAACCAGTAAGGAAATGGTGTGTTCTGAATAGTGGCTGACCATCAGGGCCCAGGAAATACAGTATGCCATGAAAGCCAAGGCATTGCACGTGTATAAACTGTGCATACCAATAGTGTTACACTATCCTGGGCAAGTAATAATAGTAATAATAATGTTTATTATTGTCACAAGTAGGCTTACATTAACACTGTAATGAAGTTACTGTGAAAATCCTCTGGTCGCCACACTCCGGCGTCTGTTTGTGTACACTGAGGGAGAATTCAGAATGTCCAATTCACCTAACAGCACGTCTTTCGGGACTCGTGGGAGGAAACTGGTGTGCCCAGAGGAAACCCATGCAGACATGGGGAGAACATGCAGGCTCCGCACGGACAGTGACCCAAGCCAGGAATCGAACCCGGGACCCTGGCGCTGTGAAGCAATAGTGCTAACCACTGTTAGAAATTGCACAGTCAATTGCACAGTCAATTCGAGCCCCACATGGATCGGAGTCGCAACACAAGTGAATTAACCAATTCTTATAAAAATTGGATAAGTCTTTGGCTCGTGGCTGCTCAATGATTACAGTCACCAGGTTTGTAAGTTGAAACACATTAACTTTTTATAACAGGAATCATCATGGAATATACAGTAAATACAACTGGATAACAACAAAGGGGAAGAAAGGGGGAAGTAAAGGGGTGAAAAATAATAAGGATGAAGGCCAACATAAAAGAGTCTTTGCTTCAGATGGTGGTCCTTTGCATGCTTTCCTCACAGTAAACTTGTAAATCACAGTTTGTTGTTCAGTCTATACTCACAACTTTCTCAGAAAAGCAGTGTGCCTGCTTCATCAAACTTTGCTTTCTGTTCATGGCCTGTATGCGGGCCTGTGTGGTTTTAGGAATCCAACACCCATAGGCCTATTGTAGAAAGAGTTGGCTGGTTTTTCGTGGAGAGAATTAGTAGCAGCTTTCTGGAGAGAGTTAACAGATTCCCTTCATTCAGGTTGCCAGAATCAAAACACAACCTTTCTGGTGAAAATAAACGATGAGGAGAGAGAGTGGGTCTTCTCTCTCAAGCTGCCAGGAGTCAAACTGAAACCAAACTGCGACCTCGTGACTCTGAAAATCTTTCAGTGGGATCAGATCTAATCACCACCTGTTACCAGGCAGAACACAGTCTTTTGGGCCACTTCATTGGCCACCAGCCAAAGCAATCAAACTTAGTCATCACTGATGCTTGTCAGTCTGTAATCACCCGTCTAAAACAACACAACCTTCTGGAATCTTCTGTTTTAATTAAAGACACAGGCCACTGCATCTTTCTGTTTGAATTAAAGTAAAAGGCTGCCTTAAAGACACATGTCCATAAATCAACCATGGATCAAAATGCAACATCAAAAATAAAAGAAAGGGGAAATAAGGGAATAAACAAGAAGGACCCTTATATTAGAAATATTAATTACCCATACCATAGACTACTGTCTAAGGTGGGATATAGCTCATTATTTTCCCTTCATTTTCTACAAAACTTTAATTCCTGATCCATACAACCGTCATGATATGCAGACATGCAGATAATGATATACAGACAGGCAGCTATTGAACACAGAGAATAGGACATGACCAATGAGCAGGCAGGACACTCAGGAGTGGTATCTCACTATAAAAGGCACGAGGCACTCACACTCCGCCTCTTTCCACTGATGAACATCTACAGAGTGAGTCAGAGTGTATGTACAGTATCACACCTCCAGCATGTGGCTAAGAGCTAGTCTGGTTCAGTCAGGCAGAGTAACCACACTTAGGTTAGCAGAGAGTCGAACTCATAGAGAACTGCGCTAACTGTGCTACTGGTTCAATAAATCAGATTGAACTAAGTTCAAAGTCTGGAGTATCTTTTGGTTAAAGCTGCATCCAGTTGCAGCCTTTGTTATCCCAGGGTACATAACACGACAGCAACAGGTTTAAAAATTAGGGAAACGGGAGGAAACAGGAAACATGGATTTTAGCCTACTCATTTAGTGGGATGGAACAGGGAATGACTGGTATAGGTGGAGGATGGCTTCCAAAGAAATTCCACCCCTGCATGTACAAAGTGCTTGAATTCAGGCATGTGAAGACTAACTATCCTAGAGGAGTGATGAACTATCTTCAGTGACAGTGTTGCATTTAGTTGGCGTCACAGGGACCCAGACAACGTTTTAACCATGGGAAAGACCAGGGTCCTCATGGCCTACAGTCTGTCAGTGAAAAATGGGTGGCAAAGAGTCAGGGCCCAGGGCCCAAAATTTAATTTTAAAGGATTCTTTTGTGCTACGAGGAACAGGATTGTTTCTGTGGATCTCTGGTAGGGATTTGAACCACTCCGCCCCACCACCACAAATTATGACTCCGAATGACCACCAGCGGTATTACTACCGTAGATAAAAAAATAGATTATTTCCAGAAATTGAAGGGTCTCGAACAAGAGCATGTAGCGTGATGTTATGGAGGATGCAGCAGGCCACCACGATGTGGGAGACCCTCCCAGGGCTGAACTGGAGTGCCCCACCAGAGCAGTCAAGGCACCTGAACCGCGCCTTCCCCACACCGATGCAATACTCAATGACACCCCTGATCACTGCATGGGTGTCATTATCACTGTCCTCCATGTTATTTCATGGTAGCCGGATAGGCGCCATCAGCCATGGCCACAGCAGATAACCCCTCTCACCCGGGAGCCAACCCCTCACCCAGCGGAGTGCCTTGAAGGTGTCGGGCACTGACTTGTGTGCCAGGGCAAAGACGTCATGCATGCCATCTTGGGATCGGGTGCAGATGTACACGATGTGCAGCCAGTGGTTTCACACTAACTGCACATTCAGGGGGTGGAATCCCTTCTGATCGATTAAGGGCACCCCCTCATGCACGGTGACCGTGGAGGACATGTCTCCTGTTGATCATCCCCTGGACCTGGGGCACGCCCGCGATTGCGCCGAATCCCATTGCCCAGGTAACCTGGTGAGCTAGGTCCATGTTGAAGGTCGTTCCGAACAGGTCCCCGCTCGGCGCCTGGAAGGACCCCATGGCATAAATGTTCAGGGGGACTGTCACCGTGATGGCCACTTGGAGCGGATGTCCTCCCCCATACCGCCGCGGTTCCAGATGCACCATTATCCGGCACAGATGTTGCACAGTCTCTCTGCTCAGGCATAGTTGGCGATGGCAGGCTCGTTCCGGCAGGTCCTCGTATGACAGGTGCTGCCGGCATACACGAGGTCTGATATGACGCCTCCTTTCCACCTCCTCCTCAGCCTGTCAGGTGGCCGGCTCCCCATCACCATTGGCTGGCTGCTCTGCAGGGTCCTTCCTGGGCAGCTATTGCAGCCTCAGTGTATCCACCAGGCCTGCGGCGGCCAGGCAGATGCCAACCACACCTGGTTGTACACTGAAATCCACTGTCTGCAATGGTAGAGTGGCAGACATGTTAGCTTGATGAGTATTCCCATATCCAACCAGGTCCAATGGACTACACGGTCACCCTGGCCTGCACTGCAACCCCTGCCCCCTCATGACACCCCTCGGCCCTCCCGGTTCTAGCCTTCACCTCTCGGCCGTTCCCCCCAACACTCTTCCCTCAGTACCGCGCCCATGGCCCTGATGGTGCCTGTCACCGGAGAGCCTCTTGGCCTGCTACCCGTTGCTGCTAGCATTATGCTTTGTGGCCCCTGTCCTGCGCCCTCGTGTGGGCTCTACCGTGCATGTCCTCCTTTGGTGGGCTGCACACTACTCCTCTCGCAGGGTGCCACCCGGTTGCGGGGGTGGGGTGGGGGGCACCACATGACAGTGTTCGGTGGCATGCGTGCAGGCAGAGACCATGGATGGGGCTGGGCGATGGAGGTGGGTGCCTGTTGGCACCATAGCTGCAGTGTGCCGTGGGTCTTATGTTTGATGCAAGGGTTGTGCCTACCTGTCCGCGGGCAGGATGGATGGGGGCAGGGGCATAGTGGGTTGGCGGGGCTCAATGCCAGCTGGTCTTCCTGCAGGGTGGGCTGGTTGATGGTGCCACTGGTCGGGCACCCGCCCTGGGGGGGAGGCAGTATGCCAGAGAGAGTGGCAAGGGCGACTGTGCATGCGTCCACTGTTAGGGGTGCGCTCTGCATCGCTCCCCCTACAGTGGGGCAGCGCCTCGGATGGGTGCACTGAGGGATGCCAAAACCTGGTGGGCCATTGGCTGCGCTAGGCTATGCACGTCCTGTTGATGGGTCGGCTGCGGGTGCCTGGGGGTGGCTTGGAGAGACAGGGGGCTCCCATATGGCTGGTGGCGCTCTGCACATTTTGGGGTCACAGTGAGGGGACAGTGGAGTGTGCAGCCAGATGACTGCCTTGCAGGCTGTGGCAATGGCGGCCTGGGTCCGGTCACCCCAGTCCGGGGGGGACACCCGAACCCATGACCCATCTCCTGGTTGGCCGCCCTCTACTCCCCATGGCCCTGGCAGTCGACCCCCAGCCAGCAGCACAACTGGAAGCCCACAGTTGCACCTTTGACAACATCTCTCACCTCCTGTCTCGCCCTCAGCAGCCATGCCGACCGGTTCCATTTTTAAATAGCACAAGTGAACCACGCCAGTGTCACTTCCACCTGGCAGAGGCAGAGTATTGCAGAAGGCCAGAGACTACCTGGTCGGGCAGGTTAATGAAATGCTAATGGCCATTACTGTACAAATTGTACACCCATGCAGGCGCGAGGCATGGAACCTATCCTCGCTGCCATGGAGGAGCCAGAGCATGGCATTCCCTTGGGCATCTGGCACCAGGATGTTGCCTGGTATGGAGGGCATTAGCTATGAGGCGAGGTTGAGTAAACTTGGTTTGTTCTCACTGGAACGAAGGAGGTTGAGGGGCGACCTGGCAGAGGTCTATAAAATTATGAGGGGCATAGACAGAGTGTATGGTCAGAGTCTTTTTCCCAGTGTAGAGGGGTCAATTACTAGGTTTAAGGTGTGAGGGGCAAGGTTTAGAGGAGATGTACGAGGCAAGTTTTTTTACACAGAGGGTAATGGGTGCCTGGAACTCGCTGCCGGAGGAGGTGGTGGAAGCAGGGACAATAGTGACGTTTAAGGGGCATCTTGACAAATACATGAACAGGATGGGAATAGAGGGATACGGATCCCGGAAGTGTAGAAGATTTTAGTTTTGACGGGCAGCATGGTTGGCGCAGGCTTGGAGGGCCGAAGGGCCTGTTCCTGTGCTGTACTTTTCTTTGTTCTTTGCATTTTGTTCTTTGATGTTTGATGTCCGATTCTCCGCCCGATCGTGATTCATGACTTCATCATCGCTGGACGGAGAATCCCGCCCAATATATTTTAGACAGGACACAGGGAACCTTCTTATGGAAAGCATTGTGATTGTTCAGAAAACACTGCCAGAGTTAGCGATTGACCCGGAGACCTTGGCAACTTTTAACAGTCAGCTACATAAGGCAGTTGAAGCACAACTGGATGAAGGGTATTGCAGCAAGCTACGCACATGGGATCAGGATGACTGCCTGTCTGGAGAATAAACACCAACACAAATTGATAAGGATTAAAAGTCTTTTAAAGTTAATTAAAAGTTATTGCTGTAAATTCCTCCCAATCTATTTAAAAATCACATGATCAGCAAATTAACTTCACTGAATTCACACATTCAGTTCCATTTTAGAGCGTGTGGTGTGGAATCTTTCCAATCCAAGTTGCAATTGTTCTTATTTAAACCTAAAAATAAAACCTCACGAGACTCTCTTTGTGCACAGCTACAATCCCAAACACTTTAGAATTTTTCTGACATGTGTCCCGCCTTTACTGACTATTTTCTTTTTCAAATCAGTTTCACAGTGGAGTCCCAGGGCAGTTTTGCTCTCAATATCGCAAGGCACTTAAATTGGCTTACATGTCTTTACAGTTTGCTTCATCCTCCCAATTGTTGCATTGTCTGCTGTCAGCACAAGTTACCCTTGATTACTCCCAGGCTGTAGCTGCACTCTCATTGTCCCCAGGTATCTGTTCCAAGCTCCACTGATGCAGACAGACCATTCCATTTTCACAATTTTCAATCTCTTTCTCCCTCTTTATATGTGACTCAAGGGTATTTTAGCAGTTCCCTGTCAACTGCAATTCAGTGGAGGGGTGGGTTCATGGGGTTACAGTACCTTCAGAATCCAATGGGACTGTAAACATTGCATACACAGTGACGTTATTGATTGAACTAGATAAATCAAGGCATCAATATTAACATCCCCCCCCCCCCCCCCCCAACTCCATGTTGGGACCCAAGTGAAATGTGACCCCAATCTGCCAAACATACCAGTATTTTTACAACAGTAGACATCGGGACATCAAAGAGTCTTGCTGTGGACGCTCAATTAGCGTGTTCAAGATCAGGCTCCCACTCAGCAATTCGAAACCCAATTTGAAGTTAACTGGAGCTACATGACATTTCCAAGCAGTTAGGGACCTCAGCAATAAAATGGAAGCAGGAGCTGTCATCTCCACATTACAAGTGCCTTTACCAGCATTCTGCATGGATCAGTAGGATTTGAGGTATTTGCCCTCATCCCCTCAGGGAAACTTGCATCTTCCCCAAGTCCTGACCACCAGCCTCGTTGAGCACAGGCCTCTCTATTGCTGACTTTCCCTCCCCTGCTGATCATTGAGGACTTTGCCCGAGTGGCCCTAGCTGGACCCCCTGCTACTTGCTGTTCCCTCTCATCCACTAGCTAGATTGACCTTTTGACTGGCTACCAGGCAGGAGGTGGAGCTGCAGGATGTCAATGACGCCCTGATGTTAGGATCGGTCACATTCTTGACCCTGCCAAGCTCTCCAGCCTTTTTCCACCACATCCGCACCTTCCAGGTCTTCCTGGGAATATCAAGGCAAATTGTTTCCCCAGATCTCATGTACAAAGATGGTGAACATGCAGTGGTGTTTTATGCTATCTTTTTAACAACTTTGGGAGAATTTTAATACAACCTGCCAGGTGGGGAACACATAGGCATGGGTAGAATGCTACATTTACAATGGGGAGTCAAACGTCAAACTATGGCAGGGTGTAAACCATGGACACATCACGAGGTGAGTTGTTGGCAGAAATTGAGGTCCCGGAAAGGGGTGATGTGGGAGGGATGGAGGCAAATGTTTTGCATGAAGGTGATGTGGCAGCTGTACCTGAGGACAAAGAGGAGTGTCAAACATTGGAACAGTCGGTTAGCATATCTGAGTATTGTGGGGTGCCATATTGGTGCTGGGACTTATGTCTTTATTTTAACCCTTTCAGTTGATGAGGATGGGAGGCCAATGATATGATGGCTACGGTGGAAGGAAGCCATTTTGAAACGTCGAAAGACAAGGAACCTGCAGTTTTGGCAGCAGCAGCTTTGCTGCATCAGCACACAGGCACCATCAGACCCATGCTGATGGCATCAAAAATATAGATGGTGCAAGTGAGCTGACATTCCTTGACTGGTTAAATCACGATGTGCACACAGATAGTGAGAGGCATCTGGCCAATGCAAACTTGTTACAATAGACGTTGAATGATTTGGTGCAAAGTGTGCGTAATTTTGAGACGTGTCTCTGTTAGCATCTGTACAGAATCAATGAAACCCTGACTGAAATCAAGCTGTAGTGGCTGCACCTTCTGGCCAACAGCAGCCAGGAGCAGAAATATTTGCTGCTGGGCATGTCTCTGGCACAGGAAATGTCACGCCACGGATACAGGGGAGATGTAGAATCCCGTACCAGCCTTCTTGAACAGGTGCCGGAATGTGGCGAATCGGGGCTTTTCACAGTAACTTCATTTGAAGCCTACTTGTGACAATAAGCGATTTTCATTTCATTTTCAAGTAGGGTCCCTTCTTCCATCATGCCCTCCTCTATCTCATTAATCTCCCCTTGTTACGTGAGGGTGAATTTCTGATTTTTCAGTGGTTTGCATTACGTTCCTTATTTATTGTTATATTTATCACTACTTGACCGCACACTGTGCCATCTCACTTTTTGTTTTCTGTTATTTTTGATATATTTATGCCTTTATGTGCACTGTTCCAGTTTTGATTTGTTGCTTATTTGAGAGATTTGTTATTTATTAATAGTTCTATTTATAATTATATTTAAGTATTCACACTGCTTTTGATGCTTCTGTCACACATTAACAGTAGCTTTTGTAAAGTGTTCTGAAAAATGTTCTTCACATGACACTAATCGAAAGTGTTACAAAATCTTCGATATTTGAATATATGGAGAAGTAACACAATTTCTTTGGTCAAACCTTCTAATTAAACAGCTGAACTTTACCTTCTTCAGCTGTAACTACCTCAAAAGTCTTCCAAGCTTTTAGCACTGAAATAAAATCTCTTGTTCCACTTGCAAATACCAGGTCTGTTGTCTTATATCTGGTGGGGTGAGTGCAGCATGGTGGCGCAGTAGATAGCACTGGGTCTACGGTGCTGAGGACCCGGGTTTGAATCCTGGCCTTGGGTCACTGTCCGTGTGGAGTTTGCACATTCTCCTCGTGTCTGCGTGGGTTTCACCCCCACAACCCAAAAGATGTGCAGGTTAGATGGATTGGCCATGCTAAATTGCCCCTTAATTGGAAAAAAAATAAAATAATTGGTTACTCTAAATTAAAAAATATATATATCTGATGGGGTGGGATGGGGGTGTGGGGTGCAATTCACGATTGGTCAGCGATGAAAGGCAGTAGTAGCCAGGTGATCTCTAGCTATTCTGGTCTCCTCACATGCTCCAGCGGGCATGTCTGCACCCAGATCCATGTTGTGCTCCTCCACTTCCACTTCTCATCCTCAGAGTGAATGCCCAGTTCTTCCTGGAGGACAACGTTGTGTAATGCACAACCTGCTGACACAATCTTTGACACTTTTCTAGGAAATAGAACAAAGAACAAAGAACAAAGAAAATTACAGCACAGGAACAGGCCCTTCGGCCCTCCCAGCCTGCGCCGATCCAGATCCTTTATCTAAACCTGCCTTCTATTTTCCAAGGATCTACTTCCCTCTCCTCCCCGCACGTTCATATATCTGTCTAGATGCATCTTTAATGATGCTATCGTGCCCGCCTCTACCACCTCCGCTGGCAAAGCGTTCCAGGCACCCACCACCCTCTGCGTAAAAAACTTTCCACGCACATCTCCCTTAAACTTTCCCCCTCTCAACTTGAAATCGTGACCCCCTTGTAATTGACACCCCCACTCTTGGAAAAAACTTGTTGCTATCCACCCTGTCCATACCTCTCATAATTTTGTCGACCTCAATCAGGTCCCCTCTCAACCTTCGTCTTTCCAACGAAAACAATCCTAATCTACTCAACCTTTCTTCATAGCTAGCACCCTCCATACCAGGCAACATCCTGGTGAACCTCCTCTGCACCCTCTCTAAAGCATCCACATCCTTCTGGTAATGTGGCGACCAGAACTGCAAGCAGTATTCCAAATGTGGCCTAACCAAAGTCCTATACAACTGTAACATGACCTGCCGACTCTTGTACTCAATACCCCGTCCGATGAAGGCAAGCATGCTGTATGCCTTCTTGACCACTCTATCGACCTGCGTTGCCACCTTCAGGGTACAATGGACCTGAACTCCCATATCTCTCTGTACATCAATTTTCCCCAGGACCCTTCCGTTGACCGTATAGTCCGCTCTTGAATTAGATCTTCCAAAATGCATCACCTCGCATTTGCCTGGATTGAACTCCATCTTCCATTTCTCTGCCCAACTCTCCAATCTATCTATATTTTGCTGTATTCTCTGACAGTCCTCCTCGCTATCTGCAACTCCACCAATCTTAGTATCATCTGCAAACTTGCTAATCAGACCACCTATACCTTCATCCAGATCATTTATGTATATCACAAACAACAGTGGTCCGAGCACGGATCCCTGTGGAACACCAATAGTCACCTTTCTCCATTTTGGGACACTCTCTTCCACCACTACTCTTTGTCTCCTGTTGCCCAACCAGTTCTTTATCCATCTAGCTAGTACACCCTGAACTCCATACGACTTCACTTTTTCCATCAACCTGCCATGGGAAACTTTATCAAACGCCTTACTGAAGTCCATGTATATGACATCTACAGCCCTTCCCTCATCAATTAACTTTGTCACTTCCTCAAAGAATTCAATTAGGTTTGTAAGACATGACCTTCCCTGCACAAAACCATGCTGCCTATCACTGATAAGTCTATTTTCTTCCAAATGTGAATAGATCCTATCCCTCAGTATCTTCTCCAACAGTTTGCGTACCACTGACGTCAAGCTCACAGGTCTATAATTCCCTGGATTATCCCTGCTACCCTTCTTAAACAATGGGACAACATTAGCAATTCTCCAGTCCTCCGGGACCTCACCCGTGCTCAAGGATGCTGCAAAGATATCTGTTAAGGCCCCAGCTATTTCGTCCCTCGCTTCCCTCAGTAACCTGGGATGGATCCCATCCGGACCTGGGGACTTGTCCACCTTAATGCCTTTTAGAATACCCAAAACTTCCCCCCTCCTTCTGCCGACTTGACCTAGAGTATTTAAACATCCTTCCCTAGCCTCAACATCCGTCATGTCCCTCTCCTTGGTGACTACCGATGCAAAGTACTCATTAAGAATCTCACCCATTTCCTCTGACTCCATGCATAAATTCCCTCTTTTGTCTTTGAGTGGGCCAATCCTTTCTCTAGTTACCCTCTTGCTCCTTATATACAAATAAAAGGCTTTGGGATTTTCCTTAGCACTGTTAGCCAAAGATATTTCATGACCCCTTTTAGCCCTCTTTCTTGCGCGTTTGAGATTTGTCCTACTTTCCCGATATTCCTTCAAAGCTTCATCAGTTTTAAGGCACCTAGATCTTATGTATGCTTCCTTTTTATCTTAGCTAAGTCACAATTCCACCCGTCATCCATGGTTCCCTAATCTTGCCATTTCTATCCCTCATTTTCACAGGGATATGTCTGTCCTGCACTCTAATCAACCTTTCCTTAAAACACTCCAACATTTCAAATGTGGATTTACCCTTAAAGAGCTGCTCCCAATCCACATTCCCTAGCTCCTGCCGAATTTTGTTGTACTTGGCCTTTCCCCAATTTAGCACTCTTCCTTTAGGACCACTCTCATCTTTGTCCATGAATATTCTAAAACTTACGGATTTGTGATCGCTATTCCCAAAGTAATCACCAACTGAAACTTCAATCACCTGGCCGGGATCATTCCCCAATACCAGGTCAAGTATGGCCCCTTCCCGAGTGACCGCTTGACTTGAACACCTAGGGTGTCTTGCTCAGGTACACTTTCTGGATGCAGTGACCGCAAGGCACTGATGCAAATTTCCCCGCAACAGCCAATCAGCAGCTTCGCTCTACTGCCCTCTGCTGGATGCTTGCCTTGACTTGAACACCTAGGGTGTGTTGCTCAGGTACGCTTTCTGGATGCAGTGACCGCAATGCACTGATGCAAATATTCCCCGCAACAGCCAATCAGCAGCTTTGCTCTACTGCCTTCTGCTGGATGCTTGCCTTGACTTGAACACCTAGGGTGTCTTGCTCAGGTACACTTTCTGGATACAGTGACCGCAATGCACTGATGCAAATTTCCCCCCAACAGCCAATCAGCAGCTCGGCTCTACTGCCCTCTGCTTTAAAGTGGCCCCTTGACCTATCCAGGCAACGGTAATGTGCCTTCAACACATTGTTTGTCCTCTCCACTGCCTGCGATGTTGAGACTTGTGTGTGATTGCGTCCTTCCTGTATTGCATTGCTGGCCCTGCAATAAGGTGTCATCAGCCACATTTGCAGTGGGTAGCGTTTGTCACCAAATAGTCCTCCTGAACTTCAAGGTAATGCGTTGATGGTCCAGTGAAACCAAGATGAATGAATCTTGAACCTTTCCCCAGTTATCTGTATCTACAATGAAAATCTTCAATTGGGCATCACAAACAATCATGACAGCAAAGAAATGGAAGCCCTTATTGTTGTATAAAGCAAGTTTATTGTTTGGTGCCGTCAGTGGAAAATGTGTTCCATCAACAGCCCCAAGCATTTTTGGGAATCCACAATCCTTGTGATACAATGGATCGCTCCACCATCTTCCTAGGGGACATGTCAAAATTAATGAATCAGAAGCCCCATGATAGAGTGTCTCAGTAACCTGATCAAGGCGTTTACAGCACTCTGGGTGATGTTGCACATCAGCAGTTACTTACATCCTCCCTGATTCGCAATTACGTGCGGCATTTGAAGGAGCTTGCCTTCAGGTCATCCTGTAAGACACCAGGTTAAAGTCCAACAGGTTTGTTTCGATGTCACTGGCTTTCAGAGCGCTGCTCCTTCCTCAGATGAATGAAGAGGTCTGTTCCAGAAACACATATATAGACAAATTCAAAGATGCCAAACAATGCTAGGAATGCGAGCATTAGCAGGTGATTAAATCTTTACAGATCCAGAGATGGGGTAACCCCAGGTTAAAGAGGTGTGAATTGTCTCAAGCCAGGACAGTTGCTAGGATTTCGCAGGCCAGATGGTGGGGGATGAATGTAATGTGACATGAATCCCAGGTCCCGGTTGATGCCGCACTCATGTGTGCGGAACTTGGCTATAAGTTTCTGCTCGGCGATTCTGCGTTGTCGCGGGTCCAGAAGGCCGCCTTGGAGAACACTTACCCGGAGATCAGAGGCCGAATGCCCTTGACTGCTGAAGTGTTCCCCGACTGGAAGGGAACATTCCTGCCTGGTGATTGTTGCGCGATGTCCATTCATTCGTTGTCGCAGCGTCTGCATGGTCTCGCCAATGTACCACGCTTCGGGACATCCTTTCCTGCAGCGTATGAGGTAGACAACGTTGGCCGAGTCGCACGAGTATGTACCGTGTACCTGGTGGGTGGTGTTCTCACGTGTAATAGTGGTATCCATGTCGATGATCTGGCACGTCTTGCAGAGATTACCATGACAGGGTTGTGTGGTGTCGTGGTCACTGTTCTGAAGAATGGGTAGTTTGCTGCAAACAATGGTTCGTTTGAGGTTGCGCGGTTGTTTGAAGGCAAGTAGTGGGGGTGTGGGGATGACCTTGGCAAGATGTTCATCGTCATCAATGACGTGTTGAAGGCTGTGAAGAAGATGACGTAGTTTCTCCGCTCCGGGGAAGTACTGGACGACGAAGAGTATTCTGTCGGTTGTGTCCCATGTTTGTCTTCTGAGGAGGTCGGTCCGGTTTTTCACTGTGGCGCGTTGGAACTGTCGATCGATGAGTCGAGTGCCATATCCCATTCGTACGAGGGCATCTTTCAACGTCTGTAGATGTCTGTTACGCTCCTCCTCGTCTGAGCAGATCCTGTGTATACGGAGCGCTTGTCCATAGGGGGTGGCTTCTTTAATGTGTTTAGGGTGGAAGCTGGAGAAGTGGAGTATCATGAGGTTATCCGTGGGTTTGCGGTAAAGCGAAGTGCTAAGGTGACCATCCTTGATGGAGACGAGTGTGTCCAAGAATGCAACTGATTTTGGAGAGTAGTCCATGGTGAGTCTGATGGTTGGATGGAACTTATTAATGTCATTGTGTAGTCGTTTCAGTGATTCTTCGCCGTGGGTCCAAAGGAAAAAAATGTCATCGATGTATCTGGTGTATAGGACAGTTGAAGGTCCTGTGCGGTGAGTAGGTCCATCGGTTGAAGGTCCTGTGCGGTGAGTAGGTCCTGTTCAAACTTGTGCATGAAGATGTTGGCGTATTGGGGTGCGAATTTGGTCCCCATGGCTGTTCCGTGCGTCTACACAATGACATTAATAAGTTCCATCCAACCATCAGACTCACCATGGACTACTCTCCAAAATCAGTTGCATTCTTGGACACACTCGTCTCCATCAAGGACGGTCACCTCAGCACTTCGCTTTACCGCAAACCCACGGATAACCTCATGATGCTCCACTTCTCCAGCTTCCACCCTAAACACATTAAAGAAGCCATCCCCTATGGACAAGCGCTCCGTATACACAGGATCTGCTCAGACGAGGAGGAGCGTAACAGACATCTACAGACGTTGAAAGATGCCCTCGTACGAATGGGATATGGCACTCGACTCATCGATCGACAGTTCCAACGCGGCACAGCGAAAAACCGGACCGACCTCCTCAGAAGACAAACATGGGACACAACCGACAGAATACCCTTCGTCGTCCAGTACTTCCCCGGAGCGGAGAAACTACGTCATCTTCTTCACAGCCTTCAACACGTCATTGATGACGATGAACATCTTGCCAAGGTCATCCCCACACCCCCACTACTTGCCTTCAAACAACCGCGCAACCTCAAACGAACCATTGTTTGCAGCAAACTACCCAGTCTTCAGAATAGTGACCACGACACCACACAACCCTGTCATGGTAATCTCTACAAGACGTGCCAGATCATCGACATGGATACCACTATTACACGTGAGAACACCACCCACCAGGTACGCGGTACATACTCGTGCGACTCGGCCAACGTTGTCTACCTTATACGCTGCAGGAAAGGATGTCCCGAAGCGTGGTACATTGGCGAGACCATGCAGACGCTGCGACAACGAATGAACGGACATCGCGCAACAATCACCAGACAGGAATGTTCACTTCCAGTCGGGGAACACTTCAGCAGTCAAGGGCATTCAGCCTCTGATCTCCGGGTAAGCGTTCTCCAAGGCGGCCTTCTGGACCCGCGACAACGCAGAATCGCCGAGCAGAAAGTTATAGCCAAGTTCCGCACACATGAGTGCGGCCTCAACCGGGACCTGGGATTCATGTCACATTACATTCATCCCCCACCATCTGGCCTGCGAAATCCTACCAACTGTCCTGGCTTGAGACAATTCACACCTCTTTAACCTGGGGTTACCCCATCTCTGGATCTGTAAAGATTTAATCACCTGCTAATGCTCGCATTCCTAGCATTGTTTGGCATCTTTGAATTTGTCTATATATGTGTTTCTGGAACAGACCTCTTCATTCATCTGAGGAAGGAGCAGCGCTCCGAAAGCTAGTGACATTGAAACAAACCTGTTGGACTTTAACCTGGTGTTGGAAGACTTTGTACTGTGCTCACCCCAGTCCAACGCCGGCATCTCCACATCCTGTAAGACAACACAGAGGTGACTGATTGCCTCCTTACTGATGCATAGTTGTCTGACTCAGAACTGCTCCAACACCATATTGTATGACATCCTCTCCCTTGTCACTCTCAAGGATGAGTGTCTTATCTTTCTAGTCAGCAAGTGGGTAGGGTGCCGGACTCTTCTTCCGTGGCCCCTGTGCCTGCATTGTGCCTTCTCACTCACTAACAAATCTGCATGACAGAAAGGAAGATTCTTGAAACATCAAATAGTGAACCTGTCTCCACATCATCGTTTGAATTAACAGAAAATGCTACAATATCTGTTAAAGAGGTATTCCACGAGTTTTACATCAGCAGACAGATGTCTTATCAGATGTCATATATAACACATTACACTTTTATAAAATGTTCTAAAACTCCAAATTACATGAAGAGACTTGAAACAGGGAGTTTTACCATGCTGCAGACTTTTATCACATATATCAGACAGTACATCTAAAATAAATTCTGAAAAATTCCACACTGCATTAAAGAGACTTGCTAAAGTGAACTATACCAGGATGCATACCTGCGTCACATAAAATATGCCAAACGGCCAAATTGTATTAAAAAGTTCCAGAAAGAATCGCAGATCGATCTTCTTTAAACATCCCGAAGAGTGTAGTGATCTCTATATGTGCATGTACACAAGGGGTTAATGTGTAATCAGTAGCACCACATGATCACTAGAGGGCCGGACCAACAGGGATATAAAAGGCAACCACATTGGATCTCTGGCTCTCTCGGGGGTGCACTGTGATCAGGGGAATAGCAGACTAGTTCAGATGGCTAGTGGAGATACGTATAGTTAACGTAGTTAGATCTTGTTAACCTTATCACTAGTATCAAAGTTAAAGTAAAGAACTCATGCAATTATTGTTATAGTTACTCAATAAACCTTTTGTTACTACTGGACGAGTTCGAGTTCTTCATCGAGATTCAGAGGACCTCATCACTAACCAAGGTTTGAGCATTTGATACCTACCACACAGGTAACAAAACATGGTACCAGGCGTGTTGGCTTTAACAGAACTAGTTAGATTAGGTTAGAAAAATAGAGAAGAAAATTCAGACCGGATATTCGACTGTGGAAGACTTCGCAGCAAATGGATCCTTGACAACTAACTATGGGACTCATTGGACCTCTAGGGCAGCTGGAAACAACCGTTAATTTAAGTTATGACTGGAAAAGATTTGAACAGGTATTCCAAATATTTATCGCAGCTAAGGATTTAAGCACGGTCTCTGACGCAACTAAAATAGCACTACTACTCACAATAGGAGGGCATGAAGCTAGAGAAATCTATAATTGCTTTAATTACTTAGAAGGTGAAGACAACACCAAATTAGAAGTACTGCTCAAAAAATTTGATGAACACTGTAAGAGTCAGTCTGGTGAGATGCTGGAAAGACTTAACTCTTGTCATAAATGCCAGAGAAACGGAGGGCCCATCACTGATTTTATTACAAAACTCAAGTTAATATCACAAGGCTGTGATTATGCTGATTTCAGAGACATTATGATAATGGATCAATTAATTTATGGACTATCTGACAAAAATTTGAAGGAAGAACTTTCACAAGATTGGTATCTAACTCTAGAAACTGCTATACAAAAATGCCTTGCTTATGAACAAAAACAAAATCAATACAGTGAGTCTTCACAAACACAGAATCAGTATCTAGAAAACAAAATCGGTAAAAATGGCGCGAACACTCACCACGAGGCAGAGGCAGGATCTCACTTGATGCAACAGCACAGTTTGATTGGCGGCCATCTTGAGCGTTCCGGCCAGTACGCACATGCGCACTTCTCAAAAAGAAGGAAACCGACAAAATACACTCGAGAAGCCGCGCATGTGCAGTTGCGAAAAGAGCGCACAGTAAAGGAAACTCGAATTGCGCATGCGCAATCGATTCCTACGCATGATGTCACGAGCGTCATGATGTCAGAGGACCCGGACCACAGCCACTTAAAAGGGAAATGCACGGAAATGAACAAAAAGAAATGTAAAGCTGCAAAACATAATTTTCTTACCTCCAAAGACAGAACAATGCCTGAACTTCATAGAATCATAGAATTTACAGTGCAGAAAGAGGCCATTCGGCCCATCAAGTCTGCACCGGCTCTTTGAAAGAGCACACTACCCAAGCCCACACCGCCACCCTGTCCCCATAACCCAGTAACCCCACCCAACTCTAAGGGCAATTTTGGACACGAAGGGCAATTTAGCATGGCCAATCCACCTAACCTGCACATCTTTGGACTGTGGGAGGAAACCGGAGCACCCGGAGGAAACCCACGCACACACGGGGAGAACGTGCAGACTCCGCACAGACAGTGACCCAAGCCGGGAATCAAACCTGGGACCCTGGAGCTGTGAAGCAATTGTGCTAACCACCATGCTACCGTGCAGCCCACAACTTACACCAGCAGTTGAAAATAACTTTCACAACACCCTGGAACAAGCAGTCTGCACCATCCAAAGTGAAGAGCACAATGACAAATCTGAAACCCAAGAAGATGATTTGTTCATTGAACATGAAGAGAACGATAACAACTCCGAAACAAAAAGAGATGATTTGTCTACCGAACAATACACACAATACTACTCAGACATGGCTGAGTTATTCAGATATGCTGATCACAGCATCAGCAACACAGTTGCAAATCTCAACACGACTCTACTCATGGTAGATGATTCCAATACCATGGTGCCATGGCAGATCGTCGATACATTGGATGACAGCAATACCCAAGAAGAAGATGACGCCACACAGAGAGCACAGATCGAATCTTCAGAGAGAACACTGCATGACTCCACAGAGCGAGGGATGAAAGACTCCACAGAGAGAGCGATGACAGACTCCACAGAGAGAGCGATGAAAGACTCCACAGAAAGAGCGATGAAGGACTCCACAGAGAGAATGAAATCTTGCAGATTTTGACTCCAGAAGAGGAGCACCAAGAGCAACAAGAAAATGAAATCGTGAAGATTTTGACTCCAGAAGAGGAGCACCAAGAAACCAAAGGTGATTCAAATGAACCATAAATAACTCCAGAAAAGGAGCACAAAGAAATCAATGATGATTCAAGTCAACCAGAAATGACTCTAGAACAGGAGTACCAAGGAAGCAAAGAAGAGGAATCAAATCCACCACAAATGACTGATGTCACCAACATCAATGCAACATCAGATCATTCTCACAAGAAGAAACGCTCAATGTAACAGATACCACAACGGACACTGACACCAATAACTGTGACAATGACACAAATCATCCACACGGAACACTCGTTGAGCGCAACAAGAACAACAAACACCGCAAGACGGACAGCAGAAACAAGAACAACAACAGCAACAACAAAAGCAACATGCAGCGCAACAAGAACAACAAAGACAACACGAAGCATAACAGAAACAACAAGCACAACATAAATAACAACAATGAAACAATGACCTGTACAACATAGTACAACTCTGCACTGAAGGACAATGCCACAGCACACTGCAAAACAATGACAAGACTACAAACATGCCAAGGCATGACAAAGAATGTCACAAATCCACATCTGCTCCAGAACAAGAAAGCACCCCAGCTTTCAAGGCAGATGACACATTAGATCAATACCGCAAGCACAGAAAAAGGTCCAGGCCAGTCAACAAAGAAGACATACAGAATCAATACCACAAACATAAGAAAAAGTCCAGGTCAGACAACAAAGATATAACACAGAATCGCTACCGCAAGCATTAAAAAAAAGCATAAATCAGACAACAAACTGAATCGACCATTCAAATACCTCATTGATGACTTCTTGGTTACTTAAACACAGAAACACTGATGACGTTCACTAAGAAATAACAACATCAACATCACCACTTCAACAACAGAAGAAGAAAGCAACTCGACCGAACAAACTCATAAAGTATGGACTCACAAAAACATTTTTTTCATTAAGATTGGACTCATAAATATTAATTGGCTTTGAAAATCATCAAGAACATCACAACTTGTACATAACATCGTTTGTCTACCTATTTCGCGCAAGCGAAGAAACCTAAGAGGCTAAATGTATTAACATTTGACGGACATCTCATTGATTTTATGTAATGCATTTGCAAACTGCATCCATTATGTTTGTTCAATTTTCTTTACAACATACAGAAAATATGTAACACGAAGAAAAGGGGGATGTAGTGATCTCTATATGTGCATGTACACAAGGGGTTAATGTGTAATCAGTAGCACCACATGATCACTAGAGGGCCGAACAAACAGGGGTATAAAAGGCAACAACATTGGGTCTCTCTCTCTCTTGGGTGCACTGTGACCAGGGCAATAGCAGACTAGTTCAGATGGCTAGTGGAGTTACGTATAGTTACCAGAGTTAGATCTTGTTAACCTTATCACTAGTATCAAAGTTAAAGTAAAGAACTCATGCAATTATTGTTGTAGTTACTCAATAAACCTTTTGTTACTACTGGACGAGTTCGAGTCTTCGTCAATGAGATTCAGAAGACCTCATCACTAACCAAGGTTTGAGTAGCACATGTTACCTACCACACAGGTAACAAAACAGAGAGTTACTTTAGAAACTGTGTTAACAAACCTTCAGGAGTTCCACCATGTAACTGCTGTCCATGCTCTCACATTGAAAATCTGTTACACCGGCAGTGATATAATCCGGGCAGATCAGTAGAATTTTCTGGGCAGCCTCTGGATTATCCACCCCAAACACCATGCTTAAGCACATTTCAATTCGAAGCCCACGGGACTGTCGGAAGAAATGTCACAGCAATCTAGGCAGTGCAAAACCTGTTAACGGAACTTTAAACCGGACATGAATCTACTACACATGCCTTTTGCACGGCCCTGACACACAGCGCTAACTATTCTGGATATAGGCAGATTTGGGCTAACTTTGACAGAAAGTACAATACAACTAAGTCAAAAGTATCCAATAATAATTGCGCAATTAATTATTTAGGGCACTCCTCTGCTCAGAATGCTCATACATCTTTCAGCCTCCTTATACTAAACTGCCTGGTGTATGTTGGATGCATCAAAATAACACTGGGTCAGAAGTTGCTGGCAAAACATTGGTGAGTTCAATGTGTGCACTATGATTAGTGTGTAAATCCTTCAGCAATTTATGGCAAGGATGAAAAACCCTGTGAGCTGTAAATCTCTACATATTACAGGATAATTTGCACCGCTTCACTGATAGTATTGCAAAAATGGCAGCTCATCCTCAACCTCCCTGAGAATTTCAAGACATTACTGCATTGGCCTGTTATCTGGGAATTAAACTGAGTGTACAATGGTAGACTGGTACTCAACAGTGTAAAGATCCTTTTAATGATGTGATCAATGTTCTTACCATGTTATTTCAGCTCGCTGGTCCGGAAAGAGGACAGTTGGAATTGTGAAGTCTAAATTTCTGTAGATAATACATCGTTCGAGGTTTTAATAAGAATTTTCAAAAAATTCTTACTTTTCCTTGTTGTCACTATTTTTCCCTTTCCTTGAATGTAATTGTTCCTTCTTGTTTCTCTTTTTCATAGAATTCCTACAGTGTAGAAGGAGACCATTTGGCCCATCGACTCTGCACTGACCCTCTGGAAGAGTACCCTACCTAGGCCCAATCCCCCACCCTATCCCGGTAATCCCATAACCCCACCTAACTTGTGCATCTTTGTACACTGAGGGACAATTTAGCATTGACAATCCACCTAACATGCACATCTTTCGACCGTGGAAGAGACCCAGAGCATCCGGACGAAACCCACACAGACACGGAGAGAAAGTGCAAAGTTCACACAGTCACCCCAGGACAGAATTGAACCTGGGTCCCTGGTGCGGTGAGGCAGCAGTTCTAACCACTGGGCCACCGTGCTGCCCCGAATTTGTACCCAATTTGACTTTAATTTACCCAATTTCCTTTTCTGTCTCTCCTCCGTTCCTTTCTCGATCTTTAAATACTGCTGGTTAACGAGAATGACGATCATTTCACCCGTCTGTCACCAAAGATCAAGGAGGCCCATTGTCACTTTACACATCATGCAATTTGCAACACAATCATTTTTTTTGAGGGACAGTACTCCAGCAAATTCTGGACCATTATCTCTTTTCAATTGATGAGGTTAGAAAGCTCCTCCAGATTCCTTTGAATCTCAAAGTAACCAGTGTGCATGACTGCTCAGTGGCATTGAAAGGTTAGGGGCAAACTGACTAGAATGGCATGTATAGTAGTCATGAGGAGTCCCGGAAATGTTAGGCCAATGAGTTTTATTTCTGGTACAAAGTAAAGCTGTACAGCGGCTGTGAGCACAACTAGTCCCAGCCAGGACCATCCGAAGATGCCGGTTCCCTTCTGGGCCGGATTTTATCGGGTGCAATTGACAAGCCTACTGTTGGGCCTCCGTCCCTCAGTGGGGGAGCTCATATTCCACGGGCCCCAAGGGGAGATCAATCGGGTCGCCCCGTGGGTCTCGTGGAGGTTACAACAGCTGGTGAGCACACCATACAATCTGGTGCCCCATACATTAAGCCTACATACCACACAAATCTACTAACTTGAGGGATTGGACATCTGAGAAGATTCAGGCAGTAATATAATGTGTTGATGTGCAGTGAATTGAGCAGCATTGTTCAGGCTCCTGCTCCAAAAGTAAAGTCAATCCAGAACTATTACTAGGCAATGCGTTTACAACAGGACTGGGGAAGGGTTTGGGTATTTTGCACAGGTGCTCTTCTTCTATATTTAACTTAGAACCGGTACAAATTCAACCAATATTGTATAACAAGTTCATGACAATAAATTAAAATTTGGAAGTCAATAGTTTCTCCAGTATCTTATTTTCTTAAATAATTATTTATATAGTTGAGTATATTAAATGCAACATTTACAACACTGAAATTCCAGTGATCAATGAGCATTATTTCTGAAGGAACTTCCACCAGTAACAGCGCAATCATTAATTCATCAATGTAAAGATCATCGGGCATCGGCAGCACTTAGCTATCAGCTCTGGTATAAAATGAGTTAAAAATGGAATAAATATAGGGCAACACTGTGGCGCAGTGATTAGGACTGCTACTAGGGCGCTGAGGACCTGGGTTCAATCCCGGCTCCGGGTCACTGTCTGTGTGGAGTTTGCACATTCTCCCCGTGTTTGCGTGGGTTTTGCCCCCACAACCCAAAGATGTGCAGGGTAGGTGGATTGGCCACGCTAAATTGCCCCTTAATTGGAAAAAAATAATTGGGTACTCTAAATTTAAAAAACAAATGGAATAAATATGAGTCTAACACCTTCACGGTATATGTTATGAAAGACAACATGCACTGCATTGTCATTTCACCCTCTCAAGTCTGGTAAGTGCCTTTGTGGGCACCCCTCAACAAAAATATAACTGTCATCATCCAACTTAAAATGAAGAGAATCACGCGCTACCGAATTACAAGTAACACTGCATGAATCAGCAGGAACAGGATTGGAACACATTGGGTGATTCTAATTGTGAAAAAATTAAGTGAAACATGTATCTGTGCCTTTGAGGAGAGTCCAGTATTAACTCTCGGCTGGGGGAAGCAACGGAACTGCCAAAGCTTGCTGTTTATGTAATGGTGTCTACAGCTAATGACTCTCCGGTCCGGGATATTCCCTTTTGGATGAGGGAAGAAATCTCAATAAGGACTGCATATGCTTTTGCTTTTATTTTACTTATTTATGGTGGCAGCAGCTCTTTCATTAATTTTTAATCAACTACTGCTTATAATAGATTTGTATCAAAAACCATTACTGCAGCCAAACCATTTAGGCAGTAATTATCTGGATAACTGCTCTGATCCAGTGGCAATACCGTACTTGGTCAAAAACCACAACAAAAAGAATCACTTTGCAAAAAAATCGATAAAACCTCTCAAACTAGCTTATTGGTAGATTACTGTTGTCCATAATATAGTTGCCAGTCTCTATTAAATGGAAGTTATTAGATGTGAGTTAGTCAGAGCAGTCCTGTACGCTTATGTTCAATTTACATTTGTAGTTTACTGCTGATGGCAATGTTGATGCTTGTGGTACATCTCTAATAGAAATGCAAGGGCGCTTTTGAAGTCAAAGTCTCCTACTCTGGAACACTGGGAACAGGAGTAGGCCATACAGCCTATTCAATTAGATCATCTAGGACCTGCACCTCAATGCCATTTTCCTCCCTTTGTTCCATGCCCATTCCATACCTAACAAATAGTCTTAGTCCTGAAAGCTCCAGTTGTCCAATAATCTACGTTGTTGGGTGAACAGACTTCCAGATTTCTACTATCCTTTGTGTGAAAAAAATTATTCCTGATTTTGTACTGACTGATCTCACTCGTTTAAGTTTGTCTCTTTGGGTGGCATTCAAAGCCCTCCCCTGTGGTTTTGCTGGTGGTGGTGGGGGGATTGAATTAGGCAGGAGAGTGGTGCACAGGAACCCTGATACCTTCCAGTCTCCAGCCCAGTTAAGTCTGTGGCGGGAAGGCCAGTGGACGGCCTTCTGGCCAAGCGCCAATTGAGGCCGTTAAGCGGGCAATTAGTACCCATTTAAGGGCCTCATCTTGCCACTGCTGGCATTAACTCAGCAGCAGGCGGGGTGGTGGGGACTGCTTCCTCCATGGGATAGCACAACAAGCAAATCCATTTGGCATTTCTTGCAGGCTTCCAGAAAGTAGGACCTTGTTGAAAGTCATTCAATCCCTACTCAAGGGGCCTTGCATTGAGAAGAAAGGGGGGTTCTGTTGAGAGCCTGTGGTAGTATGTATTGGGGGTCATGTGGGACTGTAAGCCCTAATGTCATTGGCTGACAGATCCCGGGTCCTGGTTGGCCGTTGACCTCAAGCTCCGCCCTGAAGGCGAAGTATAAGAAGCCGGTGTCTTCCCCCGCAGGCCAGTTTACTATTGGGCTGCTGGGGAACAGACATGCTTAATAAAGCCTCATCGACTTCACTATATTCGTCTCATGGAGTCTTTGTGCGCTACAATTTATTAAGCGTGCCTAAAAAGGACTATGGCGCTCAGGATCATTCCAGAATGCCTGAGGATCAGCCCCCACGCAGTGAATGCGGCAGCAGCCTTCAAACACTGGCAGACTTGCTTCGAGGCCTACATCAGATCGACCACAGGCCGAGTCTCAGACGAACAAAAACTGCAGGTCCTGCACTCGAGGGTGAGCAAGGAGATTTTCACCCTCATTGAAGACACCGACGATTTCCAGACGGCGTTCACAGCACTGAGAAATCTCTACGTTCGCCCAGTTAACCAAATCTACGCTCGATACCAGCTCGCGACAAGACGGCAAGCTCCCGGAGAATCGATGGGCGAGTTCTACGCCACGCTGCTGATTTTGGGACGAGCCTGCAGCTGCCCGTCGGTGAATGCAAACGAACATACGGACATGTTAATGCGCGACGCTTTTGTGGCAGGTATGCAATCCTCCCAAATCCGCCAAAGACTTCTAGAAAAAGAGTCGCTAGGACTCTCAGAGGCACGGGCCCTAGCAGCCTCCCTAGACGTGGCCGCGCGTAATACCCGCGCCTACGGCCCCGACTGCGCGGCAGGCCATTGGGCCCCGTACGTACCCGTCGCGGCAAACCCCCTACCCCCCCCCCCCCGGACACCCCACAGGCTTGCGCAGTCCAAACGCCGAGTCGCACCGGGGGCACCCGCTGTTATTTCTGCGGCCAGGCGAAGCACTCCCGACAACACTGTCCGGCCCGCGCAGCCATCTGCAAAAGCTGCGGGAAAAAGGGCCACTATGCGGTGGTGTGCCGATCCCGCGAGGTCGCCGCCGTCCCGGGGCCACAGGGAGCCCTACAAGCAGTCTATGCCTCCCAACCCCCCCAGCATGACATGTGCGACCCGCAGGCGCAGCCGCTCTGGGTCCCGACCACCGCGGCCCCGGGAGAACTTGGAGCCTTGCACGCCGCCTACGCTCCCCAACCCCCCTCCCCGCAGTCCATGTACGACCCGCCGCAGGCGCTCCCGCTTTGGGTCCCGGCCAACACGCTCCACGGAGAGGAAGGGGTCTTTCGCGTCCCGAACGCCACCCTCACCCCCGTCCCGCGCCCCACGCCTGACCCGCCGGCGCCACCTACTTGGACCCCGACCACCGCTGTCCCCGGTGAGGGAGCTCCTCGCGCTCCTTGCGCTCGCGGCCCCACGCCTGACCCGCCGGCGCCGCCGACTTGGGCCCCGACCAACGCTGTCCCCGGCGAGGGAGCTCCGCGCGGTCCTAGCGCCCGCAGCCCTGGCGCTCGCAGTGAAGGAACTCCGCGCGGTCCTAGCGCTCCCCAGACCCCCCAGCAGACCATGTGCGACCCGCAGACGCCGCCATTTTGGGTCCCGACCACCACGAGGGGAGGAGGGGCGCCGCCATCTTGGACCGCCCCCGACCTGTACGACGCATGGGGGCGGCCATTTTGTCCACCCCCGACGCCATCTTGTGACCCCCCAGCCACGTGCGATGTATGGGGGTGGCCATTTTGTCCATCCCCGACACCATCTTGGACGGCAACAACGGACCCCACCCCACTACTACAACCACGGCTCGCTTCGGTTACGCTCGATCAGGCTCGGCCCCGGACTCTCCAGACGACGACGACAACGGTCCTAATTAACGGCCACGAGACGCCATGCCTAGTCGACTCCGGGAGCACGGAAAGTTTTATACACCCCGACACGGTAAGACACTGTTCCTTAACTACCTACCCCAGCGCACAAAAGATTTGCCTAGCTGCAGGATCCCACTCCGTACAGATCCAGGGATTCTGCATAGTTACCCTAACGGTACAGGGGAGGGAATTCAAAAACTACAAACTTAACGTCCTTCCCCAACTCTGTGCCCCCACCTTGTTGGGATTAGATTTCCAATGTAACAGAGCCTTACGTTTAAATTCGGCGGCCCCATACCCCCACTCACTATCTGCGGCCTCGCTACCCTCAAGGTGCAACCCCCGTCCTTGTTTGCGAACCTCACCCCGGATTGCAAACCCGTCGCCACTAGGAGCAGACGGTACAGCGCCCAGGACCGGACCTTCATTCGGTCCGAAGTCCAGCGACTACTAAAGGAGGGCATAATCCAGGCCAGCAATAGTCCCTGGAGAGTGCAGGTGGTAGTAGTGAAGACAGGGGAGAAACAAAGGATGGTCATTGACTATAGCCAGACCATCAACAGGTACACACAACTAGACGCGTACCCTCTCCCCCGCATATCCGACATGGTCAATCGGATTGCCCAGTATAAAGTCTCCTCCACCGTGGACCTCAAGTCCGCCTACCATCAGCTCCCCATCCGCCCAAGTGACCGCAAGTACACAGCCTTCGAGGCAGACGGGCGATTATACCATTTCCTACGGGTCCCTTTTGGCGTCACAAACGGGGTCTCGGTCTTCCAACGGGAGATTGACCGAATGGTTGATCAACATGGGTTACGGGCCACGTTCCCGTACCTCGACAATGTAACCATCTGCGGCCACGATCAGCAGGACCACGACGCCAACCTCCAAAAATTCCTCCAGACCGCCAAAGCCTTGAACCGCACGTACAACGAGGACAAGTGCGTTTTTAGCACCGATCGGCTAGCCATTCTGGGCTACATAGTGCGCAATGGGATAATAGGCCCCGACCCCAAACGTATGCGCGCACTCATGGAATTTCCCCTCCCGCACTGCCCAAAAGCCCTGAAACGCTGCCTGGAGTTATTTTCGTACTACACCCAGTGGGTCCCCCAGTATGCAGACAAGGCCCGCCCCCTAATACAGACCACGACCTTCCCTCTGTCGACAGAGGCTTGCCAGGCCTTCAGCCGCATCAAAGCGGACATCGCAAAGGCCACGATGCGCGCCATCGACGAGTCCCTCCCCTTCCAGGTCGAGAGCGACGCCTCCGACGTAGCTCTAGCGGCTACCCTTAACCAAGCGGGCAGACCCGTGGCCTTCTTCTCCCGAACCCTCCACGCCTCAGAAATCCGCCACTCCTCAGTGGAAAAGGAAGCCCAAGCCATAGTGGAAGCTGTGCGACATTGGAGGCATTACCTGGCCGGCAGGAGATTCACTCTCCTCACTGACCAACGGTCGGTAGCCTTCATGTTCGATAATGCACAGCGGGGCAAGATTAAAAATGACAAGATCTTAAGGTGGAGGATAGAGCTCTCCACCTTCAACTATGAGATCTTGTACCGGCCCGGAAAGCTGAACGAGCCGTCCGATGCCCTATCCCGCGGCACATGTGCCAACGCACAAATTGACCGCCTCCAAACCCTCCACGAGGACCTCTGCCACCCGGGGGTCACTCGATTTTACCACTTCATCAAGTCCCGCAATCTCCCATACTCTTTAGAAGAGGTCCGTACAGCCACAAGGGACTGCCACATCTGCGCGGAATGCAAGCCGCATTTTTTCAGGCCAGATGGAGTGCACCTGATTAAGGCTTCCCGCCCCTTTGAACGCCTCAGTCTCGATTTCAAAGGGCCCCTCCCCTCCACCGACCGCAACGCATATTTCCTTAATGTAGTGGACGAATACTCCCGCTTCCCATTTGCCATTCCCTGCTCCGACATGACCGCGGCCACAGTCATTAAAGCCCTGAACAGCATCTTCACGCTGTTCGGTTACCCCGCATACGTCCACAGCGACAGGGGGTCCTCTTTCATGAGTGACGAGCTGCGCCAGTTCCTGCTCAGCAAGGGCATAGCCTCAAGCAGGACGACCAGCTACAACCCCCGGGGGAACGGGCAAGTAGAAAGGGAGAACGGCACGGTCTGGAAGGCCGTCCTACTGGCCCTACGGTCCAGGGATCTCCCAGTTTCACGGTGGCAGGAGGTCCCCCCGGACGCTCTCCATTCCATCCGGTCGTTATTATGTACAAGCACTAATCAGACGCCTCACGAGCATCTCCTTGTCTTCCCTAGGAGGTCCTCCTCTGGAACGTCGCTGCCGACCTGGCTGGCGGCCCCAGGACCCATCCTGCTCCGAAAGCACGTGCGGGCACATAAGGCGGACCCGTTGGTCGAAAGGGTTCACCTCCTCCACGCAAACCCCCAGTACGCCTACGTGGAGTACCCCTACGGCCGACAGGACACGGTCTCCCTGCGGGATCTGGCGCCCGCCGGCACCACGCACATCCCCCCGACACCGTCAACCCAACCGCCCCCTTCCTGCCACCGCCGCACCCCGCGACCGCCCCCTTCCCAGGAGGATCAGTCCCCCTCCCCTTTGCACCGACAGCTGAAACCGTGCGGCTCCCGGAGGCGACAACACTGGTACAAGCACCACCACCACCGCCGGGGCCGAGGCGATCGACACGGACGACCAGACCGCCCGACCGACTCGTGGCGTCGATGTAAAACAAAGATGGACTGTTCAACGAACATTTTGTTTCCCCTATACCCTCTGTAAATAGTTGTAACAGGACAAAACTGTCCAATACTGTACTACCATGTAACTGTTCTATCCTCCCAGGACCAGCCCTGTAAACCCTTACCACCATACGAAGCATCACCCCGCCGGGTTCAGTTTTGACAAGGGGTGAATGTGGTAGTATGTATTGGGGTCATGTGGGACTGGAAGCCCTAATGTCATTGGCTGACAGATCCCGGGTCCTGGTTGGCCGTTGACCTCAAGCTCCGCCCTGAAGGCGAAGTATAAGAAGCCGGTGTCTTCCCCCGCAGGCCAGTTTACTATCGGGCTGCTGGGGAACAGACACGCTTAATAAAGCCTCATCGACTTCACTATATTCGTCTCATGGAGTCTTTGTGCGCTACAGAGCCATCCTCTGCACTTACTGCAATCCCACTCCCCCCACCCCCCCCCTCCACCCCCCATACCCCCCAGCCCCCATCCTCTGCCACCCCCAACTCTCCCCACCACCTTCATTCACTCGTGACCTGGGATGCAACCATGATATTAGGTCTTGGCTGGGTGTCATAACAACAGCAGCCACTGCCAGCCTGGTGGCATTGCATCCGCTTGGCCAACAGCTTCTCTACCCATGACCTACACCCTCTAAGGTTCCTTGATCCTCCTGAAAGGCCTGTCAGGTGTCTGAGTGCCACATGGTGTGGCGAGCTTTACCTAAATAAGGTAATGCAGTGTTCTCACTGGCAGGTGAGACCTCCATTAGATGCCTCCCCTTATTGCTAATTCCCAGAACAGAAGAAATAGTTTCTCCATAAGTAAACTATATTAAAATCCTTTATCATTTATACACCTCAGTCTAATTACCCTTCCATCCTATGCACTACTAACATTGGTGATTTTCAGCTGTGAGGCAAAATTGGTCATAAAAACATAGCTGCCAATTGAACAGCTCATCTATACCAAGATAACTGAATGATTTTCCTACCAATAAATTATACAGACCTATCTCAGCACTTCATTGAAGCATCTGTACAAACAACAAAATCATAAAATGTGTTGATAAGATGGTAGATATGGGGCTGGATTCTCCGTTTTTGGGGCGATATCCCCACACCGTCGTGAAAACTGTGGTCTTTTACGCCAGGAAAACTAGCGTCAAAAGGCCACAGATTCATCGTCTTGCAGGGGGCTAGCAGGCAACTGTCGTGGAGCTCGCAGCTCTAGCTGCCGATATGGCCCCCCGCACTTCCGGGTCAGAGACCACGCATGCGCACGGTGGCGGCCTCCAGTGGCCGTGCCGTGCTCTATGGCGGACTCAGCCCGTGGACCTGGACCACAGAATTAGTGCTCCACATCGGCCGCTTGCCCGCCCGGATCACGCGCACACATAGCCCCCTGTCCTAAATGAAGCCCCCCTCCCTGCCCTCCGATCGGTCTTCTCCCGACTGTGGCTGCCCAGACTGAGGCCGCAGCCGCCACGCGAGGTTCCTGAACAGCAGGACCATATTAGAACCACGCCGTCAGGAATTCGGCTGGTCGGGGACGGCGAATAGCAGGGCGGGCCTCAGGCAATGGCGTGAGGTGGTGGATACTAGGCGGGGCGGAGAATAGCAAAAACAGCGCCGGTCCTGATTTCATGCGCGAAAATGGATTCATAGAATTTACAGTGCAAAAGGAGGCCATTCGGCCCATCGAGTCTGCACCAGCTCTTGGAAAGAGCACCCTACCCAAGGTCAACACCTCCACCCTATCCCCATAACCCAGTAACACCACCCAACACTAAGTGTAATTTTGGACACGAAGGGCAATTTTTCATGGCCAATCCAGCTAACCTGCACACCTTTGGACTGTGGGAGGAAACCGGGGCACCCGGAGGAAACCCACGCAGACACGGGGAGGATGTGCAGACTCCGCACAGACAGTGACCCAAGCCGGAATCGAACCTGGGACCCTGGAGCTGTGAAGCAATTGTGCTATCCACAATGCTACCGTTCTGCCCCATTCTCCACTCCAAAAATAAAACAGAAAATACTGGACAATCTCAACAGGTCTAACAGCATCTGTGGAGAGAGAAGGGAGCTAACATTTGAAATCTGGATGACTCTTTGTCAAAACTGGAGAGAACTGGAAATAGGGTGAGATTTATACTGTTGTGGCGGGGGGTGGGGGGGTCAGTGGGGAGGGGGGCATGGATAGAGTGGCAGCGATAGGTGGAGATTTTTTCAAAGATGGCGTAGACAAAAAGGCAAAGGGAATGTAAATGGTGATGATCATGCCTAGGAAGGGTGCTGGTTGTTGGAACATTAAGAGATCAGAATGTGTTTATCGCAGAATAGAGATAAGCAGTGTGTCAAAGGACAACCAGGAACAGGGAACAAATGGCCAAAGTATGGTAGGGTGGGTGGGGGGTGAGGAAGCAATGGTAATGGAAAAATGGATCAATGGAAGAAATGAAAATGAATTGATAGAAATAAAAATGGTGAAGGTGGAAGATAGAATTCACAGTCTGAAGTTGTTGAGCTAAATGTTAAGTCTGGAAGGCTGTAATGTGCCTCAGATGAAGATGAGGTGCTCCAGTTTGTGTTGGGCGTCACTGGAACATTGCAGCAGGCCAAGGAAGGACATGTGGACATGAGGGCAGGATGATGTGTTAAAATGGCAAGTGTCAAGAAGCTCTGGGTCCTGGTTGTGGACAGACCGAAGGTGTTCTGCAAAGCAGTCACCCAGTCTACGGTTAGTCTCTCATAAAGTCGTACACCGCAGAAAAGACTCTTTGGCCCATCGAGTCTGCACCGGCAATAACTACCCCTAATCTTACACTAATCCCACTTACTAGCGTTTGTCCAATACCCTTGAATCCTTGATGGTGTTTCAAGTGTTCAACCAAGTGATTTTTAAAGGTTGTGAGTTCTCCAGTCTCTACTACTTTCCCATGCAGTGCATTCCAGATTCTCACCATCCTCTGAGTGAAAATCATTTTTCTGAAATCCGCTCGGAATATCCTGCCCTCACCCTGAAACTATGACCCCTTGTGATTGAACCTTCATCCAATGCTTCCCATGCATCCTACCCAAACGCCTCATAATCTGATACACCTCAAACATATTCTCCCTCAGCATTCTCTACTCTAAAGAAAACAAAACAATGCAAGCCTATCAAGTCTCTCCTTATAGCTCAGACACTCCATCCAATGTCCCATACCTCCTCTGTACCTCCTCTAGTGCAATCACCACCTGCCTATAGCACGGTGACCAGAATTGCACACAGTATTCCAACTGTGGTCTAACCTACTGTACAGCTCCAACGTAACCTCTTTGTTCTTATAATCTATGCCATGATCGATAAAGGCAAATGTCCCATAATACTTCTTAAGTACTCTATTCGCCTGCCCTGCCACTTTCCGGGATCTGTGAACAAATAACCCAAGATCCGTTTGTTCCTCTGAGCTTCCTAGTGTCCTGCCATTCAAAACATAATCCCTTGTCCTGTTTCTTCTTCCAAAGTGCATCACCTCAAATTTATCAGTGTTGAATATCATCTGCCACTGCTCTGCCCATCTGACCAACCTACGTCTATATCTTCCAGTAACTTAGTGCCCTCTTATTCACTGTTAACCACCATACCAATCTTAGTATCATTTGCAAACTTTAAAAAAAAATTTAGAGTACCCAATTCATTTTTTCCAATTAAGGGGAAATTTAGCATGGCCAATCCACCTAGCCTGCACATCTTTGGGTTGTGGGGGAGAAACCCACGCAAACACAGGAAGAATGTGCAAACTCCACATGGTCAGTGACTCAGAGCCGGGATCGAACCTGGGACCTCAGCGCCTTGAGGCTGCAGAGCTAACCCACTGCGCCACCGTGCTGCCCTCATTTGCAAGCTTACTTATCATTTCTCCTACATACTCTTCTGTATCATTTATATATATAAAACAAACAATAAGCGACCCAGCACGGATCCCTGTGGTATGCCATAGGACACCAGCTTCTGGTTACTCAAACAGCCTTCTGATGTGTTGGGTGCTCTGCTACACAGACGAACCAACACGGTTGCGAATGGTACAACTCAGTTTTATTGCTAACATTTATTTACAGTGGTAAACTGGTTACTGAGGTTCGATCATAACCCTAGAATCTGTGGACCTATTCCTAATACTATATTGGAGTGGCACTCAGCATATGGTGGATGTCGGAGTGGCTTGCTATGAGCTCTGTGTTCTGAGCTGTCACCTGCTGGAATGCCCGGGAAGTGTTGTGTTCCCTGTTTTGTAGTGTGTATGCTCTTGCCTGTGATTGGTTGTGGTGTTGTGTGTGCGTTGATTGGTTCTTTAATCTGTCCATCAGTATGTATGTATGTTTGTACCATGATTTTTACCTGAATATCATGACACCTTCTCATAGTGTCCAATTACTAAGCCAGTTTTGGATCCATCTTGACACGTTCCCTTGAATTCCATGAGCTTCAGCTTTCTCAATCAGCCTCCCATGTGGAATCTTGTCAAAGACTTTACTCAAGTCCATAGAAACTACATCAATTGGGCAGCACAGTAGCACAAGTGGATAGCACTGTGGCTTCACAGCACCAGGGTCCCAGGTTCGATTCCCCGCTGGGTCACTGTCTGTGCCGAGTCTGTACGTTCTCCCCGTGTCTGTGTGGGTTTCCTCCAGGTGCTCCGGTTTCCTCCCACAGCCCAAAGACGTGCAGGTTAGGTGGATTGGCCATGATAAATTACCCTTAGTGACCAAAAAGGTTAGGAGGGGTTTTGGGTGACAGGGATAGGGTGGAAATGAGGGCTTAAGTGGGTCAGTGCAGACTCGATGGGCCAAATTGCCTCCTTCTGCAATGTATGTTCTATGTTCTAAGTTCTATAACTGCACTTCCTTCATCCACACACTCAGCCACTTTATCAAAATATTCTATCAATGTTGTTGGGCATGACCTCCCTCCGACAAAGCCATGCTGACTATTCCTAATCAACCCATGGGCTGGATTCTCTGCCAGCGGGATGCTCCATTTTGCCGGCAGCCCGGGGGTTTCCCGATGCCGTGGGGCTGCCCCATAATGGGAAATACCATTTTTTAAAAAAAATATATTTTATTCAAAATTTTTTGGCCAAACAAAACAATACAAAGGTTTTCCTTTTTACAACAATAAAACAGTATAAATAACAGTTGACGTTTTAACAAATAAATAAATAATTTATAAACTAAATGGCAACTGCCATATCAAAAATAATAACTCTCCAAAAATAAAATCAAGCAATCCAATATACATAACCTGGTACAAATATCTATACACAAACATCCCTGAGGACCCGCCCGGGCCCTCCCCCCCCCCCCCCCCCCTTCCCCCTGGGTTGCTGCTGTTACCTTCCCATTTCCTTTATCGTTCTGCGAGGTAGTCAATGAACGGTTGCCACCGCCTGGTGAACCCTTGAGCCGAACCCCTTAGTGCGAACTTTATCCGTTCTAGTTTTATAAACCCTGCCATGTCATTTATCCAGGTCTCCACGCCCGGGGGTTTGGCTTCGTTCCACATAAGCAATATCCTTCGCCGGGCTACTAGGGACACAAAGGCCAAGACATCAGCCTCTTTCGCCTCCTGCACTCCCGGCTCTTCTGCAACCCCAAATATAGCCAACCCCCAGCCTGGCTCGACCCGGACCCCCACCACCTTCGAAAGCACCTTTGCCACCCCCACCCAGAACCCCTGCAGTGCCGGACATGACCAAAACATGTGGGTGTGGTTTGCTGGGCTTCTCGAGCATCTCCCACACCTATCCTCTACCCCGAAAAATTTACTGAGCCTTGCTCCGGTCATATGCGCCCTGTGTAAAACCTTGAATTGTATCAGGCTTAGCCTGGCGCACGAGGACAACGAGTTTACCCTACGTAGGGTATCAGCCCACAGCCCCTCCTCAATCTCTTCCCCCAGCTCTTCTTCCCATTTCCCCTTCAGCTCGTCCACCATGATCTCCCCCTCGTCCCTCATTTCCCTGTATATATCCGACACCCTACCATCCCCCACCCATGTCCCTGAAATCACTCTATCTTGAATCTCCTGCATCGGGTGCTGCGGGAATTCCCTCACCTGCTGCCTCGCAAAAGCCCTCAGTTGCATGTATCGAAATTCATTCCCTTGGGGCAACCCATATTTTTCCGTCAGCGCTCCCAGACTCGCAAACGTCCCGTCTACGAAGAGATCTCTCAGTTGCACAACCCCAGCTCTCTGCCATGCTCCAAATCCCCCATCCATTCTCCCCGGGACAAACCTATGGTTATTTCTTATCGTGGACCGCACCAAGGCTCCCGTCCTTCCCCTATGTCGTCTCCACTGCCCCAAATTTTTAGTGTTGCCACCACCACTGGACCTGTGGTGTATTTCTTCGGTGAGAACGGCAACGGCGCCGTCACCATTGCTTGTAGGCTGGTTCCCTTGTAGGACGCCATCTCCAATCTCTTCCACGCCGCTCCCTCTCCTTCTCCCATCCACTTACACACCATTGGGATATTGGCGGCCCAGTAGTATTCACTTAGGCTCAGTAGTGCCAGCACCCCGCTATCCCTGCTACGCTGCAAGAACCCCCTCCTCACTCTCGGGGTCTTCCCGGCCCACACAAAACTCATGACACTTTTCTCAATTCTCTTCAAAAAAGCCTTCGTGACCATCACCGGAAGGCACTGAAACACAAAGAGGAATCTCGGGAGGACTACCATTTTGACCGCCTGCACCCTCCCCACCAATGACAGGGGCACCATGTCCCACCTCTTAAAATCCTCCTCCATCTGTTCCACCAATCTTGTTCAATTAAGCCTATGTAAGGTTCCCCAACTCCTGGCTACCTGAATCCCTAAGTACCGGAAATCTCTTGTTACCTTCCTCAGCGGTAAGTCATCTATTCCCCTGTTCTGCTCCCCGGATGCACCACAAACAACTCACTCTTACCCATATTCAATTTGTACCCCGAAAATTCCCCAAACTCCCTGAGTGTCTGCATTATCTCAGGCATCCCCTCCACTGGGTCCGCAACATACAGCAATAAATCATCTGCATACAAGGATACCCGGTGTTCTTCTCCTCCCCTGAGTACTCCCCTCCACTTCCTGGAGCCCCTCAGTGCTATGGCCAGGGGCTCAATCGCCAATGCAAACAGTAACGGAGACAGGGGACACCCCTGCCTCGTCCCTCTATGAAGACGGAAGTAATCAGACCTCTGTCTGTTCGTGACCACGCTCCCCACCGGGGCCCTATACAGCAGCTGTACCCATCCGATATACCCTTCTCCAAAACCAACTCTCCTCAGCACCTCCCACAGATAATCCCACTCCACTCTGTCGAATGCTTTCTCGGCGTCCATCGCCACCACTATCTCCGCCTGCCCCTCTGGTGGGGGCATCATCATTACCCCTAGCAACCTCCGTATGTTCGTGTTCAGCTGTCTCCCCTTAACGAACCCAGTTTGATCCTCGTGGACCACCCCCGGGACACAGTCCTCTATCCTCGTCGCCATCACCTTGGCCAGGAGCTTAGCATCTACATTTAAAAGGGAAATGGGCCTGTAGGACCCACACTGCAGCGGGTCTTTTTCCTTCTTCAAAAGGAGCGATATCATTGCCTCCGACATAGTCGGGGGCAGCTGCCCCCTTTCCCTAGCCTCATTAAAGGTTCTCGTCAAAAGCGGGGCCAGTAAGTCCATATACTTCCTATAAAATTCCACCGGGAATTCGTCCGGTCCCGGGGCCTTCCCCGCCTGCATGCTCCCAATCCCTTTTACCACCTCCTCCATCTCAATCTGTGCTTCCAGTCCTGCCCTCTCCTGCTCCTCCACCTTAGGGAATTCTAGCTGATCCAAGAAACACATCATTCCCTCCTTCCCTTCCGGGGGCTGAGCCTTATATAACCTCTCATAAAATGCCTTGAGAGAATCTCATAAAATCACTCTCTCTGCTCCCCGTTCCATCTCTCCCTCCTCATCTCTCACCCCACCTATCTCCCTCGCTGCTCCCCTCTTCCTCAATTGGTGGGCCAGTAGCCGACTCGCCTTCTCTCCATACTCATACTGGACACCCTGTGCCCTCCTCCACTGTGCCTCTGCCTTACCCGTGGTCAGCAGGTCAAATTCCACATGTAGCCTTTATCTTTCCCTGTACAGTCCCTCCTCCGGTGCCTCCGCATATTGCCTATCCACCCTCAAAAGTTCTTTCAGCAATCGCTCCCTTTCTTTACCCTCTTGCTTCCCTTTATGTGCCCTTATGGACATCAGTTCCCCTCTAACCACCGCCTTCAACGCCTCCCAGACCACTCCCACCTGAACCTCTCCATTGTCATTAAGCTCCAAGTACCTTTCAATGCACCCCCTCACCCTTAAACATACCCCCTCATCCGCCAATAAGCCCATATCCATTCTCCAAAGTGGGTGCTGTTCTTTTTCCTCTCCTACCTCCAGGTCTACCCAATGTGGAGCGTGGTCCGAAACAGCTATGGCGTATATTCCGTCCCTGTCACCTTCGGAATCAGTGCCCTTCCCAAGACAACAAAGTCTATCCGTGAGTATACTTTGTGAACATGGGAGAAAAATGAGAACTCCTTACTCCTAGGCCTACTAAATCTCCAGGGGTCTACCCCTCCCATCTGCTCCATGAAGACCTTGAGCACCCTGGCTGCTGCCGGCCTCCTCCCGGTCCTGGACCTTGACCGGTCCAGCCCTGGATCAAGCACCGTATTGAATCTCCCCCCATTACCAACTTTCCCACCTCCAGGTCCGGGATACGTCCCAACATACGCCTCATAAAATTTGCATCATCCCAGTTCGGGGCGTATACGTTCACCAGAACCACCACCTCCCCTTGCAATCTGCCACTCACCATCACATATCTACCCCCACTATCCGCCACTATGGTCTTTGCCTCAAACAGTACCCGTTTCCCCACTAAGATAGCCACCCCCCTGTTCTTCGCATCTAAACCCGAATGAAACACCTGCCCCACCCATCCTTTACGTAGTCTGACCTGGTCTATCAGTTTCAGATGCGTCTCCTGCAACATAACCACATCTGCCTTTAATTTCTTTAGGTGTGCGAGTACCCGTGCCCTTTTAATCGGCCCGTTCAGCCCTCTCACGTTCCACGTGATCAGCTGGGTTGGGGGGCTCTTTACCCCCCCGCCCTTGTCGACTAGCCATCCCCTTTTTTAACCCAGCTCCTCACCCGGTTTCCACGTACCCGTGTATCCCCCCGACGGCGCCCTCCCGCCTCGACCACCCCATCCCATAACCGCTCCCCCTTCTCCTTAGCAGCAGCAACCCAGTTAACCCCCCCTCCCCCCCCTCCGCCAGATCCCCCTCTAGCGTAGTTGCACCCCCCATGTTGCTCCCAGAAGTCAGCGAACTCTGGCTGACCTCGGCTTTCCCCCTTATCCTCGGCCCCCACTGTGCGAGGCTCCCTCCTTCCTGCGTCCCTGTTCCCGCCATAATTACCATAGCGCGGGAACAAAGCCCGCGTTTCCCACTCGGCCCCGCCCCTAATGGCCAGCGCCCACAGTTCCTCATACTTCCCCCCCCCCCCCCCAACATGGGGGGGAGAGAAAAGTTACAGGATCGCAAGATTAACAAATTGAAAAATCATCCCCCCCCCCTTTTTCCTCGCCCACATAATCACCCCACCACTTTGTCCCAAAAGTTCTTTCTCTCGCCAGACTATTCCAGCTTCTCGTCCACAATGAATGTCCACGCCTCTTCTGCCGTCTCAAAGTAGTGGTGCTTCCCTTGGTGTGTGACCCACAATCTCGCCGGTTGCAACATTCCAAACTGGATCTTCTTTTTGTGAAGCACCGCCTTAGCCCGATTAAAACTTGCCCTCCTTCTCGCCACCTCCACACTCCAATCCTGGTATACGCGGATCACCGCGTTCTCCCAGCTACAGCTCCGAGTTTTCTTCGCCCATCTGAGGACCGTCTCTCTGTCATTGTAGCGGAGAAACCTCACCACTATAGCTCGAGGTATTTCTCCAGCCTTCGGTCTTCGCGCCAAAACTCGATAAGCTCCCTCCACCTCCAAAGGGCCCGTCGGGGCCTCCGATCCCATTAGCGAGTGAAGCATCGTGCTCACATATGTCCCGACGTCCGCCCCTTCTGCGCCTTCGGGAAGACCCAGAACTCTTAAATTCTTCCTCCTCGAATTATTCTCCAGTACTTCCAGCCTTTCCACACACCTTTTGTGCTGTGCCTCGTGCGTCTCTGTCTTCACCACCAGGCCCTGTATTTCGTCTTCATTTTCAGCAGCCTTTGCCTTCACGACCCAAAGCTCCAGCTCTTGGGTCTTCTGCTCCTCCTTTAGCCCTTCAATCGCCTGTAATATCGGGGCCAACAGCTCCTTCTTCAACTCCTTTTTCAGCTCTTCCACACAGCGCCGCAGGAACTCTTGTTGGTCCGGGCCCCATAACAAACGGCCACCTTCCGACGCCATCTTGCTTTGAGCTTGCCTTCCTTGCCGCTGCTCCAGAGGATCCTCCGCAATCCGGCCGCTATCCTCTCCCTTATCCATGCGTGTCCGGGGGGATTCCCTTCTGGTTTACCGCACAGTGTTTTTGGCCGTTTAAATTGCCGTTGGGGCTCCTATTAAGAGCCCAAAAGTCCGTTCCAACGGGAGCTGCCGAAACGTGCGACTTAGCTGGTCATCGCCGCACCCGGAAGTCAATGGGAAATACCATTGGCCGGCCGGTGTAATGGAGCGTCCCGCCGGTGGGGTGGAACAGAAATGTGGCTCGGTGGAGCAGAGAATCCAGCCCCATGTCTTTCCAAGTGGAAATTAATTATCTTCTTCAGAATGTTCTCCCATAGTTTCCCTACCACTGACATAAGACACACCAGTCTGTAATTCATCTACCCTCCTTGAAAAGAGGATCAACATGAGCTGTTCTCCAGTCCTCTGGCACTTCCACCATGGCCAGGGGGAAATTAAAAACTTGCATCAGAGCCCCTGTAATTTCCTGCCTTGCCTCACATAGCAGCCTGGGATGCAGTTCATCTGGGCCTGGAGATTTGTATATTTTTAAGTCCGTCAAAGCCTCCAATAGCTCCTCACTTCCTATGTCAAAGTGCTCAAGGTCCTCACAGTCCAGATGAATTCTGTACCTATGTCCTCCTTCTCCTGAGTGAAGACCGATGAGAAGTATTCATTTAACACCCTAGCAATGTCCTGCAGCTGCACACATTGTTTGCCCTCTTGGCCTCTAATGGACCTTTTGCCCTGGTTAATCTCTTCCCCTTAATGTACTTGCAAAATATTTTAGAGTTCTCCGTAATCTTATTCGCAAGTCCATTTTCATACTCCTTTTTGCTCTTCTAATTGCTTTTTTAGAGTCCCTTTGCACTTCCTTTATTCCACTAGGGCTGCAGTTGAATTTCTCCCTTTGGACTTGCTAAAAGCCTTTCTCATACTTCTTAACCAGTCCTGGATTGTCCTAGACACACAAGGTTCCCTGAACTTATTGCCCCTACATTCCCCCTACAGAGAACATGTTGGATTTGTTCTCCCCCCATTTCCTTTTCAAATGTCCTCCACTGCTCTCCTGTAGATTTACCAACAATATGATGTTCCCAGTCAACTTTGGCCTGTCTTATTTTAGCAAAATTTGCCCCAATCCAAAACTGTCTTTTGTAGGTCATAATTTTCCTTGTCCATAACAAACTAGAATTGTACCATGTTGTGGTCGTTATCACTAAAATACACCCCCACTGCCACATTGAACACTTGTCCGGCTTCATTCCCCAGAATCAGATCTAGCACTACCCCATCTCTTGTTGGGTCTTTTATACATTGATATAAAAATTTCACCTGAATACATTTCAAGAAATCCGCCCCCACTAAACCCTTTATGACTATTCCAATTGTTGGGGAAGTTAAAATCCCTAGTTTATTTGCTGGACATGGCTGGGTTCCATGTCTCTTTGTTACCTCCCCATCCCCATTATCTCTTCCCCCACCTCCTTGTTGTAGCGTGACTACCTTCTTCTTTTCTTTGGCTTATTGGCTGTTGGCTACAAACAGGTTTTGGAATAACTGGATGATTGGCGCCCATGTTTTGTGGAAGCCTTTTCCGACCCCTGGATGGCGAATTTAATTTGGACAAATTCCGATAGGTCGGACAGCCAATCTGCAGCTTTGGGTGGTGCTGCTCACTGCCAGCATTTAAGAGGTATTTAGATGATTGATCACTTGAAACGCCATGGCATACAAGGCCTTGGACCAAGTGCTGGAAAATGGGATTAGAGTCGCCAGGTGCTTGATGGCCAACACAAACACGATGGGCTGGAGGGCCTCTTTCTATGCTGTAAAACTCTGTGGACGAAATGTTGCCATGGCTTTTCCAAATGTCAGGCTCAGACTGAAAATTAGTATGCAGCTCTCGAGTTGCACAGGCCAGTTTTCTCTCCAAATCTTGAGCCTTTCTGAGTAAACAAATGAGTGTGTGGGGTTTATGGCATCACTCAGGTGGGACGGAGCCTAATAGAGCCAACACCCGGCTCCACTGGGATCGGGATGCCATCTTCAAAGCGCACCCCAATCAGATCTGATCAGCACCATCCCCAATCCATCCCACCCCACCGCACCATGGGACTTCCCACCCCCATCCCAGGACAATCATCAAGGGCTTCCCGCCCCCGTGGATGTGTCAGCAACATTCCCCACCCCCCCAGTGCCCGCTCCACCACATGCCTGCAAATTCCCCTCTCACTGCCCGCCATACCCCCAACCACACACAAATGGAACCACCTCATCGGGCTTGCATGAGGGCCTGCCCTGACAATGTCCCTGGCACTGCCCCAGGTACAGGTTGGCACCACCATTTTGGCACTTCCAAATTGGCTCTGCCAGATTGGCACTACCAGGGGGTAGTGCCAACTTCGCAGTGCCAACCTGTGCCAAGGCAGTGTCGGGGCAGTAGGGGGTGGGGGTTGGGGGCACAGTGCTGAGGGCATATCACTCTCCCCACAGGGCTATACGTATCTATGTGCCCCTGGGGGGATGCCCTCGGCTGAATCTTGTTTTTAAAAAACTGTTGCAAACCTCGCCGACCTGACGTCATGTTAGCGAGGTTTGAATATTCAGTGAGGGGGTCATGTGGCCAGGGGGTGCTGGGTAATGATAGTACAATTTATTAAAATCCACTAAATCAAAGTTCTCGCCCTTTGTAGACGTGGATCTCATAATGCCGCTGGCATGGGGCGGGAAAAATCCAAAACGTGATCTCTCTGGAGAGAATCACATTTTCAGATTCTCTCTGGATTTTCCGCCCATGTTGCCATTTTCTCTGACGGCGAACATGGGATGAAAATCACCCGTATTGACTTTCTGACAATGAAATTGGACAGTTTCCAACATGTTTCATTTTGCCTGACTTACTGGATGATGTGGGTGTGAGGGATGGGAGGATAAATATTACATTAGTAGAAATCTCTCCAAGGGTATGCATACTGGCATCATAAAAAGTTTTTGTGCAAATTCCCTCATTACTAATTTCAATGGTAACGTAACTACTTTTTAAAGTATTGGACAAAAGTTTCTAATTTGGGCACAATCGGTGAGTGATCGAGGCAAATATTGCTATCAAAACCTGCTAGTTTTTGGAAGTTTTCTTTACTGTTCAAATTTCGATTCAAATTCATGTGCATGTCACAAAACATAAAATCATCCATGCACACAATCTGATACCATTTAAGAAGTTACTAAACAGGACAGCGCCAAGGACCCAGGATCGATCCGGCCCCGGGTCATTGACCGTGTGGAGTTTGCACATTCTCCCTGTGTCTGCGTGGGTCTCACCCCCACAACCCAAAGATGTGCAGGGTAGGTGGATTGGCCACGCTAAATTGCCTCTTAATTGGGAGAAAAAAATGAATTGGGTACTTTAAATTTTATTAAAAATGTTATTAAAAATATTATTTGATATAATTAAGAGTGGTACCTGGTGCAGTTGTATTAATACAGATAAAAGTTGGGTTATCACAAATACTAAGCATTTTTATCAGGTTGAATGATGATGCTTGCTGCTGACCTTGAAGAAACAAAATCTGATGATCACTGCTCTAGATTTCCTCTTTCCTAATGTTAGTTAGTGAGTCACTCAGCTTCCAACAACATTGATGTAAAGAAGCACGATAATCAACCAATCACACTCATTCTCATAGACGGCAAACCAGGAAGCTAAAAACGCTGATTATCCTTCACAATATTTTGTTCTTCTTGCACTCTCACCCTGAATGCACGTCCTTGGTGATTATTCACTAAACTATGGTGAAGTACTGCAATTTAAAAAAATCTATTGGTAGGACCAGCCTCAAGTCTACCTCAGCTGGAGTGGGAGTTGAACCTACATGCTGTTGGCATTGATCTGATTTACATGCTAGCTGCCTAACCAACTGAGTTAAGCAGTCCCTGACATTGACCTACAGACCGATAAATAAGTTCTTGGGGGCATGCACATCAGATTAAGATAGAAGCTGAAATATCATAAACAAATTTTAAAAAACTTTCGAGAAGTGTGCATTTATCATTAAAGAGAAATTAAACATTTCACTCACTCACGTAACATTAGATTTCCAGAACTAAAGAGGATATTCAGCAATAATTATGAATTTGGTGTGGCATTGAAAACTAAGTTACACCTCATTCATCAAGGGAACGTTTTCATGGTTTTTTTTACAGTGGGATTAATTAATAAGTTCTTATCAATTCAGTGATTTCTAATTGATTGCCATGCACATGAAATTCAACATCAGTCACTATGGAGGAACATTTAACTGCGCATGAGTAGACTTCAGAAGTTGATGTCAGTGTCAGCGAAGACTAATGATGGTGAACATTGATGGTTTTATCATCATTACTGGTGTATACTTTATCACCTTTGAGTAACCTAGCTGTAAATAACCCAAAATGACTAAAAGAAACTATGCTAACCATGTACAAGTTGTTTTGGTTTTGGTTCCTTATCAAGTTTTTTTTAAAGTTTCATTTTGTTTTGAAATTAACCGATTAGTGTTCCTGCAGCGAAAAGAAATGCTTCATTTTAATTCCTTTTTGAAGACCCATAAATTGGTGCGATTAGTAGAAGCTTCACAGTGATTAATTCAATCTGAGGCCATGGTGAGCTTTGTGGATGCAGCTAGATGTTTTTGAAACCAGTACATAATGTTGTGGAAGCTTGGTTAGCTCTGCAATTAATTTGTGCCTGAATTTCCTGGATCCTTTGTGTTGGTTTGGCTGGATTTGGGTTTCCTAGGCCATTGGAGGTCCCCGGGTGGTCAGGCTCTGGGCTTGGTAGTATCCTGGCACTCCTGTGGCACCTGGGTACATTGGCACTGCCATTCTGGCACCTTGGCACTGTTAACAGGGCACCCTGCCAGCCTGACACTGCCAGGATGCCCAGGGGGCACTGGCAGGCTGGCAAGGGCACAGCGAGTATGCCAGGTTGGCACTGCCAGGATAAGGCCCGGGGTTGCTCTACCCTTATGAGGTGGGGTGAGGGAGGCTCAAGGACCGCTAACAGGTAAGCTGGGGCATTGGAGGGGTCTGGAGGCCGTGTGAGGAATCCAGAGATCAGAGCGGCATTTAAAAATCTCTTCCTGCGCTGACGAGCTAAGTACGGTCTCGGCATAAAAAGAGTCTTGTTTGATAGCCGAGTTATTCTCAGCGCTGCAGATTATGAGAAACATCCCTCTAAACGCGGCCAAAATGAGACTCATTTTTTTCCTGTTCAATCGTGCCCACTCTCTTTTTATTCTGGGAGTTCCATTATTCTTCTTCTGAAGTTATGGTGGATGCAAAAATAAGCCCACATAAATTTAGGGTCACTAGCTTGTGATGTAAAAAGACAGGTTAAACGAAGAGACTTCTCGGGCAGCACTTTCACCCCCCAACCACCTTTTTGTATTCAATACCAGAGTAGTTGAGTACTGGAGGGAAAAAATCATAAGGAGATTTGATATTTGTGTCAAGCTTTCGGCAATTGGTAATTTTGCCTTTTTTTGAAACTGAATTGTGGTGCCAATAAGCCCTGTTTTCATTAAAGTAGCAACCCTATGATATAACATTTCTTCAGGTTCACTATAACTCTGATCTGTATTACCCTGTCGCCCATGCCACTTGGAAAAATGAAGCACCTCTTTTCCCATAGCTCAGCATACACTGTAAATGCAGATCTCAATACAGACCAGTAAACAACTCAGGCCATTGCTAAGGCTGCATGTAAATATGAACAAACAGACATTATAAATAATACCAAAAAAACCCGTCCAGCAGTAATTGGATCTTGTGTTTCCAAGTATGCTCATAAACCAATTTGCTCCCACATTTTTGGACGTCGTAGGAATATTGCAGAATATAAGATAACACTCTGTCACACTCCAAACCATCTAATTAATCTGCAAATTTTTATTGGATTATTATTATGAGATGAAATTCTCTAACCCAATTTTATTTAAAACAATTTTACTTATGACTAAATTAACAAATAATAAATTATTTGAAGAAGTCAGGAAATCTTAACGTTGTTTGGAATTAAAGCAGTCTGTTTTAGCCTGCTGATTTGATTTCTCTCCACTCTTCCTCCTTACCACTGAATTTTACACAGTAATTCCTTCTTTCTCGCCTGAAAGCTGTAACTTCTACACAATACTCAAATTACAAAAGCAACTATTTCACAGTTCTTTGGGAATAGCCGAATTCTGAATAATTTTGCAGTTAACTTTGATTAGAAGGCTGAGTATATTTCAGCATTGCTGGACATGAATTCATGTCAGCAATCCTACGCACTGCTTGCTCCTAAGGTTGGAGACACTCTAGGGAAATAAAAGCAAGAGAGAGGAGAAATCAGTCGGCACAATAGACGGTCAGTCTGGCGCACCTCCTGATGGTTAACTCAAACTATTACTGTGACAAACTTGGCAGCTGGTCACCATATTCCTGCCCTCTTGTCTGCAATTCATGTCCAGCCCAGTGACCATTTTAATTCCGCCTATCCAGCAGAAACCAGGTAAAATCAGTAGACTTACGTGCTGAGAAGGTTCCCACAGGTGTTTATTTTAACCTGCTCTTCTGATCTGGCAAGGTGGCCACTTGCCAAAAGGACACAATCGGCTTCTTTAAATATTCTTTAAATATTCATACTGAGCTCAGCAGCGCAGACTGTGATTGTACGCAGAGGCCTCCACATGGATTCTGTTGTGGTCTCCTCGCCAGATCAACTTAGGAGGAAGAGGAACCAGAACCAGGAAATGTTCAGAATTCTACTTGACCCAAAGAATATTGGGTAAATATCTCAATTGTTGGCGAAACAACGACAGCCCACATTTATTTCTTTACCCCTGAACCTTACCAGGTAGCATCTGGTGAACTTTGCTACATTACCCAAGCAGCTACTCACCAGGGCATCAAGAGGTTTAGCGATGATCTGTTGGAGAATTTGGAACAGTAAATTGGTAGAAGCATATATCTAGCAATCCAATATGCCCCAAAATGTAAACTACCCCTGAAGACTACCAGCAAGAGTCAGTTGAGAGCGGATTGAAATTTATTTGCAGGAAATGGGGAACAGTGTCTAGAATTATGTCACAATCTTAATCTTCCACAACACAAATTCTGGTGCAATGGGCGTGCATGGGGGGGTGGGGGATGGAGAAGTATTGGGAGGGGATAAGCTGTGGTGTAGTGGTACTGTTGCCAGTCTAGCAATACAGAGGCCCAGGCTAAGGCTCCGGGAAGCAAGGATTTGAATCCCACCACAGCGGCTGCTGGAGTTTGAATTCAGCTGATGAATTTGGAATTATTAATTATCTGAAATTTAGGCTTGGGAATAGTAACCGTGAAGCCGCTGTTGATTGTTTTTTAAGAAAACTCCATATGGTTCACTTGTGTACTTTAGGGAAGGAAATCTGCGGTATTTACCTGGTCTGGCCTACATGTGACTCCAGACCAACAGCAATGCGGTTTACTCTTAAATGCCATCGGAAATGGTGAAATGACCGAGCAAGCTACTCAGTTGTATCAATCTGCAGCAAAGCCAGCGAAAAGGAATAAAACTGGATGGATCACCTTCCAGCGACCTAGGCACCAGAAACGAGAACAGCAAACCCTACAAATCCCGCCTTACTCACACAGAATTTCCTACCGTGCTGCAATTTCTGGTCCGTTTTGTTTTAAGTTACAGGGTTTTGTAAACATTAGTCAGATGTCAAGAAATATGTATGATTAGTTGCTATTGCTGTCATTGACCCATAAGGCAACGAACAGTATGGAGAAAAGATAGGACTGAAGGCTACACTTCGATTGGGCTTATTGACCATATAATATGGTACGGTATTTTTTCAGAACCTAACACATGGGGCGGGATTCTCCACTCACGCGCCGAAGTGCCCACGCCGTCGTGAACCCTGTCAAGGTTCACGACGACGCAAAACGGCCCCTATCCCGACCGATTCAGGGCCCGATAAAGGACTAGGAGCGGGGCCGCGTCATCTACACGCGCCAGGCCTTGTCGCCTGCGCCAGCGGGTTGGCACCTGGCCTGCGCCAACCCGCGCATGTGTGGTTGCCGTCCTCTCCGAGTCCGCCCCGCAAGAAGATGGCGGACGGATCTTGCGGGGCCGCGGAAGGAAGGAGGTCCTCCTTCAGAGAGGGCGGCTCGATGATCGGTGGGCACCGATCACGGGCCATCCCACATTTGAGGCACCCCCGGTGCAGGATCCCCCCTCTCCCCCCCCGCAGGCCGCACCCCCAGCGTTCCCGCGCTGTTCCCGCCGGCAGCGACCAGGTGTGGACGGCGTCGGGGGGAACCCACCGTTTTGGCCTGGCCGCTCGGCCCATCCGGGCCTGAGAATAGCGGGGGTGCCGGAGAATCGCCATTTTGGGTGTCTCCGGCGATTCTCCGGCCTGCGGCCCGCGGAACTCGACGGGGCCGTTCCCGCCGCTTGGGAGAATTGCAGGAGGGCGTCAGACCGGCGTCTCGGGAAATTTTGGCGGCCCAGGTGATTCTCCCAACCGGCGTGGGAGTGGAGAATCTCGCCCATGGTGTGGGAAACTAATAGTAGATCAGTCACTCAAATGTTACCAATTGAACTGTGTTTTCCACTGACATCAAAGGAAACTAAATGCAATGTGTAAAATATTAGCATCCCATTGATTGAGATAGGTTAAAACTTGCCACCCACTACTGGATGTGTTTTCCTGAATGCTGACTCAGTTGCTATTCCATGTGATATAAATTGTGGTACAATAGTTTCAAAGCTTGGATTTTTTGAGACAGGCCCGAGCTGAAGGAAAAACAAAAAATCCAGGTTTCTGGGAAAGGAAAGATGTTGCCCTAGATTCCTGCAGTGAAATAAGACTTCTAGGAAATCAGCCTGTGACCTTAGATTGCTATGAAAACAGAAGCTAATTGGGGGAAAACAACAAATACAAGGTTCATGTAGATCAGTTTTCAGCAGGGGTAGAAGCACTTCAGGGCACAGTAGCACAGTGGTTAGCGCAGTTGCTTCACAGCTGCAGGGTCCCAGGTTCGATTCCCAGCTTGGGTCACTGTCTGTGCAGAGTCTGCACGTTCTCCCTGTGTCTGCGTGGTTTTCCTCCGGGTGCTCCGGTTTCCTCCCACAGTCCAAAGATGTGCAGCTTAGGTGGATTGGCCGTGCTAAATTGCCTTTAGTGTCCAAATAGGTTAGGTGTGGTTACTGGGTTACGGGGATAGGGTGGAGGTGTGGGCTTAGGTAGGGTACGCTTTACAAGGGCCAGTACAGACTCGATGGGCTGAATGGCCTTCTTCTGCACTGTGCATTCTATGATTCTATGATGATTTTATGATTCAGACAGGCTGAGGAGTTGTGCAGGTAAGAGAGACAAGAAAGAATGAAAAGCGTTAGCAGCAGAGACAGAGAAATAAAGTTACTGTCGTTGCATCATTTTTTACCAGAGAGGATCATATCCTCTACCAGAATGTTTTTGAGGGGGTGGATGAAGATGACTCGAGGGAATCTAAATCATCATGACTGTCGTGAGCCAAATCAATGTGGTTCTGCAGAAATCTTTCCTTTTTGCTAATAACTGTGTCCATGAAACCCAGATGGAGACAATGGGAGGATCAAACCCTGAATGAGAAAAAGGGGTTGAACCTGGCGAAGAGAGCCAGGAGTTTACAGAAAATGTAGCTGACTGGGAGCAGGGTCGGAGGGCGGAGATCTAGTTAGTCCACAGGGCAGCTATATTCTGTCAGGTAAGAGGGGATGGAGGCTAGGCCAGTTACATGCTCCTCCTGTAGGATGTGGGTGGTGAGGGATACCACCGGTATCCCCACTGACTATACCTGCGGGAAGTGCACCCAACTTCAGCTCCTCAAAGGCCGTGTTAGGGAACTGGAGTTGAAGCTGGATGAACTTCGGATCATCCGGGAGGCAGAGGGGGTGATTGAGAAGAGTTACAAGGAGGTAACCACACCCAAGGTACAGGACAAGAATAGCTGGGTTACAGTCAGGGGGAAAAAAACAAACAGGCAGAAAGTGCAGGGATCCCTCGTGGCCGTTCCCCTTCAAAACAAGTATACCATTTTGGATGCTGTTGGGGGGGGTGACCTACCGGGGGAAGGCCCTAGCGGCCAGGTCTCTGGCACTGAGTCTGGCTCTGGGGCTCAGAAGGGAAGGGGGGAGAATAGAAAAGCAATAGTTGTAGGAGATTCACTGGTTAGGGGAATAGATAGGAGATTCTGTGGTCGCGAGCGAGACTCCCGGAAGGTATGTTGCCTCCCGGGTGCCAGGGCCAGGGATGTCTCGTGTCTTCAGGATCCTTAAGGGGGAGGGTGAGCAGCCAGAAGTCGTGGTGCACATTGGTACCAACGACATAGGTAGGAAAAGGGGTGTGGAGGTAATAAACAAGTTTAGGGAGTTAGGCTGGAAGTTAAAAGCCAGAACAGACAGAGTTGTCATCTCTGGTTTGTTGCCGGTGCCATGTGATAGCGAGGCTAGGAATAGGGAGAGAGTGCAGTTGAACACGTGTCTGCAGGAATGGTGTAGGAGGGAGGGCTTCAGGTATTTGGATAATTGGAGCGCATTCTGGGGAAGGTGGGACCTGTACAAGCAGGACGGGTTGCATCTGAACCAGAGGGGCACCAATATCCTGGGAGGGAGGTTTTCTAGTACTCTTCGGGAGGGTTTAAACTAATTTGGCAGGGGAATGGGAACCGGATTTGTAGTCCAGCAACTAAGGTAGCCGATATTCAGGATGCCAAAGCGTGTAATGAGGCAGTGGGGAAGGGAACACTGACAAAGGAGAGTACTTGCAGGCACGGAGATGGGTTGAAGTGTGTATACTTCAACGCAAGAAGCATCAGGAATAAGGTGGGTGAACTTAAGGCATGGATCGGTACTTGGGACTACGATGTGGTGGCCATCACGGAAACTTGGATAGAAGAGGGGCAGAAATGGTTGTTGGAGGTCCCTGGTTATAGATGTTTCAATAAGATTAGGGAGGGTGGTAAAAGAGGTGGGGGGGGGGGGGGTGGCATTATTAATTAGAGATAGTATGACAGCTGCAGAAAGGCAGTTCGAGGAGTATCAGCCTACTGAGGTAGTATGGGTTGAAGTCAGAAATAGGAAAGGAGCAGTCACCTTGTTAGGAGTTTTCTATAGGCCCCCCAATAGTAGCAGAGATGTGGAGGAACAGATTGGGAAACAGATTTTGGAAAGGTGCAGAAGTCATAGGGTAGTAGTCATGGGCGACTTTAACTTCCCAAATATTGAGTGGAAACTCTTTAGGTCAAATAGTTTGGATGGGGTGGTGTTTGTGCAGTGTGTCCAGGAAGCTTTTCTAACACAGTATGTAGATTGTCCGACCAGAGGAGGGGCAATATTGGATTTAGTACTGGGTAATGAGCCAGGGCAAGTGATAGATTTGTTAGTGGGGGAGCATTTTGGAGATAGTGACCACAATTCTGTGACTTTCACTTTAGTAATGGAGAGGGATAGGTACGTGCAACAGGGCAAGGTTTACAATTGGGGGAAGGGTAAATACGATGTTGTCAGACAAGAATTGAAGTGCATAAGTTGGGAACATAGGCTGGCAGGGAAGGACACAAGTGAAATGTGGAACTTGTTCAAGGAACAGGTGCTACGTGTCCTTGATATGTATGTCCCTGTCAGGCAGGGAAGAGATGGTCGAGTGAGGGAACCATGGTTGACAAGAGAGGTTGAATGTCTTGTTAAGAGGAAAAAGGTGACTTATGTAAGGCTGAGGAAACAAGGTTCAGACAGGGCATTGGAGGGATACAAGATAGCCAGGAGGGAACTGAAGAAAGGGATTAGGAGAGCTAAGAGAGGGCATGAACAATCTTTGGCGGGTAGGATCAAGGAAAACCCCAAGGCCTTTTACACATATGTGAGAAATATGAGAATGACTAGAGCGAGGGTAGGTCCGATCAAGGACAGTAGCGGGAGATTGTGTATTGAGTCTGAAGAGATAGGAGAGGTCTTGAACGAGTACTTTTCTTCTGTATTTACAAATGAGAGGGGCGATATTGTTGGAGAGGACAGTGTGAAACAGATTGGTAAGCTCGAGGAAATACTTGTTAGGAAGGAAGATGTGTTGGGCATTTTGAAAAACTTGAGGATAGACAAGTCCCCCGGGCCTGACGGGATATATCCAAGGATTCTATGGGAAGCAAGAGATGAAATTGCAGAGCCGTTGGCAATGATCTTTTCGTCCTCACTGTCAACAGGGGTGGTACCAGGGGATTGGAGAGTGGCGAATGTCGTGCCCCTGTTTAAAAAAGGGACTAGGGATAACCCTGGGAATTACAGGCCAGTTAGTCTTACTTCGGTGGTAGGCAAAGTAATGGAAAGGGTACTGAAGGATAGGATTTCTGAGCATCTGGAAAGACACTGCTTGATTAGGGATAGTCAGCACGGATTTGTGAGGGGTAGGTCTTGCCTTACAAATCTTATTGAATTCTTTGAGGAGGTGACCAAGCATGTGGATGAAGGTAAAGCAGTGGATGTAGTGTACATGGATTTTAGTAAGGCATTTGATAAAGTTCCCCATGGTAGGCTTCTGCAGAAAGTAAGGAGGCATGGGATAGTGGGAAATTTGGCCAGTTGGATAACAAACTGGCTAACCGATAGAAGTCAGAGAGTGGTGGTGGATGGCAAATATTCAGCCTGGATCCCAGTTACCAGTGGCGTACCGCAAGGATCAGTTCTGGGTCCTCTGCTGTTTGTGATTTTCATTAATGACTTGAATGAGGGAGTTGAAGGGTGGGTCAGTAAATTTGCAGACGATATGAAGATTGGTGGAGTTGTGGATAGTAAGGAGGGCTGTTGTCGGCTGCAAAGAGACATAGATATGATGCAGAGCTGGGCTGAGAAGTGGCAGATGGAGTTTAACCCTGAAAAGTGTGAGGTTGTCCATTTTGGAAGGACAAATATGAATGCGGAATACAGGGTTAACGGTAGAGTTCTTGGCAATGTGGAGGAGCAGAGAGATCTTGGGGTCTATGTTCATACATCTTTGAAAGTTGCCACTCAAGTGGATAGAGCTGTGAAGAAGGCCTATGGTGTGCTCGCATTCATTAACAGAGGGATTGAATTTAAGAGCCGTGAGGTGATGATGCAGCTGTATAAAACTTTGGTAAGGCCACATTTGGAGTACTGTGTACAGTTCTGGTCGCCTCATTTTAGGAAGGATGTGGAAGCTTTGGAAAAGGTGCAAAGAAGATTTACCAGGATGTTGCCTGGAATGGAGAGTAGGTCTTACGAGGAAAGGTTGAGGGTGCTAGGCCTTTTCTCATTAGAACGGAGAAGGATGAGGGGCGACTTGATAGAGGTTTATAAGATGATTAGGGGAATAGATAGAGTAGACAGTCAGAGACTTTTTCCCCGGGTGGAACAAACCATTACAAGGGGACATAAATTTAAGGTGAAAGGTGGAAGATATAGGAGGGATATCAGAGGTAGGTTCTTTACCCAGAGAGTAGTGGGGGCATGGAATGCACTGCCTGTGGAAGTAGTTGAGTCGGAAACATTAGGGACCTTCAAGCAGCTATTGGATAAGTACATGGATTACGGTAAAATGATATAGTGTAGAGTTATTTGTTCTCAAGGGCAGCACGGTAGCATTGTGGATAGCACAATTGCTTCACAGCTCCAGGGTCCCAGGTTCGATTCCGGCTTGGGTCATTGTCTGTGCGGAGTCTGCACGTCCTCCCCGTGTCTGCGTGGGTTTCTTCCGGGTGCTCCGGTTTCCTCCCACAGTCCAAAGATGTGCGGGTTAGGTGAATTGGCCAATGATAAATTGCCCTTAATGTCCAAATTGCCCTTGGTGTTGGGTGGAGGTGTTGAGTTTGGGTAGGGTGCTCTTTCCAAGAGCCGGTGCAGACTCAAAGGGCCGAATGGCCTCCTTCTGCACTGTAAATTCAATGATAATCTATGATTAATCTAGGACAAAGGTTCAGCACAACATCGTGGGCCGAAGGGCCTGTTCTGTGCTGTATTTTCTATGTTCTATGTTCTATGTTCTACCAGACATATGAAGGACTGTGACTTGCACATGATGCCACCTATGTGCTAAGTGGACTTCCAGTAAATTGGTGAGCTCCATCTTTGATATACCAGTTATATGAAGAGTAATTTGTGGTTTTTATTGAAGACAATTCTTGTTTAATTTATGTTGATTTTGGTTTGATCATTAAAGTAGAAGGTACAAAATGTAAAATCTTGCCATTGGTTTCAACCATTGGGGACATTTGGAAAGTTTGGTTCTTTTAGTTTATTGATCCCCATATGGATCGTAACATAAATACAAAGCATTTTAAAGATTATTTTCATTGTATTATATTTGCAGTGCACAAAATACCATTTGTCTTTCTGCCATGGGTTAATTATATGTATAGACTGAGTTGCATTGAGAAAGAAAGGACTTACCTTTGCATAATGCCTTTCATGACATTCAAACTTCACAACCATTATACCTTTGGAGGAACCCTAAGTAAAATACGTTCAGTAAACAAAAAAGGTTACTTCCCTACAAGTGGAGCTCATTCCTGCTTTATAGCATAAAATCATTACACATGAATTGTGTGTTTTTCCTATAAATTATCTTGCTGTAACATATCATGGGTCCATTACCATTTTCTCAGGGCAAATAGGGAAGATAATTAATGTGACCTTGCCAGTGACACCAATCATCCCAAGAACCAATTTTTCTTTAAAAACAAAAGGCGGAGAAAGAATTCCTTCTGCAGGATGTTATCTTTTATTGTTCATTTTTACATAGGATTACATAGGATATATGGTACAGAAACAGGCCATTTTCCCCAACCACTTCATGCATGTGTTTATGATCAACTCAAGTCTCCTCCCATCTTTTCTCATCTTCTATCTTCTTTTGTACCCAATTCCATTCTCTCTCATGTGCTATCTAGCTTTCCCTTAAATGCATCCACAGTATTTGTTTCAACCACTCCCTGTTGTAGCTATTTCCACATCCTCACCTCTCTTTGGAAAAAGTTTCTTGGTGACTATCTTATATTGACGGCCTCTCGTTATGTTCTTCCTCAGAAGAACAAACAAACATACAAACAAGGAGCAGGAGTAGGCCATTCAGCACCTCGAGCCTGCTGTGGTAGTTAGATGTATTACGGTAAGGCTGCATAGTAGAGGTACATGGATAAATCCCTGCCTGCTGGCTCCGCCCAGTAGGCGGTGTATAAATGTGTGTGCTCGCCGGTGCTGCAGCCATTCTGGTTCCAGCTACAGGAGGCACAACATCTTTGCTCAATAAAGCCTCGATTATTCCACTACTCTCATCTTGTGCTTCACAGACAGTCTCTTCCAGCATGCAGGCGGGGGAGGGGCAAGCTGTAAGGCCCCAGATACAGGAGGAATTCCATAAACAGAGGAAAGAAATGCATGAGGATCATGCAAAGGCCATTGCAGAAGCTGTGGCACCCCTGAAGAGTACTTTGGAGCGGGTGGAGAGGTGTTGGGAGGTGCAGGGGTCACAGATTTTGGAGATTGAAGGAGTGATCTCGGACCACAGCGATCATATGATGGCTCTGGAGGCGGAGGTGGGGCTCCAAGGAGACCTTTGTAAAACGCTGAGGGCAAAGGTAGAGGAGCAGGAGAATGCCTCGAGAAGACAGGACCTGCGAATAGTGGTCATGCCTGAAGGAGTGGAAGGTATGAGTGCCACAAGGTACGTCTCGAGGATGCTGGTGGGACTGGTGGCAGAAGGGGTGCTAGATAAGGCACCTGAAGTGGACCGAGCGCATAGGCCTCTGACGCAAAAGCCTAGAGCTGGGGAGCCGCTGCGGGCGGTGATCGTGAGACTCAATAAATTTGTGGAGAAAGAGAAAATTCTGCGGTGGGCCAGGGAGAGGCGTAGCTGCGACTGAGAGGGAAATAACGTCTGGATTTATCAGGACATCAGAGCAGAGTTGGCAAAACAGCGGGCAGGTTTCAACAAGGCCAAGGCGGTGCTGTACCGGCGGCAGATCAGGTTTGGGATGCTCTACCCGGCGAAATTATGGGTGACGTTCGGAGGCCGGGAATATTATTCCGAGAGCCCAGAAGTGGCTGAAGACTTCAGTAAGGAGCATAAACTGGGCGAGAACTGAGTGGACAATGCTTGGGAACCGGGGTGCTAGCACTATGTAATGGTCGGGAGCAGGTTTGAAGTGGGTGTAGGGATTTGGGGATTTTCGCCATTTTTGTGGGGGGAGGCTTTCTGTTCAATGTTGAGATTGTAAGGAGTTGTAGGGGTGAAAAGTTTATGTGGGGATGGATGTTCCCATTCCCCCTCCTCTTTTATGGGACTGTTTGTGTTTAACATCTGTTCGTTTGCTTTTGGAGAAGGCTACCTGGAGTTCAGGAGAAGTCCTTGTTTGGGTGGGGGAGGGTAAGGCCAGCAGGAGGCCTTCTTCTTTGAGCTGCGGAGTGGGGCGGGGGGGGGGGGAGGGGGGGGTGGGGGGCGGGGGGGGGGGAAGAGGGAGGGTGAGGTCATTAGGATGTGCCTTTGGCCAGGGCAGCCGCACTAGCAGGCTATGCTGGTCAACGGAAGTGAGGTGGTGGGGGAGAAGGCCAAGAGGGGTGGCCGGGGGAGGGGGGAAAGGGGAAGAGGGGAGGGAAGAAGGGGAAGGAGAAAGGCGGGGGGGGGGGGCAGTTTCTGCGACGCGGCAGGGGTTGAGAGATGACATGGTCAAGGGCGAAGAAAGGAGCCATCTGGGATGGGCTAGGTACAGAGTGGAATTAAAGGTGCAGGAGTGAAGTAGGGAAGGTGACGGACGGTAGAGGGGATTGGAGGCGCAAGCCTCCGGTAAGGTTGGTAACGTGGAATGTCCGGGGACTGAATGCGCCGGTTAAAAGGTCGCGGGTGTTCACGCACCTCAGGAGCTTGAAAGCGGGGGTTGTCGTTTTGCAGGAGACACACCTCCGTTAAGTTAAGAAAGGGGTGGGTCGGGCAGGTTTTTCACTCGGGGTTTGATTTGAAATCGAGGGGTGTGGTGATTTTAATGAGCAAAAAAATGGGATTCGTGAGTGGAAAGGAGGTGAGGGATCCAGGTGGGAGATATGTGATTGTGAGTGGGGTATTGGAAGGGGCACCGGTAGTGTTGGTAAATATGTATGCCCCAAATTGGGATGTTGTGGGTTTTATGAGGGGGTTGCTGGCAGCAATCCCAGATTTGGCCACGTACCAGTTGATCATGGGAGGAGATTATAACTGTCTCCTGGGGCCGAGGGTGGATAGATCGAGCCCCAGGTCGATGGGTAAGGTACGAATGGCAAGGGAGCTGGGGGGGTTTATGGAGAGGATAGGTTTGGTGGAACCATGACGCTTTCAGAACCCAGGGGGAAGGGAGTATTCCTTCTTTTCACACGTCTATAAGGTGTATTCGAGGATTGATTACTTTGTAGTGAGTCGGGAGATTTTGGTTGGGGTGGAGGGGGCAGAGTATGCGGGGATAGTTATCTCGGACCATGCACCCCACTGGCTGGATATGCGGTTCAGTATGGGACGCGTGCAGAGGCCGGGGTGGAGGTTTGACTTGGGGTTGTTGGCGGATGGAGGTTTTTGTGATAAGGTGCGGTTGGCGATTAGGGATTATGTGGAGTTCAATCAGAATGGGGAGGTGTCGGCGGGTATTTTTTGGGCAGCACTGAAGGCAGTGGTCCGGTCTCATTTACGGTTCGTGCGAATGAAGAAAGGAGGGCGGAACATGACCGTCTAGTGAGCGAGATAGTGGAGGTCGACAGGGAATATTCGAGGGTGCCCACCATGGAGGGATTGTTGAAGAGGAAAAAGTTGCATGGGCAATTTGACAGGCTGACAACGGGGAGGGCGGTAGGGCAACTGCGTAGGGCAAGAGGGGTGCAATACGAGTATGGGGAGAAGGCGAGCCGCATGCTGGCACACCAGCTGCGGAGGCAGGCTGCATCAAGGGAAATATTGAAGATCCGGACTGGGGCTGGGGATGTGGTGTCAGAGCCAGGGAAGATAAATGAGGCATTTAGAGAGTATTACCAGGGACTTTATGAGGCAGACCCAGGAGGAGAGGAGGGGGACATAGGGTGGTTTCTGGATGAGCTGGAATTTCTCCAGGCGGAGGAAGCAAAGAGGCAGGTGTTGGAGGAGCCCCTGGGGCTGAGGGAGGTGCTGGATAGTATGAGGGGTATGAAGTCGGGGAATCGCCTGGGCCGTATCGGTACCCGGCAGAATTTTATAAGGAATTTGCGGCGGACCTGGTACCACATATGTTGGGGGCGTTTAATGAAGCACTGGAGAAGGGGTGTTGCCGGAGACGATGAAGCAGGCAGTAATCACACTAATCCACAAAAAGGGAAGGATCCGGTGGAATGTGGGTCGTATAGACCCATATCACTATGGAGTATGGATGTGTGTGAAAGTATTGGCTAAGTTGTTGGCGGGGAGGGTGGAGGATTGTGTCCTGGGGGTGGTTGCAGAAGATCAAACAGGCTTCGTGAAGGGCAGCAGCTCGCGAGTAATATAAGATGGCTGTTGAATGTGGTGATGAATCCGTCGAGAGCTCTGGTACCGGAGGTAGTGGTGTCCATGGATGCGGAGAAAGCATTTGATCGGGTGGAGTGGCGGTACTTGTTCGAAGTTTTGGGAAGGTTTGAGTTTGGGCCGAGAGTTGTGGCATGGGTGCGTTTGCTGTATGGGGCGCAAAGAGCGAGGGTGAGGACGAATGATATGAGCTCACGAAGCTTTGACTTACACAGGGGTACGAGGCAAGGGTGCCTGCTGTCGCTGCTGCTGTTTGCGCTGGCCATAGAGCCATTGGCGATGGCTCTCAATGCGTCGGCAGAGTGGCAGGGGATAATGAGGGGACAGAGGGATCATCGGGTGTCGTTCTATGCCGATGACCTCTTGCTGTATGTTTCGGATCCGTTGGAGAGTATGGGAAGGTTTATGGGCCTGTTGGGGAGGTTTGGAGGGTTCTCGGGATACAAGCTAATGTAAGGAAAAGCAAGGTATTCCCGGTGAATGAGCTGGCACAGCGGGCTAATTTAGGGGGGGATGCCATTAACGGTAGCGAGGGATAGGTTTAGGTACATGGGGATTCAGGTAGCGAGGGAATGGACAGGTCTCCATAAGTGAACCTTAACAAAGCTGGTGGAGGAGGCCAGGGAGGATCTTAAGACGTGGGATACACTGCACTTAACGTTGACGGGGAGGGTCCAAGTGGTGAAAATGAATATTCTGCCGAGGTTCTTGTTTATCTTTCAGGCTCTTCCAGTCTTTATACCAAAGGCCTTTTTTCGGAAACGGGACACAATCATCTCTGACTTTGTATGGGCGGGGAAGGGGCCGAGGGTGGGGAGGACCCTGCCACAGAGGCAGAGGCAGCAGAATGGGTTGGCGTTGCCAAACTTGCTTCATTACTATTGGGCAGCAAAATGTGGACAAGGTGCGGCGGTGATGGGAAGGAGAAGGGGTAGAGTGGGTTAGGATGGAGGTGGAATCTTGTAAGGGGTCTAGTTTGAGGGCTATGGTGATGGCAGCATTGCCAATTGCCGGTATACACCCTGCTGGGGTGACTGCTGCTTCCGAATGTGGAAGGGGAGGGAAGAATTGGGTATATATATAAGTGGCTGGGGGAGCAGGGAGGCGAGCGGGTGGTGAAGATCAAGGAGAATTCCCGTACCAGCCTCCCTGAACAGGTGCCGGAATGTGGCGACTAGGTGCTTTTCACAGTAACTTCATTTGAAGCCTACTTGTGACAATAAGCGATTTTCATTTCATTTCATTTCAAATGGGAAGTGGAATTGGGAATGGAGATCAATTGGGGAGTATGGAGTGAGGCACTGGGAAGGGTAAACGGGACCTCCTCTTGTGCAAGGATGAGCCTGATACAGTTTAAGGTGGTGCTCAGGGTGCATATGACTCGGGCGAGAATGAGTGGATTCTTTCAGGGGGTAGCAGATTGGTGTGGGAGGTGTGGGGGTGGGCCAGCGAATCATTCGCACTTGTTTTGGGGTTGTGAAAAATTGGGAAGATTCTGGGCGGGGGTGTTCGCAGTCTGATGCATGATCAATTACACAAAGACGAGAGATGAATGCAACTGAGGCTTTATTACACTAAGATGTGTGGCCTCCTACAGCAGCTGGCAAAATGACTGCTGTATGGGGAGCACACATATTCATACTCTGCCTGATGGGTGGAACCACCCCAGCGGAGGTGGTGGAGAACTATATACAAGTACATGTTTTAAGTACAGAGAAAAATGAAGTCCCGATCAAGTTACAGGTTCAGTGGTTCCGGAGCCTTGATCTGCCGTTGGGAGCGCCGCAGTGGTGGCGGCGATTCCGATGTCGGTCTGGTCCTTAGTGACTCCGGGAGCGTGCCAAAATCCTCGTCATCCTCGGGAGTGGGCAGGGGGAGGACGGATTGTCCTGGGGCGGGGGCTGTGGTGGGGTGCGCCGGGGAAGGGGAGGGTGGCGCTGGGTCGGAGGGGTGTGTGTGTGTGTGGAACCAGCTGGTGCCAGGTCCCTGAGGGAGACGGTATCTTGGCGGCCATCGGGGTACGCTACGTAGGCGTACTGCGGGTTGGCGTGGAGTAGCTGTACCCTTTGAACCAATGGGTCCACCTTGTGGAGTCGTACGTACTTATGGAGGAGTACGGGTCCTGGAGCTGCAAGCCATGTCGGGAGCGTCACCCAGGAGGTGGACTTCCTGGAGAAGGCAAAGAGGCATTTATGGGGTGTGTCATTAGTCGCAGTGCATAGGAGCGACCGAATGGAGTGCAGTGCTTCGGGGAGGACCTCCTGCCAGTTAGAGGCCGGGAGAGTTCTGGACTATAGGGCCAGCTGGACGGCCCTCCAGATCATCCCATTCTCCCTCTCCACCTGCCCGTTTCCCCGGGGGTTATAGCTGGTTGTCCTGCTCGAGGCGATACCCGTGTTGAGCAGGAACTGACGCAGCTCATTGCTCATGAATGAGGATCCCCTGTCGCTGTGGACGTAGGCGGGGAAGCCGAACAGAGCAAAGATGGTGTTGAGGGCTTTGATGACGGTGGCAGACGTCATATCAGGGCATGGGATGGCGAAGGGAATCTGGAGTACTCATCAACCACACTGAGAAAGTATGTGTTACGGTCGGTGGAGGGGAGGGGCCCTTTGAAGTCCATGCTGAGGCGTTCAAAAGGGCAGGAGGCCTTCACCAGGTGCACACAGTCTGGCTGGTAGAAGTGTGGTTTGCACTCCACACAGACCTGGCAGTCTCTGGTGATTGCCCTGACTTCCTCGATGGAGTAGGGCAGATTGCGGGCCTTGATGAAGTGGTACAAATGTGTCACTCCCAGGTGACAAAGGTTGTCGTGCAGAGTCCGGAGTCGGTCCACCTGTGTGCTGGCATATGTACCTCGGGATAGGGCATCGGGGGGCGCGTTGAGCTTACCGGGGCGATACAAAATCTCGTCATTGTAGGTGGAAAGCTCGATTCTCCACCTCAAGATTTTATTGTTTTTGATCTTGCCCCGCTGTGTGTTGTTAAACATGAAAGCTACCGACCGCTGGTCAGTGAGGAGAGTGAATCTCCTGCCGGCCAGGTAATGCCTCCAATGCCGCACAGCTTCAACAATGGCTTGGGCCTCTTTTTCGATGGAGGAGTGCCGAATTTCGGAGGCATGAAGGGTTTGTGAAAAGAATGCCACGGGCTTGCCTGTTTGGTTGAGGGTGACGGCCAGAGCGACGTCTGATGCATCGCTCTCGAATTGGAAGGGGAGCGTCTCGTTGACTGCATGCATCGTGGCCTTGCCGATGTCGGCCTTAATACGGTTGAAGGCCTGGTGAGCCTCGGCCGTTACGGGAAAAAGGGTGGATTGGATGAGTGGGCGAGCCTTGTCCGCATAATTTGGGACCCACTGGGCGTAGTAAGAAAAGAACCTCAGGCAACGTTTGAGGGCCTTGGGGCAGTGGGGGAGGGGGAGTTCCATGAGGGGGCGCATGCGGTCGGGATCGGGCCCCAGAACTCTGTTCTGGGCCACATAGCCAAGGATGGCTAAGCGGCTTGTGCTGAACACGCACTTCTCCTTGTTGTAGGTGAGGTTGAGGAGAGTGGCGGTGTGGAGAAATTTGGCAAGGTTGGCGTCATGGTCCTGCTGATCATGGCCGCAGATGGTGACATTGTCTAGGTACGGGAAAGTGGCCCGCAGCCCCTACCGGTCGACTATTCGGTCCATTTCCCATTGGAAAACTGAGACACCGTTGGTGGCACCAAAAGGAACCCTGAGAAAGTGGTAAAGGCAGCCATCTGCCTCGAAGGCAGTGTATGGCTGGTCCGCCTTACGGATGGGGAGCTGGTGGTAGGCGGATTTAAGGTCCACAGTTGAGAAGACCCGGTACTGTGCAATCTGATTGACCATATCAGATATGCGTGGGAGGGGGTACGCGTTGAGCTGCGTGTATCTATTGATGGTCTGGCTGTAGTCCACGACCATTCTGTGTTTCTCCCCAGTTTTCACCACGACCACTTGGGCTCTCCAGGGGCTGTTGCTGGCCTCGTTGATGCCTTCCCGAAGCAGTCGCTGGACTGCGGACCTGATGAAGGTCCTGTCCTGGGCGCTGTACCGTCTGCTCCTGGTGGCGACAGGTTTGCAATCTGGGGTTACGTTTGCAAATAGGGAAGGTGGGTCGACCTTTCGGGTCGCAAGGCCGCACATAGTAAGGGGTGGTAGGGGCCCACCGAATTTCAATGTTAGGCTCTGGAGGTTGCACTGGAAGTCCAGGCCGAATAGTAAGGCAGCGCAGAGGACGTAGAGGTGGAAGCCGGTAAACTCCACGCCCTGGACAGTGAGAGTGGCTATGCAGTACCCCCGGATCGGCACGAAATGGGACCCGGAGGCTAGGGAGATTCTCTGATTGACGGGGTGTACCGCGAGGGAGCAGCGCCTTACCGTATCGGGATGAGTGAAGCTTTCAGTGCTCCCGGAGTCCAGCAGGCAGGAGATCTCGTGCCCATCGATTTTCACGTTTGTAGAAGCGGTTGCTAGGTTGTGTGGGCGAGACTGGTCAATCGTGACCGAGACGAGACGCGGCTGATCGTCGATGGTGGCAGAGGATGGGGAGCCCGGGGCGGATGGGTCCTGGTAAGATGGCTGCGCCCACGGGCCGCACGTGCCGTTGGAGAGACAAGATGGCAGCGCTTGATGTTCCTGGGGAGGACAAGATGGCGCCGCCCATGGGCCGCACGTGGTGGGGGTTGAACAAGATGGCGGCACCCACTGGCCGTATGGGGGCGGGGGAGTCGGAACAATAGCGGGCCTGAACTGAACGGGCCTGGCACACCGTCGCAAAGTGCCCCTTCTTGCCGCAGGCCTTGCAAAGGGCGCTCGGGGCCGGCCAGCATTGTCGGGGGTGTTTTGGCTGCCCACGAAGTAACATTTGGGGCCCACGGGATTGGTTGGCTACCGCGCGACACAGGCGTGGGGTTGGCTGAGTGGGGTCCCCGATGGGGCGGCCGTCTGCGGAGTCCACGATGCATAGGAGCGGTGGGCCGCGCGGCCGGGGGTGTAGGCCTGGATGTTGCGCGAGGCAACCGTCAGCGAGAGCGCAAGCTTTTTAGTTGCCGTGAGGTCGAGCATGACCCCCATCCCCGTATCAAAAGCGTCCCTCATAAACAAGTTCAAGTGTTCCGTGGCCGTGACGGCCTGACAGTCACAGTCTCTGACTAGGGGAATTGGAGCACGCCAAAAGTCTCCTACTGACTCACCAGGGAGTTGACTGCGCATGGAGAGGATGTGTCTGGCGTAAAGCGTGTTAGTCCGCTGAGCGTAGTTTTCTTTCAGTAGCGCCATGGCTTCATCGTAGTTCGGCGCGTCCTGGATAAGCGGAAAGACGTTGGAGCTCAGACGCGTGTAGAGGATCTGAATCTTTTGAGCTTCCGGAATTGGGTCTGGTGCAGATCTGATGTAAGCTTCGAAACAGGCTAGCCAATGTTCAAAGTACTTTTTGGCATTGCCTGATTGCGGATCCAGCTGAAAGCGATCCGGCTTGATGCGGAGGTCCATCTTCTGAAAACTTTAGTGAAATAAATTGATGCACGATCAATTACACAAAGACGAGAGTTGAATGCAACTGAGGCTTTATTACACTAAGATGTCTGGCCTCCTACAGCTGCTGGCGAAATGGCTGCTGTATGGGGAGCACACATATTTATACTCCGCCTACTGGGTGGAAACAGCAGGCAGGGAACTACCCCGTACCTGTAGTACAGGGCCTTACCACAAATCACCTAATATATACATCAGTGGTGACTACCACACGGTCTTAGCCAGGATAGTGCAAGGAGGGAGTAGACGATATGTGGGGTTTCAGAGAAGCCGGAGCTCATGGAGAGGAGGAAGGCCGATGTCTTGGCCTACGCCTCTCTGATTGCACGGCGACAAATTTTGCTGGAGTGGTGGTCGGCATCGCCACCGGGGGTAGCAGCATGGTTGGGTGATCTGTATGACTTCCTGCGGTAAGAGAAGATAAAGTATGAGTTAAGGGGCTCAGCAGGGGAGTTTGAGAAAAGGTGGGGGATGTTTGTGACCGTGTTTGAGGAGCTGTTCGTCGCAGGGGAGTGGGGGGGTGGGTGATGGGGAAGGGGTTGGTGAAAAGGGGAGAAAAATTTGTACAAACTATATAGTTGATTGTTGCGAAGAATGTCTCCCAGGGTGTTTACTTGCTGTAATCTATTTTGATACAAGTTTGAATAAAATGCGTTTTTTTTTAAGGAAGCAGGTTGGGATCACTGGAAAAAGTCGGGATCACTGAAGCACATCGGGATAAGTGTGAAGCTGGTCGGGATCAATGTGAATAAGGTCAGGATCACTGAAGCAGGTCGGGATCAGTGGGAAACTGGTTGGGATCAATGAAGCAGGATGGGATCAAAGTTAAACAGGCCAGGATCAATGTGAAACTGGCCGGGATCAAAGTGAAGCAGGCCAGGATCAATGTGAAGCTGGTCGGGATCACTGAAGCAGGTCGGGATCAATGTGAAGCTGGTTGGGATCAATGTGAAGCTGGTTGGGATCAGTGTCAAGCAGGTCGGGATCAATGTGAAGCTGGTCGGGATCACTGAAGCAGGATGGGATCAATGTGAAGCTGGTTGGGATCAATGTGAAGCTGGTTGGGATCAGTGTGAAGCCTGTTGGGTTCAATGTGAAGCGGTTCGGGATCAATGTGAAGCTGGTTTGAATCAATGTGAAGCAGGTTGGGATCAATGTGAAGCTGGTCGGGATCAATGTGAAGTAGGTCGGGATTAATGTGAAGCTGGTCGGGATCAATGTGAAGCTGGTTGGGATCAGTGTGAAGCTGGTCCGGATCAATGTGTAGCTGGTCAGGATCAATGTGAAGCTGGTCGGGATCAATGTGAAGCTGGTCAGGATCAATGTGAAGCAGCTTGGGATCAGTGTGAAGCTGGTCGGGATCACTGAAGCAGGTTGGGATCAATGTGAAGCTGGTTGGGATCAGTGTGAAGCTGGTCGGGATCAGTGTGAAGCTGGTTGGGATCAGTGTGAAGCTGGTCGGGATCACTGAAGCAGGTTGGGATCAATGTGAAGCTGGTTGGGATCAGTGTGAAGCTGGTCGGGATCAGTGTGAAGCTGGTTGGGATCAGTGTGAAGCAGGTCGGGATCAGTGTGAAGCTGGTCGGGATCAATGCAGCAGGTTGGGATCAATGTCAAGCTGGTCGGGATCAGTGTGAAGCTGGTTGGGATCAATGTGAAGCTGGTCGGGATCAGTGTGAAGCAGGTTGGGATCAGTGTGAAGCTGGTTGGGATCAGTGTGAAGCAGGTCGGGATCAGTGTGAAACTGGTCGGGATCAATGTGAAGCTGGTCGGGATCACTGAAGCAGGTTGGGATCAGTGTGAAGCTGGTCAGGATCACTGCAGCAGGTTGGGATCAATGTGAAGCTGGTTGGGATCAGTGTGAAGCTGGTCGGGATCAGTGTGAAGCAGGTTGGGATCAGTGTGAAGCTGGTTGGGATCAGTGTGAAGCAGGTCGGGATCAGTGTGAAGCTGGTCGGGATCAATGTGAAGCTGGTCGGGATCAATGTGAAGCTGGTTTGAATCAATGTGAAGCTGGTCAGGATTAATGTGAAGCAGGTCAGGATTAATGTGAGGCAGGTCGGGATCAATGTGAAGCTGGTCGGGATCAATGTGAAGCTGGTCGGGATCAATGTGAAGCTGGTCGGGATTAATGTGAAGCTGGTCGGGATGAATGTGAAGCAGGTCGGGATCAATGTGAAGCTGGTTTGAATCAATGTGAAGCAGGTTGGGATTAATGTGAAGCTGGTCCGGATCAATGTGTAGCTGGTCGGGATTAATGTGAAGCTGGTCGGGATCAATGTGAAGCAGGTCGGGATCAATGTGAAGCTGGTTGGGATCAGTGTGAAGCTGGTCCGGATCAATGTGTAGCTGGTCAGGATCAATGTGAAGCTGGTCGGGATCAATGTGAAGCTGGTCAGGATCAATGTGAAGCAGCTTGGGATCAGTGTGAAGCTGGTCGGGATCACTGAAGCAGGTTGGGATCAGTGTGAAGCTGGTCGGGATCACTGAAGCAGGTTGGGATCAATGTGAAGCTGGTTGGGATCAGTGTGAAGCTGGTCGGGATCAGTGTGAAGCAGGTTGGGATCAGTGTGAAGCTGGTCGGGATCAATGTGAAGCTGGTCGGGATGAATGTGAAGCAGGTCGGGATCAATGTGAAGCTGGTTTGAATCAATGGGAAGCTGGTTGGGATCAGTGTGAAGCAGGTCGGGATTAATGTGAAGCTGGTCGGGATCAATGTGAAGCTGGTTGGGATCAGTGTGAAGCTGGTCCGGATCAATGTGTAGCTGGTCAGGATCAATGTGAAGCTGGTCGGGATCAATGTGAAGCTGGTCAGGATCAATGTGAAGCAGCTTGGGATCAGGTGAAGCTGGTCGGGATCACTGAAGCAGGTTGGGATCAATGTGAAGCTGGTCGGGATCAGTGTGAAGCTGGTTGGGATCAGTGTGAAGCTGGTCGGGACCACTGAAGCAGGTTGGGATCAGTGTGAAGCTGGTCGGGTTCAGTGTGAAGCTGGTTGGGATCAGTGTGAAGCAGGTCGGGATCAGTGTGAAGCTGGTCGGGATCAATGCAGCAGGTTGGGATCAATGTCAAGCTGGTCGGGATCAGTGTGAAGCTGGTTGGGATCAATGTGAAGCTGGTCGGGATCAGTGTGAAGCAGGTTGGGATCAGTGTGAAGCTGGTTGGGATCAGTGTGAAGCAGGTCGGGATCAGTGTGAAGCTGGTCGGGATCAATGTGAAGCTGGTCGGGATCACTGCAGCAGGTTGGGATCAATGTGAAGCTGGTTGGGATCAGTGTGAAGCTGGTCGGGATCAGTGTGAAGCAGGTTGGGATCAGTGTGAAGCTGGTTGGGATCAGTGTGAAGCAGGTCGGGATCAGTGTGAAGCTGGTCGGGATCAATGTGAAGCTGGTCGGGATCACTGAAGCAGGTTGGGATCAATGTGAAGCTGGTTGGGATCAATGTGAAGCTGGTTGGGATCAATGTGAAGCTGGTCGGGATGAATGTGAAGCAGGTCGGGATCAATGTGAAGCTGGTTTGAATCAATGTGAAGCTGGTCAGGATTAATGTGAAGCAGGTCAGGATTAATGTGAAGCAGGTCGGGATCAATGTGAAGCTGGTCGGGATCAATGTGAAGCTGGTCGGGATCAATGTGAAGCTGGTCGGGATCAGTGTGAAGCTGGTCGGGATCACTGAAGCAGGTTGGGATCAATGTGAAGCTGGTTGGGATCAGTGTGAAGCTGGTCGGGATCAGTGTGAAGCAGGTTGGGATCAGTGTGAAGCTGGTCGGGATCAATGTGAAGCTGGTCGGGATGAATGTGAAGCAGGTCGGGATCAATGTGAAGCTGGTTTGAATCAATGGGAAGCTGGTTGGGATCAGTGTGAAGCAGGTCGGGATTAATGTGAAGCTGGTCGGGATCAATGTGAAGCTGGTTGGGATCAGTGTGAAGCTGGTCCGGATCAATGTGTAGCTGGTCAGGATCAATGTGAAGCTGGTCAGGATCAATGTGAAGCAGCTTGGGATCAGTGTGAAGCTGGTCGGGATCACTGAAGCAGGTTGGGATCAATGTGAAGCTGGTCGGGATCAGTGTGAAGCTGGTTGGGATCAGTGTGAAGCTGGTCGGGATCACTGAAGCAGGTTGGGATCAATGTGAAGCTGGTTGGGATCAGTGTGAAGCTGGTCGGGTTCAGTGTGAAGCTGGTTGGGATCAGTGTGAAGCAGGTCGGGATCAGTGTGAAGCTGGTCGGGATCAATGCAGCAGGTTGGGATCAATGTCAAGCTGGTCGGGATCAGTGTGAAGCTGGTTGGGATCAATGTGAAGCTGGTCGGGATCAGTGTGAAGCAGGTTGGGATCAGTGTGAAGCTGGTTGGGATCAGTGTGAAGCAGGTCGGGATCAGTGTGAAGCTGGTCGGGATCAATGTGAAGCTGGTCGGGATCACTGAAGCAGGTTGGGATCAGTGTGAAGCTGGTCAGGATCACTGCAGCAGGTTGGGATCAATGTGAAGCTGGTTGGGATCAGTGTGAAGCTGGTCGGGATCAGTGTGAAGCAGGTTGGGATCAGTGTGAAGCTGGTTGGGATCAGTGTGAAGCAGGTCGGGATCAGTGTGAAGCTGGTCGGGATCAATGTGAAGCTGGTCGGGATCACTGAAGCAGGTTGGGATCAATGTGAAGCTGGTTGGGATCAATGTGAAGCTGGTTGGGATCAATGTGAAGCTGGTCGGGATGAATGTGAAGCAGGTCGGGATCAATGTGAAGCTGGTTTGAATCAATGTGAAGCTGGTCAGGATTAAGGTGAAGCAGGTCAGGATTAATGTGAAGCAGGTCGGGATCAATGTGAAGCTGGTCGGGATCAATGTGAAGCTGGTCGGGATCAATGTGAAGCTGGTCGGGATTAATGTGAAGCTGGTCGGGATGAATGTGAAGCAGGTCGGGATCAATGTGAAGCTGGTTTGAATCAATGTGAAGCAGGTTGGGATCAGTGTGAAGCTGGTCCGGATCAATGTGTAGCTGGTCGGGATTAATGTGAAGCTGGTAGGGATCAATGTGAAGCTGGTCAGGATCAATGTGAAGCTGGTCGGGATTAATGTGAAGCTGGTCGGGATCAATGTGAAGCTGGTTGGGATCAGTGTGAAGCTGGTCCGGATCAATGTGTAGCTGGTCAGGATCAATGTGAAGCTGGTCGGGATCAATGTGAAGCTGGTCAGGATCAATGTGAAGCAGCTTGGGATCAGTGTGAAGCTGGTCGGGATCACTGAAGCAGGTTGGGATCAGTGTGAAGCTGGTCGGGATCACTGAAGCAGGTTGGGATCAATGTGAAGCTGGTTGGGATCAGTGTGAAGCTGGTCGGGATCAGTGTGAAGCAGGTTGGGATCAGTGTGAAGCTGGTCGGGATCAGTGTGAAGCAGGTTGGGATCAGTGTGAAGCTGGTTGGGATCATTGTGAAGCTGGTTGGGATCAATGTGAAGCTGGTCGGGATCACTGAAGCAGGTTGGGATCAATGTGAAGCTGGTCAGGATCACTGAAGCAGGATGGGATCAATGTGAAGCTGGTTTGAATCAATGTGAAGCAGGTCGGGATCAATGTGAAGCTGGTCGGGATCAATGTGAAGCAGGTCGGGATCAATGTGAAGCTGGTCTGAATCAATGTGAAGCTGGTTGGGATCAATGTGAAGCTGGTCGGGATTAATGTGAAGCAGGTTGGGATCAATGTGAAGCGGGTCGGGATTAATGTGAAGCAGGTCGGGATCAATGTGAAGCTGGTCGGGATCAATGTGAAGCTGGTCGGGATTAATGTGAAGCAGGATGGGATCAATGTGAAGCTGGTCGTGATCAATGTGAAGCTGGTCGGGATCAATGTGAAGCTGGTTTGAATCAATATGAAGCAGGTTGGGATCAATGTGAAGCTGGTCGGGATCAATGTGAAGCTGGTCGGGATTAATGTGAAGCTGGTCGGGATCAATGTGAAGCTGGTTTGAATCAATGTGAAGCAGGTCGGGAACAATGTGAAGCTGGTCGGGATCAATGTGAAGCTGGTCGGGATTAATGTGAAGCAGGTCGGGATGAATGTGAAGCTGGTCTGGATCAATGTGAAGCTGGTTTGAATCAATGTGAAGCAGGTCGGGATCAATGTGAAGCTGGTCGGGATCAATGTGAAGCTGGTCGGGAACAATGTGAAGCTGGTCGCGATTAATGTGAAACTGGTCGGGATCAATGTGAAACTGGTCGGGATCAATGTGAAGCTGGTTTGAATCAATGTGAAGCAGGTCGGGATCAATGTGAAGCTGGTCGGGATCAATGTGAAGCAGGTCGGGATCAATGTGAAGCTGGTCTGAATCAAAGTGAAGCTGGTTGGGATCAATGTGAAGCTGGTCGGAATTAATGTGAAGCAGGTTGGGATCAATGTGAAGCGGGTCGGGATTAATGTGAAGCAGGTCGGGATCAATGTGAAGCTGGTCGGGATTAATGTGAAGCTGGTCGGGATTAATGTGAAGCAGGATGGGATCAATGTGAAGCTGGTCGGGATTAATGTGAAGCAGGATGGGATCAATGTGAAGCGGGTCGGGATTAATGTGAAGCAGGTCGGGATCAATGTGAAGCTGGTCGGGATCAATGTGAAGCTGGTCGGGATTAATGTGAAGCAGGATGGGATCAATGTGAAGATGGTCGTGATCAATGTGAAGCTGGTCGGGATCAATGTGAAGCTGGTTTGAATCAATATGAAGCAGGTTGGGATCAATGTGAAGCTGGTCGGGATCAATGTGAAGCTGGTCGCGATTAAGGTGAAACTGGTCGGGATCAATGTGAAACTGGTTGGGATCAATGTGAAGCTGGTTTGAATCAATGTGAAGCTGGTCGGGATCAATGTGAAGCTGGTCGGGATCAATGTGAAGCTGGTCGGGATCAATGTGAAGCTGGTCGGGATCAATGTGAAGCAGGTCGGGATCAATGTGAAGCTGGTCTGAATCAATGTGAAGCTGGTCGGGATCAATGTGAAGCAGGTAGGGATCAATGTGAAGCGGGTCGGGATTAATGTGAAGCAGGTCGGGATCAATGTGAAGCTGGTCGGGATCAATGTGAAGCTGGTCGGGATTAATGTGAAGCAGGATGGGATCAATGTGAAGCTGGTCGTGATCAATGTGAAGCTGGTCGGGATCAATGTGAAGCTGGTTTGAATCAATATGAAGCAGGTTGGGATCAATGTGAAGCTGGTCGGGATCAATGTGAAGCTGGTCGGGATTAATGTGAAGCAGGTCGGGATGAATGTGAAGCTGGTCTGGATCAATGTGAAGCTGGTTGGGATCAATGTGAAGCTGGTCGGGATCAACGTGAAGCTGGTCGCGATTAATGTGAAACTGGTCGGGATCAATGTGAAACTGGTCGGGATCAATGTGAAGCTGGTTTGAATCAATGTGAAGCTGGTCGGGATCAATGTGAAGCTGGTCGGGATCAATGTGAAGCAGGTCGGGATCAATGTGAAGCTGGTCTGAATCAATGTGAAGCTGGTTGGGATCAATGTGAAGCTGGTCGGGATTAATGTGAAGCAGGTTGGGATCAATGTGAAGCGGGTCGGGATTAATGTGAAGCAGGTCGGGATCAATGTGAAGCTGGTCGGGATTAATGTGAAGCTGGTCGGGATTAATGTGAAGCAGGATGGGATCAATGTGAAGCTGGTCGGGATTAATGTGAAGCAGGATGGGATCAATGTGAAGCGGGTCGGGATTAATGTGAAGCAGGTCGGGATCAATGTGAAGCTAGTCGGGATCAATGTGAAGCTGGTCGGGATTAATGTGAAGCAGGATGGGATCAATGTGAAGATGGTCGTGATCAATGTGAAGCTGGTCGGGATCAATGTGAAGCTGGTTTGAATCAATATGAAGCAGGTTGGGATCAATGTGAAGCTGGTCGGGATCAATGTGAAGCTGGTCGGGATCAATGTGAAGCTGGTCGGGATCAATGTGAAGCTGGTCGCGATTAATGTGAAACTGGTCGGGATCAATGTGAAACTGGTCGGGATCAATGTGAAGCTGGTTTGAATCAATGTGAAGCTGGTCGGGATCAATGTGAAGCTGGTTTGAATCAATGTGAAGCAGGTTGGGATCAATGTGAAGCTGGTCGGGATCAATGTGAAGCAGGTCGGCATCAATGTGAAGCTGGTCGGGATTAATGTGAAACTGGTCGGGATTAATGTGAAGCTGGTCGGGATCAATGTGAAGCAGGTCGGCATCAATGTGAAGCTGGTCGGGATTAATGTGAAACTGGTCGGGATTAATGTGAAGATGGTTGGGATCAATGTGAAGCTGGTTGGGATCAATGTGAAGCTGGTTGGGATCAATGTGAAGCAGGTTGGGATCAGTGTGAAGCAGGTCCGGATCAGTGTGAAGCTGGTCGGGATCAATGTGAAGCTGGTCGGGATCATTGTGAAGCTGGTCGGGATTAATGTGAAGTTGGTCGGGATTAATGTGAAGATGGTTGGGATCAATGTGAAGCTGGTTGGGATCAATGTGAAGCTGGTCGTGATCAATGTGAAGTTGGTCGGGATCAATGTGAAGCTGGTTTGAATCAATATGAAGCAGGTTGGGATCAATGTGAAGCTGGTCGGGATCAATGTGAAGCTGGTCGGGATTAATGTGAAGCAGGTCGGGATGAATGTGAAGCTGGTCTGGATCAATGTGAAGCTGGTTGGGATCAATGTGAAGCAGGTTGGGATCAATGTGAAACTGGTCGGGATCAATGTGAAGCTGGTCGCGATTAATGTGAAACTGGTCGGGATCAATGTGAAACTGGTCGGGATCAATGTGAAGCTGGTTTGAATCAATGTGAAGCTGGTCGGGATCAATGTGAAGCTGGTTTGAATCAATGTGAAGCTGGTCGGGATCAATGTGAAGCTGGTTGGAATCAATGTGAAGCTGGTCGGGATTAATGTGAAGCAGGTTGGGATCAATGTGAAGCGGGTCGGGATTAATGTGAAGCAGGTCGGGATCAATGTGAACCTGGTCGGGATTAATGTGAAGCTGGTCGGGATTAATGTGAAGCAGGATGGGATCAATGTGAAGCTGGTCGGGATTAATGTGAAGCAGGATGGGATTAATGTGAAGCAGGTCGGGATCAATGTGAAGCTGGTCGGGATCAATGTGAAGCTGGTCGGGATTAATGTGAAGCAGGATGGGATCAATGTGAAGATGGTCGTGATCAATGTGAAGCTGGTCGGGATCAATGTGAAGCTGGTTTGAATCAATATGAAGCAGGTTGGGATCAATGTGAAGCTGGTCGGGATCAATGTGAAGCTGGTCGGGATTAATGTGAAGCAGGTCTGGATCAATGTGAAGCTGGTCGGGATCAATGTGAAGCTGGTTTGAATCAATGTGAAGCAGGACGGGATCAATGTGAAGCTCGTCGGGATCAATGTGAAGCTGGTCGCGATTAATGTGAAACTGGTCGGGATCAATGTGAAACTGGTCGGGATCAATGTGAAGCTGGTTTGAATCAATGTGAAGCTGGTCGGGATCAATGTGAAGCTGGTCGGGATCAATGTGAAGCAGGTCGGGATCAATGTGAAGCTGGTCTGAATCAATGTGAAGCTGGTTGGGATCAATGTGAAGCTGGTCGGGATTAATGTGAAGCAGGATGGGATCAATGTGAAGCGGGTCGGGATTAATGTGAAGCAGGTCGGGATCAATGTGAAGCTAGTCGGGATCAATGTGAAGCTGGTCGGGATTAATGTGAAGCAGGATGGGATCAATGTGAAGATGGTCGTGATCAATGTGAAGCTGGTTTGAATCAATATGAAGCAGGTTGGGATCAATGTGAAGCTGGTCGGGATCAATGTGAAGCTGGTCGGGATCAATGTGAAGCTGGTCGGGATCAATGTGAAGCTGGTCGCGATTAATGTGAAACTGGTCGGGATCAATGTGAAACTGGTCGGGATCAATGTGAAGCTGGTTTGAATCAATGTGAAGCTGGTCGGGATCAATGTGAAGCTGGTTTGAATCAATGTGAAGCAGGTTGGGATCAATGTGAAGCTGGTCGGGATCAATGTGAAGCAGGTCGGCATCAATGTGAAGCTGGTCGGGATTAATGTGAAACTGGTCGGGATTAATGTGAAGCTGGTCGGGATCAATGTGAAGCAGGTCGGCATCAATGTGAAGCTGGTCGGGATTAATGTGAAACTGGTCGGGATTAATGTGAAGATGGTTGGGATCAATGTGAAGCTGGTTGGGATCAATGTGAAGCTGGTTGGGATCAATGTGAAGCAGGTTGGGATCAGTGTGAAGCAGGTCCGGATCAGTGTGAAGCTGGTCGGGATCAATGTGAAGCTGGTCGGGATCATTGTGAAGCTGGTCGGGATTAATGTGAAGTTGGTCGGGATTAATGTGAAGATGGTTGGGATCAATGTGAAGCTGGTTGGGATCAATGTGAAGCTGGTCGTGATCAATGTGAAGTTGGTCGGGATCAATGTGAAGCTGGTTTGAATCAATATGAAGCAGGTTGGGATCAATGTGAAGCTGGTCGGGATCAATGTGAAGCTGGTCGGGATTAATGTGAAGCAGGTCGGGATGAATGTGAAGCTGGTCTGGATCAATGTGAAGCTGGTTGGGATCAATGTGAAGCAGGTTGGGATCAATGTGAAACTGGTCGGGATCAATGTGAAGCTGGTCGCGATTAATGTGAAACTGGTCGGGATCAATGTGAAACTGGTCGGGATCAATGTGAAGCTGGTTTGAATCAATGTGAAGCTGGTCGGGATCAATGTGAAGCTGGTTTGAATCAATGTGAAGCTGGTCGGGATCAATGTGAAGCTGGTTGGAATCAATGTGAAGCTGGTCGGGATTAATGTGAAGCAGGTTGGGATCAATGTGAAGCGGGTCGGGATTAATGTGAAGCAGGTCGGGATCAATGTGAACCTGGTCGGGATTAATGTGAAGCTGGTCGGGATTAATGTGAAGCAGGATGGGATCAATGTGAAGCTGGTCGGGATTAATGTGAAGCAGGATGGGATTAATGTGAAGCAGGTCGGGATCAATGTGAAGCTGGTCGGGATCAATGTGAAGCTGGTCGGGATTAATGTGAAGCAGGATGGGATCAATGTGAAGATGGTCGTGATCAATGTGAAGCTGGTCGGGATCAATGTGAAGCTGGTTTGAATCAATATGAAGCAGGTTGGGATCAATGTGAAGCTGGTCGGGATCAATGTGAAGCTGGTCGGGATTAATGTGAAGCAGGTCTGGATCAATGTGAAGCTGGTCGGGATCAATGTGAAGCTGGTTTGAATCAATGTGAAGCAGGACGGGATCAATGTGAAGCTGGTCGGGATCAATGTGAAGCTGGTCGCGATTAATGTGAAACTGGTCGGGATCAATGTGAAACTGGTCGGGATCAATGTGAAGCTGGTTTGAATCAATGTGAAGCTGGTCGGGATCAATGTGAAGCTGGTCGGGATCAATGTGAAGCAGGTCGGGATCAATGTGAAGCTGGTCTGAATCAATGTGAAGCTGGTTGGGATCAATGTGAAGCTGGTCGGGATTAATGTGAAGCAGGTTGGGATCAATGTGAAGCGGGTCGGGATTAATGTGAAGCAGGTCGGGATCAATGTGAAGCTGGTCGGGATCAATGTGAAGCTGGTCGGGATTAATGTGAAGCAGGATGGGATCAATGTGAAGCTGGTCGTGATCAATGTGAAGCTGGTCGGGATCAATGTGAAGCTTGTCGGGATTAATGTGAAGCAGGTCGGGATCAATGTGAAGCTGGTCGGGATCAATGTGAAGCTGGTTTGAATCAATGTGAAGCAGGTCGGGATCAATGTGAAGCTGGTCGGGATCAATGTGAAGCTGGTCGGGATCAATGTGAAGCTGGTCGGGATCAATGTGAAGCTGGTTTGAATCAATGTGAAGCAGTTCGGGATCAATGTGAAGCTGGTCGGGATCAATGTGAAGCTGGTCGGGATCAATGTGAAGCTGGTCGCGATTAATGTGAAACTGGTCGGGATCAATGTGAAACTGGTCGGGATCAATGTGAAGCTGGTTTGAATCAATGTGAAGCTGGTCGGGATCAATGTGAAGCTGGTCGCGATTAATGTGAAACTGGTCGGGATCAATGTGAAACTGGTCGGGATCAATGTGAAGCTGGTTTGAATCAATGTGAAGCTGGTCGGGATCAATGTGAAGCAGGTCGGGAACAATGTGAAGCTGGTCTGAATCAATGTGAAGCTGGTTGGGATCAATGTGAAGCTGGTCGGGATTAATGTGAAGCAGGTTGGGATCAATGTGAAGCGGGTCGGGATTAATGTGAAGCAGGTCGGGATCAATGTGAAGCTGGTCGGAATCAATGTGAAGCTGGTCGGGATTAATGTGAAGCAGGATGGGATCAATGTGAAGCTGGTCGGGATTAATGTGAAGCAGGTCGGGATCAATGTGAAGCTGGTCGGGATCAATGTGAAGCTGGTCGGGATCAATGTGAAGCTTGTCGGGATCAATGTGAAGCTGGTCGGGATTAATGTGAAGCAGGTCGGGATCAATGTGAAGCTGGTCGGGATCAATGTGAAGCTGGTTTGAATCAATGTGAAGCAGGTCGGGATCAATGTGAAGCTGGTCGGGATCAATGTGAAGCTGGTCGGGATCAATGTGAAGCTGGTCGGGATCAATGTGAAGCTGGTTTGAATCAATGTGAAGCAGTTCGGGATCAATGTGAAGCTGGTCGGGATCAATGTGAAGCTGGTCGGGATCAATGTGAAGCTGGTCGCGATTAATGTGAAACTGGTCGGGATCAATGTGAAACTGGTCGGGATCAATGTGAAGCTGGTTTGAATCAATGTGAAGCTGGTCGGGATCAATGTGAAGCTGGTCGCGATTAATGTGAAACTGGTCGGGATCAATGTGAAACTGGTCGGGATCAATGTGAAGCTGGTTTGAATCAATGTGAAGCTGGTCGGGATCAATGTGAAGCTGGTCGGGATCAATGTGAAGCAGGTCGGGATCAATGTGAAGCTGGTCTGAATCAATGTGAAGCTGGTTGGGATCAATGTGAAGCTGGTCGGGATTAATGTGAAGCAGGTTGGGATCAATGTGAAGCGGGTCGGGATTAATGTGAAGCAGGTCGGGATCAATGTGAAGCTGGTCGGAATCAATGTGAAGCTGGTCGGGATTAATGTGAAGCAGGATGGGATCAATGTGAAGCTGGTCGGGATTAATGTGAAGCAGGTCGGGATCAATGTGAAGCTGGTCGGGATCAATGTGAAGCTGGTCGGGATCAATGTGAAGCTGGTCGGGATCAATGTGAAGCTGGTCGGGATTAATGTGAAGCAGGTCGGGATCAATGTGAAGCTGGTCGGGATCAATGTGAAGCCGGTTTGAATCAATGTGAAGCAGGTCGGGATCAATGTGAAGCTGGTCGGGATCAATGTGAAGCTGGTCGGGATTAATGTGAAGCAGGTCGGGATCAATGTGAAGCTGGTCGGGATCAATGTGAAGCTGGTTTGAATCAATGTGAAGCAGGTCGGGATCAATGTGAAGCTGGTCGGGATCAATGTGAAGCTGGTCGGGATCAATGTGAAGCTGGTCGCGATTAATGTGAAACTGGTCGGGATCAATGTGAAACTGGTCGGGATCAATGTGAAGCTGGTTTGAATCAATGTGAAGCTGGTCGGGATCAATGTGAAGCTGGTTTGAATCAATGTGAAGCAGGTTGGGATCAATGTGAAGCTGGTCGGGATCAATGTGAAGCAGGTCGGCATCAATGTGAAGCTGGTCGGGATTAATGTGAAACTGGTCGGGATTAATGTGAAGCTGGTCGGGATCAATGTGAAGCAGGTCGGCATCAATGTGAAGCTGGTCGGGATTAATGTGAAACTGGTCGGGATTAATGTGAAGATGGTTGGGATCAATGTGAAGCTGGTTGGGATCAATGTGAAGCTGGTTGGGATCAATGTGAAGCAGGTTGGGATCAGTGTGAAGCAGGTTGGGATCAGTGTGAAGCAGGTCGGGATCAGTGTGAAGCTGGTCGGGATCAATGTGAAGCTGGTCGGGATCATTGTGAAGCTGGTCGGGATTAATGTGAAGATGGTTGGGATCAATGTGAAGCTGGTTGGGATCAATGTGAAGCTGGTCGGGGTCAGTGTGAAGCTGGTCGAGATCAATGTGAAGCTGGTTGGGATCAATGTGAAGCAGGTTGGGATCAATGTCAAGCTGTTTGGGATCAATGTGAAGCTGGTCGGGATCAATGTGAAGCTGGTCAGGATCAATGTGAAGCAGGTTGGGATCAATGTGAAGCTCGTCGGGATTAATGTGAAGAAGGTCGGGATCAATGTGAAGCTGGTCGGGATCAATGTGAAGCTGGTTTGAATCAATGTGAAGCAGGTTGGAATCAATGTGAAGCTGGTCGGGATCAATGTGTAGCTGGTCGGGATCAATGTGAAACTGGTTGGGATCAATGTGAAGCAAGTCGGGATCAATGTGAAGCTGGTCGGGATTAATGTGAAGCTGGTCGGGATTAATGAGAAGCTGGTTGGGATCAATGTGAAGCTGGTCTGGATCAATGTGAATCTGGTTGGGATCAATGTGAAGCTGGTTGGGATCAGTGTGAATCTGGTCTGGATCAATGTGAAGCTGGTTTGGATCAATGTGAAGCAGGTTGGGATCAATGTGAAGCAGATTGGGATCAATGTGAAGCTGGTCGGGATCAATGTGAAGCTGGTCGGGATCAGTGTGAAGCTGGTCGGGATTAATGTGAAACTGGTCGGGATTAATGTGAAGATGGTTGGGATCAATGTGAAGCTGGTTGGGATCAATGTGAAGCTGGTTGGGATCAGTGTGAAGCTGGTCGGGATCAATGTGAAGCTGGTTGGGATCAATGTGAAGCTGGTCGGGATCAATGTGAAGCTGGTCGGGATTAATGTGAAGATGGTTGGGATCAATGTGAAGCTGGTTGGGATCAGTGTGAAGCAGGTTGGGATCAATGTGAAGCAGATTGGGATCAATGTGAAGCTGGTCAGGATCAATGAAGCTGGTTGCGATCAATGTGAAGCTGGTTGGGATCAATGTGAAGCTGGTCGGGATCAAAGTGAAGCTGGTCGGGATCAATGTGAAGCAGGTCGGGATCAGTGTGAAGCTGGTTGGGATCAATTCGAAGCAGGTCGGGATCAATGTGAAGCTGGTCGGGATCAATGGGTCCACCTTGTGGAGTCGTACGTACTTATGGAGGAGTACGGGTCCTGGAGCTGCAAGCTATGTCGGGAGCGTCACCCAGGAGGTGGACTTCCTGGAGAAGGCAAAGAGGCATTTATGGGGTGTGTCATTAGTCGCAGTGCATAGGAGCGACCGAATGGAGTGCAGTGCTTCGGGAGGACCTCCTGCCAGTTAGAGGCCGGGAGAGTTCTGGACTATAGGGCCAGCTGGACGGCCCTCCAGACCATCCCAATCTCCCTCTCCACCTGCCCGTTTCCCCGGGGGTTATAGCTGGTTGTCCTGCTCGAGGCGATACCCGTGTTGAGCAGGAACTGACGCAGCTCATTGCTCATGAATGAGGATCCCCTATCGCTGTGGACGTAGGCGGGGAAGCCGAACAGAACAAAGATGGTGTAGAGGGCTTTGATGACGGTGGCAGACGTCATATCAGGGCATGGGATGGCGAAGGGAAGCTGGTCGGGATTAATGTGAAGATGGTTGGGATCACTGTGAAGCTGGTTGGGATCAGTGTGAAGCAGGTTGGGATCAATGTGAAGCAGATTGGGATCAATGTGAAGCTGGTCAGGATCAATGAAGCTGGTTGCGATCAATGTGAAGCTGGTTGGGATCAATGTGAAGCTGGTCGGGATCAATGTGAAGCAGGTTGGGATCAATGTGAAGCTGGTCGGGATCAATGTGAAGCTGGTCGGGATCAGTGTGAAGCTGGTTGGGATCAATGTGAAGCAGGTCGGGATCAATGTGAAGCTGGTTGGGATCAATGTGAAGCTGGTCGGGATCAATGTGAAGCTGGTCGGGATCAATGTGAAGCTGGTCGGGATCAGTGTGAAGCTGGTTGGGATCAATGTGAAGCAGGTCGGGATCAATGTGAAGCTGGTCGGGATCAATGGGTCCACCTTGTGGAGTCGTACGTACTTATGGAGGAGTACGGGTCCTGGAGCTGCAAGCCATGTCGGGAGCGTCACCCAGAAGCTGGTCAGGATCAATGAAGCTGGTTGCGATCAATGTGAAGCTGGTCGGGATCAATGTGAAGCTGGTCGGGATCAATGTGAAGCAGGTCGGGATCAGTGTGAAGCTGGTTGGGATCAATGTGAAGCAGGTCGGGATCAATGTGAAGCTGGTCGGGATCAATGTGAAGCAGATTTCAATCAATGTGAAGCTGGTCGGGATCAGTGTGAAGCAGGTTTGAATCAATGTGAAGCTGATCGGGATCAGTGTGAAGCTGGTCGGGATCAATGGGAAGCTGGTTCGGGATCACTGAAGCAGGTTGGGATCAATGTGAAGTTGGTCGGGATCAATGTGAAGCTGGTCAGGATCACTGAAGCAGGTTGGGATCAATGTGAAGCTGGTTGGGATCACTGAAGCAGGTTGGGATCAATGTGAAGTTGGTCGGGATCAATGTGAAGCTGGTCAGGATCACTGAAGCAGGTTGGGATCAATGTGAAGCTGGTCGGGATCAATGTGAAGCTGGTTGGGATCAATGTGAAGCTGGTCGGGATCAATGTGAATCTGGTCGGGATCAATGTGAAGCTGGTCGGAATCACTGAAGTAGGTTGAGATCAATGTGAAGCTGGTCAGGATCACTGAAGCAGGATGGGATCAGTGTGAAGCTGGTTGGGATCAATGTGAAGCTGGTCGGGAACAGTGTGAAGCTGGTCGGGATCAGTGTGAAGCTCGTTGGGATCAATGTGAAGCTGGTCGGGATCAATGTGAAGCTGGTTTGAATCAATGTGAAGTTGGTCGGGATCAATGTGAAGGTGGTTTGAATCAATGTGAAGCTGGTCGGGATTAATGTGAAGCTGGTCGGGATCAGTGTGAAGCTGGTTGGGATCAATGTGAAGCTGGTCAGGATCACTGAAGCAGGTCGGGATCAATGTGAAGCTGGTCGGGATTAATGTGAAGCAGGATGGGATCAATGTGAAGCTGGTCGTGATCAATGTGAAGCTGGTCGGGATCAATGTGAAGCTTGTCGGGATTAATGTGAAGCAGGTCGGGATCAATGTGAAGCTGGTCGGGATCAATGTGAAGCTGGTTTGAATCAATGTGAAGCAGGTCGGGATCAATGTGAAGCTGGTCGGGATCAATGTGAAGCTGGTCGGGATCAATGTGAAGCTGGTCGGGATCAATGTGAAGCTGGTTTGAATCAATGTGAAGCAGTTCGGGATCAATGTGAAGCTGGTCGGGATCAATGTGAAGCTGGTCGGGATCAATGTGAAGCTGGTCGCGATTAATGTGAAACTGGTCGGGATCAATGTGAAACTGGTCGGGATCAATGTGAAGCTGGTTTGAATCAATGTGAAGCTGGTCGGGATCAATGTGAAGCTGGTCGCGATTAATGTGAAACTGGTCGGGATCAATGTGAAACTGGTCGGGATCAATGTGAAGCTGGTTTGAATCAATGTGAAGCTGGTCGGGATCAATGTGAAGCTGGTCGGGATCAATGTGAAGCAGGTCGGGATCAATGTGAAGCTGGTCTGAATCAATGTGAAGCTGGTTGGGATCAATGTGAAGCTGGTCGGGATTAATGTGAAGCAGGTTGGGATCAATGTGAAGCGGGTCGGGATTAATGTGAAGCAGGTCGGGATCAATGTGAAGCTGGTCGGAATCAATGTGAAGCTGGTCGGGATTAATGTGAAGCAGGATGGGATCAATGTGAAGCTGGTCGGGATTAATGTGAAGCAGGTCGGGATCAATGTGAAGCTGGTCGGGATCAATGTGAAGCTGGTCGGGATCAATGTGAAGCTGGTCGGGATCAATGTGAAGCTGGTCGGGATTAATGTGAAGCAGGTCGGGATCAATGTGAAGCTGGTCGGGATCAATGTGAAGCCGGTTTGAATCAATGTGAAGCAGGTCGGGATCAATGTGAAGCTGGTCGGGATCAATGTGAAGCTGGTCGGGATTAATGTGAAGCAGGTCGGGATCAATGTGAAGCTGGTCGGGATCAATGTGAAGCTGGTTTGAATCAATGTGAAGCAGGTCGGGATCAATGTGAAGCTGGTCGGGATCAATGTGAAGCTGGTCGCGATTAATGTGAAACTGGTCGGGATCAATGTGAAACTGGTCGGGATCAATGTGAAGCTGGTTTGAATCAATGTGAAGCTGGTCGGGATCAATGTGAAGCTGGTTTGAATCAATGTGAAGCAGGTTGGGATCAATGTGAAGCTGGTCGGGATCAATGTGAAGCAGGTCGGCATCAATGTGAAGCTGGTCGGGATTAATGTGAAACTGGTCGGGATTAATGTGAAGCTGGTCGGGATCAATGTGAAGCAGGTCGGCATCAATGTGAAGCTGGTCGGGATTAATGTGAAACTGGTCGGGATTAATGTGAAGATGGTTGGGATCAATGTGAAGCTGGTTGGGATCAATGTGAAGCTGGTTGGGATCAATGTGAAGCAGGTTGGGATCAGTGTGAAGCAGGTTGGGATCAGTGTGAAGCAGGTCGGGATCAGTGTGAAGCTGGTCGGGATCAATGTGAAGCTGGTCGGGATCATTGTGAAGCTGGTCGGGATTAATGTGAAGATGGTTGGGATCAATGTGAAGCTGGTTGGGATCAATGTGAAGCTGGTCGGGATCAGTGTGAAGCTGGTCGAGATCAATGTGAAGCTGGTTGGGATCAATGTGAAGCAGGTTGGGATCAATGTGAAGCTGTTTGGGATCAATGTGAAGCTGGTCGGGATCAATGTGAAGCTGGTCAGGATCAATGTGAAGCAGGTTGGGATCAATGTGAAGCTCGTCGGGATTAATGTGAAGAAGGTCGGGATCAATGTGAAGCTGGTCGGGATCAATGTGAAGCTGGTTTGAATCAATGTGAAGCAGGTTGGAATCAATGTGAAGCTGGTCGGGATCAATGTGTAGCTGGTCGGGATCAATGTGAAACTGGTTGGGATCAATGTGAAGCAAGTCGGGATCAATGTGAAGCTGGTCGGGATTAATGTGAAGCTGGTCGGGATTAATGAGAAGCTGGTTGGGATCAATGTGAAGCTGGTCTGGATCAATGTGAATCTGGTTGGGATCAATGTGAAGCTGGTTGGGATCAGTGTGAATCTGGTCTGGATCAATGTGAAGCTGGTTTGGATCAATGTGAAGCAGGTTGGGATCAATGTGAAGCAGATTGGGATCAATGTGAAGCTGGTCGGGATCAATGTGAAGCTGGTCGGGATCAGTGTGAAGCTGGTCGGGATTAATGTGAAACTGGTCGGGATTAATGTGAAGATGGTTGGGATCAATGTGAAGCTGGTTGGGATCAATGTGAAGCTGGTTGGGATCAGTGTGAAGCTGGTCGGGATCAATGTGAAGCTGGTTGGGATCAATGTGAAGCTGGTCGGGATCAATGTGAAGCTGGTCGGGATTAATGTGAAGGTGGTTGGGATCAATGTGAAGCTGGTTGGGATCAGTGTGAAGCAGGTTGGGATCAATGTGAAGCAGATTGGGATCAATGTTAAACTGGTCAGGATCAATGAAGCTGGTTGCGATCAATGTGAAGCTGGTTGGGATCAATGTGAAGCTGGTCGGGATCAAAGTGAAGCTGGTCGGGATCAATGTGAAGCAGGTCGGGATCAGTGTGAAGCTGGTTGGGATCAATGTGAAGCAGGTCGGGATCAATGTGAAGCTGGTCGGGATCAATGGGTCCACCTTGTGGAGTCGTACGTACTTATGGAGGAGTACGGGTCCTGGAGCTGCAAGCTATGTCGGGAGCGTCACCCAGGAGGTGGACTTCCTGGAGAAGGCAAAGAGGCATTTATGGGGTGTGTCATTAGTCGCAGTGCATAGGAGCGACCGAATGGAGTGCAGTGCTTCGGGAGGACCTCCTGCCAGTTAGAGGCCGGGAGAGTTCTGGACTATAGGGCCAGCTGGACGGCCCTCCAGACCATCCCAATCTCCCTCTCCACCTGCCCGTTTCCCCGGGGGTTATAGCTGGTTGTCCTGCTCGAGGCGATACCCGTGTTGAGCAGGAACTGACGCAGCTCATTGCTCATGAATGAGGATCCCCTATCGCTGTGGACGTAGGCGGGGAAGCCGAACAGAACAAAGATGGTGTAGAGGGCTTTGATGACGGTGGCAGACGTCATATCAGGGCATGGGATGGCGAAGGGAAGCTGGTCGGGATTAATGTGAAGATGGTTGGGATCACTGTGAAGCTGGTTGGGATCAGTGTGAAGCAGGTTGGGATCAATGTGAAGCAGATTGGGATCAATGTGAAGCTGGTCAGGATCAATGAAGCTGGTTGCGATCAATGTGAAGCTGGTTGGGATCAATGTGAAGCTGGTCGGGATCAATGTGAAGCAGGTTGGGATCAATGTGAAGCTGGTCGGGATCAATGTGAAGCTGGTCGGGATCAGTGTGAAGCTGGTTGGGATCAATGTGAAGCAGGTCGGGATCAATGTGAAGCTGGTTGGGATCAATGTGAAGCTGGTCGGGATCAATGTGAAGCTGGTCGGGATCAATGTGAAGCTGGTCGGGATCAGTGTGAAGCTGGTTGGGATCAATGTGAAGCAGGTCGGGATCAATGTGAAGCTGGTCGGGATCAATGGGTCCACCTTGTGGAGTCGTACGTACTTATGGAGGAGTACGGGTCCTGGAGCTGCAAGCCATGTCGGGAGCGTCACCCAGAAGCTGGTCAGGATCAATGAAGCTGGTTGCGATCAATGTGAAGCTGGTTGGGATCAATGTGAAGCTGGTCGGGATCAATGTGAAGCTGGTCGGGATCAATGTGAAGCAGGTCGGGATCAGTGTGAAGCTGGTTGGGATCAATGTGAAGCAGGTCGGGATCAATGTGAAGCTGGTCGGGATCAATGTGAAGCAGATTTCAATCAATGTGAAGCTGGTTGGGATCAGTGTGAAGCAGGTTTGAATCAATGTGAAGCTGATCGGGATCAGTGTGAAGCTGGTCGGGATCAATGGGCAGCTGGTTCGGGATCACTGAAGCAGGTTGGGATCAATGTGAAGTTGGTCGGGATCAATGTGAAGCTGGTCAGGATCACTGAAGCAGGTTGGGATCAATGTGAAGCTGGTTGGGATCACTGAAGCAGGTTGGGATCAATGTGAAGCTGGTCGGGATCAATGTGAAGCTGGTTGGGATCAATGTGAAGCTGGTCGGGATCAATGTGAATCTGGTCGGGATCAATGTGAAGCTGGTCGGAATCACTGAAGTAGGTTGAGATCAATGTGAAGCTGGTCAGGATCACTGAAGCAGGATGGGATCAGTGTGAAGCTGGTTGGGATCAATGTGAAGCTGGTCGGGAACAGTGTGAAGCTGGTCGGGATCAGTGTGAAGCTCGTTGGGATCAATGTGAAGCTGGTCGGGATCAATGTGAAGCTGGTTTGAATCAATGTGAAGTTGGTCGGGATCAATGTGAAGGTGGTTTGAATCAATGTGAAGCTGGTCGGGATTAATGTGAAGCTGGTCGGGATCAGTGTGAAGCTGGTTGGGATCAATGTGAAGCTGGTCAGGATCACTGAAGCAGGTTGGGATCAATGTGAAGCTGGTCAGGATCACTGAAGCAGGATGGGATCGATGTGAAGCTGGTTGGGATCAATGTGAAGCTGGTCAGGATCACTGAAGCAGGATGGGATCAGTGTGAAGCTGGTTGGGATCAATTTGAAGCTGGTCGGGATCAATGTGAAGCTGGTCAGGATCACTGAAGCAGGATGGGATCAATGTGAAGCTGGTTGGGATCAGTGTGAAGCTGGTTGGGATCACTGAAGCTGGTCAGGATCCGTGTGAAGCTCGTTGGGATCAATGTGAAGCTGGTCGGGATCAATGTGAAGCTGGTTTGTATCAATGTGAAGTTGGTCGGGATCAATGTGAAGGTGGTTTGAATCAATGTGAAGCTGGTCGGGATTAATGTGAAGCTGGTCGGGATCAGTGTGAAGCTGGTTGGGATCAATGTGAAGCTGGTCGGGATCACTGAAGCAGGTTGGGATCAATGTGAAGCTGGTCAGGATCACTGAAGCAGGATGGGATCGATGTGAAGCTGGTTGGGATCAATGTGAAGCTGGTTGGGATCAATGTGAAGCTGGTTGGGATCAATGTGAACCTGGTCAGGATCACTGAAGCAGGATGGGATCAGTGTGAAGCTGGTTGGGATCAATTTGAAGCTGGTTGGGATCAATGTGAAGCTGGTTGGGATCAATTTGAAGCAGGTTGGGATCAATGTGAAGCTGGTCTGGATCACTGAAGCAGGATGGGATCGATGTGAAGCTGGTTGGGATCAATGTGAAGCTGGTCAGGATCACTGAAGCAGGATGGGATCAATGTGAAGCTGGTTGGGATCAGTGTGAAGCTGGTTGGGATCACTGAAGCTGGTCAGGATCCGTGTGAAGCAGGTCGGGATCAATGTGAAGCAGGTCGGGATCAATGTGAAGCTGGTTGGGATCGCTGAAGCAGGATGGGTCAATGAAAAGCTGGTTGGGATCAGTGTGAAGCTGGTTGGGATCAGTGTGAAGCAGGTCGGGATCAATGTGTAGCTGGTTGGGATCAATGTGAAGCTGGTCGGGATCATTGTGAAGCTGGTCGGGATTAATGTGAAGATGGTTGGGATCAATGTGAAGCTGGTTGGGATCAATGTGAAGCTGGTCGGGATCAGTGTGAAGCTGGTCGAGATCAATGTGAAGCTGGTTGGGATCAATGTGAAGCAGGTTGGGATCAATGTGAAGCTGTTTGGGATCAATGTGAAGCTGGTCGGGATCAATGTGAAGCTGGTCAGGATCAATGTGAAGCAGGTTGGGATCAATGTGAAGCTCGTCGGGATTAATGTGAAGAAGGTCGGGATCAATGTGAAGCTGGTCGGGATCAATGTGAAGCTGGTTTGAATCAATGTGAAGCAGGTTGGAATCAATGTGAAGCTGGTCGGGATCAATGTGTAGCTGGTCGGGATCAATGTGAAACTGGTTGGGATCAATGTGAAGCAAGTCGGGATCAATGTGAAGCTGGTCGGGATTAATGTGAAGCTGGTCGGGATTAATGAGAAGCTGGTTGGGATCAATGTGAAGCTGGTCTGGATCAATGTGAATCTGGTTGGGATCAATGTGAAGCTGGTTGGGATCAGTGTGAATCTGGTCTGGATCAATGTGAAGCTGGTTTGGATCAATGTGAAGCAGGTTGGGATCAATGTGAAGCAGATTGGGATCAATGTGAAGCTGGTCGGGATCAATGTGAAGCTGGTCGGGATCAGTGTGAAGCTGGTCGGGATTAATGTGAAACTGGTCGGGATTAATGTGAAGATGGTTGGGATCAATGTGAAGCTGGTTGGGATCAATGTGAAGCTGGTTGGGATCAGTGTGAAGCTGGTCGGGATCAATGTGAAGCTGGTTGGGATCAATGTGAAGCTGGTCGGGATCAATGTGAAGCTGGTCGGGATTAATGTGAAGATGGTTGGGATCAATGTGAAGCTGGTTGGGATCAGTGTGAAGCAGGTTGGGATCAATGTGAAGCAGATTGGGATCAATGTGAAGCTGGTCAGGATCAATGAAGCTGGTTGCGATCAATGTGAAGCTGGTTGGGATCAATGTGAAGCTGGTCGGGATCAAAGTGAAGCTGGTCGGGATCAATGTGAAGCAGGTCGGGATCAGTGTGAAGCTGGTTGGGATCAATGTGAAGCAGGTCGGGATCAATGTGAAGCTGGTCGGGATCAATGGGTCCACCTTGTGGAGTCGTACGTACTTATGGAGGAGTACGGGTCCTGGAGCTGCAAGCCATGTCGGGAGCGTCACCCAGGAGGTGGACTTCCTGGAGAAGGCAAAGAGGCATTTATGGGGTGTGTCATTAGTCGCAGTGCATAGGAGCGACCGAATGGAGTGCAGTGCTTCGGGAGGACCTCCTGCCAGTTAGAGGCCGGGAGAGTTCTGGACTATAGGGCCAGCTGGACGGCCCTCCAGACCATCCCAATCTCCCTCTCCACCTGCCCGTTTCCCCGGGGGTTATAGCTGGTTGTCCTGCTCGAGGCGATACCCGTGTTGAGCAGGAACTGACGCAGCTCATTGCTCATGAATGAGGATCCCCTATCGCTGTGGACGTAGGCGGGGAAGCCGAACAGAACAAAGATGGTGTAGAGGGCTTTGATGACGGTGGCAGACGTCATATCAGGGCATGGGATGGCGAAGGGAAGCTGGTCGGGATTAATGTGAAGATGGTTGGGATCACTGTGAAGCTGGTTGGGATCAGTGTGAAGCAGGTTGGGATCAATGTGAAGCAGATTGGGATCAATGTGAAGCTGGTCAGGATCAATGAAGCTGGTTGCGATCAATGTGAAGCTGGTTGGGATCAATGTGAAGCTGGTCGGGATCAATGTGAAGCAGGTTGGGATCAATGTGAAGCTGGTCGGGATCAATGTGAAGCTGGTCGGGATCAGTGTGAAGCTGGTTGGGATCAATGTGAAGCAGGTCGGGATCAATGTGAAGCTGGTTGGGATCAATGTGAAGCTGGTCGGGATCAATGTGAAGCTGGTCGGGATCAATGTGAAGCTGGTCGGGATCAGTGTGAAGCTGGTTGGGATCAATGTGAAGCAGGTCGGGATCAATGTGAAGCTGGTCGGGATCAATGGGTCCACCTTGTGGAGTCGTACGTACTTATGGAGGAGTACGGGTCCTGGAGCTGCAAGCCATGTCGGGAGCGTCACCCAGAAGCTGGTCAGGATCAATGAAGCTGGTTGCGATCAATGTGAAGCTGGTTGGGATCAATGTGAAGCTGGTCGGGATCAATGTGAAGCTGGTCGGGATCAATGTGAAGCAGGTCGGGATCAGTGTGAAGCTGGTTGGGATCAATGTGAAGCAGGTCGGGATCAATGTGAAGCTGGTCGGGATCAATGTGAAGCAGATTTCAATCAATGTGAAGCTGGTTGGGATCAGTGTGAAGCAGGTTTGAATCAATGTGAAGCTGATCGGGATCAGTGTGAAGCTGGTCGGGATCAATGGGCAGCTGGTTCGGGATCACTGAAGCAGGTTGGGATCAATGTGAAGTTGGTCGGGATCAATGTGAAGCTGGTCAGGATCACTGAAGCAGGTTGGGATCAATGTGAAGCTGGTTGGGATCACTGAAGCAGGTTGGGATCAATGTGAAGCTGGTCGGGATCAATGTGAAGCAGGTTGGGATCAATGTGAAGCTGGTCGGGATCAATGTGAATCTGGTCGGGATCAATGTGAAGCTGGTCGGAATCACTGAAGTAGGTTGAGATCAATGTGAAGCTGGTCAGGATCACTGAAGCAGGATGGGATCAGTGTGAAGCTGGTTGGGATCAATGTGAAGCTGGTCGGGAACAGTGTGAAGCTGGTCGGGATCATTGTGAAGCTCGTTGGGATCAATGTGAAGCTGGTCGGGATCAATGTGAAGCTGGTTTGAATCAATGTGAAGTTGGTCGGGATCAATGTGAAGGTGGTTTGAATCAATGTGAAGCTGGTCGGGATTAATGTGAAGCTGGTCGGGATCAGTGTGAAGCTGGTTGGGATCAATGTGAAGCTGGTCAGGATCACTGAAGCAGGTTGGGATCAATGTGAAGCTGGTCAGGATCACTGAAGCAGGATGGGATCGATGTGAAGCTGGTTGGGATCAATGTGAAGCTGGTCAGGATCACTGAAGCAGGATGGGATCAGTGTGAAGCTGGTTGGGATCAATTTGAAGCTGGTCGGGATCAATGTGAAGCTGGTCAGGATCACTGAAGCAGGATGGGATCAATGTGAAGCTGGTTGGGATCAGTGTGAAGCTGGTTGGGATCACTGAAGCTGGTCAGGATCCGTGTGAAGCTCGTTGGGATCAATGTGAAGCTGGTCGGGATCAATGTGAAGCTGGTTTGTATCAATGTGAAGTTGGTCGGGATCAATGTGAAGGTGGTTTGAATCAATGTGAAGCTGGTCGGGATTAATGTGAAGCTGGTCGGGATCAGTGTGAAGCTGGTTGGGATCAATGTGAAGCTGGTCGGGATCACTGAAGCAGGTTGGGATCAATGTGAAGCTGGTCAGGATCACTGAAGCAGGATGGGATCGATGTGAAGCTGGTTGGGATCAATGTGAAGCTGGTTGGGATCAATGTGAAGCTGGTTGGGATCAATGTGAACCTGGTCAGGATCACTGAAGCAGGATGGGATCAGTGTGAAGCTGGTTGGGATCAATTTGAAGCTGGTTGGGATCAATGTGAAGCTGGTTGGGATCAATTTGAAGCAGGTTGGGATCAATGTGAAGCTGGTCAGGATCACTGAAGCAGGATGGGATCGATGTGAAGCTGGTTGGGATCAATGTGAAGCTGGTCAGGATCACTGAAGCAGGATGGGATCAATGTGAAGCTGGTTGGGATCAGTGTGAAGCTGGTTGGGATCACTGAAGCTGGTCAGGATCCGTGTGAAGCAGGTCGGGATCAATGTGAAGCAGGTCGGGATCAATGTGAAGCTGGTTGGGATCGCTGAAGCAGGATGGGTCAATGAAAAGCTGGTTGGGATCAGTGTGAAGCTGGTTGGGATCAGTGTGAAGCAGGTCGGGATCAATGTGTAGCTGGTTGGGATCAATGTGAAGCTGGTTGGGATCAGTGTGACGCAGGTCGGGGTCAGTCGGAAGCTGGTTGGGATCAGTGTGAAACAGGTTGGGATCAGTGTGAAGCAGGTCGGGATCAGTGTCAATCAGGTTGGGATCAATGTGAAGCAGGTTGGTATCAGTGTGAATCAGGTTGGGAACAGTGTGAATCAGGTTGGGATCAGTGTGAAGCAGGTTGGGATCAGTGTGAAGCAGGTTGGGATCAGTGTGAAGCAGGTCGGGATCAGTGTGACGCAGGTCGGGATCAGTGTGAATCAGTTTGGGATCAATTTGAAGCAGGTTGGGATCAGTGTGAAGCAGGTTGGGATCAGTGTGAAGCAGGTTGGGATCTGTGTGAAGCAGGTTCGGATCAGTGTGAATCAGGTTGGGATCAGTGTGAAGCAGGTTGGGATCTGTGTGAAGCAGGTTGGGATCAGTGTGAATCAGGTTGGGATCAGTGTGAAGTAGGGTGGGATCAGTGTGAAGCAGGTCGGGATCAGTGTGAATCAGGTTGGGATCAATGTGAAGAAGGTTGGTATCAGTGTGAATCAGGTTGGGATCAGTGTGAAACACGTTGGGATCAGTGTGAAGCAGGTTGGGATCAGTGTGAAGCAGGTCGGGATCAGTGTGAAGCAGGTCGGGATCAGTGTGAAGCAGGTTGGGATCAGTGTGAAGCAAGTTGGGATCAGTGTGAAGCAGGTCGGGATCAGTTTGAAGCAGGTTGGGATCAGTGTGAAGCAGGTTGGGATCAGTGTGAAGCAGTTTGGGATCAGTGTTAATCAGGTTGGGATCAGTGTGAAGCTGGTTGGGATCAGTGCGAAGCAGGTTTGAATCAATGTGAAGCTGATCGGGATCAGTGTGAAGCTGGTCGGGATCAACGTGAAGCTGGTTCGGGATCACTGAAGCAGGTTGGGATCAATGTGAAGTTGGTCGGGATCAATGTGAAGCTGGTCAGGATCACTGAAGCAGGTTGGGATCAATGTGAAGCTGGTCGGGATCACTGAAGCAGGTTGGGATCAATGTGAAGCTGGTCGGGATCAATGTGAAGCTGGTTGGGATCAATGTGAAGCTGGTCGGGATCAATGTGAAGCTGGTCGGAATCACTGAAGTAGGTTGAGATCAATGTGAAGCTGGTCGGGATCAATGTGAAGCTGGTCGGAATCACTGAAGTAGGTTGAGATCAATGTGAAGCTGGTTGGGATCAATGTGAATCTGGTCGGGATCAATGTGAAGCTGGTCGGAATCACTGAAGTAGGTTGAGATCAATGTGAAGCTGGTCAGGATCACTGAAGCAGGATGGGATCAGTGTGAAGCTGGTTGGGATCAATGTGAAGCTGGTCGGGAACAGTGTGAAGCTGGTCGGGATCAGTGTGAAGCTCGTTGGGATCAATGTGAAGCTGGTCGGGATCAATGTGAAGCTGGTTTGAATCAATGTGAAGCTGGTCGGGATCAATGTGAAGGTGGTTTGAATCAATGTGAAGCTGGTCGGGATTAATGTGAAGCTGGTCGGGATCAGTGTGAAGCCGGTTGGGATCAATGTGAAGCTGGTCGGGATCACTGAAGCAGGTTGGGATCAATGTGAAGCTGGTCAGGATCACTGAAGCAGGATGGGATCAATGTGAAGCTGGTTGGGATCAATGTGAAGCTGGTCAGGATCACTGAAGCAGGATGGGATCAGTGTGAAGCTGGTTGGGATCAATTTGAAGCTGGTCGGGATCAGTGTGAAGCAGGTCGGGGTCACTGAAGCTGGTTGGGATCAATGTGAAGCTGGTCAGGATCACTGAAGCAGGATGGGATCAATGTGAAGCTGGTTGGGATCAGTGTGAAGCTGGTTGGGATCACTGAAGCTGGTCAGGATCCGTGTGAAGCAGGTCGGGATCAATGTGAAGCTGGTCGTGATCAATGTGAAGCAGGTCGGGATCAGCGTGAAGCAGGTTGGAATCAATGTGAAGCTGGTTGGGATCAGTGTGAAGCAGGCCGGGATCAATGTGTAGCTGGTTGGGATCAATGTGAAGCTGGTTGGGATCAGTGTGACGCAGGTCGGGATCAGTCGGAAGCTGGTTGGGATCAGTGTGAAGCTGGTTGGGATCAGTGTGAAGCAGGTCGGGATCAGTGTCAATCAGGTTGGGATCAATGTGAAGCAGGTTGGTATCAGTGTGAATCAGGTTGGGAACAGTGTGAAACAGGTTGGGATCAGTGTGAAGCAGGTTGGGATCAGTGTGAAGCAGGTTGGGATCAGTGTGAAGCAGGTCGGGATCAGTGTGAAGCAGGTTGGGATCAGTGTGAAGCAGGTTGGGATCAGTGTGAGCAGGTCGCGATCAGTGTGAATCAGTTTTGGATCAGTTTGAAGCAGGTTGGGATCAGTGTGAAGCAGGTTGGGATCAGTGTGAAGCAGGTTGGGATCTGTGTGAAGCAGGTTCGGATCAGTGTGAATCAGGTTGGGATCAGTGTGAAGCAGGTTGGGATCTGTGTGAAGCAGGTTGGGATCAGTATGAATCAGGTTGGGATCAGTGTGAAGTAGGGTGGGATCAGTGTGAAGCAGGTCGGGATCAGTGTGAATCAGGTTGGGAACAGTGTGAAACACGTTGGGATCAGTGTGAAGCAGGTTGGGATCAGTGTGAAGCAGGTCGGGATCAGTGTGAAGCAGGTTGTGATCAGTGTGAAGCAGGTTGGCATCAGTGTGGAGCAGGTTGGGATCAGTGTGAAGCATGTTGGGATCAGTGTGAAGCAGGTTGGGATCAGTGTGAATCAGGTTGGGATCAGTGTGAAGCTGGTTGGGATCAGTGTGAAGCTGGTTGGGATCAGTGTGAAGCTGGTTGGGATCAGTGTGAATCAGGTCGGGATCACTGAAGCAGGTCGGGATCAATGTGAAGCTGGTCGGGATCTATGTGAAGCTGGTTGGGATCACTGACGCTGGTCAGGATCCGTGTGCAGCAGGTCGGGGTTGCTGAAGCAGACGGGATATGTGTGAAACAGGTCAGGAGCAAGTTGAAGCAACTTGGGATCATCGTGGAACAGGTTGAGATCACTGTGAATCCTGTTGAGATCAATGGAAAGCCAGACAGCATCACTGAAGCAGGTTGGGGTCATTCAAGCAGGTCGGGATCATTCTGAAGCTGGTTGGAATCAATGTGAAGCAGGTTGGGATCAGTGTGAAGCTGGTTGGGGTTAATGTGAAGCTGGTTGGGATCAGTGTGAAGCAGGTTGGGATCAATGTGAAGCTGTTTGGGATCAATGTGAAGCTGGTCAGGATCACTGAAGCAGGATGGGATCAATGTGAAGCAGGTTGGGATCAGTGTGAAGCAGGTTGGTATCACTGAAGCTGGTCAGGATCCGTGTGAAGATGGTTGGGATCAGTGTGAAGCAGGTTGGGATCAATGTGAAGCTGGTTGGGATCAGTGTGAAGCTGGTTGGGGTCAGTGTGAAGCAGGTTGGGATCAATGTGAAGCTGTTTGGGATCAATGTGAAGCTGGTTGGGATCATTGAAGCTGGTCAGGATCCGTGTGAGCTAGTCGGGATCAATGTGAAGCTGGTTGGGATCAATGTGAAGCTGGTCGGGATCAATGTGAAGTTGGTTGGGATCAGTGTAAAGCTGTTCGGGATCAGTGTGAAGCAGGTTGGGATCAATGTGAAGCTGTTCGGGATCAGTGTGAAGCAGGTTGGGATCAATGGGAAGCTGGTCAGGATCCGTGTGAAGCAGACGGGATAAGTGTGAAGGAGCTTGGGATCACAGTGGAACAGGTTGAGATCAGTGTCAATCCGGTTGAGATGAATGGAAAGCCAGGCAGCATCACTGAAGCAGGTTGGGATCAGAGTGAAGCTGGTCCGGATCAATGTGAAGCAGGTCGGGATCACTGAAGCAGGTCGGGATCACTGAAGCAGGTCGGATTCACTGAAGCTGGTTGGGATCAGTGTGAAGCAGGTTGGGATCAGTGTGAAGCAGGTTGGGGTCAGTGTGAAGCAGGTTGGGATCAGTGTGAAGCGGGTTGGGATCAGTGTGAAGCAGGTTGGGATCAATGTGAAGCAGGTTGGGATCAGTGTGAAGCTGGTTGGGATCAATGTGAAGTTGGTTGGGATCAATGTGAAGCTGTTCGGGATCAGTGTGAAGCAGGTTGGGATCAATGTGAAGCTGTTCGGGATCAGTGTGAAGCAGGTTGGGATCAATGTGAAGATGGTTGGTATCAATGTGAAGCAGGTTGGGATCAGTGTGAAGCAGGTTGGGATCAGTGTGAAGCAGGTCGGGATCAGTGTGAAGCAGGTTGGGATCAGTGTGAAGCAGGTTGGGATCAGTGTGAAGCAGGTCGCGATCAGTGTGAATCAGTTTGGGATCAGTGTGAAGCAGGTTGGGATCTGTGTGAAGCAGGTCGGGATCAGTGTGAATCAGGTTGGGAACAGTGTGAAACACGTTGGGATCAGTGTGAAGCAGGTTGGGATCAGTGTGAAGCAGGTCGGGATCAGTGTGAAGCAGGTTGTGATCAGTGTGAAGCAGGTTGGCATCAGTGTGGAGCAGGTTGGGATCAGTGTGAAGCATGTTGGGATCAGTGTGAAGCAGGTTGGGATCAGTGTGAATCAGGTTGGGATCAGTGTGAAGCTGGTTGGGATCAGTGTGAAGCTGGTTGGGATCAGTGTGAAGCTGGTTGGGATCAGTGTGAATCAGGTCGGGATCACTGAAGCAGGTCGGGATCAATGTGAAGCTGGTCGGGATCTATGTGAAGCTGGTTGGGATCACTGACGCTGGTCAGGATCCGTGTGCAGCAGGTCGGGGTTGCTGAAGCAGACGGGATATGTGTGAAACAGGTCAGGAGCAATTTGAAGCAACTTGGGATCATCGTGGAACAGGTTGAGATCACTGTGAATCCTGTTGAGATCAATGGAAAGCCAGACAGCATCACTGAAGCAGGTTGGGGTCATTCAAGCAGGTCGGGATCATTCTGAAGCTGGTTGGAATCAATGTGAAGCAGGTTGGGATCAGTGTGAAGCTGGTTGGGGTTAATGTGAAGCTGGTTGGGATCAGTGTGAAGCAGGTTGGGATCAATGTGAAGCTGTTTGGGATCAATGTGAAGCTGGTTGGGATCAATGTGAAGCTGGTCAGGATCACTGAAGCAGGATGGGATCAATGTGAAGCAGGTTGGGATCAGTGTGAAGCAGGTTGGTATCACTGAAGCTGGTCAGGATCCGTGTGAAGATGGTTGGGATCAGTGTGAAGCAGGTTGGGATCAATGTGAAGCTGGTTGGGATCAGTGTGAAGCTGGTTGGGGTCAGTGTGAAGCAGGTTGGGATCAATGTGAAGCTGTTTGGGATAAATTTGAAGCTGGTTGGGATCATTGAAGCTGGTCAGGATCCGTGTGAGCTAGTCGGGATCAATGTGAAGCTGGTTGGGATCAATGTGAAGCTGGTCGGGATCAATGTGAAGTTGTTTGGGATCAGTGTGAAGCTGTTCGGGATCAGTGTGAAGCAGGTTGGGATCAATGTGAAGCTGTTCGGGATCAGTGTGAAGCAGGTTGGGATCAATGTGAAGCTGGTTGGGATCAATGTGAAGTTGGTTGGGATCAGTGTGAAGCTGTTCGGGATCAGTGTGAAGCAGGTTGGGATCAATGTGAAGCTGTTCGGGATCAGTGTGAAGCAGGTTGGGATCAATGGGAAGCTGGTCAGGATCCGTGTGAAGCAGACGGGATAAGTGTGAAGGAGCTTGGGATCACAGTGGAACAGGTTGAGATCACTGTCATTCCGGTTGAGATGAATGGAAAGCCAGGCAGCATCACTGAAGCAGGTTGGGATCAGAGTGAAGCTGGTCCGGATCAATGTGAAGCAGGTCGGGATCACTGAAGCAGGTCGGGATCACTGAAGCAGGTCGGATTCACTGAAGCTGGTTGGGATCAGTGTGAAGCAGGTTGGGATCAGTGTGAAGCGGGTTGGGATCAGTGTGAAGCGGGTTGGGATCAGTGTGAAGCAGGTTGGGATCAATGTGAAGCAGGTTGGGATCAGTGTGAAGCTGGTTGGGATCAATGTGAAGTTGGTTGGGATCAATGTGAAGCTGTTCGGGATCAGTGTGAAGCAGGTTGGGATCAATGTGAAGCTGTTCGGGATCAGTGTGAAGCAGGTTGGGATCAATGTGAAGATGGTTGGTATCAATGCGAAGCAGGTTGGGATCAGTGTGAAGCAGGTTGGGATCAGTGTGAAGCAGGTCGGGATCAGTGTGAAGCAGGTTGGGATCAGTGTGAAGCAGGTTGGGATCAGTGTGAAGCAGGTCGCGATCAGTGTGAATCAGTTTGGGATCAGTGTGAAGCAGGTTGGGATCTGTGTGAAGCAGGTTCGGATCAGTGTGAATCAGGTTGGGATCAGTGTGAAGCAGGTTGGGATCTGTGTGAAGCAGGTTGGGATCAGTGTGAATCAGGTTGGGATCAGTGTGAAGTAGGGTGGGATCAGTGTGAAGCAGGTCGGGATCAGTGTGAATCAGGTTGGGAACAGTGTGAAACACGTTGGGATCAGTGTGAAGCAGGTCGGGATCAGTGTGAAGCAGGTCGGGATCAGTGTGAAGCAGGTCGGGATCAGTGTGAAGCAGGTTGGGATCAGTGTGAAGCAGGTTGGGATCAGTGTGAAGCAGGTTGTGATCAGTGTGAAGCAGGTTGGCATCAGTGTGGAGGAGGTTGGGATCAGTGTGAAGCATGTTGGGATCAGTGTGAAGCAGGTCGGGATCAGTGTGAAGCAGGTTGTGATCAGTGTGAAGCAGGTTGGCATCAGTGTGGAGCAGGTTGGGATCAGTGTGAAGCATGTTGGGATCAGTGTGAAGCAGGTTGGGATCAGTGTGAATCAGGTTGGGATCAGTGTGAAGCTGGTTGGGATCAGTGTGAAGCTGGTTGGGATCAGTGTGAAGCTGGTTGGGATCAGTGTGAATCAGGTCGGGATCACTGAAGCAGGTCGGGATCACTGAAGCAGGTCGGATTCACTGAAGCTGGTTGGGATCAGTGTGAAGCAGGTTGGGATCAGTGTGAAGCGGGTTGGGATCAGTGTGAAGCGGGTTGGGATCAGTGTGAAGCAGGTTGGAATCAATGTGAAGTTGGTTGGGATCAATGTGAAGCTGTTCGGGATCAGTGTGAAGCAGGTTGGGATCAATGTGAAGCTGTTCGGGATCAGTGTGAAGCAGGTTGGGATCAATGGGAAGCTGGTCAGGATCCGTGTGAAGCAGACGGGATAAGTGTGAAGGAGCTTGGGATCACAGTGGAACAGGTTGAGATCACTGTCAATCCGGTTGAGATGAATGGAAAGCCAGGCAGCATCACTGAAGCAGGTTGGGATCAGAGTGAAGCTGGTCCGGATCAATGTGAACCAGGTCGGGATCACTGAAGCAGGTCGGGATCACTGAAGCAGGTCGGATACACTGAAGCTGGTTGGGATCAGTGTGAAGCAGGTTGGGATCAGTGTGAAGCAGGTTGGGATCAGTGTGAAGCAGGTCGGGATCAGTGTGAAGCAGGTTGGGATCAGTGTGAAGCAGGTTGGGATCAGTGTGAAGCAGGTTGGGATCTGTGTGAAGCAGGTTCGGATCAGTGTGAATCAGGTTGGGATCAGTGTGAAGCAGGTTGGGATCTGTGTGAAGCAGGTTGGGATCAGTGTGAATCAGGTTGGGATCAGTGTGAAGTAGGGTGGGATCAGTGTGAAGCAGGTCGGGATCAGTGTGAATCAGGTTGGGAACAGTGTGAAACACGTTGGGATCAGTGTGAAGCAGGTTGGGATCAGTGTGAAGCAGGTCGGGATCAGTGTGAAGCAGGTCGGGATCAGTGTGAAGCAGGTTGGGATCAGTGTGAAGCAGGTTGGGATCAGTGTGAAGCAGGTTGTGATCAGTGTGAAGCAGGTTGGCATCAGTGTGGAGGAGGTTGGGATCAGTGTGAAGCATGTTGGGATCAGTGTGAAGCAGGTCGGGATCAGTGTGAAGCAGGTTGTGATCAGTTTGAAGCAGGTTGGCATCAGTGTGGAGCAGGTTGGGATCAGTGTGAAGCATGTTGGGATCAGTGTGAAGCAGGTTGGGATCAGTGTGAATCAGGTTGGGATCAGTGTGAAGCTGGTTGGGATCAGTGTGAAGCTGGTTGGGATCAGTGTGAAGCTGGTTGGGATCAGTGTGAATCAGGTCGGGATCACTGAAGCAGGTCGGGATCAATGTGAAGCTGGTCGGGATCTATGTGAAGCTGGTTGGGATCACTGACACTGGTCAGGATCCGTGTGCAGCAGGTCGGGGTTGCTGAAGCAGACGGGATATGTGTGAAACAGGTCAGGAGCAATTTGAAGCAACTTGGGATCATCGTGGAACAGGTTGAGATCACTGTGAATCCTGTTGAGATCAATGGAAAGCCAGACAGCATCACTGAAGCAGGTTGGGGTCATTCAAGCAGGTCGGGATCATTCTGAAGCTGGTTGGGATCAATGTGAAGCAGGTTGGGATCAGTGTGAAGCTGGTTGGGGTCAATGTGAAGCTGGTTGGGATCAGTGTGAAGCAGGTTGGGATCAATGTGAAGCTGTTTGGGATCAATGTGAAGCTGGTTGGGATCAATGTGAAGCTGGTCAGGATCACTGAAGCAGGATGGGATCAATGTGAAGCAGGTTGGGATCAGTGTGAAGCAGGTTGGTATCACTGAAGCTGGTCAGGATCCGTGTGAAGATGGTTGGGATCAGTGTGAAGCAGGTTGGGATCAATGTGAAGCTGGTTGGGATCAGTGTGAAGCTGGTTGGGGTCAGTGTGAAGCAGGTTGGGATCAATGTGAAGCTGTTTGGGATCAATGTGAAGCTGGTTGGGATCATTGAAGCTGGTCAGGATCCGTGTGAGCTGGTCGGGATCAATGTGAAGCTGGTTGGGATCAATGTGAAGCTGGTCGGGATGAGTGTGAAGCAGGTTGGGATCAATGTGAAGCTGGTTGGGATCAATGTGAAGTTGGTTGGGATCAGTGTGAAGCTGTTCGGGATCAGTGTGAAGCAGGTTGGGATCAATGTGAAGCTGGTCAGGATCCGTGTGAAGCAGACGGGATAAGTGTGAAGGAGCTTGGGATCACAGTGGAACAGGTTGAGATCACTGTCATTCCGGTTGAGATGAATGGAAAGCCAGGCAGCATCACTGAAGCAGGTTGGGACAGAGTGAAGCTGGTTGGGATCAGTGTGAATCAGGTCGGGATCACTGAAGCAGGTCGGGATCACTGAAGCAGGTCGGATTCACTGAAGCTGGTTGGGATCAGTGTGAAGCAGGTTGGGGTCAGTGTGAAGCAGTTTGTGATCAGTGTGAAGCAGGTTGGGATCAGTGTGAAGCTGTTCGGGATCAGTGTGAAGCAGGTTGGGATCAATGTGAAGCTGTTCGGGATCAGTGTGAAGCAGGTTGTGATCAGTGTGAAGCAGGTTGGGATCAGTGTGAAGCAGGTCGGGATCAGTGTGAAGCAGGTTGGGATCAATGTGAAGCTGTTCGGGATCAATGTGAAGCTGGTTGGGATCAATGGGAAGCTGGTCAGGATCCGTGTGAAGCAGACGGGATAAGTGTGAAGGAGCTTGGGATCACAGTGGAACAGGTTGAGATCACTGTCATTCCGGTTGAGATGAATGGAAAGCCAGGCAGCATCACTGAAGCAGGTTGGGATCAGAGTGAAGCTGGTCCGGATCAATGTGAACCAGGTCGGGATCACTGAAGCAGGTCGGGATCACTGAAGCAGGTCGGATACACTGAAGCTGGTTGGGATCAGTGTGAAGCAGGTTGGGATCAGTGTGAAGCGGTTGGGATCAGTGTGAAGCGGGTTGGGATCAGTGTGAAGCGGGTTGGGATCAGTGTGAAGCAGGTTGGGATCAGTGTGAAGCTGGTTGGGATCAGTGTGAAGCAGGTTGGGATCAATGTGAAGTTGGTTGGGATCAATGTGAAGCTGTTCGGGATCAATGTGAAGCAGGTTGGGATCAGTGTGAAGCAGGTTGGGATCAGTGTGAAGCTGGTTGGGATCAGTGTGAAGCAGGTTGGGATCAGTGTGAAGCTGGTCGGGATCAATGTGAAGCAGGTTGGGATCAGTGTGAAGCTGGTTGGGATCAGTGTGAAGCTGCTTGGGATCAGTGTAAAGCAGGTTGGGATCAGTGTGAAGCAGGTTGGGATCAGTGTGAAGCAGGTTGGGGTCAGTGTGAAGCAGGTTGGGATCAGTGTGAAGCAGGTTGGGGTCAGTGTGAAGCAGGTTGGGATCAGTGTGAAGCAGGTTGGGGTCAGTGTGAAGCTGGTTGGGGTCAGTGTGAAGCAGGTTGGGGTCAGTGTGAAGCAGGTTGTGATCAGTGTGAAGCAGGTTGGGGTCAGTGTGAAGCGGGTTGGGATCTGTGTGAAGCAGGTTGGGATCTGTGTGAAGCAGGTTGGGGTCAGTGTGAAGCAGGTTGGGGTCAGTGTGAAGCAGGTTGGGGTCAGTGTGAAGCAGGTTGTGATCAGTGTGAAGCAGGTTGGGGTCAGTGTGAAGCGGGTTGGGATCTGTGTGAAGCAGGTTGGGATCTGTGTGAAGCAGGTTGGGGTCAGTGTGAAGCGGGTTGGGATCAGTGTGAAGCGGGTTGGGATCAGTGTGAAGCAGGTTGGGATCAATGTGAAGCAGGTTGGGATCAGTGTGAAGCTGGTTGGGATCAGTGTGAAGCTGGTTGGGATCAGTGTGAAGCAGGTTGGGATCAATGTGATGTTGGTTGGGATCAATGTGAAGCTGTTCGGGATCAATGTGAAGCAGGTTGGGATCAGTGTGAAGCAGGTTGGGATCAGTGTGAAGCTGGTTGGGATCAGTGTGAAGCAGGTTGGGATCAGTGTGAAGCTGTTCGGGATCAGTGTGAAGCAGGTTGGGATCAATGTGAAGCTGGTTGGGATCAATGGGAAGCTGGTCAGGATCCGTGTGAAGCAGACGGGATAAGTGTGAAGGAGCTTGGGATCACAGTGGAACAGGTTGAGATCACTGTCAATCCGGTTGAGATGAATGGAAAGCCAGGCAGCATCACTGAATCAGGTTGGGGTCAGTGTGAAGCAGGTTAGGGTCAGTGTGAAGCAGGTTGTGATCAGTGTGAAGCAGGTTGGGGTCAGTGTGAAGCGGGTTGGGATCAGTGTGAAGCAGGTTGTGATCAGTGTGAAGCAGGTTGGGATCTGTGTGAAGCAGGTTGGGGTCAGTGTGAAGCAGGTTGGGATCAGTGTGAAGCAGGTTGGGGTCAGTGTGAAGCAGGTTGGGGTCAGTGTGAAGCAGGTTGTGATCAGTGTGAAGCAGGTTGGGGTCAGTGTGAAGCGGGTTGGGATCTGTGTGAAGCAGCTTGGGATCTGTGTGAAGCAGGTTGGGGTCAGTGTGAAGCAGGTTGGGGTCAGTGTGAAGCAGGTTGGGGTCAGTGTGAAGCAGGTTGTGATCAGTGTGAAGCAGGTTGGGGTCAGTGTGAAGCGGGTTGGGATCTGTGTGAAGCAGGTTGGGATCTGTGTGAAGCAGGTTGGGGTCAGTGTGAAGCAGGTTGGGATCAGTGTGAAGCAGGTTGGGGTCAGTGTGAAGCAGGTTGGGATCAGTGTGAAGCGGGTTGCGGTCAGTGTGAAGCAGGTTGGGATCAGTGTGAAGCAGGTTGGGGTCAGTGTGAAGCAGGTTGGGATCAGTGTGAAGCGGGTTGCGGTCAGTGTGAAGCAGGTTGGGATCAGTGTGAAGCGGGTTGGGATCAGTGTGAAGCAGGTTGGGATCAGTGTGAAGCGGGTTGCGGTCAGTGTGAAGCAGGTTGGGATCAGTGTGAAGCAGGTTGGGATCAGTGTGAAGCGGGTTGGGGTCAGTGTGAAGCGGGTTGGGATCAGTGTAAAGCAGGTTGGGATTAGTGTGAAGCGGGTTGGGGTCAGTGTGAAGCAGGTTGGGATCAGTGTGAAGCTGGTTCGGATCAGTGTGACGCTGGTCGGGATCAGTGTGAATCGGGTTGGGGTCAGTGTGAAGAAGGTCGGGATCACTGAAGCAGGTCGGGATCACTGAAGCAGGTCGGGATCAATGTGAAGCTGGTCGGGATCTATGTGAAGCTGGTTGGGATCTATGTGAAGCAGGTCGGGATCTATGTGAAGCTGGTTGGGATCCGTGTGCAGCTGGTTGGGATCAGTGTGAATCAGGTCGGGATCACTGAAGCAGGTCGGGATCAATGTGAAGCTGGTCGGGATCTATGTGAAGCTGGTTGGGATCACTGACGCTGGTCAGGATCCGTGTGCAGCAGGTCGGGGTTGCTGAAGCAGACGGGATATGTGTGAAACAGGTCAGGAGCAATTTGAAGCAACTTAGGATCATCGTGGAACAGGTTGAGATCACTGTGAATCCTGTTGAGATCAATGGGAAAGCAGACAGCATCACTGAAGCAGGTTGGGATCATTCAAGCAGCTCGGGATCATTCTGAAGCTGGTTGGGATCAATGTGAAGCAGGTTGGGATCAATGTGAAGCAGGTTGGGATCAGTGTGAAGCAGGTCGGAATCACTGAAGCTGGTTGGGATCAGTGTGAAGCAGGTTGAGATCAATGTGAAACTGGTCGGGATCAATGTGAAGCTGGTTGGGATCACTGAAGCTGGTCGGGAATAGTGTGAAGCAGGTTGGGATCAGTGTGAAGCAGGTTGGGATCACTGAAGCTGGTCGGGAATAGTGTGAAGCTGGTCGGGAACAGTGTGAAGCAGGTTGGGATCAGTGTGAAGCTGGTCGGGATCACTGAAGCTGGTTGGGATCAATATGAAGCAGGTTGGGATCAATGTGAAGCTGTTTGGGATCAATGTGAAGCTGGTTGGGATCAGTGTGAAGCAGGTCGGAATCACTGAAGCTGGTTGGGATCAGTGTGAAGCAGGTTGGGATCAATGTGAAGCTGTTTGGGATCAATGTGAAGCTGGTTGGGATCATTGAAGCTGGTCAGGATCCGTGTGAAGCTGGTCGGGATCAGTGTGAAGCAGGTTGGGATCAATGTGAAGCTGGTTGGGATCAATGTGAAGCTGGTTGGGATCAATGTGAAGCTGGTCAGGATCCGTATGAAGCTGGTCGGGATCAGTGTGAAGCAGGTTGGGATCAATGTGAAGCAGGTTGGGATCAATGTGAAGCAGGTTGGGATCAATGTGAAGCTGGTTGGGATCAGTGTGAAGTTGGTTGGGATCAGTGTGAAGCTGGTCGGGATCAGTGTGAAGCAGGTTGGGATCAATGTGAAGCAGGTTGGGATCAATGTGAAGCTGGTCAGGATCAATGTGAAGCTGGTTGGGATCAATGTGAAGTTGGTTGGGATCAGTGTGAAGCTGGTCGGGATCAGTGTGAAGCAGGTTGGGATCAATGTGAAGCTGGTTGGGATCAATGTGAAGCTGGTTGGGATCAATGTGAAGCTGGTCAGGATCCGTGTGAAGCAGACGGGATAAGTGTGAAGGAGCTTGGGATCACAGTGGAACAGGTTGAGATCACTGTCAATCCGGTTGAGATGAATGGAAAGCCAGGCAGCATCACTGAAGCAGGTTGGGATCAGAGTGAAGCTGGTCCGGATCAATGTGAACCAGGTCGGGATCACTGAAGCAGGTCGGGATCACTGAAGCAGGTCGGATTCACTGAAGCTGGTTGGGATCAGTGTGAAGCAGGTTGGGATCAGTGTGAAGCGGGTTGGGATCAGTGTGAAGCGGGTTGGGATCAGTGTGAAGCAGGTTGGGATCAATGTGAATCAGGTTGGGGTCAGTGTGAAGCAGGTTGGGGTCAGTGTGAAGCAGGTTGGGGTCAGTGTGAAGCAGGTTGTGATCAGTGTGAAGCAGGTTGGGGTCAGTGTGAAGCGGGTTGGGATCTGTGTGAAGCAGGTTGGGATCTGTGTGAAGCAGGTTGGGGTCAGTGTGAAGCAGGTTGGGATCAGTGTGAAGCTGGTCCGGATCAATGTGAACCAGGTCGGGATCACTGAAGCAGGTCGGGATCACTGAAGCAGGTCGGATACACTGAAGCTGGTTGGGATCAGTGTGAAGCGGGTTGGGGTCAGTGTGAAGCAGGTTGGGATCAGTGTGAAGCGGGTTGGGGTCAGTGTGAAGCAGGTTGGGATCAGTGTGAAGCGGTTTGCGGTCAGTGTGAAGCAGGTTGGGATCAATGTGAAGCGGTTTGGGGTCAGTGTGAAGCAGTTTGGGATCAGTGTGAAGCGGGTTGGGGTCAGTGTGAAGCAGGTTGGGATCAGTGTGAAGCAGGTTGGGATCAGTGTGAAGCGGGTTGGGGTCAGTGTGAAGCAGGTTGGGATCAGTGTGAAGCAGGTTGGGATCAGTGTGAAGCGGGTTGGGGTCAGTGTGAAGCAGGTTGGGATCAGTGTGAAGCAGGTTGGGATCAGTGTGAAGCGGGTTGGGGTCAGTGTGAAGCAGGTTGGGATCAGTGTGACGCTGGTCGGGATCAGTGTGAATCGGGTTGGGGTCAGTGTGAAGCAGGTCGGGATCACTGATGCAGGTCGGGATCACTGAAGCAGGTCGGGATCACTGAAGCTGGTCGGGATCAATGTGAATCTGGTCAGGATCAATGTGAAGCAGGTCGGAATCACTGAAGCAGGTTGGGATCAGTGTGACGCTGGTCGGGATCAGTGTGAAGCGGGTTGGGGTCAGTGTGAAGCAGGTTAGGATCAGTGTGAAGCGGGTTGGGGTCAGTGTGAAGCAGGTCGGGATCACTGAAGCAGGTCGGGATCACTGAAGCAGGTCGGAATCACTGAACCAGGTCGGGATCAGTGTGAAGCAGGTTAGGATCAGTGTGAAGCAGGTTGGGATCAGTGTGAAGCAGGTCTGGATCAGTGGAGCAGGTCGGAATCATTGAAGCAGTTCGGAATAACTGAAGCAGTTCGGGAACACTGAAGCAGGTCGGAATCACTGAAGCAGGTTGGGATCAGTGTGGCGCTGGTCGCGATCAGTGTGAAGCGGGTTGGGGACAGTGTGAAGCAGGTCGGGATCACTGAAGCTGGTCAGGATCAATGTGAAGCAGGTCGGGATCAATGTGAAGAAGGTCGGGATCATTGAAGCAGGTCGGGATCACTGAAGCAGGTTGGGATCAGTGTGAAGCAGGTTGGGATCAGTGTGAAGCAGGTTGGGATCAGTGTGAAGCAGGTTGGGATCAGTGTGAATCATGTTGGGATCAGTGTGAAGCAGTTTGGGATCACTGTGAAGCAGGTTAGGATCAGTGTGAAGCAGGTTGGGATCAGTGTGAAGCAGGTCTGGATCACTGGAGCAGGTCGGAATCACTGAAGCAGTTCGGAATCACTGAAGCAGGTCGGGAACACTGAAGTAGGTCGGGATTAGTGTGAAGCAGATTAAGATCACTGGAACAAGTCGGGATCACTGAACTGGTCGGGATCAGAGTGAAGCTGGTCGGAATCACTGTGAAGCTGGTTGGGATCAATGGGAAGCTGGTTGGGATCAATGTGAAGCATTCGGGATCAGTGTGACGCAGGTCGGATTCAATGTGAAGCTGGTCGGGATTAATGTGAAGCAGCTTGGGATCAATGTGAAGCAGGTCGGGATCAGTGTGAAGCAGGTCGGGATCAATATGAAGCTGGTCGGGATTAATGTGAAGCTGGTTGGGATCAATGCAAAGCTGGGTGGGATCAATGTGGAGCAGGTTGGGATCAATGTGAAGCTGGTCGGGATCAATGTGAAGCTGGTTGGGATCAATGTGAAGCAGGTCGGGATCAATGTGAAGCTGGTTGGGATCAGTGTGAAGCTGGTTGGGATCAGTGTGAAGCAGGTTGGGATCAGAGTGAAGCTGGTTAGGATCAGTGTGAAGCTGGTTGGGATCAGTGTGAAGCAGGTTGGGATCAGAGTGAAGCTGGTTAGGATCAGTGTGAAGCTGGTTGGGATAAGTGTGAAGCAGGTTGGGATCAGTGTGAAGTTGGTTGGGATCAGTGTGAAGCTGGTCGGGATCAGTGTGAAGCTGGTTGGGATCAGTGTGAAGCAGATCGTGATCAGTGAGAAGCAGTTTGGGAACAGTGTGAAGCTGGTCAGGATCACTGAAGCAGGATGGGATCAATGTGAAGCTGGTTGGGATCAATGTGAAGCTGGTTGGGATCAGTGTGAAGCTGGTTGGGATCAATGTGAATCAGGTCGGGATCACTGAAGCAGGTCGGTATCAGTGGGAAGATGGTTGGGATCACTGAAGCAGGATGGGATCAATGTGAAGCTGGTCGGGATCATTGAAGCAGGATGGGATCAGTGTGAAGCCTGTTGGGATCAATGTGAAGCTGGTTTGAATCAATGTGAAGCAGGTCAGGAGCAATGTGAAGCTGGCCGGGATCAATGTGAAGCTGGTTGGCATCAATGTGAAGCTGGACGGGAACAGTGTGAAGCTGGTCTGAATCAATGCGAAGCAGGTTGGGATCAATGTGAAGCTGGTCGGGATCAATGTGAAGCTGGACGGGATTAATGTGAAGCAGGTCGGGATCAATGTGAAGCTGGTCGGGATCAATGTGAAGCTGGTTGGGATCAATGTGAAGCTGGTTTGATTTAATGTGAAGCAGGTTGGGATCAATGTGAACCTGGTCGGGATTAATGTGAAGCTTGTTGAGATCAGTGTGAAGCAGGTTGGGATCAGTGTGAAGCTAGTTGGGATCACTGAAGCTGGTCGGGAACAGTGTGAAGCTGGTTGGGATCAGTGTGAAGCTGGTCGGGATCAGTGTGAAGCTGGTCGGGATTAATGTGAAGCTGGTCGGGATGACTGAAGCAGGCTGGGATCAATGTGAATCTGGTTGGGATCAGTGTGAAGCTGGTCGGGATCACTGAAGCAGGTCGGGATCAGTGTGAAGCTGGTTGGGATCAGTGTGAAGCTGGTCGGGCTCAGTGTGAAGCAGGTTGTGATCAGTGTGAAGCTGGTTGGGATCAGTGTGAAGCAGGTCGTGATCAGTGTGAAGCTGGTTGGGATCAATGTGAAGCCGGTCGGGATCACTGAAGCAGGTTGGGATCAATGTGAAGCTGGTCAGGATTACTGAAGCAGGATGGGATCAATGTGAAGCTGGTTGGGATCAATATGAAGCTGGTTGGGATCAATGTGTAGCAGGTCGGGATCAATGTGAAGCTGGTCGGGATCAACGTGAAGCTGGTCGGGATTCATGTGAAGCAGGCCGGGATCAATGTGAAGCTGGTCGGGATCAATGTGAAGCTGGTTTGAATCAATATGAAGCAGGTTGGGATCAATGTGAAGCTGGTCGGGATCAATGTGAAGCTGGTCGGGAATAATGTGAAGCAGGTCTGATCAATGTGAAGCTGGTCGGGATCAATGTGAAGCTGGATTGAATCAATGTGCAGCTGGTCGGGATCAATGTGAAGCTGGTTTGAATCATTGAGAAGCAGGTTGGGATCAATGTGAAGCTGGTCGGAATCAATGTGAAGCTGGTCGGGATCAATGTGAAGCTGGTTGGGATCAATGTGAAGCTTGTTCAGATTAATGTGAAGCAGGTCGGGATCAATGTGAAGCAGGTCGGGATCAATGTGAAGCTGGTTTGAATCAATGAGAAGCAGGTTGGGATCAATGTGAAGCAGGTCGGGATCAATGTGAAGCTGGTCGGGATCAACGTGAAGCTGGTCGGGATTCATGTGAAGCAGGCCGGGATCAATGTGAAGCTGGTCGGGATCAATGTGAAGCTGGTTTGAATCAATATGAAGCAGGTTGGGATCAATGTGAAGCTGGTCGGGATCAATGTGAAGCTGGTCGGGAATAATGTGAAGCAGGTCTGATCAATGTGAAGCAGGTCGGGATCAATGTGAAGCTGGTCGGGATCAACGTGATGCTGGTCGGGATTCATGTAAAGCAGGCCGGGATCAATGTGAAGCTTGTTCTGATTAATGTGAAGCAGGTCGGGATCAATGTGAAGCTGGTTGGGATCAATGTGAAGCTGGTCGGGATCAATGTGAAGCAGGTTGGGATCAATGTGAAGCTTGTTCTGATTAATGTGAAGCAGGTCGGGATCAATGTGAAGCAGGTCGGGATCAATGTGAAGCTGGTTTGAATCAATGTGAAGCAGGTCGGGATCAATGTGAAGCAGGTTGGGATCAATGTGAAGCTGTCGGGATCAATGTGAAGCTGGTTTGAATCATTGAGAAGCAGGTTGGGATCAATGTGAAGCTGGTCGGGATCAATGTGAAGCTGGTCGGGATCAATGTGAAGCTGGTTGGGATCAATGTGAAGCTTGTTCAGATTAATGTGAAGCATCGGGATCAATGTGAAGCAGGTCGGGATCAATGTGAAGCTGGTTTGAATCAATGAGAAGCAGGTCGGGATCAATGTGAAGCTGGTCGGGATTAATGTGAAGCTGGTCGGGATTAATGTGAAGATGGTTGGGATCAGTATGAAGCACGTCGGGATCAATGTGAAGCAGGTTGGGATCAATGTGAAGCAGGTTGGGATCAATGTGAAGCAGATTGAGATCAATGTGAAGCTGGTCGGGATCAATGTGAAGCTGGTCGGGATCAATGTGAAGCTGGTCGGGATCAGTGTGAAGCTGTTCGGGATTAATGTGAAGCTGGTCGGGATTAATGTGAAGATGGTTGGGATCAATGTGAAAAAGGTTGGGATCAATGTGAAGCTGCTCGGGATCAATGTGAAGCAGGTCGGGATCAGTGTGAAGCTGGTTGGGATCAATGTGAAGCAGGTTGGGATCAATGTGAAGCTGGTCGGGATCAATGTGAAGCAGATTTGAATCAATGTGAAGCTGGTTGTGATCAGTGTGAAGCTGGTCGCGATCAATGTGAAGCTGGTCGGGATCACTGAAGCAGGTTGGGATCAATGTGAAGCTGGTCGGGATCAATGTGAAGCTGGTCAGGATCACTAAAGCAGGTTGGGATCAATGTGAAGCTGGTTGGGATCAATGTGAAGCTGGTCGGGATCAATGTGAAGCAGGTCGGGATCAATGTGAAGCTGGTCGGTATCAATGTGAAGCTGGCTTGAATTAATGTGAAGCTCGTTGGGATCAATGTGAAGCTGGTCGGGATTAATGTGAAGCTGGTCGGGATCAATGTGAAGCTGGTCGGGATCAATGTGAAGCTGGTTGGGATCAGTGTGAAGCTGGTTGGGATCAATGTGAAGCTGGTTGGGATCAGTGTGAAGCTGTTCGGGATCAATGTGAAGCAGGTCGGGATCAATGTGAAGCTGGTCAGGATCAATGTGAAGCCGGTTGGGATCAATGTGAAGCTCGTCGGGATTAATGTGAAGAAGGTCGGGATCAATGTGAAGCTGGTCAGGATCAATGTGAAGCTGGTTTGAATCAATGTGAAGCAGGTTGGGATCAATGTGAAGCTGGTCGGGATCAATGTGAAGCTGGACGGGATTAATGTGAAGCAGGTCGGGATCAATGTGAAGCTGGTCGGGATCAATGTGAAGCTGGTTGGGATCAATGTGAAGCTGGTTTGATTTAATGTGAAGCAGGTTGGGATCAATGTGAACCTGGTCGGGATTAATGTGAAGCTTGTTGAGATCAGTGTGAAGCAGGTTGGGATCAGTGTGAAGCTAGTTGGGATCACTGAAGCTGGTCGGGAACAGTGTGAAGCTGGTTGGGATCAGTGTGAAGCTGGTCGGGATCAGTGTGAAGCTGGTCGGGATTAATGTGAAGCTGGTCGGGATGACTGAAGCAGGCTGGGATCAATGTGAATCTGGTTGGGATCAGTGTGAAGCTGGTCGGGATCACTGAAGCAGGTCGGGATCAGTGTGAAGCTGGTTGGGATCAGTGTGAAGCTGGTCGGGATCAGTGTGAAGCAGGTTGGGATCAGTGTGAAGCTGGTTGGGATCAGTGTGAAGCAGGTCGTGATCAGTGTGAAGCTGGTTGGGATCAATGTGAAGCCGGTCGGGATCACTGAAGCAGGTTGGGATCAATGTGAAGCTGGTCAGGATTACTGAAGCAGGATGGGATCAATGTGAAGCTGGTTGGGATCAATATGAAGCTGGTTGGGATCAATGTGTAGCTGGTCGGGATCAATGTGAACCTGGTCGGGATCAATGTGAAGCAGGTTGGGATCAATGTGAAGCAGGTCGGGATCAATGTGAAGCTGGTCGGGATCAACGTGAAGCTGGTCGGGATTCATGTGAAGCAGGCCGGGATCAATGTGAAGCTGGTCGGGATCAATGTGAAGCTGGTTTGAATCAATATGAAGCAGGTTGGGATCAATGTGAAGCTGGTCGGGATCAATGTGAAGCTGGTCGGGAAAAATGTGAAGCAGGATGGGATCAATGTGAAGCGGGTCGGGATTAATGTGAAGCAGGTCGGGATCAATGTGAAGCTGGTCGGGATCAATGTGAAGCTGGTCGGGATTAATGTGAAGCAGGTCGGGATCAATGTGAAGCTGGTCGGGATCAATGTGAAGCTGGTTGGGATCAATGTGAAGCTGGTTTGATTTAATGTGAAGCAGGTTGGGATCAATGTGAACCTGGTCGGGATTAATGTGAAGCTTGTTGAGATCAGTGTGAAGCAGGTTGGGATCAGTGTGAAGCTGGTTGGGATCACTGAAGCTGGTCGGGAACAATGTGAAGCTGGTTGGGATCAGTGTGAAGCTGGTCGGGATCAGTGTGAAGCTGGTCGGGATTAATGTGAAGCTGGTCGGGATGACTGAAGCAGGCTGGGATCAATGTGAATCTGGTTGGGATCAATGTGAAGCTGGTTTGAATCAATATGAAGCAGGTTGGGATCAATGTGAAGCTGGTCGGGATCAATGTGAAGCTGGTCGGGAATAATGTGAAGCAGGTCTGATCAATGTGAAGCTGGTCGGGATCAATGTGAAGCTGGTTTGAATCAATGTGAAGCAGGTCGGGATCAATGTGAAGCTGGTTGGGATCAATGTGAAGCTGGTCGGGATCAATGTGAAGCAGGTTGGGATCAATGTGAAGCTTGTTCTGATTAATGTGAAGCAGGTCGGGATCAATGTGAAGCTGGTCGGGATCAATGTGAAGCTGGTTGGGATCAATGTGAAGCTGGTCGGGATTAATGTGAAGCAGGTTGGGATCAATGTGAAGCGGGTCGGGATTAATGTGAAGCAGGTCGGGTTCAATGTGAAGCTGGTCGGGATTAATGTGAAGCTGGTCGGGATTAATGTGAAGCAGGATGGGATCAATGTGAAGCTGGTGGGGATTAATGTGAAGCAGGATGGGATCAATGTGAAGCGGGTCGGGATTAATGTGAAGCAGGTCGGGATCAATGTGAAGCTGGTCGGGATCAATGTGAAGCTGGTCGGGATTAATGTGAAGCAGGTCGGGATCAATGTGAAGCTGGTCGGGATCAATGTGAAGCTGGTTGGGATCAATGTGAAGCTGGTTTGATTTAATGTGAAGCAGGTTGGGATCAATGTGAACCTGGTCGGGATTAATGTGAAGCTTGTTGAGATCAGTGTGAAGCAGGTTGGGATCAGTGTGAAGCTGGTTGGGATCACTGAAGCTGGTCGGGAACAATGTGAAGCTGGTTGGGATCAGTGTGAAGCTGGTCGGGATCAGTGTGAAGCTGGTCGGGATTAATGTGAAGCTGGTCGGGATGACTGAAGCAGGCTGGGATCAATGTGAATCTGGTTGGGATCAGTGTGAAGCTGGTCGGGATCACTGAAGCAGGTCGGGATCAGTGTGAAGCTGGTTGGGATCAGTGTGAAGCTGGTCGGGATCAGTGTGAAGCAGGTTGGGATCAGTGTGAAGCTGGTTGGGATCAGTGTGAAGCAGGTCGTGATCAGTGTGAAGCTGGTTGGGATTAATGTGAAGCCGGTCGGGATCACTGAAGCAGGTTGGGATCAATGTGAAGCTGGTCAGGATTACTGAAGCAGGATGGGATCAATGTGAAGCTGGTTGGGATCAATATGAAGCTGGTTGGGATCAATGTGTAGCTGGTCGGGATCAATGTGAACCTGGTCGGGATCAATGTGAAGCAGGTTGGGATCAATCTGAAGCAGGTCGGGATCAATGTGAAGCTGGTCGGGATCAACGTGAAGCTGGTCGGGATTCATGTGAAGCAGGCCGGGATCAATGTGAAGCTGGTCGGGATCAATGTGAAGCTGGTTTGAATCAATATGAAGCAGGTTGGGATCAATGTGAAGCTGGTCGGGATCAATGTGAAGCTGGTCGGGAATAATGTGAAGCAGGTCTGATCAATGTGAAGCAGGTCGGGATCAATGTGAAGCTGGTCGGGATCAACGTGAAGCTGGTCGGGATTCATGTGAAGCAGGCCGGGATCAATGTGAACCTGGTCGGGATCAATGTGAAGCTGGTTTGAATCAATGTGAAGCAGGTCGGGATCAATGTGAAGCTGGTTGGGATCAATGTGAAGCTGGTCGGGATCAATGTGAAGCAGGTTGGGATCAATGTGAAGCTTGTTCTGATTAATGTGAAGCAGGTCGGGATCAATGTGAAGCAGGTCGGGATCAATGTGAAGCTGGTTTGAATCAATGTGAAGCTGGTCGGGATCAATGTGAAGCTGGTTTGAATCAATGTGAAGCAGGTCGGGATCAATGTGAAGCAGGTTGGGATCAATGTGAAGCTGGTCGGGATCAATGTGAAGCTGGTTTGAATCATTGAGAAGCAGGTTGGGATCAATGTGAAGCTGGTCGGGATCAATGTGAAGCTGGTCGGGATCAATGTGAAGCTGGTTGGGATCAATGTGAAGCTTGTTCAGATTAATGTGAAGCATGTCGGGATCAATGTGAAGCAGGTCGGGATCAATGTGAAGCTGGTTTGAATCAATGAGAAGCAGGTCGGGATCAATGTGAAGCTGGTCGGGATTAATGTGAAGCTGGTCGGGATTAATGTGAAGATGGTTGGGATCAGTATGAAGCACGTCGGGATCAATGTGAAGCAGGTTGGGATCAATGTGAAGCAGGTTGGGATCAATGTGAAGCAGATTGAGATCAATGTGAAGCTGGTCGGGATCAAGGTGAAGCTGGTCGGGATCAATGTGAAGCTGGTCGGGATCAGTGTGAAGCTGTTCGGGATTAATGTGAAGCTGGTCGGGATTAATGTGAAGATGGTTGGGATCAATGTGAAGCTGGTTGGGATCAGTGCGAAGCTGGTCGGGATCAATGTGAAGCTGGTTGGGATCAATGTGAAGCAGGTTGGGATCAAAGTGAAGCTGCTCGGGATCAATGTGAAGCAGGTCGGGATCAGTGTGAAGCTGGTTGGGATCAATGTGAAGCAGGTCGGGATCAATGTGAAGCTGGTCGGGATCAATGTGAAGCAGATTTGAATCAATGTGAAGCTGGTTGGGATCAGTGTGAAGCAGGTTTGAATCAATGTGAAGCTGGTCGGGATCAGTGTGAAGCTGGTCGCGATCAATGTGAAGCTGGTCGGGATCACTGAAGCAGGTTGGGATCAATGTGAAACTGGTCGGGATCAATGTGAAGCTGGTCAGGATCACTGAAGCAGGTTGGGATCAATGTGAAGCTGGTTGGGATCAATGTGAAGCTGGTCGGGATCAATGTGAAGCTGGTCGGTATCAATGTGAAGCTGGCTTGAATTAATGTGAAGCTCGTTGGGATCAATGTGAAGCTGGTCGGGATCAATGTGAAGCTGGTCGGGATCAATGTGAAGCTGGTTGGGATCAGTGTGAAGCTGGTTGGGATCAATGTGAAGCTGGTTGGGATCAGTGTGAAGCTGTTCGGGATCAATGTGAAGCAGGTCGGGATCAATGTGAAGCTGGTCAGGATCAATGTGAAGCCGGTTGGGATCAATGTGAAGCTCGTCGGGATTAATGTGAAGAAGGTCGGGATCAATGTGAAGCTGGTCAGGATCAATGTGAAGCTGGTTTGAATCAATGTGAAGCAGGTTGGGATCAATGTGAAGCTGGTCGGGATCAATGTGTAGCTGGTCGGGATCAATGTGAATCTGGTCGGGATTAATGTGAAGCTGGTTGGGATCAACGTGAAGCTGGTTGGGATCAATGTGAAGTTGATCGGGATCAATGTGAATCTGGTTGGGATCAATGTGAAGCTGGTTGGGATCAGTGTGAATCTGGTTGGGATCAGTGTGAAGCTGGTCGGGATCACTGAAGCAGGTCGGGATCAGTGTGAAGCTGGTTGGGATCAGTGTGAAGCTGGTCGGGATCAGAGTGAAGCAGGTTGGGATCAGTGTGAAGCTGGTTGGGATCAGTGTGAAGCAGGTCGTGATCAGTGTGAAGCTGGTTGGGATCAATGTGAAGCCGGTCGGGATCACTGAAGCAGGTTGGGATCAATGTGAAGCTGGTCAGGATTACTGAAGCAGGATGGGATCAATGTGAAGCTGGTTGGGATCAATATGAAGCTGGTGGGGATCAATGTGTAGCTGGTCGGGATCAATGTGAACCTGGTCGGGATCAATGTGAAGCTGGTTTGAATCAATATGAAGCAGGTTGGGATCAATGTGAAGCTGGTCGGGATCAATGTGAAGCTGGTCGGGAATAATGTGAAGCAGGTCTGATCAATGTGAAGCTGGTCGGGATCAATGTGAAGCTGGTTTGAATCAATGTGAAGCAGGTCGGGATCAATGTGAAGCTGGTTGGGATCAATGTGAAGCTGGTCGGGATCAATGTGAAGCTGGTTTGAATCAATGTGAAGCAGGTCGGGATCAATGTGAAGCAGGTTGGGATCAATGTGAAGCTGGTCGGGATCAATGTGAAGCTGGTTTGAATCATTGAGAAGCAGGTTGGGATCAATGTGAAGCTGGTCGGAATCAATGTGAAGCTGGTCGGGATCAATGTGAAGCTGGTTGGGATCAATGTGAAGCTTGTTCAGATTAATGTGAAGCAGGTCGGGATCAATGTGAAGCAGGTCGGGATCAATGTGAAGCTGGTTTGAATCAATGAGAAGCAGGTCGGGATCAATGTGAAGCTGGTCTGGATTAATGTGAAGCTGGTCGGGATTAATGTGAAGATGGTTGGGATCAGTATGAAGCACGTCGGGATCAATGTGAAGCAGGTTGGGATCAATGTGAAGCAGGTTGGGATCAATGTGAAGCAGATTGAGATCAATGTGAAGCTGGTCGGGATCAATGTGAAGCTGGTCGGGATCAATGTGAAGCTGCTCGGGATCAGTGTGAAGCTGTTCGGGATTAATGTGAAGCTGGTCGGGATTAATGTGAAGATGGTTGGGATCAATGTGAAGCTGGTTGGGATCAGTGCGAAGCTGGTCGGGATCAATGTGAAGCTGGTTGGGATCAATGTGAAGCAGGTTGGGATCAATGTGAAGCTGCTCGGGATCAATGTGAAGCTGGTCGGGATCAATGTGAAGCAGGTCGGGATCAGTGTGAAGCTGGTTGGGATCAATGTGAAGCAGGTCGGGATCAATGTGAAGCTGGTCGGGATCAATGTGAAGCAGATTTGAATCAATGTGAAGCTGGTTGGGATCAGTGTGAAGCAGGTTTGGATCAATGTGAAGCTGGTCGGGATCAGTGTGAAGCTGGTCGCGATCAATGTGAAGCTGGTCGGGATCACTGAAGCAGGTAGGGATCAATGTGAAGCTGGTCGGGATCAATGTGAAGCTGGTCAGGATCACTGAAGCAGGTTGGGATCAATGTGAAGCTGGTTGGGATCAATGTGAAGCTGGTCGGGATCAATGTGAAGCAGGTCGGGATCAATGTGAAGCCGGTTGGGATCAATGTGAAGCAGGTCGGGATCAATGTGAAGCTGGTCGGTATCAATGTGAAGCTGGTTGGGATCAATGTGAAGCAGGTCGGGATCAATGTGAAGCTGGTCGGTATCAATGTGAAGCTGGCTTGAATTAATGTGAAGCTCGTTGGGATCAATGTGAAGCTGGTCGGGATTAATGTGAAGCTGGTCGGGATCAATGTGAAGCTGGTTGGGATCAATGTGAAGCAGGTCGGGATCAATGTGAAGCTGGTCGGTATCAATGTGAAGCTGGCTTGAATTAATGTGAAGCTCGTTGGGATCAATGTGAAGCTGGTAGGGATTAATGTGAATCTGGTCGGGATCAATGTGAAGCTGGTCGGGATCAATGTGAAGCTGGTTGGGATCAGTGTGAAGCTGGTTGGGATCAATGTGAAGCTGGTTGGGATCAGTGTGAAGCTGTTCGGGATCAATGTGAAGCAGGTCGGGATCAATGTGAAGCTGGTCAGGATCAATGTGAAGCCGGTTGGGATCAATGTGAAGCTCGTCGGGATTAATGTGAAGAAGGTCGGGATCAATGTGAAGCTGGTCAGGATCAATGTGAAGCTGGTTTTAATCAATGTGAAGCAGGTTGGGATCAATGTGAAGCTGGTCGGGATCAATGTGTAGCTGGTCGGGATCAATGTGAAGCTGGTCGGGATTAATGTGAAGCTGGTTGGGATCAACGTGAAGCTGGTTGGGATCAATGTGAAGTTGATCGGGATCAATGTGAATCTGGTTGGGATCAATGTGAAGCTGGTTGGGATCAGTGTGAAGCTGGTCTGGATCAATGTGAAGCTGGTTGGGATCAATGTGAAGCAGGTTGGGATCAATGTGAAGCAGATTGGGATCAATGTGTAGCTGGTCGGGATCAATGCGAAGCTGGTCGGGATCAGTGTGAAGCTGGTCGGGATTAATGTGAAGCTGGTCGGGATTAATGTGAAGATGGTTGGGATCAATGAAAAGCTGGTTGGGATCAATGTGAAGCTGGTTGGGATCAGTGTGAAGCTGGTCGGGATCAATGTGAAGCTGGTTGGGATCAATGTGAAGCTGGTCGGGATCAATGTGAAGCTGGTCGGGATTAATGTGAAGATGGTTGGTATCAATGTGAAGCTGGTTGGGATCAGTGTGAAGCAGGTTGGGATCAATGTGAAGCAGATTGGGATCAATGTGAAGCTGGTCAGTATCAATGAAGCTGGTTGCGATCAATGTGAAGCTGGTCGGGATCAATGTGAAGCTGGTCGGGATCAATGTGAAGCAGGTCGGAGTCAGTGTGAAGCTGGTTGGGATCAATGTGAAGCAGGTCGGGATCAATGTGAAGCCTGTCGGGATCAATGTGAAGCAGATTTCAATCAATGTGAAGCTGGTTGGGATCAGTGTGAAGCAGGTTTGAATCAATGTGAAGCTGATCGGGATCAGTGTGAAGCTGGTCGGGATCAATGTGAAGCTGGTTCGGGATCACTGAAGCAGGTTGGGATCAATGTGAAGTTGGTCGGGATCAATGTGAAGCTGGTCAGGATCACTGAAGCAGGTTGGGATCAATGTGAAGCTGGTCGGGATCACTGAAGCAGGTTGGGATCAATGTGAAGCTGGTCGGGATCAATGTGAAGCTGGTTGGGATCAATGTGAAGCTGGTCGGGATCAATGTGAATCTTGTCGGGATCAATGTGAATCTGGTCGGAATCACTGAAGTAGGTTGAGATCAATGTGAAGCTGGTCAGGATCACTGAAGCAGGATGGGATCAGTGTGAAGCTGGTCGGGATCAATGTGAAGCTGGTCGGGATCAATGTGAATCTGGTCGGGATCAATGTGAATCTGGTCGGAATCACTGAAGTAGGTTGAGATCAATGTGAAGCTGGTCAGGATCACTGAAGCAGGATGGGATCAGTGTGAAGCTGGTTGGGATCAATGTGAAGCTGGTCGGGAACAGTGTGAAGCTGGTCGGGATCAGTGTGAAGCTCGTTGGGATCAATGTGAAGCTGGTCGGGATCAATGTGAAGCTGGTTTGAATCAATGTGAAGCTGGTCGGGATCAATGTGAAGCTGGTTTGAATCAATGTGAAGCTGGTCGGGATCAATGTGAAGCTGGTTGGGATCAATGTGAAACTGGTTTGAATCAGTGTGAAGCTGGTCGGGATCAGTGTGAAGCTGGTTGGGATCAATGTGAAGCTGGTCGGGATCACTGAAGCAGGTTGGGATCAATGTGAAGCTGGTCAGGATCACTGAAGCAGGATGGGATCAATGTGAAGCTGGTTGGGATCAATGTGAAGCTGGTCAGGATCACTGAAGCAGGATGGGATCAATGTGAAGCTGGTTGGGATCAATTTGAAGCTGGTCGGGATCAATGTGAAGTTGGTCAGGATCACTGAAGCAGGATGGGATCAATGTGAAGCTGGTTGGGATCAATGTGAAGCTGGTTGGGATCAATGTGACGCAGGTCAGGATCAGTCGGAAGCTGGTTGGGATCAGTGTGAAGCAGGTTGGGATCAATGTGAAGCAGGATGGGATCAATGTGAAGCTTGTTGGGATCAGTGTGAAGCTGGTTGGGATCAGTGTGAAGCAGGTTGGGATCAATGTGAAGCAGGTCGGGATCAGCGTGAAGCAGGTTGGGATCAATGTGAAGCTGGTTGGGATCAATGTGACGCAGGTCAGGATCAGTCGGAAGCTGGTTGGGATCAGTGTGAAGCAGGTCGGGATCAGTGTGAAGCAGGTCGGGATCAATGTGAAGCTGGTTGGGATCAATGTGAAGCTGGTTGGGATCAATGTGAAGCTGGTTGGGATCACTGAAGCAGGATGGGATCAATGTGAAGCTGGTTGGGATCAGTGTGAAGCTGGTTGGGATCAGTGTGAAGCAGGTCGGGATCAATGTGTAGCTGGTTGGGATCAATGTGAAGCTGGTTGGGATCAGTGTGACGCAGGTCGGGATCAGTCGGAAGCTGGTTGGGATCAGTGTGAAGCTGGTTGGGATCAATATGAAGCAGGTTGGGATCACTGAGAAGCTGGTTGGGATCAGTGTGAAGCAGGTCCTTCACCCAGTCAGACATCATTGTGCACCCTCCCAGTCAGACATCATTGTGCCCCCTCCTAGTCAGACATCATTGTGCCCGCCTCCCAGTCAGACATCATTGTGCCTGCCTCCCAGTTAGACATCATTGTGCCTGCCTCCCAGTCAGAGACATCATTGTGCCTGCCCCCCAGTCAGACATCATTGTGCCTGCCCCCCAGTCAGACATCATTGTGCCTGCCTCCCAGTCAGACATCATTGTGCCTGCCTCCCAGTTAGACATCATTGTGCCTGCCTCCCAGTCAGAGACATCATTGTGCCTGCCTCCCATTAAGACATCATTGTACCTGCCTCCCAGTCAGACATCATTGTGCCTGCCTTCCAGTCAGACATCATTGTGCCTGCCTCCCAGTCAGACCTCACTGTGCCTGCCCCCCCAGTCAGGCATCATTGTGCCTGCCTCCCAGTCAGACATCATTGTGCCTGCCTCCCAGTCAGACATCATTGTGCCTGCCTCCCAGTCAGACAGCATTGTGCCCGCCTCCCAGTCAGAGACATCATTGTGCCTGCCCCCCAGTCAGACATCATTGTGCCCCCTCCCAGTCAGAGACATCATTGTGCTTCCTCCCAGTCAGAGACATCATTTTGCCTGCCCCCCAGTGTAGAAGCCAAGTATTTCAAATACAACTAGTATAGGTAAAAGATAGCTGTTTAAGCATAAATGTTGAGCCGCAGTTTTAAATACCCATTTATACAGCATAATTCACTTTTACTGAAGTCCGTTGTTCTGGCAAATGCATATTTTCAAAGATAATTTGACACTGTTTGTGCTAATTGTCAAGGACAGGGACTGAATACACAGCAACATTGTTCACAATGCAGATAACAGCTGGGTCAGAAAAGCTGATGTTGCACATTGAAGATGGACGGCTTGCCATCAAATCAAATGTGTTTGAGTCTAACCCAAACCAATTAGGATTATATTGGGGTGTAATTAGATGACTTAAGACAGATATGAAAGTGTATAACTAAAAAGTTTCTCCCCGCCATTTTGGGTTTTGTTGTCTTTGTGAGTATTGTCTTTGTGGGTTTGGTTTTAGTGTTTAGTTTTTAGTGTGTTGTCTGTGGTGTATTGTCTTTGGGGGTGTGTTGTGCTGTGTTGTCTTTCTGTTAGTTTAGTGTTTTTTGCCTTTGATTCTAGTCTCCATTTTAGTTAATTGTCTTTGGGGGTTCTGTCAGCCTAACAGTCTGTGTCAGTGATGTTAGTCCACTTTTGACTTTGAGTTTGAGTTTAGCTGAAGATTAGCTTTCTCTCTCTTTTCATGTTTCATTGCCAGACTTTGACCTTTTAAAAGTTACTTTCGAGCTGTCTGCCTAAGCAAAGAAAGATAATGTCTGTAATTCTCTGAAAGCTTCGAATTGTCTACGAATTGCCTTTTAAATGACTTTCAAATTGTAACCAAGCGACTACAAATAAAACAATTCTTTTTGGCACCTGAGGAGTTTATACTGCAAATTTCTGCTGAGTTCCAGTATTCGCAAAGTGCTACTGATAACCGAATAGCAGAGATGATATAAATTCCTTCAACTATACACAGTCGAATAATACAAGGAATCGAACAACTTAACACAGTCTACAAATATTACAAATCTTACAACTTGTCGTATTGCGCCAGGACTTGATTAATCAACTAAGCTTCCCCCAAACTTGGCGTAGTTCGAGAGGTTAAGATTCCTATAAATTAAAGATTCCTTCACCCAGTCAGACATCATTGTGCTCCCTCCCAGTCAGACATCATTGTGCCCCCTCCCAGTCAGACATCATTGTGCACCCTCCCAGTCAGAGACATCATTGTGCCTGCCCTCCCAGTCAGGCATCATTGTGCCTGCCTCCCAGTCAGACATCATTGTGCCTGCCATCCCAGTCAGACATCATTGTGCCTGCCTCCCAGTCAGACATCATTGTGCTGCCTCCCAGTCAGACATCATTGTGCCTCCTCCCAGTCAGACATCATTGTGCCTGCCTCCCATTCAGACACATTGTGGCTCCTCCCAGTCAGACATCATTGTGCTCCCTCCCAGTCAGACATCATTGTGCCCCCTCCCAGTCAGACATCATTGTGCACCCTCCCAGTCAGAGACATCATTGTGCCTGCCCTCCCAGTCAGGCATCATTGTGCCTGCCTCCCAGTCAGACATCATTGTGCCTGCCATCCCAGTCAGACATCATTGTGCCTGCCTCCCAGTCAGACATCATTGTGCTGCCTCCCAGTCAGACATCATTGTGCCCCCTCCCAGTCAGACATCATTGTGGCCCCTCCCAGTCAGGCATCATTGTGCCTGCCTCCCAGTCAGACATCATTGTGCCTGCCATCCCAGTCAGAGACATCATTGTGCCTGCCTCCCAGTCAGACATCATTGTGCTGCCTCCCAGTCAGACATCATTGTGCCCCCTCCCAGTCAGACATCAGTGTGGCCCCTCCCAGTCAGACATCATTGTGCCTGCCTCCCATTCAGACATCATTGTGCTGCCTCCCAGTCAGACATCATTGTGCCCCCTCCCAGTCAGACATCATTGTGGCCCCTCCCAGTCAGGCATCATTGTGCCTGCCTCCCAGTCAGACATCATTGTGCCTGCCATCCCAGTCAGAGACATCATTGTGCCTGCCTCCCAGTCAGACATCATTGTGCTGCCTCCCAGTCAGACATCATTGTGCCCCCTCCCAGTCAGACATCAGTGTGGCCCCTCCCAGTCAGACATCATTGTGCCTGCCTCCCATTCAGACATCATTGTGCCCCCTCCCAGTCAGAAACATCATTGTGCCCCCTCCCAGTCAGAAACATCATTGTGCCTGCCTCGCATTCAGACATCATTGTGCCTGTCTCCCAGTCAGACTTCACTGTGCCTGCCCCCCAGTCAGACATCATTGTGCCTGCCCCCCAGTCAGACATCATTGTGCCTGCCTCCCAGTCAGACATCATTGTGCCCCCTCCCAGTCAGACATCATTGTGCCTGCCTCCCATTCAGACATCATTGTGCCTGCCTCCCAGTCAGACATCATTGTGCCGACCTCCCAGTCAGACATCACTGTGCCTGCCTCACAGTCAGACCTCACTGTGCCTGCCCCCCAGTCAGACATCATTGTGCCTGCCTCCCAGTCAGACATCAATGTGCCTGCCTCCCATTCAGACATCATTGTACCTGCCTCCCAGTCAGACATCATTGTGCTGCCTCCCAGTCAGACATCACTGTGCCTGCCTCCCAGTCAGACCTCACTGTGCCTGCCCCCCAGTCAGACATCATTGTGCCCGCCTCCCAGTCAGACATCATTGTGCCTGCCTCCCAGTCAGACATCATTGTGCCTGCCTCCCATTCACAATCATTGTACCTGCCTCCCAGTCAGACATCATTGTGCCTGCCTCCCAGTCAGACATCATTGTGCCTGCCCCCCAGTCAGGCATCATTGTGCCCGCCTCCCAGTCAAACATCACTGTGCCTGCCTCCCAGTCAGACATCATTGTGCCTGCCTCCCAGTCAGTGACATCATTGTGCCTGCCCCCCAGTCAGACCTCACTGTGCCTGCCTCCCAGTCAGACATCATTGTGCCTGCCCCCCAGTCAGACATCATTGTGCCTGCCTCCCAGTCAGACATCATTGTACCTGCCTCCCAGTCAGACAGCAATGTGCCTGCCTCCCATTCAGACATCATTGTACCTACCCCCCAGTCAGGCATCATTGTGCCTGCCCCCCAGTCAGACATCATTGTGCCTGCCTCCCAGTCAGACATCATTGTGCCTGCCTCCCAGTCAGAGACATCATTGTGCCTGCCTCCCAGTCAGACATCATTGTGCCTGCCCCCCAGTCAGAGACATCATTGTGCCCCCTCCCAGTCAGACATCATTGTGCCCCCTCCCAGTCAGACATCATTGTGCCCCCTCCCAGTCAGAGACATCATTGTGCCCCCTCCCAGTCAGAGACATCATTGTGCCTGCCCCCCAGTCAGAGACATCATTGTGCCTGCCATCCCAGTCAGACATCATTGTGCCTGCCTCCCAGTCAGAGACATCATTGTGCCCCCTCCCAGTCAGAGACATCATTGTGCCTGCCCCCCAGTCAGAGACATCATTGTGCCTGCCTCCCAGTCAGACATCATTGTGCACCCTCCCAGTCAGACATCATTGTGCCCCCTCCCTGTCAGACATCATTGTGCCCCCTCCTAGTCAGACATCATTGTGCCTGCCTCCCAGTCAGACATCATTGCACCTGCCTCCCAGTCAGAAATCATTGTACCTGCCTCCCAGTCAGACATCATTGTGCCCCCTCCCAGTCAGAAACATCTTTGTGCCCCCTCCCAGTCAGGAATATCATTGTGCCTGCCTCGCATTCAGACATCATTGTGCCTGCCTCCCAGTCAGACTTCACTGTGCCTGCCCCCCAGTCAGACATCATTGTGCCTGCCTCCCAGTCAGAAATCATTGTGCCTGCCTCCCAGTCAGACATCATTATGCCTGCTTCCCAGTCAGACATCATTGTGCTGCCTCCCAGTCAGACATCATTGTGCCTGCCTCCCAGTCAGACATTATTGTGCTGCCTCCCAGTCAGACATCATTGTGCCTGCCTCCCAGTCAGACATCATTGTGCCTGCCTCCCAGTCAGACATCATTGTGCTGCCTCCCAGTCAGACATCATTGTACCTGCCTCCCAGTCAGACATTATTGTGCTGCCTCCCAGTCAGACATCATTGTGCCTGCCTCCCAGTCAGACATCATTGTGCCTGTCTCCCAGTCAGACATCATTGTGCTGCCTCCCAGTCAGACATCATTGTGCCTGCCTCCCAGTCAGACATCATTGTGCTGCCTCCCAGTCAGACATCATTGTGCCTGCCTCCCATTCAGACATCATTGTACCTGCCTCTCAGTCAGACATCATTGTGCCTGCCTCCCAGTCAGACATCATTGTACCTGCCTCCCAGTCAGACATCATTGTGCCTGCCTCCCAGTCAGACATCATTGTGCCTGCCCCCCAGTCAGGCATCATTGTGCCCGCCTCCCAGTCAAACATCACTGTGCCTGCCTCCCAGTCAGACATCATTGTGCCTGCCTCCCAGTCAGAGACATCATTGTGCCTGCCTCCCAGTCAGACATCATTGTGCCTGCCCCCCAGTCAGAGACATCATTGTGCCCCCTCCCAGTCAGACATCATTGTGTCCCCTCCCAGTCAGAAATCATTGTGCCCCCTCCCAGTCAGACATCATTGTGCCTGCCTCCCAGTCAGAGACATCATTGTGCCTGCCTCCCATTCAGACATCATTGTACCCGCCTCCCAGTCAGACATCATTGTGCCCGCCTCCCAGTCAGACCTCACTGAGCCTGCTCCCCAGTCGGGCATCATTGTGCCTGCCACCCAGTAGGACATCATTGTGCCTGCCTCCCAGTCAGAGACATTATTGTGCCTGCCTCCCAGTCAGACATCATTGTGCCTGCCTCCCAGTCAGACATCATTGTGCCCCCTCCCAGTCAGAGACATCATTGTGCCCCCTCCCAGTCAGAGACATCATTGTGCCTGCCCCCCAGTCAGAGACATCTTTGTGCCTGCCATCCCAGTCAGACATCATTGTGCCTGCCTCCCAGTCAGAGACATCATTGTGCCCCCTCCCAGTCAGAGACATCATTGTGCCTGCCCCCCAGTCAGAGACATCATTGTGCCTGCCTCCCAGTCAGACATCATTGTGCCCCCTCCCAGTCAGACATCATTGTGCACCCTCCCAGTCAAACATCATTGTGCCTGCCTCCCAGTCAGAGACATCATTGTGCCTGCCTCCCAGTCAGACATCATTGTGCACCCTCCCAGTCAGACATCATTGTGCCCCCTCCCAGTCAGACATCATTGTGCACCTTCCCTGTCAGACATCATTGTGCCTGCCTCCCAGTCAGATATCATTTTGCCTGCCTCCCAGTCAGAGACATAATTATGCCTGCCCTCCCAGTCAGACATCATTGTGCACCTTCCAGGTCAGATATCATTGTGCCTGCCTCCCAGTCAGAGACATAATTATGCATGCCCTCCCAGTCAGACATCATTGTGCACCCTCCCAGTCAGAGACATCATTGTGCCTGCCCTCCCAGTCACACATCATTGTGCTGCCTCCCAGTCAGACATCATTGTGCCCCCTCCTAGTCAGACATCTTTGTGCCTGCCTCCCAGTCAGACATCATTGTACATGCCTCCCAGTCAGACATCATTGTGCCTGCCTCCCAGTCAGACATCATTGTGCCTGCCTCCCAGTCAGAGACATTATTGTGCCTGCCTCCCAGTCAGACATCATTGTGCCTGCCACCCCAGTCAGAGACATCATTGTGCACCCTCCCAGTCAGACGTCATTGTGCCTGCCTCCCAGTCAGACATCATTGTGCCCCCTCCCAGGCAGAGACATCATAGTGCCCCCTCCCAGTCAGAGACATCATTGTGCCTGCCCCCCAGTCAGAGACATCATTGTGCCTGCCATCCCAGTCAGACATCATTGTGCCTGCCTCCCAGTCAGAGACATCATTGTGCCCCCACCCAGTCAGAGACATCATTGTGCCTGCCCCCCAGTCAGAGACATCATTGTGCCTGCCTCCCAGTCAGACATCATTGTGCACCCTCCCAGTCAGACATCATTGTGCCCCCTCCCAGTCAGACATAATTGTGCCCCCTCCCAGTCAGACATCATTGTGCACCCTCCCAGTCAGACATCATTGTGCCTGCCTCCCAGTCAGAGACATCATTGTGCCTGCCTCCCAGTCAGAGAAATAATTATGCCTGCCCTCCCAGTCAGACATGATTGTGCACCCTCCAGGTCAGATATCATTGTGCCTGCCTCCCAGTCAGAGACATAATTATGCCTGCCCTCCCAGTCAGACATCATTGTGCACCCTCCCAGTCAGAGACATCATTGTGCCTGCCCTCCCAGTCAGACATCATTGTGCTGCCTCCCAGTCAGACATCATTGTGCCCCCTCCTAGTCAGACATCATTGTGCCTGCCTCCCAGTCAGACATCATTGTACATGCCTCCCAGTCAGACGTCATTGTGCCTGCCTCCCATTCAGACATCATTGTGCCTGCCTCCCAGTCAGACATCATTGTGCCCCTTCCCAGTCAGAAACATCATTGTGCCCCCTCCCAGTCAGAAACATCATTGTGCCCGCCTCCCAGTCAGACATCATTGTGCCCCCTCCTAGTCAGACATCTTTGTGCCTGCCTCCCAGTCAGACATCATTGTACATGCCTCCCAGTCAGACATCATTGTGCCTGCCTCCCAGTCAGACATCATTGTGCCTGCCTCCCAGTCAGAGACATTATTGTGCCTGCCTCCCAGTCAGACATCATTGTGCCTGCCACCCCAGTCAGAGACATCATTGTGCACCCTCCCAGTCAGACGTCATTGTGCCTGCCTCCCAGTCAGACATCATTGTGCCCCCTCCCAGGCAGAGACATCATAGTGCCCCCTCCCAGTCAGAGACATCATTGTGCCTGCCCCCCAGTCAGAGACATCATTGTGCCTGCCATCCCAGTCAGACATCATTGTGCCTGCCTCCCAGTCAGAGACATCATTGTGCCCCCACCCAGTCAGAGACATCATTGTGCCTGCCCCCCAGTCAGAGACATCATTGTGCCTGCCTCCCAGTCAGACATCATTGTGCACCCTCCCAGTCAGACATCATTGTGCCCCCTCCCAGTCAGACATAATTGTGCCCCCTCCCAGTCAGACATCATTGTGCACCCTCCCAGTCAGACATCATTGTGCCTGCCTCCCAGTCAGAGACATCATTGTGCCTGCCTCCCAGTCAGAGAAATAATTATGCCTGCCCTCCCAGTCAGACATGATTGTGCACCCTCCAGGTCAGATATCATTGTGCCTGCCTCCCAGTCAGAGACATAATTATGCCTGCCCTCCCAGTCAGACATCATTGTGCACCCTCCCAGTCAGAGACATCATTGTGCCTGCCCTCCCAGTCAGACATCATTGTGCTGCCTCCCAGTCAGACATCATTGTGCCCCCTCCTAGTCAGACATCATTGTGCCTGCCTCCCAGTCAGACATCATTGTACATGCCTCCCAGTCAGACGTCATTGTGCCTGCCTCCCATTCAGACATCATTGTGCCTGCCTCCCAGTCAGACATCATTGTGCCCCTTCCCAGTCAGAAACATCATTGTGCCCCCTCCCAGTCAGAAACATCATTGTGCCCGCCTCCCAGTCAGACATCATTGTGCCCCCTCCTAGTCAGACATCATTGTGCCTGCCTCCCAGTCAGAGAAATAATTATGCCTGCCCTCCCAGTCAGACATGATTGTGCACCCTCCAGGTCAGATATCATTGTGCCTGCCTCCCAGTCAGAGACATAATTATGCCTGCCCTCCCAGTCAGACATCATTGTGCACCCTCCCAGTCAGAGACATCATTGTGCCTGCCCTCCCAGTCAGACATCATTGTGCTGCCTCCCAGTCAGACATCATTGTGCCCCCTCCTAGTCAGACATCATTGTGCCTGCCTCCCAGTCAGACATCATTGTACATGCCTCCCAGTCAGACATCATTGTGCCTGCCTCCCAGTCAGACATCATTGTGCCTGCCTCCCAGTCAGAGACATCATTGTGCCTGCCTCCCAGTCAGACATCATTGTGCCTGCCCCCCAGTCAGAGACATCATTGTGCCCCCTCCCAGTCAGACATCATTGTGCCCCCTCCCAGTCAGACATCATTGTGCCTGCCTCCCAGTCAGACATCATTGTACATGCCTCCCAGTCAGACATCATTGTGCCTGCCTCCCAGTCAGACATCATTGTGCCTGCCTCCCAGTCAGAGACATCATTGTGCCTGCCTCCCAGTCAGACATCATTGTGCCTGCCCCCCAGTCAGAGACATCATTGTGCCCCCTCCCAGTCAGACATCATTGTGCCCCCTCCCAGTCAGACATCATTGTGCCCCCTCCCAGTCAGAGACATCATTGTGCCCCCTCCCAGTCAGAGACATCATTGTGCCTGCCCCCCAGTCAGAGACATCATTGTGCCTGCCTCCCAGTCAGACATCATTGTGCACCCTCCCAGTCAGACATCATTGTGCCCCCTCCCAGTGAGACATCATTGTGCCCCCTCCCAGTCAGACATCATTGTGCACCCTCCCAGTCAGACATCATTGTGCCCCCTCCCAGTCAGAAACATCATTGTGCCCCCTCCCAGTCAGAGACATCATTGTGCCCGCCTCCCAGTCAGACTTCACTGTGCCCCCTCCTAGTCAGACATCATTGTGCCCCCTCCCAGTCAGAGACATCATTGTGCCCCCTCCCAGTCAGAAACATCATTGTGCCCCCTCCCAGACAGACATCATTGTGCCCCCTCCCAGTCAGAAACATCATTGTGCCTGCCTCCCAGTCAGACATCATTGTGCCTGCCCCCCAGTCAGACATCATTGTGCCCCCTCCCAGTCAGAAACATCATTGTGCCTGCCTCCCAGTCAGACATCATTGTGCCTGCCCCCCAGTCAGACATCATTGTGCCCCCTCCCAGTCAGAAACATCATTGTGCCTGCCTCCCAGTCAGACATCATTGTGCCCCCTCCCAGTCAGACATCATTGTGCCTGCCTCCCAGTCAGACATCATTGTGCCTGCCTCCCATTCAGACATCATTGTGCCTGCCTCCCAGTCAGACATCATTGTACCTGCCTCCCAGTCAGACATCATTGTGCCCCCTCCCAGTCAGAAACATCATTGTGCCTGCCTCGCATTCAGACATCATTGTGCCTGCCTCCCAGTCAGACTTCACTGTGCCTGCCCCCCAGTCAGACATCATTGTACCTGCCCCCCTGTCAGACATCATTGTGCTGCCTCCCAGTCAGACATCACTGTGCCTGCCTCCCAGTCAGACATCATTGTGCCTGCCTCCCAGTCAGACATCAATGTGCCTGCCTCCCAGTCAGACCTCACTGTGCCTGCCCCCCAGTCAGACATCATTGTGCCCGCCTCCCAGTCAGACATCATTGTGCCTGCCCCCCAGTCAAAGACATCATTGTGCCCCCTCCCATTCAGACATCATTGTGCCCCCTCCCAGTCAGACATCATTGTGCCCCCTCCCAGTCAGAGACATCATTGTGCCTGCCTCCCAGTCAGACATCACTGCGCCTGCCCCCCAGTCAGACATCATTGTGCCTGCCTCCCAGTCAGACATCATTGTACCTGCCTCCCAGTCAGACATCATTGTGCCCGCCTCCCAGTCAGACCTCACTGTGCCTGCCCCCCAGTCAGGCATCATTGTGCCTGCCCCCCAGTCAGACATCATTGTGCCTGCCTCCCAGTCAGACATCATTGTGCCTGCCCCCCAGTCAGACATCATTGTGCCTGCCCCCCAGTCAGACATCATTGTACCTGCCTCCCAGTCAGACATCATTGTACCTGCCTCCCAGTCAGACATCATTGTGCCTGCCCCCCAGTCAGACATCATTGTGCCTGCCTCCCAGTCAGACATCATTGTGCCTGCCCCCCAGTCAGGCATCATTGTGCCTGCCCCCCAGTCAGAGACATCATTGTGCCCCCTCCCAGTCAGACATCATTGTGCCTGCCTCCCAGTCAGACATCATTGTGCCCCCTCCCAGTCAGAGACATCATTGTGCCCCCTCCCAGTCAGAGACATCATTGTGCCTGCCCCCCAGTCAGAGACATCATTGTGCCTGCCATCCCAGTCAGACATCATTGTGCCTGCCTCCCAGTCAGAGACATCATTGTGCCCCCTCCCAGTCAGAGACATCATTGTGCCTGCCCCCCAGTCAGAGACATAATTGTGCCTGCCTCCCAGTCAGACATCATTGTGCACCCTCCCAGTCAGACATCATTGTGCCCCCTCGCAGTCAGACATCATTGTGCCCCCTCCCAGTCAGATATCACTGTGCACCCTCCCAGTCAGACATCATTGTGCCTGCCTCCCAGTCAGAGACATCATTGTACCTGCCTCCCAGTCAGACATCATTGTGCACCCTCCCAGTCAGACATCATTGTGCCTGCCTCCCAGTCAGATATCTTTGTGCCTGCCTCCCAGTCAGACATCATTGTGCTGCCTCCCAGTCAGACATCATTGTGCCCCCTCCCAGTCAGACATCATTGTTCCTGCCTCCCAGTCAGACATCATTGTGCCCCCTCCCAGTCAGACATCATTGTGCCTGCCTCCCAGTCAGAGACATCATTGTGCCTGCCCCCCAGTCAGAGACATCATTGTGCCCCCTCCCAGTCAGACATCATTGTGCCCCCTCCCAGTCAGACATCATTGTGCCCCCTCCCAGTCAGAGACATCATTATGCCCCCTCCCAGTCAGAGACATCATTGTGCCCCCTCCCAGTCAGACATCATTGTGCCTGCCCCCCAGGCAGACATCATTGTGCCTGCCTCCCAGTCAGAAACATCATTGTGCCTGCCTCCCAGTCAGAAACATCATTGTGCCTGCCTTCCTGTCAGAGACATCATTGTGCCCCCTCCCAGTCAGACATCATTGTGCCTGCCTCCCAGTCAGAGACATCATTGTGCCCCCTCCCAGTCAGACATCATTGTGCCTGCCTCCCAGTCAGACATCATTGTGCCTGCACTCCCAGGCAGAGACATCATTGTGCTCCCTCCCAGTCAGACATCATTGTGCCTGCCCCCCAGGCAGACATCATTGTGCCTGCCTCCCAGTCAGACATCATTGTGCCTGCCTCCCAGTCAGACATCATTGTGCCCCCTCCAAGTCAGAGACATCGTTGTCCTCCCTACCAGTCAGAGACAATATTGCCCCTTCAGTCACACATCAGTGCCCACCTCCAGTCAGATGCAGCATTGCCCGTCTCCCAGTCAGATGCATCATTGCCCATCTCCCAATCCGAGGCATCGTTGCCCCCCTCCAGTCAGAGGCATCACTGCCCCCCTCCAGTCAGAGGCAGCTTTGCCCCCCCTCCCAGTCAGAGGCATCATTGCCCCCCCTCCAGTCAGAGGCATTATTGCCCACCTCCAGTCAGAGGCATCATTGCCCCCCTCCTGTCAGAGGCATCGTTGCCCCCCCTCCAGTCAGAGGCATCATTGCCCGTCTCCCAGTCAGAGACATCATTGCCCGCCCTCCAGTCAGAGGCATCATGCCTCCTCCAGTCAGAGGCATCATTGCCCCCCTCTAGTCAGAGGCATCATGCCTCCTCCAGTCAGAGGCATCATTGCCCCCCTCCAGTCAGAGGCATCATTGCCCGTCTCCCAGTCAGAGGCATCATTGCCCGCCCTCCAGTCAGAGGCATCATTGCCCGCCCTCCAGTCAGAAGCATCATTGCCCCCTCCCAATCAGAGACATCATTGCCCCCTCCAATCAGAGACATCATTGCCCGTCTCCCAGTCAGAGGCATCATTGCCCGTCTCCCAGTCAGAGGCATCATTGCCCCCCTCTAGTCAGAGGCATCATTGCCCGTCTCCCAGTCAGAGGCATCATTGCCCGTCTCCCAGTCAGAGACATCATTGCCCGCCCTCCAGTCAGAGGCATCATGCCTCCTCCAGTCAGAGGCATCATTGCCCCCCTCCAGTCAGAGACATCATGCCTCCTCCAGTCAGAGGCATCATTGCCCCCCTCTAGTCAGAGGCATCATTGCCCGTCTCCCAGTCAGAGGCATCATTGCCCGCCCTCCAGTCAGAAGCATCATTGCCCCCTCCCAATCAGAGGCATCATTGCCCGTCTCCCAGTCAGAGGCATCATTGCCCGTCTCCCAGTCAGAGGCATCATTGCCCCCCTCTAGTCAGAGGCATCATTGCCCCCCTCCAGTCAGAGGCATCATTGCCCCCCTCCAGTCAGAGGCATCATTGCCCGTCTCCCAATCAGAGGCACCATTGCCCCCCTCCAGTCAGAGGCATCATTGCCCCCCTCCAGTCAGAGGCATCATTGCCCCCCTCCAGTCAGATGCATCATTGCCCGTCTCCCAGTCAGAGGCATCATTGCCCCCCTTCCTGTCAGAGGCATCATTGCCCGTCTCCCAGTCAGAGGCATCATTGCCCCCCTCCAGTCAGAGGCATCATTGCCCCCCTCCAGTCAGATGCATCATTGCCCCCCTCCAGTCAGAGCCATCATTGCCCCCTCCCAATCAGAGACATCATTGCCCGTCTCCAGTCAGAGGCAGCATTGCCCCCCCCTCCCAGTCAGAGGCATCATTGCAGCACCCCCTCTACAAGTCAGAAACATCATTGCCTTCCTTCCAGTCAGAAGCATCAATAGTCCCCCCCCCCCGCCTTCCCCACTCGGAGACATCATTGCCCCTTCTTCCAGTCAGAAACATCATTGCCCCCCCCCATTTAGAAACATCATTGCCCCCCCCCCATTTAGAAACATCATTGGGCCCCCCATTTAGAGACATCATTGACCCCTCTTCCAGTCATAAACATCATTGGGCCCCCCCATTTAGGAACATCATTAGGCCCCCCCATTCAGAGACATCATTGGGCCCCTCCATTCAGAGACATCATTGGACCACCACCCATTCAAAGACATCATTGCTCCCTCCCCAGTCAGATCCATAATTGTTTGCGCACCCACCCCCCCGCACCAAATCAGAGACATCATTGAACCCCCCTCTCTGCCAGAGTCATCATTGCATCTCCCTCCCAGTCAGAGACTTCATTGCACCACTCCCCAGTCAGAGGCATCATTCCCCGCCCGCCCCTCCATGAGAGTGACATTCCGCTATGGGGTTATCAAAGACCCTGACCCTTCAGACCTCGTCCTGGCAGTGCCAACCTGGCACTTCCCCATGGCACATTGACTGTTGTAACCTGGCAGTGCCAGGTGGTGCCAAGTGGCAATGCCAGGGCACTGTTCCACCATGCCCCGGACCATCCGGGGGCTTCAATGGCCTTCGTGTCCTCCTGGTGTGGTTAGAATATCTATCCAGAGAATTAAACAATGACTGTGAGGAGTTCCTCATTGAGGAACCTTTGGAATTTAATTTCTGAGTTGTGCCATCTTCTTCAAGGCTGTAAACAACCTACAGTACAGGCACACTGTTCCAGGATAAGAGGTTTAAAAAGACCCATTATAAAAATAAACAGCCAGACAAAGCACCTGGGGCTGGGTTCTCCATTCCTGACACTAATTGTTGACGCAGCGCAGGATTCGTGGAGTTCCACGCCAGCAAAATTGTCACCACACCTGGATCGGTTCTGGACCTGGGATAGTGTGTGGGGCAGGAACACAATCGATTCCAATGAGAAACAGTGCGGGATTCGTCTGTTTCGCAATTGACACTCAGGAGGCTGTCAAGCTGCAGCCGCATGTACACACTTCACTCACCACACACACCATCCCAGCCAACAAGATGGCAGCACGACGCACAGCCCCACAATTTACAGACGCCAAGTTGGAGACCCTCCTGGATGCTGTGCAGGAGAGACTGGGAACCCTGTACCCCAGCCCAGGAAGGACGTTGCCACCTGATTACTATTTTGTAATATAAATATTGCTCTTTTTGTCTTGCCGAGCTGTGTTGAATTATATATAGTCGTAGTCTTCCAGATGATGACAAAATTGTTTATTGAATAATATATAATAAACTAGCGAGTTCTTTCACTTCAATATGAAACTAGTAAACAAACAAATAAGTCTAGATAAGCTATTAATTAAGATTATATGTTGTACTATGATCTGTTAACTTCCCTTCTCTGGCTGTTTCCCTTCTGTACTCTCCACGCTCCTTACGCACACTCGTTGAGAAAAGAGCGGGAAAACCCTTTTATAGGCTTTGTTAGTGTTGCCATCTAGTGCTCATTTGCCTGTACTTGCTTACATTACTACATACAGAGATCGCTACACCCCCCGCAGCCATTCGCCGTGCCTGGGCGCAGGTGGTAGAGACAGTGAGCGCCCCCAGCAATACTGTCCGGACAGGCCTGAAGTGTGGTAAAAAAACTGCACAAACTCCTCAGGGCGGCCATGATGAGCCGGCAACAAGCCCTTAACACTAACCCCCGTCCCACACTCCTGTGACCCTACTCCCCCTGTCACTTGGAGGGCAGCCAAATCCCCACCCTGCACCACAGGTTGACACCCATACCGGCCGCCATTGCTGGGTGCCCTGGCCACTGAGGCCACCAGCTACCCACCCCCTAGGCAGCATGCGTCGGACTGTTTAACATTGTCATTTTCTATTCTCTCTCCCACGCGCCCGCCCCCCACCCACCCCCCCCCACCCCCCCCCCCCCCCCCCCCCGCCCCGGAGAAAGCCGCCCATAACCGAACCGCCAGGAACGGGAGAAAACTGGAGGGAGACCGACGGACCTGCAGCCCCCCCACCCTGGCTGAACACAGGGCCCTGGACATGGTCGGCAGCTCAGAGGAAAGGGAGGTTGCCAGGGTGGAGATCACCTGCTGGCGAGGAAGTGAGGCCCCCCCTGAGTTGCAGTTCCACATGCCATGGTTGTCAACCCCCGCCCCCCCCCTCCCCACCCTCACCCCCACCCTCACCCCCAGCCTCACACTCGTCTGGAAGGACCAGTCCCATCGATTGTGGAGATGCAGTCGCAGAGCCAGGGACTACATGAGGGGTTTTCAGCGACCATCCAGTACTCACAGTCCCTGGTGGAGGAGTCCAACTATGTACTGGGGCAGAAGGTGCTGCCGACCATGTGTGCCACCCAGGCCAACACTGTACAGGTGGCGTCCATGGTGGTGGCATTGGGGCAAGAGTTGCGGCTATGGATCAGCATGCCCAAGGTCTGAGGCATTCTGTGCGGGTGCCGGCCAAGGCCCAGGACAGGGCTGCCGCCTCACTGGTAGCCATGGGCGAGAGCCACTTGGAAATTGCAGTGGTGCTTCTGAGCATGGCCATGGCTGGGAACATCGGTGGCATTGCCCAGGCGTTGGCCAATGTGGCGCAGACACAGAGGGAGGTGGCCCACTCCCAGAGGGAGATGGCGCAGTCACTGGCTGATGTGACCTAGATGCTGAAAGTGGTGGCACAGTCAATGGGTAATGTGGCGCAGCCCAAGACGGCAATGGCCCACTCCCTGTGCCCCTGGCCACCAGCATGCAGACTCTGGTCGAGACCAAAGCGGGCCTCCAGGATTGGCAGCACCAGGTGGTGGGGGTCCTCAGGGAATAGCTCCCCTCGCACACCTGTCCCATGGAGTAGGCTCGGGTGCCATCGGGCACCCCGAGGGAGGAGGAGGTATTGGGGCTTGTGCCAGTGACTCCCGCTGGGGAGATGCTGGAACACCGCAGACTCTCGGACTTCCCCTGCTTCCTGTCCCTGGCGCATCTGGTGGGGAGCAGGCAGAACAGAGCGGCACCACACCATCTGGGACAGCCGAGCAGCAGTTGGGTCCATCCAGGCCCGGTCGCCGCACCAAACGCCCGCCAACGGGGACCCAGGTCGGTAAACACTGTGCCGCCGTGTCTACCCTACAGAGCTACAGAGGAAAGATTTGCAAAATGACCCCCGTCCTGGTAAAGACCCCTGACTGAGCCCATCCAGCGCATCACAAGCCCCCCTGACCCCCGACTGCCCCTGAAGGATTCCTCTCAGCACCCTCGAGGTAAGTGTAGAGAGAGTACTCACGCCCTTGCTCCCTCTGGGTGTCCATGATGCCTGCTCCCCACCTTTAGGGATCAGTAGTGATTTGCGCCCAGGTTACTTGCTGCTGGAGGTGGGTAGGAGAATACAGGGAGGTCACTGCATTTAACTTTAATGTCACTGATGAGATTAAAATGAATGTGAATAAGTTGTGATCAGATTCCTGCCCTTCTTGGGCTAGATCCCAATCACACCAGCTGGCGTGGGCTGGGAGAATCAGAAACTGATTTGCGCCCGGCGCAAATCCCATTTAGGAGCTGTCATGATATTTAGATCAGCATATCATGGTGCAATCACACACACACTGATGGACATGCAGTAGGACCAACCAACACACACACAACATCGCAGCCAATCACCAGTGAGAAGAGAGCACATGCACTATAAAAACAGGGGACACAACAGTTCCCGGGCATTCTAGCAGCAGCCAGCTCAGAGCACTGAGCTCAGAGCCTGCCACTCAGACATTCACCATGTGCTGAGTGCCTCACCCAAATAGTAATAGGACAGGGTCCACAGATTAGCTGGTAATGCACGTACCCAAGTTAGCAGTGTGTTGTTACAGTTGAGGGGTTAATAAAATTGAGTTACACCATCTCCAGCCATGTTGGATTGTTTGTACATCAGAACACCCAACACGACATGATACCAGAAGTGGACGCAAGCCAGCGCCTGTGAGACCTACCTGCAACGTTTCAGCAATCCACCGTCCTGCACCATGGAGAACATCAACCCGCCGCCGCCACTCCGAATCGCTGGCAATCTCGGGGTCAATTGGAGACTGTTCAAGCAGCGCTTCCAACTCTTCCTCGAGGCCACAGACAGGGAGAATGCATCGGACACCAGGAAGATTGCCCTTCTTCTCTCAACGGTGGGGCAACACACCATTCACATCTTTAACTCCCTTACATTTACGGACAGTGAGGACAAAACCAAATACAAGACGGTGCTTCTGAAGTTCAGCAAACACTTCAGCGTTGAAGTTAACAAAAGCTTCGAGAGGTACCTGTTCCAGCAGCACCTGCAGGGTAAGGATGAACCTTTCCAGTCTTATTTAATGCACCACCGCATCCTTGCGCAGTCCTGCGGCTATGGGACCACCTCTGACTCCATGATACGTGACCAGGTAGTTTTCGGAGTCATGTCGGACACCCTGCGCCAGCAGCTCCTTCATGTCAAGCAACTCACCCTGGGGACTGCCATCGAGACCTGCGTACTGCATGAGAATGCCACCAGCCGGTACTCACACATCCAGGCGGTCAAAACGGCGCGGCACGGGCCCCACGAGGCGGAGCAGGTCCAGACGATCGAGTACCTCCCTGGCCGTGGCCTGGAGGAGGCTGGCCATTTCGCGCGCTTTCCAAGGCCTCCCACGCTTGTACGCGCCAAAAGAGGGGACCCTGATGCAGAGGAACGCGATGCACAGACGCGCACTACGCAAGACCGCACCGCGCATGCGTGGTGGCACAACGAATGCACTGATGTCACGACGTGCGCAACTGTGGCTCCGCCCATTTAAAGCGGCAATGTCCTGCCAAAGCGCGACAATGCCTACGCTGTGGCAGCTTGGGCCACTATGCTGCCTGCTGTCGAGCAGCTCAGCCTGCCAACTCGTACCCATTTAACCAGCCTCGCAGAAACGTTCGGGCAATTAAACCCACGTTCACCGAGTCCGATCCTGACATCATACATACCAGTGACACTGAGGACAGGGAGCCCATCTGCGTTGCTGTCATCAACAAGAACACGCTGTCCCCGAGTCGAAAGCGCCAGCCGCTGTCAGTGCACAGCATTGATCCGGACGACGAGTGTTGTGCCACCCTGACGGTCAACCGATCCCAGATCAGATTCCGCTTGGACACTGGTGCCTCCGCCAATCTCCTCGCATGGTCAGCATTCCAGAGCCCGAAGGTTAAACCACGTATTCTGCCATCCAACTGTCAACTCGGTGACTATAATGGCAACGTCATCCCCGCCACGGGGTTGTGCCAACTCGAAGTGACACACAACTCACGTAAAGCCACACTACCATTCGAAATCGTGGGCTCCTCAAAGGACTCTCTGCTAGACGCACAGGCGTGCAAAATCCTCCACCTCGTTCGGCGTGTACACTCTCTCTCTCCAGAAGGCACGTCCGATTTCCCAGATGCAGAATTTAGGGCGCAGCTCAACTCAATCCTCACGCACAATCAGGATGTTTTCGAGGGCATGGGCACACTGCCCTACAGGTACAAAATCCGGCTTAAACAGGATGCCACCCCGGTAGTTCACGCACCTCGCAAGGTCCCAGCACCCCTCAAGGATCGCCTCAAGCAGCAGCTGCAGGACCTTCAGGACCAAGGAGTGCTTTCCTGGGTCACGGAGCCAACGCCATGGGTCAGCTCCATGGTGTGCGTCAAGAAGCCTTCCGGCGAGCTCCGGATCTGTATAGACTCGAAAGACTTAAATCGCAACATAATGAGGGTACACTACCCCATACCCAAACGTGAAGAGATCACGAGCGAGATGGCTCGAGCAAAAATATTCACCAAGCTTGGTGCCTCAAAGGGCTTTTGGCAGATTCAATTGGATCAGTCCAGCAGGAAGCTGTGCACTTTCAACACTCCATTTGGCAGATACTGCTACAATAGGATGCCATTTGGCATCATATCGGCCTCTAAAGTGTTCCATCGCATCATGGAACAGATGATGGAGGGCATCGAAGGGGTGCGCGTCTATGTAGACGACATCATTATTTGGTCCACCACACCGCAGGAGCATATCAGTCGCCTCCAGCCCGTCTTTAAACGGATACGGGACCAGGGCCTGCGTCTTAACCAAGCCAAATGCTCTTTTGGACAAACCGAGCTTAAGTTCCTGGGGGACCACATCTCCCGGTTGGGGGTGCGGCCGGATGCCGACAAGGTGGCAGCCATCACGGCCATGCAGAAGCCCACAGACAAGAAGGCGGTGCTAGGCTTTCTCGGAATGGTCAACTTCCTGTGGAAGTTCATCCCTAACCTTTCTTCCCACACTACAGCTCTCCGGCACCTTGTCAGGAAGGCAACTGAATTCCAGTGGCTTCCCACCCACCAGTGTGAATGGGAGGAGCTCAAGGTCAAGCTCACCACCACCTCGGTACTGGCGTTTTTCGATCCTGCAAGGGGGACAAAAATCTCGACTGACGCCAGCCAGTCCAGCATTGGGGCGGTCCTCCTGCAACGGGATGATGCCTCATCATGGGCCCCAGTCGCCTCTGCGTCACGGACCATGACCCCCACAGAGCAGCGCTATGCACAGATTGAGAAGGAGTGCCTAGGCCTGTTGACTGCCGTTGACAAGTTCCACGACTATGTGTATGGCCTTCCCCAGTTCACTGTGGAGACTGACCATCGCCCGCTGGTTGGCATCATTCAAAAAGACCTCAATGATATGACCCCTCACCTCCAGCGCATTCTGCTCAAACTCCGGAGGTACAACTTTCAACTTGTCTACACCCCGGGTAAAGACCTCATCATAGCAGACGCTCTGTCCAAGGCAGTCAACACGCCATCCGACCCTGAGGGGTTCATTTGCCAAGTCGATGCACATGTAGCCTTCACATCTGCCGGCCACTGATGCACGCCTGGCCCACATTCGACGTAAGACTGCGGCCATCCCCCTTCTGCAACGTGTGATGCGCCACATGACGGACGGGTGGCTCAAGGGACAATGCCCACAGTTTTACAAAGTTCGGGATGATTTGGCAGTCGTTGATGGTGTCCTCCTGAAGCTGGACCGCATTGTGATCCCACACAGCATGCGCCAGCTTGTCTTAGAACAACTGCACGAAGGCCATCTCAGCGTTGAAAAGTGCTGACGGAGGGCCCGAGAGGCTGTGTACTGGCCGGGAATAAGTGAGGACATTGCTAACACTGTGCTCAATTGCCCCACCTGTCAGCGGTTTCAGCCGGCACAACCCCGTGAGACGCTTCAGCCCCATGAGTTGGTCACGTCCCCCGGTCGAAGGTGGGCGTGGACCTGTTCCATGCACTCGGCAGGGACTACATCACCATCATCGACTACTTTTCCAGCTATCCAGACGTCATACGCCTGCACGACACCATGTCATCGGCTGTCATCCGGGCCTGTAAGGAGACCTTTGCTTGCCACGGCATTCCGCTCACCGTGATGTCAGACAATGGCCCCTGTTTTGCGAGTCAGGAATGGTCTTCCTTCGCCAGCTCATACAACTTCACACACGTGATGTCCAGTCCTCTGCATCCTCAGTCGAATGGCAAAGCAGAAAAGGGAGTCCACATGGTTAAAAGGCTCCTCTCAAAGCTGCTGCTGCAGGATCTGACTTCTGCCTCACCTTGCTGGCCTATCGCTCAGACCCACTGTCCACGGGCCTATCGCTGGCCCAGCTGCTTATGGGTCGCACCCTCAGGACCACTGTGCCATCCATTCATGTCCCAGACCTCGACCATGCTCCGGTACTTCAGTGGATGCAGCAACAGCGTGAGCAACAAAAGGCGGCACATGATGCTCGGGCGACTGATCTTCCTGGCGCCTGGAGATAATGTCCGCATACACCTTCTGGAGGGCGACTGGTCGGCAACCGCTGAGGTTCTCCGACAGATAGCTTCCCGCTCGTTCCTGGTTCGTCTGCCTGATGGCTCTATTCGCTGCCGCAATCGGCGTGCCCTTCGCCTGGTTCCGCGCTCGCTACGTGATCCTGCACCGGTGCCGCGCCCTTCTGTTGTCCCTGCAATGGACTTTGTTGACCTTCCGGACACCCTGCATCCTCCTCACTCGACCTTGGCCCGGCCCGTTCCTCAGCCGGTGGATCCTGACCCACCCTTGAGGCGGTCAACCCAAATTCGTCACCCACCTGAGAGAATTTATGAATCTTTTCATATTGGACTCACTGACTTGTTCTGACATACTGTTTAAGACTTTTTGCCATACTGTTTAAGATTTTGTTTTCGTTTGTTAATAACATTTGTTTCGTTCTTGGTGTAACAGAGTTAGTTTCTGCACCTGGCACCTTCCTGTGTATATAGTATAGCCACATGTACATATTGGTGTAAATTTGCACACACATGATTAGATGCACTCACCACACTTCTTTATTTATTATCATGTAGGCACATATTCTTTGCAAAAAGGAGGGATGTCATGATATTTAGATCAGCATATCATGGTGCAATCACACACACACTGATGGACATGCAGTAGGACCAACCACCACACACACAACATCGCAGCCAATCACCAGTGAGAGCACACGCACTATAAAAACAGGAGACACTACAGTTCCCGGGCATTCTAGCAGCAGCTAGCTCAGAGCACCGAGCTCAGAACCTGCCACTCAGACATTCACCATGTGCTGAGTGCCTCACCCAGATAGTAATAGGACAGGGTCCACAGATTAGCTGGTAATGCGCGTACCCTAGTTAGCAGTGTGCTGTTACAGTTGAGTAGTTAATAAAATTGAGTTACACCATCTTCAGCCGTGTTGGATCGTTTGTACATCAGAACACCCAACACGACATGAGCTCTCCCGCAATTCTCCTGACAAAGCAAAATTTTCAGCGGACATAACACGGCCGGAGAATTGGTCTCTCTGTTGTACATTAGCATTCTACCCTACATTCCCCTTCCCCCCACTTCACAATCCCATCCCGCCATTACTTACCTCGAGTCTAGGTCTTTCCTTGATACTGGGTCTCCAATGGCTCATTCCAACAGCTGCCACTATCTCACGCATAGCACTGCAGAACAAAAGAGCTGACAGCGTCCGACCGGCCAACATCCTTTGGAGGGTGGGATTTCCCACCTCCAGGGTCCTGACCCCAGAAAAGGTCTCTCAACTGCCTGATTGACTCGTTAGATCAAGGACCTTCCGCAAAGAGGACAACAAGGATCTCTCGCTGGCTGTCCAGTCGGCAGGCAAGACCCAAATTCTCTCCACAAGATTCCACCCTAAATATCTAAAAATCTTTCTTCTGTTTCTATCTTTAAAATGAACTATAACCTTATTTTACAAGTCACTGAAAAGTGCTCTAAACTAGTGAAATGGTAAATGGTAAGACAGGCAGCCTCTGCAATCAGAATCAACAATTCCTCCTCCTACGTTGATTGAAAAGTAAATTCGACTTTCATTAAAATTAGTAGTTTCATAATAATCTTTATTATTGTCACAAGCAGGCTTACATTAACACTGCAATGAAGTTCCTGTGAAAATCCTCTAGTTGCCTGTTCGGGTACACTGAGGGAGAATTCAGAATGCCCAATTCACCTAACAAGCACGTCTTTCGGGACTTGTGGGAGGAAACTGGAGCACCCGGAGAAAACCTATGCAGACAAGAGGAGAATGTGCAGACTCTGCACAGACAGTGACCCAATACAGGAATCGAACCTGGGTCCCTGGCGCAGTGATGCAATAATGCTAACCACTGTGCCACTGTGCTGGCCCTCAAAGGTGCAATTAAAATTATGCCTCAATGTCTGCAAATATCTGCAAGGTTTATAAGCATTGCATGGTATTGAAGCTAAGAAGGTATAAGACACAAGGTATAAAAACACTTATCTAACCACCTGAATAAAAGAGTGAGTCACTTCTCAGTCATATGTCGTTTGTTAGTACAATTCAAGCACTCCTTCCAGTTATTATGAAGATGTCAATTGCAGGCAATTAGCACTTAACTTGGAATATCCCGTAAAGTAAGATGATCAGAATTGTGAGTGGAATACTAAATTTAGAATTCCACCATAAATAGCACATCCAGCAATTTAAATTCAATCACTTTCTGGAATCTGGTTTGTTTACAATTATCAGAACAGCCAAGATGCCTGTCTAGTTGTAGTTATTTATACACTCCTTCACCATCTTAGCATACAAAGGTACCTTTATAATGTGTGCATATGTCCCTCATCTGTAAACTGACTTGTATGAGGACGATTTCAATATACTACACTATATGATAAGATTGGAATATAGACCAAGACCTTCACCATGTTTGCACTATAATTTAATCATTAACCTGTAAAGCATGTACCAAAGATGTGAAAGAGATGAAATTAACAGTTGCTATAGTCCAAAACTCAGGTGATTATGGGAAGAGATCATGCCATTCTGGCAGAATGCTACTGGCCAAATTTGGATGTTCCAGGCTTCTGCCCCTCAAAGTTCCTAAGAAGCCGTGTTTCAAGATGGCAAGCACCATTCATACTGAATGGGAAGATTTTCCTCCTCTATTTTCCACTGGCAAAATCGCAATGGAGGCGAAGAATCAAGGGGGAGTCCCAAAACGGCTTTTACGCCGGCGGGATTTCCCCACTCAATTGTCCCTGTGCCCCACCCCCACCAGTGCCGTAAGAGGAATCCCACCATGTAATGATAGAAACCCCATTTGAATTTATTTAAATATAATTAGCGGGCATCCCCACCGGAAAGTCCCCCGGTACGAAAGTCCCCTCCCCTGGTGGCATGACGTTTGTCGGCAGTGTTCCCGAAAAGCTTTTCCAAATGGGGAACTAGCAAAGAGAACCAGTCTGGGATGCACAGTTAAGTACAGCCCCGGGGGGGGGGGGGGGGGGGGGGGGGGGGGGGTCACACCCGGGCATTACTCTGGGACTGCCCAGGAGGCAGTGCTGGGGAAACCTCACTTGGGGAGGTTTTGGGCATTGGGGATTCCGGGGGGAGGGGGCTCTTGTGTCCATCGGTGGGGTTACCTGGGTGGGGTGGAGGGTGGTTAAGTGTCCATGGGGGGGGGCTTCCTTTTTTATCTTTGACCTGTCAGGAGCCATGGTTGCTGGTGGGGTAAATTCACTCAGAGCGCACATTCCAGTATCACTTCTTGGGACTCAACTCCTTGATTTTGTTTTGATTAAGTGTCAAAAAATATGGTGGCAAAAAACTGGCCATGGATCCGACGGCCTACACCCTGCTTTTCCTGCCCCAGTTGACACTTAGTCAAAAAAATAAAACAATTCCGTCCGATGTTGCGCCAACATGATCCTGGATTTCTCTGGAAAATCCACCCAATGGTCCTGCAAAAAAGAAAATTCCTGACCGACTTCTTTGGCCTGATCAAAATTCACCCCCTCACCCACTACCTTCCCGCCCATTTGCCACATGATCCGACTTTACATTTCACTGCCTCAGTAGGGAAGAGTTCCTTCATGCAATGGAGCAGTCCCTGCTGCTTTTATGATAATGTCACTGACCTTGACATTTAGGATGGGATCAACAGATGGCCAAGGCAGCAGATAGAATCATAGAATGATTACGGCACAGAAGGAGGCCATTCAGCCCATTATGTCTGTGCCGGGCAGAATAGAGAAAAAAAGAGACTCATCGCCTATTTTCATCCCACTTTCGAGCACTTGGTCCGTAAGGTCACAGCAGCTCAGGCGTGGATCCAGGTCCTTTGATGAGTTGAGTGTTTCAGCCTCAACCGCCAGGTTGGGCACTGCATTCCAGGCTCCCGCCACCCTCACGGTTAAAAAGCATGTAGTATTTAAATCCTTCCATCAATCACCTTAAATCTAAGCTTCTACCCTGCCAGACTTCTGCTAGTGCAGTAGCACCACAAAAAATCTTCCTCTTCTATTCCTTTCTGGCTTTATCCCAGTGGAACTCTAGCAGTAGTAATTAGTTTGCTAGTGCCCGATACCGGTTTCAAAACATTTAATTCTCAACATAGACGTCAAAAATATTATCAAAAAAAAAGTTTTAAAAATAGAATCTGATTTGACAATGCCACCTCTTTGTGAAATATTAATATTGCATTGAAGTTGCCACATGTATTGCGTAAGGCAAGGCATTCATTTAATCATGGCTGCATTTTCACCTTGGTGGTGGGAAAGAGGAGTTGGGTTTGTTTTCAGGCCAGAAACCTGCCACCGGAGGGAAACTGTTTGAAATTCTGATTTTTTTTTTTGGTGGGGGGTGGGGGTAAAGTTAATTGTTACGGAGATGCCATTTCTGTCCGTTCGGAGCCAATGGGAACAGAAGTGAAAGCAAAGCCAAAATACTGCAGATAGAACATAGAACATACAGTGCAGAAGGAGGCCATTCGGCCCATCGAGTCTGCACCGACTCACTTAAGCCCCCACTTCCACCATAACCCAATAACCCCTTCTAGTCAATAAGGGCAATTTATCATGGCCAATCCACCTAACCTGCATGTCTTTGGACTGTGGGAGGAAACCGGAGCACCCGGAGGAAACTCACGCAGACACAGGGAGAACGTGCAGACTCCGCACAGACAGTGACCCAGTGGGGAATCGAACCTGGGATCCTAGCACTGTGAAGCCACAGTGCTATCCACTTGTGCTACAGTGTTGCCCAATGCCCAAGATGCCGGAAATCTGAAATAAAAACAGACAATGCTGGATAAACTCAGCACGTCTGGCATCATCTGAGGAGAGGGAAACAGAGTTAACATTTCCAGTCCACATGATTCTTTTTCAGAGCTAAAGAGAGTGTTATGTTCTTGTACAGAGACAATTGCTCAGTTGACATATTAAAGAACATTGAGTTCACGACGAGTCAATTTTATTACATTATAATTAACTGAGGGTAGGAAACTAATGCTATCAAACTGGAACTAATACAAACATGACTGACCACAACGATTTCTTCTCAAGACTCCCCCCAGATTAAAGTGTCACATGCTATTACTTGTCTGACACCTACTGGTCGGGGGATGTACACATTTACACATATACTTGCTTATGCATATCACTACATCCTCTTTCCTTGAGATTTTGAAGAAAACATAAGATACATTATTTCAATAAATATTACATATGATGTTGTCAGGGGAGTGTCCCTTGAATAAATGCTTTGTATTATCAAATGGCTTCAGTGATGTCATTGTGTGGGTGGAGCTGGGCTGGGGCTCTGGGTTTTTAGTTTTGTTTTTGAGTTGGGAGCTGGGCTGTGGCTCTGAGTTTTACTTTGGTTTACACATTTTGGAAGCTGGATTCAGACAGAGAAGTCTTATGTGTCTCTCCCTCTCTCTGAATTTTAAAAGGTGTCTCCAGATTATTTGATAATTTAACAGTGATAACTGTTTTCTGGAAGGAATTCAAATATACTGTTTTGGCAAAAGGGTTTTCTGGCTTATGGATGTTGTTACTTGATTGAAACAGTTTAAGGGAAGTTATTAAGGGATATATATATAGAGTGGTGTAACTATGTGGGGTATTTATGTTTGTAGTTGATAAAAATGCTTTACTGTGTGTGTTTATAAAATGTTAACTGATTTGTAGAATAAACTTTGTTTTTGATTAAAAGTGCTGAAGGCCTCTATTGAATAACACCTGAAAGGCAGCAGGCCCTTGTGCTCCTCATAACCAAAATCAATAAACTGTTGTAGGTCAGGTGAACTCCATGATATACTTTGGCGTTTTCTAAACCTTGGCCCATAACAATATGCGTAACAATGTATTTTACATCATGTACAGTTATATTGTCCATTCCCAGATCCAACTGATCCGGTTTCGTTCTGTTTCTCGTTGATTGTCTCAACTTTCGAAAATCTGGTTAATCGATGTGATAATTCTGGGGCTGGATTCTCCAGTCGCCCTCTCCAAAGCCACGTATAGACGGCCTCAGGACATCGCCTGAGGCCCACCCCCCGATGCTCCACTGCCGACCGGCCGGGCTCCCGACGGCGATGCTCGCGTGTGGTCTCATCCGTCGGGAACTCTGCGTGGCGCCTGCGGACTCAGTCCAGCCCCGCCACAGTCGGGGAAGGGCCGATCCATGTGCAGGGGGGACGACAATATTCGGGGCTGGGGGGCACTGTGAGGGGTGGTCCGGGGCATGTAAGCTGGCCAAAAGGGGGCATTATTTAGCGGGGCAGGTCCCTGAGCAGCCTCCGCCATGTAGCACAATGTGGCCGCTGAAGGTCGCCACCGTGCGTATGCGCGGCCACGGGCCCCGTAATTCTCCGGGACGTATCGGCAGCTAGAGTCAGGTGCTCTACGCTGCTGGCATGCTAGATCCTAGCCAAACGGAGGATTGGTGGCCGTTTTATTCCATTTCTTCTGGTGGAAAACGCCACCATTCCCACACCAGCGTGGGGCCATAGCCCCAGAATCGGAGAATCCAGCCCCCGACTTTCTGTTGGTACATCTACTATGACTGTATCATTGTTCTGAACATCATTCTGTACACTAACATTTGACTCGTTCACTGCTTGTGTCAGTTTCAATTAATGTAAACTTTCATATACATCCTCGCCTTGCTGTTCAGCAACAGGTTGTTTCACTTTTAGGATTGCTCGTCTATTCCTCCTTAAATCCTGTCCTTGCTCAGTTACCACAGTATAGCACCTTGGACCTGTTTTGTGCAATACCTTAGCATATTTTGACCAGACATCTGGGGCGAAATTCTCCTACCCGCCCCGCCACATTTCTGCCCCGACTGGCCGGCAGGAGTCTCCGTAACACCGGCCGGTCAATGGGGTTTCCCATTGTGGGGCAGCCCACGCCGTCGGGAAACCCCCGGGCGCCGGCAAAACGGAGACTCCCGCCGGCGGAGAATGACGCCCCAGAATCCTCCACTCTCAACTCATCATTTGGTTTCAAAGGTTTCAGACTCCTGGTAGACTTGTCATAATATTTATTTTGTTTCTTCTTGTGAGATTCCATCTGATCTCTCATCTTCTCATTCAGCCTTTGCTTGGGATGGCGTGGCAGAGTTGTTCATAGTTTCCGACGCATCAATATTTCTGCTGGCTATAAACCCCAAATTAATGGAGATGTTCGATAGCTTAGCAGTGCTAAATATGGATCATCTTTACCGTCCATAGCCTTCTTCAGTAATTGCTTGACTATCTGAACCTCTTTTTCTGCTTTGCCATTTGATTGCGGGTATAATGGACTTGACGTTACATGCTGAAAATAATGTTGCTGTGCAAATTCCTTCTCGCCTTTACCGTTGAAGCATGGTCCATTATTACTCATTACTAACTCAGGTATTCCATGTCATGCAAACTTTGCTTTTGTATGCATGATTGCACAATTTGCTGATGAGCAAGATAATTGTGCTACTTCTGGATAATTTGAGTAATGGTCTATTACTAGCAAATATTCTTTACCATCAAGGTGGAATAAGTCAATCCCAACCTTTTGCCAAGGAGCTGACACAATTTTACCTATTTTCATCAGTTCCTTTGCTTGGCGATATTGATATCATTGACAAGTGGTACATTTTTCCACCATGTTCTGTATGTATTTGTTTATTCCCAATGTCTCGCGTTCTTCACTTAAATGTTTCGACTCCAAGGTGACCCTCATGAATCTTTTGCAGTATTTCCTTGTGCAGAGACTGTGGAATTACGATTCCCTCTTGCCTCAGTAACAAACCTAGCTCTTAGCTCTGATCGTGTGTTATGATACCATATCTGCCCCGCTAGCTCAGTCGGTAGAGCATGAGACTCTTAATCTCAGGGTCGTGGGTTCGCTTTAGTTTATGGGCTGCACAGTAGCACAGTGGGTAGCACTGTTACCTCACAGTTCCAGAGTCCCAAGTTCGATTCTGTGCGGAGTATGCACGTTCTCCCTGTGTCTGTGTGGGTTTCCTCCGGGTGCTCCAGTTTCCTCCCACAAGTCCCAAAAGACGTGCTGTTAGGTAATGTGGACATTCTGAACTCTCCCTCTGTGTACCCAAACAGGTGCCGGAATGTGGCAACGAGGGGCTTTTCACAGTAACTTCATTGCAGTGAAAGAGAACATGCTGGAAAATCTCAGCAAGTCTGGCAGCATCTGTAAGGAGAGAAAAGAGCTAACGTTTCGAGTCCGATGGCTCTTTGTCAAAGCTGGTTGTCAACTTCATTGCAGTGTTGATGTAAGCCTACTTGGGACAATAAAGATTATTATTATTATTAGAACATGACCTTTTCGGCCATCCATTGTTGAGATTATGTATCACCATTTGTGTTACTTCATCCTGCTCTATTTCTTCAACAATCAGTTTTGACTTTGCATCCAACACTGGCAATGTTTCCGTAATCATATCTATATGAACCTGCACATCCTGTCCAATGGAATTGTCATCTTGTGCTGATACCGCTCAAGACAAAGCATCTGCTACCGCAATGTGCTTGCCCGGTGTGTAGATTAATTCAAAGTCATATCCCTGAAGTTTCATCATTAGACGTTGAATGCAAGGCGACATCTCACTGAGATTCTTCTTGACTATTGCAACCAATGGTCTATGATCTGTCTCGACAATGAACATAGGTAGACCATATACATAGCTATGGAATTTCTCCAAACTATTCACTAGCCCTAAACATTCTTTTTCTATTTGTGCATAATGACATTCAGATTCTGTCATAGATCTTGAAGCATATGTTACAGGTTTCCAATCACTACCATTTTCCTGTTGTAGCAATGCTGCACCTAGACCATCCTTCGATGCATCTGTTGAAATCTTGGTATTTTTTGTTGGATCAAAAAATGTTAATACTGGTGTGGTCGACAGAGCTTTCTTTAGTTACCCATTCTTGTTCATGCTGTCCAGTCCAAGTGAAGTTATCCACTTTCTTCAAGATATCTGTAAGGCATGGTGGGTTGGATTCTCCATCCCGCCGTGCCAGATTTCTGGTTCAGCATGCCGGCAGGATGCTCCGTTTCGCTGGCTAGTGAATGGGGTTTCCCATTGTGGCGTAGCCCCATGCCATTGGGAAGCCCCCGGGCTGCCGGCAAAATGGAGCATCCCGACGGCAGAGAGTCCAACCCGCTGTCTTTGCTGAGAGATTTGAGATGAACTTTCCAATGAAGTTGATCATGCGCAGTACTCTTAGAACTCCTTTTTACCTGTAGGTCGAGGCAAATTTATAATGGCTTGGAACTTCATGTCATCAGGCTCTATTCCTTGAACAGATAATAAGTCTTCTAAGAACGTTATTTCCTTCACACCAAACTAACATTTGGCCTTGTTGAGTCGTAGCCCATTTCTTCTGACATTTTGTAATATCCTAATTAGCCTGTTATTGTGTCCCTCTTGGGTGGAACCTCAAATTATGATGTCATCTACACCATATTGAAACACCCTGAATGCCTTCAACAATATGTGCCATTGCTCTATGGAATATTTCTGATGCTGAGATTATGCCAAAGGGCATACGAAGAAAGCATTATCTGCCAAATGGAGTATTGAACGTACAGTACTTGGTACTTTCTTCATCTAACCTGAGCTGCCAGAATCCTTGTGAAGCATTAAGTTTGCTGAAATATTTCGCACCAGACATCTCACTTGTGATCGCCTCTCTTTTAGGTATCGGATAATATTCCCTTTTTATATTCGCATTTAAATCTTTAAGATCCATACATATTCGAAGATCATTGTTTCTTTTTTTTTACACACACCATCGAATTGAACCATTCTGTCACCTCGTAAATCTTTTTATAACACCAAGATGTGTCATCCTGTCTAATTCAGCCTTGAGACGATCACGTAATGATGCTGGAACTCTTCCCGGAGCATGTATCACTGGTTGAGCATCATTTTTTAATTGAATCTTGTAAGTAAAAGGTAAAACACCAAAACCCTGGAATATTTCTGGAAAAACCTGCACAATGGACTCCACTGATCCACTGTGTGTGCTCAGTGCACAGTCAGTGCTATACACTCTTTTCACCAGTTCCAGTGCTTCACACGCTTCAGCACCTAAAAACGACTCACAATCTTCAGCCACTAGCGAGAATTTTAATTTGTGCACTTTATTTTTTACTTGGACATCCAATTCACAGATTCCCAGTGTGTCAATTTTATGATCATTATTGTTCTTCAATATCCTCGGTTTTAATTGCATAGCCTTGATATCACTGATGCTTATGAGGTTTGCTCTTGCTCCTCTGTCTGACTTCACAGTGATAAGCGATCAATTTATCAACTTTGTCACTGTTCCATTATCAGTTTTATCACTTTTTGTTCCTTTAGATGACATTTTTGGCTGTGTTTGCTCTACCTTCATCCAAGACGAATCAATAAAATATGTGCCCCCAAATTAATATCATGAATTGTATTAATTGACTTCCCTGCATTAACTTTTTTGATTGCGATACATTGTTTGGCAAAATGATTTTTTCCTTTGCACTTTGTGTAAATTTTGCCATATGCTGGACATTGCCTCGAGAGCTGCCTGTTTCCACATATTTTGCATGTAATGGCTGCTTCTGCCGAGCGTTTAAAATGGCTCCCGCAGCTGCGACCACGTTTTATTTCTGAGTGCATCACAATATCTATGGTATCAGCATCTCTCCCAATTTTCAGCCAAAACTTTGTGCATTCAATGTCCTGATTTATTGCGCAGCTAGTTCACGAGTGTGGCAAATCTTAATTGCGTCTTCTAACTGAAGCTCGTTCTCCCATAAGGGACGTTCACGCACCTTATCATTTACTCCAAAGACAATTTGATCTCGAATAATTGAGGATTTCAAATTCGCTAAGTTACATGTTTGTGCTTTTTACTTGAAGTCGGTAAGAAAGCTATCAAAAGAGTCACCCGTCTTCTGTGTTCACGTTCTAAATATATATCGTTCACAAGTTCCATTCTTTTTCGGCTAACAATGCTCATCAAATTTTTTTATGACAGCATCAAAGCTTTTATTATCATTCTCTTGGTTATGTACGAAGGTATTATAAAACTCAATTGCCTATGGGCCTGCTACCATAAGCAACAATGCTTTCTTTCATTCATCTGGCTGCGCCTGCAATCGTCGAGCTGCTACAGATAGTGTAAACTGTTGTTTAAATGCACGGCAATTACCATCAACATTAGCGGATACTCAAAGTTGTTCAGGAGGTTTTAAACTTTCCATCTTCTTCTTGCATTGGTTTTGCGTTTTCAGAGATATCCTTCGATGTTCCACGGTTTCACCAAATATGAAGACGGTGTCCTTCAAATCTTCACACTTCTGGGGCTGGATTCTCCGCCCCGCCGCGTCACATTTCTATTTCACCCCGCCAGCGGGATGCTCCGTTATGCCGGCTGGTCAATGGGGCGGCATTGTGGGGCAGCCCCACACCATCGGGAAACCCCTGGGCTGCCGGCAAAATGGAACATTCCGCCGACGGAGAATTCAGCCTCTGATCTTTAGTTTTGGATCACCACACCAGGTACCATGTTATGTTCTTGTTCAGAGCCAATTACTGAGTTGGCATACTAAAGAACGTTGAGTTCAAGACTCAATTTTATTACAGTATAGTCAACTGGGTAGGAAACTAAAGCTATCAAACTGGAACTAATACTGGCCATGACAATTTCCCCTCCAGACTCCCCCCAGGTTACAGTGTCATGTGCTATTACTTGCCTGGCACCTACTGGTCAGACGCTATACATATTTACACATATACTTGCTTATGCATATCACTCCAGAGAGGATGAAATGTGATGTATTTTATGTGAGTTAAGAGGTGGTGGAGCAGGTGGAGAAAAATTAGAGGTCAGGGATAGGTGGAGACAGGGAGAGTTTTGACAAAGATGTCATGGGCACAAGACAAAGGGAGGCTGCTCCACCCCTCTTAAACAGTATTAAAACGATCACATTTTTCACTCTCTTTAACACTAAAGTAATATGGACTCATAAAGTTACCTATGGCCTGGAATTTCCACTCCGCCCCCACCCCCGTGGTATGTTTTCCAGTGGCGAAGGAAGCTCGTTATTGGCCGCCAAAGTAAATGGCCATTTGCGTTGCTCGCCGGTTACACTGGCAGGGATCCTGCTGCGGGGGAGTTACCTTCGATGGGACCGGATATCCCACTGCTGGGAAGGGCTGGAAAATCCTCCCCCGTTTTTCTCTCCACAAATGCTGCCAGACCTGCTAAGTTTTTCCAGCGTTTTCCGTTATTTGGGTAGAAATAAATGTGGGTCAGATGAAGTATGGGATTCATTTAGACATCAAATAGCAGCCATCACTGAAGCTGCTAATTGTCCTGAGAGCGATATTTTCTGATTGGGCTAAAGCCTTCCATTTTACCAGTAGATGGAAGCTGGATATCTCAGGGGAGCCAGAGGCTGGTACCCAGAGCAGGACATGCACTCACTTCACGGATGCTGGCCTGGAGATAATGCTGGAGGCTGTGAGGAAAAGAAGGGAAGTCCCCCTCCTGACAGGTGACAGGAGGAGGTCACCCTGACTTGCAGCAGGAGCACCTCTCTGTCCAGTGTTATCTGCCTTCATCTCCCATCTCCAAATTTTTCTTGTCAGCTCCTGCTCCTGTTCCTCTCCCAATGCATTATCTCCTTCCATGGCCTCACAGTCCTTGAAATCCACACTTCTGTTCAAGACAATGTTATGGAGACTGCAGCAGACCATCACAATGACCGAGATCCTTGCAGCAGTGGGATATCCGGTCCCATCGAAGGCAACTCCCCCCGAAGCAGGTTTCCTGGCAGGGTACAATTGGAGGGCATCACCCAAAAAGGATCCGTTGCCAGAATCACATCTCAGAAGCCCGATGTCCTGCCCAATGGCTGTCTGGCTGAGCAGCTTTTGTGGTATTGTCTCTGTGCCCCTGTTTGGGGCTCGCACAGAAGGGTGAGTAGCCATCTTGTCCTTGAGGATCAATCCATGTATTTTGTGGTTTGGAATGAAGATCTGGACTGCTGGAGGGTGAAGCAATCATGGAACACAGACTATTGGATTTTGATGGATCCTATTGACTGGTTGCCTAATGGGCACAATCGATAATGCCTCGCACCTGGGGGAATCCAGTAATGAGGGAAAAAACAAATGCCCCCTGTCACTGAAAGGCCATATTTGTTGTCAAATTAATGTGTTGTCCAGCTTTGGAAAGAAGACATCAGTGATGAGCGCAATGCAGTGGTCTGGAGCTGTTTTTGAAGTGCCATTAAGGTTCATAGCTTAAGGAACCAGAAGTGAAGAGATTCAAGGCCACACTGAATTTGCCAGCCATTGGCAGAGTAGGACCAGTGCTGGGCGATGCAAAGTCTTTGGCCTCAAGGGCACTGATGTCTGTGGCCATCTGTGTGGAGCATAACGTTTCCTGTGGCCCTGGTTCTGGGTCTCGGTCATCTGCAAGTCGTTCTGTCTTCGGTCTTAGTTGAAGGTTTCAACTATGTTGCCTACCTGCCTCGCTTTCCTCTCCTGTGCCCTTCTGATGCCCAGATTTCTGCCGTTGCCATAGAGGGTGTTGACTCTCATTGTCATGGGGCGCAAAATCTAAGAACTACGCCCCATTGCCAGCTGCTGTCTTCTTTCTGGACAGTGGCTGCCCTATTGTCCTTGGTAGCCTTGCCCTTTGTTCTTCTGCTCCTGTAATATTAAGGGAGTTAATAATCTTGTTCACATCCCAGGCACTGAGTGCCTACTCTTCCTGCCACCCGTGCAGCCCCAGGGGCACTCCATTACCGAGTGTTGAATTCCCTTTGCACAATTCACTTTCTTATGAGAAAATGGTGATGCCCTGAGCTGTTCTGAAGCTGTTGGTAACCTGTCCCGCCCTTTAATAAACCTCAAACGCTGACAAGCTCTTAACAAGCTTTTCAACAGGTCCAATTGGCCTGAATTGAAAGGAGAATTGGATTCTGATCCTCTCCTCACCCCACCCTTGTGATTATTGCTACTAATGACCTTGTATTTGACACACCTTCCAGTATTTCTCCACCCATTCACCCCTGCCTCCGTGTCCTCATTCAGGGTGCCCCGAATATTCAGAAAAAGAATGTTTCATGCCAAATGGACTCCAGATAAACATGAATTTAGTGACTTCACTGTATTTAGTCTAATAAAACTCGGGTTAATGTATAACAATCTTGGGTTTAGCACACTGGGCTAAATCACTGGCTTTTAAAGCAGACCAAGGCAGGCCAGCAGCACGGTTCAATTCCTGTACCAGCCTCCCTGAACAGGCGCCGGAATGTAGCGACTAGGGGGCTTTTCACAGTAACTTCATTGAAGCCTACTCGTGACAATAAGCGATTTTCATTTCATTTCATAATAAAACAGAGAAACAGAGATTATAGAGTGGTCAAACATAAGAAGAACACTGATTGCCCTTTGGGTCCATAGAAAGTGAAAAGCAAATCAAAGTGTTTTGAATAATATGAGTTATTAAGGGGACCTGATCTGTCTGGTGTGTATCTCGCTTTTTCCATGTTCATTTTCACCTCAGAGGTTATCTGCATCATTTCCACCTATCTTTTAACAGAATTTTGATTCACACAGTCACATTTTAAAGCTATCATCAACTAAATCCTGCTGGACCAATAATCAGACGTTCCGCAGCACAAAACATCAGGTTCAGAGATTAAGTGCAAGTATTTTAAGATAGTGGCTTATCATTCATTATAAGGTTGCGGCTGGATTTTCATCCTCAAGGCAGATAGGTGGAGTCAGGAAAATAGCGGGATTGTCCCATCCGCTTCAGAAGAAAGTGCTCGCAAAGGTAGGATCTTCATTGCTGGGGGCAGGTGACCCAGGAAGAGGTTTGGAGACTGCCACGGACCACATTGGTGCTTTGGGACTCTACCCCAGTTAAAGTAAGAACACAAAGGGCCTCCATCCCTTACCCCTCACATTGCCTTCATCCTCTGAACACTTACCATCTGTGCCACCTCATGATCCCTCTCACCCTATGGGCCCCTTATACCTCTTATGACAAATTCTGCTTTTTTGTCAACATGGGATAAAGTTTTCAATGAATTTTTTTCAAACTTTTTTTTACACTTTCCTCTGTTTGCTAAAGGCGTGATTGGTTCTTGAAAGCCTACAGTGGCTAAATGGGCATGGAAGTGCCATAGGGGCAATGAGGGGCCATAAATGGTAGGTGGAAGGATGGACCTTAGCTTTGGGGTTTGAGGGACGATGAAGGGTGGATGGGAAGGGGGGGGGGCATAACATGTGGGTATGAGTGGAAATTTCTGAACTTATCTTTTAAAAAGACCCTTCATGCAGACTATGGTTCATGACTCCTCTGAGGGGCTGTGAACCACGACTCTTTAAAAACCTGGCCCAGATTGGAGACTGACAGGTCAAGGGCGCCGGTTGTGGGCTTTGAACAGGGAAAAAGATTGTACCCTTTAAAGGCGCCAAAAAGTCACACAGCCCAGGAATGGGGTCAGGAATCCCAGATTCAGGACCTGCCGATCATTTTAAAGGGCTCGTAAGTCATCCTGGCTTGGTGGAAATCCAGTACTGCCTTTTCAAAAGCTCAGTCTCGGGTTGAAGGATATGTGTGTACACATGAACACAAAAAAAAGATTGGAGGGTATATAATGTGGTGCTCTGGGGCTTCCGCTTGTGACCATGGAGTGATTGGTCACATAGAGGGCTGTTCCTGTTCAAAGTCACAGAAAAGGGCTCTTTTTACCCAGATCCGAGTGGAATTTTGATGAAAAGCCGTAGGTGAATGTTAGAGTAGTAGTTTATCCCTGGAATGGTATGTCTTCTGATCACCGGACCCGGCAGAAAACAGTGCGAGGTTTGGCTGGAAAGTTGAAGCAGTCTTGTACTTCACAGACAGTCTCTTCCAGCATGCAGGCGGGGGAGGGGCAAGCTGTAAGGCCCCAGATACAGGAACTGATGACTTTTATCAAGGAGGAATTCCATGAACAGAGGAAAGAAATTCATGAGAATCATGCAAAGGCCATTGCAGAAGCTGTGGCACCCCTGAAGAGTACGTTGGAGCGGATGGAGAGGTGTTTGGAGGTGCAGGGGTCACAGATTCGGGAGATTGAAGGAGTTATCTCAGACCACAGAGATCGTTTGGTGGCTCTGGAGGCGGAGGTGGGGCTCCTAGGAGACCTTTGTAAAACGCTGAGGGCAAAGGTTGAGGAGCAGGAGAATACCTCGAGAAGAGAGAACCTGTGAATAGTGGGCCTGCCTGAAGGAGTGGAAGGTGTGAGCGCCACGTCTCGAGGATGCTGGCGGGACTGGTGGTGTAGCTGCGACTGGGAGGGAAATAAGGTCTGGATTTATCAGGACATCGGTGGCGAGTTGGCAAAATGGTGGGCAGGTTTCAACAAGGTCAAGGCGGTGCTGTACCGGCGGCAGATCAGGTTTGGGGTGCTCTACCCGGCGAAATTATGGGTGACGTTCGGAGGCCGCGAGTATTATTTCGAGACCCCAGAATGGGCCGAAGACTTCATTGAGGAGCATAAATTGGGGGAGAACTGAGTGGACAATGCTTGGGAACCGGGGTGCTGGCACTATGTAATGGTCAGGAGCATGTTTGAAGTGGGTTTAGGGATTGGGGGATTTTTGCTTTTTTTGTGGGGGGGTGTCATGATATTCAAACACACACACCATGATAGACACACCAACAGACAAATCAGCACACACAAGACGACAACCAATCATAGACAAGGACAGAGACAGTATAAGAGAAGAAACACGACACCTGGTGGCCAGTAGATCTGGAGACCAGGACAAGGACAGGACCTGATTAACATCACACACAGGGCGTCACCACGTGCAGAGTATCAAGACAGAACTGTAAATAACAAGTTGAAATAAAACAGCGTTATACCAAATACAACCGTGTTGGTTCATCTGTACATCAGAACACCCAACACTACATGGTACAGGAGTGGATCGATACCTGCCGGCAAACCTGCCATCCTGAGATATGGACATCACCAACAAACCGCAGCCGTTGCAAGTCGCTGGGAACCTTGGCACCAATTGGAAGCTTTTCAAGCAGCGATTTGAACTGCACATGCGAGCCAACGAGAAACAGAGTGCCTCGGACGAAACAAAGATTGCGATGCTCCTCACCACCGCAGGTCAGCACACCATCGATGTATTCAACTCACTGGTGTTCGCGGAAGGCGAGAACCAATCCAAGTATGACACGGTCCTCCTCAAGCTAGACCAGCACTTCAACGTTGAAGTGAATGAAAGCTTTGAAAGGTATATCTTTCAGCAACGCCTGCAAGGTAAGGATGAGTTCTTTCAACCCTTTCTGACGCACCTCCGCATACTCACGCAGTCCTGCGGTTACGGCACCACCTCAGAGTCCATGATCCGGGACCAGATTGTTTTTGGTGTTGCCTCCAGTGGCCTACGCCAGCAGCCTCTTAAAATTAAAGGCCTGACCTTAGCGACTGCGGTGGAAGCTTGTGTCCTCCATGAAAATGCAACCAGCCGTTTTGCCCAATTTCAGGCGACCGAATCGGCACGGAGGGGGTCCCTAGCCGTCGAATCGGCAAGCCAGGCCACCCACGAGGCCGAACGCATCCAGGCAATTGAATATCTCCTGGCCCGCGGCCCGGGCGAGGGCGGCCGTTTCCCGCACTTTTCGCGGTCTCCCGCGCTTGTGCGCGCCAAAACCAACGGCAACATCGAGGGACGCACTGCGCAGGCGCCCCCGATGCAAGACCGAACTGCGCATGCGCAGTGGCGTAACGAACGCCGTGACGTAATGACGTGCGGCAACTGTGGAGCTGTACATTTAAAAGGGCAATGTCCTGCTAAAAACTGACAATGCCTACGATGTGGCAAGATGGGCCACTACGCTGTTGAGCGGTTCAACCGATGGTTGGAGGGGACGGTCCAAGTGGTGAAAATGAATATTCTGCTGAGGTTCTTGTTAACTTTCAGGCTCTCCCGATCTTTATATCAAAGGCCTTTTTTCAGAAAGTGGACACAATCATCTCTGACTTTGAATGGGTGGGGAGGACCCTGCCACAGAGGCAGAGGCAGCAGGGGGGGTTGGCGTTGCCAAACCTGCTTCATTAGGATGGAGGAGGATGGTGAAGATATGGAATCAGCTGAGGAGGCATTTTAGGGTGGAAGGGATGTCGGTGCTAACGCCGCTGTGCGAGAATAATGGGTTTGAGCCGGGGGGGGATGGATAGTGTATACAGAAGGTGGAGGGAAGTGGGGCTGGTCAAGGGTAGGGATTTGTATTTGGAGGAAGGATTCGCCAGTATGGAGGAGCTAAGGGCGAGGGTGGAGCTGCCGAGGGGCAGTGAGTTCAGGAATCTACAGGTTAGGGACTTTGCACGAAAGGTCTGGAAGGGGTTCCCTAGATTGCCGGGATACACTCTGCTGGAGCGACTGCTGCTTCCGGATGTGGAAGGGGAGGGAAGAATTGGGGATATATATAAGTGGCTGGGGGAGCAGGGAGGCGAGCGGGTGGTGAAGATCAAGGAGAAGTGGGAAGCAGAGTTGGGAATGAAGATCAATTGGGGAATATGGAGTGAGGCACTGCGAAGGGTAAATGGGACCTCCTCTTGCACAAGGATGAGCCTGATACAGTTTAAGGTGGTGCACAGGGTGCATCTGACTCGGGCGAGAATGAGTGGGTTCTTTCAGGGGGTGACTGATGAGTGTGAGAGGTGTGGGCGGGAGCCAGCGAATCATGCGCACATGTTTTGGGGTTGTGAAAAATTGGCAAAATTCTGGGCGGGAGTGTTTGCAGTCTTAGCCAGAATAGTGGAGGAGGGAGTGGACCCGGACCCTTTGGTGGCGATATTTGGGGTTTCAGAGAAGCCGGAGCTCATGGAGAGGAGGAAGGCCGATGTCTTGGCCTTCGCCTCTCTGATTGCACGATGACAAATTTTGCTTGAGTGGCGGTCGGCATCGCCACCAGGGGTAGCAGCATGGTTGGGTGACCTGTATGACTTCCTGCGGTTAAAGAAGATAAAGTATGAGTTAAGGGCTCAGCAGGGGAGTTTGAGAAAAGGTGGGGGATGTTTGTTGTCATAATATACACCAGTATATTATGGTGCAGACACACACACACGCACTGATGGACATGCAGTGGGACCAATCAGCACACACAACACCGCAGCCAATCACCAGTGAGAGCACACACATTATAAAGACAGGGGACAGGAGAGTTCCCGCTCATTCTAGTAGCAGCCAGCTTGGAGCACAGAGCTCACAGCCTGCAACACAGACATTCACCATGTGCTGAGTGCATCACCTGGTTTGGACTAGGCAAGGGTCAACAGTTAAAGCTGGTATTGCATTGACCCACAGTTCAAGTATGTTAATATAGTTAACCTTATAATAAAATAGAGTTGCACCACTTCCAGTGTTGGTGACCTGTTTGTAATCCAGAACACCCAACACATCATGGTACAAGGAGTGGTTGCATACTAGCACTTCTGAGACCCACCTGCAACTAATCAGCATTCTGGCATCCTGAAGTATGGAGAACATCAACCTGCCGCCGCCGCTCCGCATCGCCGGCAATCAGAAGATTTTTAAACAGCGCTTCCAGCTCTTCCTCGAAGCCACGGACAGGCAGAACGCCTCGGACACCAGGAAGATTGCTCTGCTCCTCTCCACGGCCGGGCAACACGCCATCCACATCTTCAACTCCCTCACATTCGCAGACGACGAGGACAAGACAAAGTACAAGACGGTTCTCCTCAAATTCGATACCCACTTCAGCATAGAGGTCAATGAAAACTTTGAAAGATACCTGTTCCAGCAGCGCTTGCAGGGTAAGGACGAGCCTTTCAAATCCTTTTTAACATACCTCCGCATCCTTGCGCAGTCCTGCGGCTACGGGCCCACCTCCGACTCCATGATACGCGGCCAGATCGTATTTGGTGTTCTGTCTGACCCCCTGCGTCAGCTGCCCCTCAAAATTAAGCAACTCACCCTCGTGACTGCCATCAAGACCTATGTCCTGCATGAAAATGCCACCAGCCGGTACTCCCACATACAGGCAGTTGAAACGGCGCGGCAAGATCCCCACGAGGTGGAACGGCTCCAAACAACTGAACACCTCCAAGGCTGCAGCCTGGATGAGGGCGGCCATTTCGCGTGCTTTTCGCCACCTCCCACGCTTGCACGCGCCAAACGAGAGGACGGTGACGTGGAGGAACGTGGTGCACACCACGCAGGACTGCACCGCGCATGCGCGGTGGCGCAACGAGCGTACTGACATCACGACGTGCGGCAACTGTGGCTCCGCCAATTTAAAGCGGCAATGCCCTGCAAAATCGCGACAATGCCTACGATGTGGCAAACTTGGCCACTATGCTGCCTGCTGTCGAGCAGCTCAGCCTGCCAATTCGCATCGCTACAGCCAGCCTCGCAGGAACGTTCGGGCAATTCAACCCACGTTCACCGAGTCCCATTCCGACTTCCCGCAGATCAGTGACACCGAGGACCCGAGGGAGTCTTTTCGAGTCACTGTTATAACAAAGAACAGGGTGTCCCCGAATCAAAACCACCAGCCGCTGTCGGTGCACAGCATTGATCCAGACGACGAGTGCTGTGCCACCCTGACGGTCAACCAGAATTTGTCGCCCACCTCAGAGACTTGACTTATAAGTTTTACAACGTTGGACTCTTTGATCTGTTCTAGAACAAAGAACAAAGAAATGTACAGCACAGGAACAGGCCCTTCGGCCCTCCAAGCCCGTGCCGACCATGCTGCCCGACTAAACTACAATCTTCTACACTTCCTGGGTCCGTATCCCTCTATTCCCATCCTATTCATGTATTTGTCAAGATGCCCCTTAAATGTCACTATCGTCCCTGCTTCCACCACCTCCTCCGGTAGCGAGTTCCAGGCACCCACTACCCTCTGCGTAAAAAACTTGCCTCGTACATCTACTCTAAACCTTGCCCCTCTCACCTTAAACCTAAGCCCCCTAGTAATTGACCCCTCTACCCTGGGGAAAAGCCTTTGACTATCCACTCTGTCTATGCCCCTCATAATTTTGTAGACCTCTATCAGGTCTCCCCTCAACCTCCTTCGTTCCAGTGAGATCAAACCGAGTTTATTCAACCGCTCCTCATAGCTAATGCCCTCCATACCAGGCAACATTCTGGTAAATCTCTTCTGACCCTCGCTAAAGCCTCCACATCCTTCTGGTAGTGTGGCGACCAGAATTGAACACTATACTCCAAGTGTGGCCTAACTAAGGTTCTATACAGCTGCAACATGACTTGCCAATTACATATAGAACATAGAACAATACAGCGCAGTACAGGCCCTTCGGCCCACGATGTTGCACCGAAACAAAAGCCATCTAACCTACACTATGCCATTATCATCCATATGTTTATCCAATAAACTTTTAAATGCCCTCAATGTTGGCGAGTTCACTACTGTAGCAGGTAGGGCATTCCACGGCCTCACTACTCTTTGCGTAAAGAACCTACCTCTGACCTCTGTCCTATATCTATTACCCCTCAGTTTAAAGTTATGTCCCCTCGTGCCAGCCATATCCATCCGCGGGAGAAGGCTCTCACTGTCCACCCTATCCAACCCCCTGATCATTTTGTATGCCTCTATTAAGTCTCCTCTTAACCTTCTTCTCTCCAATGAAAACAACCTCAAGTCCATCAGCCTTTCCTCATAAGATTTTCCCTCCATACCAGGCAACATCCTGGTATATCTCCTCTGCACCCGCTCCAAAGCCTCCACGTCCTTCCTATAATGCGGTGACCAGAACTGTACGCAATACTCCAAATGCGGCCGTACCAGAGTTCTGTACAGCTCCAACATGACCTCCCGACTCCGGAACTCAATCCCTCTACCAATAAAGGCCAACACTCCATAGGCCTTCTTCACAACCCTATCAACCTGGATGGCAACTTTCAGGGATCTATGTACATGGACACCTAGATCCCTCTGCTCATCCACACTTTCAAGAACTTTACCATTAGCCAAATATTCCGCATTCCTGTTATTCCTTCCAAAGTGAATCACCTCACACTTCTCTACATTAAACTCCATTTGCCACCTCTCAGCCCAGCTCTGCAGCTTATCTATATCCCTCTGTAACCTGCTACATCCTTCCACACTATCGACAACACCACCGACTTTAGTATCGTCTGCAAATTTACTAACCCACCCTTCTGCGCCTTCCTCTAGGTCATTGATAAAAATGACAAACAGCAACGGCCCCAGAACAGATCCTTGTGGTACTCCACTTGTGACTGTACTCCATTCTGAACATATCCCATCAACCACCACCCTCTGTCTTCTTTCAGCTAGCCAATTTCTGATCCACATCTCTAAATCACCCTCAATCCCCAGCCTCCGTATTTTTTGCAATAGCCTACCGTGGGGAACCTTATCAAACGCTTTGCTGAAATCCATATACACCACATCAACTGCTCTACCCTCGTCTACCTGTTCAGTCACCTTCTCAAAGAACTCAATAAGGTTTGTGAGGCATGACCTACCCTTCACAAAGCCATGCTGACTATCCCTGATCATATTATTCCTATCTAGGTGATTATAAATCTTGTCTCTTATAATCCCCTCCAAGACTTTACCCACTACAGATGTGAGGCTCACCGGTCTATAGTTGCCGGGGTTGTCTCTGCTCCCCTTTTTGAACAAAGGGACCACATTTGCTGTCCTCCAGTCCTCTGGCACTATTCCTGTAGCCAATGATGACATAAAAATCAAAGCCAAAGGTCCAGCAATCTCTTCCCTGGCCTCCCAGAGAATCCTAGGATAAATCCCATCAGGTCCCGGGGACTTATCTATTTTCAGCCTGTCCAGAATTGCCAACACCTCTTCCCTGCGTACCTCAATGCCATCTATTCTATTAGCCTGGGGCTCAGCATTCTCCTCCACAACATTATCTTTTTCCTGAGTGAATACTGACGAAAAATATTAATTTAGTATCTCGCCTATCTCTTCAGACTCCACACACAATTTCCCATCCCTGTCCTTGACTGGTCCTACTCTTTCCCTAGTCATTCGCTTATTGCTGACATACCTATAGAAAGCTTTTGGGTTTTCCTTGATCCTTCCTGCCAAATACTTCTCATGTCCCCTCCTTGCTCGTCTTAGCTCTCTCTTTAGATCCTTCCTCGCTACCTTGTAACTATCCATCGCCCCAACCGAAACTTCACACTTCATCTTCACATAGGCCTCCTTCTTCCTCTTAACAAGAGATTCCACTTCCTTGGTAAACCACGGTTCCCTCGCTCGACGCCTTCCTCCCTGTCTGACCGGTACATACTTATCAAGAACACGCAGTTGCTGATCCTTGAACAAGCCCCACTTATCCAGTGTGCCCAACACTTGCAGCCTACTTCTCCACCTTATCCCCCCCAAGTCACGTCTAATGGCATCATAATTGCCCTTCCCCCAGCTATAACTCTTGCCCTGCGGGGTATACTTATCCCTTTCCATCATTAATGTAAACGTCACCGAATTGTGGTCACTGTCCCCAAAGTGCTCTCCTACCTCCAAATCCAACACCTGGCCTGGTTCATTACCCAAAACCAAATCCAACGTGGCCTCGCCTCTTGTTGGCCTGTCAACATATTGTTTCAGGAAACCCTCCTGCACACACTGTACAAAAAACGACCCATCTATTGTACTCAAACTATATCTTTTCCAGTCAATATTTGGAAAGTTAAAGTCTCCCATAATAACTACCCTGTTACTTTCACTCATATCCAGAATCATCTTCGCCATCCTTTCCTCTACATCCCTAGAAATATTAGGAGGCCTATAAAAAACTCCCAACAGGGTGACCTCTCCTTTCCTGTTTCTAACTTCAGCCCATACTACCTCGGAAGAAGAGTCACCATCTAGCACCCTCTCCGCCACCGTAATACTGCTCTTGACTAGCAGCGCCACACCTCCCCCTCTTTTGCCTCCTTCTCTGAGCTTACTAAAACACCTAAACCCCGGAACCTGCAACATCCATTCCTGTCCCTGCTCTATCCATGTCTCCGAAATGGCCACAACATCGAAGTCCCAGGTACCAACCCATGCTGCCAGTTCCCCTACCTTGTTTCGTATACTCCTGGCATTGAAGTAGACACACTTCAAACCACCTACCTGAACACTGGCCCCCCCCCTGCGACATCAAATCTGTGCTCCTGACCTCTATACTCTCATTCTCCCTTACCCTAAAACTACAATCCAGGTTCCCATGCCCCTGCTGCATTAGTTTAAACCCCCCCCAAAGAGCACTAACAAATCTCCCCCCCAGGATATTTGTGCCCCTCAGGTTCAGATGTAGACCATCCTGTCTGTAGAGGTCCCACCTTCCCCAGAAAGAGCCCCAGTTATCCAAAAATCTGAATCCCTCCCGCCTGCACCATCCCTGTAGCCACGTGTTTAAATGCTCTCTCTCCCTATTCCTCATCTCACTATCACGTGGCACGGGCAACAACCCAGAGATCACAACTCTGTTTGTTCTAGTTCTGAGCTTCCATCCTAGCTCCCTGAAAGCCTGCCTGACATCCTTGTCCCCTTTCCTACCTATGTCGTTAGTGCCAATGTGGACCACGACTTGGGGCTGCTCCCCCTCCACACTAAGGACCCGGAAAACACGATCCGAGACATCACGTACCCTTGCACCTGGGAGGCAACATACCAAACACGAGTCTCTCACGCTCCCACAAAAATTCTTATACTCAATGCCCCGGCCAATGAAGGCAAGCATGCCGTATGCCTTCTTGACTACCTTCTCCACCTGTGTTGCCCCTTTCAATGACCTGTGGACCTGTACTCCTAGATCTCTTTGACTTTCAATACTCTTGAGGGTTCTACCATTCACTGTATATTCCCTACCTGCATTAGACCTTCCAAAATGCATTACCTCACATTTGTCGGATTAAACTCCATCTGCCATCTCTCCGCCCAAGTCTCCAAACAATCTAAATCCTGCTGTATCCTCTGACAGTTCTCATCGCTATCCGCAATTCCACCAACCTTTGTGTCGTCTGCAAACTTACTAATCAGACCAGTTACATTTTCCTCCAAATCATTTATATATACTACAAAGAGCAAAGGTTCCAGCACTGATCCCTGTGGAACACCACTGGTCACAGCCCTCCAATTAGAAAAGCATCCTTCCATTGCTACTCTCTGCCTTCTATGACCTAGCCAGTTCTGTATCCACCTTGCCAGCTCACCCTGATCCCGTGTGACTTCACCTTTTGTACTGGTCTACCATGAGGGACCTTGTCAAAGGCCTTACTGAAGTCATATAGACAACATCCACTGCCCTACCTGCATCAATCATCTTAGTGACCTCCTCGAAAAACTCTATCAAGTTAGTGAGACACGACCTCCCCTTCACAAAACCATGCTGCCTCTCACTAATACGTCCATTTGCTTCCAAATGGGAGTAGATCCTGTCTCGAAGAATTCTCTCCAGTAATTTCCCTACCACTGAAGTAAGGCTCAGCGGCCTGTAGTTCCCTGGATTATCCTTGCTACCCTTCTTAAACAGAGGAACAACATTGGCTATTCTCCAGTCCTCCGGGACATCCCCTGAAGACAGTGAGGATCCAAAGATTTCTGTAAAGGCCTCAGCAATTTCCTCTCCAGCCTCCTTCAGTATTCTGGGGTAGATCCCATCAGGCCCTGGGGACTTATCTACCTTAATATTTTTTAAGACACCCAACACCTCGTCTTTTTGGATCTCAATGTGACCCAGGCTATCTACACACCCTTCTCCAGATTCAACATCTACCAATTTCTTCTCTTTGGTGAATACTGATGCAAAGTATTCATTTAGTACCTCGCCCATTTCCTCTGGCTCCACACATAGATTCCCTTGCCTATCCTTCAGTGGGCCAACCCTTTCCCTGGCTACCCTCTTGCTTTTTATGTACGTGTAAAAAGCCTTGGGATTTTCCTTAACCCTATTTGCCAATGACTTTTCGTGACCCCTTCAAACCCTCCTGACTCCTTGCTTAAGTTCCTTCCTACTTTCCTTATATTCCACGCAGGCTTCATCTGTTCCCAGCCTTTTAGCCCTGACAAATGCCTCCTTTTTCTTTTTGACGAGGCCTACAATATCTCTCGTTATCCAAGGTTCCCGAAAATTGCCGTATTTATCCTTCTTCCTCACAGGAACATGCCGGTCCTGAATTCCTTTCAACTGACACTTGAAAGCCTCCCACATGTCAGATGTTGATTTGCCCTCAAACATCCGCCCCCAATCTATGTTCTTCAGTTCCCGCCTAATATTGTTATAATACCTGTTTCATATACCTGTTTCATCGTTCCAGTAGTTTGTATATAATGTTCATTTTGTTGCTGGTGTGACACCCTATTTCTCTGCACAAGGCACCTTCTCGTGTAAATGGATTAGCCTCATGTACATAGTCATGTAAATAACACGCACACACATAGTCAGGTACATTCACTACACAATATTTATTGTCACGCAGGCACATGTTCTTTATATAAAAGGGGGGATGTCATAACATACACCAGTATATTATGGTGCAGACACACACACACACACTGATGGACATGCAGTGGGACCAAGCAGCACATGCAACACGGCAGCCAATCACCACTGAGAGCACACGCACTATAAAGACAGGGGACAGGAGAGTTCCCGCTCATTCTAGTAGCAGCCAGCTCGGAGCACAGAGCTCACAGCCTGCAACACAGACATTCACCATGTGCTGAGTGCATCACCTGGTTCGGACTAGGCAAGGGTCAACAGTTAAAGCTGGTATTGCATTTACCCACAGTTCAAGTATGTAAATATAGTTAACCTTATAATAAGATAGAGTTGCACCACTTCCAGTGTTGGAGACCTGTTTATAATCCAGAACACCCAACACATCATTTGTGACCGTGTTTGAGGAGCTGTTCGTCGCAGGGGGGGGGGTTGGGGGGGGGAATGAGGGGTGATGGGGAGGCGGGGGATGAAAAAGGAGAAAAATCTGTACAAACTGTGTAGTTGATTGTTGGGAAGAATATTTCCCGGGGTGTTTATTTGCTGTAACCTACTTTGATACAAGTTTAAATAAAATGCGTTTGAAAAAAATAAACAAAATAATGTGCTGCTCTGCTTCATCAATGTTGATATTCATGGTACGTTATTTATCAATAACAAAAGAAACATCCAGCATTGATATGAGGAAATAAAAGCAACAGCAAAAGGGGAGAAGAACAGCTCAACAGAATCTACTTCTAAATACAGATCATGCTGCATATGTTCCATTTTCCATGTCTGTCTTGAGTAACTACTCCCTGACAGTTACCCACTCTTGATTATTGCTCTCTAGCTTTCCATTAAGCCGAGCCATCATATACCTGTAAGTACTGATTCCTGGTGTCATAACCCTCCAGTTATCAAAGATAATCACTGCTTGTGACTTGCAGTGACATGAAACGCTTTTGCAACCTATCAAAAAACAAGTATCAATAAAAGCTGGTTGTGAAAAACCCATTAATGAAACAGGAACATTAGAGAGGAGTGAAAGAGATGTGAACCTTAAAAAATCCCATGAAAATAAACTCAGAGGGTAGCACAAATTGAGGATTGAAAGTAGATTCTTTGCCTTTCCTATCCTGTAGGGGTGAAGTGGCAAGTGAAGGCAATCTTCTTCTGCATGAAGACATTAGTGGGCCAAGTTACCTCGTGTTAGTCTCATGTGCATTTTAATGGCTATTACAAACTTTACGGATCTACAGCCTTTACAGTCTCAACATCAATAGTCACTGCTTTAAGTGAACCTTGTCCACTCTACAATCAAGAGTATGGTTCGACCATCAAATTCCTAATGGCTCAGCAATGATAACTACACAGAGAATATACCTCTTGATCCATTGATGATTGTATTGGGTATTGTGAAATTGCATGTCAGTTTTTGTCTTCTGCCACTTTTATAGAAGGTGAACTGTGAGTTACATGAAATATCAAGGCACAAACATGGAACACATGAAAAATTATTGTTGGCTGAAAATCGACTCGCCCATCCTGTCTTTACCAAATATTCGCTGCTTGAGTGGATAGCTTAAGTCAGGAAATTTCCCGATTCAGTATAAAGGGCCCCGTCATAGGGAATTTTTTTTGCAGGGAGGTGAGGCGTGGGGTGGGCAGCGGGATTGAGTAGGGTACACAAACCCCGGGTGCAGATCAGAAGCAGCCACAGGGCAGGCAAGTGTCGAGGTTCAATATTTATAAGGCCCTCTTCCGTTCTCTGGGACTTTATCCCAGTTGGATAAAAACCTTCCAGCCCTCACTCCCACACCCTCTCAACCTGTAACCATTCCTATATGCCATGTCCATGACTCCTTACACCCTCCATAATGGGATCATCTGGAAACTGTATCAACAGAGACATATTGTAATTTCTCCAAATGGGCTAATTTTGAATGCTTGGCTGAGATCCATGGCTGGCAAATGGATTAGCTCAGTAGGGGTTCTGATTTGACAGATTGAAGTGGAGTGTTTGCTTTAATTGAGTGACACCTTCATGAGGTTATAATACGCTATTCTGTCTTTGTTCGGCTTAGTTATTGGCCAAAATTCACCGCTCATTGCAAATCACTTTCCCCTGCAGCAGTGCACCCCCGCCCTTGGGTTTCGCGGTGGCATGGGGTTGTTACAATGAGCAAGCCCATTGACAAGCGGCAGGAAGATAGAATCCCACCGCCAGCGACTGTGCGCGGCTGAGAAACCAACGGCTGGAGGATCGTAGAATCCAGCCCTATGTCTGTTAACTTGGACAAGATTAAGAGGTATGAAATGATGGAATGTTGTTATTGTTGATACTATGATTGTCTATGACACCTTTGTAGGGTGGCAAGAATACAATTTGTTGCAAACAGATTTCTGAATGATTGTTCTTTATTCATCTCAGAATTTTGGGATTGTTATTATTATTATGTGGCTCATTAGCACCGTACATCATGCAATATTGGGTGACTGAGTATGGAGGGACATGAAGGCATAGACATGGGGAGAATGGGGGGGGTCAATGAAAGGTTAATGGAGGGGTATGACCTTTCAACTTTACCTTTTCATGGGTTCCCGAATCTAGACCTTGGTTCACCTGACGGGCCATAAACCACAATTCATCCGGAAGTAGGCCCCACTCCATGGAAATTGGAGCATCCGCAGTAATTTGCATTTATTTTTTAAATGTTGAGACGGGATATGGTGACATGCTGCATTTCAAGCACATCACTGCTAATATTACTACCGCAACACCAATATTCACCAATACTGACTTTAAAGTAGAAAATCATCCCAAAGAACTTTAATGAGAATCAAATCATGGCGAGAAATGGGAGTTTAGCTGCTTCTTGAAAAGACAACAGCAGTGAATGATGTAAAATTTTCTGCCACACTGTTCCGACTGACACCTTCACCAACTGTTCATTCCCTGCTCTGCCACATATAAATTGTTCAGAGTGGGGATAGTATCACAGTGGATTTCTGACATTCCTACCCAGTTACCACCACTTCCTGCGGCTCCTGGCATTGGGCCCATGACAGGGCCACAGGCTGCCTCTAGTCACTGCGCAGGTTCCCAGTCTCTGCCAGGCTTGCTGTGTTGCAGCCCCTACAAATTTCAAGCTGCTTCTGCCACTTTCCATCTGTTGCTACCTCTTGTGGTACGATAGTAGTGGTCCGTCATCGTAGCAGATATCCCACCAGCAGCCCTCTACGTTTCTATTATGAACTCTGACCTAGACAACTGAGTTAGGTTTGGGGGTGGAATTGCAGGGAAAGCAGAATGCCTGTCCTATCAGAATTCCATCTAAAAAGGATAATTATCATCCATATTTTTGTACTGATATTACGCCATGTTAGCTAGATTTACGAAACATTGTGGTATATCTGAGTAATGTCTGAGTAAAGGGTCTGGTTTAGCACAGTGGGCTAAACAGCTGGCTTGTAATGCAGAGCAAGGCAGCAGCACGGGTTCAATACCCGTACCGGCCTCCCCGAACAGGCACTGGAATGTGGCGACTAGGGGCTTTTCACAGTAACGTCATTGAAGCCTACTTGTGACTAATAAGTGATTATTATTATTAAAATTCAACTTTGATAGGGAGGGCAAAATGAATGATCATTGATCAGCTCCTTATTATATATCCTGTTTGATTTTGGGTTCACTGTGCAAATTCAATGTCTGAGTAAAGGCCAATTGGAGCATCAAGGCCACTATCAGATCTGTTAAAAAAAAGTGCGGAAAAAATAGATTCATGTTAGTCATGAAGCAGCAGTTGGGTTTAACATGCAAAGGTGAGAGTGTGTGCCCTTGACATAAAGCAGCATTTGACCAGCTATGGCAACAAGAAGCCCTGGCACAATTGCGGTCATTTGGAAAAAAGGGGAAAACCTCCCACTTGTGCCAGGTATGACCCCAACAACAGTATATAGTTGTGGTTGTTGGAGGTCAATCATTTATGCCTTGGGACATCAAAGAATCCCTACAGCGCAGAAGGTGGCCTTCGGGCCATCGAGTCTGCACCGATCCACTCTGCCCTATACCTGTAACCCTAAAACCTAACTTGCATAACACTGGACACTGGGGCAATTTAGCAAGGCCTAACATGCACATCTTTGGACTGTGGGAGGAAACCGGAGCACCCGGAGGAAACCCATGAAGACACGGGGAGGACGTGCAAATTCCACACAGACAGTGACCCATGACAGGGCCATAGGCTACCTCTAGTTACTGCGCAGGTCCCCTGGGTCCCAGTGGAATCACTGCAGAGTTCCATAGAGCCAAGAATCCTCAACCCAACCATCTTGAGCCGCTTCATCAGAGATCTTCCCTCCACCATGAAGTCAAAAGTGGGGATGCTTGCTAATGACTGCGCAATGTTCAGCACCGTTTGCAACCCCTCAGATACTGAAGCAGTTCATGCCCATATGCAACATGACTGGACAACATTCAGGCTTGGACTGATGATGTACAGCAAGCGCCATCTCCAGGAAGAGAGAATCTAACCATCTCCCCTTGACGTTTGCTGGCATTACCTTCACTGAATCTCCCACCATCAAAGTCCTGGGGGTTACCATCGACCAGAAAGTGAACTGGACCAGCCACATAAATACGCTGGCTATACTAGCAGAGGTTAGAGGCTGGGAATTCTGTGGCGAATAACTCACCTCCTGACTCCCCAAAGCCTGTCCACCGCCTACAAGGCACAAGCCAGGTGTATGATGGAATATTCTCCATTTGCCTGGATGAACACCGCTCTAACAACATTTATGAAGTTCAGCACGGTCCAGGTCAAAGGAGCCCACTTGATTGGCACCCTATCCGCCAATCTAAAACATTCACTCCCGCCACTACTGTCACACAGAGGCAGCAGTCTGTATCATATGCAAGTTGCACTGCAGCAACTTACCAAGACTCCTTTGAATGCAATTTCCAAACCCACGACCTCTACCATCCATAGAACTTAGAACAGACAGCGCAGAAGGAGGCCATCCAGGAGGTCAAGGGCAGCTTGGAACACCATTATCTGTAAGTCCCCTTCCAAGCCACACACCATCCTGACTTGGAACTACATCATTGTTTCCTCTGGGTTGAAATCTGTTCCTAACAGCACAGTGGATGTACCTACACCGCATGGATTGTAGCAGCTGACTAGCCCCTTCTCAAAGGCAATTAGGATTGGCAATAAATGCTGCCTTGCCACCGAAGCCTCGATCCCATGAAAGAATTTGAAAACTCCTTCCTGGATGCACTGGATAATCCTGCCAATAGTTTAACATAGAAAGCTGCACAATTGTTAAAAGGGGGCTGTTAAGGCAGATGCCTCGAGAGGCTGATTAATATGAGATTTACAGTTTTCCGTATGGGAAGGTGTTCCCTGATGTTTTATTGACCGTTAATATTAAATCAGGATCCTAAAATGATTTTGAACATGTGTGAAGCTGAAGTCAAATCTCATGCATGCAAATATTGGTAAATCTGACATCACAACACTCATTGGAGTGGCTTTTTGACAAGATGTCAAACGTCTGTGGTATAAATCAATAACAAACATGCTGCAGGTATGTAACATAAAATAACATTGCATGCAGCATACAAATATACAACTGCCCTTTTTATTGAGAAGTCTTTTGCATATCGCAGACATTTTACCTCGTGAGGGCTTCTCTCTACCTTTGTTTGGATCAATCCTCACTATTTTGTTAATTCATTCATTGGATGCAGACTTCACTGGCTGGGCCCATCCCATTTCCCCTTCAAGCCAGTGCTTGCAAGGCCATTTTCAGAGGACATTTAAGAGTCAACCACGTTGTGGTGGATCTGGAATCACATGTATGCCTGACAAGAATGGCAGATTTCCTTCCCTAACGGGACATTAGTGAACCAGATGGGTTTTGATGGACAATCAACAATGATTTCATGGTCATCATGAGGCTAATTCCAGTGAATTCAAATTTTTCCGTCTGCCGTGGTAAATTCAAACCCAGGTCCCGTGGACTTATTAGTCTCGTGACAATGCCACTTCCCCTAAGAACACAATTTCCTATTGCAAGGGAAGGCAGGCAACAATTTTCTTAAACTGTGCCCATTTAAACAAATCAGCAAGAGATGGGCAGATGTAGCCAGGCTGATACATGTGATACTTTTCCCTGCCTGTGGGTAAAGTGTTGGTTTTCCAGATGTACCTCAGCCCCATAGAGTCAAAACAGGAAAGTTTTCATGTGGGTAATTGCACACAAACACAATCGTGCTACTCCATGCTGTTATTTGTGGTTAGAATATTATAAGTGAGATAAAAGAACGCTATTGAGTTCAGTTCTATTTATATTCCTAATAGCAAAACAGCAAGTATCCTCATTCTACCTCATGTGTGGAAGCCACATGGGTCTCTTATCTCCTCTAACAGTCCAACAAAACCTATTACAACACCATCTTACATAAATCCACAACATCAACAAATTCAGAAATCATGGTAAAAGTGACAATATGAATGCCTCTAGGCATTTTGTCATATGCCATGATGTAACCACCATCTCAACACCGCCAGCTATGAATGATGTGCAGGCTCCATACTTCAAACTGCTATTTAACCATGATCTCACTTAAAGTACTTTCTCCAAAAAAAATACCATGAAGCATGGATTTAACAGGAGTTTTGTTGCAGTATACAGTAAATGGCAAAACTCTGAGGGATATAGAAGTCAGAACGATCTGGACCTACAGGTCCACAGATCTTTGAAGGTGGCAACACAAGTGAACCTGGTGGAAGGGCTTCTGTGTGGGCCGAAGGAGGTGAGTAGCCACCTTTGCTCGCAGGCAAAGAGCCTGGGGCATGGGCTTGCCGCCCCAGTGCTCGGCAGGGGGTGGGGGACACTTGGTTGGGGGCGGAGGGGTGGGGGGGGGGGAACCATGTACGGCTCCACAATTCTAGACCCTGGATTTTGTGTACCCTGCCCTTCTGCCCCACCAACCACCCATAACCCCCACCGACTGCCAAGGCATCTGGTCGTGTGGCGGAAGGCTATTGATAATAAGGATTTGGCAATCATGGTTAAATGAGCACTTCACACAACCCAATTGGATTCCTGTGGGTGGGCAGGCCATGTATCATTTGGGATTGCCTAGTAGCCTGATGATGATGATGCCTGGACACTGTGCCTGAACCCCACTGCAGATGACAACCTCGCAGAGTGCAACACCAAACACGCAGCAGCCAACAACCAAACACCAGGGGATGGGACACAAATCCGGGGACATGTCCACGGCCGAACAGTGGCTGAGTTCAACCGGGAGGGGACCAGTGCTGGACCAGATGACATTATGAGTGGGTGTCTGGGGTACAGGGTCTGGAGTCCATTGAGGTGGGGGGGGGGCACTGTGACCGGGAGTGCATAGGCAGGACATTCTGGAT